>NC_035108.1:359267469-360517469 GCF_002204515.2 Aedes aegypti | reverse complement strand
TTCGCCAATTGAGTGAATTACTGTGGAAGTATGAGAAATTTGCTAAAGAAATTGCTTACATTTCCACTGTTCGTGGAGATGTAAATTTTGAAATAACTCAGGAAGTAAATAATTTATAAAAAAAAATATGATTTCCATATTTGGCTTCGAAGGTGTTACTTTTAAATACTACCGAAGAAAGTGTTGAGTATGTTTAAAAAACATTTAAACATACTCAACACTTCCTCAAAAACAATTTATAATCTATAATCACGAGCTTTTAGTTCTAGTATTTGTTTCGAAGTACAAAACTTTCAACCTTTGGTTTTTGAAGATCTTTTTTAGAAAGTTCCGAAAAACCTCATCAATGTTACCCCACATTACGGTACCCATAAATAACAACAGATTGGCCGTCTGATCGCGCTCCAAAACCGATGGGATCGGATAGTGCAAAAGCAGGTTCGTTCAATGATGTTGTTGTTGCCATTTATATCCAAATTCCTTGTTCTTTTTGCCGGCGGTGAACACTTTTGCTTTTCACCACTCAGTGATGAAAGTAACATGAGAAATACCTAATAAAAAAAATCGGAGCAGACATGAATCAGTCATGAGGAGAGGAAACAGAAACATGAGTGAGATTCGATCTGAAAGCAATTTCCGCTACCAACAGCCAGCTGATCGATTGGCAATTCGTGGATTTCGGGTCCGATGAATGGATCGGAGGGGGGTGGGGTTGGTTTTGTGTCCAAGTGGGCTGATCGGTAAATAAATTCAAGTTTGGATTTATGAATTTTGATATGCCGAATTATAGTCGGAGATGTGATGAAATGATTATTGATTACACTTGAAATTAGTTTGAGTAATCATGGCATTTCAGTGGGGAGAAGTCTAGGAAAAGATAGGCGTGTTCCCGACCACAATTTTAATATGTTTTGTTACTCAGTAAGTACTTTTTTACAACAAAATAATGAATGATCTCAAGTCGCACAGTACCGTCGCGATCATTTCTTAGAGGAATCGAAGAACTTAACTCACTCTTATTTAATTATGTGTTCCAGTTGTAGAACGACAAACAACTCAAGGCATCCTTGTACATGCACAAAACAACCGATAGTGAAGCGAATTCGCAAATTAAATTGCTTGATCCCGGTCGGAAACCATCATTACCATCATCCTGTGTGTCTTTATTCTCTTTCAGTTCTTTTCTCAGGTTCCATACGAATGAAGCTCACCTCCTGCTTTCAATTACTTTCCGGTTCGGTCTCCCCTTGATATTGGTTATGGCGTGAATGTATACATTAGGAATGAAGGCCCCTTAGAATGATGTCTTATTTCGACTTTACTTGTTGCATACAAAAAACTGCATACATTTCCTGTAGGTACTATCAAACAATTTATCTAATGCGCTTCAATGATTCCTATCCCAGTTTTTTCCCACCGAAGACGAATCGTTTTACGCTTCATAAGTAATTGATGAAATCCTCCTCCGTAGTTCTATAGAGGTGTGGTTTGCAAGTGAAATGCAGGAAAACAGCTTTGTTGCGTGTATTATTATCCCGAGCAATAATGCCCATTCGGTTTCCCGGCCGGACGGATTGATAGCATCTCATTATCTGTGTTTCCTCTCATGATCGTCACAGTTGATAGGTACTCAAGTCAAAACCCTTCGTCAAACTTGATTGAAGTCATCCGACGACTTCGTTTTGTGGTCTCATAAGATCATCCACCTGGAACATCGTTGCAATTTGTTGCATTGTGTTACAAGGAGAAATAAATGTTTTGAAGCGATCTGTTGCTGGTGGTAGTTCTAGCCGAGTAATGTTGAATATCACATTTGACAATTTTCGAATTTCTAAAATTAAAAGGTATTGCATAAAAAATGGTTTTATGCCATAAACAGTTAACTCTACCTAAATGGATATTGGAGAGTCCATCAAGTAATTGAGTTATCAATTTGACTAAACATTTTCTAAACAACATTAAACGTTAATATTAAAAATAAATACTTGCTTTTAATCATGAATCGTGGTTTACGGCTAATCAGCCGAGAGGAAGTTTAACAACAACCGAAATGCTAACCATTACATATACATTGCAATTGAATTAAATAGACAAATTGATGTGAAGTTTTGCGAAAAAGTTACACGTCTCCTCGGTGAGCATCGAACTCACGACTCCCTGATCTCTAGTAAGGGCGCGTTACCCCTACGCCACGAGAGGACACACATCACATCAATTTGTCCATTTAATTCAATTGCAAAGTATATGTAATGTTTAGCTTTTCGGTAGTTATTAAAAATAAAGTTATAGAGAAAATTAAAATTTTTCCAAGCATCTTTCAGGTTAGAGAGGTAAACTTGCATAAGAAACTGAAACAAATCGCATCCAGTTAGAAAAGAAAAAAAACAAGTAAAAATGCAGCAACTTACAGAGGAGTTAAGGTATGCTAGAATGGAATACGAATCCATTGTGAAAATAACGTGTTACAGAGTATCGCGTAAGAGACAGTTGAATGTATAGAGGTGTATACTTTTATTTAATGAATAAGTTATTCAATGTTAATTAGGGTGCGGATTATTTTTCGAAAATTTACTAAATCAAAAATTCGTGTACTCTTCAGAATTTAAATTACATGAAAGTGACGTTCAGTGGAGTTTTTTATAATTGTGTTATTTTTAACAAATTAATCCTTAGCATTAGCATCAGTATGTTCAAAATTGAATTTATGAAAAATTTGCTTAACGTCAAATTTGTCTAAAATCAAAATTAGTCATAGTTAAAAAAAGGTTTTCCATTTTTTTTCTCTTTTTACTAAAAAAAATCATCTTTGTTTCACCATACTTCATGAATACTTAACCAATTTCGAACCTTTTTACATGCTTTTGATGCTAATTTAGTTGTTCTGAAACTGTGTATTAGAGTGGTTCAAAAAATTGTTTTTGCTCCACACCACTTATTCGATTCTAGATCAAATTCTGAGTGTCCTCCCAAAATTTGAGCTCATTCGGATGAAAACTGAGACTGCACAAGCCATTTAACCTTTCGGTCGTCGCGCGAATTTTTGTAACGCGAGTAGTCGCGCGTTGTACTTTGTGCAACACCCTTAGTTATGCGAATGTTCTAGGAGTCTGACCACTTAAAAAGATGACGTCTTCGGCAAAGTTGTTCAGTAGCTCAAGGGCTATCATTATTTTAGCCAAGAAATTCGGGATTTTGCCACTAGGCGGCGCTAGTGAGCATGAAACTTTTGTATCGCAGATCTCAGGATTCTGACCACTTAAAAAGATGGCGTCTTCGGCAAAGTTGCTCGGGAACTTATGGACTATCATGATTCAAAATTTCGCCAATAGGCGGCGCTAGTGAGCATAAAACATTTGTTTCGCAAATGTCTCAGGAGCCTGATCACTTAGAAAGATGGCGTCTTCGGGAGAGTTGTTCAGTAGTTCAAATTATTTCTTTATTTAATCCTTAAAGTTCGAGATTTTGTAAAATAATGATAGTTCCTAAGCTTCTGAACAACTTTGCTGAAAGTGCCTGTTTAAAAAGTCAAGATCCTGTAGTATCCGCAAAACAAAAATTCTATGCTCACTAACGCCACCTGGTTGCAAAATATCCTATTGCTTGCCTCAAATAATTATAGTCCTTGAGCTACTGAACTACTTTGCCGAAGACACTATCTTTTAAGGTGGTCAGGCTCCTGAGATATCTGCAAACATAAGTTTCATGCACACTACCGCCGCCTTGTGGCGAAGTTTTGAATCAACTAGCTCGAACAATGATAGTCCTTAACTTACTAAACAAATTTGTGGAAGACGTCATCCTTCTAAATGATCAGGATCCTGAAATATTTGCAAAACAAAAGTAAAACTTCCATGCATACTAGTGCCACCTAGCGGTGAAATTCCTAATTAAATACGGTACCATCAGATAGCGCTTCACCTCCAAAACAACTCTACTAAACATCCCAAGTTTCTATATTATCTGGATTTTGAGATATACTGATTTAAAAGTGTGGTTTACTCGAACCATATATAGAGCGTTCATTATTATGCGACTTTCATGTACATTTGTTGATTTTACTACATTATATAGGGTCATACTGTAAATAAAAACCGTCGAGTATTGTTCTTAAGAAGATTCTTGAAGAATACATTTTGGTTTGGTGTTGATAGAAATCTTTGTTGCAAAATTATAGTATATAAATCATAACAAAGTACAACAGCGCGACAACCCGAAGGTTAAAATTTATATGGGAATTACTATGGGAAAAGCAAGAAATTCATTCAATCGGTCATAGTGTTTGCCCATGTGCTCTTGGGGATTAGAACTACGTTGATACTGTGAGATACAATAATCAGCTACAACTTTGCCGAAGACCGCTTTTTAATCGGACGCCCCAGTAATTAGTTATTGATTTTTGAATGAGTTGTAAAACTTTGGCTATAATTATTGGACTGTTCTGCAGGCATTACTGGATATATGCAGTAAAACATAGTAGCCATGATTTGTGTCTTTCTTGCCAGGTGCAGCAATGTTGCCTGTTCAGGAGTTAAATGAGCACTGCTGAAGAATTTGTGACTGGATTTAAATCAATAACTAATTACTGAGGCGTCCAATTTGAAAACGGTCTTCGGCAAAGTTGTAGCTGATTATTGTATCTCACAGTGTTCTGAAACTTTTGTCAAAACTTCAGTCTCTTACTTTTTATCAGGTATAAGTAAAGGAATTCTGCCAGGTTCCATCACGAATCCCTCTAGAAGTTCGGTGAGAACCACTTCTAAAAATTCCTTCATGAAATCATTCACAAATTTCTCCAAAGATTTCTCCGAGAGCTTTTCCAGTAACTCCCGCACACTGGGGCAGATCGCTGTTTTCGACGGCCAAAACCTCTAGTACTCTAGTTATGCGCCCTAGAGGTTTGGTGTCTTCGACAAAGTGTGTTGGAATAACTTGTAGTATATTTTGACACATTCAGATTTGATCTAGATAAGTGAAAACTGATCTAGATCAGTTTTATCTTTTGATAGGAGCGTCCTAGCAAAAAAATTTCTTCTGCAAAGTTGTTCATTGAGGCATTTTTGACATTTCTTCGGAAGACACTTACACTCTATCACTGACGTGGATTACGATATATGACAATTTAGTAAAAACAGTCAAAAACCGATTTTGACCATTTTTTCATAAAAAAATTATTGAAACGTTTTTTGTCATGAAGTATTAGAAGCTTAACTATAACAAAGTAAATTTACATCATTCACTAGCAAAATTTTCAGATTTAATTATATATCTGGTAAAAACAGTCTAAAAATAGTGTTTTACAATATCCAGGATAACTCATGAAGCGGCAGCTAATTTTTTGTATACGACTAGCCAAGAACATAAGTTTCATTGTCGTGAAGAAAGAAAATTGGGGCCGCTTGGGGCTTTTTTGTTGTTGTGGTTTGAAAACTTGATGAAAATACGTTAAAAAATGCTAATATTTGTGAAACTTTTCATGAATTTATATATTTCAAATGTATTTCTGAAACATATTGCATGCTGACGAAGTGTTTTGAAGAAGTCATCTCTAAACTGGTATTCCAATAAACTTTTAAACGGAATTCAAGATAATTTGTCCCATATGTGTATCTACCTATCTATCTATCCTTTGATTTTTATTACAGTAATAGTATTGTGTTTAATAAAAGCCATATTATACGATACCAGTTTGGTGATGACTTTTTCAAATTACTTCGTCAACATGCAATATGTTTTAGAAATACATTTGAAATATATAAATTCATGAAAAGTTTCTCAAATATGTATAAGCATTTTAAACATATTTTCATCAAGTTTTCAAACCACCACAACAAAAAAGCCCCAAGCGGCCCCAATTTTCTATCTTCGGGACAATGAAACTTATGTTCTTGACTAGTCGTATACAAAAAATTAGCTCCCGCCATCTGCCGCTTCATGAGTTATCCTGGATTTTGTAAAACACTATTTTTAGACTATTTTTATCAAAAACATAATTAAATCTGAAAATTTTGCTAGTAAATGATGTAAATTTATTTTGTTATAGTTAAGCTTCTGATACTTGATGACAAAAAAATTTTTTGTATGAAAAAATGGTCAAAATCAATTTTTTGACTGTTTTTACAAAATTGTCATATATCGTATTCCACGTCAGTGATAGAGTGTAAGTGTCTTACGAAGAAATGTCAAAAATGCCTCAATGAACAACTTTGCAGAAGAAAGTTTTTTGCTAGGACGCTCCTATCAAAAGATAAAACTGATCTAGATCAGTTTTCACTTATCTAGATCAAATCTGAATGTGTCAAAATATACTACAAGTTATTCCAAAACACTTTGTCGAAGACACCAAACCTCTAGGGTGCATAACTAGAGTACTAGAGGTTTTGGCCGTCGAAAACAGCGATCTGCCCCATTGTGTCCCGCACGTATTTCTGAGAAGTAAAACTCAATAAATTTATCATAGATCTCTTCAGATTTTTTTTCAGAGATTTCACCGGTAATTCTTTTATAACTCAACTTCAACTTAAATTTTTGAACCCATCCAGATATTCTTCCCAGGAATTTCCAAGGAGTGTTTTCGAAGAAACCGAATCAGTTTTGATTAATAAAAATGTTTCCTTCGAGTTTATTTTCCGTGATTGGTTCAAATAGACCTTTTTTGAATTGGTAACTTTCCATGTTTCTTCTGGAACAAAGCAACGATTGTATCGAAATCAGTATTTTATGAAGGTTACGATAGATCAAATATCAGGTCTCAGTGGTAGGTACAAGCATGGATGCAGAGGATTCCTACAGGGTAGTTTCAAAAGATTCCAACTTTTTAGAGTATACATACAATAATTCCTACAAAGAATCCTCCAGATGTCTTTATGATTTTATTTTCTATGATACCTGTATTGATTTGTCTGAAAATTCACCTGAGAAACCCAAGTATGTTTACAATGGTTTTATTCAAAATTGATTCAGGTAGTTGTACAAGAATTCCTCTAACAAATTCCCCGAAGATGCAACCAAAAATTATTTTGGAAAATGCTTGAGAATTATCCAACAAATATTCCTGAATAAAGTTATTCAGAAATCCTTCTAGGGATCCCATCAAGAAATTTCATCCAGACAGACTTCTAGAAATCGCTTGCAGAATTTTCCAGGGATTGCTCCAAAAACTCATTCAGTTATTTTTTCACAATTTCCGCATTTGATACTGCGCGAAAATCTCTAACATTTACTTTTTTTTTTTTTTTTGAGAGTTGTTCCAGAGATGTTCTGAGAAACTCTTCTTACATCGGAAATACTCTAATGAGTGTTTTTGAAAATTTCATTTGAAATATATCCTTCCATTCCATTATGTTTAAATATTATGTGAGTGAATTCCTCAAAAGATCCAAATACTTAAATTATCAGGGTTTACTGAAACGATAGTTCAAAATTGCTTGACGAATTTCAAGTGAATTTTGATTCAGATTTTTAAGGAACTTTGCTCAGGATTCCTGCAGGCGGAGATGGAACATTCCGTTAGAATTCTTTGTGGAATTTCTACAAGAATTTCTCCAAAAAATCCTCAGGGTATTCTTCCAAGGGCTCCATAAATTCTTCCAGGAGCTGCTCCAGTTAATTCTGCAGAATGGTCGGAACTTCAAGTAGATGTTCACTAGACTTTTTTCAATGAATCGTGCTAAAATTTCTTCAAAAATTTATTTTCGATATCACTTAAAGAAATTTAACAGAAATTTCTCCAAAGATTATTCCCGGAACTTCTCCGAGAATTCAAAAAAAAAACCTGCGGAAGTGTTTCCTAGTTCCTTCTTTTTTTTTCTCTCTTTTTCAGAAATCAATCCACTCAATGGGCCGAGCCGTCGATCCATTCATGTACATAATTTTTAACAGAATATTCAGAATATAATCGTGTAAACTGAGCATTCTCGTTTACAATTTCACTTTCAAGATGCAAGACAGCATGCACTATTGGCGAATGGTGGATGCATCCATGATCATGAAATATTTCAGTTTCACTCAAGATTGCAAGCATTCCGGAATGCAATGAGACAGTTCATATTATTTATCGTTGAATATTTAGTTATAACTCGTTTTACATTACAATATTAAACGTTTACGTGCCATGTAAATTTAAGATTTTGTTGCTGAGCAGAATCATTCGCAAATTGGTACTCCTTTACTCTTACAGTTAAAGCTCCATGAGTTGATATCTGAAGGAACCATGGACTCATGGAAATATCGAGTAATGGAACAGAAATTACTTGAACAGCTGCTTGATGGGACCATCACACACCAAAAAAATCTTAGATTTAGATGTAACGTTATTTTAGTTTAATTCATGCAAAACCATTTCTCATGTATTATTCAATGATGAAACCTATGAACACATCTATCATATCCAACATTGTTACCAAATTCCTTAATATTGAATGCGAAACGTCTTCTCCCAAAGAATGTTGCATGCAAAACGGCTCGGTTTACATGATTTTATCGCTGATAATTCAATCATAAATAATGCAGCCATCGATGTGCATTATTTTTGGCAGAATATTCAGCGTAGAATCGCGTATACCGAGCATTCTTGTTTGCAATTTCACTTTCAAGATGCAAGAAAGCATGCGATATAGGCGAATGTTTGATGTAAGATCGTGATATGTTTCAGTTTCACTCAAGATTGCAAGCATTTTCGAATGCAATGAGACAGTTTACATTATTTATCGTTAAATATTCAGTTATAACTCATTTAACATGAATATCATAGAAGTTTACGTGCCATGTACACAAGATTTTTTTTGCTGTGCATATATGACTATAGTAATCAAATTTTGATTTTAGTATGGTTCCATGAGTCGATATCAAAAAACTTCATCTTGTTATCAAGTAGACTGTCGAAAAACGCCATGAAACGTCCCATTCAAAATGTAAGTTCTTTTCACTCTCATTTTTTTGACATTCCCGGTGAAGGCAATGAACTTTTTATACAAACAAACACTTCAGGATAATAACTACGAGAGAATTTGCAAAATCCGACAGCCTGTTCTCAAGCCATTCCCTGACATACACACCATTCCATTTTTATTTCTATAGAAGATATTTTAAATTAACCTCTTCAATTCAGTCTACAAGTGATGAAAACAATGTAATTAATCCGGATTTCACATCCTGCTACGAAGCAAAAACGGAAACTGCCAATTTTTCCTTCCGACGGATGGTGAACGAAAGTGAACTGACTCTGGTGGCGATCGAGAACCAGGCCCCATCGCCGGAATGAAAAATGATATCTGAAACAATCTGGTTTAACAAAACAATTTTGTTTTTTTTTTCTCTGCCTATCTTAATCACAATAAATTTTCGACATTGATAAGACTGCGGAGTTTGGAAGGATCAAGTTATAAAGGAAAATTTTATTAGGCAATATCGGATAAGAGAATATAGTGCAAGAAGTTATCGATCTTCAATGCATCTGGTAATCGATAAGAGACTGCGTTGCAGCAGAAATTTCGCTGATTACAGCAGTTGTGATTCAACATATCCAACCATCCATATTTGGGTTAGGAAGGGTGACCGCATATTCGTTCGTTGTTTTGTATGGATATAGGAGGTATAGAAGCATATGCAATTCAAATCACGAAAGGGAAATAACCTTTTAATTTCCGTGAATTTTGGTTCGTTTATAGTCGGTTCAAACCGCGAAGTTCACGGTCACATGGTTCTGCTCATTTTTATTCGATTGGATTGCCTCAACCGGATCAAAAAGCGCTCGATTCAATTAACTGTTGATCTATACCTACAGATAAATCCAAGTGGTAACCCTGAATCTGAACAGTAGAATGTTTAAGATAGATGTTTATGAAAAACTCTTGGATTTTACCCCATTACCCCGAATGTACCATTACCCCGAATTCCATCTCCCTGAATGCTTTTTCCCCGAATGTACCTTGAATGACATTGCCCCGTGATTTCGGAATTCGGGGTATTGTCTTTCGGGAAAATGGCTTATTCAGGGATATGGAATTCGGGGTGATAGCATTCCGGGTGGTGTCATTCGGGGAAATGTAGTTCGGGGTAATGGGGTAGAATCCTCTCGCTATGTCGATGATTCCTTCGGCCCCAATCAGCCATTGCAGAATTCGTTTCTGTATCGGTCCATAATCGATAATAAATCGCAGGTTGTAACAAGTTTGATAAATAGCAGCTGCGAAAGAGAGTCCCGAAGAGAAAGCAATGATAAAATCCATTTTTCTTGCTTGTTCATCATTGGGGGTTGGCATCTCCGAACGAATCTATGACATTTGGTCGAAAGACATTTGGTCGAATGACATTTAGTCGAATGACGTTTGGTCGAAAGTACATTTGGTCGAACGGACATTTCGTCGAATGGACATTTGGTCGAAAAGGTTTAGTTGCAACAGAAAGCATAGAATATTTCTAGAGTAGCATTTTGGCGCTAATACAAGAGTGATTGAATAACCGTATCAGCTATTTTACCAAAAATCTCTATGCGATTAGTAACATTTTTTATTCAATTTGAAGGACGCTCTCCCAACATATTGATCAAGCTCTTGGGTTTTTAATGATTGCTGTTGCTTTTTTGTTCAGGCATGTTCTGCGATTCGAGATTAGATGATCCTAAATGGAAGCAAGCCGACTTTTGTCTCCTCAGTCAACTCTTATTCACTTACCCGATACATAGAATTAGCCCTTTTTCTCATTTTTTATAAAACATATCTTCTACCGCAAACTAAAAAAACAACCCGAGGTCAACAATACTGCCAGCACAGCCATATATTTACATGAGGAAAGTTATTAAGCTGGAAGTCACAATAAGCCAATTGGCCATAAGTAGAGTTACCAACACCTAGCATTTACTTCGTCATAAAGGTTTTCCTTAAATCATTTTTTTCCTGGCGTTTTAATCTTGATTTCCGCATTCAAAAATCTTACCCACGTCCGTAAGCTGCAAAACCCGGAGCCCAAAGAAAGATCCCGAGCACTCTCTCTTAATTATTCCATCAAATGAAGATCAATAGTTCATTATTAAGAACGTTGGCATTTCAAAAGAATAATAATGAAAACATTATGTTCACATCGTTGAGTAATAATATAAAAGCTTGTTGAGCAGTCGAAGAATGATGATATTTTCAAAGAATAATAAATTCACTAGAGCTAAATATTTCAGTCAATGTACCTAATAACTACTTCTTAAAAGTTCAAGTTCAGTTGAATAATAAACGAAATCCTAGATTTTGGCATAATGATCAAATGATCTTTCAATAAATCATTTAAAAATAAACTTTCAACCAAATTCCCGTTCAACTAAACGTCATTCGACCAAAATAAATGTTCCAAAGCAATTCGACCAAATGTCCATTCGACCAAATGTCCTTTCGACCAAATGTACTTTCGACCAAATGTCATTCGACCAAACGTCATTCGACCAAATGTCATTCGACGAAATGTCTTAAAGCCTCTCCGAACATCCGATAGCAATAGTGTCCCTCAGGTTTGGAGCTTGTTCAGATGGCCTTTATCATGCACCCGATCTAATCAGAGCTGTAGCCGTATAAGATAAATAGGCTCTCATGGTGTGCTGCAAATCATGATTGTTAAAGAAAGCGATAAGTGAGAGATTCTCTCAATTTTCTCATGATTCAATCCCTGCCTGTTACCCTCTTGTCTAGTTAAAAAAGGGTCAATTAAAACGGGTACTTTACGACCGGATATTGCTTGTTTATTTCGTGATTGCGACAAGTGTTTTTAATCACAAATCTGCAAAGGGTGCTGTAAAGCAAAGATCTCCAAACAGTGGACGTTTCATCGCTTACCCACCCGTTGAAATCTTCCCATGTTGATGTTCCTTCTTCATTGATGAACGTGATGAGACGATGATGACAACGATTAGGACGGTATGCCTTCACGTTTGGAACCCTTCATTAGTGAAACCCTAACTTCCGAAAGTAAATTCACCGTTGATTGCGCTTAAGCCCTTCAGGGCGATACAGGCCATCTACCTATTGCGCAAATTTGTTGTCATTTCACCAATCCAGTAGCCAAAGTCGTTGTGGCCAACAGTAAAAGCTATCGTCTCTCTCGTAACATGATGAAGCAAACGGGCAATGGTCGATTCACGAGACCATAAAGATCAAAACGGTAGGATAAGGGAAAGAAAGAGAAAAAACCAGTAGCGAACCACGACCGAAGGGTTCCAAGCAACTGTGTAAATAACAGAACAATAGATGCCACTACTGCTTGGTAATGTGAGGATGGTCAATCGACAAGTTAACGATGTATTTCGTTTTCAGCGAAGTTTATCGGGATAACTAGTTTCTTCTGAATGACCAGTTGGATGTCTAGCAGTGTTATTAATTTGAAAACAATTTGTTAAAAATGCTCTTAAACTTGATTTCTCGCAACAACATAACAACAAATAAAACGTATTCCAAAAACGTTCGTGCACAGCAGTTGTAAACATAATTTGGCGTCAGCACCAAATACCACATCATAAAGCACGTGCTTTTCAATAATTTGCTTTTTACAGCTCCTTTCTAGTAATGCGCAATTTTCAAAGCTCCATATATTTCGAAAGTAAAAGTGTACGCCACCAACCGCACATCATCTGCCAAACTGGAGCACGTCTCTCTGCATTGCAGACATGACCACAAGCTGTAGCCACACCGTAGCAGCCGAAGAAGCTGCTACCGTCTAGTTATGGTGCAGAGCAGCATCATCACAACCAACCAACATGTTCGATGTAAATCGATCTTCATTCTGCGATCTTCACGGATGGATTCGTTCATCTGCGGCTTGTGCGGAATCCACCGGCCACATCGAAGGTGAAAGGGGACCTATCTGCAATATAGATGCTGGCTGTCAGAGCTGACCGAATCACTATGGACAAAGAATTAAAATTTCGTGACGGAAGTTAAAAAAACAGTTATATGCAATGTATGCCGCAATTTCAATCTATTTATCATAAAATTGTGTGAAATCTAGTAGTCATACATTGAAGAATTCATTTTCATTTAGTTTGGAAGCACGATCAAAGCAAGCGAAGAAAACCATCCCACCTTGATAAAGGCTTTAAGACATTTCGTCGAATGACATTTGGTCGAATGACGTTTGGTCGAATGACATTTGGTCGAAAGTACATTTGGTCGAAAGGACATTTGGTCGAATGGACATTTGGTCGAATTGCTTTGGAACATTTATTTTGGTCGAATGACGTTTAGTTGAACGGGAATTTGGTTGAAAGTTTATTTTTAAATGATTTATTGAAAGATCATTTGATCATTATGCCAAAATCTAGGATTTCGTTTATTATTCAACTGAACTTGAACTTTTAAGAAGTAGTTATTAGGTACATTGACTGAAATATTTAGCTCTAGTGAATTTATTATTCTTTGAAAATATCATCATTCTTCGACTGCTCAACAAGCTTTTATATTATTACTCAACGATGTGAACATAATGTTTTCATTATTATTCTTTTGAAATGCCAACGTTCTTAATAATGAACTATTGATCTTCATTTGATGGAATAATTAAGAGAGAGTGCTCGGGATCTTTCTTTGGGCTCCGGGTTTTGCAGCTTACGGACGTGGGTAAGATTTTTGAATGCGGAAATCAAGATTAAAACGCCAGGAAAAAAATGATTTAAGGAAAACCTTTATGACGAAGTAAATGCTAGGTGTTGGTAACTCTACTTATGGCCAATTGGCTTATTGTGACTTCCAGCTTAATAACTTTCCTCATGTAAATATATGGCTGTGCTGGCAGTATTGTTGACCTCGGGTTGTTTTTTTAGTTTGCGGTAGAAGATATGTTTTATAAAAAATGAGAAAAAGGGCTAATTCTATGTATCGGGTAAGTGAATAAGAGTTGACTGAGGAGACAAAAGTCGGCTTGCTTCCATTTAGGATCATCTAATCTCGAATCGCAGAACATGCCTGAACAAAAAAGCAACAGCAATCATTAAAAACCCAAGAGCTTGATCAATATGTTGGGAGAGCGTCCTTCAAATTGAATAAAAAATGTTACTAATCGCATAGAGATTTTTGGTAAAATAGCTGATACGGTTATTCAATCACTCTTGTATTAGCGCCAAAATGCTACTCTAGAAATATTCTATGCTTTCTGTTGCAACTAAACCTTTTCGACCAAATGTCCATTCGACGAAATGTCCGTTCGACCAAATGTACTTTCGACCAAACGTCATTCGACTAAATGTCATTCGACCAAATGTCTTTCGACCAAATGTCATAGATTCCTTGATAAACAAGAGCAGCGAATGAGAGCCCCAAAGAGAGAGCGATGGGTATGGGGGTAGGTGTTTTATTTTACAGGAGTGATAAACAATCCCATAAAACATCCTATAGCAATAATACCCCCCAGGTTTGGAGCTTGTTCAGATGGGTTTTATCATGCACTTTTATCCCTCAGATATAATCAGAGCTGTAGCAGAAGATGTTAAATAGACTCTAATGATGTGTTGCGAATCATGATTGTTACAGAGAGCGATAAAAGAGGGATACTCTCAATTTTCTCAAAATTCAACCCCTGAAGCCATTGAGTCAAACGGATGAGTCAACTCATTCATGATGTTTTGGCTGTTGAGTTAGGTGAGCTACTACCCAAGCGTGAAAAATCTCAAGAATGAGAAAAGAGAATTTGAGATTGTCACAACGCTGTATTCAAACCTTCATGAGTCGTCATCTGAAGGGATCATCGATTCATGTAAATATCAAGTCATGCAATAGAAATGATTTGGAAAGCTGATTGAGGGGATCATCATAGTAACCATGAAATGTAGTGTTTTTTGTATGGCTTCATGAGTCGACATCGAGTTCATGGAACATCGACTCAAGGATGTTTCACTTTATATGTAGTTTATGTTACTTAATTCATTAGAAAAGTGATTGGAGTTCTGTCGTGATATTTTGATTTCTGGCCCATAGTGCAACCGTCTGCCAAATGATACCAGAAGTAACATATTCATCACAGTCGCCACATTGCATTTGCCAAATGCTGAATGTCGACACTTCGCGCCGTCGTCTTTGGCTGGATGCACTCACTTTTTTTCTCCTCTCGCGCGCGCCAAAAGCTAAGATGGAATTTGAAAGTGACTGTTTCCATCACTCACTCCAGATCGGACCGTCCGGATTGTCGATAGCTCGAGCACAAGCGAACATCGCCTTGGAGGATGTTGTCTCAATTATGGATCTTCGGTAAACAGCTTGGCGCTATTGTGGATTGAGGTAATAAAATAGCCTGGCTAACGCTGGAGATGGAAGCGGGATGGTGTTAGGGTTGGAAGGGGTAGTCATTTAAATTAATTCAATTGTGAAATTGGTTTAAAGTGCAGACAACCTCCTTGGTGTACTGTTGGTGAAACGATAGGTTACAGAGTGGATGGTTCAGACCTCAGGGTACTCGCATTTGTAAATTAGCTCCGTTGATTGGAGAGTTAGCCTGCTTTCGGAGCTAATGGGTTAATGGAAGGGCGAAGTTTAACGCGGAAGGTATGCAATCGTGGATGGATGGCACAAAACAGCAATTACAAATGTAAGTTGGCAGCAGTTTTATGCAATCAAGGTGAGGGAGCATTGGTGAAACGTGTAGCAATCGATAAACGCTCAAGGCGGAATGTAAATTAGGCAGTGTTTGGCCGCGCGGAAACAATTGGGGCACTTCCTATGGGTGATTCTGTAACACATGCCTAATCGCGCTCATGCGAACATCTTCTCCGCGTATTACGCCGCGTTGCGCCACTTCGAGTGTAACCGGTGGAAAAGTGTTGATAATTGGTGCCGTTAATCGTATCAGCATTTCCCTACGCGAGTGTTACAGCTTAGCAGCCCACAAACCATCAATACACGCACTTATAAATTTGCACGAATTGCACCACATTAATCCATCCGGTCTGGGCTGTCTCAGCCATGACCACCATAGGCGTGCACGGTATACTGACATTGAAACATTTGTTAAATAAATCAACAAAGAATGCAAAGCTACTCACTCTCTGTAAGTTTCTTGATGTAGAAAACTCCATCATCGCCAGGGGCGTTCACATTTTTGAATTTCTAATAATAGCTCTCACTTCTTCAAAATCAGTTTCCCAGGAATTTTCGAAAACGTTCTCTTGTTTGAGAATGCTTTCGAAATCCTGAGTAACTTGGTTTTCATTTGGACTAGTGAGTATTAAATTGAAATTGTGCGCACTTTCAATTGATTGATGATAATTTGTTTTCCTCATTCAATGCCGGAATAAATTCTAAAAGGGCTGAAATTTACATGTTTTTCAATAACAATTTTATTTGTAAATTTTACATCAACTTGAACTGCTTCAGCCAGAGTGGTAGTTTTGAACATTGTATTAATCATTTGATTCAATTGTTTAGTTAACATATCAATATCAGAAGGAGACATGTTACTAGAATTTTTTTTGTTTTCTGTTGATTTTCTGTTAGGATTTTCCGTTGATGAAGAGGTGGAATAGTTACCTGTGACGACATAATCATGGGTATTTTCTTTGATTTGAAACAATTTAAACGGGTACCCGCTGGAAGAAAATTAGCTTGTTAATGAGCATGATTATAATTTACCTTATGGGAATGATTATAAATCAATCGATCGTTAATTGAAAAATGAGAACTGTTGGAGATTTTGCCTGGGGAATTCCGGCTACGAAAAATATTGCCGTTCATCTGCCTGGAACGAGCCTCAACAATTCATTGGCGCGAAGGGCAATCCCAAAAGTGAGACTTATGGTTGTCCTTGGCGTAGAAACAGGGACACCAGGGGGGTCCAGTCATTTTCCATAACAAAAGACGAAGAACAAAGAACAAATATTTTTGTAACAAATCTTATACAAACCATATTTTCTTTTTGTATCTCTAGAAATCTCATATGAATTTGATATGGATGTGTAGCGATGTGCAGATTAAAAAAAAATGTTTGGATGAATCTCTGGTGAGGAAACCAAGGACGACATCCCAGGCATAAACAATATAATTCCCTAAATTACTCGATAAATTGTTCAGTATTTTCACTGATAAGTTTTTTGAACTACGTTCAAAGTACATATTCCACTAGAAACGTTATGGGCATGTTTGCTTTTATTCTAAATTTTCAAGGCAGGCATCTTTGAAGAAATTTTAAAATATTATTCTCGAGATAGTTTTGAAGGAATGCGAGTAGCAAAATAATTGATTTTTTAAGAAATATAAACAAACAATTTTCTGTGAAAAAAGGCAGATAGATCTGCAGAGATCTCCTCAGAGAATTCGATAAGAAAAATTGAATCCTGTTTAGAAGCTTATGAGAAACTTTTGGAATATCAGAAGAAATCCTTAGAATAACACATGGAAGAATCTTTTTTTTTTTTTTTGCAGTAAGTCTTAGATAATTTTTGCTGCGAAAAGCATAAGGTTGAAAACCAGAAAATTTCGTGAAAAAATCATAAGGACCTCGTGAGTTTTTTGTAAGGTTTGACAAAAATCACAAACACAAGGCCCTCCCAAAAAAAATAAAAATAAATCCTATCTAGACCAATGATGGCTGCTCTCCAATTTGCGAATACAAAACTTTTTGGTTTTTTCCATGACAAGACAAACGTCTTTAGCGTGAGAAGAACATCCGCAAATCATGCATTTAGCATCCATGCGGCAATGTTTTGGCACCGACGGTACTGAGTTGGGTTCTGGTAATTTCCTCCAGGTTTCTGGAAATGTCCCCCTGTCACACGGACATCGAACATATGTATGTCTTGCTTTTTCTAAAGTTTAATATTATCAGAATGTTTGAGAATAAGTTCGCAATCTTTAAGGGTTTCAGGCAAAACACGACAGTCTCTTTTCTTTGCGATTTGAAAGGAAACCTTGATTCCCTTAATAGAGTTCAAGATCTCGTGCCTAAATCCTCCAAATTTGGAACAACTGACCACGTTAGGCAGCACTGTTTGCTTCCTCACTTGAATCAAAGAGCCTGGGCTAGAGGCTGCTTCGATTTGATGTTCGGAAAAATTATCTAAATCATCGAACTGATTGCTCATTTTGATGCAATTACTCGTTCCTGTGCACACCAATGGTAGCAATAATCGATAACTTTATAGGCGATAATATTGTTCAGCAAAGCGTGACGCTTCGGCGTTGATCGGCCACTCAGATGCTCTTTTTTTCTCACACTTCTGCATGATCCATCCCGTCAATGTGTATCCACTGCCAATTCGGTGGAGGCGGCAAGGAGAGGAACCGTCGCCGAGTCAACAAGCTTACATGCTCATACCCTGAACGGTTGGTTGAGATTAAAATCGAAAGTGGATAATTGCTCATCTCGCATGAAGTCTCAGAAGAAGAAGGCGGCGGCGGTGGAGGCATCCAGCTGTCACAAATTGTTGGTGGAATTTTCACGCAAACTCGCGCACGCGCCATGTAATCGATGAAGTAAGCTGCGAGGAGCTCATCGATGGGAAGCGTTGCGGGAATGCCACAAGCTATGATGCAACCCGGACCAGACGATTATGCAAAGTATGATTCGAATCGAAACGGAACGAAGATTACTTCGTCGTTGGTGGGTTACCCTTGGAATCGTAAAAAAAAAAACGGATCCTAACGCAGCTGAGCCGAATCCAAATAAGGTTCTCTGGAGGGAAAAGGTTAGTTCAAGAGCGGCGGCATTGACATTTGTTCGGTACGGTGCTATTTTCTCCAAATGCAACCTCAGTGCGATCCAGTTATGTCAATCAAACAGAAATCAAGCTCAACATCAAGGCTACGCAGCCGTGCCGCAGCACCAGTAGGCTAAGGGGTGACTTATGCTTGATCGTACTTATGGTCACCTTTCTAATATGAGTAGTTTACTTGCAATCATTGCAATCAGTAAGACCCAAAGCAATCGGGACCACCCCTTAAAAGGGACGACAGAATCGGTAGTTGGATGGATGATAAAAATCTCTCAAAATGTTAAGTGTCCCATTATGGTACCGCTATGGAACCTTGAAGGAAGTGACCGTGGCAGCATTCAATGCAGTCTGTGAGTTTTGTGGATAATTCACCCGTTCATGTAACGGTAACCAAGGACTGTAAGGTTAGAGGTACACTATGGTCTCAAGATTAATGTTTGATTGCTCACTCTAATTAATCCGTCTTCAATGACAATGTGGAAGGGTTGAATGTCGCGATTGCTTTTGTTAGCTCCACCCCCGCACGTGTCTTATACTACCATCGTGTTTTTCTCTTAGGTTAGCAGATACTTTATTTTATCAGTAGTTGGGAATTCAGTTAAACGCCAGTTTAAAAAAAGGCGAATCGTTTGGATTTTGTAAATTCATATCAACTCAAGCGATGAATAAAAATGCAGATGGGACTGACTTGCGATTCGTGTGGACATTGACGTTCCATAGGATCTCTCTTGATCATCACTGTCTGATCTTACGTAGCCATTCAATCGTTTTTGTAGTACTGCTTCCACCATTCAATGATCACATATCCGTTCGTCGATATGCTATTACAGGGCTGGTAGCAGATCTCTTTTTAGAGATTTAGCTCTATTTTAATGCTAGTCTCTAAAAACATTTCATTTGAGGTTTCAAACTAGCAAATACTACAGTAATTACTCAGAAAATTTCAGAAAGTTTCTTCTGTTTTACTTTCTGAAGAATCATAGGAGGAATCTCTTAAGAAGCTTCTGGAAGAATCCTTGAATACTCTAATACTTGAGTGACATATTTGAAGAAATTTTGTCAAAATTCTGAAGGAAATCCTCAGAAATCAGTGGAGACATTTTTGGAAAAAATATTTCTTGAGTTCTTGAAAATGTCCTAAACCTTGGACGAACTCCTAGCAAAATTTATGAGAAATCGCAGAATGAAGTCCAGGATTTTCTTGGAAAGTTTTGAAAGAATCTTTGCTTGAATATCTGAAGAAATTCATAGTCTCGCTGGAGTAATTCCTGGGGTTCCAGATTGTGTTCATAAAGGTACACACCAAAATTTAATTGCCGTAAACTAGCAAATTTATGCTTATTTTTTTTTGTGCTGTAAATTTAGCATTCGATTCAGCAAAATGATATTTGCTGATCTCTCAGCAAAGCAATTTCGTATAAAAATGACAGCTGGTTTACTCACCATCCAGCAAAGTGCATTTCAACTTGCTGAATAGTTAATCAGCACTTGATAATGTGTTACTCTAGTGGGACATCTTACTCCCACTCTTCCAGCAATTTCGGGTCACCAGGACATTTTTGATGAAAATTTTTGGTAGCTATATTTTTCTACGCTTTGAGGAGAAAGGCATCGTGTACATTTTGTTTGTGTTTCGGTTGTTTTTACCATCCTAGAAATAAACACTTGTGTAATTTTATAACATTCAGTATTCCGCCGAATATTGCTTTTATCATATATTCCGAAGGATATACAAAAAAGTGCGACTAACAGATCAAATTTTCCATAGACCTCCATACTGATTGGCATATGAAGAGGGAGAAAATTTGTCTCGCTTTAGGTTTCTCGGTTGACAAGTACAACTTTTACTGAAGTTCAGTAATTATGTTTTCTAGTTTACACCAAAATTTTGAATCATCTGTCATATAAATTACTGGCAATCTGTAAATCTGATGGTGTTGACAAGTAACAGTAACTTCGACTGCTGAATTCCTGTGAACGTTTTTTTTAGTTAAATGATGTATTGCTAAATTCGTTTCAGAAAACGAAATTTCTGCAAAATTATTCATAAATTTGGTGTGTATCTTGAATTAATTGCATGGAGGAATTCCTTGAAAAGACCGTTAATGATTCAATAAATGAATTCTTTGGTCAAATATCTGCATTAGCATCTGATGAAATTCATGGAAAAGTGTTAATGAAATGCAATTTCTCAAAAAAGTATTTATATTTATAGACAAATTTCTGGCCTGTATTTCTGAGAATTATTATCTAAACATTCATATCCTTATTCCTGTTTGTATTACGTTTGTTTGTTCGTTTTTTATTTTATTTAATTTTTTTCTGTTCGTCTTTTTTAGTTTCCGTCTGATATATTTTTTTTTAATTAAGGAGATTTCGACTGATTTGAGAGAATTGAAGCTTCGGCGCTGCAGTCTTGGGCAAGCATGGGAAACATTCACTCGAATATTGCATTTCTCTCACTCACATCCACAAGCTGTCAAGAGCGAGATTGCTGTTTCTCCGACCAAGCTGAGTGTTTCAATTTCCTATGCGCTTTCTTCTTGTTCGCCGAGCGACAAGTTAGACAAAAACGGCAACAGAATGATTCACTACCGACTCCTTGTGCCGAAGGCATCCGATTGCTGCAGAGCTGAAGAGCGTTCACTGACTGGTAATACACAAGGCGAAATGTTTTAGTGAACGCAAAATCTGTACATTTCGCAGGAAGCTTTCAGTGATCGAATGGCGAACGCGTTCTTTCGTGTCTCCAAGAATAGGTGCTCTCTCCGCTCCGTATATCTTTTCATTTTCGGTTTATCTCAATCGTTTACGATTCGTCGGGATTGCGCTCACCCTAGTAGCGTTTGGCAGTCATTGAACATTCGGTGGCAGCAGATACTTTGCAGATATTTTAAGCGTAGCGTTCGGGTGAATGAGTGAATTTTCCCATGCTTGGTCTTGGGAAGGACTGTTTTAGATTTTTTCCGACATTTCGACTCTAATCCGAGTCTTCATCAGGAGGAAATTGTGTTCCCCCTGAAGAATACTCGGATTAGAGTCGAAACGTCGGAAAAAATCTAAAACAGTCGTTTCCAAGACAGCAGCGCTGAAGCTTCAATTCTCTCATATCAGTCGAAATCTCCTTGTTTATTTTCGGTTTCTTATAAGTCTCTATTTGCAAGGATAAGATCTCTAATGTTCTTATTTTAAAGGTACTTTAATGCTAACAGGCCTGCTAAAATCTTCTAAAGTACGTCTTTTGCTGGAACTCTTGATATAATAGAAATTGCAGTGGTTTCGGTCAGCACTTTGAATTTCAATGAGGATTCTAACTATTGTTCACTATCATTCCATCATTCTATCGTCCCATCGTTCCATCATTCCTTCATTCTTCATTCCATTCATCATTCAATAATTCCATCATTCAATCATTTCATGTATCCATGATTCCTTCATTCAATCACTTCATCACTTCATCATTACATCATTTCACCATTCCATCACTCTAATACTCCATCATTCCATGATTTCATCTTCCATCACTTCATCACTCCATCATACTAGCATTCCACCATTCTATCATTCCATCATACCATCATACCATCATTCCATCAGGGGACGGACCTGGTGTAGTGGTTAGAACACACGCCTCTCACGCCGAGGACCTGGGATCGAATCCCATCCCCGAGATAGTCACTAAAAAAATTTTCAGTGACGATTTCGTTCGGAAGGGAAGTAAAGCCGTTGGTCCCGAGATGAACTAGCCAAGGGCTAAAAATCTCGTTAATAAAGATAGAAAAAAAAATCATTCCATCATTCCATCATTCCATTATTCCATTATTTCATCATAACATCATTCCATCATTCCATCACTCTATTACTCCATTATTCCATGATTCCATGATTCCATCTTAGGGGCCCAGATATCCGTAGCGGTAAACGCGCAGCTATTCAGCATGACTAAGCTGAGGGTCGTGGGTTCAAATCGCACCGGTCGAGGATCTTTTCGGGTTGGAAATTTTCTCGACTTCCCAGGGCATAGAGTATCTTCGTATTCGCCACACGATATACGCATGCAAAAATGGTCATTGGCATAGTAAGCTCTCAGTTAATAACTGTGGAAGTGCTCATAAGAACACTAAGCTGAGAAGCAGGCTCTGTCCCAGTGGGGACGTAACGCCAGAAGGAAGGAAGGATGATTCCATCTTCCATCACTCCATCATTATATCATTCCATCACTCTAATACTCCATCATTCGATGATTCCATGATTCCATCTTCCATTATTTCATCATTTCATCATTCCATCACTCCAGCACTCCATCACTCCATCACTCCATCATTCCATCATTCCATAACTCCATAATTCCATCATTCCATCATATTATCATTCCATCATTCCATCATTCCATCATTCCATCATTTCATCATTCCATGATTCCATCTTCCATCACTTCATCAATCAATCATACTAGCATTCCACCAATCTATCATTCCATCATACCATCATTCCATCATTCCATCATTCCATCATTCCATCATTCCATCATTCCATCATTTCATCATTCCATCATTCCATTATTCCATTAATCCATCATTACATCATCCCATCATTCCATCACTCTAATACTCAATTATTCCATGATTCCATGATTCCATCTTCCAGCACTCCATCATTATACCTTTTCATCACTCTAATACTCCATCATTCAATGATTCCATGATTCCATCTTCCATCATTCCATCATTTCATCATTTCATCACTCCATCACTCCATCATTCTATCATTCCATTATTCCATCATTTAATCATTCCATTATTCTATCACTCCATCACTATTGTTTTAGACTTCTCAGTGATGTTCTTTCTTCTACTGGTTTTCTAAAAGTTCTCACTTAGATCTAAATCATTCTCAACCAAAATTCGCATTATACTGTAAGCATTTCAACCGAAACCAAGGACTCCGAAATTCCATTTAAATATCCAAGGTCTCACAATGTTCACAGGAATTGTCATTATGTACAATGCAAACATGGAATTGCTCCAAAAATTCAAAAATTCTTAACGATATTCTGTAATGAGCAAGTGTACATTGCAACTTGAAGAGTCTCTTCAGAACTCTAAAATTTTACCCAGGATATTTCCTCGAAAATTTCTTAAAAATCTCAAAATACTCATCGATATCATAAAATTATTACAGAAACTACAGAAATCCATGAAACTCCAATCGGGATCACATATTTTAACCAAAAATAAAAATTTCAGTGTGTCCAACAGATTGTCAGAATTCTTATATAAATTTTAGAATTCTAACCGGAACGCTTTAATGTCAACTGGGGTTTCTACTTACTTAGAGGAATCTCAATACTCCCAATACTCTTTTGAATCATGAACAAAAATCGCGGGAATCCCATCGAAATCTAAGGATGCCCACGAGAATCTGAGTTGTCCCATAGGAATCTCAATATATTTTAAGAAATCCAATAAAAAAACTATTTTCAGAATCTCAGAGTGTTTAATCTAAGAATTATAACAAGAGTCCCAGAATTCCTACCGAGAATGAAGAATTCCTTCGAAAATCTTTAAATGCCACTAATTACAATTCTTAAATTCTCATTGAAATTTACAAATGTAACGGATTTTCATTATTTTGCTCCTGATTTTGAAAACCTTACTTATTTCCAACAATAATCCCAAAATGTCTACCCCAAGTTACTAGCAGAAATTCAGATTTTGTACGTATATCTCCGAATAATCAAAAGTTTACTCTAGAATTTCTATGGTGAATAATTTCTTCGGAAATCCTTGTAAAACGGAGCCCACAATAGTGAATTCCTTTGAAAATCCCAAAAGGCATGTCAGACTCCTAGATTTGTCACCAGAACTTAGGAATTTATCTTAAAGTAGTGGTCCCGGCAAACTTCGTCTTGCTATCAAGTAGGCTGTTGAAAAATGTCATGGAACCTCTCACACAACATGACATATTAGTACTCCCCCGTTTTACCAAACTTTCCCACAACTTCCCTAAACTTTTTCGTTACACGAACACGTCGGAGCCCTTCAAGAAGACAACAGTGAAAGAATTGTGCAAATCGGGTGTCCCGTTCAGGAGTTATTTCGTGACATACAAATACCACTCCATTTTTATTTATATAGATTGTAAACATTCCTTTTGGAATTCCAGTATTTCTTTGGATAGTCCAGAACACCTTCTCGAAAATCTAATTTTTCCATGAAATCACAAAATTCTTGGAAGAAAGAAATCAAAGAAGACAAGAGAAGAAGCTAATTGACAGTCAGACAGAGTGTCTTCTCTCTCTAAGTTTGATACTATTAACATAATTTCATGGTTACTACGTTGGCCTCCTCGAACGGCTTTCCAAAGCATTTCAGTTACATTCATTTTTAGTTTATGAGTCGATATCCACATATAGAGATTTGACTGAAATTATACAGAAGGGAACAAACAAAGTTTCTTGAACAGTTTCCGTTGAACCTAATCCAAAAAAAAAATACAAAACCATTTCAATTCACATGTAAAACATAACAAAATAAACTCCTATAATGAAAAAAAAAAGATACTTATTTTGATGTGTTCATTCAGATTTTGGTCTTCTCTCTCTAAGTTTGATACTATTAACATAATTTCATGGTTACAACGTTGGCTTCCTCGAACGGCTTTTCAAAGCATTTCAGTTACATTCATTTTTAGTTTATGAGTCGATATCCACATATAGAGATTTGACTGAAATTATACAGAAGGGAACAAACAAAGTTTCATGAACAGTTTCCGTTGAACCTAACCCAAAAAAAAATACAAAACCATTTCAATACACATGTAAATATAATGAAAAAAAAAATACTTATTTTGATGTGTTCATTCAGATTTTGATGTGGCAAGGGGGATCTGTTAAAAAAATCCTAAAAGTGAACAGGTTTATTGAGCAACCATCAAAAATCCAAAATCAGTTTTTTGTTGTTCCAAGATATCTTTGGTGATGTTATAATGTTCCGTTACTTTGATTGTAAGCGAAAATATTTCAGAAATTAATTAAAATATAGAATAGATACACTCCGAAATCAAGGAACAGAATTTGAAGCATTGCAAATCTATCATAATCTAGGTTCAGGCATTGCAGAATTCTCATTTGATTTAGAAGCACGATCAAAGCAAGCGATCTGAAGCGGTCCATGATCAGAAATGTATCGCAAGTTGTAACAAATTTGTTAAATAAGAGCAGCGAAAGAGAGCCTTAGTATCTTAGTTTACTGGCACGATAAATAATCCTCGAACATCCGATAGCAATAGTGTCCCTCAAATTTGGAGCTTGTTTAGAGGAGTTTCATCATGCACTGCTATACCCGCGATCTAATCAGATTTGTAGAAGTAAACGATAAACAGGATGATGTTCTGCAAATCATTATTGTTACAGAGTTATCGCTGAGAGATTTTCTCAATTAAAGTATTAAACAGTGATGGAATCTGAATTTGCTTTCGGAATAAATCAATTACAGTTTTAAGGACTGTTCATTTTATAAAGTGGACACTTTGTTTATGCTATATCTTTTTTATTTATTGATAAAATCGTAATCGGTTTTCTGAGTATGGTTGACCTGTTATTCTAAAATGCTATGAAAATATAAAATCTTTGAAAATGCTTTTGGTTGAAGAGCTAAATAGTTTTTCCAAAAACTCTTAAAAAAAGCTGTCCGTCAAAGTTTAACATTATTTTTCGCAAAACAAAAATCCTTATTTTTATGAACAAATTTAATGTTTGTATCCTTCACTATTTTACTAAAGGTAAAGCTTTAAAAATATCAATTATATTCCACCATTCTATGACAGTTTCCTAACTTAAGTGATTTACCCATTCATGGCCAAATTTGCTGATACACCATCCTTTCACTCCCAGCAAAAGAGAAAAGTGAAAAGCGTGTTCAAAACTAGTTTGGATTACTAAAGAAACTATATTAGTATAAACGAAAACTAAATCGTGAGATTAAACTACAGTCCTAAGTATAAATTTTATTATTTATGGTAGTTTTACTAAAAAGTCTCATACTTTTAAAATCATGTACGCATATTTATAGATCTACAGCAAATTGTAAACAGTTTTCTCCGAATTTTTCAATTGGTAATCTCAGAATAACATATTATGAAAATAATATGTGGAAAACAAAATCGATTATATTACAGAAGTGTTGCCAATTTTGATGATTGTCAATGTACTTTGATAGGTCTTCTAAGAATAAAACAATTGTGTTTCTGTTGTGCTTTGAATGTGACGTGGGGACTTACTAAGTAACTCTATGAAGGCGTAAGTTATTTTTCATATTAATACTATATTAGGACTTCCGTCAGGATGTACTTTTACACAAAAAATTCTACTCATATCAATTCCCATCAAATTTAAAAAAAATTTCTTTAAAAATATACGGGAAAATTGATTTTATTATATCTGTAAAATTGTTGCTCCAAAAATAACTTGATTTTTTCCATCAGGCTTCTGATTGATGATGCTTTCGAAGAACAAGCCTTTTTTGAAAATAGAAAATATAACTTATCGAATTTTCCAGCCAATTTCTTACAATCATTGATTTTGATAACCTCAAAAAATCCCAAGCAGTACAGTTTGTTTCAACTCAAGAATAAAATAATCTCTTGAAACTAATCCAAGTTGTCAATGGTTGAAAATATGACTTTCAATTGCACTGAATAGCAACGCAAAAAGCGCAAGAGGTGGAGTCTGTTTGCAACATATTTAAGTTATATCGAAATTGCTAATTTGTGACAAAATACTTGAGAGAAAAAAAATGAAAACAAAAATATGAACTAGAACCAAACGTCCGACCTCAAGATCACCAAACTTCTCCTCTACTCACTACTCCACCAGCTCTTCGAACTATTGCTACGCCAATGCACTATAAAAGCGACCACATGGCCCATTAATCAAAGCTTGTTGCTTATTACTTTACTGCACCCTTCGGAATACAAGTTCATTACTGTCGAAATTAGACCACGCCTGAAATAATCTAAACTTTTTGCAAAAACTTCCGCACAACATATGAGAAACACCATTCAAACAAACAAACTGTTGCTAGACCATGTTTTCGTTGTTAGATAATACGTAAGGTGCAACTCAACCATATTGCAACTCGATTCAAACAAACAAACTTCTAGCTGTCATACACGTTGTTTAGTGCAACTTGGTCGCAACTGGGATGAATCTTCTTGAGTTGTGGGTATGGAAACAAAAAATGAATGCAAGTTGCGGATGCTTTAAATGAAAGTCATTTGAAACATAACATTAAAACCGGCATTTCGGGAGAAGTTTCAAGAGTTTGTTTGAAAAGTTGCTGGAAACATCTTGACAAACTTGACTTCATTGCTATTTGCAAAGAACATTTGTTGCAAATTTTGTCGTTTCAAAAATGTTGAACGTCAAACAAGAAGTGAAATGCGTGTTCATTGGAACGGAAATAAAACTTTATGAGCCTGTATATTGATATGCAACCGAACTAGAACCATGTAAGTTACAGATGCTTTTTTTGATACGCGATTGAAACCATTTTTGAAAAGCATCTCTTTGGAAGATGTTTCGTGTGCTACTTGGGATCGACCGATCTAATCGTTGTTCCATATTCGTGTGAAATTTAATTATTTTGGAGAAATTTTATTATCTTAACATTGTACAATACTAGTCGAACGATGTGCAAAAAACCGATTGAAATTTCATTGATTAATAAGAAAGATACAGCATGCACAAGGTGTCCACTTTATAAAATGAACAGTCCTTACGCATTTATCGCGAGAGCTTTAAGTATGCAGCTCATAATTAAACCATTAATTCGTTATCCAAAAGCGCTGCAAGGGATCACTTTTAGCCCCAAATGCGTTTCGACAAAGTGCCAATACGTAGCGGTTCGCGATGAGGTCAACTTTTTCTTCGTTCGATCTTCATCGTATCCACTTCTTTTTTTTTTTGGTCTACGCAAATTGACAGCCCAAGGTCCCTCAATAGAAGTAGTGCAGCGCAGCCAGCCAGCGTCGGAAATAATGAGTGAACTAGTTTAGATCAGCGTGTCTGATGATGCTGTTGTTTGAGGATCCAATTAATCCAAGAGCTTCAACCATGGCACGGCTCGAACGGTGTAATTGAAACTCTGGGTGCCTACGTAGCAAAAAAGGTCCGTTACACCGTGGTCGCACTTTATACAAATGGTGGCAGAAAGCACAATTCTCTCTCAAATAGCTCAAAAATCATAATTCAATAATATAAAATGATTTTTGAAGGTAATATCATAAAAACTGTCTCTGATACAAAAAAAAAAAACGATATTTTTGTGGTACATTTGGCAGAATCGGTTGAAAAGAGGCATATTTCGTTATTTTGTTTATTATTATTTAAAACAAAACATCGTGGGCAAACTTCTTGTGGCTTTTGAATGTATTTAGCAGCTAACAATGACAAAAAATTGCGATCCTTGAAACAAGTCTGGTCAGATTCACTGAGGGACAACAATAAAAAAAATCATATCTTGGCGCAAAAATGAGCAAATGCCTAATACACCGAATACTATGGACATCGAAAACTATGGAATATTTCTAACATATTGAGGGAAAATAATCATTCTAAAGCGTTTCATAGATATCTTACACAAGCTATGCGAAATTTCAAAATTTTTGGGGTGCTTCCTTGCTATACACTAGCTAACATTCTCAAATGGTTAACTTATGGAATACAATTTAAACATCTCGAAAACAAAGAATAAGGTTATTGTTTCGAATGTGACCAGTCGTACTAGATTTGGTTGAGATTGAGTACAGAAACGTTTAAAGTTTCATCACGGAACAACATCCACGAAATTAAAAAAAAAAAACGAAAGGATCGATTTTAGATGACACCTTTACAATTCACATGATGAAAAATATGAAATAAATTGGTCTTAAGTTTTATATTTTTTACCACTATTCATCACTCTAGAAAGCCAAAAATAACTATCGATGAATAAATCTACAAGCTTCGTTTTTCAGGACTTTTGGCCAGCTATGAGCCACTGTGCATCATTCGGTTTGGTCTTGAAAATTAATGGAAGGGTATTGAACGTGACCGTGTGATTTTGTCAAATTTGAAGTCGTCTGAAGTTCACAGCTTTTCTCTGCCGAAGAACCGCGACATGGGCCTCGAAAGACATTGAACCGTTAAATTCAAAATTACCGCATTCGAACGGAACGCTACACCGACCGGCAGCGCGTCGTCGTCGATCAAACATTTCCTGCTGGGTTCGGAGAAGAGAAATATTTTCCGCTTCACACCCCTTCTGATGCGACTGTCATGTGGAGTCGACTTCATTACAATTTGGGGTCCACTTGCTGATATACCTTTGTTCATAAATAATCTAAATCATACACTAACGCGTTCGGAATTTTCATGGGACCATAATACATAGTGATTTGGAAACACAAGCCCCTGGCAACTTTTTAGCGAACCGAACGAGCACAAAAAAAACTGAAAAATTAGGTAACCTTAGTCACGGTTGAACGAACTTTTCCTGGTTCGACACAGTTTTAATGGGGGCACGATTTTCCCAGGCAGTGCTACACGTTGAACTTTCGCAAAAATTGACCCCCCGCTCCTGGTATGGGATACGGTTTTTGGCCGATAGATTGGTTACACGAGTAGTTACTGATTGTATTTGTGTTTGCTTAGGGAGATTTATCTTGTAGTTGCTGATTTAGTTGGATCAGAATGCGGCCGGTGAATACAGGAGAGGAATTTCCTAATGAATCATGATTTTTCCGCAGCACAACAAATGTCGACGTGCCGTTGTTAGACACATATTATGTTAAGCTCTCACTTTCAAGCACCGTCGCCTTCAGAAAATGACCTTCCCTCAATACATGTGACAATTTTGTTTTCAGTTTTTGCCATATTAAGTTCGTCAAGTTCAATGAAAGTGGTTTCCATACGATTAGTAGATATGTTGCGAAATTATGACCACAATAATAATTCATATGCAAAAATCGTTCTAAAAACTCCAAAACCATCAAGCTTAGCTTAACTTAGCTTAGACTCATTGCACATATCAATGGTTGCTATTCCGTGATTGAACGAAGTCAGTGAAAATGCACAAAGAATCAACAAGGAGTTCGGCTGGGATTGGCCATAATCTTCAGTGTAAATAATCCAGTACCTCTGGATTGAAGGGAGGAATGATAATATGTAGCATTTGCTATTTGGAGACCGTCTTTACCTCTGCATCTTTACAAAGGTTACTGGAAAGGATGTTGTTAATGAAAAGGATCGTTGGGTAACAGAATTCACTTTGATACGCGATAAAATCATGATAAACAGTTGTTTATGAAATATAAACATGCTTATGCATATTTTTTTTTTTTTTCAATTAATATTAAACATTTCAAAGTAGAAGAAAATAATGTCGACACTTGAAGTGATGAACCATTTAAAGTTTGTTGAACAAATAGCTAATGTGGGGACAAACCTGGTGTAGTGGTAAGAACACACGCCTCTCACGCCGAGGACCTGGGATCGAATCCCATCCCCGAGATAGTCACTTAAAAAAATCAGTGACGACTTCCTTCGGAAGGGAAGTAAAGCCGTTGGTCCCGAGATGAACTAGCCCAGAGCTAAAAATCTCGTTAATAAAGATAGAAAAAAAAAATAGCTAAACGCAACATTCCTACAGCTGTCAGGACGAATTTTACCCATATGAAAAGAAAAAAACTAGATTGGCTGGACCATCACAAAACGCCCTTATGTCGACATTTACAGAGGCGAACTGTTCAAAGTTTGTTGAATGAAATGAACCTTTTGCAAGTCTAAACTTATAGTGTCGAACTATTCAAAGTTTGATTTAAAAATGAAAGCAAAAGGAAAGGGATGTTTTAAAAAATGCAAAACATAGATAATTTATGAATGAGAAATTATGCCAACGCTCACAGTTACAAATCATTCATAGTTTGTTGAAAAATCATGTTAACATACCACCGTTGTAACGATTAAATGTGCAGTCGTACATATTTTACAGATTTGAAATAAAAGCATGAAACGAGCTCACCAATCATCCTTAACTGAGCATCCACAATCCACATTCAGCTTCACTTACAACGCATACAGATTAACTGCGAAAATCTAAAAAACATCCAAAATTGACTCCTAGTATAGTACCGTAATTCTGAGGCAAAATGATCACTATTGCACAACTTTTTGTTATGTTATCCATAGGAATTAAGATCAACTTAATCCCCGCAAAATCAATCTTAACAGTTCAGTCGTCGCTGTTGTATTTTGTACGACACTGCTGAAAAAAACCTCGCTATTCGTTCACGACAGCAGCGCGGTGGTTCTGACAGTGGCGAACCGCGCGACGACCGGAAGGTTAAGTGAAAAACGAGCCATAAGTCAAAATGCTAAAATTCACCTTAATAAATAATTGAGTAAAAACGCAAAATCAGTACTAGAGATCAACGTCTATCAGCATACGTATTTATTTTTTTATGAAATAACATAACTAGCTTGTAGCGGTTGAATTTATAGAAAATTGAGAGTATCTCTCACTTACCGATCTGTAACAATCATTATCCGTAACACATCATGAGAGTCTGTTCATCGTCTACTGCTATAGCTCTGATTATATCGGGACGACAACAATACATGATAAAACCCTTCTAAATAAGCTCCATCCCTGAAGGAACTATTGCTATAGGATGTTCGGGGATTGTTCATCAGGCCAGTATATTAACTCCCTAATACCCACATATTTATTTTCGATATAAATATCATTTTTCGTTAACTAAAATCGTTCTAAACACGTTTTGGGAATTGATTTATTTGCAAATTTATGAATTTTGGTTTTTGTTTTCTATATTTCTTTGTTTTTGAACATCTCTATCCTTTTTCATTTTTTCTAGAAGCCTCCCCTGATTACTGATTTTTAGCAATAATGAAAAATTCAAAAATTATACGGTACTTTTAAAAATATTATTTTCTATTTTTTTTCTTGAGCATATTTTATTTTTCGGAATTTCGCCATTTTCACGTTGGCGAGTTGAAATCAATTTTTTAATCTTTTGTAGTAAAAATTTTCAATTGTAATATTCACACAAACCTCAATTAGAATTCAATTTATACTTATCCTTGGTTGAACATCAGAAAATAAATTTGAACTTGGTGGTACTCTTGTTCCATGTTCCCCTACGAAAACAAATTTTAGAAATAAAACATTGATTCAGAAAATGACGGAACAATTCTGACAACTCTTGTATTTGACCATTTAATCAAAAAGTTAAACTTTGGTAACATGCATGATACACCGAAATGTATGCAATTTCTATTGAAATAAGCACCTCTCCCGGGAATAAAAAGTTTTATTGTTATGCTGTATGATTTCAAACAAAAGTTCAGTAGTTTACACTTAAGCTTTTGTGAGCTTAACATAGATGTAAACATTGAAAGTTTACATCTATGCTTAGCACCAACGGATTGCTTAGCATGAACTTTTCCAACAGCATTAGACATCTTTAAACTAAAAAAGATGGAATATATGTGATGCAAACGTGACATTCAGAATCCTTGCAAGGAATGAAAATTTGGTATAAACCTGATCGAATTCGCCCCAGTGATCAATATGACCTCGGATTACGGTACTTATTGAAGTTTTGTTTCGAGCCTGAAAAACTTCCAGTGTTGGCCATTTTTAGGTAAAATGGATTCAATTACTGAAAATATTGCAGGGAACAAAAACTTTGCCCATTTAATCCATGAATTACCAGAACATATTATACCAGTCCAACAAACAAGATTCAGATTGGTAGATCCCATCGGATTTCGAAATGTGTTGTACAGAAATTAATACCTTTAAACTTATTAAACAGTGATACGTAAGTTAAACCTACACAGTTAAAAATAATGAAGATTACACGTCATGTAAACTTCATTTATGCGATGTAAACATTATGGCATGTAAATTTAAGTCTGAAATCATGTAAATATGTGTTATATGTCACGTAATCACAAAGGATTTTGCTGGATTACATGACATATAATTGAAGTTCACATGACATAACATGTAAACATTCATGATTTGCCACGCTCCAATTATGTGCATTATATGTCTCAGAAATTTACACTCTTCGTTCAAACTGTGTACCTACCAATATTCCAGACAATCTTTAAGTACTCGACTGAATTAAGTCCTACATTTAAAGCAAATGTAGATATATTGTAATCCGAGGATTGGCATACGTTGAAGAACTGCCGGATACAAAAGTTCAATTCATTATACGAAATTTAGTGCGTTACTTTCAAATATTCCCGAGCGTATTGGATGAGCGATTTAAAATAATATTAGCAACAGATGCAATTTCTTGTACAGTTATAATAGTGTTAAGCAATTGAAACTTACAGGAACATTTTTTATATTAAATAGGGCGATATTCAAAACTGAAAAGGCAATAGATGGCTCTTTTTCAGTTATAGTAAAAATGAAATCCTGAAGCAAAGGAAGCACAATGGAAGATGAATTAAACACAAAAAGTTATCTATCCGATCCATTTTCCTGATTGCTAGTAATTTAAGTTTTTCATTATTTTCCATACGTTTTGACAGCTCTCGACTACCATTTTTCCATGCGCTTGTGTTGGAAGTTTGAGAAATTTGAGAATCCAGCGTAGCTCGATCAGTGAGTGGAATACAAACATCAGTGTCACTGCTCGGTGGCCAGTGAGAAAAAATGAATCTTCGAAAGGTTGTTGTCTGTACTTTTTGCTGGAGGCGCCAACTGTTAGCGGTTATGAACGAAATAAACAGTCGTTACCCTATTGATTGAAGACACTGTAGTTCTCACACATGATTTCACATTTACCATGTTTATTGTTTCCCTGCTTGTGGTGTAGTGGATTTAGTTGTCATTTTCATACCTAAGTTGCGACCAATACACATTTCAATGTTTCTAAGTGTTAGTGTTTTTTTAACAGACTGCCAAACTGAATCATTGCGTGCCAAAAAATATTTCGGGGTGATGGAAATTGGAGCAAGTGCAAGCCGTTGTGAATTATTATCGCTTGAATGAGGGTTTTTGTGGAATGTTGCTCAAATTATCTGTTGTTTGTCGAAAGGAGAATCAATTATCAGGTAAGCTGTTCGTATCAATTTAAAAGGACCAAACAGTTCGAAGCTATGCATGTAGTGCCAGGAATGGGGTATAAAACCCTACTTAAGATAATTCAACAAGTTTCTAGAAAAAAGGTCTTCGAATCACGACAAGTGGTCTCTTACTAGTTTATAGTCAGGAGGAGCATCTAAAGTTTTCTTATCACCGAAGAAATTTTTCAAAGGATCCGTAGAAATGTGCTGAAATCCAACGAAATTTCTCAGAGTGTTTCAAGAAGAAATTCAAGCAATATTCCTCAGAGGAAAAATGATTCTTATTTTTTGGAGATATTCTAGAATAAATGTATAATGTATGGGATTCTTTATAGGACTTAAAGGCAGTCATAAGATAAGAATACGCATTCATAAGACAAGAATAGCGAAAAAATGTACCAGGTAAATCATTGAATAATCTGTGAACGACTTCCCGAAAGAAATCATTAGAAAAATTCTTTAATGTAACCTTATACAAATTTACAATTCTTTTCTTAAAGATAGCCTTGATCTTTATGGAATTGCTGGTGAAAATCAAAGAGATGTTCCTGTAAAAACTGCGTAGTTTTGTGGTAACGTTCATGGCTAGGAAGCAAAGTCATGCTGGGTTCGATTCCCGGACGGTCCAGGATCTTTCCATATGCTAAGAAGCAGGATTATTGACAGCGCGTTCGTATTGTTGAGAATAAGAGGAAGAAATGCATTACTCAAAAGATTTCATGAAAGCATTCTAAAAAGAATTGGTGGAAAAAACATATGCCTCCCATGAAATCTATTGAGCAATGCATTTCTTCTTCTTAATCTCAACATCACGACCCTACTTCTTCTTCTTCTTGGCATTACGTCCTCACTGGGACAGAGCCTGCATCTCAGCTTAGTGTTCTTCTGCGCACTTCCACAGTTATTAACTGAGAGCTTTATTTGCCAAACTTGCCATTTTCGCATTCGTATATCGTGTGGCAGGTACGATCATACTCTATGCCCAGGGAAGTCAAGGATATTTCCATTATGAAAAGGTCCTGGACCGACCGGGATTCGAACCCAAATACCTTCATGAATTTGCTTCGTAGCCGCAGACTCTAACCACTCGGCTAAAGAAGGCTCACGACCCTACTATGAATGATGAATTATTTAAGAGAAAATCCTTGAAGAATTTCGAAATAATTCTTTAGTGTGATTTCTGGAACAAGCTTTAGGAGAATCTGAAAAAGAAAACCGGGTAGAATTTATAAAGAAATACTGGTCAAATTGTTTAGTGATTCGAGGTTAGCTTTCTGCTGCTTGCTCAAAAGAAATAATTTGTTTATAGCATGATTCCATTTTACAACTCTTCAATACCTTAATTTTGGAGAAATAAATAACTAAAAAACATTTCAATTTGTTAGCACAATGACATTGACATTATGACAGCTCATTCCGAACTACAGTTTGAGAAGGATACCGTGATTCAAAAGTGATTTCAATTTTAAATACGAACGCGTTTCAAAAATAGTTCCTGAGCATCAAACCTTTTTGAAATCTGGTGTAAATTTTTACATATATTCAGAATGTGTCAAAAACAAGATACTCCTAAACAACCCATTTAACTAAAAATTCTCTAAAACCTAAATAAAACAACATAATAATCTTTAGAATACTACTAGCAGAAATTTAGGATAAAACTCATTTTGGAAATGATTTCTGATACAAATGAGGAAGAAATTTCGGAGAAATCCCTGGGGAAATTTCTCTAGAACTCTTTGTGGAAATTCTAAGATTAAGATGAGCAATTCTCGCTGAAACCAGGCCGCCATCGGCACCCATCGTTAGAATTCCAATTTTATGTCACTGATCGCTAGCTTTCGATAAAACTTAAGGGTGGTCCTTTTTGTTTTCTCAAATTGGTGGATCCCTCGTACGCCAGCTAGCTAAACAGTTTGCAAAAAAGCCCATTTTTTGATAAATCTTGGGTATTTCTTCACGTGATATGTCTCATATTTCCCTTGGAACACATACCAAACTTAATGGCATCGTATAGAGAAAGGATATAGCTTTCATTTGAAGTTAAAAAAAATCCGGCGGCCATTTTGAATTTGGCTGCCATCTTGAATTTTGTTAGAAAAATCGTTTTTTCACCATTAGCGCACCGCTCGTTTTGAATTCTGAGATCACCATCAGAAAGCTGAGGAAAAATTGCGTAAGATAGGCTACAGAAACTAGGTGTGCAATGGTATTTACCCTATGAAATGAACGATTTTCTAAAACATGTTCCACGATTTTGACGTATATGGCGAGTGCAATCAATGCAAACATCATTTTTTTGTACAACAAAGATACAAGTTTTCAATAGTTGGTATATTTTTCGAGTCAGATGAAGAATAGGAGTATTATTTAGAGTGATAAAATCTGGCGGCCATTTTGGATTTTGACGCCATCGTGATTTTGACTAGTAGAATGAATTTTTCACCTTGATAGCACTCAGCATGTCGAATTTAGAGGTTACCAATAAAAACAAGGTTACGTATACTCTTCTTCTTATTATTCTTCATTTTCCTGACGTTACGTCCCTAGTGGAACCGAGCCTGATACTCAGCTTTATTAGTTATAAATACAGGTTATTAAATAGGAATTTTCTTTTATAATACGATTTTTAATAACAGAATATTTCTTCGACATATCTTTGAATTCAGTTATTATGAATAAAGAAATTTAATGAATAAAAACCGTCCAAAAACATTGATTGAAATAAACAAATTTTTTTTTACCATATGCTTTTTTTGTCATCGAATGAAGTTTATAAATTGTGCGTTGGGACATTAGTAAGTTTTGTGGTAATATCTGTAGCTTTAACGTGAAACATTTCCAAAAGTGCATTAATTTAGAATGGAAATCTTTAATTTTTAAGCAAAAAAAATCCTTGGTTTTCTGAATCATAAAGTATTGTTTTTACTAACACCCAACATGCATGTGAAAAATAGCGAAATTGAAAGGTGAGAAGCAGGCTTTGTTCTAATGTGGACGTAATGCCGAAACTCAGGTGAATCATTTTGAGTTTGGAAAATCTGGTGGCCATCTTGGATTTCGACGCCATCTTAGTTTTTAGCAGTAGAATGATTTTTTACCATCTCAGCGCTCTTCATGTTTAATTAATAAAAGATCTCCGTTAAAAAACAAACAGATTCTTTATTTCTTATCTTATTTTAGCTGTTCAACAGATTGTTCATTTCTATCAATGGTTTTAGACCAAATAAATGAAAGAATTAATGCTATTTTTCAACTCGCAGATATGCAGAACAATCATTCAGGTGGCAAATAAGCGTTAAAAAATTCTACTTGTTAATTTATTTTTGAAGAATAGTAAGTGTAACGGTGGCATTAAAATTCAACATGTTGAGTGTTATCAAGGTGAAAACTCATTCTACTACTTAAAACCAAGATGGCGTTAAAATCCAAGATGGCCGCCAGATTTTTTCACTCAAAATAATACTCCTATTCTTCATCTGACTCGAAAAATACACCAACTATTGAAAACTTGTATCTTTGTTGTACCAAAAATGATGTTTGCATTGATTGCACTCGCCATGTACGTCAAAATCGTGGAACATGTTTTAGAAAATCGTTCATTTCATAGGGTAAATACCATTGCACACCTAGTTTCTGTAGCCTATCTTACGCAATTTTTCCTCAGCTTTCTGATGGTGATCTCAGAATTCAAAACGAGCGGTGCGCTAATGGTGAAAAAACGATTTTTCTAACAAAATTCAAGATGGCGGCCAAATTCAAAATGGCCGCCGGATTTTTTTTAACTTCAAATGAAAGCTATATCCTTTCTCTATACGATGCCATTAAGTTTGGTATGTGTTCCAAGGGAAATATGAAACATATCACGTGAAGAAATACCCAAGATTTATCAAAAAATGGGCTTTTTTGCAAACTGTTTAGCTAGCTGGCGTACGAGGGGTCCACCAATTTGAGAAAACAAAAAGGACCACCCTTAAGTTTTATCGAAAGCTAGCGATCAGAGACATAAAATTGGAATTCTAACGATGGGTGCCGATGGCGGCCTGGTTTCAGCGAGAATTGCTCAGATATGGAAAATTGGGTAGAATAATCCCTTGAACTATTGTGCACCAAAATCTATGGAAGTATTAGTAAAATATTGAAACGTCTGAATCCTGGAAAATTCTCTGACGAAAGCAAGAATACTTAAGGTGAAGATGAATCGAAGCCAAAGTTCAAATTTTTAAGAGCACGGATCTGGAGAACCAAATATCCGTTGAAGCTGAAAACTTAATCGAGTGGTCACTAGCTGGTGGGCACTCAATCGATTAGGTTTTCAGCTCAAACGAATTTTTGCTTCTCCAGATCCGTGCTCATGAAAATTTGAACTTTGGCTTTGATTCATCTTCACCTTAAGTCAAATATGAAAAAGATCAAAATCGGTGATCCGCTGCCTGGGTGGTTATGAACGTATATAGTCTTAAAAAAAAACCAAACAATATTACTATTACATCATGATGAACCCTTCCATAAACATTGCCGGCCAACGTTGAGGCTTGTCTGTGTGTATGCATTTCAATACCGCATAAATTTTCTATTCTCCTCCGCCTGGTTTGAAAACCTTTTGTTTTGTATTTTTCAGCTTACTTTAGCGAGCAGAGGGTGACACCAAGTGACAAAAATAGAACTGCCAAGCGAGTCGTTTGCTCTGTTTAACCATACCCAGCTAGAAGGGAGGAACAGTTTCTAGAAAAGGAACTCACCTCAACAGCAGCCCCGTAGATCCAACTACAGATAGGCATGCCCGATGCCTAAGAGCATTAGGCATTGTACACATTGTCTAGCCGCTTAGAAGCACAAGTGCGCCACAATGCGCGGTTTTCTACATGGAAGCTCGACGGTGACAATTTTGGCGCCTTCGGGATACTGTACTTTGCCCTTTGTTGTCTTTCTGTTCCAATATTTGTTTGTGTTATGCTAGGAGAACATGGCAAAATCGTGCCACATGCGCGGTCAAATGGTTGCATGGAACTGTGAAGGTATAAGCCAGGGTTTCCCATCCGAAGGACTGCGGAACCACGGCGGGGTGAGTAACTTCTCAAGTGATTTGCGACCTCTTTGAAGCCATTTCAAATAAGTGTCGTTGTTCTTGAGTGATGATGAAAGTTGAGAAATCTCTTACCTTCTTTAGTTTTCCACATAGGTGGGATTTTCGATAATTCAAATATTCAAACGCCAGAATTTTGGCTAGATCTTAGAAAGATTTCTCAAAAATCGGTGAGTTAAGGGCGAAATTAAAGAACTTCTAAATTTTGCAATGAATCTGTTCCTGACCTAAAAATATTTATAGCAAAACGGGCGTAAAAATTCACTAGTGTGATTATAGGGGACTGTCTACTAAGGGAACACCTACCCTATGGTAACTATAATATTCATTCTCAGGAGTCCACGCTGTGATTATTAAACTGTTAAGGAAATCGCAGCTTCAAAACGCTTGGGAATCGCTGATATATCCCAAGCGCCAGCATCCGTCGCATAACGAGTGCATTGTACTGTACACCTTGTTTTGCCTATTTTGTGGGTTATGTGAACTATATGCTTTGTCACGAAAACGGCGAATGAGTCATGCTAGAATGTGGTGTTTCGTCATTCCGCGAGCAGTGCTAAAAAAAAAAAACTAACTGATCGATCTAGATAAGAGTCAATTGGCAACGACGTATATAACGATGAATCGTTTCTACGTTTAACGTTATCGCCAGGGAATAGATAAAAGGTGACATCTACAGTCAATGTTAACATGTACGATAAATATGATATCAGAATTTGAACGATTCGAAACTAATTTTCAACCCTAAAATGCTGCAATGAAATTGAAATTCGGGGAATAAAATCTCACTGTGATTCACGTCTTTGAATTTCACGACAAGCGTTTGTATTTTATTTTATACTTTACCTTGAGCTATAAGCTTTTTTCAATACATCAACAATGTCCAGCAAAGTACGAACCTGAAATGATAAATAGATAAATGATTATTAGATAACAAGTTAAAGATACGGTACAGAATATATTAATAAGTGATCGCAATAAATTGTGATCCTATCAAATTATACCTAAGAAATCGAAATAAAATGTAACAAATGCATCCATATCTACGATATTGTCACTCGATTTTTCAATCAACGTCCAATCGATAATCGACATGCCCCCCCTTTGGGATCTTCCGCTAATCAGCAGGATTTATGGTAGCTTTCACTTGTCTGAGCAAATCACATCCACATTTTCCCTAGGCCGCCTCCCGCTTGACGAATGCTTAGACCACAAAGTCTATGAGCATGGAGTGCACCATCATCTTCAACAGCAATTGCTATCTATAAACGCTATGCACCCAATGCAACCAATCAACAGATGCGAAACTTGTAATTTATTTGATTAAAAGCATTCTCCTGTCCGAACACGCTCGTCGGAGCTCATCGGATCATGTTGCCGCGGGATCTACAGAAGAAGACGAATAGTTCGCCGTGGAGACATATACCCGATAGGGTGTCCCGGAAAAAATCGATGGTCAAAAAGTCATGGTGTTCAAACTTTTTTATGGACTAAATCGATCTTTGAAAAAAAAAATAATACAATAATCATAAATATTAAAAAAAAAAAAAAACGATTGACCATCTGAGACACTCTAATACCCAGCTGATTTGAGTCGCCCTTGCTGACTGAAGCAACGGGCGAACCAATCCGGAAAGCTCCTGACAGGTTAAGTTGAAGTTAATTTATTGCTTCTAGATTCACACACAGCCGCCGGCGCATCCGATGACTGCAGTCTGGTGCGGTCATTTTGTATCAATAAACGAAAGAGATGCGCGCCGAACGCGGTGAGTGGTCAGCTCATTGATCCACCCCCCGAGGGCAATGGGCCTAGATGAGGATGCGTTAAAGTGCATGCTCGAAGAGGTGACCTAAAGTTCGAATGCAAATTCACCCGCAGGAAATCTACTTTTACCGAGCGATCTATTGCGACTCGATCGCAGAGTTTGTTTCAATGAAGGTTACATCCCAAGCAGTGCGCTGCTCGGCAAGAGATCAATCACAAGATAGATTGTGGCTGTCAATTAGAAGACGGATTGATGAAGGGGCGGGCATTGCAATGCACGTTTGCAAGCAATGGATCTCTAAAGGATAATGAAGGGTCACATAGACAAATGAACGTAGCAGCACTCTTGAGCTGGAACATTCCTGGAACTGCACATTGAGACCATTTCCACATTGAAAAGATCAGCAAAGTTATGTTTGAAAAATTGCATTGAATTTCTCAAAAAGCTTCTCCAGTGTTCCCACTAGTTGGTGCTAATGTACATCAATATATTTAAACTGGTATAACAAATTCATAATTCTACCTTTAGGGGCCACTAGTGAGTCTCAAAAGTTTCAAACTCTCATATATCAAGTCAAGTTCCAAGTTATTATTAAGCAGGCATTGCATAATTTGTTTTCATATGATTTAGAATCATAATCAAGCAAGCGAAGAAAAACATCCCATCTATATCGGTCCATGATTAGCAATGCATTGCAAGTTGTAACAAGTTTGATAAGATAAGACCAACGAACGAGAGCCTTAAAGAGAGAGTGATGGTAAAATCCTTTTTCCTCTCTTGTTTACCATTTGAGGTAGGTGTTTCACTTTACTGGCGCGATTAACAACTCCCGAACATCCGAGATCAATAGTGCTAATCAGAGCTGTAGCAATATACGATAAACATGATGCTCTCATGATGTGCTGCAAATCATGATTTTTACGGAGAACAATAATGTAAGAGATGCTCTCAATTTTCTCAGAATGCTCAGAATCCCTGCTCATAAGTTAAAAGGCCGCCACTTCTGTTAAAACTGTTCGACCATGCACTATGCGATGCATGTTAGATTAATTTGAAATTCATGAAATTAAGAGAAGCTAATGATCTTCATATTTACAAATTCAAGCCTAATAGTCAATTTTATTGAAAACATCAGTATTCTATTTAGTCATCCTGTTGAGACTAGTAATTCTGATTTTTTTTAGCCTCGGAGAAAAGTTTGAACTTATCACCCCAAATCTCATGAAAAAAAAAGTAACTTCACCTAAGACTGCTCCAAAAATTCAAAATCACAAGATATCTTAATGTTCAAATATTACTCACGATCTTCACAAAGCTCTTCAATGAAGTCTACACATAGGTATCCACAGAGATTTCCACAAAGTTATCCGCAGAGGTCACCTTTGACGTCATCACAGAAGCCTACATATAGATATCTACTTAGATCTCTACAAAGGTCTCCATAGTGATTTTCACAGAAGTCTCTAGGTAAATCTCCACGAAAGTCTTCGAAGAGGCCCATCAATAGTCTTCATTAAGGTTTCCACAAAATTCTCCAAAATAGTCTCGACAGAAACGTTCAAGTGCTATGAAATTGATTTTGACTCTTTTTAATGTATTCGAATCCTTTTCCGATTTTGAATGTATTTAAAAAAATGTTGAAGATTGTTTAGTATGATGCGGCTTATTTTTCGAAATGTCTCAAAACCAAAAGATCGTTTGCTCTTCTGAATTCAAATCACATAAAAATGGAAACCTAAAATTATGAGCCAAAAATATTAAGTTTCAGAGATGGCGCGAGCGACTTGAAGGGGAATTTTCAAGTTATGAAATATGACCTTTAGTGAAGACTTCATAACTTTGTTATTTTCCAACCAATTTTGGAGCTCTTAACATCATTCTTTTGAAAATTAAATTTATGAAACGTTTGACAAATATCAAATTTGTTTAAAATTGAAACCAATCATAGTTACATGTAGTTATCTCCAAAATTTGCCTCTTTTTACTAAAAAAAATCATTTGTGATTGAACATAACTTTATGAAAACTTAACGCATTCTTGATCTTTTAACATGCTTTTGAAGCAAATTTGATAGGTTTTAAATTGTGGGTACCACAAATTGATTCAAACATTATTTGACTTACTTATTTAGCCAACACTGCCCAAAAACATGAATTTTCAACGTAAAATATATTATTTTTTAAATTTTTATCAGTTTAATGTTAATACTTGAGCTGAAACTGGTTTTTATAATTTGTTTTACTTTCAGAAAGGCCGTAAAAGCAAATTTTCATAAATTTTATAACAAAAATATTTTGAATTTTTTTAAAATTATATGCTTTTTTTAACTTGAAGTTATAACAAGATGCGTCATAAACTATAGTTAAATAGTTAACATGCTATTTCCGAGGATAAATAATCAACAATTCGAAGAAACAATATGATTAAATTAGCTTCAAAAGTATGTAAAAAGATCTGGAATCGAATGAGTATTAATCAAGTTATGGTCAAACAAACATGATTTTTTCAGTAAAAAGAGGACAATTTGGAGAAAACTACTTTTAATTAAAACAAGTTATGATTTTAGACAAATTTGGTGTTTTACAAACTTTTTAAAAATTTAATTTTAAAAAGAATTCTGCTAAGAGCTTCATAATTGGTTGACAAATTACAAAGTTATGAAGACTTCACTAAAGGTCATATATTTCGTAACTTGAAAATTTGCCTTCAAGTCGCTTGCGCCATTTTTGGCTCATAATTTGAGGTGATGTGATTTGAATTCAAAAGAGCACACGAATTTTTGGTTTTGATATATTTCGTAAAATAAGCCGCACCCTATTGTTTAGGATATTTGTTAGAAGAAAATTGAATGGTATTCGGAACCATTTCTAACGACATTTTGAAACGAATAAGTGAGAAGAATTGTTTACCTTATGACGAAATTTGCGGTGTAGTAATGTAAATAATTTCACGAAATTCTCGCAGGAACTTAGGAAAGATTTTTCAGTGAAGTTGCGAGTTATTTGTGTCTCTTGCTTTGAAAGATATATATTGCTTTGAATGGTATATATTCTTGGAAAATTTAAATGGAATTCCGAATAAAATCATTTGATAATTACACAGCATAACTAAAATTACATTTTCGCGTGTCTCATGTATCAAATTATGTGTCTCTATAAAATTTTGGGTTGCTGAATCTGATGCCGTTCTTAGAAATGTCCCAGCACGTCATAATTGTAAGCTACACGCAGTGAACTGGTCCATCGAAATTCATACAATTTGTCTTATGGAAGGCGGAACAATTATTGCAATACGAACGCTTTATGTATCGTTTTAGCATCGCTCCTCGTCAAGGCGTCGATAGGCGTGTGGTATACACTCGGGCCTATCGACCGCAAGGTTCTTGGTTTGATACCAGGTTGCCACGTGAACATTTTTTATTTTCAAATTCTGGTTTCATAAGGCAACTTTATGAATTTCAACCCGATTTCTTGTGGCAAATTTCCAGAAGGGGTTTCTATGAATTCAGATAGTCCATTTGCCTTAGTGTACAGGTCTATAAGTCTCCAAGAAATTTAAAGTGATTTAATCCACCAAGCATGTAAAATAGGACTCCAACTTTTATTTAACATATAATTTGATCAAAATTCCACGATTCAATTGACTTTTTCGCCATGCTTGCAGCCTCCATACGAAATTCTTCGTATCTGTTATATGAAAAAAACAATACTTTACTAAAAAGGATTAAAAAAAAATTGAGCTTCGAAATTATTATGAAATTTGTTAAAAAGTTTTGTTTAGCGCATGAAGTTTCTGCGTTTTTAATAACCAATATCTCAAAAACTAGACGTGCTATGATATTTTTGAATGGCAATGGACATATCAACCTTAAATTAAGTAAATATCGGTATTTTGCTGCTTGAGACAGAAAAAGTGTCTCGCAGATTGACAGAATACGTTTGAGCGAACTGCATTTCTTCAGAAGATATGTTGGAAACTTTCGTAAAAAGATGAAATTCGTAAAAAGATGTTGGAAGAAATTAGTGCTGGAATTATGTCAGGAATTTATTTTATGGATTCACTACGACAGGAATTATTTCATCGGGAATTGCACAAAATGAGGAAATTAAGATCAAGTATGGACGATTTATTAGCTAGCTTAATATAAATGAATATATTTTTCATTACCATAATATTATAAAAAATTTGGAAGAGGAGCTCTTAGTTTCCAGGTCGATGATATATAAAAAAAATCACATTGTTAACCAAATAATCACCTTGTTTGCAGTAATTCTAGAGTGCAGTGTTGTTTTATGTGTATTACAGTCAGCTACCAAAATATATTGAAAAGTCACTAGTGCTTGTGCTTGTAAAATATTTTGTAATATAATTACATTAGTTACTATGGATATAAATAAACTGTACCTCCGTAGAATTGCTTAGAAAAGTTAAAATTTCACCGATAGAGTCGTAGAAACTTTGAAAAAGGTTCGCAATTACTTTTCTGAACAGGCCAAATAGATGTAAAAAACGATGTATTCTCAATAATTCATTGCAACATAGGGTCAACTACAAGTACTTCTGGGATGTTCAGAAGGCAATTCCAGGACCCTGAAAAGGACATCTAGCCTATAATTGCAACCCATTTCATGCGACATTTCCGTGCAAAATAATTCTGAAAATGTCTCAACTGAACTTCGGACTAGAGTTTCCAATCCCGTGAACATTTCCCGGCATTCCCGTTTTCCGGGAAATGATTTTCTGTTTCTCAGGATTCCCGTATTTCCCGGAAGCTCTATTTAAATACAGAATTGACCATCTATTTTCAAAGAAAAACAATCGCTCAAATTACTTTTCATATCATACAAAACTTTATCCTCACTAGGAGAGATGCGACATGTTTGTAAGTTAAAATATTAATGAAAATCAACCGAAAAAAGGTAACAAACTGGAATGCATTTCACTGATATTTTGTAGGGGATTTTTGCATGGCTTACTTCACAGCCTACTGCTTGGCAGTACAACGTTTGCCGGGACAACTAGTTTGCAATACAATATAAAGAAATTTTCAAGGAATCTATGCCATGATTTGAGTAGGGTTATAAAGTTTTCAAAGTTTCTATTTGGTCGTTTTTTATTCTAGTGTTGAAAAGATATATTATTTTTTTGCAAATATTGTTTGAACTTCATACGATTTGGTTAAAATGACCTCCACATATAATTTTACTTAATTTTATATTTTTTTGGTTATAAAGCCTAGCAAAAACAAAGCCAACATTGTTTAGGAGGAACACAAATAAATTATTAGGGGGCCCAGATAGCCGTAGCGGTAAACGCGCAGCTATTCAGCAAGACCAAGCTGAGGGTCGTGGGTTCGAATCCCACCGGTCGAGGGTCTTTTCGGGTTGGAAATTTTCTCGACTTCCCAGGGCATAGAGTATCTTCGTACCTGCCACACGATATACGCATGCAAAAATGGTCATTGGCATAGTAAGCTCTCAGTTAATAACTGTGGAAGTGCTCATAAGAACACTAAGCTGAGAAGCTAGCTCTGTCCCAGTGGGGACGTAACGCCAGAAAGAAGAAGAAGACAAATAAATTACTTACAAAAAAGAGAGAAATTATCATACAAATTCAATGGGCTAAAATATAATAAACATAAAATATGTATTATTTGAAGAAAATAACATCAAATTAGTATAATTTCTAAGTCTTAAGAATTTCCCGGGATCCCGTGAATTCCCGGGTAATGACAATTTTATTTCCCGTTTCCCGTGAAGTCAATTGCCGGGAAAATTAGAAACTCTACTTCGGGCAGACCTCATGAAACATCCGTATAAATCCGGAAATAACCGTCCGACTTACAGATTACGCAACTTCGATTGTGGAAAATGGAATGGTGTTTGTATGTGACGAGTTGGCTTGAAAACGGGCTAACGGATTTTCATGATTCTTTCACAATTAGAATCGTGAAGGGATGACACTATGTAGCAATTAATTAATCAATATGCATTATAATCAATATAATGCTGGAAAAATTACATATTATAATTATTTCCAAGCTGCGGTAAAAATTTATGATTAATTGGAGAATCAGTTAGTCACATCCATTGAGGATACGAGTAACTGACCCTGCTGACACTGAAGTAAACTTCAAGTCGTAGTCGAAAAATGCGAATATGTCAAAATAAGGGCAATCAGGCGGAATTTAAAAAGGCCATACTCAAATCTGCTTTTTTAGATCATGCTCTACTTTCAATTACGTTCTTCTTCTTCTTTCTGGCGTTACGTCCCAACTGGGACAGAGCCTGCTTCTCAGATTAGTGTTCTTATGAGCACTTCCACAGTTATTAACTGAGTGCTTTCTTTGCCGATTGACCATTTTTGCATGTGTATATCGTGTGGCAGGTACGAAGATACTTCTATGCCCTGCGAATCGAGAAAATTTCCTTTACGAAAAGATCCTCGACCAGTGGGATTCGAACCCACGACCCTCAGCATGGTCATACTGAATAGCTGCGCGTTTACCGCTACGGCTATCTGGGCCAATTACGTAAAGCAATGATAAAAATATTTCTTTTAAAATGAAATATATTGCTAAAAATACACATGATCAATACAGCAATAATTGAATAAGCTAAATACGCAGTGAAATGAAAATCTAGAAGTAGCAGAACCCACTGTTTATTCAGCTGCCGACGTTTCGGGAGAAAATTGCTGAAATCAAATTTTTCTAGTAAAGTGATGCCAAAAGGTCAAGTTACGAATCTCATGACAGAGGTTTTTCAGATGTCATATCAAAATTATAGGAACAATTCTTAAAGTAACAGACCTTTACGTTCGGATGTTTAGTTTATAATCTAATAACATTTCGATCTACCGTGAGTTTAAATCGGCAAATATGCTTATATTAGCTAGCTTAGCTTAGACTGACTACACATATCAATGGTTGCTATTCCGTGATTGACCGAAGTCAGTGAAAATGCACAAAGAATCAACTAGAAGTTCGGCTGGGATTGGCCATAATCTTCTTCAGTGTGCATAATTCAGTGCCTCTATTTATATAGGGTCAATAACGGCGCCGGCCACGTCCTTGCAGTCAGGTGGGATTGGGGGAAGGAATGTTAGTGTGTAACCTTTGCTATTTGGAGACCGTGTTTGCCTCTGCATCTCCACAAAGGTTACTGGGAAGGATGTTTGTTAATGGGGAGGATCGTTGGGTCAAAGGATTCACTTTGATAAGTGATTAGACCATGATAAATAGTTTTTTGTCAAATATAAATATGCTTTTAAGAAAATATAATATTTTCATTTGATATGAACAGTTTCTATGTAGAGGAAAATTATGCCGACACTTGAGGTGACGAACCACTCAAAGTTTGATGAACAAATATCTAAATGTAACATTCCTACAGCTGTCAGGACGAAAGCATGTGTTATTATATTTTACTTATTTGAAAAGAAACAAAAACTCGATTGGCTGGAACATCATAGAACACTCTCATTCTTCTGCCGACACTTACAGTGGCGAACCATCCAAAGTTTGTTGAATAAAGTGAACCTTTCGCATGTCTACACTTGTAGTGTCGAACCATTCAAAGTTTTTTTTTATAATTACAAAAATAAAGATAAAAAGAAAGGGGTGTTTTGAAAACCAAAAAATGTTAAACTTAAATAATTCATGAATTAGAGTTTATGTCGACACTCACAGTGACGAACCATTCATAGTTTGTTGAAAAATCATATTTACGTCCTACCGTTGTATCGATTAAATGTGCAGTCATACATATTTTATAGATTAGAAATAGTAGCATGAAACGAGCTCACCAATTGATCCGTCATCCTTGACTGAGCAGCAACAATCCGCATTCAGCTTAACTCGTTTGCTCGGCTATATAAAAGCACTCAGAGAAAATAGGCGCACGACCCGAGAGGGAAAACAACTGACGACTGCTCGGGCTTTCTTGACGCACTGCCAAGGAGCAATCGTCAAGGTCGAAGATCAAACAGAACTAACCGATCGCGGAACTTTTTCACTTCACTCGACCGACGCGCGACATGTTTGATCCTGCCCTCGTCACTCGCTCCCGCAGAAGCAAGCGTCAAGGTCGGAAGATCAAACAGAACTCTTTAAATCGGCAAAAATGCTTATATTATAGAAAAAAAAGCTTTTGTAAAACTTTGATAAATCATAACTTTGATTTGTTGAAATGATTGGTTGGAATTAAACAAGAGCATTTAGTGACTTATAAATAAATGATTACTCGAAAGAGTGGAAATAAATTTGAAAAGATTTCCAATAACTCATTTCTTAAATAAATAAGAATTTAGCTCGCTCTAAAATTATTTTTAACTCTTTGATAGTTAGTTGAAACTTAACAAATGAGAAAAGAAGGTCATTTTTGAGGATGCTTTGTCCACAAAGTTAAAAGAACTGGCTACATGCAGTGAAAGTATGTAGCGAAATTTACAAGTGAAACCTTGGAATTGCCTTCATTTCAAACCCAACTCAAGATTCGTGTCGTGAAAGGTTTAAGATAGCTCACAAAAATTCTCCTCAATCAATACGCCCCATCCTACGGCCAAACAACTTCTCCTGCTGCCCTCCAACACCACCTCAACTTACACTGAAAAAATTCGTAGATGCATCATTTCCATCCCCCCTAAAGGTAGGACCCTATTATAGGCTATAGAGTAGTGCCAAACGACATAAAAATGATAGGTGAAAAATATGTTTTCTCTTTTATTTCTGGTCGCACATTGGGCCCGAAGCACGCGCGTCCCCCTCCTCTTCTCCTCTACGGAGGGCGTGGGAACGAAACGAAAGTTCTCCCTCTCGTATGACCTAAATTTATGACGTATGGCCATCATAGAGGCTCACCAATAGATATCGCTACGATGCGATCACTGGCAGACGGGTCCCAACTTGTGCTTGTGCGCGATGCACTGGGGATCGTCAGGGGACCCCACCGGAACCATCTTCGGCTTCATCTATGATCTGGCTAAGGGTATGCGATATTTCGAAGGATGCCGTAAAATATCGCGGAAACGGAATAAGATCCTAAAATTCAAATGAAATCTCGGAAAAATTGCCAAATTTGTTGCAAGAAGATGCCAAGAAGACAAGCCGACATTTATGGGGTGCATCTTTGGAGTGCTGTTCGGATCTTGTCCAGCAGAGGGGCCTGCAAGCCAGCAAGATCGACAGATGTAGGTAAAAAGTGTTTACCTTCATGGGAATATTGATCGGAAATTTTCGAGGTGGGGGGAAAACATGCCGCGTGCATTCGTGAAACGTGTTAATCGGTTAGACGTGATGGCATTGAATCGCTTTTCTGCCCGGGCCCTTCGGTGCCAAACAGAAAGTATTGGGACCTACAAAGAGGTTTCTTTTGAGATGGTGGAAAATGGAATAGGTGCTCTTGAAAAAGTTATGCCGAAGTTGACATTCTGTTGAAGTGGGTTTTACGGTTGCAGGTTACCGTAAAGGTAGGTCATTGCAATATGGAAAGCAAAAATTAGCCTTATGTTAACTCTTTTGATATTCAAACAAATTTTCAGGCCAGCCATGTTGCATGCTGTACCAATATGGACTAGCTGTTGTAATACCAGGAAGAAAGCTCCGCAGAGAATTCAAAAGAAAATTTTGAAAATGATTTTGAAGCTTCCTCTCTGGTATAGTACCAATGAGTTACATAGAATATCCAATGTTGAAACATTGGAACAAATTTCAAATAAAATAATTAATAACTTCAGGCAAAAATCGTTACAATCTTCTATTGCCACGGTTAATGCGTTATATGATTAGGTTAAGTTAGGTTAAGTATATTCACAACTCACCAAAAATCTGAACTGCTACGGAAAATGAAATGTAATATGTTGTTCACAAATGTAAATAAAATCTTAAATTTATTTTACCAAATTAGGATGATAGTGTTGTCTAACACAGAACACCTAGATATAGGAAATGAATGTAATGTTTGGATTGATACTAATAAAAAAAATGAAATAAATAAAAGCGTTAAGCTAACACGTTTTTATTTTGTTAGAAAAAAACTATTACTATTACCTATTTCCTTAGAAAACAAAATCTGTTTGATACCTTGAATGAGGTTGGATTGATCAATAATATAAACATTGGGAGGAGTGGGATATCTACCATGTGAAACTCAAAACTGAACTTGTAGCAGATCCCACATGGAATGCATGGGAAAAACTTGTCTTGCTCACTTTATTGTTGATACGAAAATGTCGGGTGAAAATTAGAACGATTATAGAGAAACTTAAAAGTAGATTGGAGTACCTTGTACCTTTCTATTCCGCCCTATATGCTTTTACTCCAATCTGCTTTTAAGTTTCTCTGTTAAGATTCTGCTCAGAGGATTCGAATACATTAAAAGAGTTAAAAAGATTATGTTCTATTCCATGTTACGGATGATATATATAATCGAGATCAGATTTCGAACATTCTGGATTATACAAAATTAATATGTAGAAGACCCTTTTGTCGTATTTCTTCTTTCAAATAAAACAATCGTAACTTTTTTCAAATACAAAATAAAAAAATTATTCACTGCGCACCCGAAAACAAACCGTCCGCGTCAAAATTCGCTAATAGACTGCAGAACTCTCGCTGCGAACGCGATGCCGAATACTTTCCCTCTCTTTTGCTCCTTCGATTCGTCATTACCGTCGTTCCATTTGCCGCCACCAGTTGTAGTTCAATCGATCTCTCTCTTTTCTGTATTCATTCAGTTCAGCCACTTGGCATCCGTTCTTGTTGGTATGCATCTTCATGTTCGTTTTCTCCTTTATTTGTGATTCAAGCGAACGCTAATCCGCTTTAGTAATGGTCATAATGACACTGATAGAAATGCACTAGTATATTTTGTACAATCTTCTACGGTCAATTTAACTTGTAAATCTTTCATATGAATGTTTCAAATTATCATAAAAAACGAATTATTAATTTCTCAAATTACTCTATATTACTACACCTTTATGAATAATGAAAACTAAGAACTACAGAAAGAAAAGATTGAAAGTTAAAAAAAAACGAAGAAATGAAACGTTGAAAATGAAAATGATGGTGGGTAACTATATCTTCTTTAAAATAAGAGATTCGACCTTTTGTTACTGCTGGTTTTAATTTTAAATGTTTGTGTTTTCGGTCTTTTGTCTATTGAAATTGCCTGGATGCTGATTCATTTCCTCAAACACCAGATTTTCGAATGACTGTCCTCCTTAGAATCAAACTGATCCGTTTTTTTTTTCGAGAAGTGATGAAGTTAAAAAAAGTACAGAATATGCTACAATATCAGGGTGGTTAACTAGAAGAAACGAAAATTCTTGTTTTCCGTGGAAAAACTAGAAATAAAAGCCAAATTTGATTTTAAAATTTGGAGGATTACTTTAAAAACTTTGTTGAGAAATTCCATGTAGTCAATGAAAAAACAATCTCCAGAATTATCGGAGGTTGATTTGAGAAATAATCAACTCAACAGGACATTCTAAGCATTTCCCGACTCAATGATCATCAAGTATACATGGCGAAATAAACAGACGTAAAAACCCTGCACAAACGCTTTCTAAGGGAATTCTAAGGGAACTTCAAAAAAATTCCAGAAGAAATCCCTAAACATATTCCTACGGAAATTACAGAGGAATTTCAGAAGGTATTTTAGGAAAAAACAAATGTGCGAATCAAAGAAATAAAATTTCCGTGAAGAATTTTTAAGGAGCTACTTGAGAGGCTCATGAAGCATGTCTGAATGATCTGAATTTCTGCAGCAGTTCGTTGGGGGAATTTGCTTGAAGAAGCTTCTCTTGAATTATATTTGTAAGAATCCGAATTTCAGAACGAAGTCCATAAAAATCCCTCGGAAGGGGACGGACCTGGTGTAGTGGTTAGAACACACGCTTCTCACGCCGAGAATCTGGGATCGAATCCCATCCCCGACATAGTCAGTTATGACATAAAAAGTTATAGTGACGACTTCCTTCGGAAGGTAAGTAAAACCGTTGGTCCCGAGATAAACTAGCCCAGGGCTAAAAAATCTCGTTAATAAAGATAGAAAAAAAGAAAAAAATCCCTGGTGGAACTTCTGAATAAAATCCTGGATAAAATTAAAAAGATATTACAGGAGACGCATATGAGAAAATTTCTTGAAGAACTTTAAAGGATTAACTTCAGTAATTATGGAGAAAATTCATTAGAAACATTTGGAACAATCCCTAGTGAACTCTTTGAGAAATTTCTAAAATTATTGTTTAAGGACAGCTGTTCATGGAAATTTTTTTGAACAAAATCCTTGAAAGAATCTCTATAGTAATTCTATAAAGAATGCCTGGAGAATTTCATTGAGATAACACTAAAAGTCCCAGAGATAAGTGTCACAGATGTAATTCATTCATAAATTCTTGGAGCAAATCGTTCCGATAGAACCAAAGTCGTCAATCTTCCATCGTTTTAAGAGGAGAGTGGTGGTCACGTGAACTATTACAATCTGAGGTATTTTATGACCACTTTTGGTGTTAAAACTGTACTTTTCGTAACGCGATGTTCTATATCTCGGTAAATTTTTCAGTCCCCTCAGTTCTCCATACATCGGGCTCTCCATGAGTCGATATGTTCATAACTAGATATCTCCAGTAATAGAAGTCACGTGTAACGTGAATTTGTCTCCGTAATTCGGTATTTATTTTAAAATCATTTTTATTTGGTGAAACTTGAAACTTGCTGTGAAGTCAGAGCAGACATGTGAATTTCAGTGAACGTTGAAAATCATTAAAATTCAATTTTGATTGTTACCCAATAAACGGCATACTCTGTACACTAGGATGCGGCTTACTTTTCAAATATTTCTGTTTTTCGGAATTCAAATCATAAAAAAGAGAAATCTGAAAATTTGAGCAAAATATATTAAGAGTAAGAGGTGGCACAAGCGACTTGAAGGTGAATAAAACTCAACTGGGCACCCTCTAGTTATGAGCCTTAGGGTAAGAAAAAAGCTGTCTCAAAATTCCAACTCAATTAGTTGCTCCGCCAGCTGGCGCATTAAATTTGCAGTTTGTGTGGGATATTCGTCTCAAATATATTTAAAAATTGACCTTGTATCACTGTTTCTTTCCCAATACTAGTTGATCGCGTTCAATTGAGCCCAGAATAACAAATACACTTGTTGATACTCTAATGATCATAATTGCAGAAGGTTGTAAGTGGATTTTATCTCATTTTCATTACCCTATCAATTGTTGAAAGTTAGGCTTAGATCAGCGCCCCGGTACAATCACTTATATGCATGCGCCTTGTGCCACAACTCGCCTAGCGTCATATGATGCGCTTAGTGGCTACCACCAAGCTATGTTTAAGAAACACAAAGCAGTATTGCATGATGTACTTCAGAGAGTTAAAACACCAACTTTATTTATTTTAATCATGATACAACCTTCTACAATATTGTTCGCTATTATATCAAGTAGTGTTTTTGACATTCTGGGTCCAATTGCACGTGATAAACAAATTTCCTGAACCAAACAGTAGATGATGTGCTGCTTCCCATATGTTTGAGCTGAAAATCCCATATTAACTTCAATTCAAATGCGCCAGCATGGAACAACCAAGCGAGCTGAATTTTTCAAAAAGGCTTCCTCTAACCCCAAGGAATAATCCTGGGGGGTGCCCCGTGTAATCATACAACTTTATTTTTCTTCCATACTAAGCTGAGCCAGTCTAATAAATACCCAACCGATTCCAAATCTTTTTACATGGTTTTGTTACTTATTTAGTTGTTTTTTTTAGATCAATTTTTATAACTTTTGTCAGACAAAACCGTAAAACTAACAGTAAAACCGTAAAAAGCAGTAACTGGTCTTAGCAACATTTTTTAATTATTTTATGACAAACATATTTTTGCGTTTATTAAAAATAATGTGAACTTTTCAACTTACAATTATAACGGGAAGCTTCGTGAACTACAGTTCAATGGTAAAATGTAATTGAAAAATCCGACACAAAAAATCTTTTTTTTTTTATTTAAAAAAATATGTTTTTGGGTAGTTTTTGTTAAATAAAGCGTGTGCTAGAATAGGGGCGAAAGTCGCATAATCGATTTCTCTTCATCGATCTTCTCTTTTGCGAATAATTATCACCTTTGTTCGCAGAAGAGAGGATCGATGAAGAGTAATGGCAACTTTGTCAGCATTTTCTCAGCTCAGATTGCATCGCTGACAAGCGGTCTGAAGTGAAAAATTGTAACAAACCCTCATCTTGTCACTTTTATTCCCAGAAGAAAGGATCGATGAAGCGAAATCGATCTTGCGACTTATGCCCTTATTATAGCATACGCTCGAAATAGCTAAGACAAAACATTTTTAAATTAATTGTGTTCTATACACAGAAAAAAAAACAACTGCTAATCATTAGAAAAAATTGGGATCGGTTGAGTTATAGTCAAACAAAGGTAATTTTTTTAGGAAAATTAGGTAAAATTTGGAGAAAACTATTTTTGGCTAAAACTTGTTTTAATTTAAGATAAATTTAATGTTCTACAAAGTTTAAAAAAGTTTTGAAGAGAATGATCGTAAAAGTTTCAGAATTGGTTAGAAAAATGGCAACATTTTGAAGAAGGCCATATTCCATACAGTCAATTCTCCATAACTGGATATTGAAGGGACCATCGAGTTAGGGAGGTATCGAGTTACAGAATACAAAACCAGTGAACTGCCGGGACCATCCAACTAAAAACCACAAAGCCAACTTTCACTATGGTTCTCTAGCTCGATATCGAGATACAATATATCGAGTAAGGGAGAGTTGACTGAAACTGGAAAATTAATTTTCAAGTCGCCACCTCTAAATTTTGAAATTTTTAGCTCAAACTTTGAGTTTTCTCTTTTTATGTGATTTAAATTCAGAAGCGCACAAGATTTTTTATTTTTCGAGATTTCGAAAAGCAAGCCGCACACTTTACATTTTCGTCCAGAATTGCCTAAATTAACGTTCCAAAGAATAAAACATCAAAAGTAATATAATCAATTATAAATGCAGCTTCTAGTAATTTAACGAGAAAACATTCCATCTAGGTTGATCGAGGAAGAATATATAAAAAAACTGATTTGCTTTACACGTCAACTGAAACTAAAACATTATAAGCATAAGCATTGATAACCGTATAATTCGTAGTTGCTACTCCGTGATTGACCGGAATAATCAAAATTGTACAGGGAACCAACAGATGCAGCTTGGGAGTAGCGTATCATCTTCAATGTACAATTTCGAGAACTCCCAAACTTAATAATGTCAATAATGGCGCCGGCCACGTCCTTATGGTCATCGAGGAATGGAAGGAATGTTAGTGTGACACCCATTGCTACTAGAGACCAAGATCACCTCTTCATCTCCATGGTTTTCACAGGAAGGAATTTTTGTTAGTGGGAGGGGTTCAAAAGATAGATTATCAGGATTCACCTTGGTAAGTTATACAATTCATGTAGCCTCAAGGGTCTATTTTATAAGTCGAGTCGATCAAAATGACTCGACTGGAGTCACTGTCGACCGAAAAATTTGCTCGATTCAGCACTGTCACTCGAGTTTTTCGACAGTTATCACTCTATGTGACTGGATTACTATGGGAGTCGACGGGTGACATCTGAAATATGCATGCTTGCTTTGATCGACAATGAATTTAGACGAGTCACATGAATCTACTCGATTTATAAAATAGGCCCCTCAATTTTAAAAGTTGTCTATCAGTGCGTCGACGTTAGATAATTAAAACATTACCATAAATAATGTTATTTGAAAAGTATGAAAGAGTTTTGCACCATGTTTGGACTAACTGTTGATTCTGGATTTTTCAGCTCTACTGTCCTCCAGTTTTGGATAGATTGATTTGCTTTAGTTTTTGCTACAGTGGTTCAAAATGCATTCATCTATATGAATAAAAATAGAGAGTTGTATGTATGTCACGTGGGGCCCAGATAGCCGTAGCGGTAAACGCGCAGCTATTCAGCAAGACCAAGCTGAGGGTCGTGGGTTCAAATCCCACCGGTCGAGGTTCTTTTCGGGTTGGAAATTTTCTCGACTTCCCAGGGCATAGAGTATCTTCGTACCTGCCACACGATATACGCATGCAAAAATGGTCATTGGCACAGTAAGCTCTCAGTTAATAACTGTGGATGTGCTCATAAGAACACTAAGCTGAGAAGCAGGCTCTGTCCCAGTGGGGACGTAATGCCAGAATGAAGAAGAAGAAGATGTATGTCACGAAATGGTTTAAGATCTGGTGGGTGGATTTGGCAAATTCCTCTACTATTGCGATCTTCAAGTGTTCCGACGTGTTTGTGATTACAAAAAATAGTAGATCGTCACCGGGAAAGACTATATAAAACTGTCAATTTATATGGGAATTGGGCATAGAATACTCAAGCATCCTACTATGTGGCAATACAACGTTTTCCGGGACAATTAGTTTTTGCATCAACAAGATCGCATAAAGCCAATAATTTCGGAGTAATAGATTTTGTGGTTAAGATGTACGGTACTGGGGGATCTCCCCCTTAATTTTTCCTTATCACACACAAGCTAACAATTTACACAGCATAAGAAAAAACCCTTTTTGCGTGTCTCGAAGATCAAATTATATGTCTTTAGTAATTTAGAAGAAAGTAGTAGAAAATACTGCTTTTAATCATGTTTGAATGAAATTGAAACCGATTTATTGAATATTTTAGCAATTCAATTCATCGAGCATGCAAAATAAGACTTAAACCTTTGTTGATGACATAGTTTGATTGAAACTTCCCGATTTAGTATCGATTTAGTCGACTTTTTAACATGCTTAAAACCTCCATATTAAATTCGTTAATTCTTCTGTATAGCCATACACAATGTTTTTTCAAATCATCATAGAGTAGCTTTTATGTAACAAAATTATTACAAACTTGGTTGTTTTGTATTCTTAAGAACCTGAAAACTGACTTCTGTGTTTAATTATGCACATAAATTTTTATACAAGCTGGTGAACTTGCATACAAGCTGATTGAAATAGATAAATATTGCATTTTAGAGAACATGACCATTTGACGATTAGATCGACATACCAAACAAGTATATATTGTGTAGGCATTGTCATAATTTGACTTGCGGCTTTAGTGGTTAAAGCGTATTATGAATGGTTTCACTTTCGAGCCATATTTCATTAGAAGGAAAATTCTCCACTGATCTAGTGGGTGTTTCAAAGTCTATCACAAAACCCCTGCAGTAATTCGTCCTCTAACCTTACGGGCGACCGTGCTCGAACTTTGCACGTTGATCGTTAAACGATAACCGAGCACACGATTCCATTATACCCTGTAGGTTGCTGCTTCGCGTAATTCTCCCCTGTTGTAAACATCTACAATCTACGTCACAGTTTTCGCCACACCGCCACGGAGAAAAGCAAACTGTACAACACCCGACATAAACTGTTCGGTAAATAGCCGTGGGAAATTTCGTTACGCCGTTTCAAACTTTGGCCTGACGATTGACCATTGCAATTGGCAGATAATGTCTCCACGAGTTCGATGAAAATTTACGGGCGGTCCCAAAGGCGTTTTCGATGATGGGGGGTGCTGGCTTTTCGCTAAGATACCGCCAAGCCGCAACAGAGGTCCAGTTTTCTAGAAAGCTGGCAAAAATCCAATTTCCGAACATGCTGTTAGTTGAAAAACAATGTCAAATATGTATCAAATATTATCTTATATTAGCTTATCTTTATAAATCACAGACAGTTGAGAATACATACGAAAATTATAGAAAAAACAACGTTTTTCTTTTCTTGGACTCGGTTACATGTCCGAAAAAGCTAACTTTGTCAAAAAAAAATCCTTAATTTTGTTGTAACAAAACTTAATTTTATTCAAAAAAACAACCTTTGAAACTCAACTTTTTCATCTTCACTGCAGTTCTTATGAATAAAGTTTTCAGTATATTTTTTTCTGGCCGATAACTATGTCGGTAACTCATTTTTACTCAAGATGCAGCATGCACATTTATTTCAATCTGTCTATTATTATATTACCACTTATTGTAGGTATGTCAAATCATAAAAGACATACATATGCGCTCTCTTAATGGATATCTTGATCAAAAAAAAATTTAATGTTTAAGTAATCGATTAGAGAAAAATTCTCTTGCTTAAGTTTTCTCAAACATTCGTTTTTTGAACAAGTTCGGTCCTCAAAATGTGTGAAAAACTGCAACTGTGTTAAAATGTTGTTCTATGAAAGCCAAAAAACAAGGTACCGTAAACCGGGGGCAAATTGATCACTATTTTACAACTATTTGTAGTGTTATCTTTTGGAATTCAAATTTTGTCAAATAAATTTCAACAGAATCAATACTCCATCGATCTTTATCAGTTTATGTAATCGAGTTTTCATGAAATAATATTAAACATATCATAAAAAAGTTTTAATATCAAAAAACTTAAATGAAACACTAATGAAACACAAATGATCCCCATGTAACAAAACAGGTTTAAGAATAAAAAATTACTCTAGCTACTAAATTTGGGTCGCCTGAATCTGAAAATTATGTCAAAATTCTTACAACTTGAGTATTTGTTCATTTTATTGCAAAATTAAACTTTGAAAATCTGCCTAATACGCCTAAATGTAGGCAATTTCCCTTGAAATAAGCACATTATTTGAAAATAAACGGTTTTATGAGCAAAAACTATACTTGTTATGCTATATGATATCAGAAATGAGTTCAGTAGTTCACACCTAAACTTATACAACATTTTAAACACTCAAAGTTGACATGTAGACATAGCACCAGTGGATTGTTTAGCACCGACATTTCCAACAGTATTGCTTACACCTTCAAAAAGTGTGAATATTTCAATGTAAAACAGACGCCAATAAAAATGAAAAATTCCAAATCATCATTAGACATCTATAAATTAGAAAACATGAAGTGTCTTTGGTACCAATGAAGCTTTCAGCATCCTTGGGAGGAAATGTTTTTTGGTACCGACCTGATCAAATTCGCCGCAGTGATCAATTTGCCCCCGGATTACGGTATCTACGCTTAAAATAAGATCTGTAACCCTGAAACTTGTTTCCCAAAATCTATTTAAAAATTAAGCATGAGAAATTTCCCACGATTTTTATAAACCTGGACCACTGTGTATCACTGTCGTCATAGTGCCCAGGAAGGTAATGGAGCGGTGGTAATAGATTCAATCGTTTTGCCTTCTTTATTATTATTCGGGGATCCGATCCGGTGGCTGCCGGGCCGTTTTGTTACTTGAGGAAGAGCCGCGCGTGGAACGAGAAAAGCGAAATCGAAAGTGCACGAATTTAATTGTCGTGAGCAATTAAAATTCAACAACAACAAAAAAAGATGGTCTTCCACAACAGCACCCCAGTGGGATAACAGCTTGCCAGAGGAAATTTTCGATCGGTTGGGTTCCACACTTCTATGGGGTTCGAAGTGTTTTGGGGATGTAATGTGGAAAATTGTTTTCACGGTATTTTACGTTGAATGATAAGATGTAGAGTCAACAAATGGGCAATAGCTTCGAGAGGCGAGATTTCGAATTGTTTTGCTACCGTTGAGGAATGTTTGATGATCTTGCTTTTACAATAAATGTATGTTTTTGTTCCGCACTAAATTTTATTGAACTAAATCAATTTTTGAGTAGATGCTACTAATAGTAAAGTAAACCGCTTTTATTTCATAGCATCTAGTTAGTTAGTTGGACATCTTCAACGTACCCTAGCGATTTCACAAACCTATATTTCTTGTTCCTATGAATCGTTGTTTGATTTACCTCAAGCGTGCAAGTGCCAAAGCAATTGTATCCTTTTAATATCTAACCTAAATCTAATGCAAAGACAATCGTCCAGGCAAGCAGATCGGTTCACTCGCAATTTATTACCCACTGTTGCCCCGCAAAATGTATTCATATTGGGGTCGTACGACATGATGGCAAACGGTGGTATAAATGCACAGAGACCCTTTGGGGTGAAATCGTTAAAACTAAACCTAAGATGATCAACCAAGCCGAAACAACCGTGGTAAACGTCGGCTGTTCACGCCAGAGCTGAAAGCTCCTAGCGAATCGTGCTGACCATAAATTGTCAGCGTGTGGATCTGCGGAGTAACGAACTTCAACTGAAACCGAAATCGATACGGTTGCAATTATTCATTTTGCCACACAGATGTCACCTAGGAGCAGAAGACGGCTGCCGCCTTCAGTTTTTGAACGAGCCACTTTCCACGGCACAGGGCTGGTAGCACCTGGGTGGCTAAGAAATACAAACTTTGGACACCATATACTTGAAAAAAAAGACTTAAATGAAAACTAGCAGCAATCAGAAAGAAACCAAAAACAAACTATTCAGACAGTAAAAATAACAGGACCAATTAGGAACTCGGTAACAGTAAATCCGGGCGTTATTCATACAGATTCCTTGAAAGGATTATGAAGACAGGATTTTTACAAAATCTTGAACAGGATGTTTTTGAGAATTCTGAACACGATCGGATTGTGACAGAATTAAGAGTATGATTTTTATAAAATCTTGGGCATTTTTCACACTGAATACAACATTTTTGAGATAGATTCTTTAAAATATTCTGCAGATTATTATATAATTTTGAAAGAAAATTTCACAATATCCAGCAGAATTAACAGGAATTATCTGTTTTACAATTTCTTCAAATGAAATTTTCTTCATTCACTGATTAATGTCACATTTTTTTAATTTTATTAAATTATTTTTGTCAGACATAAAACGAATGTTTGTCTTTTTTTAATGTGGCCCGCGACACGAAATTGTTTCTGTGATTTCGCCCGGGGTTCAGAAAGGTTGGGCAAGCCTGGTTTACGCGATCAGAAATATTCCAACTCCTCCAGAAAAAAAAGCTTGTACTAGTATCTGACGAAACAGAAAGAAGAAAGTCTTGGAGGTATATTTGGATAATTTTTGAAACAGTCGTTATAAAGAATACCAGTTCCAAGTAAAAGCTTCACGACAAAATTCATGTGGGAATCTCTGATTTAATCGAGTAATCGATGAAGCAGTTTCTAAAGGAAATCGTAAGAGAATCGGTCGGAGACTTTTTATAGCTATTTATATGGAAATTACTGTTGGACTGCTGGATGATTTCCTGGAGGAAAATTCCATTTATCATCCCTTAAGAAAAGCTTAAAATAATTTAGGTATGAATCACTGCTACTAGAGGAATCCCTAGGCGTGTTTTGAACATAGTTTGAAGGAATCTCTATAAGAATCACTCAAATTATATCGAATTTCAAACAAAAGCCAGAAAATTTCTAAAAGACAGCCGTTCAGCGTTCGTTTTATCTTATTTCAAAATGTTTGACATTTGAATGCCAAAAAGAATCAATTAAAACTTCAAATTCAGCAGATTGATTAAGCGTTTCCTCGAGAAACATATTGACGTCTTCACACAGCAAAGAATGGGGGAAGCGTTTTAAAAACGTCATTAGAGAGTACAAAAGTTCTAGATCGAGGGTTTTCCAGATCGTGCTCACCGCGACACTTATAAAACATTTCAACTGATGATCCAAATTTTTCAGCTTTAAAATACACCAATGTCAAAAATGTGCATCTTGAATTTTGAAAAATTAGATAGCAAATCAAACATTCACGCTGAGAAATTGATCTATTAATTACACGCTGATTGTGAACAGTTCAACAAACTTTCAGCTAAGAAAAATGTTGTTTCAATTTCTCTCCATTTTAAGATGTAATCGTTGCTGATAAAAGAGCTCAATTTAAAAATTGAAAGATTAAAACCAACTAAATTTTACAGACATTCTATATACCGAACATTAGGGGAAAATAGCATCAAAAAATTGAAAGGTTTCATTGAAACTATAGAGTTATTGTTTTTGTGTGCATCGAGCATTTTGAAGAAGTAGTTTATGACACAGGATGGATGACCAATTCGGTGAGCTCGTTTCATGCATTTATTTCTAAGGTATGATTTATGAAATGTATTTTTATCATAAAAACAATACAATGGTTACTTTTATATATTTATTCAAAAAAATATGAATAGATCATCACTATAAACACAATAATTCTTGGAGTGTTTCGAGAAGGCCCGAGGAATAGTGTTTTTTTTTTGTTCCCTCTCGCTTTGTGATTTGCCGGGCAGTGCTTCGAGAAAGCCCCAGGGATAGTGTGTGTTTTTCGCTCTTGCTTAGTGATTTATTTCCGGGCAGTGCTTCGAGAAGGCCTGAGCAATCAAGCTGGTTTTCGCGTCTAGGCAGTCCGTGTAACATTAGGGCGGTTCAAAATTTAAAAATGTTTGAAAATCCAAGCTCCCATATCTTTCTCAAATACCTTACCTTAAAAATTGTGTTCTGTGAAATTTTCAGCTCTCTAGGTGATTATTCAAAGGTGGCCCAAAGTGATGTAGGTTTAAATGGAAATTACTATGGAGAAATTTAGAAAAATGTTCCAAATGAGTTTTCACTATGGGATTAGAGGTTTGTACTGAAAATTCAAGTACTAACGTGTTTGGAACATTTTTACAAATTTCTCCATAGTAATTTCCATATAAACCTACATCGTCTTTGGGCCACCTCTAAATCACCACCTAGAAAGCTGAAAATCACACACAAAACTATTTTTATGGTAAGGACGGTAAGAAAGATATGGGAGATTGAATTTTCAAACATTTTTAAATTTTTAATCTCCTTAGCGTAACATACACACGTATGCAGGCGTATGGTTGACGAAATTTGTTGCTGCGCTATCGTCGATGGATTACACTGCGGAACACGTTTTTGCCTCAAGCATCAAAATACCGCTATTTACTTAATTATGGGCTGCTGAATTTATTGCCGTTTTCAGAAATATCATAGCACGTCTAGTTTTTGAGATATTGGGTGTTGAAAATGCTAAATTTGACTATTTCACCCAACTTGCATGCAAGTTTGCCAGCTTGTAAGACAATTTATTTGCTTAATTTGCCACAGAATCCAAACTTTATGTATATAACAATACTTATCAACAAAGTTCATAATACTTTCGAGGCTCAAAAGTTATTTTTTTGGTGTTTTAGAAAAGTATTGTATTTTGACAAATTAGAGAAACGAAGAATTTTGTATGGAGACTGCAGACATGTTGAAAAAATCGATTCATTCTAAATTTTATCGTGCAATTTCAAACAAATTATATCTGAAATGAAAGTTGAAGTCCTATTTCGTGCGCTTGCTGGATGAAGTCACAAAAAAATTTGACAAATCATACCTTAAATTTCATACAAACATCAATCAAACCAGTGTTTTATACAACTTTGGCGACCTGTAGCTAGTAATTGTGACGTGCAGAGACATTTTTGAGAACGGCATCAGATTCAGCGACCCCAAATCTACTAGAGACACATAATTTGATCCTTGAGACACACAAAAATGTCATTTTTGTTACGCTGTGGTATCAATTAGTGAGCTCGTTTCATTCTTTTGTTTCGATTAAGTAAAATGTGTCAATATAAATCTTTATAATAAAAACGGTATGAATGCTACGTTAGGATTTATATATAAAAAAAAACTATGATTGATTCGTCACTCCATGTGTCGGCATACTCAAATTCATATTTTGCAAACACATATACCATTACTAGGGTTACCATCCGTCCTGTTTTTACAGGACATGTCCTGATTTTGGGGATTCTTTTGAGGCGTTCTGATTTATTTTTCATATTTTAAGATTTGTCCTGCTTTTTCAGCTCAGACAGTAACAACCACGGGATTTCCTATCTTCGTTTCAATACTTTGATGCATCGCAAAGATTGATTTCCTCTATCTAACATCTCGTGCTGCATACCATGTCTAATCAAAGGAGATATCCTTTACGAGTGTTTCAAAGAAGTGTGTAGAAAAAACTGTCAGTTTCCAAAGAAAATCTTTGACGGATTTCTCCCAAAAACTTTGATTGATTTTTTGTAGGACTCTTCTTGGGTTCCTGGTGAGATCCTTACCGAATTCTTACGATACCTTTACGAAAACTTTCCGTCGCTTCTTTATGAATTCTTTATACTCATACCTGCTAATCAGAAGTGTCTTGTGATTTGACATTAATAGGAAATTGAGAACAAAAATCTTTGAAAATGTATTGGGAATTGGGAATATGAGTCATATTTGGAATTCGAGCTAAAACAGAACTTTCACAGGTAGGGCCGGATCCTATTCTTAGCACTTTTGATTCACTTTGGAAGTGGGGTTTTATTTTGAAAGCTACTGACCTCATGCATCGTATTAAAATGCTTCTATTTATAAAGTTTCAGACAAATCGGCCAAGAGAAAACCCAGTGCAAAAGCAACCTAAGTTGGAATAATTCAAAATGTCCTTATTTTGAGTCTTCAGGAGTTGGTCACCCTAACCATTACTCTCGTTTTGAAATTACAAAATGAAACTTTGAATGATTCGATAAAAGAAGACGTTTCCATTACAGCGGATAGAGGACTATATTGATTCATATTCTACAACTTATCTAATTAAATCTATATGATATTACTCTTGAATCCACCCTACCAACAGAAACTTTCTCATGAGTCTCGTAATCGATCTTTAGTAATAATGGATGCCATACTAACATTCCTTCCAAACATGTCCTCTTTTGTATTTGCAAAATGTATGAATGGAAATAGTGGAAATAGTCATCGGAAAATATTTTTCCCGGTTTGAAATAATTGCTGATGGTAAATTTTGACTGAAAAAGTGCTATAAGCATTTTTTTTTGCAAAATTATGACATTTAACAGCACTGCTTTGGAGGCTTCTAGGTGATTTTTTGAACTGAAGTTGCATGAATCGCATCACTTACTGAGGGGATGTCCATCAATTACGTAAAATAAATATCGGGATTTTTAATCTTTGATTTATGAGATCTTAAATTTTTAATTGATCTTAGTCTCTAGTAACAATGGATGTCATTGTCACACTCATAATCTTTTCTTACCCTGATGACCGTAAGGACGTAACCGACGCCGTTATTGATTTTATAATATTTGGAGTTCTCGAAAGTGTACATTGAAGATGCAAATATAATCGCGAACTACATCTGTTGGGTGGAATTTTACAGTTACAATGATTGATGTTCATTTAGGATTTAAACCTTCCGTTGAAAATAGAGACGATTTAGAGACTAGGTTCATGTTAGGAACCTAGTCTCTAAAAAGAGACCTGCTACTATCCCTGCAAGCAATGCTCGCCAATATTTATTTATACTGCTATCAATTGAATTTTCACCTCCAGCAATTAGCCATATCTTTGGCTGGTACGCTCGTGAGATCGAGTTAGAGCAGTCTGCCTCCTGCAGAGAAATCGAGTAGAATTCATTAAATCGCTTCAATCTCCCTTCGACTCCAATAAGACGGCGATGGCGACAACGTCTTCGTCTTGGGTTGCTGCTGGGCGGCCAATAAATGCCATTCGCGTACCACCATAACTCCAAAAGCGGAGGTGGTGGCGCACGTGGTGGAAATCGAATCTGTTTCTTCTGGGTGAAAACGCGCCGAAGGAAAAACCAAGAGATGCACGCTTACTGATGACACAATTTTCATCGCCATTCATTTGCGGGTGCCTGTCCATTTAATCGGGCAAATTTTCCCGTGTGCATGGACTGGAATTGCCATTGCTGTTTTGTACGGAAAGGAAATACTTTCTATTTCACTAGACATCGATGCACGATGCAAAGGCTGGATTTTTTTTTCGGTCGGTCAATGCCTTTTTTATAGGGAAGGCTCCATATACGCAGATAATAAAACATTTTTTCAGAAGATTTAGATTCTTTATTATGTTTTGATAAATATTATTTATACACTCATTTTAAATGAGAAAATAACATTGTTTTTTTATCACATTTAAGTTATGAATTGTAAATAAATCTGTGAGCTATCACATCAATCATGAATTATGAATCATTTCGGTATGATATTATTTAATATAGTTGGAATTATGTTATAATGTTGATCTATCTCAGAATTCAACACGAGTGGTGCGCTAATAGTGAAAAAAGGGTTTCCTGACGAAATTCAAGATGGCGGTCAAATTTAAAATGGATGCCAAAATGTTTTTCACTCCAAATCCTTCCTCTATACGCTGCCACTAGAATTGCTATGTGTTCCAAGGTAAATATGAGATATATGGTAACGGTCGTATTTTGGACCCCCTAAGGAAGTGATTTTAGTTTTTTGTCCCAATTAATTAATTGCACAGCGTAGCCAAGTCAAAGAACATATCAGAATGTAGAGAAAAACTTCCTCTACGAGATAAAAATGTCCCGACGGTCATGTAGGACCCAAACAACGTCGAAAATAATTGAATTGTGAAGCACTGTTTTGCATTATTTTGGACACACCAATGCATTTTGGACCCCCGGCATTTTTTATCGCTTGACGACAAAGTCCATGACACTGGTTGTATAATATGCTTGTCCATAGTCTAATCAATCTGTTGAAAATGGAAAACCGAAGGAATTCTACGCTTTTAGTCTAGAAATTTGAAAAAAGTTTTTGTTTACATTTGAAAAATTTCTGACGGCTCCAATTTCTGTGTGTAACGTGTTGTAACGGTTGCATGGATGAACCAATAAAATTAAATTTATTTCAGATACAATAAACGCATTTTCTTTGTAAAAACGGTTGATGCCAGTGCGGAACAGTCCTATCTTTCCAAATGGCATGTGAATTGAGTTGGTCTTCCGATTTAGACTGGGAAATTTGCAGGAAAATGGCCCAGGGGGTCCAAAATATATAGGGGTCCAAAATATATTGGTTACCCTATCACGCGAAATACCTAAAATTTATAATAAAAATGGGCTTTTTCGTAAACTGTTTAGCTAGCTGGCGTACGAGGGGTCGACCAATTTGAGAAAACGATCACCCTCTAGTTTTATCATAGACTAGCGATCAGTGATATAAAATTGGAATTCTAACTATATGTGCCGATGATGGATTCAGCGAGAATTGCTCATCTGTGAACATTTAAGCTCCTGAAATATTATCGAATCCAGTATACACTTTAAAAACCTGATGAATTCTTATTACGACCATAATGAACCAGAAAAAAAATCACTTATCCACTTATTGTACCGAAAGCACTATGATTATCGTCAGTTTGCTTCCACTTAATTATGGTGGTTGAAAATCGCTCAAAAACAGAGTTGCAATCTTTCCGGAATGGAAGACACGTCCAGAGATCTCAACAGTCGCAATTGGAAAATTATAGACTTGTCCGCTTACTGCACACTGAAATTTAACGCAGCTTAGTACTGATTTAGCATGCTTTCGCTCGGAACTCCACATCCATACGCTTCTGGGGCTTTTGGAGAAAAAATACGCTGATTTTTCATCTCTCGCTCACAGCTGGCAATCTATCAGTCCATTATACCGACCTGGGTATGTAAATCGATTGGCAGGCAAGTGGCGATGGTACCACCTTGGCACAGGTTGAACAGCACATGCCAAACAGCCCTGCAGGTGCAAAACATCCCACATCCTTACTTTAAACGTCCGTCGTCGTCGTCGTCATCGCACATTCAACCACCAAGAAAGTGGTCTAATTTTAGGCTGCTTCTGTCTATGGAATGGACCCGGGTGAGGTGATTGATAGTGCGTGGCCCATGGGTGAATAGTGGTTTCGTTTGTTCTGCGAATCGATCATAAATCCTTTTATGATAAACACAAAATTTGGTGAAAAATAATATCAGGAATTGCCAAATCAATTATATTTTACCTGTCAAAACCGCTCTTGAGGTTGTTGTAATTATCATTTCCTAGGTTTTGACTAAGAATTTATGTACATAAAGCAATAGCAATGCTGGACGGGTAAATGGTCTAATTTTTAAAATTTCAACTTCATAAGCAGAAGGCCATGGATAAGTTTTAAATGCAACACCAATGGACCGATGCACGAGTTCATTAATTTGACGTTTGAGCGGTGCCGAATTCATTGGTTCCCATGGTCACATGAATAATACGGCACCGCTCAAACGTCTACGAGTGAGCTCGTGCATTGGTCCATTCCTCCCTCTTTCCCTCATCGGTCAGCATTCTGACGTGGCAGACGCCATTGTTGTCTAAAAATAGAAGTTCATCAGCACTTATATATTGAAGGTGTCTGTTAGTACCAAGCAGTCATCTGGATGGTTATTTGTGTAAGTGCGAGTGATCTGGTAATACTGAAGTAGCAAATCATTTTTAAATGTTGGCCGATCGCTGGTACCTCTGTGCGCTGCTGATAAGCAGGAGATTGATCATCACGACGCAGCGATTGGATACGTATCTTGCTTCAGCCCTGCCTAACGCCTCCGTCACGATGTTGTCGGTTGGCACACGCGCTATCCAACTTTTTGAGCCCCCAAGAAGGTTGGTGGTACGCAAATCAGCTCGTGATGTCCAATATCGGAACGTGTGCCGATCAATATCAACAGATGATTAAGGAAAGTTTGAAGAAATTGCATGCCGTATTTGACGGTGAATGGCGATGGGAGCGGAAAATTCAAGGCTCTTCTTCGGTTGTATTGGGGAGGGGGTATCTCGGGAGGAAACACGGTCAAGGTGGAAATTTCACTTTCTATTCGACTCCATGTGTACGCATCACTATCGATGAAATCGAAATCAATTGGCTTGTGATATGCTGTTAAGAGGGAAGTTGGCCGTCGATTTTGAGAGTGGGCAGAACCTGGCAGACTTCATAGTTCATTACCATTACCGTCGTTTGGCGGAGAGGCCTTTGTTATCCGCTAACAAAGAATTTTGACATTCCTGAGGTAACTCAGGTAAGTCAGAAGTAAATCCATTGTATAATATTGGTCCCAAAATGCTGCCTTGAGGAACACCAGCTCTTACAGGAAGTCTTTCAGAATTGGAGTTATGATAATTAACCAAAAGTGTACGATTTGACAGCTAACTTTGTATTATTCTAGCAATGCATGTTGGAAACATGAAGTTTTCTAATTTTACAATCAAGCCTTCATGCCAAACACTGTCGAATGCTTTTTCTTTGGTAAGAAGAGCAAGACCAGTAGAATAGACTTGTTGGAACGAATCAAACTTGTTACACGTAAAAGTTAGTGAACGGTCGAATGACCATGTCGAGTTCCGAACAATTCATTGGCGAAAATTGAATTTCCGATGATTTCGATCTTCATTCTGTTCAAAATGAACTTCTCAAAAAGTTTACTAATGAAGGAATGCAAGCTGAATTAGCCGACAGCTGCTAGATTCTGCAGGATTTTTGTCCGGTTTTAAAATTGGTACCTCCTGTAGTATCCAGATCCGCTAAAATAATCACTTTCGGTCGATTCCGCCATCGGCCGAATAAACATGAGCTGGGTTTGAACCAGCACAACCATCCGCGACAAAATCGTTCATTAAACTGACTTCTCGAGTTCTTGATCATGCGATAAAGCTCCAAACGTTTTCCGAGCTCATTCTCTTTCGAACTGTTAATCAAAAGCACACTCAAAAGATTCATGTCAAATATATTGTACACTGACAACAAATCGTACACACTGAAAAAAATACATGAAATAATTTATTTTTATTCACTTACATAAATTCATAACATATCAACTCTAGTTACCACACCAACTTGGCATTTTTGAATTTGTCAGGAAAATATGCCATCTGAAAAAAATTGTTAAATATATCAACCAAGTCTGATAAGCTACTCTCGGGAAGTTTTTTGATAAGTTTACATCATCATCACCGAAACATTTCATGTTTTTGATTTTTAAATACTAGTTTTCACTTCTTCTAAATAAGTCTCCTAGGAATTGTCGAAAACGATTTCTTGATTGAGGATGCTTTCGAAATCCTGAGTGATTTTCAATTGAACTAATGAGTCCTAAATTAAAATTAAGAGCGCTTTCAAACTGCAAAGTAAGTTATTTTTAGCTTTTTCGCAATTATTTAGTAATACATTGTTTTCATCTTTCAATACCGGAATTGGCCCACGTGGTTTTTTTTTTTTAATTTTAGACAATTTCCAAAAAGGCCTAATTAACCATAAAATTTCAAGTTTAAGTCCAGTGAACATGTTCAAGATAAAATCAACATTTTGATTACACTCAAAATTTCAACATCTAAAAATTACTGGAAAAACCCTTATTTTTACATGTAAATCTAAATTTGAGACGTTTATTCGATAAAAAAAAATCCAGAGAAATCCAAACTCTAACTATTGTAGTGCAAATACCCACTTAGATGAGCTACTTTTAAAATTCTTACAGCCATGAATCCAAACACTATTAAAATGAACGCACACTTATATGTTCTTGAAATATGCAGTCAACTTCAGTTATTGCGCGAAGCGCACTTCCTAGTTTAATCTGGTATAGTATTTGGTACAAATTCAACCATGCAACAACATTCCTAGCGATGAAATGTGATATTTGTTGATATTTTAAAATTCTAATGAACATTTGTGCAAAAAGATACAAATTGTTTGATTAAACTCAAATATTGCTTTACTGAAAACCCATTTTTTTTTTCTAGCCTGTTTGCCAATGATTCAGACTCTAATCCGATAACATGTAATTTTTTTTTCGACACGAATTAAATTATGGAAGCCCAGTGAACATGTTCAGGCAAAAATAGAAATGTTTGATTAAGAACCTAATTTCTTTCAATTAAAACACTACAAAACTCTTATTTTATAATACTGCTTGCCTTTATATTGAAATTTAAAGCCATCGTAGTTTATCTTTAATATATTTGAATATAAAAAATTATGAACATGGTTCCGCAAAAAACTTTTTGTTTTTATTATATCTCAAATTTATTTTAGAATCTATGACATTTGATCGAAAGACATTTGGTCGAATGACGTTTGGTCGAATGACATTTGGTCGAAAGTACATTTGGTCGAATGGACATTTCGTCGAATGGACGTTTGGTCGAAAATAATTTAATTGATTGGAAAAGTGTTCGACATTTGGTTGAAAGAACATATAGTAGAGAATTTAGTTGAATGTGGATGTTTCAGATTATTGAACAGATTCACATTTTGTTGTGAGTACAGTGATTGAGTGATTGAAAATAGGGAGTGCCTATATGGTACTGCTTGAACTACATGATAGAGCGCAAAAAGTCAACTTTGTTTTACTTCTAAAACTTCTATAATGAGCTTCAAGCCTTAATAATGCGTCGAGCGATATTTCGGGGATCCAGTTAATCAGACTCTCCCACAACATCGATTTACTTCTTGCGTTGTTGACGTTTCTTGCTGACATTTTTTTCATTCAGGCTTATTCTGTCACTCAGATGAATCGCAAAGAGCAGATCTTATAAGGCAGAAGATAACTTCTGTCACCACAGTCGACTAATCTCTGATCTCTGATTTTGATTGAATTATTTATCAACCGATTCAATCGACACGCCTCAAAGAATGTAATAGAGCATGAGGTCACAATAAACTGATTTACCATGAGTAAGACAATGACAATGACAGGTGACTAAATACAGTCGACTCTCCACAACTCGATGTTCTATAACTCGATATATTCTATAACTCGATGGATTTGGCGGTCCCTTCAAATTCCCATACATCATTAGACTGATGCAAATTTTGAACTTTTTGCTCCCCTATGCTTAAACGATGTCAAATATGATGAAAATGATCCTTCCAAAATTTGAAGTCATTCGGAAGAAATTTGGTTGTACACACGATGTTTGAAGTTTATATGGAAATTACTATGGAAAAGGCAAACCTTTTGGGTTCAGTCCTCTAACTGCTCGTCATAATAATCTATGGAAAAGTGAACACACTCATCTCATGTGAAAACTTCCCAGCTACAACTTTGCCGAAGACCACATTTCGATGGGACGTAAGGATAATTTGTTATTATTGAAAACAAAGTCTACATCATGCCGAGATGATCATTCAATTACTTTCAGAGCAACACTGCTCTTTTGCTGTAGAACATAGTAGCCTGGATTACTTAGATCTATTCTTCCCGCCAGGAGCTCCATTGTTGCCTGCCGAGCTGTTTATGAAGCATGCAAAATGCGAACCCACTTTACAGTTATGAATTTTATTCTGATGTCCAATCAAAATGTGATCTTCGACAAAGTTGTAGCTGGGAAGATTTCACATAAGAAAAGTTTGTTCACTTTTTCATAAAACATTATGACGAAAAGATAGAGAGCTGAACACAAAAGGTTGGCGTTTTACATAGTAATCTAAATATAAACTTCAAATGGCGTGTGCACAGTCAAATTTATTCCGAATCTCTTCAAACTTTAGGAGGATGCTATTTACCATAATTAAAATTGTTTAAGCATAGGGGAGCAAACATTTCAAAATTTGCATCACTCTAATACATCATGCTCTCCATAAGTCTATGTTTCTATAACTCGATGTCTCCACTAGTCGATGCCACGTGGGAGGAAAATTTCCCTCCATAACTCGATATCCATCTAAAAACCCATTTTTATACAGGGAGACATGGACCATTTCTGGTTTGGCAGTGAATAATAATAATAAATGTTAGTGAAAACAAGGGATTTTTCGAATATCTTGAAAAAAGTGTCCAAAGATAATTTTTCAAAATGCTATCAACAAAATGATATAGTCTGCTTGCAGAAGTGATCATAAAAGTATAGGAAATATAGAAATTTGAGCCTTTGATTTTAAATTTTTTGTTAGAGGTATGTTCTATAACTCGATAATTCTATAAGTTGATGGTCCCTTGAATATCGAGTTATGTAGAGTCGACTGTAGTTCTATACCCAAATGATTCATGTTTGGTTTCCACATTCCAAATTCTCAAGCCCAAAGACCACGCTTTAAGACCTAAAACTCAAAAATGTTTCAAGCAATCACACTAAAAGCTGTCATTCAACAAAGATTAGCATTTTTTAAAGAACGATGACATTTTTAAAGAATAATAAATTCTATATAGCTTGAAACTACAATAACAAAGCAATGAAAGCTTTTGCAGGCATTTTCTTTAGAATGATGATATTCTGGAAGAATAATAAATTTAACATATTTACATGTTCCCAACGTTGAAGTAGGTACTGTAGTTTAAAGAACATTTGTAGTAGCTAAATATGTTGGTAAACATAGGAAAACTATTTCTATAGCATATGACATAATTTATTTTAGGATTCTACAAAATTTGGTAAAATAAAACGTCCCGTCTTCAAATCCAAAAACGGTTGAAAAATAAAATAATTGATAAGAATTTTTAATCCTATTTAGGCAGTAGTGAAAAAATCCAGCTTTGTTCTATATTTGTTGGACAAAATTATTACAAAATATTACAAAAAAAAATCCAATGTCCAATAGAAAAAATTCCATTTGACTGGAGGTTCCAATGGCATTCGACCAAATGTCCATTCGACCAAATGTCCGTTCGACCAAATGTACTTTCGACGAAATGTCATTCGACTAAACGTCATTCGACCAAATGCCATTCGACCAAATGTCCTAAAGCCATATCTCAAATTTATTTTACACAACGAAAATCCCTTGTTTTACCTCTTACATGTAAATCAAAATTTATAGCGTAATCTTATTATTTTTCTACATAAATTGGTTTGAAAAAATCTATTAAACGCATGTACCGTCAAACGGGGTAACTTGCAACAGGGGTGAAACTTGCAACACAACGACATGTAACTGAATTGACGTTTACTAAAGCATTAAGTTAAATTGTTCTAATTTGTTACACCGGTTAATGACCTTAGGTATAAAAAGAGAGGTTTTGGTGAGGATTTTGGTATTATTTCTACTTTGGTTGGTTTGCTGGAGGAGAAAATCATATCACACGTTTGATCGTATAAAAACAAGGCGGAAAATCGTTCCTAGCACCATACAAAAGGGTTATAAATATTATTCTAGGTATTTGATTTTCGCTACAGTATTTAATAGTGTACAAAAGCACTATAAAAAAGTTTTGTTAATTTCACGTTTATACACTAAAAATAATTGAAAACGTTTTTGACTACCCTTGTGGGGTAACTTGCAACAGCAATTTTAATCTCAATGGCAAGATGTTTTCTGCCGCTTGTCATCAAAAACACATGAAAAAGCAAGATTGACCATTTATTTGTAGAATTACATTAAAATTGTTAAACCTCAACCAACTTAATACACGTTTGGTAGAAAAAAGTAACATTAATCGCATTTTTATTGGAATTTATTATTGTTTATTCATGAAAACTATGATTAATTTTAAAAATATGTTTCAAATGTAACTTGCAGATCTGTCATTATGAACTTTTTGCATGAAATATATATATAGCTATTTTCAATTAACAACAGAGGCCATTTCAAGACATGTGATCAATATATGATACCTTGCTTTGGTTAAAACATGTTTGAATATTATCTTATGTGAAGCAAAACCTCAAAACCATTGCAGTTGAATAAAAAAGTAGCACTAAAACTTTCAAATGGCTTTCTACTAGCCATCAAGACTTGTGATTTGCTAAAAATTTCCACTTGTGGAACAAATAAAATACAAAATCAATCGATTTTTTAATCGTATATGGTCAATACTTATAGTTCAATCAATAATAATGATTTTTCAAAAATGATGGTACCTAGTTTCTGTTTAATGTCATGTTTTTAATGCAGTTAATTATTTAATGATTTAAAAAACGGTATTGATAACATTTTTGATAGTAAACTTCAGTCTGTATTGTGTGTTGCATGTTACCCCACATCAGGGGTGGCATGAAAAAAGCATATTTTCAGCCTCTCCTGATCCCAGGAAACCAAATTTTAATAAAATAAATAGCACATGGCATTCTTTACGTAGCGATTAGGATACCAGATTGTATTTGGTTTAACTAAGTCCTTAAAATTTTCGTCCAAATAGATTTTAAGTTGAAAAGTGTTGCAAGTTACCCCGTTTGACGGTATGTAGAAACCAAACTTCTTGATTACACTCAATTTTTTTCAACAAATAACTACAAAACCGTTACAAAAACGTAGATTTTCAGTAAAAGAAATTTTAAGTGTTATAGGGGCCCAGATAGCCGTAGCGGTAAACGTGCAGCTATTCAGCAAGACCAAGCTGAGGGTCGTGGGTTCGAATCCCACCGGTCGAGAATCTTTTCGGGTTGGAAATTTTCTCGACTTCCCAGGGCATAGAGTATCTTCGTACCTGCCACACGAAATACGCATGCAAAAATGGTCATTGGCATAGTAAGCTCTCAGTTAATAACTGTGGAAGTGCTCATAAGAACACTAAGCTGAGAAAGCAGGCTCTGTCCCAGTGGAGACGTAACGCCAGAAAGAAGAAGAAGTGTTATCAAATATTTTTATTTCTGCTCAAACATGTTCACTCAGCACGTAAAATCAAGTTTATGAAGAAAAAAAAACTAATGTCATTTGAAAATTAATTTATAGGCAAACAGGTTAAAAATTTTTGTATTTTTTTAATCAAAATAAGTTTTGAGTGTAATTTTGAATTTCTCTCTCCACTCAAAAATGATCTCAAGACTACTGTAATCAAATTAATGATGAAAAAACTTCACGTCAGTTCTTTCAATGTTGGTTCATAGGCAAACAGTTAAGAAAAGCAGGTATTTGATTCTTTTCAATGTTTTAAATATTGAGTGCAATCGAACATTTATAGTTCTGCTCAGAAATTTCTCTGTAATTCTGCAAGCAAGTTCGTGTCGGAAATTTTTTAAAATTGTATCATTGAACAACATGACAGAAGGAAGTTATATAGAATGCTTATACCAAGACATAAAATTTATTTAGATCAGTTGTTAGTTCTTGAGATAAAATCTATAGGAATAAAATGTAGTGCAACGTAGTCTAAAAAACTTTGTCGAAGATTCCAAATCTCTTGCATGCATATCCACAAAAGCACTAAAGGTTCTGGCATGCGATCCGCGATCAACACAAATCTGCCTCGTTAGGGATGCTCGAAATATGTTTTTCTGCTTTACATACATCGTTTGGCTAGATAGCTGGGGTCATATGGATTTGGAAAACCTTAAATTATAACATTTGTGGTAAAATTAGACACGATTCTAATGCCACTTCAGTGTGCGAAACAATTTTGTATTGGTTTCATTGCTCTAGGGAAAATGGAACACCCCTAGGAACATTTTTTTTTTCTTATCGTATTGAACTATGAAATATTAACATGAGATAGGTGAAAGAATTATGCAAATCAGTTCATTCGTTACTGAGATATGGCTGATTGAAATTTAAGGTACAACTGATGTTTGATCCCGGGGCTACTAAGGACTGTTCATTTTATAAAGTGGACACCTTGTGCATGCTGTATCTTTCTTATTAATCAATGAAATTTCAATCGGTTTTTTGCACATCGTTCGACTAGTATTGTACAATGTTGTGATAATAAAAATTCTCCAAAATAAATCAATTTCACACGAATATGGAACAACGATTAGATCGATCGATTTTTTGAGGTTATCAAAATCAATGATTGTAAGAAATTGGCTGGAAAATTCGATAATTTATATTTTCTATTTTCAAAAAAGGCTTGTTCTTCGAAAGCATCATCAATCAGAAGCCTGATGGAAAAAATCAAGCTATTTTTGGAGCAACAATTTTACAGATACAGTTAACTCTCCCTTACTCGATATTCCGTAGCTCGATATCGAGTTAGAGAACCATAAAAAATGTTGGTTCTCATGGCTAACTCGATGGTCCTTTGGATGGCAGTTGCATTGGTTTTGTGTTCTGTAACTCGATACCTCCCTAACTCGATGGTCCCTTCAATATCGAGTAAGGGAGAGATGACTGTATAATAAAATCAATTTTCCCGTATATTTTTAAAGAGATTTTTTTTAAATTTGATGGGAATTGATATGAGTAGAATTTTTTGTGTAAAAGTACGTCCTGACGGAAGTCCTAATAAAGTATTAATATGAAAAATAACTTACGCCTTCATAGAGTTACTTAGTAAGTCCCCACGTCACATTCAAAGCACAACAGAAACACAATTGTTTTATTCTTAGAAGACCTATCAAAGTACATTGACAATCATCAAAATTGGCAACACTGCTGTAATAAAATCGATTTTATTTTCCACATATTATTTTCATAATATGTTATTCTGAGATTACCAATTGAAAAATTCGGAAAAAACTGTTTACAATTTGCTGTAGATCGATAAATATGCGTACATGATTTTAAAAGTATGAGACTTTTTAGTAAAACTACCATAAACAGTAAAATTTATACTTAAGACTGTAGTTTAATCTCACGATTTAGCTTTCGTTTATACTAATATAGTTTCTTTAGTAATCCAAACTAGTTTTGAACACGCTTTTTACTTTTCTCTTTTGCTGGGAGTGAAAGGATGGTGTATCAGCAAATTTGGCCATAAATGGGTAAATCACTAAAGTTACCTAATGTCATAGAATGGTGGAATATAATTGATATTTTTAATGCTTTACCTTTAGTAGAATAGTAAAGGATACAAACATACAATTTGTTCATAAAAATAAGGATTTTTGTTTTGCGAAAAATAATGTTAAACTTTGACGGACAGCTTTTTTTAAGAGTTTTTGGAAAAACTATTTAGCTCTTCAACCAAAAGCATTTTCAAAGATTTTATATTTTCATAGCATTTTAGAATAATAGGTCAACGATACACAGAAAACCGATTACGATTTTATCAATAAATAAAAAAGATATAGCATAAACAAAGTGTCCACTTTATAAAATGAACAGTCCTTAGAATTAATTAAAAAAAAAACGTTTTTTATTTCTTTTTGCAGATCCTGCCATATAAACCTAATTTGCAATCCCGAGCAGTGGATTACTACAAAATTGTATCACAATTATATCAAGATTTGTTACAAATAACAGAGTTTGTTGCATTTTTGTTAGAAGCACTTTGAGTTGATGGAGGCAAAGATAGCATCATTAATACAAAATCAGTTATAATAACAAAGGGTGTTTCAAATTTGTTTCAATTTAAAACATAATTGAGCACAATTTGTTAGTGAAAAACCGAAAGCTATTGCTTATACATGTGCGCTTTTATTCATGTAAAGAAAATAAAAAAATTTGTTATAATTCAGTTATGGAAAATAACAAAATAAGTTAACATTTTGCTCGGTTCGAAGCATAATTAGTTACATTTCTGTTCAAATTATAACATATTTTGTTTGATGTAGTGGAAATTGTGTTATTATATTTGTTATTTCAACTACTAACCACACAAAGTTATTACATATTTTGTTAGAAAAAAACGCACTAACTAAGTAACAAAATCTGTTACAACTCTGTTGTAATCCACTGGTCGGGATGCCTCTTACTTGAACAATGGAATTTGTTAAAGTTTTGTTTGCAACGAAATATTAAAATAAAACTATCGATGTATGTTTTACATGTATTCCAATCGGCTCGTAAATAATTGAAAGCGGAGCTGATAGGATTGAGAATCACTTCATGAGATATTTGAAATGTAACAGAGGCATGATCAGAATCAAAAGCAGCATGAGTAATCAGTTGGCTCGATCATAGAAGGGTTTTTTGAGGAGGAAAAAAAAGTAGCATTATCAGGGTATTAAATTGAGGAATATTCTGAAGAGTCATCAAATCGAATTCTGCCATTGGAATTACTTAGTGAATAATGTTATTCATTAAAACACCAACGACAAGAAATTTGGATTTATTGCAAGTCATTTCCGCAAGTCAGTTTGAATCAAATTAACTGGTTGCCCAATGCATTGGAAAGGCAAATAGGCATCTTTGAAAGATGCTGTGGTTCATTTTAGTTTTAAATGACGAAGATTTTTTTTTTTACTTGCCTATGAATGATGATGGCAACTCCATCACATGCTCCATTCAGCCGATCATTACGGTAAACAAAAATATTGAGGTTGGATCCAGGTTTCAAATAATGTTCAATAATAACTACTAGCTGTTAGAAAATTAAACAACTCGTTCTCTTGGCTATTTAAAAAACGTGCATTCCAATTAAAATTTCAAATAGATTATTATAGATCCATTAAGGAAACATAATCCAATAACAATTTATTAGTAAATGTTAAACCCACTTGGACTGCTCCAGCTATAGTAGTGGGTTTGAATATTGCATTAATCATTTGATTAAATTGTTCAGTTATAAAATCAAAATTTGAGGGAGACATGTTACTAAGTAGGTACATTTTCTGATGATTTTCCGGTTATGAAGAGGCGGAACCAAAATTACCTGCGGCGGCATAAACAGGGTTATTTCCATTTGATTTGAAACAATTTGAACGATTACCTGTAGGAAGAAAAGCGAGGAACTGAAATTAACTGCGACAACATTGGTGTACAAGTTATCTTGGGTATTTCTCTTTAAACTGAATAAGCATGATCAAAATTTACCTGAAGAGTATGATTATTAAGCAAGTGATCGTTAGCTGAAAAATGAGCACTGTTGGTGATTCTGGCTGAGGAATTCCGCCTACGAAAAACGTTGCCGTTTTTCTGCCTGATACGAGCCTCAACCTAGGTGCTGCGCAATTTGCTTTTGATCAAAAATTGCTTTTGGTCAAAAATTGCCAAATATCCATGAGTTGACCGTCAACTTCAAGTTATCATTAGCAAACAATTTGAGCAGAGAATGATATCCATCAGTACCCGATAGATCACACGATCTTTCCTGCGGCAACCTTTAATCGAGCACCGCATTGTAATCCACAAATTAGTCATGGGAAAAAACTTAATAGATAGACAAATGGATTATACTTTCCGAAGCGTTCCATACGAACTATGAGCAAATCGAGTCGAGATGTATACAATCTTTGAGAAAGTCATAGGTGTTTGAAGACATTCATGCCCTTCAAAGAAAGATCGGAGAGCAAAATTTTGAGAGCAGAGAAGTTTGAATGACGTTTGAGAAACTAATATACTGCTTCGCGACTAAGAATGGGTGAACCAACATGCGCAGTTCGATTTTTGACCAACTTCGCCGTGTCGCAAGTCACTTAGCTATAGTGCGCATCTATGCCCTCCGCCGTGTGCATTATGCGCACTATTGAGAATCGTTTTGCGACACGGCGAAGTTGGTTAAAAATCAAACTTTGTACGTTGGTTAACCCATTTTTCAACGCGAAGCAGTATACGACGAACACAATTCGTCACAAAAAACATATTTCATGATTTACTTGAAAATAAAAGGGGGTCCAGTTCGCAGTACCTAGGCCTCAACGATTTATTTGCGCGAAGGGCAATCCCAAAAGTTAGATTTATGATTGCCTCAGCAATTTGCGCATATGAACTTACCCGACCAGACGGAAGAAACAAGATTATAACAGAATGTGTTCCCCTGATGATTTTTTTTATATCACCAGTTGTTATAAAACATGTACCGTTAGTAGTTAAAATAACAAACATTCAAACAAAATTTGCACCAAATTAAAGTAAAATATAACAAACCCTGATAGAATTATATCAAAATTATTACAGAATGTGTTGCAAGGATGTTACAAAATAACAAAATTATTGCAAAATTTGTTACTGTTTATGACATCGGATGTTATTTGCAACAAACTTATAAATGTGATGTCAAAAATATAACAAATGTTGTTATAAATGTGTTATTAAAAATATAACAAGTTGAGAACAAAGCTATCTTGATATCACAATTTTAGCAACTTCTGTTATTTTTAACTGCTGCTGATATGAATGTGTTATAATCTTGTTATGTGGTTCTGGTCGGGTATCGGTACCTTCCTTCACAGGACAGACGTCCTTAGCGTGAGAAGAACCTCCGCAAATCATGCATTCAGCATCCATGCTGCAATGTTTTGCGCCATGACCCCACTTTTGGCACCAATGGCACTAAGTGGGGTTCTGGAAATTTCCTCCAGGTTTCAGGAAATGTTCCCATGTCACACAAACATCGACCATACGCCTTGCTTTTTTTTAAAGCCTCAATATGAATGATATGAAAGCATCATTGTTAAAGAGAAAGCCGATTCTCTTTTTACTCATGATTACTTAGACTGGAGAAAATCCAAGTAAACCATCTATTCCAATTTTAAGGTAACGTAAAGTCACTTGAGAGACCTTTCAATACGACCTTGAACAAACGTTCAGTTTTGTCGTCATAAGTAAAAAAATGTGCTTCTTCTCTTCAAGATGTTCGAGAAGAAGTTCGTGATCTTTAAGAGTTTCCGGCAAAACACGGAGTGGTGCTTCGTGAGGCCCAAGCTGGACGGTTCGGTTTTACGTCGCCCGATCGATTATGCTCACGATTTCGCGCGTTTTCGTCGCCGGAGAATTTTTTTTTTTTTCCTGTTTTGGAGCGTCTTGCTGGGTAGTGCTTCGTGAGGCCCAAGCAGGACGGTTCGGTTTTGTGTCGTCCGATATATTTTGCTCACGATTTCGCGCGTTTTCGTCGCCGGAGAATTTTTTTTTTCCCTGTTTTGGAGCGTCTTGCTGGGTAGTGCTTCGTGAGGCCCAAGCTGGACAGTTCGGTTTTGCGTCGTCCGTTAGATTTTGCTCACAATTTCGCGCGTTTTCGTCGCCGGAGAATTTTTTTTTCCTGTTTGGAGCGTCTTGCTGGGTAGTGCTTCGTGAAGCTCAAGCAGGACAGTTCGGTTATGCGTTGTCCGATAGATTTTGCTCACGGTTTCGCGCGTGTTTTCGTCGCCGGAGATTTTTTTTTCCCCTGTTCTGGAGCGTCTTGCTGGGTAGGTATTTGGGAAGGCCCTAGCAAGACGGTTTGTTTTCGGAACGCCAAGAAGTTTTGCTGTCAGTGTCAGTTTTGTGTTCAGTCGAGAATGGATTACCAACTGGTGAGTTCGTTTCATGCTTATGATAACACATTTTTTCTTGAAAGCGTAACTTTTATGTAATATTAAAACAAACTTTGTATGGTTCGTCACTATAAGTGTCGGCACAATGCTATTTTCTTATACAATTTCAATATACATATATTTTTCTCTTTTTGACATTATCAAAAATTATCTTTTGAATTGTTCGACATTGTGAATGTTGACGTATTTTTTAAAACTTCTACCATATCGAGACAAAATGCACAGTAATACTCATATGTCATTTTCAAACAAACTATGTATGGTTCGTCACTACAAGTGTCGGCATTATTCCTGTTTCATATAATTTAAAATATATACATGTAATTTTCAGTTTTCGACATTAATAAAAACATCTTTTGAATTGTTCGACATTATAGATGTTGACCTATTTTTTAAAGCTTCTACCAAAAACTTCTCGAGACAAAAATACAAAACTAGCTTTAAATATAAGTCGTATATTTCCCCCTTGTCCATGGATCGCATCACCGACCAGAGGTGACTCCCAGATCTTTTCCTCCCTCACTAATAAACACCCTTCCCGTGGTGATTGTGGAGATGCAGAGGTATTCTCGGTCTCTAGAAGCAACAATCATTACACCCTAACATTCCTTCCCCATCCCAACTGACTGTAAGGACTTGGCCGGCGCCGTTATTGATCAATAATATTAGATCTGCTAAAATTGCACTTCGAGAGTAAGCGGAAACTCCCATCCCTTATTCATTTGGATCGTAGTGCAATTCTTACCAGTTCCGATCAATCACGGAGTAGCAACCATTGACATGTACAGTCAGTCTATGCTATGCTATGCTATGCTTTAAGAGTTTCCGGCAAAACACGATCTCCTGCTTAAATTCTTCAAATTCGGAATACTTGACCACGGTTGGCACCCTTTGAATAATAATTTGAATCAACGATCCTAGGCTAGAAGCTGCATTGATTTGATGATCGGAAAATTTTACAGAGGCCTCGAACTGATTGCTTATTCAATGCAATTATCAACATTACCCATTTTACACATCTGGTGACAGTTTCAAACACCACTTTTTTGGAAGGATGTTGTAAATTCGAGATTCGTGATTGCAACCATGTTTAGTAAATTAGCGTAAGAAGAAGTGACCATCTAAGAGTTTTTTTTTTCAAGACGGTGTCCAAGAAGGATTACCACCGCTGTTTCAATGTTTCATATGAGTTGAATGAAAAAAATTAAGAGAAGCAAGTTAAAGAGAGAAATCAATCGGCTTGTGGCATGCTGTTAAGAGGGAAGTAGGTAATCAGTTTCGAGAGTGGGCAGGATCTAACAGATTTCAGAGTTTATTGCTCCTATAGCTCCCGTCGGAACGCAAATCGTTTCAACTATCAAAGGCGTCAAATTCCACAGTGGCAAATCAACGACTTCTTTCTAATTCTCAACAATAGCAACCAGCCAAATTATCATCCTCAAGCGATTTCTGCTCTATTTTCCCCTCCTATCAAAGCTTGTTAGTTTTGATCGTGCCTCTGCATGGAACCAATTACCGACCATTTGAAAAGTGAAATTCCACTAGCTGATATGCTTCCTGCCGGAGAGCGAGGATCATATCAAACACTAGACAGCAACGCAACGTCCGAGCAAAACCTTCACCAGTCGTGTGCCTCGAAGAAATAGCAAAACAAAAATCGAGGTCATCCTCTCCAAATTGCACCTACTTCAATCGATCTCCGGGCGGCGGCGGTGGTGGCATCGTCGTCCCGTCGACCCACAGTCATTAAAATGTCAAGAATTTTGAAATCAATTTTCATACCGACATTCCCTTTCGCTTGGACCTCAATCAAATCGGATTCAAAGTGCACACAGGGGGAGAAACAGTCGAAGGAAGATGAAAGTTGGAGATTTTTTTTCCGCTCGTGCCAATCGTTCAGCAGAAACAGGGAAGGTATACTATTGGTACCGGTAATTGAAGGAAATCATGCATAATTATATTTATTTCCATTGCAACTATCGGTGAGGCAAAATCATCTACAGTATTGGACAATATATTTGCAACTTTTTCGATTTTCCAAATATGACTATGTTTGGTAGGCTATATCTCAGTCATTTGAGTGGAAATTTACAGCACGTCAGGAAGAACTTGAATTTAAACATATATTTTTGAGTTGTTTTTCCAAACATGAGTTCAAAAGCACTAATCAAATCGTTATTTATAAAATTATTTTTATACAAAAAATTGACAAATTAAATTAGAAAAAATGAAAAAATAGCTTTATGATATACATTTTTTAAAAACAAACAAGTTTGCTAAAGACTTTTCTTAATTTTCATATTTGCAGAAACCGTTTAAAACTTTCGTCAAGAATTTAACTTTAGTCAAATTTATATTATTTTTGAACTTGTCGCGAAAAATATGTGTTCAAATACAAGTTATTTCTGACGTGCTGTGAAAATTCCGTTCAAATTGGAACATCGAAAAAGTTGCAAACTTATTGTCCATCGCTATAGGTATGCAGTCGTATATGCGAAAGAAGGGCCCTTCTCTTTGTTGTGGGCCAATAGGCTACATCAATCCCTTCGAAAATGGGTCACTGCCGCCACACAAGACCTTCCGCCCAGCTTTGTGTGGTTTGGAAGGTTGGGGCCAAAAAAACCTCATTTTTCCTCAGTTTCCCATTCAATAATCGTAAACAATAAATCAATAAATCTACGAACACAATCACTTCATCAACCGTACCGGGTAAACCTAGTCGAACGACGAAAGACCGCAGAAGTTTCCGTCCCATCCATGTGAGCATTTCTTTTCCTCGCAGCCTCATTCAAATTGGCCTTAGAAGCCCACCACCACCCAGCCCAGAGCAATCATGATTGGTCCCATCGCATCGATGCCAGTTTGTCGAAGTCGTCATTGTTGAACTCTGCTTTATAGCTTCCTTTCTTCATGCTTCCAACCCTTCGGCAGTGTTCCGCCTTTTGATTTTGGAAGATTTTGTGCGGTGAAAAATCAATCGCAAGCGAGCATTGAACACCCTGTCACGGTGTTTCCGAGACCGCTTTTATCGGAAAAAATATCTACATCAAATCTGTGTTTACCAGGGTTTCAATTCTTTGAAATTTGTAAATAGCTCTCACTTATCGCTCTCCGTAACATTCATGACCCGCTGCAAATCATAAGACGCGTGCAGAGAGCTATATCGGAATCCAGCATGGAAGAGCGTAAGGTAACCTACCGGCTGGTCAGATCCGCGTCCAAACGGAATATGACGACTAAATCGAACTGTTACAAGAAGCATCTATCGGACGGCTGCTTACCAGATAGATGCAAGGTGCAGAATGTGATGTTGCTGCCTACACCAGGAAAATCGCCAGGAGATCCTGCTTCACAAAGACCAATAAATATGCTTGCTGGATAATCTTGGTAAACTTCTGGAGAAGGTCATCCTCGGTAGGCTGACGATCTACACGGAAGGCGAGAACGGAATGTCGAAAAAGCAGTTCGGATTCCGTGAGAAGACTTCGACGGTGGATGCTATTCGAACAGTCATCGAGTGCACGGAAAAAGCGTCCAAGCAGAAGAGGAGAGGCAATCGATACTGCTCAGTTGTAACGATAGATGTTGGGAACGCGTTCAATAGTGCCAGTTGGGAGAGTATCGCAGCCCTACACGGTTTCCCGAATATCTGAGTAAAGTTCTGCAAAGCTACTTTCAGAACCGGGTTACCGGGTACCGGGATTCATACTTGGTCCAACACTGTGGAATATGATGTACGATGGAGTGCTAACCTTGACACTGCCGAATAGAATAGAGATCGTCGGGTTCGCAGATGACGTCGGTCTTGCGATAACTGGCGAGAATACGGAGGAGGAGTAGATGCTGACAGCGGAAACGCTGGACATCATTGAATCGTGGATGATTGGAGTCTAGCTGTAGTTATCTCATCACAAAACGGAGCTGGTGCTGGTCAGCAACTGCAAGGCGGTTCAGCAGTTCGAGATCAACGCCGGAGGAAAAGCAATCTCATCGATATGCGAAGTAACTTGACCCAAGCCCGAGGTTGGCGCTTCGACGGCGAAGTATTCACTGAAGCCCTGTTTACTAGATACGGCGAACAAGTTATTGGAGAGGATGATCCTCAACAGGCTAGTATCGTATACAGACAGCCTGTCCAACAACCAGTCTGAATTCATGAAAGGTAAATCTACTCTGGACACCATCTAGTAGGTCGTTCAGACAGCTGAGGTGGCAATCGAGCATAAAAGGAGCGGCATCCGTTACTGCGCGTTTGACAATCTGGATGTGAAGAATGCATCCAACAGCGCAAGCTGGGAAGCGATAGCCCACGCACTTCACCACCTCAAGGTACCGGTGCAGTTGTGTAAGCTTCTAGAAAGCTATGTTGATGGTAGGATTCTGCTGTATGGCACAGAGGAGGGACAGAAAAGCGTTCGAATTACCGCAGGAGTACCTCAAGGTTCAATCCTGGGCCCACTGTTATGGAATGCGATGTACAATGACGTACTGAGGCTGCCCCTTCCGATGAGTGTTAAGATTGGTAACTTCGCCGACGATATCACCCTAGTGGTCTCTGATGAATCGATGAAGGAAGTAGAGTTGACTGCAACGCACTCTTTTTCCATAGTTGAGGAATGGATTAAGTCTAGCAAACTAGGAATGGCCCGTCACAAGACTGAGCTGGTGGTAGTCAATAACCGCGAGTCCGAGCAATTAACGCTCATCTCGGTAAGTGATTCCACCATAGAGTCCAGGCGATCTTTGTCGGAGTAGGATAGATCCACCACCGGGGACTACTCTGAGTAGTACGTAGCGTATCGCCGGCTTGCGTCGTCGGAGCGCCAGTGAACCGGGAGCCTTCCTCCATTTAGAATCGCTGGGCCGACTTCGGCACTCCACTGGCCAGTATCGAAGCATGAAGAAGCGCATAGCCGGGTTAGGCTAGCTTCACCGTCGGGGACTAGGCCAAGTAGCATCGATCGTCACAAACCAGTTTTGGGTCGTTGGGGCGGCACTGACCCGGAAGTCAGCCTTACGCCGGAATCGCTGGACCGACCTCGGCATCCAACTGGTCAAACAGCAGAGCTTGAACAGCAGCAGCGGAGAACAAATCGTCGTAGACAAAATGCACATGAGCGTTCAATAGAAGTCGCACAGAAAGCTGTCCAAAGCCCCGGCGAGATCTTCAACCGCCATTTGGGCAAAACAAGTAGTCACAGAGACACCGTAGAAATGTCGTAGTAAGCAACGTTTTTAACGACATTAGGCTCCAACAGCAAACTAGCAGAACAGCTAGAGGCTGAGACTAATTGTATGAGTGTATGAGTGTAAAGTGTATGAGCACAGCCCTCCCCCGATGAAGTTGCATGATGTAGTTCCGGGAGAGATCGAATCCCAGAAGCTGTAGAGAAAGTTTTTTAGTGGTTAATCACTTGAGTCCCACACCGTGCCAACACACAACAGTCTAGGCTTTTGAAGCTTTCTTGTACCCTACTATAAAAAAGGGTAAATGACAGGCATGGTGTACCATTGGTACGTCGTGTGCCTGCAGGAATAAAATAGATCCCTTTGTGCGGTCTTTAGCCTCTTGCCCAGCAACTCCTATCCCTACCTCCTCGTGGTACTGGCCGGGGTACGAGTAACCTTGGGAAAGATCGGGTAACCAACTCCGGCGGGAACTTTGGTCGTATGCTGACAGGGAAGGGGGGTTTGGTTTAGCTTTTGCTTCTGCAAACCTGGAGTGTCTGTATTTCATGTTAGGAGTGGCTCACAACAGCGTCTGTTCCCCTTTTCAGGGGCGGCTGATCATTGTCCGAGTGCCAGAGAAGGACTCTAAGCTAAACTGCGCACTATGGCCCTCCGAACATTTAGGGGGAATGGTCCTCCGGAAATCTAGGGGGTTGGTGTCAGGCCCAGCAAGCCAGCCGTGAAAATACAACAGCACATGAACATCAACGAGAAAATACGGACCAGAGCAATCGGCAAAGACCACAGCGACGGAAATGGACTAGCGATTGGAAACTCAGTACGTGGAACTGCAAATCCTCAACTTCATCGGGAGCACACGCATACTCTCCGATGTACTGAAGATCCGCGGTTTCGGCATCGTAGCGCTGCAGGAGGTGTGCTGGACAGGTTCGATGGTGCGAACGTTTAGAGGTAATCATACCATCTCCCAGAGCTGCGGCAACACACGTGAGCTGGGAACAGCTTTTATAGTAATGGATGATATGCAAAGGTGCGTGATCGGGTGGTGGCCGATCAACGAAAGAATGTGCAAGTTGAGGATCAAAGGCTGGTTCTGCAATTTCAGCATCATAAACGTGGGAGTGTGGGTTTGATTCCCGCTTCAGTCCGGAAAACTTTTCCTCAGGAATGTATTTCGACTGTGCCACTGGGCGTTACATGCTAGTCCGTTGTCTAGTGTGAAGCACCACTTCAAAGGACATAGTCGTCCACTGGAAGCATTAACGTCAAGGTCTTTAAAAAAACGTGCATCGCCCACATTCCGGAAGCTGGAGCACCATAAAAGCAGCCATCAACAACGCAGCCGATGGCATCGTCGGGTACGTGAAAAGGAGGACATGTATCTATTGGTTCGACCAAGAAGGCAGGCAGGTTTTGGAGGAGAAGGATGCAGCTCGGGCTGCTAGAAAAAACGGAGTGTGAAGAAATCGTTAACAAGAAACGCGAAAGTTCTACCAGAAGCTTAACGCTTCCCGAACGCTTCGTGCCGCGAGCCGCAATGTGTAGGGATAAGGATGGAAGCATCTTGACGAACGGACGATTGAAAGCAGCACTACGATGAACACCTCAATTGTACGGAGAAAGTACATGCTGATAGGCGAAACTGAACACGACAGAGCCCGCCTAGGAAGCTGCGTTACTTCTTCTTTCTGGCGTTACGTCCCAACTGGGACAAAGCCTGCTTCTCAGCTTAGTGTTCTTATGAGCACTTTCACAGTTATTAACTGAGAGCTTTCTATGCCAATTGACCATTTTTGCATGTGTATATCGTGTGGCAGGTACGAAGATACTCTATGCCCTGGGAAGTCGAGAAAATTTCCAACCCGAAAAGATCCTCGACCGGTGGGATTCGAACCCACGACCCTCAGCTTGGTCTTGCTGAATAGCTGCGCATTTACCGCTACGGCTATCTGCGCCCCAAGCTGCGTTACGATAGATGTGAATACTTTTGAGGTGGTTGATGAGTTCGTCTACCTCGGATCCTTGTTAACGGCTGATAACAACGTTAGTCGTGAAATACGGAGACGCATCATCAGTGGAAGTCGCGCCTACGATGGATTCCAGAAAAACCTGCGATCGAAAAAGATTCACCTCCGTACCAAATGCACGATGTACAAAACGCTCATATGACTGGTGGTCCTCTATGAACATTAAGCATGGACCATACTGGAAGAGGACCTGCAAGCACTTGGATTGTTCGAACGAAGCGGGCTTAGGATTATCTTTGGTGTCGATCTATTGTTTGAAAAAAAAAAAACCAAAAATTATGTTAATATCACTGGTTTTTTCTCATAAGTTGTGGCCTTATACTACTGTTTTGTCTCAAATTCCGAACAGACTCATATTCCGAACACGCGGTTTTTGTATGGGATGAGGTTGAAATGTTTCGCTGAAATATGTCATCAAATTACTAGGAAATGGCAGTCAATAACAATTGAATTTAATCATCTTCAAATCTACTTTATAATTCGGGAGTAGTGATGATTCTTTAGTTCGAGGCCAGTATAACTGGCTCAGATAAATTTATTTGCGAAATTATTCACTTGAATAAGATTTATTCGTACTGTTCGGAATTTGAATCAAGGTGTTCGGAATATGAGACAGAATGAACACAGTGTTCGGCATTTGAATCAAAATGTTGTTCTATACTTTCACGTAAAATCAATACTAAACAATTTTAAATTAACATTTTTATCGGCTCATCCAACACCTAACAGTTGGACCTTGTGGAGAAATTTAAATTTTCACAAATATGAGCTAATTTCCACCACATACATTTGCAGTTACTGTTGGCCTTAAGTGTTCGGAATATGAGTCAAAACGGTATCAAAAAAGCGAAGTTTCGAAACGGGTCCTGAAGTTATAGAAATTGACTGCACTCACCAGATACGATGGATATGTACCTATTTCTAATAACAACTAACGGCCTGAAAAGTACCGTACCTGCCCCTCCTGGTAAAAGAAAAAAAAAAGTCCGACCCAATCTCCAACCTTGATCGCTTGATGGCGTCGTCGATCGTGGTCGTGGTTTTCGTTTTCTGACGTTCGGGGCCTAGACAGACTCGGAGGAGGAAATTGAGGGCCAAGGTCTGAGCGACGACCCAGCCACACTAACCCAGTGACGGACTTTTTCTTCCCTCATTTGAATACACCGGACGGAATGAAATATTGGAAGAAATTTCCGAAGGCATGGCAAATATTGGGGACCCATTGATGGCGTGCATTTTACGAGCAATAAGGTTATTAATGTTTACAAACACAAAACACTATGCGCTCACGCAGTCGGTGGTCGATACGCAGTGGTCTATAATATTCTACATGTTTTAATCATGACAAGTGTTAAAGAAACAATTTTTAAGCTTGCAGATCCAATTTTAGGCATGGTCAACGTTTTTTGCTTATAGCAGGATCTCTATAAAAAAAAAAACAAATGTTTAAATGTTTGTTAGAGAATTCTTAGACATAAAAAGGCATTTGAGCAAGATATTTACGCGGGGAGCGATTTGTACGATTGTGAGAAGCTGTCCTTTCGTTATTTGACAAACTACCAATAGTGTGCAGAACCACTTGGGCACTTCCATTATTCACTTTGGCATGGGGGGTTTTCTTGGCCGAATTGTTTGAAACTTTGCAATAAGGAGCACTTCAATATGACGCATATTGTGGCCAGATATGAACTTTGTAGCACTGCCGAATTGAATCAAAAGTGCCAAGAATTGGGTCCGGCTCCTAAAAGTTGTTGTTTTAATAAGGTAAATGACAGATGGAAATAAATTCGCATCCAGGAATGTTTTGAAAATGTGCACCTTATTTACAATACAAACATTGTTTTTTTTTTTAACTTAAAGTATGTTTTCATAATTATCTGCTATTTTGAATAAATGTTTGACTTTGATTTGCAACTAATAACATATTTGGAAATTGAGGTTTTACCAGCTTTTCAGAAAACTGGACCTCTGTGGCGCTAGTCATCTCGTCGATCGTGAAAAATGTGCCTCTTTTGAGGTGACAACAAATTGAGGTGTTTGTAGACTCGCACAGGAAATGCCACCCCTCCCGAACCCATGTTGGAAGCATTATCAGCAGCCAGCCAGGCCCTGCTTCAGTGTGACACAAACGACGTGGATATTATTATTGATGAGTTTGTTGTTAGCCCCGTTGATGGGGCTTTGGGAGGTATGCGAATAAAATCGACGAGAAACGATTGTATTGGACTTAATAGACCCAAATGGACGCACTGTTTCGGCCCTTTCGTTGGACGCTTTCTGAATGCCAGCCTGATGGGATTTGGGGTTTCGGGTATAATAGTTTTCTTTCTGGTACCATATTGGCTTAGAGATTTTCACTTTCTGGGCCATTAAAGGTTGATGTGTCTCTGCTGATTGGATGTTTTAGTGGTCATTTGTACAAGTTTTCATTGCCAGAGACAGGATTTATACGTTTTGAATAAGAACATAATGGATGAAGGTGTTTTGACAGACTGGCATCTATCTAAATCATGCATCGACCTAAATAATTCTCGTAAAGTAAGTCGATTAATGGGAATCTATAACAAAAGGTCGTAAGGATATAAAGTCGAAAGAAAAAAGATTAAAAGGACAAAACGTCGAAGAAGAAAATATAAGGAAAAAATACAGAAAATCTTGCTTCAAAGAAGAAAAAAATCCCACCATGCAAATCCACTTTATGACTGGAGCTGATTTAGCTTTTTACAAACTTCAATGTACAATCACACTACCCTTAATATTTCTAGATTGCTATTGGCGCCGGCCACGTCGTTATGTCTATCGGGGAGAAGAAGGATGTAAATTAGATAGCTGTTGTACTGAGAAACCGGAAATGGATGAGATAATGAACTGTGATACCGAAAAAGTCAGTAAACTAAAAATAAATGTCAGAAATCGTAAAACAGACATTTTTCACTGAAATTTTGCAGAGAGCTTTCTTTTTATATCATATATCGATAAAAAATAAAACATGGTGAAATTTGCTATTCAATTACGCGTGGCGACAGTTTCCATTTAACTGACTTTTTCGGTAGTTCCAAAACCCAGTAAAATTTTACCGACCCCAGTAATATAATCTAAGTGTGTAGGTTGGTGTAGAAGGGTATATATCAAATCTGGAGACAAATAACGTGGAGCATAATAGATATAAGTGGAAGCAGCAGACCCGTCTGGCCCAAGAAAAAAAAAGATGCGCGGAGGAAGTGAAGTATGAAGTAAGGGAGTTGCTGTTCCATACTTGAGAACGCATTTCGTTGGATGAAAGCGAGGTGATTGAAAGGTGGAAAAAGCACTACGATGAACATCCAAATGGTGTTGAGGGCATATGCACGGAAGCTCAAGACAGTGCAAGAAATGACTAAGTGAAATGTTAGACAATAGCAACCAATCTGCACCCACTTTAAAGGAAGTTAAGGAAACCGTTCAATAGCTCAATAACAACAAAGCCGTTGCAAAGGATGGCACAAGAGTGGAACTCAGCAAGATGGGCCCGGAAAAGTTGGTCGCTTATCTGCATCGGCTAATAGTTACAATTTGGGAGACATAACAGTTGCTAGAGGAGTGGAGCCAACCGGTTATATGCACTATCTTCAAAAAAGCGTGTTCGGTCTCACCGCGAACTCATCTCCCATTAGTTGCTCACTCGACTACAGCAGCAGTGTAGTTTGTATTCTGTTTGTGAGCTGATAGCTTTATCAAACTCTTTGTGAAACCACTTATGGAGTAATATGCACTTTAGCAAAATCAATTACAGTCAGTTAGATTGTCCGACATTTCCCCGAAAACCATTTCCCCGAATGCAATTTCCTCGAATGAAGTTTTCCCGAATGAACTATTTCCCCGATAATTATTTTCCCGAATGTACCATTTCCCCAAAAAAATCGTAATGTAAATGACATACTGAAGGCTATCCATGTTCTTGCTGCCAAAAAGTATTCAACTTGTTAGCTGATGTAAGATTAGACAAAAATTGATTAATTTGTGATAAAAATCCATGTGTTTAAAGTTACAGATGTTCAAAATAATGAGCCACGAGCATTTGGCTCAAAACAACTTAGATTAATTTTTGTGATACCCTGGTGAAAAAAGCGAGCACATGATAGGCAGTTTCATTTGATGCGGTATCTTCGGAGTATAGATATTTGGCTTACGAACTTTTAGACGAATAAACATTCGGCTTAGTTTTGCCTTCTTAGAATAATAGGCTGTTCTTTATATTTATACTGTTCCAATTTTCAGTGACACTTAGCTGATAATCTTAAATTTCCCTTCTTTTAATAATAGGCTGTTCTTTCACATTATTTCGCATTACTACAAAAAGATGCGAAACGTCTTCGTGCCATATATCCACTAGGATAAACGTAATTTCATTACACTTAGTGACTAGCTACAGTGAAACCATTGATCCTTAGAATCTATTATATCTTGCACTACATAATTAAACCTCGAGTCTCCCTTCTAGTCTTTCTTCTCCCTCTGAAAATCAATTGTGCTTATTCTGCGCGGCGTGTGAGGTGAGACAAGTCGAATGAGGTTACGACTCGTTCCCATTTGATTTACATTAGTTGTCTCACGTCACCCGAGGTGAGAACGACTCGTCTCGACTCACACGCTGCGCAGAATAAGCATTAGTTTTCCAGATAAAAATCTTTTTTTATGTCTTGGATAGAAACAATTCTCCCGAACGTCAATTTTTTCAAATCGTTCCTAAATGGGTCATCTAGTCAAAAACGTTAAATACAGAGAACATGCTAGTAATGAATACTAAAAATGCTAATAATCACTAATTAAACAGAAAAAAATCGCCTATTTGAAAAAAAATCCTAATTAAGTTAAGTAATTAAGTCTTAATTAATTAAGTAGGTCGAAAGCATTGAAAATGTTGGATCAAAATATTAGAATCTGTAGTATTCGTTCTCAAACTGACATTTGAACGGTTGTGCTACTTTTCCCCGAATGTCGGTTCCCCGAATGTCGTTTCCCCGAACGCCAGTTCCCCGAATGCCTGTTCCCCGAATATCCCGTTTCCCCGAATAGCCCACTTCCCCGAACAGTTTTTAGCAACCCTAATTGTCATAACTTTTTAAATTTCAGGTAAGTGAACGTACTGGTCATCTGATATGCACCCTTCTTTATTTGATTGGCGGTTCTTAGGAGTTTTACAGTCCTCAGCATTTTTGGCAACATGTGTATAGTCGAGAAAGACCAAATACCTCCTTCTTTCGATTGCCTATCGTTCTTCCTAGTTCACCACCTTGCTACTAAAAACTATTAGAGCTTCTATTCGAACAGTACTACTTTTCGGGGAACTGGGTCATTCGGGGAAATGGCATTCGGGGAAAAGGGTCATTCGGGGAACTGGCGTTCGGGGAACCGACATTCGGGGAAACGACATTCGGGGAAAAGTAGCACAATCCTTAATTAATTAAGTAGGTCGAAAGCATTGAAAATGTTGGATCAAAATATTAGAATCTGTAGTATTCGTTCTCAAACTGACATTTGAACTAGTAGCATGAAATTACCCGAAAAAATCTGTTTAAAGTTTCAGTAGCTCTGTTAATTTATATTGATATATTTATCTATGAAGAACAGCCTTCAAATAAAAGAAGGGCAAATTTATGATGAAATCAGTAGCAGCTGCAAGCAGAACAATATGAAACCAGCAAAGCTTTAAAGAACTGCCTACGACGATAAGAAGGCGAGAATTTTAAAATTATCAACTATTTTGACGCCAATGATTATTGGACCAGTAATATAAAGAAGAACATCCTAAAGAAGGGATTTTTATAAAATTGAAAACAAGCCTTTTACGTTCTCAGTTGTAGTTAAAAAAACATCTGCTTATGTTTTAAGAAACACAATCTACTAACGAAGAAATAATGATCAACTAATGTCGAATTCGTTTTTGAGCCTAGGTTGGAACAGGCGAAACTTGGAACTGGTCGCTCTGACTCACAGTTACAACTCCAACCCAATTCAGGTTCGACCGAGCTACAATTTTCTTAACGTTGGTTTGTTTATGTATTGATCACTGACCCAGTTTTTAAAAACGAAAACGACATTTATGACTCCTTCATTTTTTCTAAGTTTTCATGCAGTGAAGATCTCATTAGGGTCACGTCTTTGAATCCTGCAAACTGTTTTCAACCAGGTCAATCTTTATTTCATTATTCTGCCTTTGCCCGTTCAGCTAGATTTCATTAAGATGGATTATGTTCGAACAAACAACATTAAGCGTCAGATTTGATCATCTCTTGAATGATCTTTAGAAATATTTTATGTATTTTTATTGCGATTCTTAGCATAATAAATTTGAAAACCGAACTTTACTTTTTTAACATATTTTCAAAAGCAGACCTGCCAGTAAAAACTGTCATCGATTTTCACTCCAAATGTCTCATCTTTCGTTTTTCGATTCAAATCATTCATAAGAGAATCATCCGTTTGAAGCGATTATCAAGCTTGCTGAATATAGTCTTAGGCAGCGTCCATTTATTAAGTAACGCCTAAATGGGAAATTTGTGACCCCCTCCCTCCATCCGTAACGCTTTTTGTATGAAAAATTTCAAATTTTTGTGTGAGCCGTAACGTTTGAGCCTACTCCTCCCTAGAGCGTTACGTAATTTGTGGATGCTACCTTCACCGATATTTTTTTGAATAAATGAACAATGTCTTTGGAAAAAGCTTTCGGGGAAACGGTACATTCGAGGAAACAGTTCATTCGGGAAAATGGTTTTCGGGAGAAAATCCTTTGGGAAGAAATCATTCGGGGAAATGGTTTTCGGGGAAATGTCGGACAATCGTCAGTTATCATATTAGACAGCATCTACTTTTCTCCCACCCCAGTTCCTCAGTTGTTTTTCTTAGAATGAAGTTGTTTTTTTTATTTAATGTTAGGTCATAATATTAGCTTATTACACACAAAAAATAGCCCATGAATCGGTTTAAAAATAGTTGAGAAAATGGTTAGTTCAATGTGGGTGACAGTGTCTGGTAGGAAACTTAACTAGATACTCATATGTATTTTTCACGATTTATCATAAGACTGATACAAATATTGTTTTTTTTTTTATGTCACCCCCCTTCAAAAATCCGATAATATTGGAGGGGAGAAAAAAATATCTATCTTTTTTTTACAATAATTAGGAATTTAAAATGTTTAATGCGAAAAACATATTAAATGACGATCCAGAGTACGATTGCAAAAATCACAAATTCACGAGGTGTTGACAAATATCGATAAAAATAAAAACTCGAGAAAAAACTTTTTTTTTCATTTTTATTTCTTTGTTCCTTATTTATTTGTATTTGAATTAAATTGATTAAGGGTTCAAAACTTGATTTTATTATTTATTTCAAAACATTATTTATAAATAAAATTTGCAAAATATTCAAAATGCGGAATTATTGCTATAAGTTTTTAAATTTCGAACACTATGCAGCGTCCAGTATTGAAAAAATTATTTTCCAATAACGCAAGTGAGCCCTCGAGCGTTTTTTATGTTTATTGGCATGAATTTAATTGCTCACGGCTTGTTTCGACTCTACTTTCTAATACGTCTTTTGCAAGCAATTTCGGTTTAATTACCTTGAAGCTATTTTTGAAGCAGTCATTTTTTTTTACTTGTGTGTCAAAATCTTTGACGGCAAAAGGTCAAACGATAAAAGATAGAAAAGACAAAATCTCTAAGAGAAAAATAATAAAATGAACAAAATGTATAGATTCATTATAAAATTAGGAAAAATTTACCACTCAGCAAATTATTTTAATATTTTTTTTGTTTCGACTTTCTGCCTTTCGAGCTTTTAAATTTTCAACGGTTTGTCTGCCAATCTTTGATCCATAAACCGAGAAAAAAACATAGGGTCGATGTGCCCATAGTAGACAGTCCCCTATAGTTACAATAGTGGCTTTTTACGGCCGTTTTGCTATAACTCCTTGCAAAACAGTTCTTACCATGAATGTCAAGAGCTATTTCTCCAAGTAGATTTCGTTGACAGCTCGGTTCTGCTCAAAAATAATCAAATTAAATAGTTTTGCTAAGATACGATGTTGTGGTGGGTTTTGCTTACGCCGTCATGCTAGTGCTTTAATAATAGGAACAGAAATAAGAAATACTGCCGTTCAATGCATATTTGTCCCGCGGTCCATGAGGTTTACATAGAACATGGTACAAGTAGACGTAGAAGTGCAGAATAGTGCTACCATAGGCACAGGCGATATTGTATAGAAATATTAGAGTTTCCGTAGTTTTCATTTTTTTTCCTCAGAGCCAGAATAAAAAACTGTCAGATGACGTAAACATAATGCCCCTGGCTTTATTTTTACGATTTCATTCGAATATTTAGACTTAGCTATGTGGCTATTGGTACGTAGATATTGACTATAACAATCTACAATTATTATCCAACCTTAAAAATTTCGTTTTTCCTACTAGATACCAATTGATAGAATCAATTTCTGTAGGAACCTAATAACCAGATCTAATCTCCTAAAGCAAGCAATTAGCGAGCTGTCATCGATTGTTACACTCCACGGTTCTCAATCTTGACGTTGCGTGTGACTCGTCCCGTGCCGTTCATCGCACAATTTCCGAAACATTTCGGCTTTATCAGGTCATCGAACGCCGCGTCGCAAAATACGGTGTCCACATTTTGATTTCGCTATTATCTTCCAGGTTGATGATTGACCCATTTTGTTCGCAAAAAAAGGTTCGAATGAAGATAGTGTGTAAAGAATGAACACTGTCTTCCCATTATTTGCCAAAACTAGACATAAAGGAAAGACGCCTGAAATGGACCGGCAAGGTGCAAACTAACTAATCACCGACGTCATTGTTTACTCTGCTAATTCGCAGTTTTTCGCTACATCTCACGCTACGTAAAGCGAGCAGAATCCGGTGGATGTGTCAATCAAATTGACCGACGAAGGTGCTTTTGGGAAGCGTTTGGGTGAGAACGAATTCTTCAGTAATTTTCCAAATCGAAAAGTGTTATTGAAAATCGGAAGCATGGCGTACGTTGAAGTAACTGTTTCAAATTCATGAAATTTTGAAGCAATGTAGAATCGAAAAATTTGTTCAAAATTTAAGACACATAAGAAAATATCTCGAAATACAGGTCGGGATCGTGAAATACAGAGTACCATATAAAACCTAAAGGCAAGTAACCTAATAGCTGATTACACGTTTTAATTTTTATTATACACCATTTTTCATCACGGATTATGAGTGTTAAACCGTTTTATTCTGGGACCATTTGCAAAGTTTTCAATTTACGACTCCTACTGGAAATCAAGGCTTTTGTGCTCTTTACGTATTTATTATGCACCATACATATAACTTAACGACTATTTCCTTTTTAACTGCCGCTATCGCCACCAACCCAACAGCTGCCGAAATGGCAGCACTCAGTTGCATACTCAACCTTTGATTGGATCTCAATGACCATTTGTACACTTTATGCTTCGGCACACGGCTTCTCGAAGGATTATAAATGGGAAATTTAGTGCGCTGAAGATTCAGTGGTGAGTACGGCAATATTCCATGTCATGTTGGTTGGCTTATTTACGGGTGTTAATTATACTTTTCATCTTCAACTAATTGTTCAGTAATTCTTATTCGAGAGGCATTTTTTGAAAAATCGTAAGAAAAACAAGTAGAAACTCTGAATGTAAATTTCCCTCAAATATACGGAATTTGCTAATTAAACAAAAAAAAAATCACAAATTGCTGAACATGCTATGAAGAGTTACACGACCGATAAAGTTTAATAATGTGCACTCAACAAAATCCGTTCAAATATTTGAGAAGCCAGTTTTATAGTGGTCCATCAAAATTTTCAAGTTCTTTCAAAATTTTGGAACTTTGTGAGAAAGAACACTTTTTGGTAAAATTTGCGTAATACGAATATATTGAAGGTTTGAATGAGTCTACGAAACACATTCTCATTGAAGATTTCAGTGAGCAAATGTAATTAATTAGGGGTCCAGATAGCCGTAGCGGTAAACGCGCAGCTATTCAGCATGATCATGCTGAGGGTCGTGGGTTCGAATCCCGCTGGTCGAGGATCTTTTCGTGAAGGAAATTTTCTCGATTCCCAGGGCATAGAGTATCTTCGTACCTGCCACACGATATACACATGCAAAAATGGTCAATCGGCAAAGAAAGCTCTCAGTTAATAACTGTGGAAGTGCTCATAAGAACACTTAGCTGAGAAGCAGGCTTTGTCCCAGTTGGGACGTAACGCCACAAAGAAGATTGATAATTGCTGTGGAGCAAAAACTTTAATTTCCATAATAATACAAAAATTTGCGAATGAAAAAATCACAAAGCCTGTACTTATTATTGAACATTATCTTTAAATCAGGATTCATCCCACAGCACAAATTGTTCAACAACAGGTAGAATATAATTTAAAAAAGCTTAGGATTTTGATTGATTTAAAAGTTAGAATTATTGGATCTTATAGATGAGCCACAATACAATACACCAAAAATGTGAAATGCTCAAAACTGCCGAACAATCAACCTCTTAATCGTGTGTAGAACCCACCTGATGCAACTCTCCTCGCGTACAATAGATTGATCTCCCCCGGGGCATCCGATCGAAATTGTGGGAACAGAAGATTTCCTCACTTCACAAGTCATTCAATAGCCATATTAGATCTACACCCCGAGCTATCACTGCAGAGCAACGATCGCAGTCGATCTGTTCTTCGCCGATGAAAATCAGTTCCTCCCAATCGGGTACCATAAATCGCAAAACGTTCAACATGACCTCCCGTCTGACAGACGGACATCAATGCTCCGAAAGCCGCCCATGCCGTCGATATCTATTTATGCTCAAACTGAAACCGCCCGCCTCCGGAGGATGGCCGACCGTGGAAAGCGAAACTTTTTGTCAGTGCCGATATCTTACTGGGAGTTGAAGTACAGTTGTGTTCGGAATAACAGGAAGTAAAAATCGATTTTCATACAAAATGTTCAAATATGACAAGCAGCATCTTCGAATTAGTTTGATAAATTAGCAAGAAATTTTGACAGAAAACTAATTGAAATTTTTCGGATCACCTGTTAAAAAGTAGTAGTTTTAAAATTTGAAACTTCTGCTGTATTTTGAGTTTTAAACTTGTTCCTTTTTCATCGTTTCAACATTTCCTACTCAAGCTACAAATGTATAAACAAATAATTTTTACAAAATTATTGCTAAAGGGAAATTTTCAAATCATTTTTTTGTTTATGAACTTGGGCAAATTTGTAGTTCTTTGTCACCTAAACTGAATCAAAATAACGGCATCCAAGAGTTAATCATTTTGTATGAAAATCGGGTTTCACTACAACTATTCTGAACACAACTGTATACGTGAATAGTTCATGTTCTGCTTGCTCTAGCTGTCTAGCTACAGTGCTGTTCTGAATAATAGCAGCGCATGTCGATTTTCATACAAAATGCTCAACTTTGACATGCTGTAGTTTTGTTCCCTTTCAAGCAATCGAGTTGAAATTTTCTCCACAGAACTACAAATATGCCCAATTTTGTAAACACAAAATTTCAAAATTTTCTAAGCCCCTGCCGGAAAGTGAGATACTAGGTGAAATTGTTCGAAAAAATAGCAGTTTTAAAAATTTGAATTTCGGCTTGACATTATAGTTTTATATTGTATATCACTTACCATTGGAACAATCTCCTCCTTCTTATCAAACCTACACCTAAACCGAAAATGTTTAAAATATGTGTAGAATAAAAATTTTAAAATGAAAAACCGCTATTTTTTCGAAAAATTTCACCTAGTGTCTCACTTTTCGGCAGGGACACAGAAAAAACTGAAATTTTGTAGTTACAAAATTGATCATATTTGTAGTTCTGTGGAGAAAATTTCAGCTCGATTGCTTGAAAGGGAACAAAACTACAGCATGTCAAAGTTGAGCATTTTGTATGAAAATCGACATGCGCTGCTATTATTCAGAACAGCACTGTATATGTTCCTTTTTCCTCGTAGCCTCGTCTTGGCCGGAATAGATTGCTTGGGAAGACGGCCGATAAACGACGGGTTGTACATCGTCGAACACGACCATTAGACATTTGTGAAGACTAGCGAAAAACCGCCCCAAGGGTAAGGCTCTCGATTCCCCGATGTCTGGTCATAGAGCAAGTCGTTTAACTGTTGTTGTTTGCTGCAAGATGCATCGATCGGAAGAACCATTCCGATCGATTGGTGGCGTTCCATGGTATGTTTATGGAAGTTGTTCACCAAATGGGTTTGGCTTCGCACCGAAAAAGGGGTGTTACAAGGCAATGGGTGATGCACTTCTTCTTCTTATTCTTCTTATTCCTTACATTATACCTCTAACGGGGCAGAGCTTGCTTCTTAGCTTATGAGCATTTTCACAGTTCTTAACTGTCCATAAACGCATATTTGTCACATTCGACATTTTTGACAAATTCGCCTTAATACCGTGGAGGATCATCAAATAATCAATACTTTCGATCAACTTACTGAAATCTGTGAGTTTGGTCTAGAAAATTCGTAAAAAATATCATGTTGCTCTGTCGCATTATAACAATTGTAACCGCATAACAGTCACATTGAGATTAAACATGAGCCTCGTAATGCAGTAGCAATGAAATGTCTATCAGAATTATGCGAAATGAATTGTATAAAAAAATCAGCCTCAAATAAGCACTTTTGAGTTCTTGGGGATTTTTAGAAACTTAAGATTCCTCCCTTCTGTACTAATGTAAAATGTACACTTGATATTCCATTTACCCAATGCCTACTTTTGTCGAATGTTGCAAATATAAAGTTATGATCAATCAACTCAAAGCTATCCTTGCCAATATTTTTGTTTTACTATCATGTATCTTCTTTCTTCTGGTGTTACATCCCAATTGAAACATAGTACTCTTCGTTTGGGACAATAAACAATTCATGTATATCGAGTCGATTTGCTTGCTCTGACAGATGAGTGTTTGTATTCGAGAATTAATATTTTCTCAACAATGTTGGGTATAATAACTGTGTTTGTATGAATAATAATTGGATTTTTTATTATTAAACTTGACTTTACAGGATTGACGCTAATTTTACATGAAATGTTAATCTAATTTTTTTTTGCTGAGGTGGGAATATCCTTCCACTGAAGTTTTTGACTAATTACCAATTATAATGTTTAAGACGGACAGGAATGTGAGATCTTGAAATATTATTAGGATAACTGGGGGCAAAACGCGCTCTCTAAGGAAGGAAGCGTTTTTAGTTATGAAGAACAGCTCTTTTTCAATCATTATCTCATTTCTATCAATTAGCAGAAATAGCCATCCATTAATAAAGTTAATAAATCAATGTTTATAAAATGCTTGCTTATCTGCACTTTTATTTTTTGCGGGGTAAAACGCGCAACCTGACTCGACGTTAGTCATTCGCGCGCACGCATGCGCAATCATGCATGCATATACGTTGCATACATAAGGGCGTTTGATCAGATGTTATTGTTCAATTATAGTATACATGCTGATTCGAAAAACGTGCATTTGTAAGGTTCAAATTGGCAAATAGCTACAGCTTGGCATTACGTTTGCTGAAATTTGAATTCAAACGGCTGTTTTGGTGTTATGAAATAGGAGTGGCCGTTTTGCCCCACGAGTTGATTAAAGTTTAAGTCCTTCAATTCGCTTTTACAGGATATATTCAACATTTTTTTGCGTGGAATACGAACTATGGGAGTGCACAAGTCGATTCTCGGTGATAGTTTCAAAAATGTTGTTGTTTATCGACCTGAAAAATGATAATGAAAATAACACGAAATTACAACGCGAACATCGAAAAACGTGTTTTCGAGTTTTTTACGATATTTGTCAGGAAAACACCTAAAAATGTATATAGAGAAGCATTTTAATACATTTTCTATTATCTCGGGTGAAGAACAGCGTCCCAAAGCACGTCAATAGTTCAAAACAAGGGTGGCGCGTTTTACCCCAATGGCGCATTTTACACCCAGTTCCCCTATTCCCCAACGGCGGAAGATCTCCCGAACCGATGCTATGCGGGCAGATGCCGGTGTCGGTTCTGCGATTCCGGTGGAGAGAAGCTTTCGGTACACCCCAAAGACCATTCGCGATCTACTTAGATAGTCCCCGGTGGAGAACCTAGCATATTCCGACGCGATGTTGGTCGTTCAAGGGCCGGGGTCGGTCGTGCAATTCCACTTGGAGGCTGACTTCCAATTTGCAGGCGCCTCGACTACCCATCACCAATCGATACTACGTGACTCTCGAACTACTCGGCCTAGTCCACGACGAAGGATCTAGCCTACTCCGATCGCGGCTCGACGCCCTCTGGTATTCCCGCTATTTTTGTTGGAGCGACGACAGGATTTGCGTTACCACTCTGTTCACCGCGTGCCCGTACTTAAGTGTTGACACATTTTCTGCACGATGTTGTCGTGGTTTTGATCTCCGTCGCTGTTTCCGAATTTTTCGTTTCGCACATCCGCGAATCTTAAACAGTCAAAAACTATATATTGCGTTATCTTCCCGATGTTTACGCAAACTGGGCAGTGGGGCGACTATGCGTGCCAGAATCTATGAAGATACTTTTTGAAACTTCCATGAACTGATAGGAAATGTGTCAGGTAGAAATTCCTCTCTGCTTGCTTCCTATTAATTCACGTCGACAGGTTTAGGATGAGCCGGTAGGTCCATTTTCCTTTCTTTCTTTCTCGTGTTGCCACTTAGCCATACATCCGACTCCGACCATCTTCCTTCCATACGTTTTTGACGTCTCTTTGTTGGTAGCACTCAATATCTTCCACCAAAGTGATGCAAATGGGGATCATACCGGCTATAACGCATACAGCATTTGACGATATCGTTCTATACGCATTCGCAACTCGTACTATCTTCAGCCGAAATGCTCTGTTCAGCTTTCCGCGGTTCCATTATGATTCCTCTTTGAATCCAGTATCGATGACGAGACATTAGCTAGCAGACGCCTCATACTGCTGCTTGAAACACACAATTTTGGCATGATTCTCCATGAATGATACAGCCGATCGTCGATCATTACTCGCAGGTATTTCAATAGCGCTTCGGTGCAATAACATGCCTTTCGACGTTGACCTCCATCTGCTGAACCGGCTTGCACTTGCTGACTAGCAGCACCTCTGCTTTGTGGTGAATTTGACTCCGCTCATCTAGCTCTCGATTGCGTTAATTGTTTCCATCACAGACATCTTCACTTCTTCTAGCGTCTCGCCTATCACCGTTTGTGACACATCATGCACAAAACCAACAATTTTCACCTTCCTAGGCAGCCGCAGTGTCAAGACCAGTGCTGGGAATGGTAATAGTAGTAGGCTTGAATTTCGCGAAAATCACGTGGCTTTCCCAGAACAGTAGTTTAAAAACGTGAATTTCATCAAGTAGCCTATGTTGGGTGAATGAATTTTCTTAATCGTGAGTGTCATTGAAGGCTCTAAATGCGGGAAATGCAGCGGGAAATAGAACATTTTTCTACAGTAATTTTGGGTTGCCCTCAGCAACGGATGTTTTGCGATTTTCAAGGCTCTTTGCCTACAGCAGCGGTAGGCGTGAGCTTCACTGGCTTCGCTGACTGCGATTGGCTTTGTTTGGCTACTGTAGAATGAACTTCAGATTTTTTCCCAACCCTGGTCAAGACTCCATTATACATCCCGGTCCAAAGTATTGGGTCGAGAATGGAACCTTGAGGAACGCCCACTGTCACTTGTATTGCATTCTGCCCTTCATTTCCTTTGTACACCAAGATTCTGCTCTGGAAGTAGCTCTTCAGGATCTTGCACAGATAGTTGGGGATCAGAATTCTGTGCAGAGCTGTGGCGATGGCCTCCCGGCTGGGGTATTGTATGCGTTTATCACATCTATCGATTTCCACTTCGTTTCTGCTTCGACGCTTTCTCAGCACACTCGAGTACTGTTCGAATTGCGTCTATCGGCGATACTCCTTTGCGGTATCCAAACTGAATTTTCAACAACTCTTGCTCACTCTCCGTACACTTCATCAGCCTGTTGCGGATGATTCTTTCCAGAAGTTTTCCGAGCGTATCCAACCAACAGGCAAATGGGCTCAAACGAGGCTGAATCTTCCGGTGGCTTCCCTGGCTTTGGCAGTAGTACCAGCTGCTGGATTCTCCATCGTGGGAAATTACCTTCGTCAAGACACTTGTGCAACACCGTCCTAAACATGTCCGGATATTCCAGGATGACAGCTTCCAGCGTCACGTTCGGTATTGCATCTGGACCAGGAGCTTTCTTCTATTTTAGGCGTTTCGCCGCTTCTACAAACTCGTCGTTAGACACTTGCCGGTCCTCGGCGATTGCTTCTGCGTCTTCACCATAGGGCATTGGTGGCCGGGATCGTTGGATTGTGTTTCGGGAAGATACCTTCCACTATCACGTTCAGCTTGTCTGGGCACATCTCAGCGCCCTTGATCTTTGCAATAACGACTCTATACCCTTTTCTCTACGGGTTGGTGTCTGCTTCTCGAAACAGGTCCTTGTAGCAATTAGATTTACTAAGCTTGACTCTCTTCTCTCAATTTTCGTTCCTGCTTTCTGAGCCTGCCTTCTGGCCCTGAGACAACCAGTGTGAAATGTGCGGAGCGTGTCATTCCATCAGTAAGCTGGTCACCTCTGTTCTTCGGCTCCAGTTTTCGCTGCATTGTTGCCTTACAAGCCGATACCATTCTTAGCTTGGTTGGTCGATATCCTCGTTATCGCCGTATTGACGAAGTGCATCAACGAATAGTTCATTGTTAAAGACTTTCGTCTTTCACTTCCGTTTGCTTGTTATTCTTCCCATTGTTATCGCAGGGTTTCGTTGACCTATGCGATAACGAATCGCTAAATGTTTGCTATGGGTTTACCCCTCGTAAACTCTCAAGTTCATATTCACCGAAAATGCAGGACTGCAATACGTAACTTCGATGATGGATTCCCTTCCGTTTCTCCGAAATGTGCTAACGGAGCCTTCATTGCATAATCGAACATCTAACTTCGCTAAGGCTTCCTGCAGGATGTATCCTCTTACGTTGGTCACTATGCTCCCCACACCCCAGCCCAGGCATTGAATTCTCCTACAACGAGTATCGGCTTCCTTCCGACCAACTTGTCAGTTAGCTTATCCACCATCTGGCAGAACTGCTCCACTGTCCACCTTGGATAAGGTGCATAACAACTGCATACAACGACACCGTTGATTTTGACGATGACGAAGCCATCGCCTGAATTGTCCATCACTTCGTGGATAGGGAATCTGCCCATAACGATTGTACCCCGTTTGGCATTAAGTCGTTTGGCATAAGGCCATTTGGCATAGTTTGGCAGTGGTTTAGATTGATCTGAGTCATCTCCATTCATATTGGCCTATTATCGCTCTCTTGTAGGCAGGGCATTTGAAGCCACCCGTTTGATGGCCGTTTCCATCTTCTGAAGTACATAGCATGCACTTTGGCCTCTGCGTGCAGACTTCCCCTACAATTCATAAGTCAAATATCATAAATGCTTCGCAAGCAAGGTGGCAGAACTTGTATACAAGTTGAAGACGGGTGGTATACCTCTTGGCGATGTTATTACATATGGATACATACAAAAACGTTATCTGGCAGCATCCATTTATTACGTAACGCTAAAATTGGAAATTTTTGTAATTACGTTACGTAATTTGTAGACAGCGCCTCTTTGACCGCCAAATCAATCCGTTAAAAGTAGTCTACAAGTAGAGTTTTCAATTTTCCCGGGAATTGACTTCCCGGGAAACGGGAAATAAAATTGTCATTTCCCGGGAATTCCCGGGATCCCGGGAAATTCTTAAAAACGTGAGAAATAAGCTAATTTAATTTTTTTTCTAATTATTTATATTTCCTATTTTAGACCATTGCATTTGTACGGTTATTTCTCTCCTGTGTGAGTAATTTAATTTTGTTTTTCAAAAAAATATGTTGGCTTAGTTTTTTTAGGCTTGAAAAAAATTTATAAAATTAAGCAAAAGTTCATGTGGAGGTCATACTAGACAAATCGAAAGAAGTCCAATTAATATTTGCCAACATTTAAGGTGAAGATTAAGTGAAGCCAAACCTCAAATTTTCAAGAGTACAAATCTGGAGAATCAAACATCCGTTTAAGCTGGAATCTTAATCGATTGGTAACTCAATCGTTTGAATTTTTTATAGTAAATGAAAACCCGAATTTAATTCCACTATAGTTTGTATCCTTTGATAGATAGGGTGCAGAGCTACTTGGGCACTTCCATGATTCACTTTGGCATGGGGGGGTTTTATCGGCCGAATTGTCAGAAACTTTGCAATAAAAAGCACTTCAATATGACGCATGTTGTGACCGAATATGAGCCCAGTAGCTTTTAAAAATCCCCACTGCCGAAGTGAATCAAAAGTGCCAAGAATAGGGTCCAGCTCCCTACGCATATTTCGACCTCTTTTTTCTCTGTTCAGATGCGCCACTGCGACCAGTATTTAGATCTATTGTGACATTATCCGTATCCTTAGTGTATAGTGCATGTCGCATTTCTCCATTTTCATTGATAGGTAATGAAGCATCGATTTCTGTACATTTCTTGTTTTGATTCTTCAGATATTGATACAAATCGGCTATGATGAAAAGGTCCCGCTATTTACACCCTTCATAGTAATTTACATCTCAGCAAAGGCGCGCCCCTTAGCAAACATATTCGATTAAATTTCTGAGAAACCAAATTGGTACTACTGATACTTGACCAGGCAACGGAACTCTAGTCCAACCCTTGTTTCGCTTTTAGTTTAGTCCCAGAAAAATACTAGAAAAAAGGGGCTTTATGCTAGCAGCAAAACTGAATCAAACTAGAAAATATGTTTAGTAATCAGAATTCACGTGAGTCCTTGAATTACCAGTACTTACAGTCCTTGTTGAGTTAATACTCATGATTGTTATCCTGGCTTCAAGTGTAGTCTCTGGACTGACCAACTCCGAGTCTTTAACCATCTGCTAAGTAAAATAGATTAATTTTCAGAAACTGTTGCCAGTAACAAGGACTTTGTACTGCGAATCCTTGAATTACCAGAACATATTACCCTAGCCCGACAAACAAGATGAGACTAGGGTTCAAATGGTAGATCTTACCCCGTAACGCACCACGACAAGGTGATCTACCCGCGTTACGGGTATATTCGACCTCAACTGCAAGGCCGTCCTCAGTATCGTGTACTATTACTGTACTACTTTTAGTACACGACACTGAGGACGGCCTTACAGTTGAGGTAGAAATACACGTATCTGTCAAAGGATACAAACACTAATGGAATTAAATGGTATAGTACTGAATTTATTTACTTATAGGTATTCCACTAAATAGCTCGAAGATTTATTATCATGAGCTTTGTGCTCGAAAATGAAATAGATCTCTTGAAAGGGGCCTTCCTTAGACGAGTGGTTAGAGTCCTCGGCTACAAAGCAAAGCCATGCTGAAGGTGTCTTTTCGTAATAGAACTTTCCTTGACTTCCCTGGGCATAAAGTATCATCGTACCTGCCACACTATATACGAATGCGAAAATGGCAACTTTGGCAAAGAAAGCTCTCAGTTAATAACTGTGGAAGTGCTCATAAGAACAATAATCTGAGTAGCAGGCTCTGTCCCAGTGAGGACGTTATGCCAAGAAGAAAATCTCTTGAAAGTTCCTTTATATTGTATTGCATATGAAGTTTCTTGAAAAAAAAAAAAATCGTCAAAAACATATGCATTTTTCAATAAGTGTTTGATTGCGGAAAACAGCCAATAAACATCAAAATGATTTGAAAAGTAATTTGTACGATGGTTTTTATTTGAATGTAGATGGTCAAGTCTTTATTAAAATAGAGGAAATGCATATATCTCGGGAAATACGGGAATCCCGGGAAACAGAAAATCATTTCCCGGGAAACGGGAATCCCGGGAAATCTCATTTCCCGGGAAATGTTCCCGGGATTGAAAACTCTATCTACAAGCTTTCTAAATCTTATTTTTTTGGCACTGAAACTCATTTTTAACTGAAAATCGAGCCTATGTTACTTTCTGTGGAATGATCCTGTCCTACTAAGCCACTATCTGAGTGCTATCAGTACGTAGAGAATCAGTGAATTCACCCGTCAAGTTCAATTCATGCGATCATATCTTCATATCATATCACACATATATTGTGGGCTTCGTGGCCTTGCGGTTAGCGGCGTCAGTCGTCTAGGCGTATTGTGCCACGGGGTGTGGGTTCGATTCCCGCTCCAGTCGGTGGAAACTTTTCGTCAAACGAAAAATTCATTGCTGGGCTACTGGGTGTTTCGTGTTGTCCGTTGCCTAATGTTAGTGATCGTTCAGTCTGTGCAGCTTATGTGCTGAAGACGGTGTAAATTGTCTTTTTTTCACAGAGAGTCGGATTCTTGGCACGTTTGATTCACTCCAGCAGGATTTTTATTAAGTTACTGAGTTCATGTTTGGTCAAAATATTTAAATTCACTTTACAGTGAAGTCACTCAAAATATAAGGGTCAGTGGCGCAACCACTGAGTTACCCCCCCACAGACCCGAAAAATTATAAGCCTTGCCAAGTATATTTTTGAAATTCAACACTACACGTCGTACAGCTACAAAGCAGTAACTTAGTTTAATTCGTATGAACAGTTATCATAGTGGTTATTACAGTTGTATTTTTTAAAGTTGTGTTTTTTCAATTCTAAAACTTATTAGGAAGTTTGATAAAAACAAAATATATGGTAATTACTACTATAACAAAAACTACAAATTGAACTTTAACACTTCACTTTTGGAAAACAAAAAATAAAATACTAAAATCACTTGTAAAGCGAGCAAATACTTTTAAACTCTAATATGTGTTGTTTATCTTGACAGATAGGCCTATTTCGTCAGCGACTTACAGACTTCTTCAGTGTCTAGTGCTCGACTAACAAGCTAATAACAACAAATACCAAATTATAGCCTTTTTTAAATCAAACTGAAAGCATTGTGTGAACAGTTTGAAAATCCTTCAGATACGTTCTAACCTTTTTTTTTTGGTGCAGCATCTGAAATACGAAAATTCATACGATTGCTTCAGCATTTTGTCGAGTTTTGCGATCTTCAGAGCATACAAATTCATGACTTATAAAGATTACGTTGCAAACCATGAGAAAAGGGTGGTCATTCAATAAAAGTTGAAAAAATGTGACTCAGATTTGTCCATTAGAAATATGAACACATTGTTGTCCCACTGCAATAGTAAATCAATCAGATTATTAACAAAGTCATCAAAAAACTAAGTTTAATGGTTATATTCAAAATTTTAGGATGTTATCACTTATTTGATCATAAAATCTTCACAATGAAAGCAGATCTCATTTCTGACCTTTGGACTCGATTTTTTAGATTTCCAATTCTGTAAGGTCTTCTTCTGGTAGTTTTCTGTTAGTATTCTTCTGGTAGTTTAGTTTTGCAATGCTGATATGCTTTCGACCGAGTAGCAATAATTTTTATTGCAAATATCTGCACTCAGCGATTGTTCTCCAAATCATTCTCATTGTTGAAAAAATTCCAGATAATCGAGATAATGCGTCCCAACCGGGCAATACGCCCCACTTCACTTTCGAGAGATTGAGACTTATTTTACACGTAAATATGATTACAAATTTTAAATATTCGCGAAAAAAGACGCTGTGCATATTGGTGCTTAGAAAAACATAAACAACTAATAGATATTCCAAAAATATCTAAAACCAGGTTTTTGGCGTCCGATAAATAAGCTTAATTGTAAATGAAGCCCATTCTTTACTATTGAACTTGTTGTTGTTTACTATTTAACTTGGAAGAAATGCTAATGGACCCTTTTAAGCTTAGCTCTTTAGACACATTTTTACTGTGGAACTTTTTCATACGGGAGGGGCATATCGTCCCTTTAATGCTACAACTAGATAACTCGAAAATCAAAATTTTGAGATGTGCAACTTTGAAAGTATGACCGTTTAACAAGGTGATGGTTAATCCAGAGATTATGATTGAAAAATAATCTTTAACTTGTGTATTTTGAATCACACGCTTAAGACCTGTGGATATTTTGCAGATCTAATTAAGAAAAATGTTTTGACATATTGAAGTCAAAAATTTCAAATTCCGTGTTATCTAGTTGTAGCATCAAGGGGACGATATGGCCCTGATTGTTTTGAAACGTCAAGGTTAGAAGCATTTACAAACAAAAATCTTATACACTAAAACCTCAATTTACGAAGTCTTTTTTTACGCTACCCCAATTTAAGTCACTTTTTTTACGAAGTAAACTCAATTTAAGTCACTTTTTTTACGTAGTGCGTAAATTGAGTTTTGACAATTCTGCGGGAAATCATTGACCTCCGGTTTGGGAAAATCGTTGGAAACCCATACAATATGGGTATTTTTGGAACGGGCACGACGAGGGGATGACGAAAATCGATGTCCGACGCCATTTTGGAATCCAAGATGGCGACCTCTGGTTTGGGAAAATCGTTGGAAACCTATACAATATGGGTATTTTTGCAAAAGGCACGACGAGGGGATGACGAAAATCGATGTCCGACGCCATTTTGGAATCCAAGATGGCGACCTCTGGTTTGGGAAAATCGTTGGAAACCCATACAATATGGGTATTTTTGGAAAGGGCACGACGAGGGGATAACGAAAATCGATGTCCAACGCCATTTTTGAATCCAAGATGGCGACCTCACGTTTCCTCACGTGAATGGTTAGGGGCTTGTGGAGTAACTGAAAAGTACCCTCTAATCTCTTATTACGGTCGTAGATCCCAAGGCCTATATTCAATGGAGTCCTTGGAGGACCTAGGACATCCGCACAAATTATTACAATACACCGTTTACTCACATGAATAGTTAGGGGCCTGTGGAGTAATTGAAAAGTAACCTCTAATCTCTTATTACGGTCGTAGATCCCAAGGCCTATATTCAATGGAGTTCTTGGAGGACCTAGGACATCCGCACAAATTATTACAATACACCGTTTACTCATATGAATGGTTAGGGGCCTGTGGAGTAATTGAAAAGTAACCTCTAATATCTTATTACGGTCGTAGATCCCAAGGCCCATATTCAATGGAGTCCTTGGAGGACCTAGGACATCCACACAAATTATTACAATACACCGTTTACTCACATGAATGGTTAGGGGCCTGTGGAGTAATTGAAAAGTAACCTCTTATCTCTTATTACGGTCGTAGATCCCTAGGCATGTATTCAATGGAGTCCTTGGAGGACCTAGGACATCCGCACAAATTATTACAATACACCGTTTACTCACATGAGTGTTTAGGGGCCTGTGGAGTAATTGAAAAGTAACCTCTAATATCTTATTATGGTCTTAGATCTCAAGGCATGTATTCAATGGAGTCCTTGGAGGACCTAGGACATCCACACAAATTATTACAATACACCGTTTACTCACATGAATGGTTAGGGGCCTGTGGAGTAATTGAAAAGTAACCGCTAATCTCTTATTACGGTCGTAGATCCCAAGGTCTATATTCAATGGAGTCCTTGGAGAACCTAGGACGTATATTCAATGGAGTCCTTGGAGGACCTAGGACATCGGCACAAATTATAAAAATACTCATTTTACTACTATGAACAGATAAGGGCCTGTGTCATATCAAAAAAAAACATCAAAAGATCGCTAAATATGCCAGTACATTGCAGGTATATATTCCAGGAAGTTATTGGATGAACTAGAACACATGTTGTACTCACTTAATTACCAAAACTTGAATCTGACAAAACTAACGCTTCTTAAAAATTTAACAATCTTCTAGGGTCCAGTATTGTGAGACATTCTTCTACATAGAAATGATAAATTGGCAAAACCTCGTTTTACGAACTGAGCTCCCTCGTTTTACGCACTGATTCAATTTACGCACCCCCGATCTAGTTCGTAAATTGAGGTTACAGTGTACCATTTTTAGAAGCTTGACCAACTAAACAATCCAAAAACAAACCAAATAAACAACACCTTCCTTTACAAAAAAAAACTTAAAAGTAATGCATTTGCTACTGCGATAGAGCAATTTGTCCATGAGGGAAGGGGGGGGGGGGTCATACCTTTTGAACTTATTTAAAGTACAACACAAAAGAAGAGCGGTTGAATGGCATCCCTAAAATGTATTGTTATCTTTCTTGATTCATTCTATGCAAAACACAAAACATACTTAAGCTCGTTTTTTTATCAATAATATCTTCTCAAAAAGTATTTTGAAATTTGCAAAACCCCCCCTTGAACCAAATTCTGGATGCGCTAATGATAAGGGTTTATTATAAATTGTGCTTTATATAAAAAAAATTATGATTATACAAAATTTTGAAGATTCACAAAAAATATTTACGGCAATAAGGTGTTTTTCGTTGGATTAAGTCCAAAAAACATTTTTTTTTTCTGTGTAAGATTCACTCATACCCCTTGGTTTATTTATCCAGTCTAAAAATTTCTTGTGAAATTTGTAGTGTATTTATCCAAGAATCTGCCAAAGAACTAAAAAAAACGCTCGATTTTAAAATTTATAAACTTGTTTTGTTTTAATGGAAAAAAAATAAAACTTAAAACAAATATTATTATCAGCTAGTTGAGAAATGGCGTTCAAAAACTTACACATAACAACTAAATAACATGACATTGCAGTTATCTGCCCTGAGTCTTGCACCAATTTTCACATTTTATTTTAATAATAATACATATTTGTGTTTCGGGCGTCGTTTGAAGTTCAGTTTTCGGCGACAAACACGAATTCTTAATTAACGCTGCGAACTTACCTTTTTCTGAGATGACGCCACGCATAGGTCTTTGTCTGAAAGAAAAAAAAAATTAAAGACGGGTGTTAAAAACATTGTTTATGAAATTTAAGCAGCTCTTAACACGGGTGAGATCATTACATTTGTATGTATTGTAAGACCGTATCTGGAAAACATGTGATTGCAATTTATGTTTGCGATGGAAGAATAAGAGAACGCATGGTTTACTGCACAGAAGGTGATAAATATATCAGCACGAAAGCGATAATATCTTATATCAACTTTTTTTATATATCTTTTTTAGAATTGAAAATGGATTTAAGAGATATTTTATTCATTATTTTAATTAGCATGAATGTCATTTTATATAACGATAATTTATTAAAGATAAACGAAAATAAAAGCTATAGTCCACTTGTATGACTCCAAAATCTCATGATTAATCATTTCTATCATTTTTTTTCGAAAGCGTGAATGCTATCGGAAATTATAGAAATTCTGAATGGAAGAAACAGTTCCTAAGACTAAAGTTAACTTGGAGCACCAAACCTACACACTGTCAATCAGAAACCAACCCAAACGCCGGGAATCAATTATCATCCCACGGTATCGACATCGGCATCAAATTAATTGCGACAATTCAATTGTTTTCTCGCTCTTCTCACCTCTAGTCAGTCATTCCGTCACGGCCTTCTACCCGAGCTGGAAATCATGACAAACGAATGTCATATAATGGTAATAAAATTTAATACCAGCATATCGTAGTATGCTTTTCATAAAGTGGGATTGAAAGGAAAATATCAAGCTTATAAATTTAAATTAGGAGCCTGGATATCCGTAGCGGCAAACGCGTGGCTATTCAGCGAGACCAAGCCGATGGTGGTGGGTTCGAATCCCGCATGTCGAGGAAATGTTCTTGACTTTCTAGGGCATAGAGTATCTCCGTATCTGCCACACGATACATACATCTATATAAATAAAAATGGAGTGGTGTTTGTATGTCACGAAATGGCTCACGAACGGGTCAACGCATTTGTATGATTCTTTCTCCGTTTTGTTCGTCAAGGATTCCGACGTGTTCGTGTGTATTAAAATCCCAGGATATTCACCGGGAAAGTTTAAAAAACGAGAGTGCACGGATCTGTCATTTTGTATGGGACGAATCTTAGCGTTTTTCAACAGCCTACTTGATGGCAAGACGAAGTTTGCCGGGACCACTAGTTGGGTAATAAAAGTTCTCAGTTAATAACTGTGGAAGTGCTCATAAGAGCACTTAGATGAGAAGAAGGTTCTTTTCCAGTTGGGGCAAAATGGCAGAAAGAAAAAAAAAGAAGATATTTTAATTTTTATTACCTGCAATATATTATAATTTATTACAAAAAAATAGAATAAAAAGCGTATAAGCAGTTAATTCTGTTTTGATAACATGATATGGTCTTCATCAGGTCATGAGAGTTATCCATATAAAAGAAAGCAAAAACACAATTCAAGGTGTTATAGCTCATTCTGACAAGTAATTGTTATATGTTTGCGTTTTTCATCTGATCGAGCACCGTGTCGCACATATTGCCATACGCGACTCCATCCCAAACAGCGCACGGCAAGTCCTCATTTTTCCACTTGCACGATCTTGCAGCTTCGATTTAAGGTGCGTTCCAATGACACATTCTTAGAATAGTCGTCCGCGCATGCCCTGCTCTACTGCTGCTATTCTCCGGATAGGCTCCCCCACATCTTGGAACATTGGAACTTGGAACATTCTTCGCCGCCATAGAAGACAGCTGCTGGCGGCGGCGGAGTCTTCGATGCTGTACTGACGTAACCCCTCACACGAGCGATCCAATCACATTTACCGGCACATACTTAAATGCAGTACCTCAGAGCGATATAAAAAAACGATCGGAATACATAAATTAATAATTACCAACCACTCTCAAGTTGACGCGAGCGAGGGAAGGTACATTAGGGTGCAGTTTATTTTCTGAAAGTTTTCAAAAGCAATAGTTCTGGTGCTGTTCTAAGTTCAAATCACATCAAAAAATTTGAGCAATAATTTTGAACCAAAAACATTAAGACTAATACTGGCGCAAGCGACTTGAATTCTCCGTATTCTTAATATGACCTTGAATGTAGTTTACATCAGTTTGTTATTTTTGACAAATTTTTCATTTTATGGCAGCATTCTCTTCAAATTAAAATGTAGGAAAAGTTTGTCTGGTCAGATACAATACTTTCCAAAATAATTAAAAAGACCTTTTTAATCATGAAAGCATTATAAATTTCATGGACACGTATTATTTAGGACCTAAAAACTCGTTTATGTAGTAAACCAAGCACATAAATCCACATAAATACAAACTGGTAAGCTTGCATGCAAATTGAATGCTATCGATCAATAATGCATTTTCATCCTTTAACCTGGTATAATATCTTGTTGAGATATTATAAAATCAAAACAATATTTAACAATATTGACTAACAAATGAATATGAAATTTTGATTCGATAGTAGACAAGGAATAAAAAAACAAAAAGTCGACAAACCAAAAGGATATGCAACTAACACAAATAAGAGCGTTGATAGCCTTCCCACATCTTTACTCTTCCACAATACAGTTGTTGTGGAAGCGATGTAGGTACGATAAGCAAACAGTTTCAACACTAAACAAATCGCACTCACTCTGCACGCGTGTGTTGTAACATGAGATGGATGGATATGGGTTATGAAAGGGGTCTGCGTGGTCTGTGGGGATTTGAATTCTAAACTTGAAACCAACTCAGTTATTGGGTCACCAAGCGGCTCGGTAGCTTAGTTGGTAAAGCGCTCACCTAGCATACAAGAGTCCTGGGTTCAAACCCCTGCCTAGCACGTGGTTTTTTTTATAATTTCACCCATAATTTGTCCATCTTTACCACGCGTAATGAGTTAATTAATTTTACAAATAAGAGCATCATGGCTTTTTCTGTCTGAAGCTACTTGTTGCTCTTAGAGTTTGTTCTAACATGACCCTGTTCATTCGCGCCATTCTACCGATGGATGTAGTATGTTTCATTTCATAGAACTAATTTTGATATTATCTACATATTGTCGCGGTGAAACCTACAAAACGTTCGAATATCTTTTCATTGATTGAGCTACATTTCCCCGAATGTAATTTCTCCGAACGGCAGTTATCCGAATGACCCTTTTACCAGAAACCCCCATTTTCCTGAAAAGTGCGGCAGCTCAAAATAGTTGAAATTTAGCCTCCAGTGTTGAATAGAACGACAATCAATCAAAAATAAGGAGCTATTTGGCCTTTTTCGACTAAACACTATTGCCAAAAATTCTGAGGATGGTAAAAGTCGAAATAATCGCCAATGCCTCTATAAAGGGTGCATATCAGACTCAAGTTTGTTCCCCACCTTGAAATGTATTAAGTTTTGCCAATAATGAGTGCCAAGAACATTTCTTGGAAAGATGTTCTTCGGAAAAACGGGGTATTCGGGGAAGTAACATTCGGGGAAACGACATTTGGGTAAAAGTAGCACAACCCTTTTAAATACTAAATATTGGATATCTGATCGGAAAGCGACAGATAAAAATCACGTTCTAAATTAAAAAAAAAGCAGATTGTTAACATATTAAACAAATCAACGAAAAAATAAACTTTATGATTTGTTTACATTTTTTAATTGAAAAATTACCTTAAGACATGATATTGACTTTAAATGGCTTAAAATGGCGTGAACCGGCAGAAAATGCTTAAAAACGGTCTAAAATAGCCAAAAATGGCTTTAATGCCTAAAAATAACTTAAAACTACTTAAAATGGCTTTAAATAGCTAAAATCCCTGAAAATGGCTTAAGGTGATTATAGAACGAAGCCACACTTCAAATTTTCAATAGCACAAGACTGGAGAACCAAACAACGCTCCGCGTTGAAAATTTATCCCATTGGTCACCACCAGCAAGCAAGTAATTTGATTGATTTTCAATGCGAGCTGTTGTCAGATTCTCCAGTCTTGTGCATTTGTAAATTCAAAGTTTATAATCAACTTAAAACGGCTTAAAAATTACTCAGAGGGCCAGTTTCCTCACTTTCGCTTACGCCGTAAACTTCGTTTACCCATATAGTTAGTGGGTTTAAGGCCTAAGCGGATGTGAAGGAACCGCTTCTTAAAATAGCACAATATGGCTTAAAATATCTCAGAATGGTTTGAAACGGCATGAAATGGCTTCAAATGGTTTAAAACGGTTAATAACGGCTTAAAACGACTCAAAATGATTTGAAATGTTTAAAATACCTGAGAATGGATTAAAGGGGCTTAGAATGGCTTAAATTGACTACAAGTGGCTTCAAATAGCTTGAAACGTCTTAAATTTAACAACTACCGAAAAGCTAAACATTACATATAATTTTCAATTGGATTAAATGGACAAATTGAAGTGAAGATTTGCGAAAAAGTTACACGTCTTCTCAGTGAGAATCGAACTCACGACTCCCTGATCTCTAGTTAGGGCGCGTTGCCCTTACGCCATGAGAGGATTCATGAACGCAGAAGATAACCTGAAATCGATTTCAGCTCAATAATCACGTGGTCTTTTTTCGCAAAGTGCACCTTTTTCGGAAGAATTAGATGTCCATCCATACACAACGCTTTCTATATATATCCAATGCCTAGCCCGAGAGCGCATTATTTTTTAGGTATGGAATGGCGTAAGGGTAACGCGCCCAAACTAGAGATCAGGGAGTCGTGAGTTCGATTCTCACTGAGAAGACGTGTACCTTTTTCGCAAATCTTCACATCAATTTGTCCATTTAATCCAATTGCAAATTATATGTAATGTTTAGCTTTTCGGTAGTTGTTAAACTTCCACTCGGCTGGTTAGCCGTAAACCACGATTCATAATTAAAAACAAGTCTTAAATTTGCTTGAAATAGTCTAAAATGGCGTGAAACGTTCTAAAATGACATAGATTTTAACATAGATAAAAACATGATTTGCAATGTCTAAAATACCCCAATATGGCCTAAAATGACATAAAGTGGCTTAAAATGACTTGAAAAGGCTTAAAATGACCTGAAACTTTTTAAAAATGACTTGGAACGGTTTTAACATTACTAAAAAATTACCTTTAAGCCGTCTTAAAAATAGGAGGTTTTAATTTAATGGTTCAAAATGGCCTAAAATGGCTAAAATTCCTGATCATAGCATAAAGTAGTTTCCCAAGCAGCCAAAAGTTCGAATTTTACCTAAACAGTGAACTCAAAAGTTTACTTCTAGTAGAATTTCAAAAATATTCCTAAGAAAATCATCAAAGAATTTAGTTTAGAATATCTCAAAAACACAACCTAGTTTTTGCCAAATATATCCACAGAAATTAACTCAGGTATCATCTGGAATTTCTTTAAAGATTCATTTAGCTACTTTTGAAGAAAGCCCTATGCTTTCCAGGATTTTATTCGGTGATTCTTTCATCGATTAACCTAGGACATACTCTAAGAGATCCGTTTTTCAACCAGAAGTTTCTCCAAAGATGTCTTTAAGATTTTAACCAGGAATTTCTCAAAAGATATCTCTAGGAATTACTCGATGATTTCTTTAGAAATTCCTACAGTAATTCTTTAAGATTTCTCAAGGAAGTCTTTAAAGATTTGTCCAAGTATTCTTTCAGGAATATTTCAAGGCATTTCTCCATGGAAATGCAAATGAAATTTTTCAGATATTTGAGAGAATGTTCAGAAATATTCGAGAGGTTTTTCTAAAGCAAATCTTAAAGTAACCTCCAATGACACTTGTGTAAGGAGGAACACAATGATGAAACGTCGTCGTTGAAGGGTCGTTGATGAATTCTTTGAAAAGTTCTTAAAGGTTTTTCTTGAACGGTTATTTTTTTTTTTGAGAAATTTTCGGAGTAACCGTGGATGAAATGACTGAAAAATTATTGTCAGGTTAGTTGAGAGAAAAATCCCTGACCATTTTTTTTTTCAAACCCTCTGTAAAAATCTTTGGGAGATCTCCTAGAGTAACAACTGGAAAATTCGGTTGAAGGATTAGTGGAATAATATCTAGAGGAACCCGACCAGAACCACATAACAAGATTATAACACATTCCTATCAGCAGCAGTTATAAATAACAGAAGTTGATAAAATTCTGCTATCAAGAAGGCTTTGTTCTCAACTTGTTATAATTTTAGTAACACATTTATAACAACATTTGCTATATTTTTGACATCGCATTTATAAGTTGGTTTCAAATAACATCCGATGTCATAAACAGTAACATAGTTTGCAATAATTTTGTTATTTTGTAACATCCTTGCAACACATTCTATAATAATTTTGATAAAATTGCAATAGGGTTTGTTATATTTTAGTTTAATTTGGTGCAAATTTTGTTAGAGTTACTACCGGTACATGTTTTATAACAGCTGGTGATATAAAAAAAATCATATCAGGGGAACACTTTTTGTTATAATCTTGTTTCTTCCGTCTGGTCGGGAAGTCTTTAGACAGTTTTCGCAAAAAAATTCAAAGTAATTCCTGAGCAAATTTCTGAAAATAGTAACATTGAAGTGCTCGAGAATTTCCTGGAGCAAATTCTGGAGAAGTTTTTCAATTCTCAATCTCATATTCTTCGAAAAATCTATGGAAGAATACCTGAGAGAATTGGTAGAGGAATCTCTAAAAGAATTTCTGGAGAGATTCCTGAAGGAGTTCCTGAAAGTATTCCAGATGAAATCCATCGAGAAACCACTAGGATAATTTAATCGAAAAATCTGAGATTTAAAAAAACAGTTCCGTAACAGTCTCTGAAGGTTTCTCTTGGGCCAGAATAATTTTGCGTCAGAATTCAGTTTAATCAAGATAAGGGAAAAGAGGCTTTAAAGATCATTTAAAGATTTGAGAGACCTTTCTTACAAAAAGAGACTTGCATTTAAATAAAGACCAAGTCTCTAGATACCAACCTGCCATGAAATCTATAAATTGATTGTATTGGCATTTTAAATTAAAATTTGTTTCAATTCCAGATTACTTTCCCAATATCAGTTTTCCTGTTTTTTTTTTTTCATATTTCGAATAGTTTTAAATATCGATCATGAAGATATGTGAATCCACTTTCCACTGATCAAATATTACTCATAAAATTCAATCATATCTTAGGAAGTCTATAATATTTCATATCCGGAAAGATCCTTACTGAACAGTTAAAGAATTGTTTTGGTAACGCCGCAGCCGAATTTTTTTGGGGGGTTTGAACGCGGAAATTTTTTGCCCTAAACATATTCCACCATGAAATACAGCCTCAAAAAAATTGCCTGATTGTTATCGAAATTACCAGAGAATTCTAGGTTTTTTTCAGGTTCAGTAAAATTCCCGGATAATTCCAGGTTTGTCAGGTTTATCCAGGTATTGGACACCCTGTTAATTATCGAAAAAGTAACTTATGTGCATATCAACAACTGGAATGTTCAGAACAAGTTAGAATCAAACTTTTTCCCTACTTAATGGTAAATATCATTCTATTTAAGTAACTTTAATGAACTTTATGTGAACTAGAGTTCGATTAGTTACTTAAAAAGTGAGCTGCTTGAGTCATGTTAAGCCATTTGAAGTAATTTTTGAATCCATTTTCAGGTATTTTAGCCATTTCAAGCCATTTTTGGCCGTAATAAGGCGTTTTAAGCCATTTTAAGACACTTTACCCTGGCAACCAAAAGTTCTTATAAATGCTCTTTTATAAGAACTTTTGGTTGCTAGGGTAAAGTGTCTTAAAATAGTTTAAAACGCCTTATTAAGGCCAAAAATGGCTTGAAATGGCTAAAATACCTGAAAATGGATTCAAAAATCACTTCAAATGGCTAAACATGGTGTGAAACGGTCTCGAACGGTTTATAACGGCTTAAAATGGTTGAAAATTGCGTAAGGTGACATAAAATGGCTTGAAATGGCTTAGAGCGGCTTAAAATGCATTGGAAAACGGCATAAAACGGCTTAAAATGACTTTCAATGTCCTAAAAATGGTTCAAAGCTGTTTTAACATTGCTCTAAATGGCTATGAGTGGTTTAAAACGGCTTTGAATGGCTTCAAAATTCATTAAAACCGGCTTATAAGCATATAAAATGACCCAAAATGGCAATTTCAAGCAATTTTAGACCATTTTAAGCAATTTTAGGCCGGCTTATTATTTCTTGATATTGAATTGTTTGGAACGACTTTAAGGTGAAGCCAAACCTCAAATTTTATAGAGGACGGCTCTGGAGAACCAAATATCCATTTAAGCTGAAAACTTAATCGATTATTAACTCGCTGGTGGTGACCAATCGATTAAGTTATCAGTTCAAACGGATGTTTGGTTCTCCTGATTTGTGCTCTTGAAAATTTGAGGTTTGGCTTCGATTCATCTTCACCTTAAATGGCTCAATATGGCTTAAAATGGCTTACAACGGCTTGTTGTGGTTTGAAACGGCCTAAAATTGCCAAAACTGTCTTGAAACGGCAAGAGACGGCTTAGAACGGCATAAAAATTTCAAAAATCCCGACCAGTGGATTACAACAAAGTTGTAACACAATTATTTCAAAATTTGTTTAATTTTTGTTAGAAGCATTTTGAGTCGATGGAGGAAATTATAACATAAAGTCATAATAACAAAGGCTGTTTCTAATTTGTTTCAATTAAAAACATAACTTGTTATAAAAACTATGAGAGCAATTGCTTATAGCAAATTTTGTTATAATTCAGTGATGGAAAATAACAAAATGATACTGCTGTTTGATTTAAAACATAATAAGTAACATTTTTGTTTAAATTATAACATATTTTGTTTCAATTATGTTTAATGTAGAGGAAATTGTGTTTTATTTTTTGTAATTTTAACTACTAACCAGCCAAAAACGCGCTAACTGAGGAACGAAATCCGTTCCAATTCTATTGTAATCCACTGGCCGAGAGGGCTTTAAATGGTTTGATATGGCTTAAAACGGCCTAAACCGATTACAAAACTGCTAAAACAAATGGGCTAGAACCACTCAAAAGGGCCTAGAATGGCATTGAAATTGCAAAAAAATAGTTTGAAACAGCTAAAAAAGAGCTTAAAACGGCTATAATGGCTTTAAACGGCTAAAAATGTCCTAAAATGGTTGAAAATGACTTAAAATCGTTTATAACGGCCTAGTGGTTAAACATGGCTTTAAATGGTTTAGAACTGTTTAAAACGGCTAAAATGACTTGAAATGCCAAAAATACCTGAAAATAGATTAAAATTATAATAGATCTTCGTGCTGTTTAGTGGAATACCTATGATGTATGCGGCAGACTGAATAAATGGAATTCCTATGAATGAATGGAAAACCGAATTAAGTTCTAAACCATTTAATTCCATTAGTGTTTGTATTCTTTGACAAATACGCGTATTTCAACCTCAACTATAAGGCCGTCTTCAGTGTCGTTTTCTAGACTCGATTTTGAAATGGCCTAAAATTGCTTTAAATAGCTCAAAACAGCTTAAATAGCTTAAGGGGCCTTCCTTAGTGGAGTGGTTAGAGTCCACGGCTACTAAGCAAAGCCATGCTGAAGATGTCTGGGTTCGATTTCAGGTCGGTCCAGATTCTTTTCGTAATGGAAATTTCCTTGACTTCCCTGCCACACGATATACGAATGCGAAAATGGCAACTTTGGCAAAGAAAGCTCTCAGTTAATAGCTGTGGAAGTGCTCATAAGAACACTAAACTGAGAAGTCGGTTCAAAATGCCCTAAAATGTCTTAAAATGAGAAGAGCTCACGAACTTTAAGTTTCTAGAACGTTCGAATAATAAGCCGCACCCTAAGGTACAACTGGAACGTACCACATCCATTCACCACGCAGCTTACAACCGTATATAGGTAAATTCGAGGGGTACCAATAAATTTGTAATTGCGCCGATTGCCACTAAAACTTAAAACCGCAGCACTGAAAACAAACGATTTCAACCGACGACGAAAAATGATGCGTCGCGTCATCGCCGAATTGTACCCTGCTGCTCTTCAGGGCAATGCAAATAATTTCGTTCATTTTTATGCAATTAATCTCACGCGAATGCATCCAAACCGCCAAGAAATGCCACTACTTAGAGTAAAGTGGGGCAAAAGTTCGAGTGGGGTAAGAGTTTCTTTTCTAGCTCAATTCAAAACAAATCTTATAAATTTCATGGTGGTTCGAATGCTATTCAAGTAAGAGACTTTCACTCCAAATATCATAAAAATCGATTGAGATTTGGAAAAGTTATGGCGATTTGTTGTTTTTCGACGTGAATATTGTAATTTTTGGTCAAACTTTCGTTGCATGGAACCAATTGAAGATAAAATCTTTTCCAATATTTTATGTACGGGCGTTTCTAGGCCTATCATAAGGTTGCTTTGAGGTGTACTAGTTTTTGCATAATTGCTTGAAAACAATTTTTGGCCCATAGTGGGGCAAAAGTTCGAATCAGCGGGGCAAAAGTTCGACCCATGTATAAAATCACGGAAAAATTTGCAAATTGCCTAAAATCCACATATTACCTTCAAATTTAGTTAAATTTGTCTGATCGTGTGAAAATTGTCACCAAAATTTTACATTTCCACTTTGTTTTGCGAAAAACTGCTATTATTGAATATATTACAATTAACCCGGTATTGGGCAATTTTTTGATGAAAATTTAGTGTGTATTTTTCGGCAAACTTAAGTTTACGGCTGGTGTAAAGTATGCCTCTCATAAAAAGATCGAAATTTTGTGTTTTAGCCAGCGAACTTTTGCCCCACACTAGATTCGAACTCTTGCCCCACCGGTGGGGCAAAAGTTCGAATAAGACAATCAATTTTGAAACTGTTATAACTAAAAATGGGTATAATATTTTGATACAAGTTTGTTCAGCAAAATTATAGCCAATATGTTGAAGATTCACTGTATGGTATTTGTTTTGTTTTAACTGTTATTGTATTCCTGGAAACTTTGATTATACCACTAAGGTCGAACTTTTGCCCCACCTTACTCTACATTCTTAAGACGGCGCGATAGGTTTTCGGTAGTGAAGGCAAGCATACAAGGAAGAAAACCAGACCGCCAAATTGTACGTCCAGGGAACTTTCGAACCATGCAGTTTTATTGCAGCAGGGGCTAATAAAATAATGCATGCATGTCGTCCATTTCGGCTGGCTGCGAAACGGCGCTGAAAGTGAAGCGTTTTGCCATGCAATCCGCAACGGTAGTTTGACTCCAGGAGATTGGACCTTGTTTTTTGGACTTGCATGATACGGGGCGTGCAGCTAGGGAGAATGTGGGTTGAGAAACTAAAATGGAATTAACACAAGTTTGCATAAATACATCATGTAAGGAAAATGGATTATGTGTTGTATAATACTTCTGCTGGAGTTCCCATTACTCGTTCTAAGCAATACTAGCATCAACTGCATCCCAATGCAGGTTAACTTAAGTTGTAAAGGAGATGTTGACATGTTACTCGCTTCGCCGACGCCGTTTATTCCTCTGCACTTCCACGAAAGCAACAGGAAGTTGGAAAATGAGACAGTTGCTATTTAAGATTACTGTATTCGTATTGGTAAACGACACGTTTTACTGCAAGGGTCCTAGGGGCCATCCAAAAAACCATGCATCAATTTTCACAAGTTAAACACCTCCTGTGCTTTCCGTAGCATAGAGAGTTTATTGCTAGGAAAAAATGATTGCATTGCAATGTGTGCAATTTTCATGGTAAAAATTATGTGGATGGTTTATTATTTATTTATTTGCACTTGCCAGTTGCCACAGTGACCTGGATTACTTTTTACGGCCAATACCTTCCAGGAAACTCTCGCCGAATTCCACCGATACGATCGTAAATTAAGGCACGTACCTTATCAATACCCGGGTTTCCTTCTTTCACTACTACTGCAAGCATACCAGAAATTGCAACGCGCGCTCCGCCCTTACTTAGTACCCTGACTCGGAAACAATTTATGGTCCACCGAATTAACGAGTGGTCCAGGGCGAAAAACGCAAACAACACTCAATCATTGCATAAATGTAGTGTGCTGTCCAGTGGAGGGAACGGCTAAAAAGTTGACCGTTAAAAATTCGTTAATGTTACCGATAGCACTTTTTTCGATACGTCGTCTGCCAAGTTGTATTATGCTGAGAATGGTGCGATGATGATCGACTTTTATGAACTCGTTTTACCACCTATATCATCTTGTGCTAAAATGCAACACGAAGCCGGAACTGAAAGAATGTCATCGCTTATGTAAAACTCCAAGAGATAAATTTGCATAAAATTGTCGTAAAAGGCTAAAATTGTACTTATAATGTGTTTTCGCGTTTATTTTTAACCCTAAGTGATAACAACTTGTGTGCGATTCGCAAACCTGAATCTCGATCAAAAGATGTCGAAAAAAAACTCGACTGGAATGTTATTCCTTTGAACGAAACGACCAAAATTCGTCTCGCTCCCTCAAATTATTCCAAACAATCCCATAAACATCATTCCTTCGAGTGTTAATCCGCAATCCAAACAAATGGCCCTGTGTGTTTAAAATTACGGCTATCATCTGCACTCCACGGCACAGCGATTAGGCTCGATTATTGTTATTTTCCCCAAACAAAAAATATGGGCGGCATATCACAGCGAAATAGAGCCACATAACTGTTCGACCATTAACCGTAGTCCAAAGAGGCGTCCGGGCAAGCTGAGAGCTGAGGCGCACGCGAGTGATCTTAAACATATGCTAATACGACTTAAATGCGCCGCCGTGCCATCGATCGATCGATCGATCGCCGGCAGCTGCCTTGACAGAAAACCGACTCGAAAATCTATTAGGGAACGTCAACTTTATTCTAGGCTTTTTTGAAGGGACATAGGCGCAGCCATGTTGGAGGGGGCTTTATCGCACCCTTAGGGATAGCTCCAGAAGATTCTTATATGAATTTGCCCTATGATTCTGTCTGGTACTTTTTTGATTTGACAGATTATAAAAAATTCTAACAATTTCTCTAGATATGTATCCAGAAGTTCCTTCGTGTATTATTTTGTATTCTTTCAATTGATACAAACACCCAGATTGTTTGCAAGGTTAACTATAGAATACTATCAAGAGTTGTTTAGTAATTACTTGAATAAGTATTTCAAATTCATCCCAGTTTATTCTTAGATAACTTTCAGCAACACAACAAAACATTTCTTTGGAGACTACTGTTGGCAAGTTAGTTGAGAACATTATGATTTTATTTGTAGAACTTTAAGAATTGTATAAAATATTTCTCCAGAAATTCTCGCGAGCATTTCTACTTTAATTCTATCAGAACCTACACAAGGAACAGCCCTTGGACAATTTGTACGTAATTTCCTGAGCAATACCACCGGGGCCTTCCTTAGCCGAGTGGTTAGAGTCCGCGGCTACACAGCAACGCCATGCTGTAGGTGTCTGGGTTCGATTCCCGGTCGGTCCAGGATCTTTTCGTAATGGAAATTTCCTTGATTTCCCTGGGCATAGAGTATCATCGTACCTGCCACACGATATACGAATGCGAAAATGGCAACTTTGGCAAAGAAAGCTCTCAGTTAATAGCTGTGGAAGTGCTCATAAGAACACTAAGCTGAGCAGCCGGCTCTGTCCTAGTGGGGACGTTAATGCCAAGAAGAAGAAGAGAAGAAGACCACCAAGATTTTTTGTAATTATTCTAGAAGGATTTTCCAGGAATTTTCTAGGAGCAAATTTATCACTGGGTAGAATTTGATTACTTCAGAATCAGACGTAACAGACATTCAAAGCTTTATAGTTTTTAGATGTCTAATGATGCTATCTGTATTCAAAGACGGTGTAAGTTCAAAATATTTGACAACAATTCGCTCTACGAAACCGTAAAGAAAATATTCTTGTAATGTTTTTCACAAACTCCTCTGAGGATTCTTTCAGGACTCCCTTCCACAAATTTTGAAGATTTTCCTTCTAAATTTTTTTCTAGAATAGAATTCATTCCAGCATTTCTCAAATAAAAAATGTTTTAAGAATTATTCCCTAGCAGCACACTTCTCCTACATTGGATTTCAAAAACGAAGTTATGACTAAATTTGACTGTAGCATGAGCATAATTGTTCACACGCAGTGGCTACTCTGTTAATACGAATGCAGGTCAACTTAGGATGAGAAGGAGATGTTGTAGAACAATCTGAGATCTGGGAATGGCTACCGCAACATTTTGAATATCCAAAGCTTGCAGCTAGGAGTAGCTCAGTGTAGATATTGTTTAGTATTCGCATTGTCTACAATGCTAGTTACACTTTCGACAAATTTGAGTAAATTTTCTGCAAACTAATCAAAAACAAAATAGCTTATGATTTTCAAAAAGCCGAGCAGCAAGTTGCGAGTATTAAGTTGAAGTATGAGCAACTTAATTTGTCTTTGAAAACGAACGATGTTAAACTATTTGCTTAAAAACCATTCATTACCAATAAAAACGTGCTTATTCAAAATTAATTGCCTAGCTCTGGACGTATTATGCGGTGTTTCAATGTTATGATACAATTTACTAGTTTTAAGAGTTGTAAGAAAAGGTCTAATTTTTTAGTAGATCAATTTTAGTGCATAGGAGATTTTTTCATATTTTAAGATCTTGATTTATATAGTGATCATTTTCGCCAAATGAGGATATTTTCAATTTTCAAGGTTATTTTATGAATTGTTGATTTTTGTTCTATAAAAAATTTGTTCCGTGAGCTGAAAGAGATAAGTAAGAAGTAATTATTCTGTCGAAATTATGTAGTTTGACAATTTTGCTAACCTTAAGGGTAATATAATAGAAAGTTCTGAAATATTGATCAATTTGGCTTCGGTTTATGGTTATATCAACAAAACCCATTCGAGGGTTTTCATCAAATTTGTTTATGAATAGCTCCAGGAGTACTTCCAAGAATTATTTTAGTTATTTCAGGTATAAGTAATCCTCAAGATTTATATCTGAAATTCCCAAAAACGAGTTGGTATAGAACTGTAGAATTGCTACATGGAAGAATTATTTGCAGTAATGCCTGGTACTGCAAAGAATTCTCCCAGTGATATATGTAGCAATTCTACCAAACATTCATATATTATCTATGTTACAAACATTTCAAGGTGTTTCTAAAAATAAGCATTTTTTTGGATTTTCCACAAATTTTTAGATATATGTTCTTAGCCTGTTTTTTGACGTATCCTAAGAATAATTCGATGAAGAATCTTTAGAATAATTTACCGGACATCAACCTTAACATTCTTCATAAAATAACAATAAATGTTTTATCATTGCCTCTTGGTGTTGCATAACAAACAACAATTTTTGCACAAAATTGACTACTAGAATATTTTCAGGAAATCGTTCAGCGATTGTATCATAGATTTTTTATGAATTGTTCTGAGATTTATATTCATTATCACTCCAAAAAGATTCTACCCCATTACCAAGAATGCCATCACCCCGAATGTATCATTACTCCGAATTTCATAACCCTGAATGCTATTTCTCCTAATGTATAATTACCTTCAATGACGTTGCCCCGTGATATTGCAATTCGGGGTAATGACATTCGGAGTTATGGAATTCGGAGTAATGGCATTCGAGATAATGGCATTCAGGGTAATGGGCTAGAATCTCTAAATATGATACAAGAGATTACTCTAAATAGATGTCTCTCAATTATTCTTCTTTTCTACTTGCTTGAAAATATGCAATCAAGATTACCTCAAAAATCCATACAGACTTCCACGTCTTTTTACAATAACTTTTGAACGGCCGAAATTCAGATTAACATCGAAAAGTCATCAAAATAGCAGTTCATGATGTTCAGCATCAGGGGCCCAGATAGCCGTAGCGGTAAACGCGCAGCTATTCAGCAAGACCAAACTGAGGGTCGTGGGTTCGAATCCCACCGGTCGAGGATCTTTTCGGATTGGAAATTTTCTCGTCTTCCCAGGGCATAGAGTATCTTCGTACCTGCCACACGATATACACATGCAAAAATGGTCATTGGCATAGTAAGCTCTCAGTTAATAACTGTGGAAGTGCTCATAAGAACACTAAGCTTAGAAGCAGGCTCTGTCCCAGTGGGGACGTAACGCCAGAAAGAAGAAGAAAAAGATGTTCAGCATAATTGTAGATGAATTCCGTGTCAAATCGTTCAGTCACAGAACTCGACCATCTTCGAATTGCAGTAAATGTTGCATATGTTTTCGGTATGGTAGAATAAGTAACTTTTCATAGATAAATCGTAACTTTCCATAGAATTTCGACTTAAGAATAACTTTTAAAAAAGCTTGTAAGTTTTTGCATTTTTTTTTCTGTAAAAACCTAGTTCCGAACTTGTTGATTTTAGAGATATATGTTCTATGGAGAAGTTGTAGTGAAACCAAACAGCTACAAGAAAAAAATATACACTGTAAAAATATTTTGCAATTTATCATAGAAACTTCAAAAATAAAACTTAAATTTTCACCATTAAAATCTTGATAATAATCGGATGTTTTGGACAAACTTTCACGATGGAGACTTTTTAAATAAAAATAAATCTAGGAACAACGATTGGTCGGTTTTCAAAATTAAAAAAAAACTTTGTCATGAAAGTTTGTCCCAAGCATCTGTTTTCTATCAAGAATCTTGGGGAAATTTCTCTGACTTCCGGTTGGACAGCTATTTCATCGAAAATAGTTTTCCATAAGAGATTGGAATAAGAGTGTTAATAGTAGTTTACGCAACAAGTTGCAGAATGATGATTTTTACAGCACGAGTCGTTCATTTATCCAATGAGGCTTGCCGAGTTGAATAATTACGACAAGTGCTGTAAATATCGAGTTCTGCATCGATTTGCGTACAACATTTTTTGCGATTTCGCAGAAGACCACTTGAGGGTATCATAAATCATATCGTAATGCATTCAACATTATTTCACAATTTCTGGAAAATTGTTGTATAATAATTCATTACGCAACTGAAAACAGTTGCGTAATGAATCATTACAGCACTGGTTTCAGTTGCGTAATGACTATTACCATACTGCATAACTCATTGCAGGAAAGTAGGACGTTTCATGACAGATTGACGTGATAGAAAACAGCCTATTACGATGAGAAAATGTAAAATGTAACTAACATGATAGTTTTCAGTATGCAATCTACGCAACGCATCCTGGAAGGAATTCGTCTGAAGGGCTAACATGCCATTGAAATGCGGAATTCTACCATCAGGCGCTTTTGGGCATCGACATTTTGTATTCCTGATATCTGAGGATCCTGGAAACTTGAAATGATAGCGTCTTCTGCAAAGTTGTTCAGCAGCTCAGTATTAAAAGTCATGAGATTTGGAATTTTGCCACCAGACGGCGCTGGTGAGCGTAAAACTTTTGTTTTGCGGGTATCTCAAGATCCTGACTACTTAGAGAGATGGCGTTTTCGGCAAATTAGTTCAGAATGTCAAGGACTAAGTTCTCAATTAAAATGATGATCTTCAGCTCCATATTCGCACCATTTTATTAGTGTTTCCAGCGTAAAAATATTGCGTTTCGCTTTCCCGAACGCATTGTGTAATACAAAGTGCATACTTAAACTTTGTTCATGATTATACTTTAATAAAGAGCAGAAAATTTGATGCATGGAGTTTTCCATATTTACTTGAGCAGTATTGCCAGCTACGGCATAATGTTGAATCATTCACAAAAGGCTGGATTGCAGTGTAAGCGTATTCCTATGTTGCTAAGTATTCTATTTTTCTATTCCGCTCAAATTTTACGATTTTGAACATTTCCTTAATTCTTCTTAAACAGTGTTTGTGTTTCAGCCAACTGTGCGTCATGCAATACTTTCTTCAACTTTCGTTGTCTTCAAATTATATTGGTATTAGCATTAGCATTAAGCATTTCACACAAATTTGTAGGTCGTACAGTCCTAGACCATCGTATGAGGGTTGCCTCCTTCCCGTCCGTTACCAAAGTCAGAAATATAGGACAAACCGCTAACTCTTAGATAAGATTGACGCATCCTCCAACAGTCAAGAGCTGTCCTGATCACGTCCTTGCGAAAGCTGGGGAATGGGAAAGGATGATTAATTGAACACCTATTTAAGAAAAATGCAGAAAACTCCACGACCTCTCATAGGTGTTCGGGATGTTGTGTAATATTTATGGAAAGGGTAATGCCATGGAATACGTTTGGTAGACGTTCTAGCCGACAAATGTAATATTTACGCATTGCGATCATGCGCTCATGATTAGAACGTCTTCAAATTATATTCGTATAAGGTACCGCGGGGCAAGTGGGAACGAAAAAAACGATAGTTCAAACAAATTGTTCAATAAAATTTTCAAATGTCAATATTTTTCAAATCCAACAACACAATCACGTTTTGGCAATAATTTCGAAATTGTGAAAACCTTGGAAGAAAGTTTTAGAATGAGCCAATGGACGCAGTTACCTCGCTAAGCGGGGCAAGTGGGACACATCCAGTTTCATGCGTCAATCCACATCAGTAAGTCAACCATTACAATAATAGGATTGATAAGTCATATATTTTTAATTTTGAGTACATATTTAATGTACATAAGGGATCAACCATAAAATACGTTACGTTTTAGGAAGAAACCCTTTATTTAATAGTATGTCACCTCACATATAATAGTAACTGAAAATTCCTCAATAAAAGCGTAAAGAGGAATTAAACATGTTCAAAATATATCATTTATACGTTGTTAATTAAAATGTAGCACATAAATAATCAAAAATTGACTTATAATTGAATAATTATAAATATGTTTTGTTATTATTTATATGCATGGCAGAAAACCACCTTATGGGATGGAATTGTTTTACATCACTACTTAATTTGGTAGAAATAACAAATAAAGTTCAAATAACATAGAAAAGTAATCGTTCTCATGATGCATTTTAAATTTCAGCTGATTGTTTGTTCAATTTTGAAATCGTATTTCAAAAATAAAAAAATAATTAAAAAATAAATAATAAAAACACTTTTCTTCTCCCTTTTATGCAATTACGTAATTTGAGGTTGATCTTTTTTGATAAAAATCATTTGTTTGAATGTTTTAGTGCTACTCTCTAGCAAAATGTATGAAACGTACCGTCGTTGGGGGTGACAATGGGTCAAAAAGGGATATGTGCGATTTATTTTTTGAATAACTATCGCAATTTAACTCCAATAAACTTCAAATTTGGTGTGTATGTACTTTGATGGTACATTAACAACTGTTCAAAAAATTAAAGACAAATATTTATTCACAGCGGCACCACAAGTGAATGAAAAATGACCCAATCTCACCCCATAGAGGGGGTGACATTGGGTCACTGAAATTAAAATAACTTGTTTTTGAGAATATGATTTCAAACCATTCACAACTGAAAAATAAAGATATCTAAGATGTTTCACAAGTATAATAAACCCACTTAAAAGAAAAATTATACAGAAAATTGAAGAGCTATGAGAAAAAATATGTAAACCCAACATTTATCGTCAAGTTTACATAAATTTTCTTGGGTTTTCCCTCAAATTGTCTTCAAAGTCTCATCCCCATTGCTATTAAGCCCATTCAGTTTCCCCAAAGGTGTACTGAAACAGTGATTATTTTAAACCTTCGCAAATAGTTAAATTTCGGTGCGACATTCCACGATCAATAAATTTCAGGCAGAAGTTGACGTCATAATCCCAGTATTTCAGCGATCCAACTCATTTGTACTTCCGTGAGATGTTTCTATTATATGAAAACACTGATAAATAATCAAATTTAGAAAAAAAACACCCTTTTGATAAAAATTTACGATGTTGCTGCGCACGAAACACAGTTGCTGGTTTGAGAAGTTGTCAAAATGCGTTGTATTGTTATTCAATGCACGGAATACTCAAGTAGACTTGTTTGATGTTTCAGAGATGCTGTATATAGAAAGAATAAACACATCTTAATGAAAAAAGAGAACACCCGGCACCGTAAAATGTCAAAAAAATGAACTTGGAATTTCATGTACTAACGTTCTTGCTTGACCCAATGTCACCCCCATTTTCAATGTTTTAGACATCGTACCGAAAAAAATGATTTTTTTGTAGGAAAATCAAATAGATTCTGGAAAATACCTGTGATGTGCAATGAAAAGACTTCCAACATTCTACTAATACAACGGTAGAGACTAGAGTACATGCTAGATACTTTGTACAGAAGAAATTTAATGTTGTAAATTTTATCTAGTTTCAACATGCAAGTTTATTGATGTAGTAAACAAAAACTACTATTTCTAAAAATGTATATTGTTATGAATTATGTGTAATAATATGTTCCCTAACATATGAATTATTAATTTTAGTAATATCAGCGTTATCAGCTGAAATATTTCACAAAACATATTTTTCCGTTTTGACCCAATCTCACCCCCTAGACCCATTGTCACCCCCATCGACGGTATACGAAAAGTTTTGATTCTGGTTTTTGTTTTGATAGGTCCCACTTACCCCAGGTACAAATATATTTTGGGGTAAGACAGACCATCGAAAATTTCATATGAAATGAAAACAAAATACTGGTTTATCGATAGCAGCTTGTAATAATACTAAAAATTATAGCTTACTGATGGAAATTCGATTTAAAACACATTTATTTTTTGCGAGTCAATGCAAGACGTGAAACGTGTCACAATTTGTCATGCAAGTTGAAAATGGCGCTGAACTGACAACTGTTACATGAACCACATGGTAATAAAAATAACAATATGTTTAGTACTAAATACATTCCTTGTCATTGTATCTTCAACTTTCTAGAAGAATACCCCCATGAAAAACTTTTCCTAGTTGAGCTATGACGAAACGCCCCACTTACCCCGGATTTTTCACTTGCCCCGGGGTACCTTATGCATATAACACCCCCGAATAATTGACTTTTTTGATAACAATCGAGCAGTGTTGCCATCTATTATCAGAATATGAAAACTTTGGCCATTTTTGGAAAGTTCTCAATCCATGATTTAACTTTGCCGAGGATCTCGGAACCCTAGTTTCTTCACGGATCCGCTAGAACGGTCGTAAAAAGAGGTTAGAGTGTTTAAACTTCTGAAGGAACTGCTCCATAGATTTATTTTGGATTCCACAAGAAGTTGATGCAGAAACTGTTGCACAGATAATATAATCCTGCACCCTACCTAATTGAACAATTGCATAATATCGGAGCAAGAACTGTAAATGTAAGTTTTTCATATAGAAAATGTAAGATTTCAATACGATTACTGTGTAAGAACCTTACATTTCTTGTATATGAAACGATATTATACAATATTAGTGAGGTTTCCATGTAAAATTCTATGTGTAGAAGATCCATTCTAGGATTTTTGCTTAAATTCCTTTTACACAGCAAATTTTCTGAGGACATGTCATGAAATGTTAACAGAAATTGTTCCAAATACTTCTCTCTCGGGAAACTAGAATTTCGGTTAGAATATCAGCAGGATTTTCCTGAAGTTTGCTCTCGGAACTACTCTATGGATTATTGCAAGAATCGAATTATCGAATTATTATTAGCATTTCTGTAAAATTTCCGATGGGTTCCTCCATGAGTTTTTCTAAGAATATCCGCAATCAATTTCCCTAGGATTTTAATATAAACTTCCGAGATGAATATTCAGAAGAATTCTGAGTGGTATTTTCTGTGGTATCTATGAAAGACTTTTGATAAGAATCCTTGAATGCTATTAATACATTTTCGAACATCGTTCAAGAATCTTTTGTAAAAGTTTCTGAAACATTTTATAGATTGATAATGCCTGTGATTTCTGGGGAAACTATATACGAAATCTTTTTAAGAATTTCTGAAAGATCAACTAGAGAAATTCATAAAGGTCAATACTGAAGTTTTGAATGGATAATTTGAACAATATTCTGACAAATTTTCGGAGAAGTTTATAACGAAATCTTTGGAAGAATTTATTTTAAAATTCCTCGTAATTTTAAACCAAAAAAGAAGACATTTGATAAAGATTTTCCTGGAAAGAATTCGGAGGAATATCTAAAAGGTTCTATGAATGGATCTCTAAGTGTGATGTTGGTAAAATCTTAGCTGTTTTCTCCGAAAATCTTCTAGATGAATGTTTAAAGTAATATTAGGAGTTTCTTTCAAAAAAAAGTAAAAAAATTAAGAAACTTCTTGAAGTTCCGTAAGAGAATTCATGATATCCTTACATGCCCTCACATACCGTAAAGAAACATAGGTTGGCCAATCGATTCCACACTTCTTCTAATGACAGAAATCCTGATTACACTCATGTGTGTGCCTATTGGCATAAGGTGTGGCGATCACCGTCGAGACCTCTGCACTAATGCCGGCATTCAACAAACAAACCCTTTGATATCATAAGAAAAATCATTCAATTTCATTTTTCCCTACTACGAGTTGATTGTGCCCTTGCACGATCAGAAACCCACTTAATTAGGGTCCGAGAGAACTCCTATCAGAAGTCACACGTCGTTGGGGTTGCCCCTGTTGCACACACGCATAACTTCATCTTCCCCGAAGGGTCCCACCAACAGGTGAAATTTGGCCACTTGCTTCCGAAGAAAGGTGCAGCATCTCAATTCATGCACACCAGCGAGAATGCTTTACTTTCTTGTTTCGTTGCTTCCTTTCGTAGTCAGTGGAGGTCTTTGGACGAGACTTCAAGGAACCGGTTTCTCGCCCATCATTGGAGGCGAAACGAAAGACGTTCACTCTCCCGCGGGATCTTACCATTAAAGCTGATTTATTGCCCGATCTAAAAGTGGGCATCAGATTCAGAAACGTTTGCTGAAGTACAACTGATGGTACCATCACTGGCTGTGAGCAGGTTGTCGGTTGGCTACCTTTCTTCGAGACGGACGACCAGACTGGATTGAGCCTATATGTAAACAGCACTCAAGTCGAGTAAAAGTGGATTACAATTAATTTTGGGCCCGAGCACTTTGGGAGTAGATTGCTTCCCGGGAAGTCAATTATGATACCTACGGGAAGAAAGCGGAAAGGTCTTCATCATTTCTGCTGATAGCAATTACGGCTTCCAAATTAGGAATCCAGGGTGCTAAGTGCGAAAAGTGGGTCACATAAGGTTTCGTTGAGATGAAGGTTGATGATATCTAGAGTAATGTATTATGCGTCGTTAACGGGGTACGATTGGTAGTTTTTTGTATGAAAACAACTTTAAAATTAGTGAACACTGTGTTAAAGTTTTAAATTTTATATTTATATATTCTTATTTTAATGGATTCTAGAGAAATAAAAACTTTTCAGTGTATCATTGATAGCATCATATATATGAGAAGCGGAAGGGATTGCATTCGAATATTTGCCCTGTCACTTCTAAAGAAGAAATAACTGCAAACCCGCTTCACAAGAAAACGGTTTCTCATTCTGATAAACATCAGTAACCATTTTCGAACTTTTGTTTTCGAAACGTTAAGCTCCAATCTTTCAAGAGAACAGTTTGTTTAGCTAGACATAAACCAAATAACATGAAAAGTATAAACATATCTTCATACCTCAATTACAACGAAAAAGCACGATGTTTTCTGTTTATCGATCAGTTCACATCTTCGTTTCTCAAAAACAAGATTTCCAAATACTGCTGAGTTCACAACATTCCCCCTCAAACAATCGAATCTCACACAGCGAACAATCCAATGGACCGACATCAGAATGCACGTCTTACGCCCAATCAAAAAGCCATCTGATTATTACACCATGTCAAAGAGAGGAACATGACTCCATCGAGAAAGTGAGCAACAACATAAATTAAAAAAAGCACATGATCACTTCTTCTTCGGAGAAATATTTCTTCTCCGGGTCGGCATGTATGCTATTGTTTGCGTTAACTCTATTGCTCACGACTTCGTAACACTTTACCTCTGTTTGAGCTTGACATGATTCTTCAAGTGTAGGAACCTACCGAACTGGAGCGTCGAGTTGTCTTCCTGGCCCGATTCGCTTTTGTGAAGTGGCGTGCGCTCCAAGCCCCGGCATCAGTCATCAATCACGACCGAGCTGAAGAGCTACATTTATTAATCACACGACTCTAGGCCCCCGAGAAGACGTTGCACAGTGGCGGATGCCCATACAAAAGTCAGTCAAAACCTCGACAATTATCCAAAACGGCTGGAAATTAGAAAATTTTGAACGCTTTCTTTGAAAAAGTTGCTATATCGTGTGGCAAGTACGATGATACCCTGAACATCCTATAACATAGTTTCCTAAACTGTGAGTCGCGACCCCCTGGGGGCGAAATAAAATCAAATTTCGTTGTTTCGACTATTTTGTCAAATGCTGCTTAGAGACTTACTATTTCACAATCATAGCTAAGACAATAATTTTAAATTAGGCAAAAAGTTAGTTAATTTTAAATGGAGAAAGTATAAGTTTTGAGATCCTGATCTAATCGATTTCAAGGATTCTGATGGATTATTTTTACATTTGAGGCTTTCATCATTCTTGAAAAGGAGTCAGCTACAAGAAAAATAAACCATAATTTAGCAAAAAAAAATTAAAAAAAATAGCTGGAGAATTTTCAGCATGCATTAAACTATTCTTTAATGCATGTCAGTCCCATGTTAATTGGATCTTCTATTTGCATGGGACAATGATTGGTTTAGTTGGCTGAAATATTTTTTTCATAAAATTAAGGCGAATGAACAAGGCCAATTTATTAATAAAAAAAAATCCACAACACTAATCGATTAATAACAACATATGCACAAAAAAAAAGAAATTTAAAAAAACATAGAACTCGAAAAATTTCCAACAAGTAGGTATCAGACAACTAATTCAAATAAGTTGTCGGAAAGATTCTCCAACAAATTTTCAGAGATTTCTTCTTGAAACACGTTAATATTTTTAATATATAATCTCTAATCTATTTGTTTTTGATGTATATCCATCATTTTTCATATCCTTGTTCTGCTAGAAACTTTTGTCTTACTGGTTTTCTCTGGTGGGTCGCGAAATATGAACTTGACGTCTAGGTGAGTCGTGCATTAGAAAAATTTGGAAACCTATAGCAATAGTACCTCCTTGGTTTGGAGCATATTCAGATGGGTTTTATCATGCACTGTTATATCCTCGATACTATCAAAGCTGTAGCGGTAGACAATAAACTCTCATGATGTGTTGAGGATCATGATTATTACAAAAATAGCAATGAACAAGGCCAATTTATTAATAAAAAAAATCCACAACACTAATCGATTAATAAAAACATATGCACAAAAAAAAGAAATTAAAAAAAAATCATAGAACTCGAAGAATTTCCAACAAGTAGGTACCAGACAACTAATTCTAATAAGTTGTCGGAAAGATTCTCCAACAAATATTTAGTTACCATCGATAAACCAGAGATTTCTTCAATGTTCAAAATGAAACACGTTAATATTTTTAAGATATAATCTCTAATCTATTTGTTTTTGATGTATATTCATCTTTTTTTATATCCTTATTCTGCTGAAAACTTTTGTCTTATTGGTTTTCTCTGGTGCACAGTTCGAACGAAACATGTAAATTTCTGAGACATATAATGCACATAATTGGAGCGTGGTATAAAATAGATATTTACATGACATGTCATGTAAACTTCAATTATATGTCATGTAACCCAGCAGGATTCTGCGTGATTACATGACATATAACACAAATTTACATGATTCCAGACTTAAATTTACATGACGTCATGTTTACATCGCATAAATGAAGTTTACATGACGTGTAATCTTCATTATTTTTAACTGTGTGGGTCGCGAAATATGAACTTGACGTCTAGGTGAGTCGTGCATTAGAAAAATTTGGAAACCTATAGCAATAGTACCTCCTTGGTTTGTAGCATATTCAGATGGGTTTTATCATGCACTGTTATATCCTCGATACTATCAAAGCTGTAGCGGTAGACGATAAACTCTCATGATGTGTTGCGGATCATGATTATTACAAAAAGCGATAAGTGAAAGATACTCTCAATTTTCTCAGAATTTAACCCCTGGTCGTGGCGCTCGCAGCTATTCAACAAGACCAAGCTGAGGATCTTGAGTTCAATTCTCACCGGTCGAGGATCTTTTCGGGATGAACATTTTCTCGACTTCCCAAGGCATAGTGTATCTTCTTACCTGTCAGAGAGGTGGGTTGTGCACATCGGTCATATGAACTTATTTTGGTCAAAATCATATTCACTTCTTGTTGTGCACTATTGAAAAGGATATAAATATTTAAAAATCAATATCAGTTTGTCGACACATTTATATTTAGATATTCAACTTTTTAAAATGTGAAATCATCGAAAAACACCTGGGAATTTTAAAAACGTTTACCTGAATTTTGACGGGTTTCCACGGTCTGCCCTTCAAATGTGTGGTTTTCCAGTAACAGTTGGTTACAGATTCCCTTGACTTTTGGGAGCTCGTAATCTAGGCCAGCCAGCTGAGAGACGCTTAAGCTGTGAAGCAGGATATGTCCCAGTTGGGAAGTAACGCCGGAAAGATGATGAGTTGAAATATCATTCATGACGTAATTCAATTATGCTGAGTTCAATAATACATAACAGGACATATTATTGGCAAAATTCCGATTTTTTTAAGCTTTCTAGATACATTTACATATTTATTAGATTGATCTGACCCAATTAAAGCAAGCTTTTGACGAATTCTATGTCAAATCGGTCAGACACAGAACTCGAACATTTTCAATTTACAGTAAATTTTGCACATGTTTTCGGTATGGTGTTTATAATAGAAAAAGCGATTATTTTGACTCAAGATTAGCTTTTGAAAAAGGGGTATTAGTTTTTGCATGCAATTTACTTGAAAAATTGTAATTGTGTGATTAATTATTTTTTGCATTAAACTTGATATAATTTAAAAATGGAAGTGATCATGATAATCATTATGGTTTAGAATGATTTCTCTCTTATTGTGTCATCAGAACGTATTAATTGTGATAAAAAAAATGTTGAAAACCGATCAAAAGTTGTTATAAGAAAAAAATTTTGACTAAAAATTTCTCCATCATAAAACATTGTCGCAAACATCTGTTTCCTGTCAAGATTTAATGGTGAAAATTTTGATAGGAAGCAGAATGTTTTAAATGTTAAGTTTTATTTTCAAAAGTTATTCTTGAATCAAAATAATCGCTTTTCCTATAGAAAACACTTATTCTACCATACCAAAACCATGTGCAAAATTTAATCCATATCGAAGATGGTTGAGCACAATTTTTTTTTTCCGGCTCATTCTGGATGGAACTCGTTTGGTCGTCATCTAACGCAAAGCTAAAATGCGAAGGTTCGCTGTTCTAGAATGGTGATTAGTGCATCCTAGACGAAGTTACTAGTGACAAATATGGAAGAAAAATCACCACAACCACACAGCAATTTAAAGCACAGTTAGTCGAAAATACTTGTTTGAATTCGCAAATTTATTGCAACATAACCTCACATTTGATCACCAATTGTAACAGCTCAGCATCATATGAGGTGCCTAAGATAGTGTAAGACAGGGTTTCTCAAACAGTGGTCCGCGGACCCCTAGGGGGCCGTGACGACTTCTCAGGGGAGCTGCGAATCCAGTTCAAATAAGTGAGGGGTCAGTGTTGTTGGGTTTCCATCATCGAATATTTTGTAAATTTACCTCTATCAAACTACCTTTGTCAATTAGAGGTAAGCGACATTCAAGAAATTCGATATTCTACGAACTCCACTCATTTCACTCAAAGTCCATAAGTTTTCTGCGAAAATTTCGATTTTTTCCTTTTCTTTTCTAGCAAGATTCTTCACAAATATCTGTCGAAGTTCTCGGACAGCTCCTGGCGATTTTCTATGGAGTCTTTCCACTGTTTACAATGAGGCGTAAAGTTCATTAGCAACGTTCATGTTGAATTTCTAACAATATCTACTGAAATTTGCTTGGCAATGAGATTTTGGAAGATCTCTGAATCGAATAAATCTTCCCAACTTTGGAAACTTTTTAATACGATTATTGAGGCAACTTTAAACTAATTCCAGGGAAAGAACTACAGGATTTGCTTTTGTGATTTTTTGGTTGGAGTCTCCCCAAACACTTTTGAAAAACTTGGGCAAGATCCTTTGGGATATTCCTAAACAGACTATTAGGAAGATATTCAACAGATTTTTGGCTAGATTTCAGACCTGGCCTATGAATTGCCTTTTAAGAATGTCTGTTGATTTGCTCCGTGATTTCTGATAGATTTTTCCTGACTTTTCAATAGATTTCTTGACAGTATTTTTAATTGCATCTTTGAACTACAGAGGAAAACTTTAAAAGATTTCTCTTTGAAACAAGTGTAGTTAATACAATTTTATCCTTTTTGTAGCTTTATCCGTTTCTAAGAAAAAATCGGACATATAAATTATCTCTATAATTTTTCATGAGCTAAAAAAGTAAGGAATTGTTTTGACGAATTAACCAAGGGCGAAAAGCCAGTTTGATAAAAATAAATAATAATAATTTTAAGGGATCCGCGGGTTGTTTGTAGAACTTGAAAGGGGGCCGCAACTTCAAAAAGGTTGGGAGCCACTGGTGCAAGATATGTTAAGCGTCAAAACCTAGATAAGTGATTGATAATAGCGTATTATTAAAAAAAACTGAACAATTTATTTTGTACTCATATTAGAGTGGCTAATTATAATCAAAGTGCAAAAATCCTAAGAAGCTCTCAGTAAATCGGAATACAGCAAGTATAAAGGATCAACGAAATTGAAATTTGTAAGAGAAAAACCACAAAATGTATGTTATAAGTGTAGACAACGAAATAGATTCAAAAAATAAACTACAGTGACATCTATAACCGAAAATGTATTTGGAATAGTCTTTTACATACATTAGATTGATATTCTCCATACAATCTTCTGGCGTGTGACCCCCTATGAATTAATGGATGTTAGAACTTCTAGGGGCCAACCGAAAACAAGGTGTGGGTGTACCTTAAGATTTTTACGGTTTGATTTTTAATTATCATGTATACTGAATGGTTCGGAAAGCCTTTCATTGAAATACGACGAATTATACCATCAATTTTTCCCTCTTACCTTTCCCTTTTCATCGGAACAGGTAGGTATCGTTCCAGCATTACCGTGTGATAAATATTGAAATGGATGAAATATTTATAAACTTTTGTAAATATTTACAATTAAAAATTCCAAGCAAGAGGCGCATTGAAATAAGTATTTCCATTGAATATCCATCAAATTTTAATTAAAAATGAAAAGTCATCTTAGACATCTTACACAGATGGCTGAGCTTCATTATTGATTTGATTTTTCTTATTATGCTTTTCATGAACTTCCGGAATTAGGATCAAAGTATTTGGATTGTGGAGTTTAATTAAAAAGTATTGAAATGTGGTTTAGTATCCTTAGATAAAGGCATTTCGACATATATAGAAAAACCCGGAAGAAAAATTAGCAAGACTAAATCGAGAGGCAACGAGGTTAAGAAGAAATCGAGGTATATAGAGAGATATTGTATGCAGTATGAAAAAACCGAAGATATCATCGAGATAGAGAGACATGGAGATGTAAAACAGTGGGATGCGGAGAGTCGACTGTATTTCACAAAAAATGATCTTGCTCTCTCAAACACAGAATTTCTACGAAAAAAAATGAATGCGAACACATTTGCATGCTCTACATTTTTGAGGATAAATTCCAGTTAAATACTCAAGCTTAAGCCTGAGCTTGATTGGTAGCCCGTGGTTGCAACTCCAGTATCGCCAGATCAGCTGCACTTACACAAGGAATCACTGCTTAGAACTAACAGACACTCTCAGTGTATAAGTGCTGCTGATCTTCTATTTTTCGGCAACAATGGCGCCTGCCACGTTAGAATGAAGACCAATGAGGGGAAGGGGGAGGAATTGATATTGCATTTAAAATTGGCCCACAGTAGACTGGATATACCCCTGCATCTACGCCAGTTCATGCGGGAAGATATAGGAGGTGGAGGCAGAGGGGCTTGCTTTTGGTTAGGACTGCCTACCCTGATATCATAACAGTTTATTCAGTTGAAAGTAGGCTGAATAAACAGCATTTTAGCTGAATAAGCTATTATTCAGCTAGAATTGTTACTTGGGTATGTATTGGGCGAAGGAAAGGCGTGCTATAGCACGGCGTAACAAAAATGACATTTTCCCGTGTCTCTAGGATTGAATTATGTGTCTCTAATAGATTTGGGGCCGCTAAATCTGATGCCGTTCTCAGAAATTTCCCTGAACGTCACAAAGTCGTCAGAGTTGTGGTCAAAGTTGTGTAAAACACTGGTTTAATTGCTGTTTACATAAAATTTAAAGTATGATTTATCAAACTTTTGTGTGATCCAATCCAACCAGCATCCAAAATAGGACTTAAACCGTTATTTCAAACATAATTTGGTTGAAATTGCACGATAAAATTTAGATTAAATCGATTTTTTCAACATACTTGCAGTCTCCATACAAAACTCTTCGTTTCTCTTGTATGGAAAAATACAATCACCAATAAATAACGTTTAAGCATCGAAGGTATTATGAACTTTGCTAATAAGTATTGCTATACACATGAAGTTTGAATGCTGTGGCAAATTAAGCGAATAAATTGCCATACAAGCTGGGAAACTTGAATGCAAGTTGGCTAATATAATAATATTATGCGATTCTACCCCATTACCCCGAATGCCATTTCCCCGAATGCCATCACATTTAATAACTTTGATAAATTCCCAACGAATCAATTCATCAATTTTCATTATATTGGGTTGAAAATTTTGGGTTTTCTTATTTATCCAACACAAAAAATATATGAAATTTCGATATCAATGTTTGAGGTTTCATCCAACTTTTTGCCACTGTGCGTTGTTTGGGCTGCTGGTTTAAGGAGGATCCGCAAATTCACGATGGAGAAAACATGATTTGCATGAACCTATGCTGAGTCGTTGCAAGTCGTCAACGCGTGAGTTGAGTGACATAATTGCCAACATTTCGCGCCCAGATTCAGTAGCTTCAGAACCGAACGGTAACAATAGGTTAGACTGGATGAATGTCTACCGGCAACTTATGGACAACTTCCCTGTCTGCCTGTCTTCAGCTTGTGCATAGAAAGCAACGCTGCATGCAACACTGATTACACGCCGTGGGATCCTTCTGCTCAATGAAGTGAACCAGATCATAATCATCCAATAGTCGTGCATGTGCGTGCTCTTGAGTGCTGGTTGTAAATAAATTTCTTTAATAATAATTATTATGATTTTATTACAGTCGACACCCGGTAGCGATAGTGATCGATTTTACGGAGTAGCATGCACCGAACTGAACTACTGATAGGGGGACCTGAAGTGAAATGCACCAGTTAAGAAAAATGTGCAGGAATGACGAATTACACGAATCTAGTTGATTTGTGTCCATCTAAAGTGGTCATGAGTGAGTTTTAATCCTGATCAAAGTAGATTTTTGTAAAATCAAACCGAGTAGTGTTTGGTCCTTCGATACTTTTGCGTGCTCCTGTGGGATACACGGAGGAATCGAGATCAATTGTGTTCGGTTCCCGTTTTGCGAGTGCGAAAAGTTATTCGTGTTCAGTCGAGGATGGATTGCCACCTGGTGAGCTCGTTCTATGCTTATATTTCTCTCGTGGTAATTTTAGTTTATACAAAGATGTACCTTCTGCCCCGACTAATGGAGTGTGAGTAGCTCTAATCAGAAGCTCAACATACGATTGTATTGCCGTCGCGCTACTTCTTCAAGTTATCCCATGGATGACATTTCATCCAGTCTATAGTTCTCTGTTTTGACGATAAGAGTTTGTAAAAGATTTCAATTTATCACAATCAATGTTTCAAAATATGTAAAATTAACAAGATACGAACAATTTGAAACGTTTCAAAGATGTACGTAGTATTTCTCAACCAAAAGAATTTTATCCCTAAAAAATTGACAAGGTGTGTTTTGACCCAGGCACCCCTACGAGCCGTAGGTGTAATGTGAACTACGACGCCGGATGGGGGATGCCGTATGCAGCTAGCTAGACACACCCCACGTCCCACTCAGCGAAGCGAACCTGAAGGCCTTGAGGCCATCTCGAATGTAGGGTATAGGGTTCAGGGCACACATGATCAGCTTAGGTGTTGTAGCATAGGCATTCGTAGCTGGAGCGCGCACACACTTGCATAAGTATGTTAATTATTTCTTTAGTTGGCACGCAGAGGCCCCAGTTGGAGCTAGACAGGTTATGTGTGTGTAAATATGGATGAATTGCCACGATGAAATAGTTACAGTCTCCCCAGATGATTGGTCGCCCACAATTTATGAATCAGCTGATATTAAGAAACTGAATGACAGTCAACTCTCCATAACTCGATATTGAAGGGACCATCGAGTTAGGGAGGTATCGAGTTACTAAACACAAAACCAGTGCAACTACGATCCAAGGTACCACCGATGTAGCCATGAAAACCAGCTTTTACTATGGTTCTCTAACTCGATTTCTAGATACCGAATATCGAGTTTGGGAAACTTGACTGTAACTGTAAAATAATTGAAAATAATCAGCCGATTCGTATATCGTGTCTACATTGATTTATATGTGTGGACAGGTTTTTTGCCGATCCATAGAATGTGGTTTCAGAAGATGTACTCTAATTGAAATTCTCTATGTAACTAAAAATGGAATGGTCAAGAGTTGGCTCGCAACATTTAATCACTGTTGCATTCGTCCAGAACATCGACGTGTTTGTGAGATGAAAAAAGTTCAAGAAATCTAGTGATGGAATTGTGAAATCAAACACGAACTTATGAAAAGATAACCAAAATACGGAACCACCATCATGGTAGCGTGTTACTCAGCATTTGACGTTTGACCTTAGAGGCAGGGACAGTCGGTTCAAAATATTATCAACACATTCAATAATCTCAATATGTATGAAGTGTAAGTAATTATATGCCAAACTTAACCATTTGGTGTGCATGCATGAAAATGTATTGTTTATTTTTCTCTTTATATTTCTCCGAATTTACGAAAATTCCTAAATGATTCCTAATTGCGGGATCAGTGTATATGTACGCGAATGCAACCCGGCAGACTGTTAGACACTCTGCTACTAGTTAGATGCGTGAAGTTTCGTCGAGCTCGATGATGTGCTTAGCTAAGACCTGTTATTTGTGTGAAGCCTGCGGGATTGATTGATACCCTCCAAACAGAGACCACAGACAGGCTTCGGGATTTCCTGCCAGCGGCTGGCTGCGCACTGGAATGGTTAGTACTTGTGTACTGACGCGGATGATGGAATTTTCTGCTGCTCATAATGAGGCAAAACGCTGCTGCACAAGTCTACGGAATTTTTGTTCTATTTTTATGATGCGCTAATGCAAATGCGGATGCTGTTCTTGTCATTTGATTATCTTACCGGTGTGGGCACATACTATCTCGAACGGGAAGGGAACTGGTCTTTGACAATTTACATATTCAATTAAAGACATTCGGTAGACGTGCTCTTTTGTTGAAGAGGCGTTTTGCTATCGCACCTCTCTGTCACAGGTAGAACGCGTTACGCAACTTCTAGATGATTTACGGTCGCATTTACAATATAGATAAATTGTTTTAATTACTTTTGTAGATTGGAAAATATCTTGCTTGCTGAAGGTGGAAAGTATTTCCTTCTATATTAATAGCGTGTTTACACTTTGAACGTGGTTTTAAAATATATCATCATGCATAGTCAGGTTATTCTTAGCTCAGATCAGATTTTTTTTTTTTTTTTTGAGAAAGTCCCAAGTTTACATCAACGAAAATTATTTTTTACAAAGAACACATCGGATTCTGACATGGACATTCAATCACTCATCAACTTTCTCGTTTAAACGAATTTGATTTGTTTCAACAAATCTGAGAGATATTAAACTGATCTTACTCTTCTAGACATTGGAAAAGCATTCGAAAGTAATTGATATGGAGGTGTGATTTTATTCTGCTATTCAACATGCAACAATTATTCTAATTTAAATTTATCTGTAACACCATACCCTTCACAATTAATATCAAATCTAAAAAGTCTTTGAGTTCCTTAAGTCGAAATACGAGGAATTAAAAGGTACAACATTCGAACAACTTTTTTGATGCTCTTTAGAAAATAAAATTTTTTAATTCATCCTGTGAAGCATTGCCTAGCAGAACCCAAGAAAACGATTAGCCTATAATACAAATTGACATTCGTAAGAATTTTCCGCCTATTTGTTCCAAAATGTCCGACAATGCCGCCGCCAGTCGTCAAACGGAGCCGATGATGAAGCTTACCCCCAGCAACAACCAAGAGAATTGAACATTCGGTCATAGAGCGCCCAATGTTTGTCAGTTTTCACTTTTCTGATGCGCACAGATCATGGTTTCATGGCTCTGCATTAAGGGGTGGTTTCCAAAAAAGCCGCGCACCGCATCACATCCTGAGCAAAAAAACATGGCAAACATATACCATACCATGGTATTAAATAAAATCACAACTTACCATATTGATCATAATAGTAGTTTACGAAACAAGTTGCAGAATGATGATTTTTTACAGCACGAGTCGTAAATTTATCGAGGCTTGCCGAGTAGGATAATTACGACGAGTGCTGTATAAATCGAGTTCTGCAACGAGCTACGTACAACATTTTTTGTAATTTCGTAGAAGACCATTTGAGGGTATCAGAAATTATATCGTAATGCATTCACAATTATTTTACAATTTCTGAAAAATTGTTGTGTTATGATTCATTACGCAACTCAAAACAGTTGCATAATGAGAAAGCGATGCGTAATGAATCACTACAGCACTGGTGTCAGTTGCGTAATGACCATTCCCGCACTGCATACTTCAGTGCAGGAAAGTAGGCCATTTCATGACAGATTGGCGTGATGAAAAACAGCCTATTACGATGAGAAATTGCAAAAAAGTATTTTCCAATGAATATGCTTGAATTTTACACAATCGTGTAAATTTGGTTGAAAAATACAGAACTGAGTCATAAAGTTTGCGTTTATTTCTATGATCCCTGCTAGATTCATAGAAATAATAATAAAAAACACCTGCATAATAGCAAACTGACGTGTTTTAATACTGAGTGCATAACAAAATGCTATAAAACGTTTTCAAGAGCTCAATTGAGCATGTAGTGCATACCAAAATACTAGCAAATCATGTTATGGTGAAGATGAATGGAAGCCGAAACTCAAATCTTCAAGAGCACAATTTTGGAGAACCAGTAAGCTGTTCAATCTGGAATCCTGATTGTTATAGGCTTGCTATTTCCTTCTGATCGGGGCAGCCGTTATTCAGTCACTGGGGTAGTAGCGGCAAAAGGACCGCCGTAACGCAATACGACGACGCAAGCGGCAGATTTTACGCCAACCAAAGTCACGCACATGCAACCGCAGAGGAAGACGCACAGTAGATAGTTATAGTTGGTGTGCGCAGTAAACCAAAGAAAAAAACATCAAGATTGCAAACATAAGGTGATGTGTTTTTTCGTCGTGGAACCAAAAGCAACGGAAATGTGATTTCCTTACGTAACTGTTTTTCATTATATGTACCTCGAGCGCGTGCACAAAAACTAGCTGATGATTTGGTGTGGTGCCGAAAATTGCACCACCCTCCAACGAAGCCGCACATATTTCGCGCCATTGTTTATATCTCGCAAGTATCATTTCGAACTCCAAAAACCAGAGCAACGAAACGTTGAGTTCAAAATTCCACGGCATCTCAAACGCCGGAGGCACATCGTGGATTAGATTACACACAACCGTATTACTGTCAGTCGTAAAATCAATATTATTTGGATGGTGTGTTTAGAAATCGGATTTTAAAAGTTTCATCTAAGAACACGAGCATTATGACAAACTACCTCGATAAAATTTAATCTAACATATATTGACACATATAATAAGCTGTTCGGTAATCCAATCCGCATGATTTTGAATAAATTAACTCATCACGTTTGGAAGAGCAGGATAAATTATGGGTGAAATATAAAAAAAAATCACGAGCTCAGGTGGGATTCGAACCCACGACTCTTTACCATCTAACCTACCGAGCCACTTGGAGACCCATTGGACCTCGGTTAGTTGGTAAAGCACAGTTGCATAGCATACAAAAGTCTTGGGTTCGATTCCCACCTGAGCTCGTGGATTTTTTTTTTTTTTCATGATTTCACCCATAACACAGCGTAAACAAAAATGATACTTTTGCGTGGTCTCAAGGATCAAATTATGTGTCTCTAGTAGATTTTGGGTCGCTGAATCTGATGCCGTTCTCAGAAATGTTCCAGCACGTCACAATTTTTAGCTACAGGTCGCCAAAGTTGTATAAAACACTGTTTTATTGATGTTTACATGAAATTTAAAGTATGATTTATCAAACTTTTTTGTAATATAATCTACCAAACATGCTAAAGAGGACTTGAACTTTCAATTTAGATGCAAATCAGTTGAAATTATACGATAAAATTTAAGTTAAATCGATTTTTTTCAACATGATTGCAGTCTTCATATATAATTCTTTATTTCTTTTATATGGCATAATACAATACTTTTCTGAAGCACCAAAAAATGACATTTTACCATTGAAAATATTATGAACTTCGTTGATAATTATTGTTCTATACATGAAATTTGAATTCTGTGACAAATTGAGCAAATCAATTGCCGTACAAGTTGGAAACTTGCATGCAAGTTGACTGAAACAGTCAAATTAGCATTTTCAACAGTCAATATCTCAAAAACTAGACGTGCCATGATATTTCTGAAAACGGCAATGGACTCAGCAACCCTTAATTTAGTAAATAGCGGTTTTTTGGTTCTTGAGACAAAATCGTGTTCCGCAGTGTAATTTGTCCACCTCTACCACGCATAATAAGTTATAATTTTGTTTCTAACAGCCAAAAACATGTGGCTATTTTGTTAGGATTCAAAATGATCTGATCTCATGAATAGTCGTATCAGAAATTATGCCTACTGATCACATATATGCAATATATAACTATTCATTACTATTCATTCAGGTTTTGACGTCAGGTTTATCCTTAGACCTTCAATATACTTGTATGTTTGTACTGCAAATCCTGAATAGCCAAACAAAACAGGGTGTCTACATGTTTACATAAATTAAACTCCCTTATATTTCCAGGTTTTAAAAAGTTATTCCAGGTTCAATAAATTCTCAAAAAAAACATGAATTTTTGACGATTTTTTCATTTTAGATGACTAAAAATTTGTTTATTCAAGATTTCGGTTTCAAAACACTTAAACAAAATATCTAATTTCAAAGTATTTTTCACTTCAATAAAAAAAATATCTGTTTGTTCTAAATGTGTAAACAACTTAGGAAAAAAAAGGCGATTTTATTTTAATTTCCCCTAAAACCAATTATGCTATCAGCTCGTCCTCTTGATGCTACAATTAGATAACACGAAAATTAAAATTTCAAAACTACATATTCAAAACTGAAGTTTTATTGTTTCACAAGGTGATGGTTAATCAGAGAGAATATAATTCAAAAGTAATCTTTGACTTGTTCACTTTGAATCATACGCTTTTGTGATTTATGAACATCAGGTAGATTTAATTAAGATTCATGTCTCGACAAATTGAACTCGAAAAATCGAGTTATCTAGTTGTGGCATGAAGGAGACGAAATGATTTGAAAGCGCCTTTCATCACATCACAAAGTCAGATATAAGGTAAAAACTCGAACTCATGAAAATAAATAGCCTTTCCCGTAGAATGGAATTGAGATTTATGGTCATCAGCGACGCACCCAGAAAATTTATTTGGAGGACATTTTATATGTTTGGGAAATCAGAGTTGGAAGTGACTGACCGTCTTAAATAACAACATAAGAAAATTTTTATTTTCTAATAATGTTATAACAAACAAAAAGAAACCTAACAGGACATGAGAGTTTGATTCCACATTTGAACAGATCATCCTTCTGCTCCAAGATTTAAACAAGCATGCTTTGAATTCATCTCAATGAGTGGGATCGTTTTGAATCCTGATTTTTTTCGATCTCAGCGTGCGGGATTTGTGCCAGGATTCAATCTCACACTCTGAGAAGTAATCATGTTCAAGTCATTACCAAAAACATATAGCTTTTTTCCATAATGCTTTTCACATAACTCTTATTTACAAATCGTATGGATAGAGTTCATTATGGATATCACATACCTTTCAAGCATAAAGACGATGGATATGGAATCCAATGGAAGTTGGTATCATAGACAAAATCATATACATTTCGTCCAAAACTAATATAGATAATAATTGATTCTTTAATAAAACTGAAATGGTTTTCAAATGGCATTTACTACAAGATTATTTGAAATAAATTTTCAAAAATAAAAATACGTTCACGTACTACATTTTAAAAATTATTTATTTAAGATAATATTAGAATAACCGAAAAAGATTTATTAGTTGGAATGGTTTTAGAAGGGCCAAGTACTTCTCCAGTCTTCATTTTTTTATCATTCGGGTATTTGGATCCACTACCTGCAAAGCCATCTCACAGTAACTACTGGAACTTGAATAAAAGGGATTTTTGTTGTAGCATGGTCGGTATATAAATCTAAAACAATAAAACCATGTTAACACAAATTTAAGCTCAAAACTAACTGCCGAATAAAATAACTCACCTATATCTATAGATATCGTCGAGCAGAACTTCATCAAGTTCTCAGTTGTATAGAATTAGAAGCTCATTCTTCAACGAGAAGTAAATAATGGTTCCACATTCTAAAATATATACATAAAACTATATAATTATTGAAAAACTGATATTTACCCGCTTACCTTAAAAAACTTACCTTTCGTCGCAAATCCTTTATCTGCTAGCGAAATGAATGCAGTGGCCGCCATCGTGTCACTAAATATAAACACAGATTTTTTTCACAATAGAAAATCATATACCATGTATCTGATTTTTCGATGATTTAATGGATAAACGATGTCCAATAAGTTATATGTGAAATTCCAACGATTTCCATATTGTTATTATTTAAACCTCATTGTACCTTCATATAGTCTTTATTGGGTGTTAATGAAACCTATCAAATATGAATTCTGATGCGTGTATATGATTTCCCAGATAATATAATCGGATTAATTGGCTCAGTGCAGGATTGAAGCACTGTCATTAAGCTCACAGGAGATTGATTCAATACAAGAATACAACATGCTCCCCGAATGAAATTGTACTGAATGTTCCTCGTGTCCAATTCCTATTCGACATTTCAATGGGGATTGGGATGAACCTAACCTATGGAACAAGAGACACAGCAGTAAGGAACGCAGTAAAATTATATCGGTCGTCAGAAACGTCCACAAGTTGTATCAGACCTTTCTACTGGTTGGCCTCACTAGCGGTCATTACCAGACTTGGTGAAGGGTATTAAGTCAAAACTTTGACCGCCACGGTACTATGTTTGGTAAATTCAGACATGCTCTTGCGGAAGTCAATTCTAAAATTCTGATACCATTGTATTTATATTCTCTGATTAAAAGCAAGGAGTCCCGTCTTAATGGGAACTCATTAAAGTACATATATGTGGATCAAAAGGCTATCAAAAATTGACGATAGACTTATCCCAAACGTCCTGTTAGACAGGAATGTTCAGTTACCATTGCCAGAAATATCAATGCTGACTCGATTTATTTTACCATCAAACAATTGATCAGGGATTGAATCCTGGGATTCAATCCTTCCATACACGTGGCATGATTCATTGCATGCCTGGATTTGAACCAAAAATGCGCGCGAAACAAATCTTGCTCTGGTGATTTTAGATCTCAGCAACTCTTGGAGAAGGATTTTTTGAAGACTGCTCCAAAGTTCGATTCAATTTTCAAGAAAAGTCGAAGTTTTACAGAAATTTATCCATTGTTTCTTCCATCGATTTCCTTAGGACTTTCTCCAACATTCTCGTGTAAAGCATCGTCAATAATTCAAAATTCCTTCAGAAATTTATCATTTTTTATTATTTCCCAAGCCTTCAGTAGACTTCAAGGAAATTTTGCAGGTCATATTGGAGAAATCACTCATGAAGCATTCTGTGGGATCTAAGAACAATATTATTTAGAACATATGGAACAGTAATAGTAATAGCCCTGAAGGTTTTCTGATCCTCTAGAATTTCACACCAGGATTGACTACAAGTAGAATGAGGTAAAAAAGTGACTTCAAAAACCATTTTGTTTAAAATGACCTTACATTTAATAGAATCTTTTCAAGGACTTGCATCAAAATGAATCAAGACTCTAAAAAGAGACCTTCTTACCTGAGAAAAGTACTATTTTTCGAAACGTGTTATAATGTTTGCTTTTTCCCTACAAAGTTTATTATTTTTGAAGGATAGGCGAAAACTTTTTGTAAATCTCAATCTTAAGTGCTACTATATTGATAAACATCATAAACGAGTAAATAAAAATGACTGCAAAATTGAAATACAACGTATTGATAGCGATTTTTTTTCGATTGAAAAGATGTTGTGTCACAAAAAGGACATATTCTTCTACTAATTCAAAATAATTTTCCTGATTGTGGCCGAAATTCCCTGAGAATTACAGGTTTTTTCCAGGTTGAATAAAATTCAATGATAGTTCTAGGTCTTCCAGGTTTTTCCAGGTAGTAGACACTAGGGCGGTTCACAAATTAAAAATGTTTGAGAATCTAATCTCCCATATGTTCCTTACCATTCTTACCATAAAAATAGTTTTCAGCTTTCTAGGTGGTGATTTAAAGGTGGCCCAAAGACAATGTAGGTTTATATGAAAATTACTATGGAGAAATTTTGAGATACATTCCAAACACGCTAGTACTGTTTTGCAAGTACAAACTTATTATCCAATAGTAAAACTCATTCTTCAAACCATAATGAATAAATTTGCTGAAGAGAGAATTTCAATCCGACAGATAGCAGAAAAGATAGTCATGAGTTTGTTTTCTATTATTTAGCTTAATATGGGATTATAGCCCTGCAAACATATACAAAAATTCCAAACAAAATTAACTCAAAAGGGATTTGTTTCTTCAGCAACATCCTTCATTGAGGTTTGAAGAATGAATTTTTAGTATGGGGTGATAAGTTTGTACCTACATTACAGTACTAACGTGTTTGGAACATTTCCCAAAATTTCTTCATAGAAATTTCCATATAAACCTATATTGCCTTTGGGCCACCTTTAAATTACCACCCAGAAAGCTGAAAATTTCACAGAACACTATTTTTATGGTAAGGAGCATATGGGAGATTGGATTTTTAAACATTTTTTAAAATTTGAATCGCCCTAGTAGACACCCTGAAAAAATATTGCAGGGTGAGTTTGCGAAATAGATGTTGATGCTTATTTTAAGATCCTTAAATATAACTAGAACGCTATTTCCAGAGAACACTGATGGGCGACATTTTTCAGATGTGATGAATGTCAGGACCTTCCGAGTACCTAATATCGACTCAGATCATTACCTCGATGTAGGTAAAATGCGGAACCGGAACGATATGCGGAGATTTTATGCAACGATCAATGGCGCGTGGCACAAAACCGTACCAGTGCCCACCATGTCCAATGATCGAGAAGGGAATTTGCTGGCCGATAAAACGGCGGTGGCTGGCAGGCGGAAGGAGCACTTTCAGCAATTGTTAAACGATAGTAAATCTTCGAGCTGTTTAGTAGAATACCTATAAGTCTTCAGTGTCGTGTACTAGACTCGACCTGCCTGGTACACGACACTGAAGACGGCCTTACAGTTGAGGTCGAAATACGCGTATCTGTCAAAGGATACAAACCCTAGTGGAATTGAATGGTATAGTACTAAATTTGGTTTTTTCATCTACTCAATTGCTAAATGGTAAAAAGGGACATTTATCGATAAACATTGATGATGCCGACCAATCTGTGGATCCACCGACCATAGGAGAGGTTTAAAAAAGAAATGGGCAAAACGGCTCATTTCAATGAACGGATCCGATCCTGATCACTTATTTTAGGGAACCGGATCTTTTGAACGGAATGTGCGGTTCCAACCTTCTTGCGCGACATGCGTCGTTCCTTTCATATCTTTCTCTCTCTTATTGTTCATAAATTTGTCCCCAGAAACTCACGATACACTCGGCTGATTTCCGCTACCCAAACCAAAAGGAAGAAGAAAAAAATGTGCTTGCCATTCAAGCGGGCACTTTTTCTCTCTATCTCACATCTTCCTGTGTGTAAGTGGGCGGGGCAAATTTGTCTATCTATGCTGAGAGCGCAGAGAGCACGGTGCAGCAGAAAACTTTGCTTGCATGTGAGGCGTGGCGCGCAAAGCAAGGCACTTGTCAAGCGTTATAATAAAGCGGAGAAACGAACGAAGGAGAATGGACCGATGCACGAGTTCACTATTGAACGTTTGAGCGGTGCCGAATTCACTCGTTGCTATGGTCACGTAAATAACACGGCACCTCTCAAACGTTAAACAATGAACTCGTGCATCATCCCTTGGACAATGACAATGTCTGAACATGGTATCCCGGCGAAACTAATAAAGCTGTAACGTGCTACGCTGGATGGTTCGTAATCGGATTAAAACTACTGCAGAAGCTAAAAGAGACATCTAAGCTAGACGCATCTATCCAAAAATAAACCCTCATCTAAAACAACACGAGCATTCATAAGATCAAAACAACCTCTTCCCAGACAACCAGAAATCGCATGAAAGTTCACGTTACAACTCGTTTATTCATACTAATTACATCAAACCCGCAAAACACCGTGGATAAACTCGTCAGATTGATGAGTTTCCTCGCATAAAACACTTCTTTTCTGAGTTCATTTGTACATTTTGTTTCGTCTCATACACTCGTACAAAGTAAGTCGAATCAATCCGTAGCAGCTGTCAAATCAACATTTGTTATCATAAGTTAAGTCGCATAAGATCACAGGTTAGTTCGGTAGAATATTTATACACTCGCATTGTATGTTATTGTTCATCACATAATATATGCACGCATATCGCTTCCACTTTTGTACGTAGAAGGCCTTTTCGCGACATCTTATAAGTGAAATTTTGCACATATAAAGCCTCCAGGTGATTTCGTTATATGTACATTTTGGTTGTCTGGGTTATGACATGCTTCCTTCTAACGAATTGATATCACGGTCACCAACTCAAACCTCACTTACGTGCCAAACTGATCCATTGAAAATCGATTTCATGGGGCCTCTGGACCGCCATACCTCCCAGGTTTGACAATCGTTACTTATGTTTCCGCGTGCCCATAAAAGTGCACTTAACGATCGACAGTAGTGTGAACAGTCAGTCGTAAGCGGTTCGGCGACAAAACGTCGAAAGCCAAAACATCGAATTCCAGAACGTCGAATCCCAGGACGTCGAAAAGATTGAATTGGAAGGAAACGAAAATTCCTGGGATGAATAATTCTCTCATGATGTAAAAAAAGAAATCTGGAAAACAATTCCAAATCGATGTTTAAAAATTGACAGCCTTCGACATTTTATCCTTTCGACGTTTTGTCTTTCGTCTTTCTATACCTAAACCGTGGTAAGTATTAGCGCAGTTCGGTGAAGGTGTTTACGATCACGAACCCATTCGTCGTCGTTGCCTGCGCGCTGACGAGAGGGCTTTTAATTTTTGATTGACGCCAAGTGCGTGTCTGAATCGATCACACGAATGAAAAGCCGTTGTCGTCGTCGTCATCATTACATATTGTGGTAGGTAGCTAAAAATGTTCGATTGAGATGCTGTGCTGCAGCAATGCTACCGGTTTTATGGAGCATGCCAAAAGTCAAAGTCATGAACGTGAAGCCAAGCCTTCTTCAGTTATGATGACGTTTTTGACTGAAGGAAAAGTCGAAAAAAGAACACATATTATCTTTAAAAGGTTACATTTTTTGTTTTTATTTTATATTCTTCTGTTAGTCTGTTAGTAATTTTTTGAATCTTTTATTGCTTTTCTCTCGAGGTATCAGAAAATGATAAAGTTCAACTTTTAAGAGCACTATTGTAACTGAGGATTATTATCCTATCTTTTAAAGGAAATTTCGGTTTCCTTTCCTTGAAACAAGGGTAAGGATTGTCATCTTCGAACGCACTAACTCCCATCTATATAACCGTGATTTAGAATACGAAAAACCGTCAAAAACAATGAAAATTTCCGAAGGAAATTTTAGAGGAACATTTGAGCAAATTCATGAACAAAAGCATTGCCAATAAGGCGGACATAAATGTTATAAGTGTACGAGCAATTATAAAATATTCGTAAAATCCAAGTACAGTAAGTTAGTGAAAACAGTTTCATTTGGTAAAATTGCAAAATCTTGTGCACGGTTTTATGAGAATTCTGCTCTAGTCCGAAACTAGAACCCTTTTTTTGTTTTGAAAAGTGCTGCCTTCGACTATGTGAGAATGATTGTTCTCCTCTGAAAATGTCATATCCTCTACTACTTCCAATGCTGAGAACAGTCCAATCTGAATCTCATTAGTACAAAAGAAGACAAATTAGATCTGGGCCATCGAATAGCGTGAAATATAAGTCAACACACAGTTTACCACCATTCCGAGCAAGACTAATGACCATAAAACCAGCACAAGGTCTGCTAATTTATGGCCCCAAATTAATCCAGCACAATACCGCATTTTCTTACGCACTCCAGCTAACGTTACACGCATGCCATCACACTGTGTAAAAATTTGATTGATATGACACAATTGAATCTGTCTTCTGAATACCGTCTATCGCCAAAGACGTTCATTTCCCTCAGAGTTGGTTTTCATTCCAGCAAGCAAATCAGACCGACTAACTGGAAGACTGATGCTGATGATGCTGCCGCTGCATACCCAAACCAAGTGGAAATTGGTGAAAATGGGATTGTCGACCCAAATAAATCGACACTTTATGGCCTGCCATTACCGGACATGCCCAAATCAAATGAACAGCCCAGAAAAAAAACGCATTAAAAATTAATCACATCGCACACCGGTAAATGAGCTACCAATGTAGCAGCAGCTGAGCAAACAACAACGGATCAAGTTGATACAGTGACGGACAAAACTGGCTCAAATTTTTCATAATCGTGGAATTTATATATTTTTGGTATACTTCCATAATGATTTCGGGTTTAATATGTATCTCATTTTACAATTCAATTTTACGAATAACGCATTTGCTGAATATAGCAATAATAAAAAGAATTATTAGGAACATGAATAAATGGAATTCTTCAAAACAAGAGCAATAACACTGTTCGACAAAAAAAGTCGATCTGAATGCACAGAGACCGGACAACCCGGGCTTGACAGTATAAAAATAAACAAAAATAATGGCGTTTTCAGAATGTTCGTGTCTGCCCCAGGTCATTTTTAAAATATACTTGAACTTTTTGCATTTTTTATTTAAAAATCTAATCTGATCAATAAACCGACACAGTGTTTTATATTCAAGACAGCGGAATTCATGTGCCATCTTCTTCTTCTTTCTGGCGTTACGTCCCAACTGGGACAAAGCCTGCTTCTCAGATTAGTGTTCTTATGGGCACTTCCACAGTTATTAACTGAGAGCTTTCTTTGCCGATTGACCATTTTTGCATGTGTATATCGTGTGGCAGGTACGAAGATACTCTATGCCCTGGGAATCGAGAAAAATTTCCTTTACGAAAAGATCCTCGACCAGTGGGATTCGAACCCACGACCCTCAGTATGGTCATGCTGAATAGCTGCGCGTTTACCGCTACGGCTATCTAGGCCCTATGTACCATATAATGTTTAAAACGTTAAGTCCAATATGAAGAGTTGTAATAAGATTTGCAGGAAGCCCTCCCTCCTTTTTTTGCACCCTCCCCATTTTTAAAGTATCGCAAATGATGGAATATTTGATGTACAGGGGGTTGTCAAAACAACTGGGACAGGCAAAAATTGGGCCAAATTTGGAATGCTGTAACTTTGACAAAAATTGACCGATTTCAATTCTTTAAGAAGTAATGGACGGGTCAACTAATCTAGTTTTGAGGTGCATCCACGGAGATGAACTATGACCACCGGATACCGGTGATAATCCGGATTTCCGGAAGCATGTCTTATGCAGTAAAATTATGACATGTTTTTAGCAAAGGTCTCGGCTAAAAATTCAAAATTTTATTACACATGAAGATAGAAGATCAAATTCTGAAGCGATTAGTGCGCCAAGTATTAAGATCGATCCAGAAACAACCAAGATATGGCCATTTCCCCGGAATCGGTGCCGGTAGTGGATCCGAATTGGGATCAAACAATTTATTCACTCAAAATATGTCGCGCAATATTGTTTTCTCCCTAGCTTATCATAAAATATCCTATTATAAATTGAGAAAGAGTCTTGTACAGATTTGGCCACTCATGGCGCCGCCAAGTGCCCCGGGGGAACCTTGCATAGGGGACATTTCGATTTCGACACCAAAGCATATCATGCGACGGCTCATTCTTCATGTCTTGTCGTAAATAGGGCAACTGTAGACTCAAAACGGATAGTTGACTACAGTGACTACTTCCGGGACCACCGGATGTTCCAGAGGGAACCTGTAATTAGGGACAATTGAAATTGAACTCCAATACATATCGTGCGACGGTTCATTTTTTATGTCTCGTGCTAAATAGGGCTATTGTAGACCTTAAGTGGATATTTGACTACAGTGGCCACTTTTAAGACCACCGGAATTTCCCGGAGGAATCTGTCATTGGGGACATCACAGACTCCCTCAGGGATATCCGGTGGTCACAAAAGTGGCCAAGTGACGATATGACTACTACAGAGAGGCAGTAGCACTCTAATATAAATTGACGCTTATATTGAGCTGTTCGGTAATCAAGTAGTCCTATCCTATTCGTATGATCTAAAAGTTATTCATATCACACTTTCGACAAATATATGAATTAAAAATATTTATTTTTTGTTTTATTTTATTTTACATTAAGAGCATGAAAATGAAATTTGTAATCTTCTACAAAATTGTTTCTAAGAATGTATTAAGGATTACATTACGTGTTAACCTAGGGGGTGCGGACTAGAATATTTAAGTTGTTCAAATTAAACACAATCTTTTCCACGAGTGCTAAGCGTTGTTTGTTTGCTTGCCTCGCAGGAAACCACATGCAAAGTGCACTCTTAAAATGCTTCACACAAAGTATCATCAATTCAATGCTGACGATTTTCCCAATAAACAGACTTAATCAGAAAGTGTCTGGCCGTGTTGTAAAAAAAACATATTTAAGAAAAGTTGAAAAATACTTCTGCATAATTTGAACCAAGGACAACTTTTTTTTAACATTTCGCCGTCTTTGTGTTACATAAATTGCATACCATTTTTTAGCGTGACGAAACCATGGCCGAACATTCCTTGGCGTACTCGGATCATTTTTACGAAAAGTATTGTTTGACAGTAGCCTGGCTGCTTGTTGATTTTCAGTTCGCATCCCCCACGTGTTAACTAAAACTAGGGTGCTCCAGAAAATCACATTAATAAAATGATCAACTTTCTTGTTTCCAAAATTTTTGGTACATTATCTTATGCAAAGTTCAAAAAACGTCAGATTTAAATAAACTTTTCAATAGAAAGTTTTTCTGTAGCTCGCAATTTGACCAATTAAGCGCATTTTACTCAATCATAGAAGAGTGGTCCAAGAGAAATATGTTTTTTCACTCTAGTTTTTCTAATAAGAACTTCTTGTCACTGACTGTAAACGACTTTAAAAGCATAAGAAAACGCTAATTTTCATGTAAAAAAATTGTATGTTTCAATTTTAGTTTTTCGGACAATTTAAGAGATACAAAAAATTTTGCGGAAGGATGTGCTGTTTTGTATTGAATTCAGAACATAACTCATATTCCGAACAGTGACGATTTTGTAACTAATATTATCAATATTTTTCAATATGAAGGAATTGAATAATTCAAGAATTTATCATCTTATGCAGAAATTTCTTAAGTTGATTAAGTTGAAAAGTCACTGCTTAACCAATTTGAACCGTCAAAAAATTATTCAAATCACGATAACTTTTTTGTTTATTGATGTTTTTGCACCATTTTTTCCACAAGTTTTCAAAAAACTTTTCTAGTTTAAGAATCCGTGTCGATATTGATCATTGGTGATCTGTTTTTGAAGATATTCCGATGTTCCTTGGGGGACCGACATTATCCATATAAAATGTCATTTTGCTTTACGTCAGTTTATAAATGAAATTAAATGTGGGCTATATAATACCAGTTAATAAGGAGCTACTCTGAAAGAATCGTTCAAATCGGTTAATTATTAGTGGAGTTATATGAATATTACGAAACGATGTTTTTGAAGCTTTCAAGATCTTTATTTGGCCAGCGTGGTTCCAGCAACATAAATGCTCATTACTCAAAAATGGCTGCACCAAATTGCTTCATTTTTTCACAACATACTCTAATTAATATACTGTATCGAAGAGTGAATATCTGAATACGACAAAAAATATGTAGCCTGAGATATTTAAGTGGGTTATGGCTACGCATCGGTTTCCCAAGGAATTTAGGAACATCTCCGGTTCCAGATGATCATTTATCAATATCGACACAAATTCTAAAACTAGAAGAGTTTTTTGAGATCTTGTGCAAAAATATCGAGAAACAAAAAAGTCATCGCGATTGTAATGTTTTTTGACGGTTAAAAATACAGCTACCGGTAGAGGGGTTAAAGTCGAATGTTCAGAATATGGGTCATGTTCGAAAATTGAGACAAAACGATGTACCATATTTTCTACGAATGAGAAACTTAGTTATACTATTTCAATGAAAATGGTGACCACCTTAATTTTGAATAACATCAAACAAAGAACCTAGATAATACAAACAACTTTGTATAAGATAGTTTTCGTCAAATGTGTAGGAAAGATGCACTGGTGTTCGCCATAGTATCAGTATTCGCCACCCCGTATTAAGTACCGTTTCAAGACACAAATGCACATAAATCATTTTGTATTCATTAAACCACTTTAAACTGATATAAGAACATTAAAAAAAATAACATTTTCCTTAAAGTTTTGGCTCCCTTGCACATTATATCACCATGGTGTTCCTTAAAATGCCTTCTCCCAATGAGAAATCAATGCTGATGGCGAACTCGGAAACAGGTATTAATAACATGGCGATTACGGGTGCACGTGATCCAGTATTCGCCACCGCAATTTTTCGGCTCTCTGGGCTTTTCTATATCTGTTTTCTAAACTATTTTTCAAAAACGGCGCCGGCCAAAATTATTCAATCAGTTGGGATGGGGAAGGAATGTAAGTGTGTAATGATTGTTGCTTCTAGAGACCGAGAATATCTCTACATCTCTACAATCACCACGAGACGGGTATTTGTCAGTGAGGAAGGAATGAGATCTGGGAGTCACCTTCAATCAATGGTGTGATCCATGGGTGAAGAAGAAAAAGACGACTTTTACCTAAAACCAGTTTTCATTTTTGTCTATTTTCACCATATTGGTAGAAGATTAGGAAATGTCGAACTACTCAAAGGTTATTTTCACTAATGACAAGAAAATATATAATACAATAATAATGTAAATGTAAATTATATAATATAATAATAAGAGTTTATCCGACACTTTAAGTCAGAGCTGTAAATATTCGACACTTTGAGCGACGTTCGTTTCGTTGCCATGGTCAGCAGTCACAGCAAGAGCGGTAGAATGAACGTCGACAAACACAAAAAAGTGTCAATTGAATGTCGTCTGATACGAGAAAAATTGCATAAATCATTAGTTTTGCATAGAATTCAGACATCGGATAATAAACAACATGGATAATTTGATCTTGTCTGTTATGTCGAATGTAACACACCTACAGTGAAAGCAGAACAGAAACAAACAACACCATAACGCTTCCTAACATTGCTATCGTGGTCATTGGCATTCAATTGACATTTTTCTTTTCGACATTCGTTTGATCACTCGTGTTGTGAATGTTTAAGCGAAGCAATGCCGAATATCAGCGAAAACGTGTCGACTACCGTGATTGCTTACAACACTGCTTTAAGTGATGAACCATACATTGTTTGTTTGAAAATTACATAAACGTAACGTTGCCACAATGAAAATGTGTTATCATGAGCATGAAACGAGCTCACCAGTTAGTAATCCATCCTCGACTAAACACGAATATCTCTTCGCACTCGCACAACGCGAACTGGACACGGCGAGACGAAAAAACATGACTGCTTGGACTTCCACGAGGCACTCTCAATTAATTCAATTAAAAATAGTGATTTAACACCCCAACATATTTCTACTCATACTCATCGTACTTGCTAAATACATAAAATTTCAAGCCAATAATACTACGCCGAAATCTTAAAATTGGATTTTCAATGATATGCTGAATTGGAAATGGCTCCAAAATTATATGTTTGATGAAATAAAAATTATGTCAAGCCTTTGATATGAATTTTAAGTACAAATTAGTCAACTCTTTTGATCTTAACTTGGTCGAAAGAATATAATAAATGATTATTAGACAAACAAAGCAATTTTGTGCAGGAATACTTTTGAAGTTTGAAACACTTTACATGAGAAACATAGTAAAAATTTGAATTATCCGTATGGATCTATTCCAATGTATTATCTAACTGTTAAAAATGAAGATGAATCGAAGCCGAATCTCAAATCTCCAAGAGCACAAATCTGGAGAATCATACACTCGCTGGTAACATTTTTCGATTACATTATTTTGAAAAAAAAAATCGGGTTAAAAAAATTGGCCCTTTTTAAAAGATAGTCTAGATAGATTTTGAAAAAACTAAGTATGCAAAGTGGCTTAGTAGTTAAGGTCTACACCAGACTTGTTCGCTGTCACTATCAACGCTTAACCCTCTAATACCCAAATTTTTTTTTGAGCTAAATATCTTTTTCAGTTATCTAAAATCGTTCTAAACACGTTTTGGGCAATGATTTATTTTTATTCGCAAATCTATGAATTTTTGTTTTTGATTTTTATAATTTTTATTTTTGAACATCCCTATCCTTTGTCATTTTTTCTTGCATCCTCTTCTAGTTACTAATTTTTAGCAATAATAAAAATTCAAGTTTTTGCGGTACTTTTGAAAATATTAAATTTTTAATTTTTTTCTGGGTTGTTTTTTATTTTCCGTGTAATTAACGGAAAAACAGGTTTGAAAATATGTTAATACTGCTAAATACTACTAATAATGTTTGATGAAATAAAAATTATGTCAAGCCTTTGATATGAATTTTAAGTACAAATTAGTCAACTCTTTTGATCTTAACTTGGTCGAAAGAATATAATAAATGATTATTAGACAAACAAAGCAATTTTGTGCAGGAATACTTTTGAAGTTTGAAACACTTTACATGAGAAACATAGTAAAAATTTGAATTATCCGTATGGATCTATTCCAATGTATTATCTAACTGTTAAAAATGAAGATGAATCGAAGCCGAATCTCAAATCTCCAAGAGCACAAATCTGGAGAATCATACACTCGCTGGTAACATTTTTCGATTACATTATTTTGAAAAAAAAAAATCGGGTTAAAAAAATTGGCCCTTTTTAAAATATAGTCTAGATAGATTTTGAAAAAACTAAGTATGCAAAGTGGCTTAGTTAGTTAAGGTCTACACCAGAGTTGCTCGCTGTCACTATCAACGCTTAACCCTCTAATACCCAAATTTTTATTTTCGAGCTAAATATCGGGGTCTATTTTGTAAATCGAGCAGATTCACGTGACTCATCTGAAGTCACTGTCGATCAAAGTAAGCATGCATATTTCAGATGTCACCCGTCGACTCCCATAGTAATCCAGTCACATAAAGTGACAACTGTCGAAAAACTCGAGTGACAGAGCTGAGTCGAGCGATTTTTTCGATCGACAGTGACTCCAGTCGAGTCATTTTGATCGACTCGACTTATAAAATAGCCCCCATCATTTTCAGTTATCTAAAATCGTTCTAAACACGTTTTGGGCAATGATTTATTTTTATTCGCAAATCTATGAATTTTTGTTTTTGATTTTTATAATTTTTATTTTTGAACATCCCTATCCTTTGTCATTTTTTCTTGCATCCTCTTCTAGTTACTAATTTTTAGCAATAATAAAAATTCAAGTTTTTGCGGTACTTTTAAAAATATTAAATTTTTATTTTTTTTTCTGGGTTGTTTTTTATTTTCCGTGTAATTAACGGAAAAACAGGTTTAAAATATGTTAATACCATCAAGCTCTTTTTCTGTTATAGGTTGATCGTAGCAAAATATAAAAGGTACGATTTTTTATATTACACGTTAAATAAACCATATGCATTTGTAGGTTTTATAAGAATACAATTTTTCAAACAATTTTCTAAAATACAAAAAAGTTTGAAAAGTCATAAAAAACTTTTCTTATATGCGTGTTATGAGTCAAGGTTTAAGCCAAAAATAAAATCATTCTGATTTCCGAGCTGCAAAAAAATACGCAAAATTCCAAAGTGTACCTCGTCTAAAAGCGGGGTTGGATATTAGAGGGTTAAAATTTGCTGATTTGTACAGGCCGACTGCGATACAATTCGGATCAATCAACATCATATCAACATCACACTGTCTACTCCATCACAAGTGCATTGATGGCGATAGACTTTGGATATCACTGCCTTAAACTAAGCAGTTAAAATGGCCATTTACCAGTACGACATTTTTGACAGTGTTGCTGATAGGATGAAACTATTTGTTGGTCACTGAAAAACAGTAAGAGCATGGATAATTACCACGTGATCACTCATTCCGCAGTGATTATGATCTATAGCGCGATGTCGCATCACTGCTGTTGGTTGTCAAATCAAAGTGATATTGGTAGCTCGCAAGTGATAGTGATAGTTTTAGACCATCAGCCATCAGCTGATATGATTGATATTAGGCAACTCTGGTCTACTAATCCAGAAATTTTCAATGAAACGTAAGAGGCTGCTGCCAGTTCAGAATACGATTTGGCGCGAAACAGGTCAAAAATAGTAAAATGAAATTACAGGGTGATTATAATTTTCTGTCAGAAAAATAATTGATCATAGAAAAAAGATCCTTGAATGATTTTCAATATCTAGTTTGTAATCAGTTTTGAACAAATATTACATTTGCCCTGATAATGTAGAGATAGCATATTATTTTTTATCTTAATTTACAGAGAGATACGTTTTGATACAGTTGACACGCACGTTATTCAAAATCATATATTTTGCTCAAACATGGACTATTTTTTGCACAAATGTTTTCCATATTTAGAATCTTGCTGTTCCCTAGATAGCATGGGAGATTGTGGTAACAAGCTATTTAAATCAGGAAAAATTATGAGCGACGTTCAATTAAAAATACATATCTGTATAAATAACGTGCGGTACATCTGTAACACGTATGGAAAAACGACTGTGACCAATAATTGAGCTAAATGAAAAAAGATTCAATCTATATTTTGTCAAGACAAACTTTATAGAAGTATAATGTAGGTTGAACACTGATATTTAAATTCATACATGCATCTTATTTACATACTCATTTACTTTACTGACAGGAAATAGTATAACCGCGAAATTACTAGTAATATACACTATACAGTCAACTCTCCATAACTCGATATTGAAGGGACCATCGAGTAAGAGTCGAATCGAGTTACAGAACGTAAAACCAGTGCAACTGTGATCCAAGGGCCATGAAAACCAACTTTTAACATGGTTCTCTAACTAGATGTCGAGATAAGAAATATCGAGTAAGGGATAGTTGACTGCACTAAACCGACAGAAATTCGACAATTGTGTATGAACGAACACTTTTCATGAAGTGGTCTTAAAAATTCGTCAGCCACTGTATATTGCTGCGACCACATAAACATTACTCAGCTGGTAGCAAACGCACGATGATCGTTAATTAGAGTGAAAACGGCCTTGGCCTTCGCTTACCAACGAAGTTTAAAAAAAAGGAAGAAGGTTTAATGAACTGTAAAATTCATATGGAAATTGAAGAACGCATTGTCGAAATGATATTGTTGCTCGCTGAAATGACGAGACCGACCGGTCGTTGGTCCGTAAGTTTATGATGAACGGTTACAAGACATGTGATTAAAGTCGCTTTTGGGTTGCTTTAATCTCATCAAGGCCACGGCATGGGATGGGCTGAAGCCTGATGGTTTTAATTACAGTTTTGCATCTTCCTCTCCTGAGAGCTTCGGTGGAGAAATTTTGTTGCATTGATTCGTTCAAGTCCAATGTCAGAGTACTTACACATGCACAGAGAGCAGCTGTCATACCGGACAGGAAGCAAAGAAGAATCTCCGGTGCTCATGCAACGCGCAAACTCGACAATTTCCCCTTCGGCTACGGAGGAGCTTTTCCGGCGTTAAATTGATGACGTCGAACGAAGAACGAAGTTGACATGCTCCAACGGCGATGGGAAAAATGAGAAAGTTCAGAGAAACACGATGACGTCACACCGATTGTCTGGACTTAAAAATAGAAACGACATAACCTATCCATTTATTGATTTTCAGCTGGAGTTAGACTTGGGTAAAACCAACACGAGCTGCCAACAGCTGGTTTGAGCGAACCAAAACCGAAGCAACTGCTAGGGCATTATTGATTTTTCGGTTGATTCAGATGTCAATTATGGACACGAAAAGTTTCGGCATTCATTCAAATGGGGGAAAATGTTCGCCAATGCGGAAAAATCTAATCGCTGAAGTCACGTGATCCAGTCACTGGCTTGCACCAGGAAAAAAAAAATGCAATGGAGCAACCGATAATTTGTGGTGACGACCGGTCTGGAACAAGTGGACAAATGCTGCAGTCGAAAAAATACGAACCAAAATTATGCAAAGCACGAACTCTGGATACAGTCAATAGCGAAGCTCATTACGCTGCAGTGATTGGAATACAAATCACTGTGGAGCAAGCACTTGTTGAATGTTTATGTATCTTGATAGCTACTGTATTAGATGCTTAAGTACATGTACGTGTTGAATTTGTGTGCATTAAGATCCACAAACATGTTCGTGTGACATTAGATTGTACCGGAGCAATATTTCAGGTTTTCCCAGAGTTAACCCTTGGACAAGGATTGGATTGGGATTGGATCGGGATTGGATTGGGATTGGGATTGGATTGGGATTGGATTGGGATTGGATTGGGATTGGGATTGGATTGGGATTGGATTGGGATTGGATTGGGATTGGATTGGGATTGGATTGGGATTGGATTGGGATTGGATTGGGATTGGATTGGGATTGGATTGGGATTGGATTGGGATTGGATTGGGATTGGATTGGGATTGGATTGGGATTGGATTGGGATTGGATTGGGATTGGATTGGGATTGGATTGGGATTGGATTGGGATTGGATTGGGATTGGATTGGGATTGGATTGGGATTGGATTGGGATTGGATTGGGATTGGATTGGGATTGGATTGGGATTGGATTGGGATTGGATTGGGATTGGATTGGGATTGGATTGGGATTGGATTGGGATTGGATTGGGATTGGATTGGGATTGGATTGGGATTGGATTGGGATTGGATTGGGATTGGATTGGGATTGGATTGGGATTGGATTGGGATTGGATTGGGATTGGATTGGGATTGGATTGGGATTGGATTGGGATTGGATTGGGATTGGATTGGGATTGGATTGGGATTGGATTGGGATTGGATTGGGATTGGATTGGGATTGGATTGGGATTGGATTGGGATTGGATTGGGATTGGATTGGGATTGGATTGGGATTGGATTGGGATTGGATTGGGATTGGATTGGGATTGGATTGGGATTGGATTGGGATTGGATTGGGATTGGATTGGGATTGGATTGGGATTGGATTGGGATTGGATTGGGATTGGATTGGGATTGGATTGGGATTGGATTGGGATTGGGATTGGATTGGGATTGGATTGGGATTGGATTGGGATTGGATTGGGATTGGATTGGGATTGGATTGGGATTGGATTGGGATTGGATTGGGATTGGATTGGGATTGGATTGGGATTGGATTGGGATTGGATTGGGATTGGATTGGGATTGGATTGGGATTGGATTGGGATTGGATTGGGATTGGATTGGGATTGGATTGGGATTGGATTGGGATTGGATTGGGATTGGATTGGGATTGGATTGGGATTGGATTGGGATTGGATTGGGATTGGATTGGGATTGGATTGGGATTGGATTGGATTGGATTGGATTGGGATTGGATTGGATTGGGATTGGATTGGGATTGGGATTGGATTGGGATTGGATTGGGATTGGATTGGGATTGGATTGGGATTGGATTGGGATTGGATTGGGATTGGATTGGGATTGGATTGGGATTGGATTGGGATTGGATTGGGACTGGGATTGGATTGGGTTTGGATTAGCGTTGGGCAAAGTTGACCAGAACATCGATGTTACTGAATCGATTCAAAATTGAAATGTCGAATCGATTCACCGATTTAATCGAATCATTTGAATCGATGTTTTTGAATCGATTCGATTTTCAAGCTAATATGAAAATTTACAAAAAACATGCTTTCAAAATGAGAATAAATTCATTTACATTTCCTTCAATGGGATAACGTTTGAAACTAAAAAATATATTAAACACTTTTGCCGGAGACGAACCAGCCAACGGCTGAAAGTCTCGATAATAAAGATAATAATAATTAAACACTTTAAGGCTGATTCATAATGAGGTTTATGGTTTATCAACTCATAAAAAAAATCTGATCAATTTCATTGTTTTGAATCGAAAGAAAACATCGAATGAAGAAAATCGATTCGTTTGATATTGAGTACTCTCAACATCGATTCAAAAAATCGATTAATCGGAACGAAAAAATCGATTTTTGGAACATCGATTCAAAATCGCCCATCGCTAGTTTGGATTGAGATTGGATTAGGATTGGGATTGGATTGAGATTGGATTGGAATTGGATATGGATTGGGATAGCATTGGGATTGTATTGGGATTGGATTGGGATTGGATTGGGAATGGATTTGGATTGGGATTGCATTGAGTTTGGATTGGGATTGGATTGGGAATGGATTGGGATTGAAGTAGGATAAGATTCTTTTGAATTTATTTAATATTCAGAAATAAACTGGAAGAAGTGATTTTAAGTTTTTCAAAACCAAAACTTTTGTCACGCATCAAGGCTGGTAGGATGATGAAAGCTATGGATCAAATTTCTCACTATTTATTTCATAACTGGCATTTCACTCAAAGAAAGCCACCAACCGATTCACCCCTCACAGCTCAAACCACCCTTTTTCCCTTTGAATTAATTCAAAGCTTCCCGTTAAAGTTTTTGCTTTCTTCATAAACCATATAATCAAATTCTTCGTCTCTCAGAGAGAAACAAAGCCCTCTACTCAAAAATGGCTCGACAAGGCAATATGGCATTTGCTTTTTCTCAAGGTTACCTTCCCTGCAGCTGCGTGTTATGTACGCAACCAGCTCAATCGTTAATGAATAATTTGACGAAGTGAAAAGCTGCTCGCTCTCCAAACCGTCATCGTCAGATTTGAACGCATTTTCACAATTTAGGTGTGGGATCCCTTTCGCTTTCGTTTCTGTTTCGCTAGATTCGATGAGAAACGTCCAAGAAACTCCTCCTTCAATGAAAGATGGTGAATTATGTTCGTTTAGGTTATTATCAATTCCTATTGACAGAGGTCATCTTAAGTAGAAAGGTATTTTTGGCAGTGTAATTGCTACCCTTTAGCATTAAACTTGGAAGCTTTATTTATAGTTAGAAAACGAAGTTTCTTTGAAGTGACTTGATGTATCGATAACTGGATTAAGGAACAACTAGAAGACGCAACTTTTTTGAGGTCTTGATCATTTGGCATTACAGATCTTTGGCATAAAGGACATTTGACATAACAGTCATTTTCTATAATAATTGTTTCACAAAACATTTTTTTATCAAGAAGAGGCATATATTGAAAGAAGGGATATACATAATTTATGAATGGCCATTATTACAAATGGTCATTATGCCAAATGGTCATTATGCCAGAATGCCATTATTCCAAATGTCCGTTATGCCAAATGTCCAACATGCTAAATGACCTTATGCCAAACGACCTGTTATTTTTATCACCTTAATTAAAGGGTCACCTTCATCCGATTATCAAATAATGATTCAACACCTTCTGCTAATGAAATATTCAATGTTTTATCTCTTCAAACCCATCAAAAACAACAGTCAATGAACTTCTACCTTTGCTGTGGATCCCAGAAAAAAAACTAACAGCTGAGAAACAAAAAATAACGTAAGATAGACTCCAAAGTGGAATTACTTTGGGTCTAAGCACCCCACAAAAACGCTCAGATTAATCATAACAGAAGACAAAGCCGTATAAGCACACTGGTGGAAAACCGGCGACGGAGTACAAGCACCTTTGGCATATCTTCTCATTACCGGTACAAAATTGGGAGGAGAAAGCGTTGCCGCTGTGCTGTGCTGTGCCTGGCAGTTTGTTGAATATGAAAAATGCGAAACAATCACGCGTGAAACTTATGGCGCGAACCGTCACGTTGCGTTGGGACCCCCCGTTTTACTCCAGATGAAAATTAAGAAATTAGACACAAGGCCTTGACTTGGGGCTTTTGTCTATGGTTCGGAGAATGGGTTGTACCATGTCTCGTGTCGGATCATCCGTGTTGTTGGAGAGGATTTATGGCTTTAGTTTGCATGGAGAGATCTGATTAACCTAGGGTTAATAAACCAGAGCTATTCGTGAATGTTCTGGGGGAAAAAAGAAAGCATTACAGCATTGTGTTTGTATATAAGTACAATAAATGAAATTCGGCTCCGTATAGCTTAACTCACAATTGAGCCTCAAGTGAATAAACTAGAATTTTTCAATCTGGAATTGGCTGTGGGTTTGCAATTGGTTTTAGATTCGGATTGGGCTTAGGATTTGGATTTGGCTTTGGATTCGTATTTGACTTTAAATTTGACTTTGATTTGGTTTAGGATTTGGCATTGAGTTTGGTGTAGGATAAGAATCGGGTTTGGATTTTGAATTGGCTTTGCATTTTGCTTTGGCCACAGATTTGGATTTTATTCTGGATTTGGTTCTGGACTTGGACTTGGACTTGGACTTGGACTTGGACTTGGACTTGGACTTGGACTTGGATTCCACTAGCAGTTCTACCTGTGATTTGTAAAGTTCAACAAGGCTTTTCTCCAAAGATTGTCCTAGCATTTCCTAGGATCCCATCAGGAATGTCTCCAGATGTGGCTGCAGGAATTACTCTAGGAATTCTACAAAAACTCCTTCATGGATTTCATCGGTAATAACGTCATGTGTCCATCAGGTGTTCCTCCAAAAATGTGATTAAGATTTTGTCCAGCGATTTAACTAGGAATTCTTGTAAGAGTTCCTTCCAAAAGTTCATCAGGATTTCACGGGATTCCATCAGGATTTCCTCAAGGGATTCCAACAGGATTTCCTGTAGGGATTCCATTAAACAATTCTTCCAGGGATTCCGTCAGGAGAACTTAAAACTTTCCGTTAGTTAGAATTTACGCCAGGGAGACCTTCAGAGATTCCAACAAGAACTCCATTTCATCAGTAGTTCCTCTGGAGATCAGGAGCCACTCTAGAGATTTAAACACGAAAAACGTCCTAGAATTCCATCAGAAGTACTTCTAAAGATTCTATTATGAATTCCACGAAGGATTCAATAATGAGTCCCTTCAGAGTTAACATCAGGAGTCCCTCTAGAGATTCCATCGGAAGTTCCTCTATGGATTCCATCGGAAGTTCCTCTAGGGATTCCATCATAAGATTCTCTTGAGCTGCCATCAAGAGTTCTTCTGGAGATTCCATCAGAAGTTCCCTCAGGGATTCCTTCCGAAACTCCTCTATGAATTTCATCAGAAGTTATTCTAGCAATTTCATCATAAGTTTCTCCAGGGATTCCATCAGGAGTTTCTTCAAAGATTCCATTGGAATTCATCCAGGGGATTCCATCAGGAGTTCCTTCAGAGACTACGCCTGGAATTCATCTAGGAATTCTATCAAGAGGAAGGATTTCATTGGAAGTTCCTCTAGGGATTCCATCAGAAGTTTCTCTTGAGAGTCCATCAAGAATTCTTCTGGAGATTTCATCATAAGTTCTTCCAAGGATTCCATCAGAAATTCCATCAGGGATTTCTTCTGAAACTCTTCAAGCGATTCCATCAGAAGTTATTCTAGCAATTCCATCAAAAGTTTCTCCAGGGATTCCATCAGGAGGTTCTCCAAAGATTCCACTGGAATTCATCCAGGGGATTTCATATTCCTTCAGGGATTCCATTAGGAGTTCCTTCAAAGAAACAACTTGGAATTCCTCCAGGGGAATCTATCAGGAGTTCCTTAAATGATTCCATCACGAGCTCCTTCAAGACTATCTTTAGGAACTCCTCCAAGGATTCCATCAGGAGTTACTCCAGGGATTCCATCAGGAGTTCTTTCAGATGTTCCAACTGGAATTCCTACAGAGGTTCTTTCAGAAGTTCCTCTAGGAATTCCATCAGAAGATTTGCACCTTTGGAGATTTCACCTGGAATTCCTCTAGAGATTATATCAGGGGTTCTTCAAGGAATTCCATCAGGATTTGTTCTTGAAATTTTATAAGGAGCTCCGTCAGGCATATTATCATGAATCCAAGAGTTCCGATAGGGATCTCGTCAGGAGTTCCTTCAGAGATTCCATTAAGAGTTCCTTCAGGGATTTCACCTGGAACTTTTCTAGGGATTCCATCAGGAGTTTTTCTAGCAATTCTATCGAAAGTTTCTTCAGGGATCCATAGGAGTTCCTTCAAAGATTCAACTTAGAATTCCTCCAGGGAATTCTGTCAGGAGTTCCTCTAGGGATTCCATCAGGACCTCTTTCAGAGCCTCCACCTGGAATTCCTCCAGGGATTATATCAGGAGTTCCACTAATGATTCCATCCGGAGTTCCTTCAGATATTCCAACTGGAATTCCTACAGAGGTTCTTTCAGAAGTTCCTCTAGGAATTCCATCAGGAGATTTGCACCTTCGGAGATTTCACCTGGAATTCCCCTAGAGATTCCCTGGTTCTTCAAGGAATTCCATCAGGATTTGTTCTTGAGATTTTATAAGGAGTTCCGTCAGGCATATTATCATGAATCCAAGAGTTCCGATAGGGATCTCTTCAGGAGTTTCTTCAGAGATTCCATTAAGAGTTCCTGCAGGGATTACACCTGGAACTCCTCTAGGGATTCCACCTGGAACACCTCTAGGGATTCCACCTGGAACACCTCTAGAGATTCCATCAGGAGTTTTTTTAGCAATTCTATCGGAAGTTTCTTCAGGGATTCCATATCAGAAGTTCGTTCAAAGATACAACTTGGAGTTTCTCCAAGGGATTCTATCAGGACTTCCTTCAGAGCTTCTACCTGGAATTCTTCCAGGGATTCTAAGTATCAGGAGTTCCTCCAATGATTCCATCAGGAGTTCCTCCAGGGATTCCATAAGGAATTCCTTCAGATATTTCAACCGGAATTCTTACAGGGATTCATTCATAAGTTTCTCTAGGGATCCCATCAGGAGTTCTTTCGGAGACTGCACCTGGAATTCCTCTAGAGATTTTACCAAGTTCTTCAAGGAATTCCATCAGAATTTGCTCTTGAAATTTTATAAGGAGTTCCGTCAGACATATTATCAGGAATTATGGAGTTTCTTCAGAGATTCCATTAGGAGTTCTTCTAAGGATTACAGCAGGAGTTTTTCTAGGGATTTTAACAGGAGTTCCTCCAGAATTTCCATGAAGAATTCTTTCAGAGATTCTACCTGGAATTCCTACAAGAATTTCCCTTAGATTCCTCCAGCCAGAGGATCACATCTGAAGTTCTTCCAAGTATTCCATCAGAAGTTTCTCTAGGGATTTCATCAGAAGTTCTTCTATAGATCTCATCAGAAGTTTCTACAGAGATTTCACCAGAACTTTTCCCATGGATTCCATTCCAAATATTTCCAAGATTTCATAAAAAAATTCTCCTGGGATTCCATCAAAAAAACCTTCTGGGATTTCATCAGAAATTCTGTCAGGGATTGTATCAGGAACTCTTCTTAAGGTTCCTTCAGGTATCCATTTAGGGTTATTCTAGATTCCATCAGGCTATTTACTACGGATTTCTCCCGAAATTTATTAGGGGTTCTCCCAGAATTTTATTCTAGGAGTTTCTCTATGGAATTCTTTAAGGGAGTCCTCCCGAAATTCCTTGAGGGATTCATCCTGGATTTCCTCTAGGGATTTCTTCCGGAATTAATCAAGAGAACTGGGAATATCACCAGAATTTCCTCCAGAAAATACTTCAAATGTTTTACTACGATTTCCCTTCTTAAAATTTCTTCAGGGATATCAGAAATTAATTCAAAAAAAATTTCCACGAGTCCACAAGATTTTTTTTGTTTTTGAAAATATTTCCGCGAGAGAATCTACCAGGAATTCCATGGAGGATTGAACGAGAAAATTCCTAAGAAAACTTCTACAAAATTCCAAAAGATTATTCCATGGATTCCACTGATTTTTACTCAGAGAATTAAACTAAGCATTTCTCTGAATTTTTGGATAAATTCAAGTAGCAGTTTTTGAAGAAATCTTTGGAAGAATTACCAAAGAAATCACCGAAGAAATGCACAGAGAACTTCCTAAACACATCTCTGGAAGAACACTAAAATTAAATCCCTGAAGGTGTTCCTGAAGGATTCTCTAAGGCACTGTTTCTCAACCTTGGTAACGGCGAAAAAACGGCTCGCTGTGAGGTGTTCGTTTCAGCGTGCTTTTAACATGGTCGGGGGTCCGCGGACCCCCTGTTGAGAAACGTGGCTCTAAGGTAATTCTTGGGGATTGCTTGGAAAAATGCCTGCGAGAAATTCTGAAAGGAATCGATGGATTAATTTCTTTAAAAATCTTCGGAAGAATTTCTGGAAGATTCTTGAAGTAATTCCTAAAGAAATCCCAAGACAAATACCTCGTATGGTCTCTTCATAGATAGCAGGAAGAATCTTTGAAGGAAACACTGGAGGAATGTATGAAAGATTTTTAAGAAGAACCCTCTGAGGATAACCTGGAGGAACCATTCGAAAAATTGCAAGAGGAATCTCTAAAGAAATTCCTAGTGGAATCCCTGAAGTAGACCCTAGAAGAATGTTTGGATTAATTGCTGGGGGATCTCCTAGAGAAACACTAGAAGAGTCACAGAAAGATTTTTGACAGGAATTTTTCTTTTTCCCTGTGGTATTTTCTCAGAAGAGATTCCTTGAGCAATCTTTTCGAGCATCTCTAGTGGACTTCTCGGCGAAATAGCAGAAAAAAAAATCCTTAAGAATCTGTTTAGGAATACCTGAAGTTTCGCTGGAGGAATTTTAAAACAAATCTATGGGGGATTTTTTGTGGAATTCTTGAACGAAGCATCGGATGACTCACTAAAGAAATCCCTTGGGGAGTTTTTCAATAGATCCCCGTAGAAATTCCTGGTGGAACTTAAGGAGGAATGCTAGAAGGAAGCCCCGACAAATGTCTTGGTGAAATCCCTAGAAGAATTTCTGATGATGAATTGGTTGAGGAAGCTTCTGAAAGAATTTCTGAAGAAACCTTTGAAAAAAAGCAATCTCTGGAGGAATTCTTGTAAGTACCTTGCAGTAAACGCCGAAGAATTACCGAAGAAATCAAATACAATCCCCCCCCCCCCCTATGGCCAAAGAACTCGTAAAAATAACAATCACATATCCACAAGACTTGCCGAAATCACTCAAAACATGCGAAGAAATATAGTGTTGCTGCTATCGATGAGTTCAACGCAATTTGTAAAGCAAAAGGGCAAAGACCGAGTATGAAACATTCATGGCCGGACAAAAACGCGTTAATTACTAAACCGCCAAATCTAACTTACGTCAGTTGATTAAATCTTACTCTTACTCAGTATTGAAACACATTAAAAGAAAGAATTTAATTTTCCATAAATCAAGAGATTCGAATCAAATTATCATCGAACGAAGAACAGTTGCTCCAATACACAAAGGAACCCAAGTTTAATGGTGGAAGCATTAATGGATTATGTAAACGCTATCTTTTTTATTGGGTTTAATAATACTGTTATAATCCCCGCTACCAAAAACTTATCCCATACTAAAAAAAAACATCTGTAACAAACACGGATTCAAGCTAAACCCTTATTGGAGCATCTCCCAGTGCGCTAATGCCTAATGGCCCAAAACTACATGACCACTTTTTTCCGCATAATTTATCTCATCTAACTGATCAACAGAAATCCCCAAAACCCCCCGAAGGCCTTCGCTGAAACACGAAAAACGAAATCACCTACCGGCTACCGGGAGTTTAACCTTTTATAATGGACTTCCAACATCTAGTCTAGTCCAGTCTGCTACGTATAAAAACCAGCTCCTCCATATATTTTTTACACCGCAGCGCAGCCGAAGCCAGCTGGAGTTCACACTTCGCGGGTCGGACAGGGCTGGCAATTTGATTCCGATAAACATTCGTTCATCGGCACTCAATTAATTGACCCGCCGCCGCCGGGCCTTTTTCTAGCGCCCATTTCTATTTTTGCCGGGGCGCGAAATTCACGTAGTTTGCACAAACAAACAAAACTTTCGAGCAGAGGTTGGTAGCCCACAGACGAGATTCACATGTGAACTGTTGAGTCGAATTGGAAATCAAATGAACTCAATGAGGAAAAAAACAGATGAAAATCGAATCATTGCACGGTAATGTAACAGCACTGGGGGGTGTGACGATTAGAGAAGATCGGGCAAGTGCAACCATGAATACACTGAAACCTCAATTTACGTAAATTCTTAGCTTAGCTTACCTTAGACTGACTACACATATCAATGGTTGCTATTCCGTGATTGGCCGAAATCAGTGAAAATGCACAAAGAATCAACTAGAAGTTTGGCTGGGATTGGCCATAATCTTCTTCAGTGTGCATAATTCAGTGCCTCTATTTATACAGGGTCAATAACGGCGCCGGCCACGTCCTTGCAGTCAGGTGGGATTGGGGGAAGGAATGTTAGTGTGTAACCTTTGCTATTTGGAGACCGTGTTTGCCTCTGCATCTCCACAAAGGTTACTGGGAAGGATGTTTGTTAATGGGGAGGATCGTTTGGTCAAAGGATTCACTTTGATAAGTGATTAGACCATGATAAATAGTTTTTTGTCAAATAAAAATATGCTTTTATGAAAATATAATATTTTCATTTGATATGAACAATTTCTATGTAAAAGAAAATTATGCCGACACTTAAGGTGACGAACCATTCAAAGTTTGTTGAACAAATATCTAAATGTAACATTCCTACAGCTGTCAGGACGAAAGCATGTGTTATTATATTTTACTTATTTGAAAAGAAACAAACACTCGATTGGCTGGAACATCATAGAACACTCTTATTCTTATGCCGACACTTACAGTGGCGAACCATCCAAAGTTTGTTGAATAAAGTGAACCTTTCGCAAGTCTACACTTGTAGTGTCGAACCATTCAAAGTTTTTTTTTTATAATTACAAAAATAAAGATAAAAAGAAAGGGGTGTTTTGAAAACAAAAAAATGTTAAACATAAATAATTCATGAATTAGAGTTTATGTCGACTCTCACAGTGATCATATCATTTAATCATTTAATCATATTTACGTCCTACCGTTGTATCGATTAAATGTGCAGTCATACATATTTTATAGATTAGAAATAGTAGCATGAAACGAGCTCACCAATTGATCCGTCATCCTTGACTGAGCAGCAACAATCCACATTCAGCTTAACTCGTTTGCTCGGCTATATAAAAGCACTCAGAGAAAATAGGCGCACGACCCGGGAGGGAAAACAACTGACGACTGCTCGGGCTTTCTTGACGCACTGCCAAGGAGCAATCGTCAAGGTCGAAGATCAAACAGAACTAACCGATCGCGGAACTTTTTCACTTCACTCGACCGACGCGCGACATGTTTGATCCTGCCCTCGTCACTCGCTCCCGCAGAAGCAAGCGTCAAGGTCGAAAGATCAAACAGAACTCTGAAACCTCAATTTACGTAAATTCTCAGATAAATTGTTTCGTTTGTAGATCTGATGACATGAACAATAAATATTTCTTCGATAACCTTAAAAAATCGTTATACAAATATACCGTAGAGAAGAATAAAAAGAGCCTGGCTAGAAATTAACCTTATCCTACGAAGGATTTCTGAAATCACTTTTAGATCTGAAAGACTGTAGGTACTCAAAAGAGTTCTTGTATAACCTTAACCGGTCGTTGAGCTCAAAACTTGACAGAACAAGTTTTCATGAGCCTATTTCCCATGGCATTTGTGGCTGACCTAGAACAACAATTTGCCAGCATATAGCTGAAATAGCTTTAAACAAGTTTTTTTACGTAAATGGAGGTTTCAGTGTACCTCGGTTTAATTTAATGCTATTCTTGGAACCAAACAACATCTTAGAAAGATGCTAAATGAGTGCCTGCGCGTCAATCGAGAAATTCATGTTCCCCGATTAAACACAAGGTATCGATCGAATCGTACCGAACCGCCAACATTGAACAGCAAAATCCTTGACCATTGCAATCGCGGTTGAGTGAGCAGAGTTTACGTATACCACAAGCATGCTATCGATTCACGATCTAATCAATCCGTCGACAGACAGGCAAATCCACTCGTGTCGCTTCAACGTCCATGCCGTCGTCGTTGTCGTTCCGGTCCGCAAAAACAAATAGAAACGAATCGTAAGCATATCCGCATTGATCACACCAGCCAACCAACAGACGACCAGACCACCTGTTGCTGGTGTTGTTCGTCGGATTGGATTGGAACCAACAACAGTTGGAACGCGATGTCATATGACAGACGTTGAGGGTTTCTGCTATGACACAGCAGCATGAATGGATAGGAACGATACCTAATGGAATTGATATCAGCACATGTCGTCAAGAGAAATGTTTGAACAAGTACTTACGAACGCACATGCGCGTGCTAAGTTGGTGAAATTTGCTGCCCGCTAAACGCCAGTATAGATAAGAGACACAAAACGGTGCTTACCTGAAATTGGAAAGAAGAAAACATATGTTTAGATTAATATGAGAAATGGAAAAGTGAGCCACATATAAGGCACTGACACATGTCAAATTTTAGACCAATACCATTTTTGAAGAATATGAAGTAAATAAGCCGAAATCAAAAATCGATTGATGCCAAGGGAGACATCCATGTTGTATTCATTCTTAACTCTTCTACCGGCAGCGTCATTTTTTACCGCCAAAAAATATTCCATTCACGATAACTTTGTTGTTTCTCGATATTTTTGCACCATTTTTTCACAAGATCTCAAAAAACTCTTCTAGTTTGAGAATCCGTGTCGATATTAATCATTGGTAAACGCGCAGCTATACAACAAGATCAAGCTGAGGGTCGTGAGTTCGAATCCCACCGGTCGAGGATCTTTTCGGGTTGGAAATTTTCTCGACTTCCCAGGGCGTACCTGCCACACGATATACGCATGCAAATAAATGGTCATTGGCATAGTTAGCTCTCAGTTAATAACTGTGAAGGTGCTCATAAGAACTAAGCTGAGAAGCAGGCTCTGTCCCAGTGGGGACGTAACGCCAGAAAGAAGAAGAAGATTAATTATTGGTGATCTAGTCCATATAAAATGTCTTTGGCGGCCATTTTGTTTTTGGTCAATTTATCAAAAAAATAAAATGTGGAGTTCTGTTTGATCTTTCGACCTTGACGCTTGCTCCTGCGGGGGCAGGTAACGAAGGCAGGATCAAACATGTCGCGCGTCGGTCGAGTGGTGAAATGAAAAAGCACCGCGAATCGTTAGTATTGTTTGATTTATTGACGAGTCGCTTGCTCTTGAGTGGGCGAGTGATGAACACTTGTTCGGGATACAATGCGTTTTTCGAATTATATCGCGAAACCTATTAGGCGTGATTATATCATGGATCGCATCACCAACCATTGGTGACTCCCAGATCTTTACCTTATCCCACTAACCCAATATCCTTTCCATGACAACCGTGGAGATGCAGAGGTGATCTCGGTCTCTAGTAACAACGGTTGACGAACTAACAGTCCTTCTCTTCCCCGATGGCCGTAAGGACATGGCCGGCGCCTTTATTGACATTTAAAATTTGAGCTCTCGATTTGTACACATTGAAGAATGGTAAGCTAATTCCAAGCCCCATTCATAAATTCCCTGTGCAACTTCGATTGTTCTGGTCAATCACGGAGTAGCAACTACGAATTGTACGGTCATCTAGGCTCATGCTCATGCTCATGCTAAATTTATCAAAAAAAAATTAAATGTGTACTATACAATGCCAGGTAAAAAGGAGCAACTCTGAAAAAATCATACGGATCGGTTCAGTATTCTTGGAGAAATCTGAAAATTATGATATGAGGTTTTTAGAGTTTTCAAGATCTTAATTTGTTCAGTGTGGTGCCAGAAACATAAATTTTCATTGCTCAAAGACGGCTGCACCAAATTGCTTCTTTTTTTCACAACATACTCACATTAATATATCATTCCGAGGAGTGAATGTCCGAACACGATAAAAATTTTTAGCCGCAGATATTTACGTGAGTTATAGCTACGCGTCGGTCCCCCAAGTAATTTTGGAATTTCTTCGGATCCAGATGACCAATTATCAATAGGACATATTCTAAAACTAGAAGAGTTTTTTGAGAGTCTGTGAAAAAATGGTGCAACAATATTGAGAAACAAAAAAGTTATAGCGATTTGAATATATTTTTTTAGCGGTAAAAAATGAAGCTGCCGGTAGAGAGGTTAAACCAACATTTTCTTCGAAACAGTCTCCAATCAAATGGAAACGGGGTACAAAATATATACTTTGAGGGTCCAAAAAATATTGAAGTGTCCAAAATAGTAAAAAATAGTGCTTTTAAATTGAACTATTTTTGGCGTATTTAGGACTATATATGACCGTTTGAGCATTTTTATTTCATAGAGGAAACTTTTCTCTACATTTTGGCACGTATATTGACTTGGTTACGCTGTGTGAATAATTAATTGGTACAAAAACCGAACATCACGCCCTTAGGAGGTCTAAAATACGACAGTTACCCTACACTCTAAACATTCGAGCTCATTGAAGTGACACTTCATATCACATCCAGCATAACATATGAAAAATACCAAGTTAAAATATGAATCAAGTTTTGCTGAGTTTCAAAATTATTTGTTCACATACGAAGAAGCTAATTCTGTATTATTATCAAAATTATGGAACATTGTACAAACTTTAAAAAAGGGACTAATGTACAGTCAAATTAAGTACTACATAATTCATGAGAGCTTGCAAATAAGGTCGTAACTATCATCGACTCCTTTGCATTGATTTCACATAGGACCAAAATTTTGACTCAGGCATCAAAATAACTGTATTTACTTGATTTGAGGTTGCTGAATCATTTGGCGATATCAAAAAAGGGCATAGCACGTCTGGTTTGATAAGTCAATTTTAGACAACTTGCATGTAAGTTTTCCAGCTTGTAGCTTGTAACTAATTCCAAAGAATACGAAACAAAAAAATATTTTAATTTCATTACTAAAAAGCTATTTTTTTATGATTTTGAAAAGTATTGTATCTGACCTAGAAGAAATAACGAATTTCATATGGAGACCAGTGTTTGCAGACCCAACTCAAATCTCAATCATTGAGTTCTCCCGCGAGAGCAAACTCATTTGAGATCTGCTTCGCGAAACCCTCACATGAGATTTTGATGCACAACCACTTGCTCGCGCTCATGCCGTCAAACATGATTCAATCATAAAACCCATCGGAAATCTGTCAAAACCCAATGTTATTGTTTACATTAGAAAGGTTTGTTATATTTCAAAGGAAAAACCAAAAAATAATTGCTTTACGTAAAAAAATGTGGATATACAAGCTTATGAGCCAAACGTATAAGCCAACTCATGCATGATGTTTTGGCTAGTGAGTTGTATGAGCTACAACTCAAGTGTGAAATATTTCGAAAGAGAATTTGAGATTTCGCAACAACAGCTAAGATTATGACATTCAATGAGATTACTGAGCGCCTTACTTTTTACGTCTTTATCATTCTTGAACCATTATTTTTTTTTTTTTTTTCGTTTATGATTTTGGATATGCACGCTGTTTTAGAGTACGTTTTCAAATGTGAAGCTCGAACTCTAGAAATCTAAAATCAAAACAATGGTAAATGTCACCGAGGTGACGTCAAACCAGTGTACACGGTCGAAAGGAACTAACCAAAGTGTGATTGTATCACCTTTTTTGTCAACAGATGGTGCTGTTGGCAATGCTAATTGGGTCGCCAAATTTGTGTATGGGATAACTGGAAACAAACCATATTCTTAATATAATATATTTGCCCAAAGGATCATTACACCGAAAATGATTAATAGTAAGGCCAATTGAATGTTTAGGCCAAATGGGTTATTGGGAGTTTGGTCAAGGTTATCTTTTGATGGAACTGATGATTTGGGCTTTCTGGAATTATTGATGATATTTCCAATAAATATCAAAAGAAATTTCAGGAGTCTCGTTAGAATTTGCACTCAGGAAGCATTAGCAAGAACACATCGCACAGGGTTTACCAAAAGATTATTCATAAACTTTCTGTTAATGTTTCTTCGACAAATCTTTCAACAAATTCCAAGGCACTTTTTTAAGGGTTGCTAGAAAAAAAATTCGCCAGAATGTATCATGTAATTCCTGAAATTTGTTGTAGGTATTGCTCCAAGAATTCTTCCTGATACTTCTTAAGTTTATTATTATAAGGAGTTCCACAGAATTCAATTAGGAAAATATTCTTACCGAAATATTCGAGATATTCTATCTGTATGTTTACCACATTAAATTCTAAAAGTGTTTTTTATCTTTTCTCGCGAGATTTTTACCCCCGAGCCGGGACCAACGTCTTCACTTCCTTTCCGAAGGAAGTCGTCACTATAACTTCAACGACATAAGTCACTATCTCGGCGATGGAATTTAATCCCAGGTCCTTGGCGTGAGAGGCGTGTGTTCTAACCTGTACACCAGGTCCGTCCTCAAATGTTTTTTTAAGATTCCTCTAAAATTCTCTCGCATTCCTCCAAAATTGTCTAAAAATATATTATTTAAGAATTGCTTCAAAAATTTGTTTATTATTAACTTTGAAAAATTAAAAAAAAACATTACTCTAAAATTCTAAGTGCAATACTTTTAATTTTTTTCACACACTCTTCCGCGAAAATATTCAAAAAAAAATCGATACATTTGCTTTAGAATTTCTCCGGTGAATCATACCATAGTGTGATACCACTGTGATTTCTTGCTAGTATTATTCCAAAAATATAATCAGAGATTCGCGAAATATATTTGAGGGCATCAAAGGAAACTAAACATAAATTCGAGGTCCAGCCTACCGTTACTGTCTAAGAGCCCTACTCGATAGAGGTGCGATCCCGGAAAGTAGTGGTTGGACATCAGCCGACACATTAATCTCCTGTTCATGTTTCTTGGACACCTGAGGGAAAGTGCAATGCAATCACCTTCTCGAGTCACCACTGCCCCATTTTGGTGCCAACTGAGCAGGGTTTGCTGACGAGCAATTGTAAAAAAAAATCATTGAAGGCGATTTGACGATCAAATATATCGCCATCCATAGCCCACCTTGGCGAGTAAGTCTGCTTACCAAGGTGATGGTGTGGTTCGATAATGCACTCAATATTCAAATAAACTACTCTAGATATTCCTCGATAAATTTATTTCTTAAGAAACCATTTCATATTTTTTCCAATTATTTATCAAATTAAAATTGAGAAAACCTTTAAGGATTTAGCTCAAGTCAATCTATTAAGAATTCCAAGATCAATAGGAGTTTCCAGATCTACAGACATGTTTTATTTTCATAGATAACACTGTGGAACACGTTTTTATCTCCAGCATCAAAATACCTCTATTTACTTAATGAAGGGTTGCTGAATCCATTGATGTTTATAAAAATATCATAGCACATCTATTTTTTGAAATATTGGTTGTTGAAAATGCAAAAATTGACTATTTCAGTCAACTTGCATGCAAGTTTGCCAGCTTGTAAGGCAATTTATATGCATAATTTGCCACAGAATTCAAATTTGATTTGTATAACAATACTTATCATCAAAGTTTATAATATTTTTAAAGCGAAAAAGTGTTTTTTTTATGGTATTTTGCCATATAAGAGAAACGAAGAATTTTGTATGGAGCCTGCAAGCATGTTGAAAAAGATCGGTTTAATCTGGATTTAATCGTAAAATTTCAACCAAAATATATCCAAAACAAAAATGTTGTGCTCTTTTGCATGCTTGGTGGATAAGATCACAAAAAAGTTTGATAAAATATACTTCAAATTTTTGGTAAACATCAATAAAACTAATGTTTTCAACAACTTTCGCGACCTGTAGCTAAAAATTGTGACGTACTGGGAAATTTCTGAGAACGGCATCAGATTCAGCAACCCCAAATCTACTAGAGACACATAATTTGAACCTTGAGACACGCAAAAATATCATTTTTGTTGCGCAGTGTAATGGATTGTTTAAGCCTTAATTTCTTAATCGTTCAATGTATGGTTTTTGTAAACGTTTCCTAATTTGAAGATTAAAAACTGTTGTATTCGATCCCAGAGAGAGTCACAGGCGAGTTTCGGGCGCAATTTTTTATGTAGTCTGGAAATATTTCTGAAGGACTATTTATGATTTTTACAAAAAAAAAAATCAATTAAAATTTTTGATAAAAATATTTGAAAGAAATCAGAGAGGAAGTTCTAATTATTAGAACTTTCAGCAAAATACTTATGTATAAGATTTAATGCGATCAAAATCGTTTAAGCTCAATTTTTTTAAGTTCATTCTGGAAAAATATTCCGGAATAAATTTGTTGTAGAAAAACAGCCACAGAAACAATGGTTGGAATTCACGGTTTGGTTGCAAAATTTATAAATACATGCTTGATATTTTAGTATAATCGCATCGCTATGCATCTTCTTAATAATTTAAAACATATACGATTTCTTGGGAAAAATTTGGACATCACTCATAAGGAACTTATGTTTGTTTTCCAATCTGGAAACCTGGGAAATCTTGGAAATAAGAACAATATCGATCTCTAGATTGCAAAAAAATACATTGGTTTCTTATGAAAGTGGTCAATTTAGCTGAAAATGTGCAAAACTTTCACTGTATATCAGTATTTTCGATCATAATGTTTTCGTATAATTTAATTAATTAGGTTCTGTGAATGTAAACTACTCAAAACAAAATCGAAGATGAAATTGAGACCTTCAAGTTCTGAAAGTTTGTACAAAATTTGATGACTCTTTAAGTTAAGCTTGAAAGTTGAGAAAAGTGCACCGCAATCTGCCAAACTAAGGTACTGAGGGATCTAATTTAGTACTACATGTTGCCTAATGTGAGTACGTGTACTTCGTTCTGATGCATGAGTCGCACTCCACTATGCCCAAAACCAGAGCACCTACCCTAGTCTATGATGTTGCAGAAAGGCAAAAAATATCAAAACCATATCTTGTTACATGTCATCAAAGCGAACAATGCTACTAACGATGTTGTGTTTTCTGGTAGATAAAGGGGCCCAAATAGCCGTAGCGGTAAACGCGCAGCTATTCAGCATGACCAAGCTGAGGGTCGTGGGTTCGAATCCCACCGGTCGAGGATCTTTTCAGATTGGAAATTTTCTCGACTTCCCAGGGCATAGAGTATCTTCGTACTTGTCATACGATATTCACATGCAAAAATGGTCATTGGCATAGTAAGCTCTCAGTTAATAATGGAAGTGCTCATAAGAACACTAAGCTGAGAAGCAGGCTCTGTCCCAGTGGGGACGTAACGCCAGAAAGAAGAAGAAATCAACATGCGATTAGAGCTTGCGTTTTTGTGAGAGATGCCTTCAAGTTCATTTCCCCAGTCACCTTTTCTAAAGCCAAATAAGTGTTCGCAAAAAAATCCTTCACTAATCCCACCAAGTGCGTCATCATCCCAGAGAAACACCGTCATCAGCCGCGTAGATCGTGCCAGTGCGATTTCGGTTGTTTATCTTTGCGCGTGCTAAATGGAATTGAGAACTGCGTTTGTCGGGAAGTCATCCCGAGCCAGCAGCTTTGGCCAGCTTACATTTCGGGCTCAGCCAACCGTGGAACGATGACAAATGACTCGTATCCGCGAGACCATGGCTGATTTGTTAATGGCGCTTTCACGACTTTCAGCAGCTTGATGATTTCAGAGTGCTGTGGTGACCGCGGAAGATGATCTCCCCCTAGAGATGAGTTGGTCGGGTCATAAAAATGAAGTTCTAACGATGGCCGTCGTTCAAGCCTAACAGTGGTCCAGATTTGAGAAATCATGTCAGAAATTACTCATTCTTCGTATTTTGCAAAATTTGTTCATGACAAATGTTGTGGAACATGTTTTAGAGAGCACAGCCATTTGACATAATTTTGTTTTCCGTAACGCCATAAGGCATAATGGACATTTCGCATATACATTTTTGCCTGAACAAATTTTTACAAATTTGTATGGAGCGCACACTTTGTTCAGAAAATTTCCATATCATTTTATTTTAAAAGAAGTAGGGTAGGTGTTTCATAGATTTAACGATAGATGAAAATCGATTTGCAACCAGGAATGCTGAATCCAAGTAAAAACTGACCAGAAAAAATACGCTGAAAACTAAATTTTCACGAGTTTTGATGTTAATCTTCATGATTTTCAAAGCAAATATTAAGGATTTTTGGACATATGCACCTATTTCGTATTCAAACATGGAGAAAGTTATTTTTCATTTTGATGTGTTTTCAACTAACTGATATGGAAGATGAATGTTTCACTTTATTTTTTATTTATTTATTTATTGTCGTCAATCATGTTTGTAGACCGTTACAGAGAGTTTCTTATGCGCTAGTTACACTTCTACATTCAATTACCTATTTTTTCTTCTTAAGATAATGTGCGGAAGTATTGTTTTAGCTTCGCTTTGGACCAAGTTAAGTCGATTGAATTGTAATGTTTATTATAAGTAGTCATCATTTGGTTCATTGGCCCAAATTTTGCATAATTAGTACGGTGATAGTTGATTTCAAATAGTTCTCGATGGCGTAAACGTCTAGATGGTACATAAAAGTTTAATTTAGATAATAATTCTGGGGAATCAACTTTATGGGATACAATATCGTTTATAAATGAAATCATGGCATATTCACGACGCTCTCTTAGTGTTTGAATATTAATCAACATACATCTAGCTTTGTAAGATGGTAATGGAAATTCTGTCCAACCTAATTTGCGAAGAGCATATAATAAAAATAGTTTTTGCACCGACTCTATCCTTTCATCATGTACTGTTGAAAAAGGTGACCAAATTATGCTGCAATATTCAAGTATTGATCTAACATAGGCAATGAACAATGTTTTTATTGTGTATGGATCATTGAAGTTATAAGCGAAGCGTTTAATGAAGCCTAACATATTATTAGCTTTATTTATCATAGTGTTATAGTGAGGATATTTTTCTAATAATATCAAGTTTGGAAATTGAGCTTTTGATAGCTTTCTAGAAAACTGGACCACTGTGCGCCTGAAGCTTTTTTCGACAGTTTCTGCGGCTTGCGGCACACGCATTGAATGCTGGGAAAAGGTGCGAACGATTTTGTGGAACAAACCTGAAGAAACGGAAGTTTTGCGGGTCGCAGAGAGGTAGTGCGGGTGGAGGTGCCGAATTAGCTGTGCAAATCAAGCTCACTTTTAAGTGTTTATGTAATTGCTTTCGAGGAAATGATCATCATCATTGTTTATCTGTGCTTTCGAAAATCATGTAAATTGTGAGCAGTTAGTTCGAGTCAAAGTGCCCACCGCGCCCCACTGATGTTGCCCACTTTGTAACCGATGAGAACCGCGAGAAAATGGGTGGGTGGCCCAAATGAATGGAAAACTCGACCCGATGCCGAAGCTTCTTTTCAACGCAAATTTTGCATTGTTTTCCGTGTTCCACCTCTATGAAGAAGCCCTCGGATACGATCACTGAAATGCGAAGAAATTTCTATCATTTGCTAGGAGTCTGAGCTGCAGCACGATACCTTCCAAATCGGTACGTGCGAGAAGTGCCAATTGCAGTTTTGAACAACAGTTTCATTTTCATTAGTAAAAACACTACTTGAACATTTTAATATGGAAAACAATTATCTCATCAACATTTACGTGTAAGGTATTTGATTTGTTCCAACAAATCTGAAGGCTATTCTACTGGTATTGCTCTTCTAGACATTGAAAAAACATTCGACAGTATTTGACATGAAGGTTTGATTTTAAAATTTGATACTTTAATTTTCCAACAAACATTGATTGAATAATCCAAAGTTATCGGTCATATCGTACACTTCAGGTCAATTATCAGAACTCCTTTGAAGTCTGAAGGACCTCCTGTAAGAGCATTTGTTCCTCAAGGCAGCATTTTGCGACCAATATAGTATAAAATTTGCATATCTGATATATCTGAATTATTTCAGGGATGTCAAAAAGCTTTGTTTGATTTTGAAAAAATATGGAATAAAAAAAACTATATTTTGCAGCAAAATGCACATATTTGTTGAACATATTATTTTGCGTTTATCACGAAAACAGAATAACCAAATGACAAGAAGTGTTTCCATTCGTTGTGCAACAAAAAGTTCAATTATTATGGAAACAAGAAAAGTTGTAGATTACAAAAAATGTTGTGCGCGAACCATGGTGGCCTAGTGCAATCGAGTGCGTCTGCTATGCAGATTTAGAGTATTTCATGCGCATACTCGTTTCGTTATCTAACGAGCTAATCCATATTGTAAACTTTGCTTCAAGCTAGTTGAAGAAAAGCGACACCGTCAGTATCACCAACAATTCGCTTAATGTTGTTACTTCCATTATATTTCACTGCACTCATTCCTGCATGAAGCTGAGGTACTTCTACAACTGAGATCTCTGATTTGCTCTTCCTCGATTCAATCGGAGCTTCTATTGGTAAATTTAAATGAGGAGATTCAATTCTTTTATTGTCTGAGCGAGATGCTACTCATCAAGATATGTTTCTTATGAATTGCCATTGTTGTTTGTTTCAAAATGATAAAAAAAAATGAAAAAAAAACTGTAATGTAGTTCGTGAGCTTCCTTATGCGAAGTTTTAAAATTTGTAAATCAACAAAGGGTCAATGGATTAGCCATTGCATTGAAAAGTACAACTAGTTGTGTAAAAACAAATTGGCACCTGTCAAAACCTTTTGGTAGAATACACCAAACAATCTCTTCATCGACGTTGTTCAAATTGTAGTCAATTAACCTTATAGCTTCTGTGCAAAATGATTCTAAATAATAGCAAAAAACTCAATACCCATGAAGGACCCCATATTACCGCTCTGTAGATGGTATGTTATAGCTGAAAAAACTGCGGTGTTCAAAAGTTCTAGGTCCTGCTCGCCTAAGCTAGACGGGAGAACCTCCACCGAGTACAAATTTATGACGAACGATTCGCTTTCCAACCACCAACAGTACCTCATACTACCTCATACATGCACCATGCAGTTTACATATAGGAAACCAACCGTGATGCAGTAACAGGCTGTTCTTCCTCTGCAGAGAGCCAACGTTTATTGACGCCGTTGCACTGCAATGAATGAAACTGTACTTGCATTGCAGGTTGTTATTCGAACCACCACCGACCGATTTGATTCAATGTTGTTGGACCAGGGTTTGGCGTGAGAGCGAATAGTTACAATTTTTCATGCTGCTGTAAGCACAACAAGATGGGTCGTGCTTTTCGTTCAAGCTGCATTCTACTACACTTTCTACTTAGAACCGTGCCTGTTTTATTATGCTCCGTTATTATTGCAGTGTTCTCTTGCTTGAATCGATCGTAAATAGTTGGAACGATCTATGAAGAACCACCCATTAGTAGTGAGGAACAGGTGAAGCTGAAGGGCTTAAATAAGTAAGAGATTCGAAGATAATATCCAAAAATTAAAATACTCGACTGAATTGCCTTGATAAAACTAAAAAATGTTGATAATAAAGCTTTGAGCTGTTTAGTGGAGTTCTTACAAGTAGATGAAAACAGAATTTATTACTATACCATTTAATTTCACTAGAGTTTGTATCCTTTGACAGATACGCATATTTCGAAGTTCATCAAAAAACCTTAAGTTTTTTTTTGCTGTGACAAATATTGATGGATGAAAAGTGATAATTATTATGATAAAAAATTTCATAAGGTATATTCAAGAGGAATACTAAAAAATTGCAAAACGGTGCATACTGGAATCGGTCCAAAAACGATGAGATCGCTGAGCACGTGATTAGCGTTAAATTCTATGTTACTAAGCATGTATAGAAGATATTGAGTCCATCACGAATGTTTAGATTTCTGTGATAATTTTGATATCGTTCCAGGAATGATTCCGCTGCGACATTTTCCCCCGATTAGACTCAACGATTATCACAGTACGATTTATTGCGCTCAGCAAGATCTGTTTAACTACATTTGCACTGCAAAATTGTATGCGAGATTCGACTGTGATAATAAGAAATTTGGATTGAGTCTAATTGGGTGCAAAAGTCGCAATAACGTTCGTTGTATCATTCTGCCGTAATTCGAACTTATTAGATTCAATCATGTGGTTTTTAGTTTATTGATTGCTGTTTCATAATGTGGAAATTATGAAAGTCTTATATCCATTTGGCCAAGTGTATGATAATTTTCGATCATGTTTAAGGCTTTTAAAATGATATGCTGCTTCAAGAAAGTTTGTATATCCTTGAAAACGAGATAAAAAACGATGCTTTTAACTCGCTTTCCTCTACAAGAGTTCATTCCTTATCACGAAGCAACCAATAAATTTCAGTGCAAAACAATGTTGATCATACCTTTCTTCACTCCAAGATTTACAAGTTCGGCATTTTTTTCCGCAAAAAAACAGTGCTCTCCAAATTAAACTCCGTACAACCCCTTTTTTATTATCTAGGTAATGGGTATTAACTACGGCCAAATCGAGCGCCGAAGCATTGTTTCAAGCGTACTATTGCCGGTGCGGCACGAATTGTTTCCGTTACGAAACACGGGATTTTCTCGCGATGTCTTGCTCACACATTTGATCCAATCTGATCGGGAGCACTCGGGGCTTTTGCAGAAGGTTTGCAAATTGATCAAAACTAAACCATCTGATGATCCGAGGTACTCGTTGGTATCTGATGATCGATTACGCTACGGTTGTAGCAAGAAGCGGCGCGGCGGTTATGGAATCGTTACGAGCGTTTCGCTCCAGGCCACTTGGTACCCAATTTTTTTTCGTTTGCTTGTAACCAGCCAATAGGAAAATTTTCATCTTAACCAAACGATCATCAACAGGCTCATCATTGCTCATCATCATGGTGGCAATAATGGCAGCACACCACCACCGATCGATAATTAATAGGCTAATACTACTTCACCGAGTGAGCCGAAAATGAAAGATGTGAAATGTGTTTACATGAGATGCTCTTGTAATGTGATACAGCGCGAATGGTGACCGACCAGGGTTGAAGAGAAGGCTTTATAGATGGGCAGCGAAATTAACAAATTAAGGAATTTGTTAAGAAGTACGGTTTAGCATAAATTGCACCAATTACCAATTCATGATAGAACACTACAACTATGCTCAATTTGTTATTGGGACAAAATTGAAAATGTTTCGAAGCATTTACTGAAAAGCCATTTTTTTAAAAAATTGTTGATAGAAAAAAATGTCAAAACAAAAACTACTATTATTCTGGGTGATTTCAGCTGCTATTTTATCCTATTCGCCTATAGGGTATCATTCACTGCTAGTATTTATATGCAGGGCTGACATCAACTCGCGCAAAAAGCAGAATTGAACCTTCAGAGGTGCCAGAGTATGGTCGAGAGGTAGCAGCAAAGAGATTCTAAGCGATTAACCCGTACAGGCCTGAGTGAAAGAAAAACAACTAAAACTCTCACCGCTTAGCGTATACATAACGAATGTCAATCATTTTTTGTCAGCATACTCGTACACATATCTAGTTACGAAAAGTGGCCAGACGATCTCTAGAATGTTCCTGTAGCCAAAGTTATTCTGGTGGGTAACTGGGGCAGGTCAGGTGAGAAGGGTGCTGTGCGTTTGTGCCCCTGAAGGTAGGCAAATCTCAAATTACAATGTCCGGAATCGGCTATAATGTGGCACTAAATCAAGAAATTTTAAGAAAATCGCATCAGTGTGAACCTTTTGAAAAACGATTGATTTGGATAACCATGTTTCCTGCATTTGATTGATCCTAAAAATGTCCATTTTCGGGTCCCGGTTTACGATAAAATAAATTTACGATAAAATTGTCAATTTGTATGTAAACATCGGTGCCAAACTTATCGGAACACGTTTTAGTGAACTATTATGTTTGATCTCTACTTTTCGATAATTGAAACGGTGTAGTACACGCAAATAAAACCGATCCAGAAAATGCGCACAATTGTTCTGGGTCATGTTTAGCTATTTCTTGATTTACATCACATATTTAGAGAGCCCATGTTTCCTCACTTTCTGGAGAATTATTTTGAGAAATTTTTAAATCCAAATTGGCGAAGCTGGAGCCTTAGAATGCAACAAAATATGATTTCATAGCTTTTGCTGAAGTTGCACTTGTACAGCGTTAAGGTGCAAGAAAAAATGGCTCAAAAGTCAAAAATGAAAAAGCAGTTTTCTCCTTTTAAAACAACAAATTGATGAAAATAAAAACACACAGCCTTTTTATTTGGCAAATGAAAGAGCTGTGTGTTTTTATTTTCCTCGATTTGTCTATTTAAAAGAAGAAAACTGCTTTTTTAGTTTTGACTTTTGAACCATTTTTACTTGGGCCTTAAACTACACATTTTGAGAACAGACCCGTTGGAGAGGCAGCTACGCATCAGTCGATAAAATTTGAGCAGTTTAGTCTCCGGATTCGGACACAACAAGCAGCAGACTTTATTTCTAGCTTTCTTTGGTGTTCCATTTGAGAAATCTCACCTATAATTCAAAAATTTGTTGAAAATAAGTAAAGTTTCTGTCGGAAAATGAATGGCAGTTTTGCGCTTCGATATGTTTTATTGACTATTGGACGCTTGCTTCTGCGCATGCGTCATTATTACTGACAGCGCTCGTGAAAAGAGTTCACATTATCAGGAACAAAATCATGGATGTGAGATTTGGGGTTCTCGAATCGTTGTTTTGGAGGCGTTACAAAACAAAGATGCCAGTTTAGAAACAAGAACTTTGTTTCTTATTTGGCGGTAGCGTCCATTAAAAAATAAGATGCGTCAAGTCACGCATACGGGAACTAAATCACGATTTTTCACAATCTATGTGTTCTGTTTCCCATGATGTTTTGTTCACGAATATCGGAACGGATTTTTTTACGTGTATACAACAAATCTATAGACGGTTTTTCCGGGCATTAGGTCCGAGTGGCCACATCCGGTACATTGTAAACGGTCTAAAACTTTTTATTTATAATGTTGAATATCAGATCATAATATTTAATGCAAATTTTAATGGATGCCATTGCAAATAAAAAAAGATTACTTGGCATGTCCCAAAAAATAGCCGTTTTTTAGCCGACTTGATCCAGTAACCCACCGGAATAACTCCGGCCACAGGAATATTCCCGGGTTTCTCTGGCCACTTCTAGAAACTAGAAATATGGGTCAGTATACTGACAAATAATCATTTGAATCCGTTTAGACTTCACTGAGCGGTGAAGGTTTTAGTATGTTTGCCTTTACTCAGGCCTATACGGGTTAAGCAAAGAGCGTGTCCGACGTCATTTTGGAATCCAAGATGGCGAGTACAGGTTTGAGAAAATTACTTCAAACCCACGCAATATAACCATTTTTGGATAGGGGCCACTGCAGAACACTTTTTTATTTCAAGCACCAAAACACCGCTATTTTTTCTGCCAATTTGCATGCAAGTTTACAAGATCGTATGGCGAATCATTTGCTTTCTTTGCCACAGACGTTGAACTTCATTTGTTGAACTATACTTATCAGCAAAGTTCGTAATACTTTCGATGCACAAAAGCTGTTTTTTTTCATAGTTTAGAAAAGTACCGTAATTTCGGATGAAACTGATCATTTTTCACGGTTTTTCTTGTCTGTTTTCTGAAATGTTGAGAATACCAAACAAAAAAAAATGCAGGAAAACATGTACAAAGAAGTACCTAATTGGCTCATGTTACGAAATTTGCTAACAAATGTCATTTTAGTGCTAAGAAACAATTATTGTTAGTTTTCGAAACAACTCTACATAATAAGTTTGAGCTCCCTGAATCCGACTGTGTGTGCTAAATTCCTAACAATACAATATTTATGGAAATCATGAATTATCGATAATTACGTGGAAGACGCCTAAATGTATGCAATTTCCTAAGGAATTACCTGATATCTAACAGAAAATAAAATATTTTAAACGAATGAGCAAATCGCTACGAGTTTTGGTAATGAAATCTGGTTTAGGGATATATCTTAAGCATCCTCATAAACTTTCAGGTTTATACCTTGTTCAAATCCTTTTTAAGAGCTAGAAGTTGTTTGATGTTTGTCAATACTGCTCCGTACATGGTTTTGAAATTTTACATTGTTTGCATAGAAATAAATATTCTTTAACGCAAAAAACTTCGCTAACCACAACTCGGCAACAGTTACGAGAAACAACGATCATTCACTGCAGGTTACTTCGATATTTGGGGCCCATTAGGAAGAAATAAAATAGTGTCGATCAATTTCACCCGAATTTACGAAACGAAGAAATTTGTATGGCAACTTCAAGCATGTTGAAAAAAATCGGATTAAGGCGAAGTAGGCCGTCATTCACATTTGTGATGCGTCATCGTTGATGATTGTTGCTAATTCATCTCAAGATTTCGAATCAAAGAAAATCATTTGGTTTGGCACCGACACAGCTGAAAAAGTATCAGCATAAAATATGCATGTTAGCGCCTACAGTGATACTTTTTCAACTCAATATGAACTATCAAGACTGAGTTTTATCACTTTGAAATGCAAGCTGAAAAATCATCATTGTTGCCAAAACGAATGACAGGCTACTTAGCCTTAATATAAATCTAATCGTGAAATTGAAACCAAAATATATGTTAAATGAAAGTTAAGTCTTATTTTGCATACTTGGACGATCAGATCACTTAAAAGTTTGATAAATCATACTTCAAATTTCATGTTAACATTATTGAAACCACTGTAATATACAACCTTGGCGACCTGTGGCTCAAAATTGTGACGTTCAATTCTGAGAACGGAATCAATTTCAGCAATCCAAAATATGCATAATTTGATCCTTGCGACACGCAAATATATAATTTTTGTTACGCTTTGGGGCCACTCGATGACGAAAGTCGATGTCCACGCCATTTTGGAATCCAAGATGGCAACCACAGGTTTGTGAAAATCACTTCAATCCCACGCAATATGGGTATTTTTGGAACGGGATCAACAGTAGATGAAGGGAATCGAACGATTTTGCAGATTCTCCACATTAGATTCTGTTAGATTTGCTTGATTTAGTTTCAATCATTCAAACATTCAATTAGAAAAGCTTAAATTTGGTCGATTAAATCGATAAAAGTTCGAACAAATGTTGTCAAAAAAAAGTTGAAGGCGAAACACAATGTAACTGATTAATAAGGTGGAATATCATAGACATCTGAACACGAAAATGTTATGCTCGATTAAGATAATAATCTAATATTGGGCAGATCCTTAGGCAAGTTGATAGCTTAGAAAAGTTTACACAGGATTCTTACTTCAAATTCAATTATTAAACAAATCAGCACACAGTGCCGGATTTGGGCTTCGGGGGGCCCGCGTCAGATCTCATAAAGGGGGCCCCATAATACAAAATTCAGCACGTTTTGAGATTCCAGAAACTAAAGTATTAAATTTGAATTTTGGTACTAGATATGTGGGACCCAAGTGCAAAGGGGCGACTTTTTTCAAGCCTCCCAATAGTGTTTGAGGTGATTTTTCCGTTCAATTGGAAACATTTAATAATTCGAACAAGATTAACTACAGTCGCCTCTCCACATCTCGATATCAATGGGACCATCGAGATAAGGAGAGATCGAGACATAGAACATATTTTTAATGAATATTAGATTTAAAACCGATCTATTGTTAGAAAAATAGGAATAATAATAAACAAGCAGACGCCATTTCATGCTCCTCAATTTTGTTCAATCACGAAAATCTGGTATAGTATCCTTTGATAAAGTGATTATCGACATACGGAGAGAAAATCGAGAACTAAAAATCAGCAAAACCACATCGAGAAATGGAGATATCGAGATAAGAAGGATATCGAGATATGGAGGACAAATATATATGCAGAATGATGGGACCGAGGAAATCATCGACATAAAGAGAGATATCGAGATGTAGAACATCGAGATGTAGAGAGTCTTTGTCATTCTCTTCTCCGGACACTCCTTATCCAGGAGCGTCTCTGGCATTCATCATTATCGCAACATCTAACGTTTCACGATGCTAAACGAACCGATCTAACGTTTCACGATGCTAAACGAACCGATTATCTGTTATAAATCCTTTTAAAATTGATAGAGATTTCTTTCAAGGTATTCTGACCTCAGCTTTATTATCATCATTTTTTTTTTATATGGAATATATGGATGGACTATAAGTATAAGTTTCCAGTTTATCTGTGGTTGCCGCGTTTTTCGAAAAAATAGCCGTAGTATTTATATTCTATGGATTATATTCCAAGTTAGTTCTAAATCTTAAGTGAATTCAAAGAAAGCTTCAGCAACTACGACATACAAAACAGAAAAGTGCTTAGAAACTGACTACCGCGTCACAAAATAACTTCCCTTACACTTCAAGTTTCTGATAGCATTGCAAATATGTTTGAATTGTAGAGTTCGGAAAGAAAATCAGTAAACTCTTTGAATTATCAGTAATTAACATGTTTGGTGGTATTGTTTTGATCCTGCAAATACGATAAGCGTAAATATGCGCTTAACGTTTTTGCAAGATCTAAAAAATCAAATATTGTTTAGAAAAAAAAACTCGCGAAGAATTTTGAAGGTTTTGGCTTCAAAATCATTATTTTTTTGTAAAATATTACAAATTAATATTTGACTGAACCATACTGTGAGATTCATATATCAGGAAAAGAAAATATCTACTCAAATATTCGAATGTTGTTTTCATCGTAAGAATTCTATGTCCAAATATAACATATTGAGAAGTATTTTAAAAATGTTTTGTTTTATTTTTTGATTCCTCAGGGCCTGTTCCGGGCCTGATTGCACAGAATCCACCGTTATCGAATTCAGCATATTATCCTGGGAATGTTTTTTACACAATCTTCAAGAAATTTCGTGCCGAATTCTGAGCGGCACAGACTTCTGCATATTCCAGAACAGGATTTCATAATAAGTCTTGGTTCTGACAGAATCCTAAAAATAATTTCTGGATTCTCACAAAATCCAGGGCTTCATAAAAAAAACATAATTCTGAGAATGTGTTTCGTAAACCTAGCATAACATACTCACAGATTTTGGGGCAGAACTTTTAAAATAATCTTGGACTGGATTTTGACGACATTCTGAGCAGAATACTCACAGAATCATCGGCAAGATTATCAAAAAAAAAGCAAATATCTATTTTCAATTTTATAGAAATAACGTTTTAGCATCTTTATTTTTACCTACAATTCAACGGGTTTATTCTGAACACGATTGTACGGCCAACATAAAAAGCCATGTATGAGTTTGATATTTGTATGACAAAAAATGTATGAAAAACAAATACCAGCTTCAACCCTGATCCGAAAACGTACCACATCCAAGAGGCTATCTACCGCATACATGGGTACCCCACCGCGTAAGGCACTACGCGACAACAACAGAGGATGTCGTAATAGGCCCTCTCGTTTGTTATATGCATTTTCCTCTGGTGGAAAAATATAGCCCACAGCGCGAAGAGTCCCATTCGCCACCATCTGAAGATGTCATCGGCCCAGATTGAAGTGTCTTTCCTCCGCTAAAATTAGAGCTTCCATTTGTCACGACGCGCCACCGTTGAACAGAGGTCCAGGTTTTTCGAAAATCTGACAAAACCTCAGTTATCGAACACAGTTTTAAGTTGAGAAACAAAGTAAAAATACATCTACAATATCAGATAGTTAAAAATATATACGAGAATTAAAACGATTTTTTTTAATGTTTAGGTACTAGCTGCACATGTCTAAAAACATGAATTTTGGTTTTAAAATTCGACTAATTCACTTCACAACAACACGTGAAAATTTGGGTTTAGGCATAATTTTTCACATATTTCGATGCAAATGTTCATTTTACCTGCACTATGTGGGTAAAATGAACAGCTATTGGTGGTGAAATCATCCAAAAAACGTGAACGAAACAAATATGAAAACTTTCATTGCATTCCCGAAAATATATCCATTAATGATTGTGACCCATTAAAAAGAAATCTAAAGGTATCAAATTTGACATCTTATCATACCGATATTCACCACACTGAAAAACCTCCAGACTCCCGAGCCAAAAATTTACGTCAGTTTTAATTTTCAAACGTGGTTTTCTAAAATCTTAGTTTTCGTTGATATTTTCACTTCAATTGACCTCTGTATCAACCCAAACACTCCGATTTATACTCTAAATCGTCCGTGCGTGATAAAATTTCATTGAAACTTGTTTTTTTCTCAGTAAAAGCCACGGTGTTCATTTTACCACCCCTGTTCATTTTTCCACCACTTCCCCTATTCATGAGATTGTTTGCTAATATTTAGCTTAATATGGGTTATAGCACTGAAAACATCTACAAAAATGTCAAACAAAATTAGCTCAAAAGTGATTTCTATCTTCAGCTACAAACTTTATTAAGGTTTGAAGAATGTATTGTCACTATGGGATGATATGTTCGTACTTACATTACATTACTAACGTGTTTGGAACATTTTTCAAAATTTCTCCATTGAAATTTCCATATAAACCAAATTTGTCTTTAGGCCACCTTTAAATCGCCACTGAAAAAGCTGAAAATTTAGCGGAACACTTATGGTAAGGATGGTAAAAAAGATATGGGAAATTGAATTTTCAAACAATTTTGAATTCTGAACCGCCCTAATGGCGGATCATGATTGTTACAGAGAGCGATTAGTAAGAGACTCTCAATTTTCACAGAATTCAACCCCTGGTTGAGAATAAAGCATTTTTGACACGATTGTTCAAATCTGGACCACCTGTGCGTTGGTTGGTTGTTCGCGCAGTCCAAAATCCCAAATTGGCGGCAGGAATTTGAGTGACAAGATTGATGGCACGATTGGTGTATGCAACAACAGAAACCTCAAAAAACAAATCCAACCGCACCGTGATCCAGATCCCGATGCGAGTGTTTTTTTTCTGCCGGAGCCGGGAATAGCGGACCGATCGACGGAGCATAAATTTTGTTTTGGCTTCACCACGGGTGGTGAGATGCAACGAAGTGGAAATGCACTGCGTTCAAATGGGTATCTACGGATCGGCGGGGCGCAGTGGGTTCACCAACCGTTTAAAAATAGGTTGCATAGTTGGGGGAAAATTTTGGCGTTCAGCAACAGCGTGGAACCAAAACTACTGTTTGATGATGTTGACATCCGTTTTCGAGATGCAACTTTTGTTAACTTGAGTTGGGGCTTTCGTTTGAAATGTTTCATGTTTTTTGATCTAGTATTTTTTTGAATTTCAATTAAAATGATAGATTGAAAATTTAGATCTTGTCATTATAAGTACAACTGGATCGCCAAATGCTTGAAGTTCTAAAAATGATTCGTGAATTTGCTGAAAGCGTTAAAATGAAATAATAAAAATAATTAGTTATTACGCAACTACAATGAGTTACGTAATGAACTTGCGTTGAATAATAATTCATTACGTAACTGAAATCAGTTGAGTAATGAACTTTTACAATCCACATTATTCGGTGCAGGAAAGTATGCCGTTTGATAACAGCTTTAAGAACAGCTATCTGTAATTAGCGTTGGGCGATTTTGAATCGATGTTTGCATTCCGATTAATCGATTTTTTGAATCGATGTTTGGAGCACCAAAAATCGGGTAAATCGATTCTCTTCATTCGATTTTTTGATTCGATTCATTTTGTTGAAATCGTTAAATATTTCCTAATAAGTTTGTGGAGAAGAAACCATATGTTGAACTAGCCTTGAAGTAGTTAATCGCTGCGATTGATTTTCAAAACTGATTTGATTGAAAGATGTTGAAATCGAATACAAATGCATTTGGTCCCATCTTAAACTTCATAAATTTCAATTTTCATCCGATTCGAATCGATGCAAAAACATCGATGCAAAAGAATCGATTAAATCGGTGAATCGATTCGACAGTTCAAATGTGAATCGACTCAGTAACATCGATGTTCTGGATAAATTTGCCCAACGCTATCTGTAATGCATGCAACATTGCTAATGCAGGCAGATCCACTTGAATTGACAGTTCAAATATATAGGAGTACCGATATCGATTCACTTTCTAATAAATTTTAATTGATAACTTGCCGCAGCAGCAATCCCATTAACCCTTTTCCTAAGCGAGCATACTATTGCGCATAAATATCTGTGCACGACACCAAATTGACCTTGGCAGTGAAACTCATCCGGTTTCTCATTCAATGGATTCATCGCACCCAACGAACCACTGCTGTCAATTAGTATGTAAATATTGCAACAAGTGTCACACAGGAAAAGCAAATCCAAAACAATGAACTGCGTTAAGTAGCGTTCGGCTGACTATCTGGAACGGTGACGTACTGCAATGCACCATCGTTTGCCATTTTCATGGAAATCAGCAGTTTTTCTGCTTTTCGAAGTTGTGATGTGCTCGATTTTATCTTCTTTCCGGCGTTACGTCCCAGCTGGGACAGAGCCGAGCCGGCTTCTCAACTTAGTGTTCTTTATGAGCACTTCCACAAACGGAGAGCTTCCTTTTTGCATGTGTATATCGTTTGGCAGGTACGAAGATACTCTATGCCCTGGGAAGTCGAGAAAAGATGCTTGGCCTGTGGGGTTCGAACCCACGACCCTTCAACTGGTGTCTTGCCGAAAGCCTGTGCGTTTACCACTACGGCTATCTGGGATTTGCTTGATTAAGAGGAACAAAACAAAGAGTGAAGCGAAATGAAAATAACTAAGTTAAATAAGCCACTTTGCATAAATAAGTCATCTGCTCTAGAGCTTTAAAGCAAAATTTGACGAATGCAACATCAACTGATCAAAACATTGTAGAAATGTAGCTCGTCTCATTTGAAAGTAGCAAACTAGCAATAGAACAAAGTGAGAATCATCTATCGTTTGTGCATTTGCGCACATCATTGTCATCATGGCGGGATGGCGACGCGGCAGATGCAGACGACTGGAAAGCAGGTGGAAATAATTTCATTTTTATGCTAATGCATCAAACCGCAAAAACATCACACTGACTGACTGACTGACTGTCGGCTTCACGTACATTGTACGTACACATCCGAGCCTACATGTGAGCAAATGAATCGCGTGCTTTGCGTCGCTGCGGTTCCTCTGGAAAGAAGATGATGGGACAATTTGTTGATAGCTGAGGATGATCCACTATGGCGTGCCACCAGTTGATGCCCACAGTAGTCACCCACCCCAGGTACCATAGGCTGTCATAGTGATCATCACAGTGAGTGGTTTCTGCAGCCGAATGACTCATGGATATAGGTACCTACAACTAAAGTCGCCGTCATTGTGCATAGCCCATGGCATTATGGGTTATGCGCGAGCAGAAACTACCTGTAATGGTTCGATTCAAATGAGTGGTTTCATAATTGAACAAAACATGTGATCATCGTCTATTTTTAACGTTTCTTTAAAGAGGGTAAAAGTGCGCGTAATGGGTGGTATTGAAAGCAGCATTGTTTTCGGAGAAATGTCGAACCAACCGGCGGAGTGAACGCGTGCTGCTGGACCGGAGCTGTATTATTATGCTTAAAAGGTGCACTTTGCGTCAAGAAATTACCGTCAATGCGTTTTTTTAGTAGACGTTCGAAATTTTGAAACCCGCGTTTGAATCGCGTCTCAAAAAGCTCCTCCGGACATAAAAACCGTACCGCTTTTCCATAAGCAGGGCTGGTAGCGACTGAATACCTTTAAAATAGAAACTTCAAAGACCTTATGCTCGAAAAGCAAGTTCTGAAATTGTTTTGAATCACTAAAATCTAGTCTAGTTACCTTTGGCTATGGTCATATCGACATACGTAGAGGAAATTTGGAACAAAAAATCAATAGGAGCACATCGAGATATGGAGATATCGAGATAAGGAGGATATCGAGATATGGAGAGAGAGAGAAAATGTATGCAGACTGAAGGGACCGAAGAAATCATCGACATAGGGAGAGATATCGAGATATAAAGCATCGAGCATAACATTCTTTGAACTTTGCATACTAAATTTGTACTTAAAGTTGTAACATTTTTCAAAAAACACACTGAAAAAACATAGCTAATTTCCTCAGCATTGGATCGACCAAAATTTTAAAACAAGGTGTCATTAGAATCGTAATCTTATATTCTTTGAAGAGACCCCACGAAATTTTGGCGGAAAAATATGGAAAGTATTCAAAATCAATATAACAGTCAGTCAAGTCATCGTGCAAAAGTTTGGGTTCACCCCTCAGTATGATGTAAATCGTGCAAAAGTTTGGGTTTGATTTAAAATTTTGGTCGATCCAATGCTGAGGAAATTAGATATGATTTTTCAGTGTGTTTTTTGAATAATGTAACAACTTTAAGTAAAAATTTAGTATACAAAATTTAAAAAATGTTTTTGGAAAAATACATACGAAGTAAAAATAACTCTTTGCCTTTCGAATGCGGCTAAAAGAGTTTCAATTGGACGTGAAATCACAGAGATATGGACAGAACACTTTTGTATGTTTTTGAGGAGGTGAACCCAAACTTTTGCACGGGAGTGTAGTTCTCGGGCTGATTTTAATTTTGACTTTGTTTGACGATGTACAGAATGTGTTAGGTTTTCACAGTATTTATCGTGAAATCTTATATTTTCCTAAGAAAACCTTACATTTTCTGTTTATGCATCGATATTACAGAATATTTGTATTGAGCCTTGTTTTGGGAGTATAAATTGCAATAGAAGTGAAATATCGGAAGCCGTGATTTATTGCTACATATAATAGCAATACAAAAACTCAGCAAGAGCTCTTAAGGAAATGTTTGAAGTTATTGCTAGACAGCAGAAATCATGTAGACATTCGTAGCGGTTATCCATCTACTATTTTCTATCTTCTAGCATCTAGCTTCTAGCCTCTAACTTCTAGTTTCTAGCTTCTAGCTTCTAGCTTCTAGCTTCTAGCTTATAGCTTCTAGCCTCTAGCTTCTTGCTTCTAGCTTCTAGCTTTTAACTTTTAGGTTCTTGCTTCTAGCTTCTAGCTTAGGTTCTAGCTTATAGCTGCTAGCTTCTAGCTTTTAGCTTTTAGCTTTTAGCTTCTAGCTGCTAGCTTCTTGCTTCTAGCTTCTAGCCTCTAGCTGAGAGAGACTCGCGAAGAGGAAAAATATCAACGTCATATGCAGCCCAGTTTCCCCTCTCACGAAACGTCAAATGCAGCCCACCGTTTTTATGGCTAAAAAAGTGAAAAGTATTGTGTTCAAAGTAAACTGTTATTAAAAACCTCAGTCGGCGGAGCAGTTTTTTCCAAAGTTGCTGATAAATTTAAGCAGAAGATTAATTATTTCTAATGTCTGCTACGTTTGCTGGCATGAAATTTCACTCAAATGGCTATTTATGATTCGAAGTGATGCAAACTTAATCATTTTTTGCTGAGAGGTTCATGTGAGGATTTGAACAGCATGCGCATAATTGTTATGCGCATGCGCATAATTGGTGGAATAAGAAAAAAAACTCAGCAATCACAGAAAAAGAAGACCGTCTTCGCGAGTCTCGTCTCAGGCCTCTAGCTCCTAGCTTCTAGCCTCTAGCTTCTAGCTTCTAGCCTCTAGCTTCTAGCTTCTAGCCTCTAGCTTCTAGCTTCTAGCCTCTAGCTTCTAGCTTCTAGGTTTTAGCTTCTAGCTTATAACTTCTAGCTTTTAGCTTCTAGCTTCTAGTTTCTATCTTCTAGCTTCTATCTTCTAGCTTTTAGTTTCTAGCTTTCAGCTTCTAGCTTTTAGCTTTTAGTTCTACCTTCTAGCTTCTAGCTTCTAGCTTCCAGCTTCTAGATTTTAGGTTTTAGTTCTAGCTTCTAGCTTCAAGCCTCTAGCTTCTAGCTTCTAGCCTCTAGCTTCTAGTTTCTAGCTTCTAGCTTCTACCTTCTAGGTTCTAGCTTCTAGGTTCTAGCTTCTGGCTTTAACTTCTAGCTTTTAGCTTCTAGCTTCTAGTTTCTACCTTCTAGCTTCTACCTTCTAGCGTTTAGCTTTTAGCTTTTAACTTCTAGCTTTTAGCTTCTAGCTTCTAGCTTCTAGCTTCTAGCTTATTGCTTCTAGCCTCTAGCTTCTTGGTTCTAGCTTCTAGCTATTAACTTTTAGCTTCTAGCTTCTAGCTTCTAGCTTTTAGCTTATAGCTGCTAGCTTATAGCTTTTAGCTTTTAGCATTTAGCTTCTAGCTGCTAGCTTCTAGCTTCTAGCTTCTAGCCTCTAGCTTCTAGCTTCTAGCCTCTAGCTACTAGCTTCTAGCCTCTAGCTTCTAGCCTCTAGCCTCTAGCTTCTAGCTTCTAGCTTCTACCTTCTAGCTTCTAGCCTCTAGCTTCTAGCTTCTAGCCTTTTAACTTCTAGCTTTTAACTTCTAGCTTTTAACTTCTAGCTTTTAGCTTCTAGCTTTTAGCTTCTAGCTTTTAGCTTCTAGCTTCTAGCTTCTATCTTCTAGCTTCTATCTTCTAGCTTCTATCTTCTAGCTTTTAGCTTCTAGCTGTTAGCTTTTAGTTCTACCTTCTAGCTTCTAGCTTCCAGCTTCTAGATTTTAGGTTTTAGTTTTAGCTTCTAGCTTCTAGCCTCTAGCTTCTAGCTTCTAGCCTCTAGCTTCTAGTTTCTAGCTTCTAGCTTCTACCTTCTAGGTTCTAGCTTCTAGGTTCTAGCTTCTGGCTTTAACTTCTAGCTTTTAGCTTCTAGCTTCTAGTTTCTACCTTCTAGCTTCTACCTTCTAGCGTTTAGCTTCAAGCATTTAACTTATAGCTTTTAGCTTCTAGCTTCTAGCTTCTAGCTTCTAGCTTCTAGCTTCTAGCTTCAAGCTTCAAGCTTATAGTTTCTAACTTCTAGCTTCTTGCTTCTAGCTTTCAGCTTCTATCTTCTGTAGCCTTAGCAAAACGTGGCAGAAATCATGAAGAAATACTTAGAAAAACAACGATAAATCTTCTTTCAGAATTATAAGGGACCATCGAGGTAGCCATGAGAAGCCACTTTTACTTCTCTAACTCGATATCGAGAAATAGAATATTGAATAAAAAAAGGAATGACTATAGTAATCAGTCGGCGTAACCTCTAAGGGTGGAACGCATACGTAGAAAATATTTGGTCATATATCGCCTATAAGAGTGAAGATATAAACATTTTAAGGTAATTTTGTGACCTTTGGGTTCTAAAATCATTACAACAACTTAGAATCATACTACTATTATACATAATTCACTCAAATGGCGAAAAAAGCAATTATACCCTTTACATCACCTCTAGACATTCACCAAAAATTCGCATTTTTAACGGCATGTTATTTTGGATCCGATGAGCATTTTCCACATTGCAAATTTCGACCACGAAAGATTTTTGGAAATAAGCCCCACCCTACTGGTAGAATTTATTGTGGAGTTCCTGGAAGAGTTCTTAAAAGATTTCCAATTCAAATCTCTGGATGAATTTTGGAACAATTCCTGTAATAACACATATACGAGTTGACGAAGAAGTTCATATAAAAATGGCTGGAGAAATAATTGAAAAACTCGACGTAGGAATTCATAGAGGAATTCTTCAGAAGTTCCTGGAAAAACATTAAATGAAATTCTTAAAAAAATAATGAACCTTGGGAGATTTTCTAGGAAGATCTCCTGTATGAATCCGAAGATTTGCTATAGTAACTACTGAAAAAAAAAATCAATGGAAAACTAAAGTAGCATAGGCTGTCTGAATTGATTGATCGGAAACGTAAGAATTGTACTTCGATCCAAATGAATAAGGGATGGGACTTTCCACTTACTTTCGAAATGCACATTTTAGCAGATCTCACATTATTGATCAACGGCGCAGGCCAAGTCCTTATAGTCAGTTGGGATGGGTAATGGAAGCTAGTATGTAATTATTGTTGCTTCTAGACTTCAAGAATACCTCTCCATCTCCACAATCACCACAAGAAGGGTGTTTATAAGTGAGAGAGGACAAGATCTGGGAGTCACCTTTGGTCGGTGATGCGATCCATGGATAGAAGAATAAAAAAGTACTCGATATTCTTGATGTCAAACTATTCAAAGATTTTTGTTAAAGACGAAAAAAGATATATGTATATTAGAATTATATGAAACATGAAAATATGTCGACACTTGTAGTGACGAACCATCCATAGTTTGTTTGAAAATGACATAAACACAACGTAGTCATGATTAAAATGTATTATCATACGCATAAAACGAGCTCACCAGTTGGTAATCCATTCTCGACTAAACGCGAATGTCTTTTCACATTCGCTCAACGCGAACCGAACACGATTGATATTGCTTCCGTCACTCACCCCACAGGAGCATCCAATAAAATCAAATGACCACACACTACTCTGAAAAAAAAAACTGGATTTGATGAGAAGCTCTCTGAAGAAAATCCTGGAATACTATTTTGGAGAATTTCCAGAGTAATCCCTGTGGAAATTCCTGATTAGGTATAATAAATCGAAATCACCTACAAGGAGAAGGAAAACAGTGTCTTTAGAGATCATTTTGGTAAAAAATTGACCTTGCATTACAAATAGAGACTCTTTAGAGACTTGGATTAAAATAGAGACGAAGTCTCCCAAAACAGACCTGCATAAGCAAAAAAGTCAATCACAATCGACACCCATTTTCCATCACCACCTTTATTGTCGTCGTCGGTGATTTAGAAGCAACGAACAGTTCCGTAGAACCGTTCACAGTTATAACGGCGATCATTCACCCCTGAAGTAAAAAAAAAAATCTACGAACCCGTTTGAATGTCGGCACGCTATGACTAATTCGCATATCTGCGACACATATGATTTTAATAGCCCGCCTCATGGGTCCCAATTTCTCACAGCGCCATCCGCGGAATGAAGTGTATATGACACCAAAGCGAAGACTATGATTTTTTTTCTATACTTCTCGTGGCGAATCAACGATGGGATCCCGCTATGATGGAAAAGGAGGAAACACTGATGAAGGTGATGATTAAATAAGAGGGGGGAACCCCGGCCTTGGCAGTTGTCGCAGTTTTGTCATAGCTGGATTTTCGGCTAAAGATAGGGACAATTGGGGCACTTTGGCCGCCTTAAAGAAAAAACTGAAGCATGATACGAAAAATATTTTAAGGAATCAATTCTACAACTGTTTTTGCAAAAAGTTGTTAAATGTTGTTCGCACATGGTAGTTTAACGCTTGTGACCATAACAGCATTTTTTTTTAGATTTTTTGCACATCAAAATCGAGAGAAATCAATAAAAATCGTAATAATGAAAGTTTGTTCATTGACAGACGGATATCACAATGACAGCTCGCTTTTAACCAAAAAATTGAGTGGTTTAGAATTATCGTGCACAGTTTATTTACAAATTGCAAAGATGGCCATGGTGCGAGGAATGAACACAGGTTGAATAAACGAACATGGATGAACTTTCAATTTAATTTACAGATCCTCAATGCTATGTTGTCCGATTTTTTTCAAAATTTTTTTAAATGCTTCCGGATTACAAAATGCATTGAAATTTTGGATTTGGAGTCAGTCCGAACCTGAAAATGAAATAATCTCAACATCCCTAATAAACCAAATTACCAATATCTCAGTATTTTACCCCACAATCCCCTATTCTCAGGCAACACGGCAAGTGTTGTGCGGAATTCGTTGATCCATGATCGTAAAAATGTCATCAACAATCATAAATGTAGCGTGAATCCGCGCAGATGCGAGCGATCGTGCCGGATAACGCTTTTTTTCATTTGATGATCGTTGGATAGCTGCCGTTGTTAGAGCTGAACTCATCATAGTCCCAATGCTGTATGCTATTGATATCCCACTGTGTTAAATTCGTGAACAACCGTTCCACGAAACTGTCAAGACTGATGGTTATCAGTTTGGACAGTTTGCATATAATATAGATAGGTAGACACGATGTTGCAAACATTTCCGAGATTCTTAGCATTCCGCGATTATAAAATAAACATAGAAATGGGACCGAATAATTTACTAGATTATCTATTTTTAAGGCAACTGAAACTTTTCAGTTCAATCATAGTTGTTATGGCAAATCTTCCAACTTTAGACCAGTGTTGTTCAGACTCATTTCCCCGAAAATAACATTTTCCGAACTACGAAGCCACGAACTACTACAACCATGCTCTATTCTCCTAAGATAGAAAAGCAGATGGTTAAGCATGAGTACTGCACACAAAATCGATCAATTTTGATCCCAGAGAGCCACAATTCAAGTTTCGGTGAAATGAAATGAGTGAGTGAGTGAGTGCAAATCATTTCACCGAAACTTGAATTGCGGCCTACCGAGATCGAAACTGTCGGATCCCATGTGCAACACTCAAGTCCAACCACCTCCCCTCCATCTCAGGAATACAACGCACAGTTATAACAGTTCATGGCTTCACAATTCGAATTTCGGGGAAATGAGTCTGGTCAACCCTGCTTTAGACTTACTATTTGTGTCATAGATAGTCTGGCTTTGAAAACGTTTGCAACTCTTGTTTATGGGGTTTGAACTGGTTTACTGTTACGGACGGAATAGCAGAGTGTCAGATCACCCTCCACAGTATTATGCTTTTCCTGCGCTACCCGGAGCAATGAGATCCTCCAAAAATATTGCTGCCTTTTCACAGTCTCAAACCAGGGCTTAAGAAGTTTTGGATTAGGGATATGATGATGATTAATTTGAAATATCTTTCATATAGCATCGCATTATGAGTCTGGCAGAGTGTATTCTGCGCTTTTTCGATTTTGCCATCTTCCAATAGAAACCTATTTTTGCTGTTGCTCATTTTCGTACAACGTCTAGCGGCTGCGAATTGGATAGCTCAGATCAATTTTACAGACTCATACAAAACGGTATGACCCGATTGATGCGATTTATTTGCTCTTTTGGCTACAAAAGATAAACATTGTTGTGGAGAAAAGAGACTATTTGAAACCATAATGGTTCTTCGTCATGAAATATGCGAAGACGGATCAAGAGCTTAAGATCATCGTTATCGAATTCGAATTTTACATCACATATTTGTAATGTAACAATGGAATTTGTCGAAATTTTGAGATCATTGTCAATCACAAAGAAATGTTTACATCAAGATTACTATCAATGTCTGTTTTATATGTATCCCAGTCGGCTCGTAAATAATTGAAAGTGGAGCTGAAAGGATTAAGAATCACTACATGGGATATTTGAAATGTAACAGGGACATGATCAGAATCAAAATCAGCGTGAGTGCAGAGAACTCATCAAATAAAATTCTGCCGTTGGACTGCTTTGTAAATTACTACATGAGCGATGTTTTGCATTAAAGTTACCTTTTTTATTCATTTATTTATACATAGGATATTTGTGTTCTTCCTGAAGAAAATAAAGAGAGAGGTAGTTTCCTGAACTATCTTTTGATACATTCCAATGAGATGCTATTCATTGTATTCGTAGATGCAAGTATCCATCGTTCATATTTATTGAAAGTTTGAAAAAATTCTTATCTAAATCTTATCACAAATTTCTGAAACATTTTTTAAAGTATTCCCTAGTGTTTTGAAGCTGAAAACATTAAAAAAAAAAACAAATAAAATTTCTGGAGGAATTCCCAACGGAGTCTCAGGAAAGTACCTGTAAGTTTAACTGGAATCAAAAGGGGAATAATTAGGAGAATATATGTAGGGTTTCTCGGAGGAATTTACAAAAAACTTTGTGTACAATTAGATCATTTCATCAAAAATAACTGCAGTGTAGAATTTATTTTAACTATTATGAGATAAATTTATGATAATCTAGTAGTCGAATATTGTACAGGGTTCGTGAGCAGTGATTTTCTACAGTCAAGTGCCCAATGGGCATCGGACGTTGACCTTACAGAAAAGCTCATCTCACGAAACACTTCCCGTCATGTCATCAATCACGCACTTTGAGCATCAACAAATTAGAAAAAATAGCCACATACGGCCAGATGAAAATGTTTCTTTTGTTGTGTGTCGGGCGATTATCTTCTTCGATGGTGCAAATTTTGGCGAATTTTCACCTTTCGGTGTCATCATCATCACCGCCGCCCTCATGTGTGAAATCAAACGGAAGGAAGGAAAATCATCATTAGCAAACAAAGACTTATTTTGTAGCAGTGTCGGTCGATTAAGGTGGGCGATCTCCCCGCGGAGACGGAGGTGGTTCAGAAATGACTTGCGTGAAAGGTGAGAGGTTGAGCGTTTTTCCCGACCAAATGCAATCATCATCTAGCTCTAGCCATTTCCAGTCTCCAGTCAGACTTGCCGAAGGCCTTTTGTGAGTGAGCGGATAATTTGCTCTTGCTAATGATGTGAGAAAGCAGTTAATCGCCGGCAAAACTTAATAAATCCTACATTTTTACGAAGTACCTACACAGCCCCATGTGTGTGGAAGTTCCACACTGTGGAACAACAATTGTAACTTCAACCGGAAAACATTTGTAGCCGAGTGGAAAAGGGGGTACACATATGACCCATTTCGCGCCAAATCGTATTCCAATCTGGCAGCACCTTCTCTGATTTCAATGAAATTTTCTGGATCTGTAGACCTTAACAAAATAAGCTACTTTGTATATGTACTAATTTTTTCCAAAATTTACCTGAACTGTCATTTAAAAAAGGCCATACTGTTTTACCCAATTTTTTTTTAATAATATAATCCGAACACGGCAACTCCAACAAAAAAGGTTGTATGTTTTTTTTTGCATTAAATTCATGTTTATTTTCCATTGAGTTTTACAAAAATTCTTTTACAACTTAAGAGTTTGACCGGGGGTCCTTCAGCTTTGTTACAATTAGTTTTGTTTGGACTGGTTGAAATTTGGTGGTTTTACCCTAGTTTTTCTTGGCCTTATGGGCTCTGGTAGTTTTGAAAAGAGGGTTGTATGGTACCTCATGCAAACCATAGGGGTTCATTTTTAAATTAACTTCTTTCCACTCTACAAACAGCAGAAACACAAGTGTCTAGTTACCCCTTTGGATGTTATTCTGCGTTCCATTCCACAGCGTTCTATTTCACTTTACTCCATTCCATGAGAAAAATGACGTTTGAACTATTTTCAATCTGAGAACGATGTGCAGATTATCGGGATACAAATTAAAAAGTGTTCAGATAGCTTTAGGACATTTCGTCGAATGACGTTTCTGTCGAATGGTATTTGGTAGAAAGTACATTTGGTCGGAAGGACATTTGGTCAAATAGAGTTTAGTCGAATGACTTTAGAACATTTCGCTGGAAGATTATTTTGTAATACACTTTTTATATTAAACTAGTGGTCCCGGCAAACTTCGTCTTGCCATCAAGTAGGCTGTTGAAAAACGCTTTTGATCGTCCCATATAAAATGACAGTTTCGTTCGCGCTCGTTTTTTCAACTTTCCCGGTGAATATTCTGGCATTTTTATACCCACAAACACATCGGAACCCTTGACGAACAAAACTGAGAAATAATCATTCAAATCCGTTGACAAATCCGAAGCCATTTCGTGACATACAAACACCATTCCATTTTTATTCATATAGATTTAGGGGAGGGATTATTAGAATATGTTTAAAGCTATTTTGTAATGGTTGATCATAAAAATCAAAAACCGAACTATATTTTTTGCTCAATGGATGATCTGAAGTTCATTTTGAGCAACCATGCTTTTCATCAGTAAAGTAACGTCATCAACGCAAGGAGTCAATCGATTTTGTGGTGAAGTCTGGGTGATCAACTCGAATCCGCTAGGAATATCGTTCGTCACATATTGAGGACTTGAAGTTTGCTCTTGAAAATTCGAGGTTTGGCTTCGATGCATCTTCACCTTAAGCAACCTCCAGTCATAATACCTACTATACATGCTTTTCTTTTATCAATGACCCAAAAATGTCACTCTGTAAAATAATCTAAAAATCACTACTCGACCAAATATCATGATTCTTAAAGCAATTAAATTATTTTTGAAAAAATGTCCATTCGATGAAATGTCAATTCGACCAAATGTACTTTCAACTAAATTCGACTCATTCGATTAAATTTTATTCGACCAAATGTAATAGATTCCTTGTAGAAAATTGTCTAATTTTCTAAATCTAAATTAATAAAGCAATTTGCGCTTACACTGGAAAAAAAAAATTCCTAAAATTATTCTGACCAAACCTGTTTTCTTGTCGTAAATGAATTTTTTTAATCGTATCATTTTCAGAAATAAATACTAAATAAGTGAAGGACACAATCATCTCAGAATTGGATGAAGCTCAATAAGGCTCAATAATCCATCATTCAATCATCAGCAATCATCAAAAATTAAAAACCAGTTTTTTCGTTCAAATTTCAATCGATTCTTATGAAAATTTGTCATCGTATTTCAGATAGCAAGTGCAATACAATGATAGATTTTCTTGAGCATTGCTTCGATTTTGTGCAAAAAAAAAACATTTGTAAAACGATGATGATTATTTTCCTCATAAGCGATATAATTTCATCTAATCAGTTTTGTATGAATTATGGATAATTCCATATCAAATTTGTCTACACTAACAAAAAGTTTTTTTTTTTCAACATTTAGTTGATTTAAAATTATGTAATTTTTTTATGAGTATGAAATTTTGTCATCACCAGCACCAGCAAACAATAATGTTTCTGTAATTTTAAAACCTCTGTGAAGTGATATACAAAAAAAAAAAATCATATTTTCTAACGTAGTTTATATTTGTCCACAATTTATATGTGGAAATTATGTTCACTATAAAACTACAGAACTGCTAAAAAATATTCAGAAAACTACGTTTCGTTCAAATCTCTTTTCTGATGGGTTGATACCTCGTGATTCATCTGAACCTAAACTTAACTTTTAACAAATCGATTGGCCTATTTTGAATTTTATATAATTGTGAACATTTACCAGAAAAATCGAATCAATGAGGTTTATTCAACTTGGAGATCAATGTTTCCAGCCTATTTCCGATACAGTTATTATGCACAAATTTCGCCATTTTTTTTCCTGAGTAACTTGATTTTCAATTGGACTAGTAAGTCCCAAATCAAAACTGTACGCGCTTTCAAACTGCATAGCAAGTTTTTGAGCTTTTTCGCAATTAGTTAGTAATAATTTGTTTTCCTCTTTCAATGCCGGTATTGGCTTCTGAGTTTTTTTTTCAAATTTTAGATAATTTCCAAAAGGGTTTAGAGCCAGGGTCCAATTGAGAAATATTATTTTAATTTTTTGTTTCTTAATTGTGCAAAACAATTATTGATACCTTTCTGTAAATCCTGACATATAATTTTCATAGCAGGATCGCGAGTGCGTTGAAATTCAAAATTAAAAATGTTTCAGTTGAAATCAAGACTATATAATTAATTGAAACTTGGATAACATAATCAATTATTATATTGATATTTTTTTCAGTTTTGCTGCAGATATTTCCAATAAATGAATTTTTACGACAATCATTATTGAAGCAATAATCAAATCGTTTAACTATTTCATTTTATTGTGTAGAAATTTACTGACTTCCTACATTCATTATTAAAAATTGATCCTATCGTGACTGTCTTTAACAGTACCGTCAAACGGGGTATCTTGCAACAGGGGTGAAACTTGCAACACTTCGACATGTAACCAAATAGTCGTTTCGTTCAGCATTGAGTTGAATTATTATGATTTATTCCGCCGTTTATTGACCTTAAGTATACAACAGAAGGTTTTGACAAGGGTTTGGGTATCGTTTCTTTTTTGGTGAGTTTGCTGGAGGTGAAAATCATATTAAAATTTGGATTGTGTAAAACTAATCTTGAAAAACGTTCTTCGTACCACACAAACGGTAGAAATATGTCATTCGAGGCATTTGCTATCAGTTACAGTACTTAGTAGTGTACAAATTGACAATATAAAAGTTTTGATAATTTTTTGCTTAAACACTATAAAAATTCAAAAACGTTTTTGACTACCCTTGTGGGGTAACTTGCAACAGCAATTTTGATCTCAATTGTTTGATATTTCCTGCCGTTTGTCATCGAAAACACATGAAAAGGCAAAATTGAACATATATTTATACAGTAACATTAAAATTTTTGTACCTCAATCAATTCAATACACTGTTTGTATTAATTTTTGAAAAATTTAAATAAATCGTATTATTATTAGATTTGGTCTTCTTTTTTCATGAAAATAAAGAATAATTCAGAAAATCTGCAAAAAAATAACTTACAGATCAGTCATTGGGAACTCTCTGCATGAAATATGATGGAAGTTATGTCAAACCAATTTTACATATCAATTTGTTATACGTTGCTTTGATTTAAATATGTCTAAAAAATAAGTTATGTGAAGTAAAGCCTAAAATACCATTGTATTTGTAAAAATGTTGCATTGAAACGTTTTGATGGCTTTCCAATAACTGTCAAGACTTATAACCTGCTAGAATTTTTCAGTGTGGACACCCTATGCAATGCCAATGAAGCTTTTAATCAAATTGCTTCAATACTCATAATACAATCGATTATAATTAGTTTCCTAAGAGAAAGCAGCCTGTTTCTGATAATTGTCATGCTTTTACTGTAGACAATTATTATATGACCATAATAACACAATAAAGGATAAATTTTTAATAGTGTACAGTGAGAGGCAAAATAAAGTGCCCACCTTACCAGTTTTCGAATTTCTCTCATTGATTTGGTTCAAATTAAAGTTAACACACCTAAATCTTTTGTGATATTTTATTTTTGATGTTCTTTTAAAGTTGCACTTACGAAATTTTGATAAAAAAAGAATTTTACTTAAAGAAAAAGAAAATCAATTTGTATTGAAAAAAAAAGTAGTGACAAAAATAAGTGCCCACTTCCTTCTTGGCCCCAGAAAAGATGATTTAAGAAAAATAAAAAGCAATTTAATAGTTAATGTGTCCTCCTTTGGCCTTAAGGACTTGCTGGAGGCTCTTCGGCATGCTTTTCACCAGGTTTTGTAGGTGTTGTGGATCTAGTTCTTCCCAGGCGCGCTCCAAGGCTTCAAAATAATTATTTTTGATGGTAACACCAGTTTTTTCAACCCTGGCATCGAGAATCGCCCACAAATTCTCGATGGGGTTGAGGTCTGGGCTTTGTGGAGGCCATTCCAGCGGTTTAATCCGACAAGACCGGAAAAAAGACTTGGTCTTCTTTCCAGTATGCTTCGGGTCGTTGTTCTAGAGAAATATGAATTTCTCTTCAAGGCCCGTCTGGATCAGCGAAACCTCCAGATTTTCCAGCAAGATGTTAATGTAGGAATCTGCCATCATTATTCCGTCGATTTTCACGAGGTTTTCTACTCCACTCCATGAAAAACACCCCCAGACCATCACATTTCCTCCTCCATGCTTCACCGTTCCTTGGATGTGGTGCTCTGCATCACACACGAGCCCGCCGCTCTCGGTTAGACAGCTCGAGCTTCAGGAGCGCCACATCCAAGGAACGGTGACGCATGGAAGTGTGATGTGATGAAATGTGATGGTCTGGGGGTGTTTTTCATGGAGTGGAGTAGGAAGCGTCGTGAAAATCGACGGAATAATGACGGCAGATTCCTACATTAACATCTTGCTGGAAAATCTGGAGGTTTCGCTGATCCAGACGGGCCTTGAAGAGAAATTCATATTTCTCTAGAACAACGACCCGAAGCATACTGGAAAGAAGACCAAGTCTTTCTTCCGGTCTTGTCGGATTAAACCGCTGGAATGGCCTCCACAAAGCCCAGACCTCAACCCCATCGAGAATTTGTGGGCGATTCTCGATGCTAGGGTTGAAAAAACTGGTGTTACCAACAAAAATAATTATTTTGAAGCCTTGGAGCGCGCCTGGGAAGAACTAGATCCACAACACCTACAAAACCTGGTGAAAAGCATGCCGAAGAGCCTCCAGCAAGTCCTTAAGGCCAAAGGAGGACACATTAACTATTAAATTGCTTTTTATTTTTCTTAAATCATCTTTTCTGGGGCCAAGAAGGAAGTGGGCACTTATTTTTGTCACTACTTTTTTTTCAATACAAATTGATTTTCTTTTTCTTTAAGTAAAATTCTTTTTTTAATCAAAATTTCGTAAGTGCAACTTTAAAAGAACATCAAAAATAAAATATCACAAAAGATTTAGGTGTGTTAACTTTAATTTGAACCAAATCAATGAGAGAAATTCGAAAACTGGTAAGGTGGGCACTTTATTTTGCCTCTCACTGTACTTCAGGTACCATTGTGTGTTGCATGTTACCCCACATCAGGGGTAGCATTTAAAATGCATATTTTTCGTCTCTCCTGATTCCAGAAATCTAAATACTGATAAAATTAGTACCGCGTGGTATTCTTTACGTAGCGATTAGGGTACCAGATGGTTTTTGTCTCATCTGAATCCTCAATTTTTTCGTCCATATAGCTTTGAAGATGAAAATTGTTGCAAGTTACCCCGTTTGACGGTATGCTTCGAAATACTCAATTTGATTGTCATAACAGAAAAGGAACATACGAGCTTGAGCTTGAGCTTGATTGGCCGTCCGTGGTTGCTACTCCAGTATTGCCAGATCAGCTGCACTAACACAAGGAACCAACCGAATGACTGTTTGGGACTAACAGACACCCTTAGTGTATAAGTGCTAGTGATCTTCTATTTTTAGGCAACAATGGCGCCTGCCACGTCAGAATGCAGACCAATGAGGGGAAATGGTGAGAAATTGATGATGCATTGAACTGGCTCCCACGTAGACCGTATATACCACTGCATCTACGCCAATTCATGCGGGAGTGTATGGATTAGGGGAAAGGCATAGCAGAGAGGCTTGCTCTTTGGTTAGCAGACTGCCTAAGTATCAAGCGTAAGGAAAGGCATGCTATAATCATGAGATAGAGTGAAGCGTAGGGAAACGGTTTCTTGTCCGTTTCTGGTTCTAGCGTTTGTGCTATGAGCGAGTTGAATGTGAGTATGAAAGATTGAGAGTGGAAGATAGAAGCAAGTGTAAGACACAAGTACAAAGTACGAGGAAAGGGACAGGCCTGGGATTGAACCCATGACCTTCTGCATATGATGCAGAAGCGGTAGCCATTAGACCACCAACCCCGTCTTGTCATAACAGGAAAGGAACATACGATTGTCTAACTTTAATAAGCTATTTAACTAACATTTGCGGACAAGAAGCATTTGCTTTCAGAAAGCACATAGTCTTCACTCTCGGTCAACTAACAACTTCCAGAATTAGCTGTATATGCTTTCCCCAAGGCTCATATCTTAGTCCCTTGCTTTATGATTCTAATATTCCAGATATTCACAAAAGTAAATTGCAGATAATTTCTGTAACTATTTAGTCCCTCGGCACCCCCCCTCAAACTGATAGTGATAATAATAATAATAAATCTGTCTTACCGCTCTTCAGCTGAAATAAGAGAGGAATTCATTAGAATTAAGCTACAGTCAACTCTCCATAACACGATATCGAAAGGACCATCGAGTTATAGAATACACTTATAAAATATCTATAATTCCAATTCGAAAGTTTTGAGTCCATGTTATAATTCATTTGAATTAATATTATTTATTAATAAATTCTCATTCATATCATTCGGATCATTCATGATCCGTGTTTACCCTAAAGTGTTATATCTTATCTAGAATGACGAGGGCATGAGGATGAACTCCTTTTCAAAATCCTTTTCAAATTTTTACTCATGTATGTGAGCCCTTGAATTCTCAGCCAGACGGGGTTTGACGATATTTGTGTATTTTTGAAACATGTTTGGAGAATGAATTATTTATTATCGACAAAAAATAAAGTCTCATACAATGTGTAATACAAAAATGTATATATGTACATACATACATACATCATATTTTTATCATATAAGAATAGCCTGGTGGTACAAAATTTTCTTCAAATCTTTTTTTTTTTCGTTAATTACATATATGGCAAATACAATAAATTAAAGAAAAAATTATAAATATTCGTGCTTCAAAAACTTAAATTTCATTGTCAAAAATCTGTAATAAGAAGAGGCTTTAAAAAAATAAAAAAATGATAGAGATGCTCATAAATAAAAATTAGAAAAATCGAAACAAAAATTCATGAATACAAAAGCAAAATCAAATTTCATAGAAACACAATAGAAAAACTATATTTTTTATAGCTTTACGCCAACAATGCCTTATAAACTAAGCAATTAAAGTACCATAACTGTTGTTGTTTTAATGATTAAATGTATAGTATAGTTGATCGCGCACGAGTGAACCCTTCACTACGTTGTGATTGTCTAGGATGTCGGCATTAAAAAAAAAGGTTGATCGTCCAGCCGTCCTGCCATGGTGGAGGCAACAGAATAAGTATATTTATTTGGCTATGTTACATATGTACGGATGTGTATGGAGGGAATGGTGGTTAATTCCATGTGTTTTGAAGAAACATAGTTGTATGGCATTAGTATAGTTACGACCAGTGAATCAAATGTTCAACCAACACGCAACAACAAAGACATTATCATCTCATATTATTGTTGCAACAATCTCATTTCGCAACAATAGTTTATCACAACTTGAACAGAATATGACAATGATCGCTCACCGCGTGCAAAGAAGATTTTCTAGGTTATGAATTGCAATTTTCTAGAACTTTCTCCTTGTTAGTAAACTTCGCCACAGTATCTAATAATGTTGCCCCTTGTGTTTGTCATGATCAGTGCTGAGAATGGTAATAGTCTGGGAGGGAGGCACCGATACTACACACGAAATATAGAACAAATTTTGTTTGAACTGCAAGATAACTCCAGCTTGCCAACAACAATCAAGGCAGGCTTGATAAAAATCTCTAGTTTTCTTTTGTTGTGTACTTTCGATCTTTTCTGACAAACATGGAAAAAGGGCCACAGTTTTCTATGCACCAAATATTAATTTTCATTGGAAAAAGTAAAACCATGCGTTTTTCAATACTTTATATTCAATCAGTTGAAAGGTGCTCACGTGACATTACTTGCATTATGTGCATGACTTGATTTTAATTCAATTTTTGTCACTTTTGATGAAATGCGAAAATGTGTTTTAATCAGTTACGCGCTTTTTCCATGTTAGTCCAATGTTTGAGATCTGGGCACACAATGACAGTTCGTGACAGCGGAATCCCGGCTCACTATGACGTACATAAATTTTGTATTGGTTTCTCCCTCCCAGGTAATAGTAGTAGGCTTGAATTTCGCGAAAATCACGTGGTTTTCTCAGTACAGTAGTTCAAAATCGTGAATCTCATCAAGTAGCCTATGTTGGGCGCATGAATTTTCTAAATCGTTAGTGTCATTGAAGGCTCTAAATGCGGGAAATGCAGCGGGAAACAGAACATTTTTCTACAGTAATTTTGGGTTGCCCTTAGCAACGGGTGTTTTGCGATTTCAAGGCTCTTTGCCTACAGCAGCGATAGGCGTGAGTTTCACTGGCTTTGCTGACTGCGATTGGCTTTGTTTGGCTACTGTAGAATAAATTTCAGATTTTTGCCAACCCTGGTCATGAATATCCTCTTGAGATTGTATCCTGATCCGCAAAAGTTGGGACAAACGATTGTGAGAACGCCTGGTTTGTTGCTCGTTTTACGTCTGTTTCGATAACAATTTGACTCACTGTACAGATAAAGCTGTAAGATGCGTTCAGCATGTTGCGTCTGATGATTGCTAAAGTGAATTTAGCCTAAACGCTCAACGATAAATATGTTGTTTTTGTCTGTTGTCACCGAGAAAAGCCAATTTATGTTATTAAGTAAATGTTCTGTTGTTTAATGCTGAATTTAGAAAAAATCTTTTGTAAATATACATACTCGACATAACGACACCAGTTTGTTTTTGTAAAAATGAAATTAACAATTAATTCAAAAGTACAAAGCAATAGATTCAAACTATTAATAATAAATAGAAAAAGAAAACACTTTGTTCTATTGAGAATCTGTATGGTATGATATTTTTCATCAACGATTCATAATAATATTGCAAAAAAAAACTCTAACGACAAAATACAGCCGATAAAAACAACGACTGCTGGTCCCATTTTCATCTGACACTTGGTTCTTTCTCCTCGTTTTAAATATTTTAATTTTTCAAAAAAAAAAAATGACCGACACCGCGCGTCGTTGAGGGTCAGTGCATTTTGTGAATAAATTTGAGCCTCATCCAAAGAGTGCCTCGCAGCGCGCTCTGGGGTTCATTAACTGGGGGTCCCACCAATTCCGACAGCCAACAGGTGGCAACAGGTGACAGCGCAGTGAAAATGAAAAGGTAAAAGAAAAAGTTGAACGAGCATAATCTGAAATCCAAAAACAGAACAGACGACGTTAGGCACTAATAATCACAGACTGTGACGGACACAGGACCGCACAGAACAGCACAGAACTGGAAAGAAGGGCGAGGACGTTGACCGTTTTTTTTATATGGCTTAATTTGAATTGAATTTTAAATGTGAGACTTTTGGCTTTGGCGAAGCGGTGGCTTCCATTCTGCTGAAAGGTGTTTCCACATTGAAACTAATTCTTCAACGGAAATTTTCAGCAATACTCCAGAATTTCTATCGCAACAGCAGAATCAACTAATAGTTTTGAGCTCACGTAATCGCCCTATGTAGTGTGTGTAAAGTGTTTACCTGTTCAACTTGTCAATGCTTATCGCAACTGATTTACAACCCTTTTATCAGCAGGTAAACGAAACTGCCGATTCGTAAGTACGTAGCGACCAATGAGGCACATCAGTAGTTTCCTGTAATGGGTACACATATACCGATTTATCAATTGTCTGATTCATGCTTCCAAAGGCCACTGATCAATCAAATTTGTTGATAAATCAAAATTTAACTCCATACTCGGATGCCATAAATCATTGCTTAAATTGCGTTATTATCGATGAGGTTATGAAAGGCGCTGGAGTGTGGTTCAATCGAGGTGACTACTTTTTATTCTGATCCATTTTTTTCTCGCTGGAAAATCGTACCGACATTTATATCCTCAAATGCTCCGGAATTCATATTTTATTTGATATATCCTGCTCGTCAGTCTACTCTAGACTAATGCCATAAATGCAACACAACCTCATGCATGGTGAAATGAAATTCTCCACATTTTAATGGCTCATTAAACACATTGCCATTAATATTTAGTGCCAATATACAAGCGGCTTTTTCAAAACTGCGTGATGACACAACTCATAATGTGGCTTAGAAGTGTGCTTATCAAATTTCAACCATATCATTGTGGTACAACGTGGCTCTGGGCAAGCAAACAATGACTCTTCCTGATTGATGTTCAGTTTGCATTACAACCTACTTCCTTTAGTCAGAATGTGCGGTACCGTAAAATGGTGCAACTTTGAGTAAGTAATAAATCTTCGAGCTGTTTAGTGGAATATAAGTACTTAAGTGAAAAATCGATTTGAGTACTACACCATTTAATCCACTAGAGTTTGTATCCTTAGACATATACGCGTATTTCGTCCTCAACTGTAAGGCCGTCTTCAGTGTCGTGTACATCCGATTCTGTTTTTGCACGAGGGATGCGTACCGTGCAGAAAATGTTTTCAGTTCAAAAATTTCAAAAACCGTGTAAAAAAAGTAACATAATTTCTCGACGTTTCATGCAAAAATAAGGTTTTGGCGTAAAAAATGTATGAAAACTTTTTTGCACGGCCGTGTAAAAAAAATCCGTTCAAAAACAGAATCGGGTGTACTAGACTCGTACTGTACTGCTCAACTGATTACCAGAAACTTAGTCATTTCGTTTAGTGAGAGAAAGGAATAGTTAACGAAAGCAAGAAGTTAGTAGCATTATCAAAGATATCCCATTTTACGGTACCTAATTAATGTTACTCTAAACAGCGAAACCGCAAGCAGCAAGCAACATCCGCGGGTTTTTTTTTCAGTCGGTTGACTGTTTCCCTCTCCATTAGAATCACTCGTCTTTTGTCTGCTGGATTTTTGTGATTTAATTAGACGCTTGATAAGAAAATCAGACATGCGTATGCGTAGATAGTCGTTGTCGTCATTCACGGTAGACTGATCTGCAGTGCCACTCGAGCGCGTTGTTGGACAGGAACTCCGACATTAAAGCCCATGCCATGGGAATGGTGTTTTCAATTTGGGAGCAGTACGATCCACAATGGGCCGGTCTCATGCAAACAGGTGGACAAAATTACTAAAACATGATTTTGAGACTTTTATATATTTGTATTGTTTTAATCAGTGAATCAAATTGTCATCAAAACAGACGAAAAACAAACAACAAAGCAAGCTCGCTCACAATCGTTTGTCCCAACTTTTGCGGATAGGGAAACAATCAGAAGCAAAATTGTCATGACAATCACCGGCCGCAACATTGTTGCAACCTTTTCAACTCGCGATTAATCAGTTATTTTAAACACAAAACCAAATTTGTTTTATGGGTGCTGTTCGATAATGTGTCAATGTTTACCAACATTTTTCCGTTTTCTCGAAAAATGCAATGCGAAACCCAGAAAATTGCTGGGCACGTGGTGATCGATCATTGTCATATTCTGTTCGAGTGATGACAAACTGATGTTGCGAAATACAATTGTTGCAACAAGAATAGGAGATGACAACGTTTTTGTTGGTGCGTGTTGGGTGACAATTCATTCATTGGTTTCAATACATATCTTATTCATTATATTCTTACGATTTTTGATTGAAATTGTACTGAAATTCAAATTTCTTTGACTTTTCATATCGTCAAAATGACTAAAGAAAATATATACTGAAAAATTTGAAATTTAAATAAAGTGCAAAATGTATATATTCGGAATGTAATATTTCCCTTATGATATTTAACACCTGAAAGCTTATGGCACTTTTATCACACGTCAGGATGAAAAACAGGTTGAAGTGATACTCAATGTTAGAGTTTAGTACTTTCTGTGATTTTTAGCTTGATAAAAAAAAATCGTGTCGCTTCATGTCACCGTCATTTTGAATATTACTCATTAAAGAGCATATTTTTGGCAGAAAATTGTTGATTTTCAGATTAGAGCTCTATGAAAAATTCATTATTTTACATTTATTTTAACGATATTTTTATGATAAACTCATTTGTATTTTTTGTATTGCAAATTTTATTGTATTTCTAATAGAATCATGTACGTAAATGTATGACCAAAAAAATGTTTCGTAGTATGTGAATGAAGAGCGAACACGAAATTATTGCGACACATTCAACAGGGTATAACTTTTCTACCATTGGGTAAAAACTCAACCAAATTTTGCACACTTTCTCATTGATGTGTATTGTTTACATGCTGTCAAACTCGAAGTCGTGTTTTACGATTCAACGAAAATGGAGGTGAACCAACGCGGGTCGAGAGAACAAATTCTTTCAAAACACCTGGAATTTCCTGACCTGTCGCACCGGCAGTTGGGAAAAATGTTGAACATTCACCATTCAACCGTCTGCAGAGTGTTGAAGCGGTTCCAGGAGCGGTTGACGTTGGAGCACGCCAAAGAAGCTGGAAGAAAACCAGGACCGGAGAACAAAAAGAAGGAGGAAAGGTGAAGCGGATGATTAAAGCAAATCCCAACGTCTCAAGCCGTGATTTGGCTAAAAAGATCGGCATGTCACAGAGCTACGTCCAGACTGCAAAGAAGAGAGCTGGACTACATATACACAAGATACAGAACTTTCCAAACCGCGATGAGCGGCAACAATCAACGGCTAAAACTCGGGCACGGAAGCTCTACGAGAAGATACTGACAAAACATGGCTGCTGTGTGATGGACGACGAAACGTATATAAAAGCCGATTTTAAGCAAATTCCTGGGTTGGAGTTTTTCATCGGCAAGAGCAAGTTCGATGAGGACGACAAATTTAAGAAGAAGTAACTTGTCGAAGTTTGCCTCCAAACATCTCATTTGGCAGGACATCTGCTCTTGCGGACTGAGAAGTGAGCCTTTCGTGACAAAGGGCACAGTAATTGGCGAGATCTACAAATCTGAGTGCCTTTTGCGCTTCTTGCAGCAGCACGACGCAGTTCCGCTATTTTGGCCAGATTTGACATCATGCCACTATTCTAAAAGTGTCCTAGAGTGGTATTAGGCCATTTTGTTCCAAAGGACATGAAACCGCCAAACTGTCCGGAGCTGCAGGAACTTCGGAAGAGCAAGAAGACAGTCAAAGACGAGAAGGACATGTTAAGAAAATACGAAAAAACTGAGTAACTGGTACCGGATGACACTGTTAAGGCTTTGATGGAGGGCATCAAGCGAAAATGCCTTCAATTTTACACTCAAGGCTCCATCGATAAACTTTTCTTTTGATTTTTGAAGAAAATATATGTATAAAACTAACCTAAAATTTTGGTCTGATTCTAAACATTATAAAAAAATTGGCTTGACATTTTCGCAATAATTTCGTGTTCGCCCTTTAGCTCTTCTGAAACAATAGAAACGCCGAACAGTGTATTAAAATTAGATGTTTCTTCGATTGAGACTAGTTTTGGCCAAATTTCATTTTTTCTGAGCATTGTGCGATCGACGATGGTTCAGCAGCTCAGCAGATCGGCCGTGGGTATAGTCTTTAATTAGACTTGGGATGGCGCGCGCTTGAATGGGGATTAGTAGGTGAACTGGCTGCTGGCCTGGCTGGTGGCCCTGATGTTATTGTAATCTCCTGACGACGCTGGAATGTGTGTTGTAAGTTCACTCTGAGGGAACAAACATTCGGAATGACGATGGTGACGGCGACAGCGACGGCGACGACGAGCGTGCTTCAGCGATGTTTGGTTAACCCAAAAATTATTATCCAGCGAGAATCGTTGTTGGGCAATTTCTTTATGTGTACAATTTGAGCAACTGGAATTAATGGCTAATTTATGCGAGGAATAGGCAGTATAGTTTCACCAATTTTTTATGTTTTCCATTCTTGTATAATAAGTAAGGTATACAGTGTCGTTTTGGAAATGGTTTGTTGCTAGAATATTTAAGAATCTGAGCAGTACAAATTTTGGTTGATGTGATTCTGTTCAAAATAATATTTAAAAAAAAGTTTAGTGATAGATGAAACCAAGCCAATTGAGCTAGGGATTTTGTCCAATTTTTAAATTGGTATAACCGCCCCAGCAACACACAATTATAACATGTGTGTTGCTCGGGCGGGCCCTAGATGAGTGCTCTTTGAAGACCCAAGTAGGTGAGTTCGGTTTTCGCGTCGCCGGAGTAATATTGTGTATATATACCAAGGATGTTGATGAACTAGCTTATGGCTCAAGGAGGTATGATCAATATGGTGAGATCGTTTCATGTTTTTATTTTGAATGAATAATAAATTATGAAACACATTTTAATCATGACTGTGATAGAAAAGTTACTTTTATGTATTTATTCAACAAAATATGAATGGTTTTTGACTATAAGTGTCGTCTAATTTGTACCTATTTTTTATAACTAAAAGAAAAATAAATTATTCGACACTAAAAGTGTAAACTTGCAACAGGACTAAGTTGTCTTTAGTGATTATTAGCGAAAATTAGACTAAGGCTGCATGGATCGCATCACTTACCAAGGTGAATCCTTATAATGTAGCTTTTGAACCCACCCCACTAACAAATTCCTTTCTGAGACAACCATGGAGATGCGGTCTCTAGTAATAATGGATGTAAAACTTATAATCCTTCCTTTCCCGATGACCGTATGGACGTGGCGGCACCGTCATTGGCTTTATAATGTTTGGAGTCCTTGAAAGTGTACATTAAAGACGGAAAGCTACTCCCAAGCTACATCGGTTGGGTTCTTGTGCAACTTCGATTGTTCTGGTCAATCACGAAGTAGCAACAACAAATTGTACCGTCACCTATGCTTATGCATATGCTAATTTTTAAATTGGTACAACCAGGGCCTTTATAGTCGTGGCGGTAAACGCGCAGCTATTCAGCAAAAGGTCAAGCTAATATTCGTGGGTTCGAATTCGAACCCCACCAGGTTTCTCGCAAAAAGTGACAATATCCTTCCTTTGAGATTTGGAAGAAAGCCTCGATTTTTTTAACGGAGCTATAGATCTCTTGCCTAAGTCCACAAAATTCGGAAATACTGACCACCACTGGCGGCACCCTTTGCTTCTTCACTCAAATCGCAGTGCCCAATACGAAAAAGAGTGGAAAATATCATCGAGATCTTATTCACAAAAGCCCATTGATGAAATTTATTACAAATCGGATAGGAACGACCTATTGTTTGACACAACAACAAAAATCAATTTCACACAATGGCACTCACCAGCTCCACTATCGCGGTGATGAGATGCCATAATTTCCCTGGAAGTCGAGCGGAAACTCGGAAGCGACGCGTCGGCTTTGCACCTTCTCTTACTTTGGTGCTTTGGTTTATGCACAACACACAGACAAGTGCTGTTTCGCTTCGTTGGTTGATGAGATGACCATTTGTAGGTCGTTATCTGAACATGGACGTAACTCTAGTTAGAGCAAACGAGTGGCTGTGATATAATCTAACTTTTGGCTGCCGCCGCCGCGCAGCGTTTATGCCTCTGTAGTGGGCGGAATGAGAAAACGATGCTGCTGCTCTCACGGCGGCGATGTAGGTAAATTTCGAAGGCTCCGATCGAGAGGAAATTAAGAGGCAGGCGTGTACTCGAGAAAATAATAGCAGTAAAAACCCATTTGGGTGATGGAGTAACCTCAAAATTTTCGAAATTACACACTTTTCACTCAAAACAGCGAAATGCGATCGGATGCGCCGGCGAGAGACCGGTGTGTGTGAATCGAGTCGAGACTGCGGTTGGATGTCCCTCTCAGCGTGGCGCGCAGGCTTTTCGTTAGATTTCGGTTTGTGATTCGATTCGGATGTTGCTGGACGACGTGATTATGCGCGGCGTGTCGAGACTACACTGAATGCCAGCACGGTGCTTCGTGTACCGTTATTATCGGAAAAAATAGCCATCGAAACTTTGAACGGAACGGTATTACAAACGTTAGACGAAATTTGAGATACGCCCTTTTAAAGAAGTAACCTTCAAAATTTTGGGGTTTTCGTACATTAACGTTGTATTTCAATACCAACAATTATTTCTGAATGTTTTCAATTACATCAAATAACTCAATCTAGTGAAAACTTACCACAAATAACAGTTAATTTTGAGTCTCAAGTGCTATGAGACATAACGGAGCCGATTTCATTATATGATTGTATACAAATACAGCGAGGTTATATTGTTGGGCCTCGACGTCCCAACCAGCGAGTCGTAATGCTTTTCGCTAAATGATTTGAGATTGAATTCAAGTTCTAAAAAAACAAGGCTGTCAAGAATAAGTGCCGAACTTTTTTAAAACTGCATCAAATAGTGATTGTAAAACAGATAGTTTGCAAGCGTTCTGAAAGTTCTAAGATCTCATCAGTATTTCATATTTGAGTATCAAGCCTCTAGATACAAACGAAAATAACCAAAACATTAAAATATCAATGCAACAATGGTCTACCTGGCATAATATATCACCTGTTCCAGTTTGGACACCATTGTGGTTATTTTAAGAACACAGTCACCGGGTATCGGTTCCAGTAGGAACACTTAAGACACTTCAAGAATATCATGCATGCATGCAGTGCACTGATAGCTTTCGATGTCGCAAAATTCATAGATATTCGCCCAGAAGTTTTTTGTTCGATACAGTGGTTCTGATCATTTTCGGATACTCGGCGACAGGTTCTAATAGGGTTCCAAAATGCCAATTTTAGAACCTCTTCTACCATTGTCGTGCGACGGCATGAATTTCATGGTTTTTCACACAGAAGTGAATTTACATAATCTTATATCCTTTTTCTTCTTTATGGCGTTACGTTCTAATCGAACCAGAGCTTACTTCTCATCTTAGTATTTCACGAGCAATTTCACATTATTGGTCTGGCAGCTTTCGTGTAATAGTGTCCTAACTGAACCAATTGCACCATTCTGTAATATAGATCAATTTACCTTTATTTTTTTAAATTTTGTGAGTCCATTCCATGCATTTTTCCATCATTTGTGTTTCTAAATACCCTAGGTATCACAATAAATTTGGATCCGAAGTTATCACCGAATTCAAATTGTTCAATGCATGCGTCAAAAATATAACTCATTTGTAATTTATTCTGAAAATTTCATCAAAATCGATCGAACGACGGAATTTTGAAACTTATATGTTGGCAATGCAAAGATTAATAATAGTACAAGTACAAGTATGCAGTGATTACATAAAACAGATAATAACAAATCTTCGAGCTGTTTAGTAGTATACCTATAAGTAGATGAAAAAACCGAATTAAGACTATACCATTTAATTCCACTAGAGTTTTCTGGGGCCCAGATAGCCGTAGCGGTAAACGCGCAGTTATTCAGCAAGACCAAGCTGAGGGTTGTGGGTTCGAATCCCACCAGTCGAGGATCTTTTCAGGTTGGAAATTTTCTCAACATCTTCGTACCTGCCACACGATATACGCATGCAAAAATGGTCATTGGCATAGTAAGCTCTCAGTTAATAACTGTGGAAGTGCTCATAAGAACACTAAGCTGAGAAGCAGGCTCTGTCCCAGTGGGGATGTAACGCCATAAAGAAGAAGAAGAAGAGTTTGTATCCTTTGAAAGATACGCGTATTTCGACATCAACTGTAAGGCCGTTTTCAGTGTCGAGTCTAGTACACGACACTGAAAACGGCCTTACAGTTGAGGTCGAAATACGCGTATCTGTCAAAGGATACAAACTCTAGTGGAATTAAATGGTATAGTACTAAATTCGGATTTTTCATCTACTTATAAAACCGATAGATATTATTTGATTTATTAGGAAACCTGTAATCCATTTCATTAAACATACAGAAGCTTCAAAACTGAGTTGGGAATTTTAAAAGAAATCGTAGAACTTCATGGTGTACTACAAAAAAAATTGAGCTGAAAATTAATCGATAGTAAGTTGAAAGTATGTACAAAAAAGTCAAGAGTAAATTAGTATGATCCGAAGAATACTTTGAGATAGTTCGAGAATGAATTAAATTTTAGTTGAGAGCAAAAATTATATCAAAATTAAATCAAGAGTGCCAAATTCCTTCTGAGACGAAACTAAGTCAAGAGAATTGAGGGTCAGTCGAAGAAAACAATGGGTGAGCCGATAATAAGACAGAAAGAGAGAAAGTCTTGAGTAAATCCAGAATAAGTCAAAATTTTATCGAAAATAAATCAAGAATAGATCTAAAGGGAGAAACAAAAAAGTAGATTAGAGTAACTTGTACCTTTTAAATCCGCTTTAATTGCTTATCTTTGGCAGATACGCGTATTTCAACTACCACTTGCAGTCTTCCTCAGTGACAGTTACTCGTATCCACTCCAGTTACTTCAGTTACTCTTATCCAGTAGATACGAGTAACTGACCCTGAAGCAAACTGCAAGTGGTAGTCAAAATCCGCGTATCTGTCAAATATAAGTAATTAGGGCGGCTTCAAAATGTACAAGGTACTCTAATCTACTTTTTTGTTTCTCTATTAAGATTCTGCTCAGAGGATTCGAATACATTAAAAGAGGAATAGACCTAAAGTTAGTGAAGAGTAGCGATCCCAATCCCAGGAACATTTTCCGGGAAATGAGGTTTCCCGAGATTCCCGTATTTATCGGTATTTCCCGGGTAACAGAAAAGAATGTATCATTTATTTTCAAACAAAAACCATCGCACTATTTACTTTTCATATCACTCTAACCTAACCTCACTAGATCACTAGTTATATATCGATGTTGATTTGTTGTTTTTCGTTATCAAACTGTTGTTAATAAAATTAATATTTTTTGCCGATATGTTTTTCCAAAAAGCTTTATATTCTATGGAAAATAAAGGATTTTCCGAATGGATCTTTTCCAAGATTATATGGGCTTCTAAAGTTTTCAATATAAGACTCTAGTTGAGTTGGTTTTATTCTAGTGCTTGAAAGGATAGATTCAATATTGGTATATGTTATTTGAACTTCTTACGATTTGTAAAGAAAAAGCTCAACATGGACTTTTGCTTAATCTTACAAACTTTCTTGTTCTAGGCTTTAAGCGTTTAAAACGAAGTCAACAGATTTTTCTGGGAAATATGAATAAATTACTCACAAAAATGAGAAATAACCATACAAATTTATTGGTATAAAATAAATATACATGAAATACGAATAATAAATAATAATAGTCAAATTTGCTTTATTTTCACGTTTTTCAGAATTTCTCGGGATCCCGGGATTTCCCGCGAAATAGCAACTTAATTTCTCGTTTCCTGGAAAGTCAAGTGGGAAACTCTAGTTAAGAGTAAATCCAGCGTTAAGCAAAAAAGTAGAGTAAGTTACGATTAGTCGAATTAGAATCAAAAGTAATTAGATGTAATGACAAACAACCTATTACAATAAAAATATATATAAGTATGCTCTTTTTAATCACTTTAATCTGTTTTAAGAGACATTACGTTACTTATTTCAGTAGTATAATGTTTTATCACACAATGCTTTTCAATAACGTAACTCTTTGAGTTGCATAATGGATCATTACAAAACAATTTTCAAAACATTTTGGAGACAGTTTACGAGATTGCACGCTGCCGGATCAATCCTTCATCACATAAAAAAACACGCTAAAAAAATAAACCGCATTGTTGCTTTCCGAAATTTTTTAACCATCTTCTCACAATTTATCAAAAGGCTCTATTTGTTTTTGAACCTGTAGATTTTGATCATTCTTCACTTGGTTTTAAAGATATTCCAATTGTTCGTTTGGGACCGGCACTCATAACTTTTTTGACCGCCATTATAATTATAGCTAACTATTGGTCCCGGCAAACTTCGTGTTGCCATCAAGTAGGCTGTTGTAAAACGTCATGTGACGCATAAGTCTTCTCCCGATTTCCCGGTTGTTCCGGAGACTTACCCAAACTTTTTCCTCGCACGATCACGTCGCATCCCTTGTTGAGTGCAACACTGATAAACCTACGTAAATCCACTCATCCGTTCTCAATCCATTTCGTGACATACAAACACCATTCCAATTTTATTTATATAGGTGTATCAGAAAATAAATAAATATGATACACAATCACAAAATTATGTTTTTTTTTAATTTTCAAGACTTTGATACGGCCAGATTGGTACAAGAAATAAAAGCTTATTACTCAGAAACGGGTGCACCAGATTGCTTCAATGTTCACAACAGGTTCTTATCTGAGTATTGTTTTGGAAAGCGACTAACCGAACATGAAAAAAAAAACTCTTTAGACTGAGATATTCACGTGAGCTATTGCTAAGCGTCGGTCCCCGAAAAAAATTCTCCGGAATCAGATGAGCAACGATCAATTCCACTCAGCCCTTAAAAATATAAGAGATTCCTGAAAAATCTACATTATGACGAAATCATGGATCGTCACCGAATTGAAATCAGAAGCTATCAACACGCAACAAATAATATGGCATAGTTAACGTCAAGCGGTCGTGTCTTGTACACAACCCCCTCTGATTTATTTATGAAACGCTAGTCAATGACTTTGTTTTTCGATTTAAACTGAAAAGCTTCTGAAAAAAAACCTTTGGTATTGCACAGTTATAATCAAAAGAAAGCGATAGACAAGGGAATCTCTCATTGTTACATAGGTCCTTCAACCTTTACAGTACTGGGTAACGACATCAAAGTTTCACAATGTTATTGAAATAATGTTACCTAAGCAGACTTAAATTATTTAAAACGCTAGTTTTTTTTTTATTTTTCTCGACGTATCGGTCCGTTTGGGACCTTTTCAAGGGTTTAATCACTACGGTTTTCTAGTCAAGAAGGCTTTGCTAAACTCTAAAATTATTGGTATCGATTGATTCCGACCGGTTATAAACCGCCGTGGTGCGGACAATATTCTACCTATTGAGCGGTCCGGAATGCGCATGACATTGTAGAGCTTAGTAAGGCCATCTTGACTAGAAAACCGTAGTGATTGAACCATTGAAAAGGCCCCAAACGGACCGAAACGTCGAAAAAAATAAAAATAAACCTAGCGTTTTTAATTTTCTAATAACTGCTTATCCAATATTGTTTCATGACCTCATATCATCCATATGCGTAAAAATCAAAAGTTCTTCCAAGGAAAAACTTTGACATTAACAACTAATAAGACTAATCAAAAGAAAGGCAAAATTTAAATAAATCATTATGAATTTATGGCAAACCAGCCCAATCAATCCAATAGACTATAGACAAGTCGCTTCGAAAATTTCAAAATATAATGTGTAGTAATATAAATCTATTCAAAATGTATTTGTGTATAATTATAGAACGAAATCGACTTCGTAATGCCTCATATCACTTGAGCCTGCCAATTAACAATCAATTGTGGCACGTTTTTATTAGATTAACCTATTTGATGTAAAAAAAACGTCCAACGATTTTTATTTTAATCAGCCCAGAGCTACATAATAAGCTTATAAACAAACTGGCGTTAGAATTTTCAAACGCAAATTTTTGTTTCAATAATAACAATAAATGAAGCACCGTGTGGCCACGGCACCGGGCAATCGGATGTTATAATCCAAGTTCCGAGACGCTCTGCGTTCGCTTCCGATTTGTTTGGCTAGCAGTAAGTAAGTATGGCTATACATCATGATGATCATGCAATTCGTGTTGGCGAGTAGGTACCTAATAGAGGTAACATTTTCAACCACTCCAAGAGACGAAGAAGGGAAGGCCAACTGTAGTGCCAGATTTATGTCTTCATTTGTTTATGATTGTTGAATGCGGCTTGTATTCGCACCGGCCGCAGAATCTACCTACTGATGATGGTGGCATTTTGTGCGAGATTTGTAGCCCAAGATTTGACACTGAAAGCGGAAGTGTTGCATTAGGGTGTCAACGACAAGCCGTGTGGATGCTTTTATTCGGTTTGCTTCCATCGAAGTCGTTTCAATTGTTAACGGGAGGAGAGTGGGCGAGGCCTCATTATTCTGTTTGCTGTCTTTTGTTCGATCTGCTTTCTTCTGTATTCTGGGTAGTTGTTTTTTTACGAGTCAGTTTGGATAATAAGATTAACAAGTACACACTTTACAACCAACCCAACAGTGGCAGCTGTTAATTACTTCTCCTTGAAAATCACTACTGTCTACCGAAAGGTGCCGATCGAAGGGTATTATTATAACAACGAAGAGTAGTACCCAACCTTACTCTGATGGACCCCTTTCATAACTTTCAATCATCTTCTCCCGCATTGTAATGCAAGCCACCTCCCAAAAGAGAGTCGAAAAGAAAGCAGTCATAGAAGATGCGATAACTAATGACCAACTGCGCGAAGAGCAATGAGAACCTCGCGCCGAACGACGCATTGTAATATTGCCCCTTGAAGATGAGCAAGCACCTTTGAAACCAGTTTGTCTGTCAGTCAGCTCTAGTAGAAGGCCCGTAATTGAAGGAAGTGATTAGGCCCCCATAAATGCACCGTACATAATAGTTCGTGCATTATACATATGCGAGCAGCAGACTGAGTTCTAAACCAGTTGAATGCCACGTTCTATGTTAGTTGGGTCAGCTTCAAGATTCTATAATTTGACCCCGATAGGAGCTTCGAGAGTGAGAGATCACCGAGAGCCTGAAGCCTGAAGCTTAAGGGTCCAACTTTTCATAGCATGTTTGTTCGGTGAAAACGACGAACGATTGCTGTTTTTACGTAGTACAGTTTATAGAGGAATATTACCGAAACATTCGGATTCGGATAAGGTATCCGAACCGAAATATAAGAATAAGGTATGTAAGCGAGTGAGAAAAGGAAGTGAACGATTTACGTATAGGCGTGAGGTTTTTCTTAGACTGAAAATACAGCGAGACCAAACGAATTTGAATAAGAAGAATCCTATTCACTTAAGGTGAAACATCTCGGAATCCAAAGATGGCCGTCACAATGGCCGACTTATGCCCCTACTCACGTTTTCAAAGGCACTAAACTGGAGAAATAGTTGGCAAACGTTTCTGATCTTCTTGTTTTAAGCTTTCTGTTAGTGCACAAAGGGATGGTACACAAATTATGTCACGCTAAATTTCAACTTTTTCGACCCCTCCCCCCCCCCTTTGTCACGTGTTTTGTATGAGTCCTCCAAAATTTTTGTAAGACTTATCACGCTTGGCTCGACCGGGGGGGGTCCTTGGAGCGTGACGTAATTTGTGCATGACCCCAAAGCCAAAATAAAAAGTTCACTGTTGTTCGATGCTTTCTTCGCAAGATTTGTGCCTTTGAAGTTCCAGTGCAATCTTAGAAGTTGATTCCAAACTGTGTCACCTTAAGCATTTTGGCCGTTTTCAATTCCGAGGAGTGAGTGGTCTAAAGAGTAACATTGATAGTAATTCGCAAGATGCACATAATAGACCCCCGGCCTTCCTTAGCCGAGTGGTTAGAGTCCGCGGCTACGAAGCAAAGCCATGCTGAAGGTGTCTGGGATCGATTCCCAGTCGGTCCAGGATCTTTTCGTAATGGAAATTTCCTTGATATCCCTGGGCATAGAGTATCATCGTACTTGCTACACGCTATACGAATGCTAAAATGACAACTTTGGCAAAGAAGGCTCTGTCCAACTGAGGACGTTAATGCCAAGAAGAAGAACATAATAGATCGATGCAATTTTTGATGAAGTTTCTCACCTGTGCTCAAACGACAATAAACAAGATGCAAACCATCCTCTCAAAACTTGAGGAATGTGGCACGCCCTATCAAAAATTGTATGACTGTTGCTATGGGAAAGGAAAACGGTACTCTAGTTGTACATCATAATGGAAAAGTTCCCAATTTGTTCGAAATAAATAAAAGTTAATTTCGTTTACAATAATCCCTTCACAGTTTTGAACGGTGAAGTCATGAGATTCTCAGATGCATACAAATCAAGGTTGTATTGAATGACATGAATTATATCATCAATTATATCATCAATTTTGAATGCACGGAAAACATCCGTTCTTGGAATCATGAATATTTATGGTTCATGGTCAGATTTTGTATGGAAAAGAGTACCATGAATATGGGTATTCAAGATTTCATGAATAATTTTCGTGGTTTCAGGAACACATTTTTACCTGTGTGACGTTTTTCCTAAATTACGATCATAGATCATATTACGTAATTAAGCATATAACGTATAAGTTATTCTAGAGAGCACCATATAACCATTTCAAGAAAAGTGTAGATAAAAATTAGATTTACACACATTTTATTCTTGCATTTATCAAGAGCAAATTTTGAACTTTGAGCAATTTTTTTCACTACTAGTTTGTTGATGGTGTTACATTTCTAGAAGCTTCGCTTATCAGTTTTGCACAAATCGTATTGTTTCTGAACGATTTTGTTGTGCGAAATTTGGACTAGGTTATAATGTACAATAATAGTAGTTTACGGAACAAGTTGCAGAATGATGATTTTTACAGCACGAGTCGTAAATATCCTACGAGGCTTGCCGAGTAGGATAATTACGACGAGTGCTGTAAAATTCGAGTTTTGCAACGAGTTACGTACAACATTTTTTGCAATTTCGTAGAAGACCACTTGATGGTATCAGAAATTATATCGGAATGCATTCACCATTATTTTACAATTTCTGAGGAATTGTTGTGTTATGATTCATTACGCAGCTCAAAACAGTTGCGTAATGAGAAAGCGTTGCGTAATGAATCATTACAGCACTGGTTTCAGTTAGGTAATGAATATTCCCGCACTGCGTACTCCAGTGCAGGAAAGTAGGCCGTTTCATGACAGATTGGCGTGATGGAAAACAGCCTATTACGATGAGAAATTGCAAAAAAATATATTTATCTTTGTCTATACAAATAATGATCAGACTATTACTTATTTTAATGGAAATTATGAACCTAATCATATGAAATTTGATTAGAAACTAAAATTCAGATTTCGGCTGCAGTCGATTAATAAAAGGGTCAAAACCAAGCCCTTTCACTCATTTACAGAAATGAAATTCCCAGGTTTTTCTAGATTGAAAAAAACACTTCTATGTTCGAGAAATTCTTCACAATACATAAATGATTGACGATTTTTTCATTTTAGACGACTACCAATTTATTTTCGATGATAGGGGTATTTCGTCCTAAAAATAAATAAAATAACAACAAATTTCCCTTTCGTTCTAAATGTGTAAATAATTTAAGGAAAATAAATTGTTATTTTGACTGAATTTTCACGAAAACCAAGAATGCTTATCAAATGATCGGAAAATGCCTTAAATCATCAAAGTCAGATATGAAGAAAATAGTTTATTAGAAATCAAGGAAAAATAGCCTTTCAGTCCAAATGGGATTCAGATTTATAGACATCAGCAACGTACCCAGAAAATTCCACTGGAATACGTTTTGTATTTTTTTCATAGATGAAATCTTTGGGAAATCGAAGGAAACGACAAATGTTCTGAATAAAAAAAAAAGCTAACAGAACAAGAGAGTTCGTTTCGTTCGAAATATCGTCTTGTCTCAAATTCTGATCACTCATATTCCGAACACTCGGTTTTTGTATGGCGATTTGGTTGAAATGTTTCGTTGAAATATGTCATCAAATTACAAGAAAATGCCAGTCAATACATTTTTTTTTTAATTTTTATTCTTTATGTCTTCCAATCTATGATGATGATTCTCTACTTCGAGACCATTTTAACTGACTTAGATAAATTTATTTGCGAAATCATTCTTTTGAATACAATTTATTCGTGCTGTTCGGAATTTGAATCAAGGTGTTCGGATCGGAATATGAGACACGATCACAGTGTTCGGCATTTGAATCAATATGTTGTTCCATACTTTTACGTAAAAACAATACTAAACAAGTTTAAATAAATAATTTTATCGACACACTCAACAGACAACAGCTAACAGTTAGGCTTTGCGAAGATATTATCAGCTAATACATGCCTATCAGATGTATTTGAAATCACTTTTGGCCTTAAGTGTTCGGAATATGAGTCAAAACCGCCAAACCGGTATGATTGTTTGTTTTGCTGTAGATTTCTTTCACATATTACTCCGAAGATCTCTCCGGGAACTTGACTTGTGATTTTTCACAAACTTTCTGAGCTATTCTTTCAAGAATTTCGTAGAAGGTATCTATGAATTTACCCTGGATTTATTTCAAGGATCATTTCCCTCCAAGAATCGTAACATTTTACAAGGATGTCCCAAGATTTCCTAGAATTTATTCATTGATACTTCGATTGATTTCGCTAGGACTTTCTCCAGCATTTCCGTTTAGAGCATTTTGAAGAATTCAAAATTCTTCTAACTCTTTTTGTTTTTACTTCCCAAGGAAGTCTTAAAAGATTGTTTTCCAATTATTCACCAAGGAATGCTTCCAAGGAAATGCCAAGGAAATTTTATCGATTTCTTTGGAGAAAAAATTGAAAAAATCGCGAGTAATATGTAAACAAAATCCTACAATAATCTCTGATGAAACTTTTGTGTATACCTTGAAGAAGTCCTACGACGATCTCTGAAGTAACACCTGGATTTGTGAAGAAATTCTTTCAAGGATTCTTGAACAAATTGCTGAATTAACTTAAAAGTAACATTCGAATTTCTGAGCAATGACCTACGAGTTTTTTTGAAAAAAATAAATCGGAAACGATCCCTGAAGAAATTTATGTATGACTGATCGGATTCAAAGTACCTTGAATGTAGTTGAGAAGAACTCATGGGAATCTGGGAATTTAATTTGAAAGAATATTTGAAACAATAATATTTTGATGAAATGCTGAATAAATGCCAAGAGGAATGAGTTTATGAGACAACTCCTGAAAGTAATGAATTTTATAGTAATCCTTATGAAAATTCGTGGCATGAATGAAAAAAATGGCTTAGGAATTATTGCAGGGTTTCCTGGAAAAATGTAAAAACTACTTTTTTTTCAAAATCTTTTGAATAAACATTTGTGGAAGAACTGCAGTAAGAAATCTCCTAGAAGTAACAACTGAAAAAACCGGTGAAATAATCAGTGAAAAAACATGTGGTGAAAATCCTGGGATTATTGCTAGGATTTATTCAGAGAAATTTCTGTGAATTACTGAAGGTAGTAGCTTTCTTCTGAACTGAAAATTACTAGAGGATTTTCTGGACCAAATGCTGGAATCTCTAAAGAAGTCGCTTGAATTCCTGAACCATTCCGCGGAATGTTACAAAAATATCATTAAGAACTTGTGGAATAATCGCTGCAGGTTCCTCTGGAGCCTCTAGAATTTCACCACCAGGATTCACTGCAAGTAGATTAAGGCAAAAAGTAGATACTTCAGAGATCTAACATCAACAGACGCTAAAAAGAGACATGCTTACCTGAGAAGTACTATTTTTTGTATCTGTTGAGGATTTTGCTCTTTCTTTGCAAAGTTTCATTATTAAAAATATTAAAAAAGACAATTTACACCGTATTCAGCCATAGGCTGCACAAACTGAACATAACTAACATTAGACAACGGACACACGGAACGACCAGTGGACCAGTGAAGAATTTTTCGTTTGACGAAAGGTTTTCTTCGACTGGGGCGGGAATCGAACCCACACTCCAATTCAATACGCCTAAACGACTGACGCCGCTAACCGCACGGCTACGAAGCCCACAAATATTGGATTGTTTTCAATAATATTTCATATGCTCATTAACGACACCCAACAGGAACTGGGAACTGTATTTGTCATTACCAACATGGCTATCTTAAGTTCTGCTTCATTGTCCTAACATTTTTTATGGTGAATAAATAATAATAACCGAACTGAACGTCGCAAGTAGCACTTTGATAGCGGTGCGTATAAAAGTTCGATTGAAAAGATTTTGTGTCACAAAAAGAACATAGTCTACCATGTATGACTATTTCCAATAACTTCCCTGATTGGGCCCGAAAGTCCCTGAGAATTCCAGGGTTTTCCAGGTTGAATAAAATTCCCTGATAATTCCAGGTTTGTTTTCAGGTAGTTTACACTCAAACTTGGAAAAATCTAAAATTTTTGTGGCCCATACAAGAGTTTAAATAAATGACATAAGTAAATCTGAAATGAATTATTTTTATTTATATTTAAAATACCTAAAAAGCTATGGTTTTGTGAAGTTATCTTATATGAAGACAAAACACAAGTGATTTTTTTAGAATTTTACCATATGATTTCTTAGATACAATGTCGAAGGATTTTAATTAAAACATTCATTACCACTTAAGTTCCAACGAAACACAAATCTAGGATCTGTGATGGCTATTTAAGAATTGATTTGCTAAAATCAAAAATTTTTATGTAAAAGGTTATTTTGAAAAGGATTTAAAAAACGTTTTGAAAAGGGGGCTGACAATGTCGTGGCCATACTTTCTGGGACACCCTATATATACATACGGCCAATTATCCAAGCTTTTGGCTTAATTTGAAGCAAACAATTTAGTTCTAGTAATTAATCGCTTGATGCCTTTTGATTTTTCAAAATTTACTTGAGTTTACTTTAATGTATGACAGAACTTCAAATTTGAGAAATGTGTCAGTTTTTAGAAGCTAGATAATTATTTATTGTAAACATAGAAACAAAATTATTTGATGATTATTTTTCGATAATTTTCTTTATGTTTACCAATCCCAAGGATGTCCCGTAACGCAGGTAGATCACCCTCACGTGATTCTTTATGACGTAGGATCTACCAAATCAAAACCCTAGTATTATCCCTTTTTCATACTTGTGTTATCGTTCTGAAAATTTAAGGGTTTGCAGAACAAAAGATGACAAAGTCAATTATGCTGATAGGCAAAACAGAAATTCTGTTATACTTGCACAAAGTTTGTGTCGAGAAGGCCAAAGAGTCCCGAAATATCACAGAATTCTTACAATAACCGAGCACATTTCCAACTAAATCTAGAGCAGTATTTAGAAAAAATCTTTAGCATTTTTATCACGGGACTTATTACTCAACATAGAATTCTTTCAGAATCTTTAACAAGATTTTTACAAAGTTTTAGGTAGACTGATGGCAGAATTTTAAGCATGAATTTGCAAAATACACGCATAATTGTCACAGAACAAAAGGTGAAATCTTCACAAAAAACATGGGCAGAATGTTTTACAGCAATTATCTTTGTTAAACTCACTGAATGACTTTTGTTCAATTCAAATCAAGAAATACAAAATACCGGTAATACAAATAGTGACTCATTTTCTATACCGAAATACGGGACTGATTCAATCATAGAACCGGTATTTTTGACACATACTCAAATTTTGTTTGTAAAGCATGGATTCCTATAAATATTAATATTTATTTTTTTATTTCGTCAATCAATTGTAGACTACATGTTTGCTCAATACTATGTTGTATTATATCTCAAGGAAATAAAATATTGCCTAAGCTTCGTTCGCGGCATGGTCAAATCAATTTCTGTGTAATGCTGGTTATAAAGAGACATCATTTGATTTATTTGGCCGAATTTGGCATAATTTGCTAGTGTATTTTGTATAAGTAACTATTGTAAAATTGAATTCTCTAAAAAAATATTCTTTTCCTCAAAATATTATGAATAGAAACAATACATTTTTTCATTTTTCATTCTCAAAGATATATATTGATTTAGATAACAAAAAAAAATATTTGTGATAAAGAATATCAAAATAGTAGGTTCGATTTATTTTCCCTTTTTTTCGCTGAGTGAACTGTCAGTACCAGTAACTGGCCTTGCAGAATTTGTTCTCAATTGATTTCGAAGCACGATCAAATCAAGCGAAGAAAAAAGCAACTGCGAAAGAGAGCGATGATAAAACCCATTTTTCTCGCTTATTTACCATTGAGGGTAGGGGTTTTACTTTACTGGCATATTAAACAATACCCGAACATCTAATAGTAAAAATGCCCTTCAGGATTGGAGCTTGTTTCATGCACTGTTATTCCCTTGATATAATCAAAGCTGTATTGCCGTGAATCACAAGTCAGTCCCATCTGTAAAAAGTAGCATTGAGAAAACGGGGTGTGAACTCGTTTTCCATACGAAAATGCAAAACAAAAATCCAAAGGATGGGAACATGTTCAAATCTTTATGAAACTTTCACAATTTGGTTTTCACTGATATGCGGTTACTTTTCATTATGGGACAATTTGACTTGCTATTTTTTCCTACTTTTCTTTCGAACAAATCTATTATCTCTTTAGGGCAGCTAAAAGAGCATTGGAAGATATGTTGAAAACTGAACTCAGCTTAATTTTGACGAAAATGAAGATGGGACTGACTTGCGATTCACGGCAGTATGAAGTTTCCATAGCTCCATTTCACAAAAAAAAAAACTTTTGAGATTTTGAAAAGTGAATGTGCTATCCGCTTTAATCCTTTGCTCCCTCCTTAAACCATTCTGGACCTCCCAGGTTAACTAATTTACCTTTTTAGAATTCTAAGGCTATTATACGGCTAACATACGGCATGTTAGCTCTACATAAGCACTATTTTAGCACTCAAGGCGAGTTAAATTGCTATTTGAAAACTTGGCCAATTTCATCATTTATGTTACAAGTAAATATTTTAACCATTAAACAATAACTGCAAACCAACAACAACAGTACTCTACGCTACGCTATTGAAAAATTAAAATTCAAACCCGTCTGGAACTGGAAAGCACACTAACCTTCATCGCCGACCGTAACGAAGCAGCTTCCGTCCTTGTGCACGTTCAGATGTTTCGTCTTGACCGGCAGCCGCACGTCGCGCAACCGACAGCCGGTCTCCTGCAGCCGGGCTTTGAACATGCGGGTCGCCTGGTAGATCAGTGCCCAGGCCTGATCTTCCGAGATCGGCGCATTAAACGTTTTCAGAATGTGCTCCAAGGAAACCGAAACCGCATTGGAGTCCGCCCCGCGATCTACCGAAGCGGTGTTTTCATACCGGACCACCAGCAGATCATCTTCTTGCTGCTGCTCCAACTTGATTGCCGGCGGAGGTGGCCGCAACTTACTGCTGGCCATCACCAAATCCTTCGGCAACGGTGGACACACCGGAATCTGGCGCTTCGATTGTTCGGCCATGATCCAGAGTAATCCCAAGCACGTCCCAGGAAAGACTATGACCACACCGCAAACCGAGTTATCCCTAAAGGCTATAGGCTTCTTCGAGATTTAAGCTGTACACTAAATAATGCACTTTGTTGGAAGATAAACCGGTCATCGTGTATTTGAGGGAACGCAAGTAATTGCAAAAAAGAACTCTTGTACGACACTATGAATCACACAACAACACTACACAGAATATTAATCTCTTCTACGTTTCGCCTTTGTATAGAGAGTATCAAATTGCTCGCTTCGTATCAAAAATAAACACTAGAAACAATCTTCTTATCTCATGAAGACGGCGACAAACGAAAGCCAATTTCACTCATCTCTGCTTCTGCTGCTGCTCCACAATCTACAATCTAGAGATGCGTTGACTGGTTGAGGCTTTCAATATCAGGTACCGACACTTGATTTGTCACTTCACTGGGTTTGAACAACAACTATCTATCGGCCTTTTTCTGTGTGGTTTGACACTTCACTGACTGATATCAACCTCTATATCCACTAAGCAGGCCTGATTGTCGTGCTCCCAAAACCGCACAATTCTCTTTTCACGTGGTGCACTGCTTTGTATCCACTAGCAGGTAGAAGGTCGAAGCTTTCGTTCACTAGTAGCTACATATAGGTCGTAGGACTATCGATTCTCCGCATCTAAACCTACACATTCTCAGACTTGAACATTCTTCCTTCTTTATGTCGCTATCTGATTGCGTTCTCTCCCATCCAGCACATGTTGACCCTTGCACAATAGTATTCGGATATTTGACGGTCACCAAATAGAGCACTCCAATTTCGTTTCGCAAGGGCACTCTCACTTACACAGAACCAATGGGATATCACGATTTTGGTTTGTGATATAAACAAAAATAATTGTTTGGGACAAAACTGATTACTGAGTTGAATAAAATTCACTTTGAAACTTTCAAAACAGCCATGCCAAGCCCAAAACACACAATTCAGACAACTTTAGCACTTTAGCATTTGAATTCAACTAGTTACACTGAAAATCTTCTATTACAGCGAGCATCTATGGACCTCTTTGCATTCCCGTTGGCTGATTACTGGTCAGACCTTAAAATTTCACGTATCAATGCGAAATATCTTTCACGTTTTCCGCTTCGAAGCAACACAATACCACACAATAGAGTATGCAAACATCACCACCCTAATTCCTCACAGAGCATCCGAAGGGTCAAAACACTGTGCACCACACTCCGGGAAAAACATTGCCCGATTTTCGCAAAAATATTCGCGCGACACGCGTCTAACTTGTAAACGAAACCAATCGCCACTCAATAAGCGCACCGCACGAACGCTCACCGAACACTGAACGGCTGGAGCCAGATGGAAAGCTTTCCAGAGCTCCACATCCACTCTTCGTTTCGCTAATGGCGAGAGAGATTGAACGCATTTTCCGCTTTGAACTCTCACGTGCTCGCGCGCGGAAAATGTTTTCCGGGAGAGCGCGTAGCGAGTCAGCGCGATTCGAGCAGTTTTGTTTTGGTGCGATCTCGTTCGCACCCATCCGGCCGGGTGGTATCGTTCGGGCCTGTTCACGCTGCTGCGCTAGAATGCGGCGTGCGAGAGAAAATGGGGAGCTGCTCGATGATCGTGCTCCGCTGCGAAAAGCTGCGAATTGGGGGAGAAAGCTTTCGGTGTTCGAGTAAGCTGGGCAAGAACCTGACAAATGCCGTTTTCAAGTCAATACTCCACTGCACTGTGACGTCACGCATCAATTTTGACAGGTACTGGTCCTGTTGTTTACAGTTTGGACTTAGTACTTTTTTCGAATCATTCTTAATTTTGTGAAAGTTTGCTGCGAGGAGAGATCAAATCCACTGCAGATACCCACGGATCGTATTATTCTATCTTCCTACCGTGGAAAATCGTCACCATCAGCATGCTGGTGATAAAAATGCGAAGATGAAAAAATGATGGAAAAAACGACTAAGTCCGAAACGTAAACAACAGGACCAGTAGCTGTCAAATAAGTGAGGTTAGGCTCGTCATATGCAGCGCTCTATAGGCAATACTGTGGGCCAACGCAAACATTTTTTCTAACATGTTTTAAACATCTACATCTACAGTATGACTATACCTCGATTTAGTGGACATATTTATTTCAAAATTGTTATAAAATAGAAGCAAAAATGTTATCTCACTTTTTGTTTTCTAATTTGATTTTGTTTAGCTTATTTATTTGTTTATTTAAAGGCTCAGCTGTCATCGGAACGAACTCATTTGAAATTTCATTACAACTTCATCTAATTCTAGCTAACATTCGCTTTAGGGAACCGACGGAATTTCACGGTGGAAACAAAGTAAAATACTATAACCAGAGAGTTATACACAACCGACTTTATTCAAAAAACGAGTAAAGCGAAGTATGCACTTCAACAGAAAAGTAATCGCCTATCTCGATGCGTGAGAAATTTCTTACAAGAAATGCTCAAGAAAAGCATATTTCTTTGATCGCAGTACGCAGTTGAAAAGAAATGTCAATTCAAATGGAGCTCACTGTAGGAAATTTCTTGACCATTTCTTGGGCAGAAATTTTTACTTTTCTTGAGCGGAACAGCATACTTAGCTTAAAACAGAATGAAAGGTAATAAATGTTCCAGCATAAATTCAAATAAAAAACAGTCTACTGTGACTAAATTTCAAAATTCAAACTTTCTTTAAACATCGCCATTCTCCAACACTCCTCCTCGAAGTTTATTACATGGTTCTCATACAGTACACTCCGTTTAACTCATTTCCCACTAAAAGAGTCTTCTCGTCCTTCTCAATGCGACTGGAAAGGTTAACGTAGCAGTTCTGTCTTATATGTCCTGGTTTACCACATTCGAAGCAGCCGCGCCGATCTTCCTCCTTGTCATATTCCTTCCGGGATGCTTCAATACGGCTACCTTCATTGCTTTCTCCTCCTGCATCTCCGATTTGTGCTGGCGTTTGTAATATTCGTTGAGCAGCTTTGCTTTTATAGTCCGATCTGTAAGTTTTCCATCGTAGCCTTCATTCATCGTCACAAAACTATTGTACGATTCTGGCAAACTGGTCATAAGGAAATTACACTTCATCTCCTCCGCAATGTCACAACCAACTTCAGCGAGCTTATCAAATAACGCATCCATTCTAATCACATGCTCCTCCACGTTGCCACCCTCTTCCATTTCCAGTCTGCACAAACGTTTTACTAGCCCGACTCTTCCAGCAGATAATTGCCGAACATGATACCGTGAACCCCCGCTAATTTGAACGGTACCTCATCGGGGTTCATTTTTAATTTGAAAATCTAGTCACCCTAGAAACGTGTTTCTGGTATACCTCTTTCACTGTTTTGTTTTGATTCTGCGTTCCGTTCCACAGCGTTCCATTTCACTTAACTCCGTTCCATGAGCTAAATGACGTTTGCACCATTTTTAATCTGAACGATGTGCAAATTAGCGGGGTACAGATTAAAAAGTGTTCAGATTGAAAGTGGTCAAACCAACGGGGGTACCCGGTACTCACGTAATATGTTCCACGTTTGTTGTGCCGTTACAGCATTTTTGATCAGCTCCAATTGACTGTTTTCCACCAGATATCTTATCGTAGCCGCTGCTCGCTCATCTTTGTCAATCCAAGCTTCAGTCCGACCATTTATTGGAGGAAGATCTTCAGCAATGACGCGCCAAAATCCTTCCCGGATCAAGCTCTGTTTCGTTCGTTCCTTCACAAAAGTCATAATTTTGAAAATTCAAACGAACCGCACCAGCTTTCAGATCCGTCTCCATCGTCAAACACTCAACTTCCACGAACCACTGTTCACGTTTTCTCTGGCTTGTATAACTATTTTGCTGGGCCCATAACCTGTCGGAACCGACGGAATTTCAAGGTGGAAACAAAGTAAAATACTATAACCAGAGTGTTATACACAACCGACTTTATTCAAAGAACGAGCAAACAGAATGAAGGGAAATAAATTTCGCAGCATAAATTAAAATAAAAAACAGCCAACTGTGACTCAATTTCAACACAAATCACGGTCTTACCGTTGTTAGGGGCAACAAATGTTTCAGGTAAGCACGGTAAGAATTTCTCGAGGAGATTCTAAACTGATATTTTTGATAATAAATCTTCGAGCTGTTCAGTAGAATACCTATAAGTAGATGAAAAAACCGAATTTAGTAAGTAACCATTTAACCTAGTGGAATTAAATGGTATAGTACTAAATTCGGTTTTTTCATCTACTGATATTTTTGTTCTTCAAGAATTTCTACAAATTGATTTCTACAAAGAATTATTCCAGGATATCTAATAAGAACTCTTCGAGGTATTCCTAAAGATAAAGAATTCCTTATGTTCCTTCATAAATTTTTACAGGAATTTCTCCAGCAATTTATCCAGAGAGTTCATGTAATTTCTCGAGTTTATTTATTTAAGATTTCACTCAAGCAAAAGCTACAGCAAATATTCCAATAATTCCCAAAACTACATGCATTTCTCTGGAATTATCTGTTGGATATTATCCAGGGATTTGATTGATTCTTTCAATATCTCAATAAGATTTATATTAACAACTAGTGGTCCCGGCAAACTTCGTCTTGCCATCAAGTAGGCTGTTGAAAAGGGCTATGAATAGTCCCATACAAAATTACAGTTCCGTTCACTCTCGTTTTTCCAACTTTCCTGGTAAATTTCCTGGGATTTTAATACACACAAACACGTCGGAACCCTTGACGAACATAGCGGAGAAAGAATCATCCATATCCGTTCACCCGTTCGTAAGCCATTTCGTGACATACAAACACCATTCCATTTTTATTTATATAGACTAGTGGTCCCGGCAAACTTCGTCTTGCCATCAAGTAGGCTGTTGAAAAACGCTATGGATCGTCCCATACAAAATGACAGCTCCGTTCACTATCGTTTTCCCTACATGCAAACACGTCGGAACCCTTGTGGAACAAAACGGAGCAATTATCATTCGAATACGTTGACCCGTTCACAAGCCATTTCGTGACATACAAACACCACTCCATTTTTATTTATAGATTTATCTTTAAAATCCACCAAGACTTCCTCATTGTTCCAGCAGTTCTTTATGAGATTCTTGCAGGAGTTTATAGGGAATTTCTGCAGAAGTTTCATCAGACATTACCAGAGAATTTGTTTTAGATATTCCTCGTAGATTTTTTCAAGAAGTTTGTTTTACTTATTTTATTATTATTTTTAAGTTATTTATTTTAAGTTTTAGAGGACTTTCTTGAGAAATTCGTGAAAAAATCTTAAGAGATGAGTGATTTCTGGAGTTATCCTTACAAACTGTCCAAGTTGAGCTCTTGAAAGCATCGTAAATAAAGTACTTGGATGAATTCGTTGGTAATTTCGCAAAGTATCTACTAGGAGAAGTCCTGAAAAAATATTTTGAGTAAAATCTGAAGCATTTCAACAAGTTTTGCATTCTTGTCTTTGTATGGTCTTTTTTTCATGTATAAGGTCTATAAAATTCATCTTCTTAGTTTGTTGAATGACTACCAGCCTTGTATTTAAACCTTAAAAAGAGATTTTAAAATACAGTGGCTAGTTCCGATCATTCATCCGATCTACAAGGTATCCTACATAAAGACACAATATTTTCAGTATTAAAAAACTCTTTTTATTAATCATTAATTCTGAACCGGATGCTTTGAATTCCGGACATCGGTTTTAATTCTCCCAAAACCCAAAACATATGTTTTTCTTCAACTTTTTTAGATGCATTTTGTAAAAGACGTCATAATTATGAACCCCAATCGAAAAACAATTGAATTTGTACCAAAAATACCGTTGAAAAAGCGAGTTTCCGATTCTTGGCAAAGGTTTTCTTAAAATGTCTTTTGAAAAGTACCTTTTTTTGTGGCGAAAATTCAACTTCACTGTTTTGATTAACCTATTTATTTCATTATAACACTTCCTAGTTTTCGTCCTTCAAAACAAAGCCATACTGTAGATGTGTGGGTTCAATTCTCGATCGGTCCAGGATCTTTTCATAATATAAAATTTCTTTCCTGTACATAGGGTATTTAAAATATCAGCATTTTCAAACCCCTCTTATCTTGTAAGGACATTGTTGTGAGTTAATTGAATTTTAGTAACAAAACTGTGGCCACGCTATGTCTGAACCAGACGATTTTAAAAATCGAATGTACATCGGATTTTTTCTTACTAGAGTTTAATATTTGGGTTATATTTTCATAATCAGAAAGTTTTAAAATATTCCATCGGTGATTTTTTTTATTTTTTCCACTTTTTAGCCAAAAATCACTGATAGAATATTTTAAAACTTTCCGATTATGAAAATATAGACCAAATACTGATCTATAGCGAGAAAAAATCCGATGTACCGTGCTGTTCTGAATAATAGCAGCGCATTTCTTTCCTGTACATAGGGTATTTAAAATATCAGCATTTTCAAACCCCTCTTATCTTGTAAGGACATTGTTGTGAGTTAATTGAATTTTAGTAACAAAACTGTGGCCACGCTATGTCTGAACCAGACGATTTTAAAAATCGAATGTACATCGGATTTTTTCTTACTAGAGTTTAGTATTTGGGTTATATTTTCATAATCAGAAAGTTTTAAAATATTCCATCGGTGATTTTTTTTATTTTTTCCACTTTTTAGCCAAAAATCACTGATAGAATATTTTAAAACTTTCCGATTATGAAAATATAGACCAAATACTGATCTATAGCGAGAAAAAATCCGATGTACCGTGCTGTTCTGAATAATAGCAGCGCATGTCGATATTCATACAAAATGCTCAACTTTGACATGCTGTAATTTTGTTCCCTTTCAAGCAATCGAGCTGAAATTTTCTCCACAGAGCTACAAATATGATTAATTTTGTAACTACAAAATTTCAGTTTTTTCTGAGTCCCTGCCGAAAAGTGAGACACTAGGTGAAATTTTTCCAAAAAATACCAGTTTTTCATTTTAAAATTTTTCTTCTAAAAATATTTTAAACATTTTCGGTTTAGGTGTAGGTTTGATTAGTAGGAGGAGATCGTTCCAATGGTAAGTGATATACAATTTAAAACTATAATGTCAAGCCGAAATTCAAATTTTTAAAACTGCTATTTTTTCGAACAATTTCACCTAGTATCTCACTTTTCGGCAGGGGCTTAGAAAATTTTGAAATTTTGTGTTTACAAAATTGGGCATATTTGTAGTTCTGTGGAGAAAATTTCAACTCGATTGCTTGAAAGGGAACAAAACTACAGCATGTCAAAGTAGAGCATTTTGTATGAAAATCGACATGCGCTGCTATTATTCAGAACAGCTCTGTACATTCGATTTTTATAATCGTCTGGTTCAGACATAGCGTGTGTGGGGTTTATAATTGATGTTGGCAAACGGGAGCACCACCTAAAGATCGACGCGCTACTTTTGACGTTACTAGAAGAGTGGCTTGTTGGTTTACGCTATGCCTACTAGATTGGCTGATTTACGATTGGGTGTCATCTTCACATTCTTTGGCTACTATGTTGTCACTAAGAGTTATAATAATGCCACTGGGAGCAAAGGTTTACAATACAGCACATCCTCCCTCTTCTCAGGAATAAAAAATGTTTTAAAAAAAACATGATCATATTCTCGAATCAGTATATATAACTAACTTTCACAAATATATGTAGAATTGTCATTTTGATCTATTTCTTCCAATAAGAATGCTTTTTTTTTGTTCTTACAATATTTATACATGATTGGTTGTAGTAATCCTTCATAAGCATTAGCATGGGCATATATGACTGTATTCCTAATCGATACTCCATTATATAATTTGATTATAAAATTCAAGGGAAGGAGTGTTGGTTAGACACACATTCTTGTTAGAGACAAATAATTACTTTGATGTCAATTATGAATTAAAGGTCCACGACTAAGCTATACCCACCATTTAAAAAAAATGACTCTACAAATTGATTTTGATGCTCTTGCTGGATGATGTACTTCGAATCACGTAGCGGTGAATCCTGTAAAAGTATTGTTTATCTCGGAGAAAACACCTGTCTATTTCAACTACCAGTTGTCTGAAGAAAATACTTCTCCAAGTTGATTCACGTGAAGGAATTGAGTACCATTCTGGATTTCCAATAAACACTCATGCATTATATGTCCTACTTAATCGTGAATGCTTCTAGGACTTTATAATAAATCTTACGCATTGCTTTACTTGTATACTGACTCTAATCTCTCTACTACTCTTTCTCTTGTACATACGACTTTGGAATATTGTTCCGCTGTATGGTACCCACTCTAACAGAACGACATTGGAATGGTTCGATCGGTTAAACGTCGTTTTGCACATTAATTAACTAACTTGGTACAAAATATCGCTATTAATGGTGCCCTGTACAAGAAAAATAATTGTGGTGTTTTTTCTTCCAAAGTTATCATGTTATGGTATATAAAAATAATAGGTCATTTTTGGAATATAATCGTATTTTTTCTGAGTTTTCAATTGAACGGCTTACGATAAAGAAGGCAAAATTCATAACAGATTTTTCAAATAAATTTAACCTGAAAAGAAAAAGTTAAACATAATGAACCATAGTTTTTATTCCAGCAATATTGTTTTTCATTATTTTTTCCTAAATTTTTTTTCAAGCTGTTTTTTATGAGCAAAAAGTTTAGCTTAAACTCTAAATTACATTTTTCCAAGAAAACTTTTTCGAAATTCAAATTTTTAAGAAATTTCAAAAAACTATTTGACTAACTTCAAACAGATTTGTAGCAAAATTTTTGAAGCTAATCATAGAATTTTTTTGAAGAATTTCAGTATAATCTCATTCCTCAAGGAATATCGAAGAGTGGCTTTACTTAATTATTCAAAAATTCAAAGTTTTTCCTGGCAATTTATTCAAAAATTCATAAATTCTGTCAACTCTTTCCAATACCAAATTCTTTTAAAAATCCCACACGTTTCATTACAATTTGTGATTTGCAAATTCTTTCGCAAAGTGCATCAAAAGTTTTATAGAAATATGTATGTTTTTTTTTTTGTTTTCTGGAAAAACTGGTAGTTATGGTTTTCCAAATCTTTAAATAAGGGGTCTATTTTGTAAATCGAGTAGATTTATGTGACTCGTCTTCGGTCACTGTCGATCAAAGTAAACATGCATATTTCAGATGTCACCCATCGACTCCCATAGTAATCCAGTCACATAGAGTGACAACTGTCGATAAACTCGAGTGACAGAGCCAAGTCGAGCGAAAGTTTTGGTCGACAGTGACTCCAGTCGAGTCGTTTTTGATCGACTCGACTTATAAAATAGGGCCCTAAGCCTAAAAACACATTTTTGATTCGGAAGCATACTGAAATCTTTATTAAATGGGCTGACAATTTTACCAGACACACTTCTTAGCATGAAAATGCAGTATACTGCTAAAAAGGTAGATTTCCAAATAGTTTTTTAAATATGAACAGATCTACCCTACATGGTTCTCCATAAAATTCGAGATTCCAAATTCTCCCAAACAATCACCCGCTTTGAATGCTGCATCAATTATCTTTGGAGGCCGTTTGCCAAAGGGCAACTTAAAGCAATTAGGGTACACTTTGCTTTGTTTCGTCTTTGTGTGAACTGCCAATATTCTTATCAGTGCTTTTCCTTCTTCCTCCAATTTTAAGGCTATTCTGTAAATTTATGCACGGAAGAACAGCATGCCCAATTAAGTAGCTTACTTAAGTAGCCTTGCACCATACCACTTGTTTTTATCTTCATCATTCGTTCAGTAATTCGTTCATAACAATCCCTTGAACCAGACGGCCAAGAAACTGTCTCCTTACACTTTCATTCTTCTATCATTATAGCCCGCCTTTTCTTACGCCTGATACATAGGCGTTCTGCTAACCAAACAGCAAGCTTCTCTGCCATAAAATTACCTTCCCCGTACCTTTCTGCATGAACTGTCGTAGATGAAGGGGTATATCCGGTCTACTATGGGCCAGTTTTAAATGCGACATCAATCTTCCATCCCCTCATTGGTCAGCATTCTGACGTGGCAGACCATTATCTTTGTTATTGTCTAAAAATAGAAGATTACCAGCACTTGTACACTGAGGATATCTGTTAGTGCCAAGCAGTCATCTGGTTGGTTCCTTGTGTAAGTGCAACTGAACTGGCGATACTGCAGTAGTAACGACGGGTGGCCAATCAAGCTCAAATCTACAAAATTTTGTCTTATGTCATTTCCGGGCAAGTTACTTTTTAGTTAGTTGCATTCGAGCTAGTGAAGTTGAGTCGCAAGATAATGTCACATGAAAATTCACAAACTACTAAGACATTTTTTCTTTTTGTATAACACTCATTATTTTGTTATTTACAGCCTTTCTAACCTTGCAGTTCCAGCTACGCTCGAGTACCCAGTCATAACGCGTTGTTGTTCATTAGAGTAATGAACGAAATACGTCTCAAATGATCTAACAACACATTGATCTGTGGACACAATCCAAGGCTTTCGGATCTCAGTCAAACAAAAATGTTCTATATGAAAAATAGCTTTTATACAGTATAAAATAGAATAACCAATATATAAAAATATAATACAAATTGTACGGATGTTTATCGAAAAATCGACTTCAACTAATTTCTACAAATGCGGTTGAAAGTTTGAAATAGTACGGTCCCAAAGTATTTTTCTAAAGGGGAAAACCATCGTCCTAAGACCCATCCCTTGGTGGCAGTATCTCTTTGATCCCTTGATACCAAAATTCTCTAGTACGATGTATTCGATCTTTGGTGTATTGTAACCTCCGAAGCAGTTCATCACTCTGCAAAGATCAAATTATATGAAACCACTGAAACAACGATCATGCATCAAAACACACCTCCTTGCAATTGGGATCGCTACTGGATCGAATCAACTTGTTTGCCTCCGACGGATAGAACGTCTGATGGAGTGAGGTGCTTAAGCTGCTAAAATTGAGAATAAAAGCCCCGAATCAAAAATAAATACATTCTTTATTGATATTGTGAGCTTCAACTCCTAGATAACTACGGAATTTTTACAGTAATCACCTTCGACTGTCATCGTATGCTTGCTGATAGTGTTCCAGCCGCCGGTTCAGAATCAACGAGTCCCGATGGTAATCTTGCATCTTCTCCATCAGCTTCACGCGGTCCTCCTCCAGATGGCCGATGATTCGTTTCTGGTCGGCAACCTTTTGCTCGTAGTCTCGCTCCCGCTGCCGTGATTCTTCAGCGCATTTCCGTGCTAACTTCACCGTATTTATTGTTTGACGCTTGAACTCTACCAGCTCTTTGTAGTTTTCCAAATGTTTCCGCGCAGTTTGATACTGCTTTGTGAGATCCTCGTTGTACGTCTTCAAATTTTGGTAGGCGTGATTTAGCTTGCGATAGTTGTCTTCAACTTCCTGGAGCCGAGAAAGGGATTGATTGAAACTAAACAACATTTAACATGACTGTTGGTCATCTTTACCGCTAATCGTCCAGTCTTGAGCGACAAGTCATCCTGAAGTTTCTTCAGTACTTCGCATAACGCACTTTTCTCTCCTGCAAAACTGGACAGTTTATTTCCCAAATCTTCCGTGTCCTGCCTTAGTGTGTCCCTCTAACAAAAGAAAAAAGTGTTAATGTTGATACAGGCGGTTTCAAATCATGGTTCCGTACTTCTTTGAGTAAAATTTCGGCCTTCCCTCGTAGTTTTTCCAACTCTTCTCGGTGCCACGCAAGCTGATGTTCACACTGCTGCAGCTGGTTTCGCTGTTTCTGCGAGTTGCGCTTGATGGTGTTGAGCTCTTCGGCAAGCTTCTTCTCACGGGCAGTGGAATCTTCTCTGTACTTTTCCCACGCCTGGGATAGACTACGGGCAAAACAGAAATTTAATCCGTAAAACATGGTTATGAACCTGTAACAGAAAATACCTGGCATTTTTGGCTTCCATGGTTTGGGCAATTTGGGATTTGGCCACTAGATTCTCCCTAACCTCCTGCAGGCTCTGTCGCAGCCGGTCAATCATTTGTTCCTTGTCGAAAAGGCTCTGCTCTAGGTTCGAATTTTGGCCTTTCAGCTTTCCAATCTGCAGATATGAGAAGTTTAGTAAATATATTCGAATCTGGGGAGTCAAAACAACCCTATAGTTATGATTCTTAAGGTAAGAACAGAATGAGTGCAGAATAATGGTAAATATATTTACAATCATGTACTCGCATGGATTTCTATACAATTAGAACAGTTTACACAAGAACTTTTTATTCACGATTGGGCTCCACTCAGTCCCAATTGCATTTTCATCATGTCTCTGCAAAAATCCTTGCACTAATATTAGGAATATTAGTGGAGGTTTGTTTTTAGCATAGTTCCTTTGATGGTGCAATCAATTTAATTCTTATGGCACCATCTTGGGGCAAAGGAATCAAATTTGTAAGCAAAACGATTGTTTGAAAAATTTCATGAGTATCGTTCGATAGCTTGTATTATTTTGGTATTTTACATCATAGATAAATATTACAACGTACTATTAGTGCGAAACATGTCACAACCTGGGAGGGAGAAACCAATACAAAATTTCTGTACGTCATAGTGAGCCGAGATTCCGCTGTCACGAACTGTCACTGTGAGCCCAGATCTCAAACATTGGACTAACATGAAAAAAGCGCGTAACTGATTAAAACACATTTTCGTATTTCTTCAAAAGTGATAAAAATCGAATGAAAATCAATTCATGCACATAACGCAAGTAATGTTACGTGAGCACCATTTAATCTGATTGAACATAAAGCATTGAAAAACGCATCGTTCTACTTTTTCCAATGAAAATGAATGTTTAGTGCATAGAAAACTGTGGCCCTTTTTTCATGTTTGTCAGGGAAGATCGAAGGTGCACAACAAAAGGAAACTACCGATTTTCTCGAAGCCTGCCTTGATTGTTCACACTTAGATTAAATTACTGGGGTCGGTAAAATTTTACTGGGTTTTGGAACTACCGAAAAAGTCAGTAAAATGAAAACTGTCACCACGCGTAATTTAAAAGCAAATTTCACCATGTTTTATTTTTTGTCGATATATGATATAAAAAGAAAGCTCTCTGCAAAATTTCAGTGAAAAATCTCTGTTTTTCGATTTCTGACATTTATTTTTAGTTTACTGACTTTTTCGGTAGTTCCAAAACCCAGTTATTTTTACCGAACAGATTGAGTGTGTTGTTGGCAAGCTGGAGTTATCTTGCAGTTCAAAACAACGTTGTCTTATATTTCGTGTGTAGTATCGGTGCCTCCCTCCCAGGTCACAACACACCACATGTAACTAACCTCCACAAAGGAAGCGTTTACCAGTGATGGAAATGTACGCATCACGCAGCACCAAACAGGCATGCGAACTGTTAACACTTTCTACGCTTTCTACCGCCGTTCATCGATTCTGACAATTAACCGATCACTAATATCAGTTAAATAATTCAATAAGGCAAATCCATGAGGACTTTCCGTTATAACTAACTGACAGCTAGAAGTGTAGGTACATGCAACTGAAACTAACGAGTAAATAAAACATGCGAGTGTCATCGAAGATTTGCATTTTCTTTTGTAATCAAACGCAAATATACAAAACCCCGGAAACCCGAAGATTCGTGTAACTATGCTGGACTCTTTTCGCATTCGGGTTTTAATAGAAGGGAAGAAAAAGATTACAGATTTGAAGAGCCGTGACCAGGGTTGGGAAAAAATCTGAAATTCACTCTACAGTAGCCAAGCAAAGCCAATCACAGTCAGCGAAGCCAGTGAAACTCACGCCCATCGCTGCTGTAGGCAAAATGCCTTGAAAATAGCAAAACACCCGTTGCTAAGGGCAACCAAGAATTACTGTAGAAAAATGTTCTATTTCCCGGTGCATTTCCCGCATTTAGAGCCTTCAATGACACTCATGATTTAGAAAATTCGTGCACCCAACATAGGCTACTTGATGAGATTCACGTTTTTGAACTACTGTACTGGGAGAGCCACGTGATTTTCGCTAAAATTCAAGCCTACTACTATTACCATTCCCAGCCCTGGCCGTGACATTTTTTTTATCTTGAATGGTCATGGTTTGCTTTGTATTTCGATGATCATGTGAATGTAGAGGTGATAAATGTTTGCTACAGTACTTTTTGCATCGCTAAAACCAACAGAAAAGAAACATGATAGACACGTGAATAGGCTTGGTGTGAGTAAGTTCGCACCCACGAGCAGGTGTTATAATATACCAAAAGGAATAGCAAAAAGTTCGCGAACATTTACTCGCGAGTAAAGAACAGAATAGTAAAGTATCAGTTTGTAGTCAAACACCCTTGAAAACCAGGAATCTTAAAGGGGGAATAGCTATTTTCCCAAAATCACAATTGATCCTGAATAGATCCGAACACGTTCACGAATCAATTAGGTTTTGTTCACTCGCCATCACTCTGTTGCTTGCGAGCATTTTGTTTAGTTTTTGTTCCGGTTCAGCAGCCACTTCCCATCACTGACGTTTATACTAAGTCAGATGTGAAAATATTGTACATGCATAATGTGAAAAATAACACCATCAGACATTTCTTTGATAATTCTTTGAGTTCATCAGAATTTATGCTTCTACTAAACTACTTCTATTTTCATGACCTGCCGTGAATCGCAAGTCAGTCCCATCTGCATTTTTGTCCAAATTGAATTAAGTTCAGTTTTCAACATATCTTCCAATGCCCTTTCAGCTGCTTTGATGAGATAATTTGATTTGTTCGGATAAATAGGTAAAAAACAACAAGTCAAATTGTCCCATAAAGAAAAGTAATCGCATATCAGTCCCACTACAGGTTTTTGCACCGTTTAATAAAAAAAATTCTGAAGGTGTCTGGGTTCAATTCCCGGTCGGTCCAGGATCTTTTCGTAATGGAAATTTCCTTGACTTCCCTGGGCATAGAGTATCATCGTACCTGCCACACGATATACGAATGCGAAAATGGCAACTTTGGCATAGAAAGCTCTCAGTTAATAACTGTGGAAGTTCTCATAAGAACACTAACCTGAGACGCAGGCTCTGTCCCAGTGGGGACGTTAATGCCAAGAAGAAGAAGAATAAAAAAATGAACCGCATTTTGATCATCTTTATATTTTTCTCGGGATGATACCGTAGTGAAGAGCAAACTGTGAAAGTTTCATTAAAATTTGCACATGTTCCAATTCTCTAGCATTTTTTGAATGTTCGTATGGAAAACGAGTTTGGAAACTTCACAACCCATTTTCTCAATGCCTACTTTTTACAGATGGGGCGATTCACGGCAGTATGTATATAGGAAATCCAATAGCACATGGGACAGTTATGTGAATAGGAACAGAAAAGATCTCATTTAAATTTTTAGAGAAAAACCACCATGTGTCTTCCAGGAGTTCGTCAAAAATTTGTCATGAATCTTCACAGGTTTCTACCGGGCATCTTGCTTCTAGTTATCTCAAAATGAATCAATGATTTTTTGTGGTATTTCTGATAAGAAGTTGTTTCTGATGATCCTTCGATAAATTTCATCGGTTTACCAGTGATTACTACAATAATTTTCGAGGTATATCTCAATTAATAGCTTTGATAGTTTTTTCTTCTCAACTTTTATGAAAATTCACATGGAACACCCAAGTATTTAACTTGAAAGTTTTAAAACAATTGCCGAAATAACATATCAGATGATCACTTTCAGAAACACTTCAATAAGTACTTCTAACATATCTCCAAGAATATTCCAAGGATTGTTAAAACAATCGTTAACAAATTTTACTAATGACATCCCCAGAAATTCATCTACAGATCCTTTAACGAAATTACTTCGGGTTTCCCAACTTGCAAATTTTCAGAAATTATAGTAAGAATTATTGCAGAGATTATTTAGCCGTGTCTAGTAGTCGAGTCTAAAAGTCTAGAGTCGAGTCTAGTACACGACACTGAAGACGGCCATGAGATCGAAATACTCGTATCTGTCGAAAGAAAACGAACTCTAGCAGAATTAAATGGTATAGTACTAAACTCGGTTTTTAATTTACTTTTTAGATATTCCACTAAGCGCTCGAAGATTTATTATCGTGCTTTAGTAGTTGAACGAACATGCTCTTTCGTTCAAAAAATAGAATTCATCACAAATTTTAGAACCTAATGACTCTGAACAGCTCCGAGCACGTTCACGAATCACTTTAGTTTCGTTTACTCGCCAGCACTCTGTTGCTTGTAGAGATGGGCAAAATGAACCGGAGCTGTTCAAAAGATCCGAATCGGGAAAATAACGAATCGATTCTTTTCGCCCATTCTTCTTCAACAACTACCGAAATGCTAAACATTACATATATTTTGCAATTGGATTAAATGGACAAATTGATGTGAAGTTTTGCGAAAAAGTTACACGTCTCCTCAGTGAGAATCGAACTCACGACTCCCTGATCTCTAGTTTTATCCTCCATTCTCCTTTGTTCGTTTCTCGGCTTCATTATAACGCTTGACACGTGTCTTGCTTTGCTCGCCACGGCACACTTGCAAACAGATAAAATATAGAGAAAAAGTGCTCACGTGAATTTCAAAGCACATTTTGTTTCATCTATTCGGTTCAGGTAGGGGACATACGCCAAATTATATCGTGTGTTCCTGGGGAAGAATGTACACGAAGGATGAGAGAGCGAAAGAAACGGAGCGTGTTACGCAACAGGGAGTGATTCGCTCTACTTCCGTTCGGTTCAGTTCGTTCTTTCTTTGCGAGCCGCTGAGTCACTGAACTATAAAAAAGGTCCGGTTCACTAAAATGAGTGATTCGGATCGAATCCGTTCACTAAAATGAACCGTTTTTCCCATCGCTAGTTGCTTGCGAGCATTTTGTTTAGTTTTTGTTCTGGTTCAGCAGACATGTTCGCCACTTCCCATCACTGACGTTTATTTTAGGTAAGATGTGAAAATATTTTACATCCATAATGTAATGAATAACACCATCAGAATTGCTATATAATAATTTTTCAGAATCAGAATATATATATATATATAATAATTTCCTGCATTTTTTTTTTTTTTTTGATAGGAAGTTGTTTATGATGATCCTTTGATGAATTTCATCGGTTTATCAATGATTATGAACTCCGATAAATCTAAACTAACTGCTTTAAAAGCTTCTTTTTCTCAATTTTTGTGAAGGAGGAATGTTTTAGAGAAACACCCAGATATTCAACTATTGCTGAAATAACAGGTCAGACCTGATTTCTTTCAGAAATCCTTTGCAAAGATTCCTTCACTGCCCATAACTGCATATTTGTCCAATTCGACATTTTTGACAAATTGGAGTTAACACCATAGAGAGTCATCAAATGAAGAAAGTATTTCAACTTACAGAAATCTGTTCTAGAAAATTCGAAAAAAAAAATCCATTGGTAATTATAACCGCATAACAGTCACATTGAGATTTTAAATGAGCCTCTTAGTATAATAGCAATGAAATTTCTATCAGAATTATTTTCTGACTACTCACCCAGCATCAGATATGAGTTGTACAAAATATCAGCCTCAAATAAACACTTTTGAGTTTCTGGTAATTATTAGAAGTTTTAGTTCCCTCCCATTATGCCGTGAATCGCAAGTCAGTCCCATCTGCATTTTCGTCAAAATTAATTTGAGTTCAGTTTTCAACATATTTTACAATGCTCTTTCACCTGGCCTCATGAGATAGTAAGATTTGTTCGGAAAAAATACGAAACAACAGCAAGTCAAATTGTCCCATCATGAAAAGTAACCGCATATCAGTCCCACTACAGAATTCCGCACCGTGTAACACAAAAATGAACCGGTTTTTCGATCATCTTTATATTTTTCTCATAAAGATATCATAGTGAAAAGCAAATTGTGAAAGTTTCCTTATGATTTGAACATGTTCTAATCCTCTGGAATTTTTTGAATATTCGTATGGAAAACGAGTTTGGAAACTTCACACTTCATTTTCTCAATGCCTACTTTTTACAGATGGGACTGACTTGCGATTCACGGCAGCATACTGCCATAAAATGCACTCTTAGTATTCCATTTACTCAATGCATAGGGGAAGGGGTGGTAAAATGAATACCTTATGGAAATCATACTGTTTCTGATAGAAAAACGAGGAATTTGTATAGTTCTATTGCACAACATCAAAAATAGGGATGTAATCTATAGCAGCGACATGGATTCAGACTAAAATAGCTAAATTTTCACATATTTTCATCGCTATCAAAAAGCTATGCAAATGTTCATTTTACCTGCACTATGGGTAAAATGAACAGCGGTTGGTGGTAAAATGAACACCGCGCAAAAACCGTGAGCAAACTAATATTTCTGAATATTTTCAGTGCCCCACCGACAAAACATCTAATAATGATTGTAACCCATTCAAAAAGAATTCTAAAGCTATCGGATTTGACATCATATCATAACTATATTCATCTCACTGAAAAACCTCAAGTCTTCCGAGCTTAAAGTAACGTCAGTTCTAATTTTCAAACGTGGTTTTCTAAAATCTTAGTTTTGTTGATATTTTCACTTCAATTGACCTCCGTATCAACTCAGTGTCTCAGTGTCAAGTGTCCCACTTGAAAATTTGCGGAAATTGCAGTAATAGGTATTACAGAGATTATTAAGGAAATTCTGATAAATATTTCTTAAAAATCAGAAAATTGTTTAAAGATTTTGTTCAAAATTCAACTTACTTATTTCTTGGGTGTTTGAGAAATTGCTCCTATTGATATTCTACAAAGAATTCCAACATAAAAATAAAATATATACAGGGATTCCTTAAAAAACCATTCTGATGATCATCGAATAATTTTCCGAAATTGTATTTAAGGATTCCTTCAAAAATTCTTTCAGGTATTCATACAGTAACACCAGGAAATAATCTCACCTTATTCATGAAATATTGTATCCAGAGTTTCTTCTTTCAATAAACAAAGTTTTTTCAAGGAATCCCGATGAAATTATTCTAGAGGTTGAGCAACGAAAATAAAGCCAATAATAATATTCCAGGAGTTCATACATAGAAAACATTCAACAAACGTGTTCTTGTTCAACCAATTCATCAAAAAATTTCTTTGGTAATCCAATTAGGAATAAAAGATTTTTACAGGACTCAATCCTAGAATTTTCCGAAGCAAAGCGTGACGATCCAATTTTTGATGGTTCCATAGTCCGACGAAGGTTAAGATGGGTCGATAATAATCAACTTTCGCGGGATGTATTTAGCGAACGACCCTTAATAACACTTCCAAGCTTTGCTCTAAATCTTATTGCGCAAGAAATTCCTGTAGGGGTTCGTTTTATTTTTATTTGTCTTGAATTTCTTTTTTTTTTCCTGGATAGTCCAGGCTTCTCAGATTCTTCCAGAATTTACGAAGAAATTATTCCTTAGCTTCATGAAGAAACCCCCTTTAGAAATGTTTTAATATACCAGATGAACTTTACAACAAGTTCTTTAAAAAAAATCTACCTAGATTTTCATAACAATTCCAGAAAATTCACTTTTTTTGCATAGTATCCTTAAGAATGTGATGCTTGCAAATAATTTGACAAAACATTACTTTAAGGACAGCTCAATAAGATTCTCTGGAGATCATTCATAACAAAAATACTGCAAGTACTTTGTAGAAATGTATTTGAAAATTTGCTGCTGGAAGTTGCATTTTTAAGGTATTTCGCAAGTATTTTTTTAAGGATTTGTCCAATGATTTTCCTACGAATAACTCACACAAGTTACTGCGTAAATTTCTCGAAAAATACCCGCAGGAGTTTTGAAAGAAATATTTGCTAGGTAGAGAGCAGAGCTACTTGGAAATTTCCATGATTCACTTTGGCATGGGGGTTTTTCTCGAGCGAATTATCTTAAACTATGCATTGAGAAGCAGATCAATACGTCGCATAATGTGGCCAAGTATGAGCTCACTAGCTTTAAAAAAAACACTGTCGAAGTGAATCAAAAGTGCCAAGAATGGGATTCAGCTCCCTATTTTGATAAATTCAGAAAAAAAGAATCCAAGAGAAATCATTGTATTAGTTTAAGATGAAATTTTTGGATTCAAATATAGAAACAATTATGAAGTAATTTCTCGTGAGAATTTTAAATACCTTGAGAAACAATTGTAAAGATTCATAGAAAAATGTTTACAGAGATGGGAAATTTTGTATATATTTTTCAGCGTAATCTTCAGGGAGCTTCCAAAGAAATCTCTAGGAATATCATCATAATACATATCAACTAATTTTTCGTTTCATCACTACTTTGTTGGCTTGTTTCGAGACTTCTTGACATCCAACATTCACAAATTTTTACGATTTTTTTTAATTTTCATAAAACGGTTTCAAGAACAAGTCACAATCTTCACAAGCTGCAATGAAACAGAACATTTTGAACTAGCCATTCCATCATCAATACTCACCTGAGTGAACAGCTCTGTCGTTTGTTCAGTTAGCCGAATCCTCTCCTCCACGTACTGATTCTCCAGTCTCTTAAAGTCCGCTGTCCGTTGTTTCAACGCATCGGATGCCTTCGTTGCTTCCAACGTTTTCTGTACAACCTGCTTCTGCAGTGAATGTGATACCGGTGTTTTCGACTAAAAATTGAAAATTATTGCACGCTTCAATAGATCTTGCAACGGTGAAAAATTGAAAATGATCCTTACCCTTTCCTTTAGATTTGTGTTGAACCCACACTTACACATACGTTTGTGCAAATTCAGATCACCCTGTAGTTTCTCCCTCTCGGAGTTTATACTTATGATTTTGCTATCTTTCTCACTGCATAAGGTTTTTAAGTTTTCCAACTCTTGGTTTAGATTTGTAAACTTTTTAAACCACACAAAGTAGAAAGCGTAATTCATTTGTCTGATTAAGACAATAGCAAATTAAAAATGTATACCTGAAATTTTGATGCACTGAGTTCCTGTTGCAATTGCTCCACCTCATCCTGATAGGACAGAATTGCTTTTTGGAGAATTTCATTCTGATTGCTCAACTCAAGTATCGTGTTCTGTAAACTGTTTGACTCCCGCACCAATTGCTCATGTTGTATGCTCTGCAACGTCAAAATCCACATTTAGTAAATTTTATAAAATCCTCCAAATAAATCTCACCGTCTCGTTGCTGTCCACCAGCTGTGCACTCAGTGCTTCGATATCGCTCCGCATCCGTTGCAGTTCCTGTTGGTGTTCCATTTCCTGAATGTTCAAACCGAAAGTCTGCTTAATCACCCTTTAACCTTTTCTGTTCGCCCCGGGCAACAAATTGTTCAAACTTACCAATTCTGCGCACTTATCCCGGAAGTAGGTCAAATAGCTGCAGTCGCGCTGTCGGGAATCGATCTCGTTCTTCAGCTCGACCATCTGCGACTGCAAACCGTTCATTTCATTCTTGATCTGCGTCAGATGCCGCTGTTTCTGTTCTTCAAGCTGCAACGAAGTAAGTACAAAGTACGCTTGAAAGTTTTTCTCACTTTCGTGTCCTTACTGGAAAACAATGGAAGGTAGGGGAGCAAGTAAAACCGTGAGTTGCTCTTTTCATAAAACCGCACGTGTGGTGCAACTTGTGGAGGGGATGAAAGTTTTTGAGCGAAGAAAGTTTCAGCACATTCTGCACAGGTTTGTTTTATTTCCGGTGTTGCATGATTGGGAGTTGTATAATTTAATTAACTGTTGTTTGATAGAGTCCATGCAGGTGAAAATTTGTTGAGGTGAAATAAATTTAAACAATATTAACACTTACTTGAAGCACATGCTACCAAGTAAATATTCTGGCTCAGTGTTCAGTAAAGCCAATACATGCTTATCGCATCTCGGAAGTTTTTAGAACTACCTTAAGCAATACAACAGTGCATGCATTTCAGTGCTACTTTTTCTATCTATCGATTTCCTTTCGATCCTTGTTTGCACACGTGCCTTTGATTTGTCGTTGGACCCGTTAGCAAAAGCTAGCAGTGGTAATCTTTCTTGGACACCGTGAATCTCTGAATTCATAACTGCCTTCCAAAAAAGTGGGGTTTACTAAACGTGGTAAAAATGGAAGAAAGGACGTTAATGGTTAATGTTGAAATGAGCATCAGTTCGATGTTTAGACAAATTTTCCGAACATCAAACCGCTATCACAGAGAAAATTGCCACTTGTCGCTTGCGTTGCTTTGTGTGCCAATGTATGTTGACGTTCACTAGTGCCATCGTGTGGTCGAAACGAGTTTGTATGTCGCGCTGTCTGCGTTGGCGGCGCTGATGGTTGACTCTAACCTTTACACATGATTTTGATGGAATTTTGTTCGAGCCTCCATGTCTGTTCTCTGTGCCGCTATTAATTAGTTAAAAACACAAGCGAAATATATTAGCGATTGAATTATATAACATTTTTCTCAATCATACACCTCGAGATGGCTGCCCGAAAACGGTCATAGTGGAGAGACAAAAACAGTCAAGCAGTGTGTGAACCGTTGACAGCGCAACGCCTGATGGTATTGATGCTGCTGCTGCTTTGTGTTTTGGTTGACTGGCAGAATCGATGAACTGTAGTAAATAGTGGTCACAGTTCCCAAGCCTGGGCAGGAGATCCTGAGAGGGCCTTCTTTAGCCGAGTGGTTAGAGTCCGCGGCTACAAAGCAAAGCCATGCTGAAGGTGTCTGGGTTCGATTCTCGGTCGGTCCAGGATCTTTTCGTAATGGAAATTTCCTTGAAGTCAAGAGTATCATCGTACCTGGCACACTGTGAAAGTGCTTTTAGAACACTACGCTGAGTAGCCGGCTTTGTCCCAATGGGGACGTTAATGCCAAGAAGAAGAAGGCAGGAGATCTTTTACTCCATTAAGGGAACCAAGGTTTCCTTCCAAATCGCAAAGAAAGGAGACTGACGCGTTTTACCGGAAGCTGTTGAAGATCGTGATCTTCTTGTCAAACACTAGTTGTTCTATAATGAAAAGTAATCGCAAATCATTCCCATCACAGATTTCCACATCGTATAACACACAAAACATGTAACTGTTTTTCTTATTATTCCATTTACATATTATTTATTTTCCCAAGTTTTTCGAATATTAGTATGAAAAACTAGTTTATAAACTTTTCAGCTCATTTCTTCAATGCCTATACAGATTGGCCTGATTCGTGATTGACGGTAGTTTAGTTTGTTGAAATTCTAAGAAAAACATGACGGGCCTGGTGTACTGGTTAGAACACACGCCTCTCAGGACCTGTGATCGAATCCCAATCCCAAGATATAGTAAGTTTTGGCATAAAAGATTCTAGTGACGACTTCCTTCGGAAGGGAAGTAATGCCGTTGGCTCCAAGTTGAACTTAGCCCAGGGCTCTAAATTTCGTTAATAAAGATAGCAAGAAAGCAAGAAAAAAAATACATGACAAACTGAGAAAATAGTTTTCACCCGAAATAACGGTATTCAATGCGTCAATTTTTAAGCAAGGCGTTCGTTTCAGCACAAAAAAATATGCTAAAATCATGCTCTTTAGTTTAACAAATTGCATTGTAACACGAACTGAGTGTACTCAATGACACAGTAATGTAGGATCCCGACTAGAATAAAGAAGTAGTTTGGTTCTATTGCATTTCTTGTTCGAAATAAGATGTCCAATGTGCACCTTCACAGTTATTACCTGAGAGCTTTCCTTGCTAATTAAACATTTTTGCATTTGTATATCGTAGATACTCTATGGGGCCTTTCTTAGCCGAGTGGTTAGAGTCCGCGGCTACAAAGCAAAGCCATGCTGAAAGTGTCTGGATCCGAATCCCGGTCGGTTCAGGATCTCTTCGTAATAGAAATTTCCTTGACTTCCCTGGGCATAGAGTATAACCGTACCTGCCACACGAAATACGAATGCGAAAATGGCAAGTTTGGCAAAGAAAGCTCTCAGTTAATAATTGTAGAAGTGCTCAAAAGAATACTATGCTGAGAAGCAGGCTCAGACCCGGTGAGGACGTAATGCCAAGAAGAAGAAGAAGAAACCCTATGCACTGGGAAGTCAAAAATATATCCAACCTGAAATTAATCAGATCGGTGGAATTCCAACCAACGATCTCAAGCATAGTCTTGCTGAGTACCTTCGTGTTTACGGATACGGTTAATTTGGCCTCAAGATCAGATAGCATATCCATATCTCAGAATAAAATATGCACAAACTTTCGGGTCTGTTCACTCTTAAGCCTGATTTTCGCTAGCTCTTTGAAATCACTAAATGATGTGTACGTTTTGGATTTATTCGATTAGTTTTTTTTTGTATTCAACATATCCAGCAAGACAGATATAGCAAAATGCACAATTCGTACCAAACTTTCGCAATAAATTTTTCGTACGACTATAATTACATGTAACTTAGCAAGGAAATCGTAACAACTACAGCCAATGCAGTACATAAATGGAACAGTAATACGTGGCAAAGGGTTGATAATATCGCCAGAGCAGTACATAAAACATTCGACTAGACAAAATCAACAGTCATGTCACTTCACTAGTAGGCAACACATAAATAAAAAAGTCCCACAATAAACATTCCAAGCGATCACTGGTTTCCCGTTTCCTTCTCTTCATTTCGCAAACAATTTTCCTCATTATCCATTATCCGCCGATGAAAATCATCCTTCGAACATTGAGGCTAATTGGATGGCTCACTTTGAAATGCAAAACGAAAAAAATCAATAGAAATCATCAAAGCTAGAAAAAGCTCTTTAATTGATTGAACTAAATAAACAAAATCATTTCTTGGGTATTTTATACCTTCTCATCATTTGTAATAACTTCACGTTAACACTTTTTCAACTGTTCTTGTTTATAAGCTACCGAGGAAAATATTGTTCTTGATTCCTTTTGAAATCCGAGTAACTTTCCGGTTTACAACCTATTTCCCAGTACTGCCCAAACCGAACTAAAATCCGATTGTTCCACCACAGACCCAGAAGCCAAAATCCGTCCCTTCAACACCACATTTGATGGTTGGAATTTTCACACATTGTTTTCACCCCCATTACTGGCACTGCATAGCAGCAGCAGTAGTGTTTGATTCGTCGTTGTCGTCATTCATGTATCGCAATTCCATCAAACGGAAACGGAAAGTTCGTTCGTTGCACGAGTTCGTCAACATAAATCCTTCGTCTTCGTCACCGCGTCGTCGTCGTCGTCGTCATCTAACTCAACAAAGCTAGGGGTAGGTCCCATTCGTACAAACCTTCGCCAAGGAAAGGGCGGGAAATTGCACGTGATTGCCCATGCTAATGCAAACAAACAACACTACTACTTCTACTAATCGGGAATGGTATAGTTGTTTTTACTAGGTGGCCTATACGATGGGATGTTCAAAAACATACGAAATTTACAGTGTGATTCAATTCCTTCAATGGAAAGTAAAAAATATGAAGTTTCAAAAACAGTAGCAGTTTAAATATGCTTGATCAGTTGAAACTCTTCATCTACTTCTTCTCTTTTTCCTTCTTCTTCCTGATGTTGCGTCCCAACTGAGACAGAGTCTGTTTCTCAGATAAGCGTTCGAAGTAGTCATCCCCACTGTTATTAACGGAGAGGTTTCTATGCCAATTGACCATTTTTACAAACCGAGGAAATTTTCAACCTGAAAAGATCCTTGACAGTAGATTTTCAAATCACCGACCACCAATTCTTGCTGAATACCTACGCGTTTACCGTTACGGCTAGTAGTGGCTATGTGAGCCTATGCGGCTTACATTCAACAGGAAGAACCCTTTCTGAAGAATAGAAAAACTGACGGCGAAAACCAGTGAAGACATACACGGAGACGCGGTTCCACTCAATTTTGAATTGTTTCAACGCAATTACGTAGGGAGCCGGATCCAATTCTTGGCACTTTTGATTCACTTCGGCAGTGGGTTTTTTTTTTGAAAGCTACTGAGCTCATATTTGGTCACAATATGCGTCGTACTAAAGTGCTTCTTATTGCAAAGTTTTAGACAGATCGGCCGAGAAAAACCCCCCATGCCAAAGTGAATCATGGAAGTGCCCAAGAAGCTCAGCACTAGAACTATTCAAATATGTGGAAGTTCCTCAGTCAACCAATATTTTGATTTTTCATGTCGAAATGAACTTCTGGTCAAAATTTTAGTCATTTTGGAGAAAATTTAGATGTGCTTCAAATCAATTATGTGTTTTTGGGCTATTTACAAGCTTTGAAAATTTATAACTGAATGGATCAACACATCTTAGGGTTTATTCACAAATCTCATAACGCCAAAAATGGCCATTTTGCACACCCACCCACCCCCTCGTTACGCATTTTGTATTAATATTTTTCAAATTTTGTATGAGCTGTAACATCTAAAGGACACCCACCCACCCCCTTCAGCGTCATGAAATTTGTGAATGGGCCCTTATCGTAAATACCTCTACATAGTAGTTTATTCAATTCTACGAACTTTTGTCGAATACCAGTTTCTGATTGGAGCAAGTTTTAACCAAGTTTGGTTGATGTTTGTGCTTCGAGGTTCTTAAGGTGAAGATGAATCGAAGCCAGATCTCAAATTTTCTAGAGCACAAATCTGGAGAACCAAACATCCGTTTAAGCTGAAAACTTAATCGATTGATCACTGACTGGTGGTGACCAATGGATTAAGTTTTCAGCTCCAACGGGTGTATGGTTCTCTAGATTTGTGCTGTAGAAAATTTGAAGTTTGGCTTCGATTCATCTTCACCTTAAAAATCACTATTTATGGGGACTGTTCTCCCTGAAAACCCTACCTGTATGAACATTTCGGATTTTACATTTCCAGAACATGACTACCGTAAAATGGGGTGTTAAGGGACGAAAAAAAAATTCGACCCATCATAATATCATCAGGTTGGGATGGTTCGTTTGATGTTTGAGCATTTTTTGTAATTTATTGTTTAAAACAACATGTAAGCTGTTAATGGCTAATGATTTCATAGATTTATAATGTTTGTTTCCGGTTGACTAGGGCCTGAAAAAATAATGCCAATGTGTGTTTTTATACCATACATATTCAGAAAACCATGATTTCTGGGTACTGTAGAGGACAAATCTCGATCAAACAATGGTTAAACTTAATTTAATCTTATTGGCGTGTTCGACAAACTTTAACAGAATAGAATTAGCTTTCAGTAGGTGGTAATAGCAAGTGGTTTTGATTTATGATTTTTCAAACCTTAACATAAGCCTAAAAACACATTTTTAACTTGAAGCATAGTGGAATCTCTATGAAATGAGCTGAAAATTTGACCAGACATTGTTGTTAGCATAAGACTTCAGATTACTGCTTGACCGGAAAATTTCCAGACATTTTTTTTCAAATATGAACAGGTCTACTCTGCACCCTAGGCAGTTTATCCCAATTACTTAATTTTGGCATAATTTCCATGGTCCCTACTAGGGATCTGTCCATGAAACCCCGTATTTTTTTTTCGGATTTCAGCCCCCTGGGATGGTACACAAATTATGTCTCACTAAATTCTAACTTTATCGAAACCCCCTTCCCCTCCTTTTTGTCACAATACTTGTATAAGTCCTCAAAAATTTTTGCAAGGCTTGTCACGCTTGGCTCGAAAGAAAACGTGTAAATTTCTATGGCATATAATGCACATAATTGGAGCGTGGTATATCATGAATATTTACATCCCATGCCATGTAAACTTCAATTTTAGGCTGTTGGAAAACGCTATAGATCGTCCCATACAAAACGGCATTTCCGTTCACTTTTGTTTTTACAACATTCCTGGCGAATATTCTGGAATTTTTATACACACAAACACGTCGGAACACCTGACGAACAAATCGGAGGAATAATCATTCAAATCCGTGGACCCGTTCGTAAGCCATTTCGTGACATACAAACACCTTTCCATTTTTATTTATATAGATAGATAATCCAGCATGACCCTGTGAGATTACGTCTCTACGCTCTTCGACCAAACGTCCATTCGATAAAATGTCTGTTCGACCAAACGTGCTTTCGACTTAACGTCATTCGACCAAATGCCATAGATTTGATTGAATCACAAACATTATTCAATCAGCATAATATGAACGTAGATTTCACTGGAAATTACGATCAAAATTTAATATTTTAGTATTTTACATGAATGTCGTAATACTCATTATTTTTTTATAACCTTGTAATGAAATTATTGTCGAAATCACATGAGAGGTTTAGTCAAAGTTAATCATTTTTCCTACTTGAAACCTACTTGTTCCAGAGGTTATGAATTATGAAAGCGTTTGTTGTTATCCGTCGCTAACAATCTATGTATCAGTGTGTATGTACAGTATTTACTTTGCCTCAATTGTGTTTCCCTTATGGAATGATTCTCTTTGGAGTAAAGAAGAATTCTATTTTTGAGAAAAGTAAGAGTGTACACAAGAATCTAAAATTTGAAGTGAAAAATATGGAAAAGGCGCTCCTTTAATTCACTTGAAATATGTGTATCACAATTCCAAGTGAACATTTACTTAATTTTATTGAATTTTGTTGTGAAATATGTTTACTACAAAACACATAACTTACAAATGCCTAACTAGATGAAAAAATAGATGTTTTGGAAGTCCAGTATAAATGGGAACCGCCTAAATGCATTTAGACTCATATAAGAGATTTGCTGCATATAGCATTGAAAAAGACAATTCCGCCCAAATACTGTAAGATTGAACATAACAAACATAAGGCAACAAACTCACGTAACAACGAAGTAACAGTTTGATGAATCGAACCCGTACTCCAAGGCACTCGCACAATCAGTGTTGTTAGTAATCACCGTAGTCGACACGTTTTCGTTGACATTCGTCAGTCTTTGCCTTCAGCATTCGGAACAAGAGCGATCAAACGAACGTACAAATGAAAAATGTCAATTGAATGCAGCTGACTACGATGACGTCACCAGAAAACGGTACAGTTTTGTTTAGTTCTATCATTTTTCGTAATTTTCGTGCTGTGGATGAGTGGTGACGATAGCGAATGAGAGTAGAGAAATCATTTGTCTGCTGACCACAGACGTGAAACGAACGTCGCGAAAATTGTTGACTGTTTACAGCACTGCTCACAATATACGAAGTTGTTCATCGGCGTAGACATCAGCACTATTATTGTTGAGAAAATAGACAAAGATAAGATGTACGATTTAGTTATAAGGTGTGAAATGCGTGTTTAATCCAATCAGTATGCATACAATTGAAGATGAAGAATACATGCGTTTTTGTGTTTCCGGCTGCATTATCCTATCTGTTAACAATTTCAGTAAAATAATCTGTGCATTTGATAAAGATTGTGGTTTAAGAGTTGATTGAGTGTTCATTACGAGTTTTGTCATCACCCAATCAACATTTTGGTTGGTGTAATACATACATACAGTCGCCTCTCCACATCTCGATATCGAAGGGACCATCGAGATCGAGGCAAAGAACATTAATTTAATGAACACTAGATTGAAATCACTCCGTTACTGGAAAAAATAATGAACAAACAAACTTCATTTCGAGTTTCCAAATTGTTCTGAATCTTTCAAATCTGATCTAGTAACCTTTGATAATATTCATATCGACATATGGAGAGAAAGGAACAACAAATCTACAGGAACACATCGAGATATGGAGATATCGAGATAAGGAGGATATCGAGATAAGGAGGATATCGAGATAATGAGGATTGACAAACCTCCATTTGTGCGTCCCTAGAAAAAGTTAAAGCTAATTTTCGTTTTTTTTTTAGTAAATTTGTGTTAAACAAAAAAAAAGTTGGTGTTCTATGGCTCGTCACTCAATTTTGTTGAAACTTTATAAACATTAAAATACACATTAAACTATTTTTGAAACTACAAAAGGCTTAATTTTCCAGTTTAGCAAAACAGTCTGAACATTACTGAATTTTTGGTAAAGAAATTCGTGAAAAAAACTGGTAATATGACTAGAAATCAAGACCTGTGTGAAAAATTGCTAGTCTAATACTCATAAATAAATTACCAGTTGATCCTTTTAATGCAATTCTCAGCAGAAAAAAATATTTAAAATAAAATAACAAAAGCTGTTTATTACAAAAATTTACATAATTTTAAATTTGTATTGGACAATTTCGCAAAATAATATTCAATCATTACATAAGTATATTTATCAAAGTAGCTGAAAGGATTCATAGATAAAAAAAACATTTGAAATTTTCCAGGGAACACGAAAGGACGCAAGAATGCATCGCTGCCTAGTGGTATGAAGTGGAAAAATGCTGACAAACTTGCATCTAGTCACCTTTATTCACAGAAGAGAGGATCGATGAAGAGAAATCGATCATGCGACTTACACCCTTATTCTAGAACATGCTTGAAATGGCAGTGTCCGTTCTGTGATTAATTCAATGAAATCAATAAATGACACTATCGCAACAATAGAAGCACCCAGAGCTAATGGATCACTTACCCTACCGCGATTTCAATTGATACTATAGGCCACTTCACTGTTTTGATTTTGTATGGGATTTTGACATTTACTGGCCTTGTTGTTTACTAATTTCATGGCAGAGTAAAAGAGAGAGGATGATTTTTGTGCAGAGCCCCATTCGGATACGCAGCGATTGACAGCCAACCACTGGTAAGTAGCGAACCACTGCCCACTGCTAAGTAGCGATGTTTTTTAAGTGAGCATCAAACTCAAAGTAATTACTCACTGTGGCCAAATCATATCAATAATAATTTTCCATTGTATCAAACTGCTTTCGAGGCTCACCATAAAAAAACGTTTTCGTTAAGAATCAAATTTTTAAGCGTTTGCAACTGTGTGTCTGTTTAAAACAGCTTGAAGTAGTATTACACACATTTTCCCCCTAAATTTTCATTTTTGTCATTTTAGATTGTTCGTCCCGAAACGACTATTTGTTTACTAACATTGAACTGTCTTGGAGAACCACTGGAAACCAAAGATGGTGGCTTTTTTCCATGGGACAGTATTATGGTGCCAGAAGCTAGAGTGCCTGTAATATCTAGATCCACTCTGCCAGAAGCCCGTCTCGGGCCCGTTCCATCTGACAAGCCAATCGGGCCCTCTGTCACCATAGAAGCTTGTGTCTCCATCGTGTCAATAGACTGTTTTGAACACACATTCTTATACGATACGCGGTTCACTGGGCACGATGTGGAGTATTCAGAGGTGCGGGCGAACATCAAGTTAGTAAATGTGATAACATCAGTCTTGAAGTGGTAGTTGTGGAATGCCAACTTTGGCGAGCCGAATGTTCACGAAGTAGCCGATGATGATGTCACGTTGCGAAAGCTGCGAACAACATTTTTCACAGCCTTGTCGTCACCTGGGAGGGAGAAACCGATAAGAAATTTATGTATGTCAAGGTGAACCGAGATTCTGCTGTCACGAACTGTCACTGTGAGCCCAGATCTAAAACAATGGACAAACATGATAAAAGCGCGTAATTGATTTAAACATATTTTTGCATTTCATCAAATGTGACAAAAAATCGATTGAAAAGCTATTCATGCTTATTCAAAAGTAATGTCACAATATCAGCTTTTATTCTGATTGAATATAAAGTATTCAAATATGCATCATTTTACTTTTTCCAATAAAAACGAAAATGAAATGCATAGAAAACTTTGGCCCTTTTTCCATGTTTGCCCAGAATGATCGAAGGAACACAACAAAAGTAAACTAGCAATTTTCATCAAGTCTGCCTTGATTGTCGTTAGCAAGCTGGAGTTTTCTTGCAGTTCGAAATAACTTTGTGTCATATTTCGTGTGTAGTATCGGTGCCTCCCTCCTAGGTCGTCACCGTTTCGAACTACAAGAATTCTGTGAAAATTTTCGGATTTTCTTATAAGGGGTCATGCACAACTTACGTCACGCTCCTAGGGGGGGAGGAGGTCAAGCCAAGCATGACAAGCCTTACAAAATTGTTGAAGGACTCGTACAAAAAACGTGACAAAGGAGGGAGAGGGGGTCGAAAAAATCGAAATTTAGCGTGACATAATTGTGTACCATACCCAAAGTAGGCCAAAAACGTATAAATGGGTCGGAAATTTGTGATGGGTCGAAAATTGGTGCTCTTCCCCTATGTGTATGATGATGGGGATGACCCCATATTACACCATATTACCCCATATTGGGTAAAAAATGCAGAGTAACGATAAAATTTATGTTGATCATATTGGCGCGATTGTGGGTGGATGTTGCTCTAGTGGTACATCAACTATCTTTCTCGATTAGATCAAAATAGATGAAAAAATTTACCGTTTTTATTTGAATCCTTCAAGTTCCGGACACTCTACTTTATATAGAAAGATTTCACTCGAAATGTATAAAAATTTTCCGTTAAAAAGTCCCCAATTTGAATGATGATTTTAATAAACATTTTCCTTAGCAATCCATAGTATTTTACAATGCACAACTAGTTTTGACGTCATTCTAACGGCTTGTGCGTTTAATTGGTAATTTGACTATTCGAATTGTGTTTTTCAAGAGCTGTTTGGAGTTCGAACCGAAATGTCCGGAAAATTAAGCAAAAGTGTGGTTGTGTCCGAAATAAAAATCGCGAAGAAACCGAGCATTTCTATTTATTAAAGTGAATACGAGATGTGGAATCCGAATTTTCATCCACCATTCGAAATTAAAGTGTTCGCAAGGCCTGATTACATTGAGGTTTCATACAGAAAGATTATATTTATATGTGTTTCGATTAGTTTTACTTCACTGAGACCTTAAGTGTCCGTAATTTGAATCAAAACGGTACCTGTATTCCATGACACAGCTCTAGATCCACACGATAGCAATTAGAGGTAATATAGAACATCTACAACAATATTGGGTCAAGGTTCATACACCTGTAGCGTTCAATGCCAGAGAAGCATTCCTACGAAAGACAAACCATTTGACGCTTTAGAAACTCCATTCCACGTTTGTCGCTACCAGCAACAACTCAATATACCGTGACTAGATTCACACATTATTTACGCATTTCGATGGAATCTTTCTAAGAAGGATAGGAAACCATGAATGCCCTCACCTATCGTAGTGCCAAGTGCTAGTTCAAAGTTCTACAGCCGCCATCACCTTTTGGCACCCACGCGTCTAGTAAGGATAAGGTTTACGGTAATGCTCAAACTTGTTACACGCGATTCGTGCGCACCTTCAAGGATAAAAGGAAGTGGGTTTGGGAATACAATTATTATTTTATACTGAAGGCGGTAAGAAAAGGGGCGAGGATTGTTGGTGTGAGAATTAGGTCGGCGACGACGACACGGGAATTGATTGGTTCCTTTCAGCACGTGATGGAACGATCCCCCGCGGCAGTGCAATAATGGCGTTAATTTGCTTTTGGTGAAAGGCGATCGAATCAAATTAGGTGCAAATTGGAGCGCAATGTAATGTGGCGGGAAGGATGAAAAGTTGTGCGGAAATGTTCGACCTGTATGAGTACATCGTGGCATGCAACCGTGAATTCACGTGAAACTACAAAACACGGAGTAGTTATTCATGCGATATGATTAATCATATTTGCTATGGTTCAAATTTCATTTCTTGTGTTTTCAAACAAGGACATTCGAAACATTTATAACGTTTTCCCTTAAGATTGGACTGCAATATAAAAATATGTCAGAGCACATAGAAACTATTAATATTCTACCAATTTACAATTAAAGTTCAAGCTATATATTATTAAAAGCTTGTAAATTGTCATCATCATAAATAAAGACGGTGTAAATCTATTAAAATGTACAATCACTTTTTTGCTATTCACGGCGAAAACACCAAACGACGTAATCCCACACTTTTATTCACGATTTCGCACTTATAGGGGATCTAGTTTCCAATGCAATTTATAATATAATCGATACAAATAGTTTTTTCTAATCGTACTAGGCCGATAATCCCCGAGTGATCATTTCGAACGAAAAAAAATACCCATTTTTACGCTACCAAAGGACAATAGGCATTTCAATCTATTCGGTTTCATTGCACCTCAATATTGTTTGTGTTATTATTAGGTAAACGCGTGCTTTCAATAAATAACACGACACCAGACCGAGCACATAGTTTTTATAGGGGGAGATGCATAAAAATGATCTACCTTTGGAGCTTACGCAAAGCAATGTCCGCCCTATAGGGGCTCTGTTTGAAAAAAATACACTCTCCCCAAAAATCATATGATTTTACGTTTTGTGTATGAAGAAGCGAGCCGAATGACGTAAATTTGTGTTGAATTTTATATACGCTGCCCTTCTACACCTACTTGTCCCCTGTTCTATGTAAACCTTATGGACTACGGGAAAATTATGCGTATGGCTGCAGTCCGTTAGTGTTTGATTGGGGAAATGTCGATCACAGTTCCATCGTTTTCGTGTCCCTTAACATGTAAAATTACATTGGCTGTTTAATACACATTCAGTCATAACGAGAATTACTTCCACGGGAATTTCCTTTATTTTTAAGAGATACACTCTCATACTGTAGCCTATCCCGTCAATTTTACAGTTTCAATTTTTATGAAAAGATTAATTTATCATTTATCAGAGCTTTTATATCTAGTATCATTTTAATGTACAGTTAAAATATTCCAAATCTCGTTAAATACAGGATTGTACATACAATGTGTATTGTGAGATCAATGATTTTCATTTTCTCCTAAACACTTATCAAACACAAAAGGAATGCACCCCTTCTGCTTCCATGATTGGGCGTAATACGTCAATATGACAACAGTATAGTATAAACCAAATCAAAACGGTGTCAGGGGAAATTTATTTTACTGCGACATAAATTTTACACATTCACTCCTTCACTTACCTCCCGCCTGACATCCACCAGCATAGCGATATCCTTTAGATCGTTCAAATCACGTGTTAGGTCGGTAATTTGACATCGCAGGTGCAAGTTCGAGTCACGATAGTGATCCAACTCGTTGTCTTTGCTAAGGTTCTGCAAGATGTATCGAACTCAACAAAACGTTTCTTGGTTGCGGCAATTTTTTTACGAATTATACAAACTTACTTCTCGAAACGACTGGTTCAACTGCTCTCCGAGTAAAGTTACTTCCGAATGTAATGATTCTATAACCTCCTGTAGGTTGGCTACCTAAATGAATTGAAAAATGTATCAAAACAGATACTTATTTAATGTTGATCCAATTCATAGCTGCTTTCAATTAATGTTAAACTTACCGACAAATTAATGATGTTAGTATGATAAATGAAATCAAACATCGACATAACAAAACACAAGGTATTTTCTTTAAACTTAATTTTTATTTTTACAAGTAAAATCTCTTCAACAGTACATCAATTACGTGAGTAATTATAAATACTAACTTAAACAAAGCGTGTTACTTAATTTATGATTTACAGTTTCGAAAATAGTGGCACTTGGTTAGCAAAAAACACATTAGTATTATGTTTCCATTTGCTTAATAAATAAGGCGGCAAAATTATTAGCTTATTCGTTGTCAGAGATTCAAACTTTGATCTAAATATAGATAAAATAATTTCCGAATAAATAATTGCAGCGACATCCGTCTTTACAACAACAGGAACTGGGTATTAAGTATCAACAAGGCTACGAAACGGAATAATATAAAGGAAAAAATCAGGAATCATGCATCGCACGCCAAAAGGCAGCCCAGTAGGAGGTCCCACTGCTGTTATTGCTGGTGTTATTGCTACTGATACTGTTATGATTATTGCTGGTGTGGTAATGATGTTGTGGTTGAAAGTATTGGGTAGAGTTGGGACCAGCCAAATGATGGTAGGAACTGGTCAGATCGCCTCCTCCCAGTACGGGGGGTAAACTCACGGATGAGCTGCCGTTGCGTTTGGTTTCCTCCAGCGCAGTGCGCAGGTTGGAGATGGTGATCAGCTGATTTTTACACTGAGTGGAGAATAAATAAAAAATAAAAAATAAAATAAATATGAGGTACCTGATTACCCTATATAGCGATATGAATATTTCGTGATACGGCTAACGGTCTAATGTGATGTCAGAACAATTTTACGTTATCCAACATTCGTGGTAAATTTATTTTTTCCCTAGACGAATATATACAGGAATCCAGGAGATTATTTGCATGAATCTCTTAGAGTTATCCCGGGATAAATAACTTAAAAAATCGGTTGAAAATGTCCTCTAACAGATACTGGACGACTTTCCGATATAATCCCTGGACAAATTTCTGGAGTGATTCATAGGAGAATCCGTGAAGAGATTTTTGAATACCCAAGAAACTAGGAACTATGTTGAGTTGGCTAAAAAGCAAAGCCATGCTAGAGGTATCTGGGTTCGATTCCCAGTAGGTCCAGTAACTTTTTGTAATGGGAATTTTCTTGACTTTCCTGGACATATAGTACCATCGTGTCTGCCACGAGATATACAAATGCAAAATGACAAATTTGGCAAAAAAGCTCTCATTTAATAACTGTGGAAGTGCTCTTAGAGCACTAAGCTGAGAAGCAGGCTCTGTCCCAGTGAGGACGTAATGCTTACCAAGAAGAAGAAGAAGACAAGGAAGAAAAAAACATCCTTCATTATGTTCATTATGTTTAACGGAGTATTTTGTAGATCGCGTACTAAAAACTGTCATGTTAATTACTTTACCATTCTTATTCCAATTACTTATGAAAAACTAACTTGCTGAAATAGCTGTCCAATCGGCAGTCAAAGATGAAAAACATGACCATTTCCATTGCCGGCCACGTCCATCTTCTCCGTTACGATTATATGACTCCTACTTAACCCTCTCTTTCCCATGGTAGCACAGGTGATTCACCAATTTTCGTCGAACGCTAGCTAAACCGAATTGGTACTATTAGCTCAATAATGATTGGAATAAATTTATGCGCTCATTTGTCTCATCAAACATCGAAATAAGTGACCTACAGGTCAAACTATTGAAAAACAATCAATTTTTTTAAAGCGTTCTTGAATAATTTAGCTTATTTGCAACAACTTTTGTTCAAGCACTTTTTTAGGTAACGCCATTTTGACAGTTAAATTGTCGAACAAAACTGTGGGAAAGAAAGGGTTAAAGAGAGGCCAGCGACTCACCGATGCTTTCATATCAAGAAGTAGTCAAGGAGCTGAATTGTCCAGGATTCACTATAAGCGAGTGATACGACTGGATTTGAATTGTTGGGAGTGACGGGTGAAATTTATTGTCACTCCATGTCTTCGCGGGCTGGGGCACAGGTATTTTCACCTTTACACATTTATGAAAGGTCGAACGGTTATTGCAATACAAACGCTTTATGTATCGTTTTAGCACAGACAAACAGACGTCACACTCTCATCATTGGCAATCGACCACCTTTTTAACGGTCGGTTCAAAAATATGGTAGGTGGCCGATTCACCACGCGCAGCGCTCGCATCGTTTTTGTTCGTGTTTGACGTTTGCACACTACCGCCATCTGTTGGCCTATCGGCCAAACACACCGATTTTAGCATTGGGCGTACATGTCCTCGTGACTATGATTTTGATCGACATTTGTTCTAAGTGTTACGTCTGTTTGTCTGTGGTTTTAGCATCAACAACCATCAAGGCGCGTGGTGTACGCACGGGCCTAACGATCGCAAGGACCTTGGTTCGATTCCAGGTTGCCGCGAAAACATTTTTTGTTTTCAAAGTTTGGTTTCATAAAGCAAAGCTATGAACTTCAACCCGATTTATTGTGACGAATTTTCATAAGTGGTTCCTATGTATTTCGATAGTCCATTTGCCTGAGTGAACCATTTCTGTTCCATAACTCATGATTACCTGTATAGTGTTTTTAGGATAAACCTGCCTACGGCCAACATTCAATAAAAAGTATTTAAATTCATCAAATAACCAAGTAGATACCTACTTAAAACCCCCTTCAAATTGATATTTATTCAAGTCATTAGGCCACTGACCCTCCATATACCATCGCGAAAAGGTCACAAAACCAGGGATGGGAAATGTACTGTAGCAAACATTTACCACCTCGACATTCACATTTTTCTACACGACCATCAAAATCCAAAGCAAACCATGACCGTTCAAAACAAAAAAATGTCACGGCTCTTCAAAACTGTAATCTTCTTCTTCGCAACGTTTTTTCAAACCCGAATGCGAAATGACTCAAGCACAGGGGTGACACGATTTTTCCGGTTTTCGGGGTTTTGCATTTTTGCTCGATAAAGGCAGCTTGAAATTGAACTTGTTCATATGTATCGCAACGGAATGATTGTGCTCTTGCTGTTAGCGCTAATAGATTTCAATTAGTTGAATACACAAGCGAAATATTAGCGATTGAATAATTTAACATTTTTTTTCAATCATTCACCTCGAGATGGCTGCCGGAAAATGGTCATAGTGGAGAGACAAAAACAGTCAAGCAGTGTGTGAGCTGTTGGCAGCGCAACCCTTGATGGTATTGATACTGTTGCTGCTTTGTGTTTTGGTTGACTGGCAGAATCGATGAACTGTGGCAAATTGTGATCACAGTTCCCATGCCTGCACAAAACAAAAAGAAAAAAAAACTGTCAAACCCAACTCAAAACCATCATCTGTTCTCGTAATGTCGTAATAAAAATTCTGCAGGCAAATGCCGACTGACACTGACGACAACCACAAGTCAAACCAGCTACTAGGTAAACTGGTGCGCCGCATCGCAATTTTCACATGAAAGGAAATTTCTCCGACCCATAGAGTAAGATGGGGCAAAAGTTCGACGTTCGTAGAATGATCAAGATTTCCACACAAACTATAACGGTTAAAAACACACAGTGAACCTTCAAAATATTGGCTGAACGAACTTGTGTCAAAAATATTTACCCATTTTTCAGTTATAACCGTTATAAAATTGATTGTCTTAAAAAGGGTTAGGAAAATTTCTTAAATTTACTCTGCAGTAGCCAAACAAAGCCAATCACAGTCAGCGAAGCCATTGAAACTCACGCCCATCGCTGCTGTAGGCAAAAAGCCTTTAAAATTGCAAAACATCCGTTGCTAAGGGCAACCCAAAATTACTGTAGAAAAATGTTCTATTTCCCGCTGCATTTCCCGCATTTATAGCCTTCAATGACACTAACGATTAAGAAAATTCATTCGCCCAACATAGGCTACTTGATGAGATTCACGTTTTTGAGCTACTGTACTGGGAAGAGTCACGTGATTTTCGCGAAATTCAAGCATACTACTATTACCATTCCCAGCACAGGTCTTAAACTAACTTTTGTCCTATCGGTGGGGCAAGAGTTAGAAACTTGTGTGATGAAAAAGTTCGCTAACTTAACACACAGAATATTTTTATAACAGGCACACTTTATACTAGCCAAAAACACACTGAATTTTTAATCAAAAATTTGTCTAAAATAGAATGAAAAATAATATACCCAAAAATAACAGGTTTTCGCAAAATTAAGATAACAAGTGAAGTTTTGATACAGTACAGTAGTGGTAGTACAGTTGACTCTCCACATCACGATATCGAAGGGACCATCGGGATAGAGACTTAGAACCAATTTTTAATGAATACTAGATTGAAAATCACTTCGTTACCAGGAAAATTAAAAACAAACAGACGTCATTTCGTCTTCGCAAATTGTTTTGAATCCCTAAAGACTAGTCTAGTAACCTTTGGTAATGGGCATATCGACATTGGGAATGAAAATGAAATAAAATGTAGGGACCGAAAAAATCATCGCTATAAGGAGAGATATTAATATGTAGAACATCGAGATGTGGAGAGTCGACTGTATGTAGGATTTAGGCAATTGCCCATTGCACGGTGACGTCATCAGAAATCGCCCTCTTTCTCTCCTTTGAAAAATCTGAAAACGATAGTGCCAGTACACGTCAAAGTTGACAGGTACTGGCTCCATTGTTTTCAAGTTTTGTTGAAGAGCTAAAGAGAGAGAATTTCGCGGTGAAATGAACTATTGACTCGTTTAAGGGTATCAAGTTTTCTACATTTTCGTTTTCTACGGTAAAAGTTGAACTAGAATCCAAAATTTTAAAATTTTTCGTGGTCTGGAATTATTTTTGAAACGCGTTTAGTATGGTAAATTTTACTTCCAGACGAGCTGTCAATATGTGAATTGAAATGTCATTGAGTCTACAGATTACAATCTTCTTTAGACATTTGTAATATCATAATCAAGATATTTTTTGGGAACCGTCAACATTGGCGCAATAAATCAAATATTGAAAGCAGCTCTAGTGGTAGCAGCTTCAATGATTTTGGTATACACTAGAAGCAGCCTATGATGCGGGCTCCCAACACTTCGAGTTCACTTTTCACTTCTCCTATTTCTACCACTCAGTGTTGCCAGTTTCACATAAAATTCCACCACAACATATGAAAAACTGTATGAATATTAAAGCGCAATAAAATTGTGAAATACTTAAGAAAATGTATTCTTACGATCAAGCTACTAAAAACTGTAAATTTATCATTGCTAAAAAACCCAATTTGCAAGTTTTCCACGAAATGATATGGTCGGTGTTCAGATAGACCGCACCAAGTATTTTTTAATGGTTTCAGGAAAACGTACCTTAGGCATTCGAAATATCAAAATCTGAGCATTTTTTCCTGTAATACTTGTACTTATCTATTTGATGATACATCTATATCGAAAGTACATCGGAAAAATCAGAATTGATGGAGCCCTTAGCGAATCTTTAGAACGCTTAAATATCATCTAGTCCGGTCTGTCTCAAAACCGACCATATGTGACTCAAAATTTCATCCCACTATGGGCCAAAAATGGTTGCCAAACATTTATGCTAACAATAATACACCACAGAGCATCCTTATGATCAGCCCGGAGACTCCCTTGCAACATCGTCCTTCCAAATTTCAATGAATTTCCATAAAGATATGTGGAGTGAAAGTCTCTTACTTGGACAGCATTTAAATTACCATGATTTTTATAACATTAGTTTTGATTGGAGCTAGATATCTTTAAAATATTTTACTTTTGCTCTACTCGAATGTTTGCCCCACATTACTCTAAACCGGCTTAAAGATGAAAATGCAATGCTTGGCACCTCGTGATGCCACTCGGGAAAAAGGAGAGACAAGAAAACGCACACTTACCTCTTCCTCCAAGTTTGCCTTCTCGTCGCCCAACCGCCGAATGCTTTCTTTGTACGTTTGCAGCTGTTGCGCCAGCGCCACCAACAAAAACCAATCCCACAGAGGCAGGGCAGGGAGCGTCGTCGAACCGAAAACAACAAATAAAGGCAAAAGATTAACTTCTGTAACCATTAGTGCGCCAATAGGTCTGGCAATCACTCAACAGAATGGCCCATTAAATGATTACACTAGAATTTCTAGACATAGCGTTACCATTCTCCCTCTCAACAACTCAGTTCGGAAAACTGCAGTCAGAACGTTGAGTTGAGTTTCCTCAATATCTATTTATAGAGCCAAACCGCGAAGTGAAATATACTCACGGTGTCTTTCATATCTTCCAGATGCTGTTGGAGTTCGACATTTTGCTCTTTGAGCGCCGAAATCGTACCATCGTGATCTTGCAAAGCCCGTTGCAAATTTGTTATCTGCGCAAGAAAATCACAGTTTTACTTCATGTAGTAAAACATGTCAATGATCTGTAAAGGTGCATACCCTTTTCTCACATCCAATTCGATCGGCATCCACCCTTTCCTGGCACAATTTAAGCCGATGTAGCTCTTTCTGGTGAACTAGTACATCTTGCTCAAGCTGGTCGATATACCGCTGACGTCCAGCCAGAACTTGGTCCTTGGATTCGATTTCCTTCTTCAGATCGACTATCAAAAGATGCAACGGAGTGGCATCCAGCTCCGAAAGCGTGCTTATGGAATCGCTTGACAGATTCTTTCCTATCTGGAAAATTCCCATTGTTGAACTGCTTGCAATAAAAAAAAAAACTGTTCAGTTGCTCCCTGTTTTCCCAAATTCGTCACAACCGCATTTAAAACGATTCACAGAACTAGAACATGACGCGACGCGCACCGGTCAACCGACGAACGAAAACTAAATGCGCATCCCGCCCAACAAAAAATCTGAGCTCTGCGCGAAGTGTCTAAAGTGAGAGATTTTCCCCGTTGTTTCCCAACTGCCTCGGGTAAAGATGTGGGATACCCAGGATGCACGAAGGAAAATCGGCAACCGAGGCGGCGTAAAAATTACGGACTTAATTTTAAAAAAATCGTTCGAAAAGAAAAGCTAATGCTTTAGCTTTGAACCAAAAGATTTGTTTCGAAGTCTATTTTAAAAACTTTATTTATTTTATAACAACCAATAATTTTTTAATGCAGCAAAACATTTGAATCGAATCTCGTATTTAGTATCATAATGAATCAATCATGTGACCATGGAGATCAGTGAATTCGACACCGTTCAAACGCCAAAGTAGTGAATTCGTGCATTGATCCATAGTGTATTTACAGTGATAGATGCGCATAATTGGGTTTGGGAAGGTGTGGAAGGAAGGGTTAATATGCTACATCAACAAGAAAGGGGACATGACAGATTGTGAAAACGTCAGAGTGATCCCAAAATGCTGCCTATAAAGTGTTATCCCAGATCTTTACTGTACGGAAAATCTTCCAAAAATGTTGTGAATGCCAGGTCCCAAACCAACTTTTCATCGATTTCAAGGAGACATACTATAGTATCGACCACGTAGCAACGATGGAAGTTGTGTATGAAGTCTTCAAGGGAACATTCCAATTTGTTTAAATCCCGCCGGGGACAAGGTGATGGACTTTCGTGCCTGTGTTCAATACCGCGCTAGAAGGTGTTACGCGGAGAGCCGGGCTTAACAGCCAGGGTACGATTTTCAAGTGATCCAGTCAATTTGTTTGCTTCGCGAATGATATGGACATTGTTGACCGAACATTTGAAAAGATGGCAGACCTGTACACCCGCCTGGAACGCGATGCAGAAAAGGTTGGATTGGGGGTGAATGCGACAAAGATAAAGTACATGCTAGCTGGTGGGCCTATCGCGACAGGGCTCGCCTAAGTAGCAGTGTTACGATAGACGGGGATACGTTCGAGGTGGTCGACGAGTTCGTCTACCTTGGATCCTTGCTGCCGGCTGATAACATTAGCCGTGAAATATGAAGGCGCATCAAGTCGGATCTACTATGGTCTCCACAAGAAGCTGCGGTCAAACAAGATTCACCCGGTAGTCCTCTACGAGTATGAAACGTAGACGATTCTCGAGGACCTGCAAGCACTTGGGAGTCTTCGAACGTCGGGTGCTTAAGACGATCCTTTGGCGGTGTGCAGGAAAACGCTGTATGCCAGCAAAAGATGAACCACGAGCTAGCCCACCTCTACGGCAAACCCAATATCCAGAAGCTGTCCAGGCCAAAGTTGGCAGGGTACGGTGGGCAGGACATGGTGCAAGAATGTAGGACAGCAACCCTGCAAAGATGGTGTTTGCTTCGGATCTAGTTGGTACAAGTAGGCGTGGAGCGCAGCAAGCTAGGTGGGCGATTTGGCGAGTGTGGGGCAGAACCGAGGACGGGAGATGCGGACACGAGTTTAATATTGTGGTATGAAATAGTTGATTCAGTGTTATCTGTTTATATGTTAACTAAATAAATTAAATAAACTGTATAAAAAATCGAGATATGAGAGTCTTTTGATCATTATACTAGAAGGATATTTTATAACAAAAACCAAACTATATCCTTACATTTCTCGCACTGCATTGCTCAATCTAACAAAAATCTACTGAATTTTGTGTATCAATCTAAAGAGAAAATAGATGAAGAAAAATTGATCACTGCAGATACGCTATTATGATACTATATGCGAGATATATAAGCTTTTCAATTGCATTTGAAGAAATATTCTCGTTGCATTGTTTACACAATATCATCCGCATATGCAGCTAACGAACAAAAGAATGGTGTTTATTTTTGAAAAACTACATTTCCCAGTTCGTCTCGTTTTGCTCTTTTGCCATGTGAACATAATGCAACAAAGCGACACGCGCCAAACTTATGGCAGCTGCACCAAATTGGTTGGAAGTTCCAACTTGAAATGAGAACCCCATCAACATCTCCGACACGTGATGGATGTTCCTGATGCACTACAGTCTGCTCTGGAGGAAAACACAGCTCCAATCCAAATATGAGATTGAAAATGTACATCATACACAAGTACAGCATACACAACTTAAAGTTTGATGCCTTTTCAGTATTTGTTTGTAAGCAGCTTAAAGTGGAAAAGTTTGATTTGAATTCAATGAGGCGCCTAGGACAATAAATTTAATAAGTAAATTAAAGGCCATGAATCTTAGTGAAAACCCATTAACTGATGTTATAATATACTGATATATAGATCAATTAGGTAGCTTTTGATATTCAGCTCAAACGGAAGTGCAATTTGTTCATGATATTCATAACATTACCATTCAACAGTTAATTTGAAGTAGAACGCACACTATGGAGTACACTTGTTCAAAAATAGAATTCAATCCCGGGTGGGATTACGCCACATGTCAAAGAATGGACACGGCATGGAGAAAATGCACCACTTTCGACGTGCATCCCGAGTAAAGATGTGCAACTAACATAGAAGTTATTAATAGAAACCGTTGAAGCCGGGAACCGCCTTTTAAGTGGGTTAGACTTTGAGCTGCGTCGCGTGCACACGAGTCTGCTCTCGACGGGAGGCACGTTCTATCACCGAAACGAAAGTGAGGCGCTCGCACTTTTACTGCTTCCACTACTGACTGCAGAAAATGTTTATTTACGAACCCGATCAGAATCCAACAGATAGTTTACGCGTGCGATAAATTTGGGATAAACAGGTCTTCGAGAGCAACTACTTTGAACCTAAGAATATAAACGAAAGCAAATGATAGGGGGGCGTAAACAATCAACCATACCAGATAGGCGATTTCCGCTGAAATATCACGAAGAACGGTTTGCATTCGCATCCGTTGGGCGCTCAGAGTCTCGTTGGCTTGTAGCTGTTGGACAAAAAAAACAAAACAAATTTCAAGATCATTTTCAGTTGTTGAGTTCTTCTGGGTGATGACTCACTATGTCGTTATCCACCGGCATGATGTCGGAATCGATTGAAGTCTCTTTCTCATCGGTATCGACCGACACTTGACTGCTCGCTGCACGCAATTCGGACGTAAGTTGTGCGATCTGATAGTCACAGTGCTCTTTTTCTTGCTGTAGATCTGAAACGGAAATTGGAGTGGAATTTGCTTAAAAACTCAATTGTCTCAAACGAGGAATTTCACCATTGATTTGCTGTTTAGCATCATCAACTACCCGACATAAATCGTGCCGTTCCTTCGTGATAATATTGTATCTTTTCACAATTGCGTCCAAGTACTGTTTGAGCAAATCAAGGACAAGCGTTTCCTGGGCTCGTCCAAGATTGGTATCATATAATTCTGGTTGGGTAATAAACTTCTCTATACTGCTCGGTAGCTTTGGATGTTCTTTTAAGTTATTGTTGATTTCGGTAATCAGTCTCTTGATCTCCGTTTGCATGTGAAACAATTTTCGCTGATTGTTTTCATAATCCTTGCGCTGAAAATAAATCGTGTGTATTTAAAATTAATCGGTATGCTTCTACTCCAAGGTTCATACCAGAACTTTCAGTTCGGATTCAGTTGCATCGAATCGGGCGTTTTGCTCGGCAATGATATCATCCTGGGCTTGCTTAGTCTGTTGGAACTTTCGTAACTGTTCGCTAACGGTACCCAATTCAGCTCGAAGTCGTTGAAGTTGGTCCGTTTCTGGTGGTTCTGTACCGACCGAACTCAACCGATCCGGATGCGATTTGGACGTTATGGTGTTTGAAGATGAATCCGAACGGACACTACCGAATGAGGTAACCGACTCGGACGAACACGTGGATACGGTATCCATGCTAGGGTTCGAAACCGAGCGTAGAAGTATAGGGTCCGATGATATTGTGAGGGACTGTAACGAGAAATGGTTTTACCAGGTCGCAATGCATATGAGGAAACGATGAACACATAACAAAAAAATGTAGAATAGAAAAAAATACTATTTATTTCACAATCATTTCAGCAATTGAATCTGTTAAAGCTAATGGTTGTGTTAGTAATCAGCCAATCACTCACCGAACTCGGAAATAATTCGCCATCCAAATATCGATTCATACAAAAATAAAAATACCATTGGAAATCTGCTAAAGAAGGCTTAGAACATGCCATAAAAATTCCCAAGAGAATTATGCTGTAACAAATATGACAAATATCTTGCTACAATTTGTCAGAAATCCATTGAGTAAATTTAAAACAGGTCTAGGATACTGTTGGATATTATGGTAAGTCTCAACGTACATGTACCGAGCCACCAATGCTCACATATGCAATATTTATAGGAATAAAAGAAGCACCATTTTAAGCATTACGGCAATAAATTTCAGAACGAAAGATACAAATCTTATTATGTTGTATGTTTTAAGTTGTTAAGTCATTTCTATTTAATTTTGCCCTTGATAAAAACCTAATATAAATTGCCGAAACGTCGGGAAAACAAAAATATAAATCATACTTTCATTTTTATCAGCATCTCCTCTAAGAATACCTAGTGTAATACCCTTATCCATAAATTTCTCCAAAAGCCCTCGAGTAATTTTACTGGGATTCTAAGGATTCCCGCAAGGATTGTTGTACGAGTTAATCTGTGGTTATCTCCATGTGTTGTTAAAGAAATTATTCGACAAATCATCTTAAGGACGTAACATCCTCCAAATTGTGATATCTCCACTCCACTTTTAATTGATGTATCGTTTACGCATGTGATTTTTGACCCTTGGTTAGGTTACGCTAACTGACTATGTACCCGAATGACCATATGAATAGCTGGAGAGGACTCCTATGTAGTAGAATGGATAAGAAAGAGCATAGAAGAATGAAAGGTGAGATGGGTTCAATAGGGGGGAAGGTTTTTTTTTTTTTGTTTTTCATTCATTGTTTTGCACGGAGACCATATGCGTTCTATAGATTGGTAGAAAGGGACGGTGGGAATAGTGGCCATAACTGCAATAATTAGGTGAATGTTTTCGACTGTGATGACTAATTTCTTTCTAAAGTTGTATCAGCTCTATCAGTCTTAAGGCAGCTAAAATGATTTGTGCTCCTACTTCTCCGACGTTTCGGCGTATATTTCGCCTTCTTCAAGGGTTTAAAGGCTGTGTTTTGTTGTGTGTATTGGTGTTTTGTCCGACTTGTGATCGTCTAAAATTTCTAATGGCGTCCCACTATGATCTGTGCGTATCATTCTTCGTGGCTCTCACTGTATTGCGAAATGTTTCACTGGGCTTTTTAAAGTAGCTTTCGCCTGCACCTACGCTTTTCGATAAAAGCTCTACGCGATAATCGCCAGCGTTGCTTTTGCCTTTCCTAATTTATCTATATAAATAAAAATGGAATAGTGTTTGTATGTTACGAAATAACTTGAGAATGACTCAACGGATTTACCTGATTCTTTCACAAATAGGTTCTTAAAGTTTTCCGACGTGATTGTGTGTACAAGAAGTCGAAGAACTTCACGGTAAAATTGAGAAAACCAGGAGTAGAAAACTGACACTTTTTTACACGGTAAAAAATCAGCACGCTCGATTGAATAGATTGATCACTTGCCTCAATTCAAAACACGAATCACCATGATTTGAAGGGTTCTAACTTTGGATTTGCTCTACTGTCTCTAGAACTAGACTCTGAAGTGAAAATCCGTTGATTTTGAACATCATGTCTTTTGTATGAAAGCAATCATTGACAGCTCGTTGTAGAAACTGATTGAGATCAATTCAACCCCTTTCAACAGATGCGAGTTGGTGTCGAGGTAAGATACTAGACTTGCACTCCGAAGATTGGCGGTTCAAATCTGGGTCAGGCGGAAATGTTTATTTTAACTTTTTTTTATTTCAAATCAAAACATGCAACGTTGAATTCAAGTGCTGTTACCTTGATTTTGTCAAGATTGAACAGTAGTGCGAAACCAAGTGCAGAACTATTGATAGCATGGTGCTTATTTTTTACCGTGTAGTATCATTTTGTTTCACATTATCGGACAGCCTACTGCGAGACAAACAAGGTTTGTCGGATTGACTAGTTTATTATATAATTTTATAAATCCTGTGTGAATTTCTGCATGAACTCCATCACAGTGCCTATAAAAAAATTTTAGAACTGAGAGAACTGGCTTTATTTGAGAGGCTTTTGACCTAAGGGATGGTACACAAATTATGTCACGCTAAATTTCAACTTTTTTGACCGCCCCCTTTGTCACGTTTTTTGTATGAGTCCTCCGATTTTTTGTAAGGCTTGTCACGCTTGGCTTGACCCCCTCCCTCCCCTCGGAGCGTGACGTAATTTGTGCATGACCCCTAAGGTACTTTATCTGCATCCTGTAGTGGCTTGTGCACTATGTTTTACGATATTTTTCTTCTGCTGTTGGTTATGTACATCGAATCCAAATACAGATGTAGAACGATGTATTTAACGTCAAATGCATTTTCTCTAAGGGGCCCAGATAGCCGTAGCGGTAAACGCGCAGCTATTCAGCAAGACCAAGCTGAGGGTCATAGGTTCGAATCCCACCGGTCGAGGATCTTTACGGGTTGGAAATTTTCTCGACATCCCAGGGCATAGAGTATCTTCGTACCTGCCACATGATATACTCATGCAAAAATGGTCATTGGCATAGTAAGCTCTTAGTTAATAACTGCGGAAGTGCTCATAAGAACAAAAAGCTGAGAAGCAGGCTCTGTCCCAGTAGGGACGTAACGCCAGAAAGAAAGAAAGAAGCATTTTCTCTATAGCGCACTAGTCCGAAGTTATGTGTCTGACACATGTGTTGCAGCAGAAGTAAAATATAGGATTCTAGAATGCCCAAACACAAAGCATTACCTACCTTGTAATCCACTACTTCCTGTGGGAATTCTAAGAGGAAGTGTTATTGCTAAAAATAAGAAATCATGTATTCCTTTTTCAGTGGATATAATTTATTTCAGAACTGGTCAGAGTTCAGACAGACCGGACTGGATTATTTTTTGACGTTCTGAATTACCCGATGTTATTTCGATAAAGATGCATCATCAAGTAGATAAGTTTCATTATCACAGCAAATACCTAAGGGGTCTATTTTATAAGTCGAGTCGATCAAAATGACTCGACTGGAGTCACTGTCGACCGAAAAACTTGCTCGACTCAGCTCTGTCACTCGAGTTTTTTGACAGTTGTCACTCTATGTGACTGGATTACTATGGGAGTCGACGGGTGACATCTGAAATATGCATGCTTGCTTTGATCGACAATGAATACAGACGAGTCACATGAATCTGCTCGATTTACAAAATAGGCCCCTTAGTCCTAAAATCATCAAAACAACCTGAAAAGCATACTTTCAAAACTTTGAAAAGTTTACTAAATGGAAAAAAAAACTGCACTTACGCCTTTTATACCACCTCCAAACCTTTACCAAAAATTCTCATTTTTTTTACAGGATGTTATTTTGAGACCGATGATTCTTTTCTACTTTTTTCTATCTTTATTAACGAGATTTTTAGCCCTGGCCTAGTTCATCTCGGGACCAAGATTGAGGGGTCTATTTTATAAGTCGAGTCGACCAAAGTGACTCGACTGGAGTCACTGTCGACCAAAAATTTCACTCGACACAGCCTTGTCACTCGAGTTTTTCGTCAGTTGTCACTTTAAGTGACTGAATTACTATGGTAGTCGATGGGTGACATCTGAAATATGCATGCTTACTTTGATCGACAGTGACCACAGATGAGTCACTTGGATCTACTCGATTTACAAAATAGACCCCTGAACCACGCTAGTGATGGTACTGTGGAATACATTAGTTGTTGAATAAACTTCATACGGTCCTTTTATGTATATATCTGCAGGTATTATTTCGAAATTTTATACATTTCTCTGAGCACTATTATAGAGCTTAAAATCAGTGCAACTGCGGTTCAAGGGATTGTCGAGGTACCGTCGATGGGTGTGACAATGGGTCTAGGGGAGATTGAGTAAAACGGAGATTGAGTAAAACGGATAAAATATAATTTACGGCAAATAACGCTGATATTGCTAGAATTCATAATTCATATACTAGGGAACAACACACATCATTAATCAAAATATACACTTTTAGCTTATTGACTGTTTAACGATAAACTTGCGACGATCGACACGCCATCACATTTCGTATAACGGAGTTCATTAGAACTAACTTGGAGGTGATGATTTGGAGGTTATTTGGCAATTTCGAGGTTAAAATCCCCTCCAAACACTAGCGATTTTGCGGTGGGATGTTGACGTTTGATGACGAATATGGAGTAGCATTGATCACCCATGTAAACAACATTTAGTAATGTCGTTACTCACTTAAATCTTGGCCCCTGGAGCCAAATATGAAGGCCAAATTCTCACAAGTATCTTCAGAGAAATTCTTGGCTGAATCTTCAAAAAAATCATGAATGACTTATTTGAATAAAATCCTAAAAAATGCATGGAAGAAATTTAATTTTGAAATCTTGGAATAAATTCTGAGAAAACCTATGGAAGATTCACAAGACAAATTTGTAGAAAACTTGGAAATTTCTTGAATTTTTTTTTCTGAGAAATTTCTGGAAAAAAATCTTCGAAATAATACCCAGGCAAACATTTCATTATGCTAGTTTCTGTTTGGAATCTTTTGAATTCTTGATTGGTCTCTCTCCGGTTATTTTTTGGATTCTGTTTCATTTTTTTTCCCGCATGAGGGCTCTGAAGTTCAAATTTTTAGAACACTTAGTCGCTACCAGCTTAGATTGACCGGTCAGAAACGCTTTGCATTAGTGCATCCGAACAGATCCGAACGCATTTCAATCATAGCCTTATGTATAAAAACAGCTTCAATATAACGCAATAAATACAACGAAAATATATTTCTATTCAAACAACGAAAATAATTTAGATTTCTACTGATCACCAATGACTTCAATTTTGCTTGAGCGCTTCTTAACTCGCACTTTGCTGTCACAAGATATGCAATCGCTTTCCTTTCTACTGGAGGCACCAGAAATGCTTTCAGTGTCACCACTCTCATGCTTAGTGTCGAACAGTTTAGTTTGCTTCAAAAGCTATAGACAACATGAAAAATCCCCATATTAGTAAAAACAACTAACGAATGTTAGTACACGTAATACAAAACCAACACCAAGGGTTCTAGTGAAAAAAATCAAAACGATACCTTTTTCAGTTCCGCATTATCCCGCCGTAAGGTGTCGATCACTTTTTTCCGATGGGTTACCGCGGAAGTGGCATCCCGTAGCAACCGTTCGACATCATTGAGCTTTTGCTGCAGTCGACAATTTTTATCGTAATGATCTTTGATTTCATTGATCAATGACTCGTTATCGCGATTTGACTGCGGAAGTGGTTCATATGCGAGATGAAAGGAGTAAACCTAGTAGGATTTGGACGGGTAACTTCCAACAACCAATAATCCACTTACCTGTTGATTGAATTTGGATTTCAACTCCCCGTTTTCCCTCCGAAGTTTCTCATTTTCCTCGACAACGGTATCCAGCTGTTCGGATTTAACGCGCGATAAATTCTGCAACTGCTGCAGCAGTTTTCTGTTTGATGCATCTGAATCCTCCAGCTTGAACTCGCTCAACGATTTCGACACATCGGAATCAAACTAAAGAAGGCATAAAATTCATTTTGAGTAACGAAAGGATTTTAACATTGCACATTTTACCTGTGAAAATATATCCATTTCTTCAATTTTATCCTTCAGACTTTTGATCTCTTGATCCTTCCGTTCGATCATTTGCCTTAATTTCTGGAGCAAAGGTTGATTAGCAATGTCACATCCTTCGAAGCGAAGATCTGGATCTGTTTCATTGGCACTGCTACCCAACGAAGGTAGATGTTCCTGGAGTAATTGCTCTAGGTGTTTTATTTGCCTATAATTAGATAGGATCATGATTAAAATTATTACCAATGACAATGTATGATTACTAGGCTCTGGCGGTAAAGTATCACCTCCACGAACTAACAATTTCTCAGGAAGTAGGTACCCACATTCTTTTCGACTTAGCATGTGCGTGAATAAGAATTAAAGGCCGTTTCTACATTTTCAACATTATAAACAATCACAGCTCTCGTCTAGGAAAGCGATGACGAAAAGGACACTTTCTACGCACAACTCGAGTAAGAGTTCGATAGCTATCCAACTAATGGCGTCACGTCACAGCTAACAACGATTCTAATCAACGATCCTAGATATGGTTATGGTGCACCAAAGACTATCCGTTGTGAATAACATACGTTACCGACGCCAGCTTCGGTACAATCTAGAGCGACTCGGACTGCCAGATATCGCTACTACTTAAAGCAGCCATTAAGAGCATAGCAGAGGAAGTCAACGGTTTGTGGAAAGACATCGAAGGAACGGTTAGTTTGACGAAAAGTGTCGAACGATTTCAGACGAGAAGAACGCATTACGGTCGTTGATGCAGCAGTAAAAAATCCGAAATGAATGGCCTGGAGGCAGAAGACCAAGATGACAGGAAGCATAGCTATATCGATCCGGCGGACGAAGGCGATGTGCCGTCTCTTAAGTGAAGTCAAGGATGAATTTAACAGCAGGCCGCTGGAAAAGATGGCATTGGAGCAGAAATTATTGAGATATGCCCGGACAAGTTGGGTAACGGTCTGCACCGAACGTCTGTCGAAAACAAGCCAAATCTTTAAGTTACGGCAGATTCTCCAAAAGTGTTGCGAGTATCATATTGCCCACACTCCATCTAATCATAGGTCACATACGATACTATCGATCGTTGAGCTATGGAAGATTATGGACGAAACCGGTTTTCCCGGGAAACTGACAAGTTTGATTAAGGCAACAATGTATGATGTAGTGTTATGTGAAGATATCGGGTGCGTTATCGGAATCGCAAGGGACTTCGACAAGGCGATGGTCTTTCTTGTATCCTGTTCAGCTTTAAGTTGTTATAAATCGTACGGGCTGTAACATAAAGGTTCGCGATTTTTAATAAATCTACCCAGTTCATATGCTTCGCTAAAGACGTCGATATCGTCAGAAACACGTTTCAGGCGATTGTAATCGAGTTCATATAGCAAGGATCTTTGGTGACGTCGGATAACAACTGCAGCATAAAAATTCGGAGACGCATTATTGCCAGAAGTCGTGTACACTATGAACTCCACAAGACACTGACAACTGGTTAACTTCACCTCCGAACCAAGTGTACCATATAAAAAAATATCGGTAGTCCTCTGCGAGGACGAGATGTGGAAAGTGCTCGAGAAGGATCTGCAAGCGCTAGGAGTTTTTGAACGCCATGTGTCAAGCAATATCTTTGACGTTGTCTTACAACTGGCGCAATTCTTCGGTGGCAGTATCTAGATAGTCGCTATGGATGGAAGGGTACAATGGGTGGGCATATTTTGATCATGCCTTACTAAAATCTACGAAAATGGCTTTTTCTTTTATTCCGGCAGATACAAGACGCAGAGGAGCGCCGCGAGCTAAGAGGATTGACCAAGTGGAGCAAGATCTAGGAAACGTTGGAGACAAACGGCCCTAAATCGACTGAATTAGGGGAACATTGTAACGCAGCTGTGTTTCTGAGGGGCGTTTGACCAGCAAAATTAAGAGGAAACTAACAATCATCGTTTCACAAATTTTCAAAAACAGATTTTTAGCTCAAAATGGAAGTTTAGTTCAAGAAAATCTATCATTGTATTGCACTTGCCATTTGTAATATGATGATAGATTTCCATGAGGATTTCTTCGAATTTGAACGAAAAAGCTGGTTTTAAATTTTTGATGATTGCTGATGATTGAATGATGGATTCTTGAGCTTTAAAGTAAGTAATGGTATGAGTGCTGTACCTTTCTTTCATCTCCAGTTGACGCTGCAAATCATCCATGGTTCCGGGTCATTTGGCCGAACGCCATTTGGCCGAATGCCGTTTGGCCGAACGCCATTTGGCCGAAAGGGTCATATGGCCGAATGCCATTTGGCCGATTGCCGTTTGGCCGAAATTGAAAATAATTGACGATAGATAATAGTTAACATGAATTTTCAATGAATTTCAAAGAACAATTTATTCTTAAAGAAGGATAAATCAGCTCTTTAGTATTAGTTCAAGAAATAGTCAATGCTGAAAGAAGAACATCATAAATGAAAACAATTACAGTGAAACCTCCATGAGTCGATATTGAAGGGACCATCGACTCATGGAAATATCGAGTCATGGAACAGCAATCCTTTGGAAAGTGGCTTCTAGGGACCATCATAGTAACCATGAAATTCTGTTTTTAGTATGGTTCCATGAGTCGATATCGAGTCATGGAACATCGACTCATGGAGGTATCACTGTATTAACTTCTCTGCTAGCGGTAATAGTAGCCAGCAGAGGTTTTCGCATTGCGTTTGTTGTCAGCTTTTGACAGCAACTGAAAGACAGTTTAAGACTTTATCGTCCTTCTGTAGCATCGGTTCGCTTCAATGCTTCGAATCGTATTAAGCGATTTTATTCATAGTTCTAGCAAACACGAGTTTTGGCTTCTTCTTTTCTCGACGGAGAAACAGTGAGCCTATTTCAGGGTGGCCACCATATTTTCATTTTGAAAATCCCGCTTTTTTCCCGGTTTTCCTGGTACAATCGCCAACATTTTCCCGGTTTTTGATATAGCTAATTGAAGATATTTCAACTCAATTTCTAATCTTTTGATCTTTTCTTCATGAAAGTAAAGAGTTCTCCAAAGCAAACAACACACTTAGAATGAAAGAAAAATCTGTGAAATATGATTCAACAGGTTTTTCTGTGGAACAACAGTGGTTTCTACATAACTGTCAAAAATTCGGTGAAAGCTAAAATATTACAAAAGTTTGTGAAACTGACATGAAGCTCGATGAAAATCAATCTTTTTACCATATACCGAAATTTACACTGAAAATCTGTGAAATCATAAGGTGTGGCCGGCGTATTTATAATTACGAATTCTGCTAAAGTTTTTGTTTTTTGTATATTTATATAAATATATTGGACTTCACTTCAATCATCACATGTCTAATTTTGTTCTCGCTATTCAGAAGAAGAAATCACCGGAAATTCGTAAAATATCTCCGAACTATTCAATACTTTTGACAGCTGAAGCTGGAAAATTCATGGATTGATCGATGAAATAAAACATCAATATTCGGTGAAATTGCACAGAAATTTGTGATTTATTCTAAGTGTGAAGTTTAAGGTGAAATTTAACGAAGCCACACATGTAGAAGCATGTATCTCTACTTTATTTTTTATTATTTTTGTCAATTTTTTAAAGAATGAAATATTAGATACTTTTTTAAAATACAGTCATCTCTCCCTAACTCGTTATTGAAGGGACCATCGAGTTAGGGAGGTATCGAGTTACAGAACACAAATCCAGTGCAACTGCGATCCAAGGAACCATCGAGTTAGCCATGAAAACCAACTTTTACTATGGTTCACTAACTCGATATCGAGATGCGGATTATCGAGTAAGGGAGAGTTAACTGTAATTGATTGTAAGAAAAAAATATTGTACCTCGATTCAAAACATCGTGTCAAAAATATTAGAGAAAAGGTTAAAAAATGTTACCTTGACAGTATTGGAAAGATTTGAAAAATATTTCGAAACTTGGTTAACGATGTTGTGAGGATAGTCGAACATTTTTAAGACACATAGTGTAGAAAGTAGAAATTAATTCATTAAAAAAATTAAGCATTCCAATGTGTTATTCGAACATAACGGTTTTCTACGACTTCTGGTCTGTAGCTCCAAAATTTCGTTCAACACTAGTAGTCATCTCAAATTCCCGGTTTTTGCCGTCTTTTTCCCCGGTGGAATCAAATTCCCGTCTATTTCCCGCTTTTCCCGTTTCTCCCGGTTCGGTGGCCACCCTGCTATTTGACGTTCACTGAATCGTACGATTTATTGATATACGAAAGCAACGGTGCAGAGTTAATCTTGGAGGAGAATGAAATCTTTCCTTAGTTAACCCTTGCGCTAAAAAATATGTTTTTAATTAGACTCTTTATGAGCGTATTAGAAGCCATAATTCCAATAAACTATGAAAAATATTCAAATATGAAAGAACAGCCTATGATCAAAAGAAGGAAAAATCTCTTATAAAAACTAAAGCAAGTGTAATGCAAATAATTGTTATATCAGTATAACTACAAAGAACTGTCGATAATTTAAAGATGGTAAAATTCCCAATAAAAACAAATAAGATTTATTATTGCCAACAATTATGGAACCAGTACAAATCGAAAGAATAGCCTATGATTAGAAGAAGAAAAAAATTCTGATGAAAATCAATCAGGAGTAAACCTAGCACACCGATGATAATCCGGAAACAAACCAACACATCAGCTTAGAGTCTTGACACACCTGAATTAACGGGTCGTTTTAATTATTCTCTTGGAGCACTAATATAGCGACAAATATGACGTTCGGCCATATTATCAAAATCAACAAATGAATCACCTGATTAGTTATGACTCCTACTTATCAGTGTTGAAGCAATTTTTTTTCGTGGTTCGGCCAAACGGCATTCGGCCAAATGACCCGTTCGGCCAAATGGCATTCGGCCAAATGGCGTTCGGCCAAACGGCATTCGGCCAATCGGCGTTCGGCCAAACGGCGTTCGGCCAAACGGCGTTCGGCCAAATGGCCGGACACCGAATGATGGATTCTTGAGCTTTAAAGTAAGTAATGGTATGAGTGCTGTACCTTTCTTTCATCTCCAGTTGACGCTGCAAATCATCCATTTGCGGATTTTCTAACTGACAATTCGATGAAACTTCTAGATTCACTGAGATTGTGGGTACCTCAGAACTAACGGTACCAGTTGGAGCCTGACCGCCAACGTCAGCCTTCTCACCAAATAGCTGATCCAAAGTAATGTCGTAGAGTTTTATTCCGCTCATGTCCCACTTGCCGGTGCTGCAAGCTCTGCGTATCACCTCCACTAGGCTGCTCCTGTCATTTTCCAAACGCTGCAGCGTCTGCGGTCCAAGGCGCGCCAAATTCTTCTTATAGTTGGCTCTCATCAGCTCTAAGCGATCGCGACAGGTGTCCTGCATTTCTTTTATAGCTCCTACCAAGTCCAAATTGACCAGCCTCAACTGTTTGACCCAGTCTTCATACAGTTCAATCTAAAAATTAAAACAAAGCAATCAATCGTAATAACAAGTCAATACATTATTGTTTGAAATGACGCATTCTATTCAGCACCTAGCATCCCCCTCTAGCGAATGAATGAAATTTCGCTGCAGCTATAAATCTTGTATTTGATTTTTTTTTTTTCAAACTGTGCAATAATTTCGTCATAGAACATATAGGGAGCCGGTACCAATGGTTGTAATGTACCAGTAGATTGGACTATGGAATAAAACGAACATTTTTCGATAAAAACGACATGTGGTATTTTTGATGGATAGATCGTCTCTAGTTTAGTCGATTTGCCAAATTTCAGCTTTTTATTTTATCAAAAAGTCATATGAATAATTAAGTTTATGCAAAAAATTTGCTCTCTTGCACCAGTAGTAGCCGTCGTGTTCCAGTAGTGGATCAACGGATGGAAGCAGTTTTTAAAATGGATGTATAAAAATGAAGAAAAGCCCTAGAGATGATCTTTCTGCTTCATTCGATAGATAATAATTGCTGTTCCGAGGGAAAAATGTTAAACCTATGTAAAAATTTACCGTTTTGTTGAAAATTCCTTGTATCACTTCCGAACGTCTACTACTGGAGCACTAGCGCAACTACCGGAACACGTGTACCAATAGTGGCTCAAGCAATTTTATGTTAAAATATTATCACTTTTTTATATTTTTCCCATATAGTAGAGGTTGAAATCTTTCTGTTGACGCCAAAAGATCTTTGTTAAGGCTTTTCGTTATTTTGTTATGATTTTTTATAGCTTAGGTAGTCCACTAATGGCACCGGCACCCTATTTCTTGAAGTTCGCCAAACTTCCAAACTACTGAGCAAGCTCTTACCAGAAATTATTCCAAGGTTTTATCAACAGTCCGCAAAAAATCTTTCAAGGAATTTGTCAGAAATCTATCAAGCAAATCCAAAAGTTTCTGTCAAGGATTTTGCTAGAAACTTTTCTGGGAAAGCCCCACATATTGCCCCAGGTACCGTAAAGTGCCGTATTTCAGCGCAGTTAACGAATAAAACATTTCAAATGCTTAATTAAAAATTAGTATTGCATCAACAAAAAAGCTTTATGGGTGGATCGCTAGCAAATCTATTTTAGATTATGGCAAAAATATAAACTAGACTGTATTCACACGTTACAATTGTGTTTTTTTTTTGAAATAGTTCACTCGTTAAAATTGCCTAATTCCGCGCATTTTTTTAACGCTTTTCCATATTCCGCGCAGAAGAATGAGCACTTGCAAAACAATCAAATTAACTTTAAATTTTGTATAAGGAAGCATCCATTCATTACGTAACGCTGAAATTGAACATTTTCAACCCCCTACCCCCCTCCACAACACTTTTTGTATGAAAAAAAAGTTACTTGCATAATTTAAAGCTGAACTTAAACCATCAGTGATATTTATAATCTATCGCCATCAATGCACTGGTGATGGAGCTAGTGAGCTAAATATTTTAAAATCTTTTATATCGAAATACACCGTGTCAGATATATTCTCATACAAATTCGAGGTAACATATTTTCATGCGTCAAACTGTCAGTCTAACTGACATTATTGGTGATTACATTTTTTAAAAGGTGTTATAATACTGATTCATCACAGACAATATTTTGAAATTATCAAGACTTTACGAAAAATTGTTTCCAGCGGCACGCTCATAGGCAGAGCCAAATTCAATCTGCAGTTATCGCACATCTATTTATTCTATTTTCTTAATATTTGTCTCTTCAAAACGCAATATGATAAAATTAAACTTTCTGAAATTTGTTTATTAATGCTTTGAATTTTACTTCATAAACCAGACCAATATGATCAAAAATTCATTTTAAGTACAGAATACGACTTCAATGGACGTTTTCATTACATATCTTATCAATTCATTTTTCTACTTCATCAAACGAGCTATTCTACGTTAGTTAGTTTCTACTACATGCTGAAAAATAGGATTCTCCTACATTAAATAAAATTATGCCAAAGAAAAGAAAAAGTGTATGAGAATATATTGACCGCGGTGTACTGATAACTAAGTTGCAGATGTTTTCGATAAAAATGTACGTTGCTCTTCAGTTGGGAATCATTGAAATTTGTGTATTCCGTTTTAGAAACCAATGGTATTCGTTAGCATCACCAATTTCTGTAGTGCCAGATAATGGAAAACCACAACGATTTAATTTGACTGTGATGAACGAAAGTACAACTTTTCCGAAAACACCAGTCTTCAAGATTGAGTAAATAATCTAGACTAGAGTCATATGGGTTTGAAGTATTTGATGCTCATAAGTCTCACCTACACTGAGAACAGCGTGGCAGTTGAAAATACTATATTAGAAGGTTAAATTAAATACATAACGCCATTTGATTTGTGCAGACTAAATTTGCATTTATTTCAAATATTTTGTGCATTCAATTTTACCATGGTACCAGTAAAAATTACTATATCATGGTTAAAAACTTGCAGCAAGCCAGAATCGAACTGAGGATCTTGCGATTGTCAAGCGCGAACGCTTACCGCTCGGCTATCGATGCGATTGGATTGAGAGGGACCAAAACGCAAATAAAAAGCGTTCTTGATAGCTCAATCGTGATTAGAAGTAAAATTAAGAACTTGTTCATGGTTCTCATTATTTCAACGCTTGTTTCAGTGTAGTGCAACTACAGTCGACTCTACACAACTCGATATACTTTATAACTCGATGGATTTTTCGGTCCCTTCAAATTTCCATACATCGTGCTCTCCATAAGTCAATATTGATATTTCTATAGGCCATTTCACATGACGTATCAAATCAGCTAATTCGGAAGCTCTTTGACAGTTCTTCTATGAAAATGACAGGCCCGTGTTAGCACCGGTCCTCCACCGATGTAAACAAATGCCTATAACTCAATATCTTCACTAGTCGATGTCACGTGAGAGGTAAATTTCTCTCCATAACTCTATATATATTTCAAAGTCAATCTTATCTGAGGAAACTTGGTCTAATTCATGTTTGGAGGTGAATAAATACTTGCATCCCCCGATTAAGGAGACGGACCTGGTGTAGGGGTTAGAACACACGCCTCTCACGCCGAGGACCTGGGATCGAATCCCATCCCCGAAAGAGTCACTTATGACGTAATAGTTATAGTGGCGACTTCCTTCGGAAGGGAAGTAAAGCCGTTGGTCCCGAGATGAACTAGCCCAGGGCTAAAAATCTCGTTAATAAAGATAGAAAAAAAAAACTTGCAAGTTGTAATAAAAGTTGTAAAATATGAAAATGATGTTTGTAAAAATAAGATGATTTTTCGACTATTTCGAATAAAAGTCTTCAAATAATAGTTTGTAAAATACTATCAACAAAATAATATTGCTTTCTTATCACATATAAAGGGTCATCCATAGATTAAGGGCCCTATAACTCGAGTTGACCAAAAACGACTCGACTGGAGTCACTGTCGACCAAAATTTTTGCTCGACTCGGCTCTGTCACTCGAGTTTATCGACAGTTGTCACTCTATGTGACTGGATTACTATGGACCAATGCACGAGTTCACTATTTGACATTTGAGCGGTGCCGTGTTATTTATGTGGCCATGGTAACCAGTGAATATGGCACCGCTCAAACGTCAAATTAGTGAACTCGTGCATTGGTCCATGGGAGTCGACGGGTGACATCTGAAATATGCATGCTTACTTTGATCGACAATGACAACAGACGAGTCACATAAATTCGCTCGATTTACAAAATAGACCCCTAAATTGACATAATAGACATAAATTGGAAATATTCAATGCTCACCAGCGCCTCACAGTGGCAGTTTGTTGAGTTGAGCAGACATGTAGCGTATAGCCCTTGATTCAATGAGCGACTTTGTACATTGAGATTTAGAACGATTTAACATATATCTTATTTTTCTGGCGTTACGTCCCAACTGGTACAGATCCTGCGTCTCAGCCTTATGGTCTTAATGAGCATTTAACAGTTATTGACTTTCTTTGCCAAATGACCATTTTTGCATTCGGTGGCTGGCTCGTCTTCAGGTTCATGCAAATTCTCACCAATAATAAGTAGCATAATGTTTAAATAATGACATATAATATCCAGTTCTACATAGTTGCTTTACTATCTCACTGAAAATGATCATAGAACGACTAATCTGACCAAATTGTATGTATGTTCAAATTATATACGTTATCCTAGTGAATGAATTTTTGAGGTCGCTAGCAAACCCTCCCCTGTTGGAAATCCTAACTACCTGACTACGCCCATGATGAGATCCCAATGCATTGAAATACCATAATAAGGTGAAATTATGTACATACATATAGGGATTGCCTTTTAATTGTTATTATTATTGTTATTGCATCCCATTTCAAGGTCCTTCCAGCGATCAACAGAGAGCAGGTACACGTGCCACCTGTTGCGTCTCGTCGCGCTTCAGCGACCTTGGATGCCGTAAGGCGGGCCTCGCATGCCACGCTTCAGTCGGTCAGTACTCACCTTGAAGTGACTGTCGTTCCCATGTTCCTCCACGATCCGAAGACGTCGCTCGAACACCGAGTTCAGTTCCTCCACCAGGCCGACGTCCAGCGAGCGAGTTTCGCCGCATTTCGCACAATCGCCACCCTCGGCCGTCTGACAGCAGCTTAGGCGCTGTTGCTGTTGTTGCTCTTGCTCCGGAACGACGGCAGGACTTTCGGCCAACGCCACATCCTCCACCGAAGAGCTACCCAGTCCTGAATCCATCGGGACATTCAGCAGAGAGAGCAAATCGGGATGCGCTTTTGACACCTCTCGACAAAAATGGACACAAGACACAGCACAAAATCACTGCTTACTTTGTTTACGTTCAAGGCACAAATAATGACGACGACGACGACGACTATGAATCTAGAGGAGGTATGTGGTTTGATATGCGAGTACGCGAGCACCTTCAACATCTCCGCGGAATCGCGAGTAAACCGCGTGCACGTGGTGGTGTTCGTGAGATTGCGCGCCACACGCAGCATCCAACGCAAGCATCGTGAACGGGACCCGCGTGCAGTAAATATTGAATGAAAGGCGAATGGTTCATGAAATAGTACCTATCATCCTAATCTGGTAAAACAAATTTAAAATTTTATTAACCCACCGTCAGTCGCCCTAGTGTACTGAATACACGCACTACACGAAAAGTCGAAAAACACGTTGAAATTCCATTCAAATTGATCCGGGTGTTGGACCAATTCCAAGATCTACTCTTCTTTTAGCTTGTAGAAAAGAAATTTTTCGAAAAAATCAACGAAAAGTACACTTTAACCTCTTTTTACGACCGTGTTTTTACCGACGGTTCGTTTTACGACCACTTCTTTACGACCGAAATTCAGATTAACGACCGTTTTTATAAATGCTCATTATCTTAAAAAGTATTCAAAATAGAGGATCATGATGTTCAGCAAAATTGATCAGTAGTTCAAGGGCTAACATATGGTGGTCATTGAATTGCGAAATTCTGCCACTAGGTGGCGCTAGTGAGCATCGAAATTTTGTTTTGCGGATATCTCAGGATCCTGATCACTTAGATAGATGGCGTCTTCGGCAAAGTTGTTCAGTAGCTCAAGGACTATCATTATAAACGCTATGAGGTTCAAAATTTTGCCACCAGGCGGCGCTAGTGAGCATGAAACATTTGTTTTGCGGTTATCTCAGGATCCTGACAACTTAGAAAGATGGCGCCTTCAGCAAAGTTGTTCAGTAGCTCAAGCGCTATCTGAACAACTTTGCCGAAGACGCTATTTTGCTAAGTGGACAGGATCCTGATATATCCGCAAAACAATAGTTGCATACACACTTGTACTGTCTGGTGGCCCAATTTCTCTAAAACAGTGTTGCCAGCTACGACAAAATTTTGAACCCTTCATGAAAAACTGGATTACAGTTGAAGAGTATTGCTATGATGCTAAGCATTATATTTTTCTGTTCCGCTCAAGTTTTATGGTTTTGATCTTTTCTTTATTCTTCTTAATCAGTGTTGCCAGCCACATGAACATTTGTGATTCGGCCGACTGTATGGCACGCAACACTTCCTTCAACTTAGGTGAACATTCGGTATCGTTATCTATATTTTTTTTTGGTATTTGCATATCACACCCCCATAAGGGGCCTTCCTTAGCCGAGTGGTTAGAATCCGCGGCTACAAAGTAAAGCCATGCTGAAGGTGTTTGGGTTCAATTCCCGGTCGGTCCAGGATCTTTTCGTAATGGAAATTTCCTTGATTTCCCTGGGCATAGAGTATCATCGTACCTGCCACACGATATACGAATGCGAAAATGGCAACTTTGGCAAAGAAAGCTCTCAGTTAATAACTGTGGAAGTGCTCATAGAACACTAATCTGAGAAGCAGGTTCTGTCCCAGTGGGGACGTAATGCCAAGAAGAAGAAGAAGGACCCCCATAAAACTGGCTCTTTTGATAACAATCGAGCAGTTTAGCCATCTATTATTACCAAAATATGAAAACTTGAACGGCCATTTGGGAAAGATCTCAACCCATGCTTCAACTTTGCCGAATATCTCGAATCAGTATTTCCGCATAGAGACGTTGCATTTTTCAAAAACATAAATATAGGGTAAAAGCACCGGTTTTGGCCAGCCTAAGAGAAAATGTCAATAAAAAATAAATGGGAAGCTGTATTTATACTACAAATATGTCAAATGCAAGCTTTCAATGCATATTATGTGTGTAAAATATCAAAACTGAACTATGACCATTTCGCTTTGAAAATCCCGTTGTTCAATATAGGCCAACGGAACCAGTTTCGGCCAGAGATTTATCTTCGGTTCCTGAATTGGCCAATCGCATTGATTTCTCATGAGAGTGGCCAAATTAGGAGTGCCCTGGCCAAATTAGGTGTATGTGAGTTAAAATTATAAGGAAAATGAGTTGTTTTTCGTATGTTTTGAGTCAATTTGGACGAGTAAATGAATGTAGCTCTATCATGTGAATGTGATCTACTGAACACAAAAGGTTTCATGCTGATTGGCTGTGTAAAACGGTGTATAATCTCCTATGGCTACAAATGGCGTATGGCCAAAACCGGAGCTTCTACCCTAACCTTGATTTTTTTACGACCGATTTTTTTAACGACCCACGTCGTAAAAAGAGGTTGGGATGTACCGTTTTGATTCATATTACGGACAGCTTCAAATTCCGGACACTCTCGTTTGTATGGGAAACATTTCACACGAAATGTTTCAATTTTCGCCGTCCAAAAGTTCTCATTTTCGAGGCTCGTTTTATTAGGTTTTTTCCATAAAAATCATTGCAAATTTATAATGCCCAACTACCTTAGACGTCTCTTAAGTGGTTGAACGATTTTAATTGATGATTTGACTGTTCCATTAATGATTATCATGAGCTGTCCGTAATTCGAATCAAAGCGTCCGGAATATGAGGCAAAATTGAGGGAGCGTCCGAAATAAGAATCATGAAAAGGCCACACGTTTTGATTTATTTAAAATTATTCAAGTTGCGGACGCGTATTTTTTACCCACCATCCGAAAGTTAAGGGCTTCCGACGCTCGATAACGCTAAAAAATCATACAGAATGATTTATTTTGTATGGTCCAAGCTGGGTTATACTTCACTGAGGCCTTAAGTGTCCGTAATATGAATCAAAACGGTATTCCAAAACATCGCGTGTACTTAATACACCAGTGCGACCGCTCGTGTAACTTTTTTTTTACTGAGCCCGTACACGAGCGGTCGCATCGTTATTGATTACCGTGCGAGATCGACATCCATACACCTAAGAAATTAATCTAAATCCGTCCACTTCACACAAAACGCCTACTATTTGTATGAAGTGTACGAATTTTGAGCCTGTACGGATTTCGGTTCCCCACTGTACACGCGGAGCTATTTTGATAGTAAATCTAAAGCTAGGCACAGAGAACATATATCGAGGCTCGAACAAAATTCCATCAAAATCATGTGTAAAGGTTTTCGCAATCAAACGTCAACATCCCATCGCAAAATCGCTAATGTTTGGAGGTGATTTTAACCTCCAAATTGCGAAATCATCATTTCCAAGTTAGTTCTAATACCCTCCGTTATATGAATTATGGTAGCGCGTCGATCGTCGCAAGTTTCTAGTTAAACAGTCAATCATCAGCGCCGCCAACGCAGACAGCGCGACATACAAACTGGTTTCGACCATACGATGGTACTAGTTAACGTCAACATACATTTGCACACAAAGCAACGCAAGCGACAAATGGCAATTTTTGATGGTGATACTAGCGCCAAAGTGTAAAAAGCGGCAAAATTGAAGCTCCTATATTCTGTTGACAGCGCTGCGTAACAGAAGCATAACGACATGTTTTGAAATTACCAGTACAAAGCTTCACACTCCCTGACGATCAAAGATGAACGTCTGTTCTCTGTGGATGAACGTCTGTTCTCTGTGAGCTAGGCAAGATAGATTATTCGTGATCAAACGTCAACATCCCACCGCAAAATCGCTAGTGTTTGGAGGTGATGTTAACCTCCAAATTGCGAAATAATCACCTCCAAGTTAGTTCTAATGGAGGGTATTAGAACTAACATGGAGGTGATGATTTCGCAATTTGGAGGTTAACATCACCTCCAAACACTAGCGATTTTGCGGTGGGATGTTGACGTTTGGTCACAAATAATCTATCTTGCCTAGTTTTATGAATTATGGTGGAGCGTCGATCGTCGCAAGTTTCTCGTTAAACAGTCAATAGCGATTTTTTAGTAAGTTGGTGTTTTCGGCAAAGCTGTTCGGTAGATCAAGGGCTAAATCAAGGGTCTAAGATGTGCCGTCAAGGATCTAAGAAGGGCTAAATCAAAGGCTAAGATGTGCCGTTGGCATCGGAATTCTTCCACTAAAAGGCGCTAGTGATCATGCAATGTTTTGAATGTAGGTATACAGTCGGGTCTCCTATTAGACACATGGTTGGGGGGCGTTATAGGAGATCCAGGTCTTATGGGATTTCATCAATTTGGGGGTGTTGTTGAATATCTCGTATGCGTTAAGAGATAGCATAGTACTGTCTTCGGTGGAATTTCAGCACTCAGTACAATTTACCTTTAAAAGTTGATGATCATCCTTTTAGTTGAGAACTTGACCGGTAGGGGCGCTTTTTGTGACTTACACTACATACTTGAGGGATAAAAATGCAAACTTTGTAACATATGATATCTTTAAGATTTTGATGTTTTGGAAGAATGTTAGCCCTTGTACCACTGACTAACTTTGCCGAAAACGCCATCTCTCTATGTGGTCAGGCTGCTGAGCTATCCGCAAAACAAAAATTCTATTCTCATTAGTCTGGTGGCGTAATTCCGTATCAGAATGACCACCGCATTTCAGCCCTTGAGCTACTGAACAACTCTTCCCAAGACACCAACCTTCCAAAACATCGGGATCTAGAGATATCATATGTTACAAAGTTTGCATTTCTATCCCTCAAGGATCATATATGTAGTGTAAGTCACAAAAAGCGCCCCTACCGGTCAAGTTCTCAACTAAAAGAATGATCATCAACTCCTAAAGGTAAATTGTACTGAGTGCTGAAATTCCACCGAAGTCAGTACTGTGCTATCTCTTACCGCATACGAGATATTCAACAGCACCCCCAAATTGATGAAATCCCATAAGCCCTGGGTCTCCTATAACGCCCCCCAACCATGTGTCTAATAGGAGACCCGACGTTATACCTGCATTCAAAAAATTGCATGATCACTAGCGCCGTTTTGTGGAAGAATTCCGAAGCAAACGGCACATCACATTTTAGCCCTTGATCTACCAAACAGCTTTGCCGAAGACACCATCTCACTAAAATATCGCTATCCTGAGACATCCGCGATCAAAATATTGCATGCTCACTATCACCATCTGGTGGCTGAATTTCAATTTGGGTGGCCTATCATATGTTAGTCCACTGAACAACTTTGTCGAAGACGTCATATTTCTAGGTAATAAGGATCCTGAGATATCTGTGTTTGAAAAATTACATGCCCACTAGCGCCAACTGGTAGCAGAATTCCGAAACAAGCGGCCGAAACATGTTGGTCCGTTAACCTACTGATCAACTTTACCGAAGACACCATCTTGCTAAAAAATCTAGATCCTGAGATATTTGTGTTCGAAATGATGCATTGCGAAATGCCCACTTCATCGGTTACCCCGGGGGCACAATGCGATGGCCACTGAAGTGTGAGGATGTTTTCAGTTTTAGGAAGGTTAACCTTAATGCCATTTCACATTTCACAGTTAATTTACATCATAGTTTCGCATACGATCTTGCATCGCGTAAATATTTTAACAGCTTTTCATTGGGCTTATTCTACTACTGTCGTACGGTGCGAATTGTCGAGATCGTATAAAGCGAGGTGACAACTTTCGGCTCGAGTGAAATGAATCGACGTGTAAACCAAATGGAGAGTCATTTTACTCGAGTCGAGAATTGTCACCTCGCTATGCGAGACCGACAATTCTCACCTCACGTCACTCGTAGAATAGACCCAGGTGTTACGTCTGTTTGTCTGTGCAATTAACCTTATGCTACGATTAATTTCTGTTGTTTTCCTATGGTTGTCAAGGCCTTTTCAAGGAACCATGCGGTTCAAACAGTAATTTAGTATAGTACACAATTTAAGATGATTTAAACTGCGAAACTTGTGTTTTCTTCAGGTGTCCTAAGCTGTTTCTACCGAACCTGTTTTTACAAACCATTCAAATTGTGTGTACAGTGTTGGAAAGAAATCCGTACAGGCTCAAAATCCATACACTTGTATGGATATAGGGTTTCAATGCTAGTAATGGACCCCTTAGTAGCTGACATTCATTCTAGACGCTCTTCCGCAATGATATCTCATACGCATATACGTTTTGTGGAGTCTAACAACAAATTCAATGTCTTTACTTCATAGTACGTCTATGAAACATACAAAATCATTCGATTTTTCCAGCGAAATATGCATTTGAAAAACTGTTGTCTATTATGGACCCTCCCGGGGTCCATAATAGGATTGTTTACAAATTTGACGTTGCGTATTATGGACCCTCCATTTGATTCCCATGTAATCCGGCTCGCTGCCGACGAGCCTATTATGGACCCACCTGGAAATGCGAATTATGGACCCTATGTGTGGTTTGATTTACATAACTGTTCAAATATCTGTATTTATGCGTCTCAAACCAAATATTTTGCCTAAAACTGCTGATTAACAATGTAATCGAAGTTCCCCCGGTGGATTTTCATAGGAATAAAGTTGCTTTGAGTGTTAATTTTATGTTTTTCTGAAGGGGGTCCATAATACGCAAAGGGTCCATAACCGGCATCGACTCCCTAGCACTTTGAATCGCCCTGCGTGCTAACATGCTCTATATTACCAGTATTATACTTTTATTTTAGCCCCATAAGGCCAAAAAAGCGAATAAGCGTGCTAGTGGACGGATATAGATTTGTTCCATAGGTGTACGAACTTTGATCCCACACGATACCAAATGACCTAGTTCAGCGCATTACCTGATTCCGCTAGAACTCGTAAAAAAATTAATCCTTGAAAGCATTAACCCTCTAATACCCAAATTTTTGTTTTCGATCTAAATATTATTTTTCGTTATCTAAAATCATTCTAAACACGGTTTAGGCAATGATTTATTTTTCTTCGCAAATTTATGAATTTTGGTTTTTGATTTTTATTATTTTTATTTTTGAAAATCCCTATCGTTTTAAACTTTTTCTTGAAGCCTCTTCTGGATACTGATTTTTGACAATAATAAAAATTTGAGTTTTTACTATACTTTTGAAAATGTGATTTTTTTTTTCTGGAACATTTTTTATTTTCCGTGTAACTAACGGAAAAACAGATTTGAAATCATTTCAATACCATCAGGCTCTTCTTCTGTGATAGGTTGATCGTAAAAAAATATAAAAGGTACGATTTTTTATAATACACGTTAAATGAATCCCAGGCATTTGTAAGTTATATAAGAATACAATTTTTCAACAATTTTTAATAATACAAAAAAGTTTCAAAAATCATAAAACACTTTTCTTATATGCGTGTTATGAGTTAAGGTTTAAGCCAAAAATAAAATCATTTTAATTTCCGAGCTATGAAAATATACACAAAATTCCAAAGTGTACCCCGTCTAAAGGTGGGGTTGGGTATTAGAGGGTTAAGGTGAAACAGTTTGGAATCAACTTCAAACATTGCAAATCTTGCAAAGAAACCATCGAACAGTGCGCTTTTTATTTTGGCTTTGTGCACTAGCAGAAAGTGTTTTTTTTTTTAAAGAAGATTAGAAACGTTTGCCAACTAATTCTGCAGCTTAGTGGCTTTGAAAACGTGAGTATGGGCACAGACCGACTTTGGATTCCAAGATGTTTCACCTTAAAGAGGTTTCTTTCTGATACCTCAATAAATTGAATTGTTTGTACGTTCGAAAAATCGACGGCCACATATGAATCCCCTTTAACTGTTAGTTTAACACGAGAAAGGAGTGTTCGGATTTCTGAATTACCAAATTGACAGCCACTTTTTCCGCATCGATTTTGCTCTCTCTAATCTCTATATTTATTAATATTTTTTTTCAAATTTAATTAAATTACTTTAATTACTATATAATATGCACTCTTCGTCTCGCTTCTGCTGTTTTTAGATTTCTTATTCCAAAAATGTTTCCTTTAATTCATTTATAATTAAAACTTTTTTTCCGTTTTGGAGTACTCATCTCTATCGCGTCATTCTAGTTAGTGGTTGTAATTAATTTATTTTTTTGAAGATTCGTCATTAATGTTTTATCATCGCTTTACAATTCTCCCACTTGTTGCAATTGCACAAACTTGCTATTTCCAACGCAATGGGACAACCACAACTGGTGAATTCGAAGGAACTGCAACATAACGGGAATTATTTAAATGCTGAAGAAAATCGCACGGCAATCGTATTCATACTGTACAGAAAATGGATTAAAAAAGAGATCTCAACATGATGAACGACCTGCTATAAAAACCTATCGCAGTATAAGAAAATAGCAAAGCATGTGAGAGGGGCAAGTTACACGGAACAGTGTAAATGAACGGTACTGTTGAGGAAAACTTCAATATTTCAATGTCACAATGAAACGTACAGAAAGCTGCAGACTTTTTGGTGGAGGACTTCGGGAATCCTTGTCACCAGTTAACTTTCAGTGTTTGTCAGAGTCCAACGAATTACACACATTCTTCGCACATTTGCCATATTTATTCACCTGGCGCACTTCTACTCAGATGAGTGTTCTGTGAACATGAAGAATGTGATGCAGACTGCCGAGTTTTGAGAGTTTGTTAAGATGAATGAGTGATCCTTGTATGTAAGTAGGGTGTGTGAGTGTGTTGATGGAGTTGAATTCTTTCGCGGCAACGCGTTCCAACTAATGTCGCTATTTGCAATCCAATTTGGGCTGGAAATTTTAAGCTAGATACACATAAACCTTCCTGTCCTCTGGCGTCCGTGCCAGATATTCTCGCTCGATCAGCCCCTCTATTCTCTTCTTGATGATCACCGGCGAGGGCATGAACCGGCTCTTTAGCTGTGTGGTCACATCCGACACCAGTAGATTGTGCTACAAAAGAGACAGAATGATTAGATCCGAAATCGCTTCGGCGAGAGAATCCGCTACTTACAGCCATTTTCTTCCGCGCCTTCATTATTCTCACGATAGCCGCTTCGATCTCGTGCTTCCGGTCTTCGTCCACTTTGCTGCGAGTTTCCTTCCGCTCTGGTTCCGACTCGCCCTTGGCGGCCACGGTTTGAATTTTAACCCTATGATACAATTTTGAAGCGTGACAATTTGATTTTAAAATATGTTGTTCGAAAATAGGTACATACTTGTGGAATTTTGATACGAATGCATCGTTCACGTAGAACACATTCGTCGGTTCGATGTCCTTTGATTTGGGTGTTCGCACGAGCAACCGCTGCTGTTGTTTACCCATCGAAAGTGACTGCAAGGCCCGGATCAGATCCTTCCCGGGGATGTCTGTTTCCTGTTGGATCTCGTCGTACGTCAGACGTTCACGGTTGTTGAACAACATCAGCACGCACATCTACGATTGGAATAATAGGAGCGTTGAGTCAGAGGTAACTGCTACGCGAATAAATGGAACTGTTTCCCGACTAACCTGATAAGTCGAGAGCTGTAGGACGTGCTTTCTGGGAGCACCGAGGGACACGCTAGGAGCGGACGAACCGGCAACGGCAGCAGTACTACTGCAACCGCCTTCTACAGGTTCCTTTTCAGCTTTGACTCCGTAGAATTCTGCGTTCATATAAACAGTGCCTACGATTGAAAAATGGGAAAAATAGTATCATGCCTTAGGAAGATGATAACCATCACTAGTTTGTCAAAAAACAGCCGATAAAATAGTTCGAAACAAGTAAAAGTTGGGTATAAATTCATGCGTGTGTTAGAATAAGGGCGAAAGTCGCATGATCGATTTCTCTTCATCGATCCTCTCTTCTGTAAATAAAGGTGACAATATGAAAGTTTGTCAGCATTTTTTCACCTCAGGACGCAAGATTGCATCGCAGCCAAGCGATATACTTATTTTCTGGGTAGTCTGATTTCTCCGTAAATATTTAACCTAAATATGTTGAAGTTAGATTAACTAAAAATAAATATCCTCAACGTTTTTCTTTTAAAATATTTGCGTACCATTTTTTTTGACAAAGCATTAAAAATAAGAACAGGAACCGAAAAGAAAAAAAAATGAGCTAAAATACCGTAAAGTAGGGGTACCGGAGGCAGTATGGACACCCGGGGCAGAATGGACACCCCCTGTAACTTTGCATAGGCGAATACTTTTACACTTTCGATGCTAACAGTATTTCAGTTGCCTTTCGGAAGAGTCAATTATCCAATAAAATTTTTAAAACATTGATTTTGAACCGAAAAATTAAGCATGATTTTATTTGGTTCGAAAATTATAACATTCACACCTCACCAAATAAGGTTTCAGACGCAAATGACTGCAAGTTGAACGATAATGTAGCTCTTGATTGAACCTTCAAATATTTATGCTATATTCCAAAAATATAGTAGATTTTTTTCTGGTACTTTAAGTTAAGACATTAAAAAACTTATATGGAAATTTCTTATACTGTTGGGGCAATATGGACACCGGGTGACAAAGTAGAGCTGACACTTCAAAGAGAAAGAAATATAACTTCAAACACAAAATTATCCAAAAATATTTAGCATTTAATACCATGATTATGATGCGGAACCACAAATCGGTTGAAAATCGTCAAAAATATCAAATAAAAACTCTCCTGGAGGCAATATTGAAAGTATCTCTACGAGAAATGTCATAAATTGAATTTAATCATGTTTTCAGTGGCACAGTGACCTGTCACTATGGATTCCTGAATATGTATTTCATTTTTCGAGGTTTTGAGAACGATCGCGGGACAATTTTCCTATAAATGTTAAGGTGTCCATACTGCCCCATGCGGGTGTCCACTTTGCCCCGCTAGGTTGATGACGACTACCAAATATAAGCTTTTTTTTAAACCTTTTTTTGAAAACAAAATATTATTTTCCTACCTAATTATGCAACCATGTTTAACAAATGCTTAAGAACTCTTAAAAGCATACTGCACATAAAAAAACAGTATAATATTCATGTCTTTACAGTCAAAATAGGTAAATTCCTTAGGGTGTCCATTAGACAGTTTCACAAAAAAAAACAAAATGTCTGGGATTCAACCAGTCACCCCCTAGTCCTAGTTGCAATACTAAAACAAACTAGCAGACAAATTTTCATCCAATTTGGAGAAGATTAGAAGGTGCCTCAAGTTGAGTTTGTGTTTTTTGGCTATTTTTTACATTAAAAAAATTGTAACGAGAATTTGGAAAAACAAAAATCAAAATAAATATCACAAGTTGAACGTATTATTAGTACTTTACAACTTTTGAGAACACTGTATGCCGATTAAAGATGGTTTTGACCTCATAAAATTGATTTCTGTAAAACATACATTTCTCTACAGTTTTTGTTCTATGAGATTCTTACCCTCATGCCCAATCATAAAAGTTCAATCGTAGTATTACTCCTTTGTCATTTCTGAACATTATTGTAGTACATCATTTTTGTATCCGAATTACAGATAAATTGTAAAAAATCGTCGGAAATACGACATTCCTCATTCCCCTGCATTTAAAGCTGCTGCCAAATGGCGCAATTGCTGACATGTTACAAAATTGAACATAGTAGCTTTGCTTTTCCAACAATGGATGATCATTGAAGAAAACAGCTTTCAAATGTCATCAACGCAGTCGTATTTCAAACAACATTCGCATTAGATGCCAAGCAATTAAATACATATGTGATATAGCCCCGAGGTCAAGCTTCTCGACTACTCGAAAAAAAAAATTTCTAGCTAGTATTTGGAATAATTCTGCTTCAACATGCATAATCATTCAATTCAAAATGTATCAACAAATATGGATAAACTGGCAGTGAGCGAAATTAGGAGCGTGCGCGAAATATGATAGCATCACGTTAATATCCAGCAGGATTTCCCGGAGACCTAGGGCATTATCTCTGGAGGAATATGTGAAGAAATAATCGAAGGGATTAATGGCATTATTTCTGTGACATTGCCCGATAGGAAATATTCAATCCATGCATAATTTATTTCACAAATTACTCAAAATCTTTGAAAAAGACTACACGATTGGTTCCTAGATGACAATCTAGATAAATCTCCGGACGAACTTCATGAGAAATCTGGATGAATTGATAGAGGAATCCAGGAAAAAACCTAATAAATTTCCTTAAGGAATTTCTCCAACCATTGCTAAAAGGATTTGTGAAGAAATTATTGAAGCGATTCCCTTGAAAAGGAAGAACTGTTGAATAAACAGCTTCGGAACACCTGGAACAATGCTTATTGGATTTTCCGAAAAATCCCTGAACAATTTTCTCCAAAAACCCTGCAATATTTTTTTTTTGTGGATTCCTCTGGAAGAATTCCTTTAGGAACTTTGAAAGATTTTCTGGAGTAAGAACTGAAGAAATCACTCTAAGATTTTTCCGAAAAGTCCTCGGAAGAAATCCAAGAAGAGTTCGGAACAATCATTGTAGAAATTACTGGAGTTATCGGCATTGTTCTGCTGAAGGATCCTGGGAGAATTCCTAGTGAAACCAATGAGCCTACCAAGTGAAGTCCATCAGGAGTCCTGCAAGAATTTCTGGCGAAATCTATAGAGAAGTTTCTAGAGAGTTCCGTTGATCAGTCTCTGAATGTATTTTGAAGAATTCCCGTAGCCTTGTTCGGACTCTATATCCCACGTTGTGATTTTAAGTTAAAATAAAAACCACCGATTTTCTGGTCGTCCGGCAATGGCGGAGATTTGAGAACAACTATTTACTCATGCATATTTACATTGTAATATGGGTACAATACAAGTAGGATAATTACACACATTGACGTGCTTTAGTTTTCGGAGCCTTCCTTAGCCGAGTGGTTAGAGTCCGCGGCTACAAAGCAAAGCCATGGGCATACACACTTAGATTTTTTTTCGTTGTTCGGTAAATTTTCTTACCGGAACGTACTGTAAATAAATATTTAACTGAGGTTCCGGTATTACCAACGAGATTTACCGAACAACCTTAAAGAAATAAAAATAATCAAAACAATACTACTCCGCTTTCACCGATATCGTCGTTTTTTAACCGAAAAAACTGTAAATCGTTTTGATTCGCCGAAAACTGTAATTTTTTACCGTACTTCAGTTCATAGTGCTCAATATTTTACCGAACAAATGGTAATATGAAATTTCTGAGGCCGCCGTATTTGTTTCTATGTGGTAATCATCAAGACCATATTGCATCTGTTTTTCCAAAAACTTCAGCAGCGGGATAAGTGTCTAGTACGTCTTTTCCGTAAGTATGACCTGAGGGTTTCTACCGTAAAGCTTATTTTTAAGATGGTATAAAATGTTTTCTTTGCAGTATAAAATGTACGTTCCGGATTGCAGCATCGCATTAACGAGCATGACCACCCATGACGGAAACGGTGGCGGTTTTCTTCATAAGGGGTGAACAGCCAGGATTGGTGTTCAATGTCCCACCTGAGCCTGCTGATGATGTTTAATTTCTTGCACTAAGCAGAAGAATTAGTGAAATAAATCGATTTGTTGCATTTGATTTCAATATGGGCTTCATTGTTTTTATTTTTTCGGTGATCCGATTCTGCCTGCTGTTACGAACAATGCGTTCGGTAATTTATTTAACATTTTGTTCGGTGATAGTTGACGAACATATTGTAATTTTTTGACAGCTGTGAGTCGATTGAAATTACAGATTGTTCAGTAATTCTTAACTTTACCGAAAGCATTACCGAGTTGCGATGCAGGCTCTGTCTCAGTGAGGATGTAATGTCAAGAAGAAGAACTTGCAGACTCACTATCTGTTTATTGATTTCAAGGTGGCTTTGCAAGCGATATATTTTTTTAAGATGCCGACACGTTAATGCTTCCAGTGGACGATTTGCCCTTTGAAGCAAGCACCACACTAGACAACACCCAGTGGCACAGTCGGAAAACATTCCTCACGAAAAGTTTTACGGACTGAAGCGGGAATCGAACCCACACTCCTTGACTCGATGCGGCTAAATGCTTGGTAACGCACGGCCACGAAGCCCACAATATTGGCTCAGTCGTAATCGATTGAAGTGTTGCAAGCTTTTCATTCCCCATGTAGGAGCTAGTATAGTAGCTACAATACATCCAAAACAAAGTATATGATTGCAGATAGAGACATTGGCAGGCCTGTGTTGTGGTAGCATTTGTGATTAAGTAATCAATCAAGATTTGGCAAAACATGCGCAAAGATCCAGTTAGAAATCAGCGACTAAGTAGAAGGCCATGTTTTGGGAATTCTACAGGTTCTACAATGTTCGCCACTTCAGAAGCCTAAACGACTTAAATAGACCATTACGGTACAGTTGTCTCTGGTGCAAAGCAACGTTGTAGGTAAGTATTCAAAATTACCCAAAACTATATAACTCTCGCATAACTTGTGATCTTGCCCTAAAAGCCATTGGTAACCAAATGTGTAGCTCCTTGTTTCTAAGCAAATGAATGGACTATGATGAAAATTATCACCACTGGGAGATGGAGGAGAATCTTTTCTTCAATAAAGCATTATTAAATAACGTGTAAATCCATTCGTTTGCACTGTAGTAACAAGCTACACACTCGGTAACCAATGGCTTTTAGGGCGAGATCACAAGTTATGCGAGAACTATGTTGTGAGTAAATGGTAAATCATCGAATGCTTGTGGAAAATGTAAAACACATTGCTGTACACTTTGGAAACAGTTGTACGATTTATGGAAATATTTTGGCAACATATTTCTTCAAAATGGTCGACTTTCTGTGTGTGCTTTACTCTATGATGATTGCATCACTTCGTCAAAAACTTTGAAAAAGACGTACTTAACCATTTTGATAATCGGAGAGTTATCCCGAAGAATCCAATACTTACCGAGCTGTGGTTGTAGCGTCAGTTGTCGCCCTGAATGCTTCGCCAGGTAGAAACGCTTGAACGTTTCAAATGCCCTCCGCGGGGCAAGCGGTATATTACAATTTGGCGTAGCAGACTGAAAAAAAGGAATCGTAATAATTTCAACATCACGCCTCTAGCAACGTCACACGAAACGAACCTGTGTTGGCCAGAAACCAGTGGTGAGAATTCGAACCGAGAGCTCAACGCCATCCAGCGCGGATGGATCATTGCTAATGTGGTTCTTGAATTCCTCCATCACGGTGTTCGATACCGACATGTCCTTAAACATGCCTTCCAATTTTGAGGTAAATTGACAACCGCATTCAGTCTGCAAGGAAAGAAAACGGGTCATTGAATATGCAAATGAAAATGTTTAAACATCCCTTCCGACGAACCTTTAATTTTGATATCATATTCTTTTCCGAATCATCGCTGACCGATTTGTTCAGCAGTAATCGCTTCGCTAGATGTGCCTTGTAGTAGCGCTCAAATACGTCCTTCTCCAGTAAATATCTGAATAATACCATCGTTTTGTCCAATATCGTTTCGATTTCTTGTTCCGACATCTGAAACCGCAGAAAACATTGATCAATTATCAATATGTATTGCTTCAAATGTAAATTATGCTATTCTTACCCCTTTGCATCCCTTTTTCAGCTTGTCGTCGATGAACAGCGACAAATACTCCGGTGATTTGCTGTTCAGATTGAGGAAATGTTCAAAGTCGGACGATATCATGTTTTTGAAGATTTTGTCGTTATTGAACGAGTGATGTAGGAAATGGTCAAAGCGATCCTTCAAATCCAACAGATTTTGCACAAACGTAATGGGATTCGTTCCGCTGTCTTCCTCCTTTACCAGATTCTTGCCCATCGAACGCAGGTGCTGCGAAACGCAATCGGCAATTGTTTTCAGTCCACCGTTCACACGGGAGAACAGTTTGTACATGCAGGCCAAATCTTCTGTTTTGGTGTTCTTAAGCATGTACACTACACCGGAGTTCTCCATCTCAACGATCGTGCGCATGTGTTTCTTGATGAGCTCATCCTCAACGACTTCCACAATCCGACATTCCGTGCTCTCGTCCAAATACAGTTTTGCCCGCTCGGCTTCCTCGGTGATACGTGCCTCAACCCTTCGAATGTACACACTGGCACTGTTCTCCGAGAGGAACTTCTGGGACTCCAGCTTGTAGAAGGCTGCCGACTGTGTGAGGAACGGTCGCTCGAAGTCCTCCTCGTACACCCATCGGCTGTTGATTCCGAGAACCATCAACATTTGGCAGGCATTTTTGATCGCAATGTGATCAATCGCTTCCCCCTTCCTCTCGCACATAACCATATTCAACAGGGTCTCTCGCATGTGATCCCGAATACGGCCATATCGGACAACCTGAAATGAGACGAGTTTTAGATTCTATCTATACGCCCCATATCTTTGGAACAGGGTGACCGCCAAATTTCTATTTTCAAGTAGTTCTTAATGGTTCCGAGTCATTTGACTAAATGGCATTTGCCCGAAAGGGTCCTTTGGTCGCAAAAGGACACTAATGGTAAATTATAGATAGCATGCTATAGCATGTCAGAAACAAGGTTTGAAACTCACATCTGGTCTAGGATGATACGAATCATAGTTATTGATTGAACCGCGTAGAAATTGTAAGTTCTAGGAGAATAACATCCCTGCCTAAGTTAACTTTATAAATTTAGCCAAATCTCTAATTTTCAAGAGCACAAATCTAGAGAACCAGACAACCATTTGTGCTGAAAATTTTACTCAATGGTCACCACCTGCGAGTGAAAATTCGAGGTTTGGCTTCGATGCATTTTCACCTTAAACGTAAAACCCTATGGCTACGACTGACGATAAGGCCCTTTTTTACCCTAAGACAATTTTCCCGATGACCACCCCAAATTCCTGGTTCTCCTCGGTGAATTCAAATTCCCGTCTTTTTCCCGATTCCCCGTATGAAGAAAACACTCACCTGATCGCGAAAAATAATCAGCCCCAGATTATACACATTGTCAACGTCGTTCTGCTGCACGTACACTCGATCCATGTACATCAGAATATCCCGGATCATCACCATCGACGTTTGGTGATCGTTCCACGATTGGTTCAGGGTCTGCAGGAAATTACAATTGAAGCTGCGTAGCACCTCGTCCCGTACCTTCGTCTCCAGATGTTGCGTAACGACATCCTTAAGGCCGGTGTACAACCGTTCGCCGTGCTTGTGCAGCACCATGGTGTACGCATTCCGGTACAACTCCTCGAACGAAAGGCCCGAGTTGTTCTTCTTCTGGATCTCCTGTATGGCATTCTTCAGCAACGACCAGATGGACTCGACATACTTTTCGTCCATTGTCATCTAAAAACGTAGAAAAAAGGGGAAAACTCGGTTACTTCCATGAAAACTATAGAGCTATGGTTGTGTTACATAGATTGAGGGGAAATTGACGAAAACTAAATTCCAAATTGGATGTGATTCGTGTAAAGGAAGTTGCGCAGCCGAACGTTTCAGAGACATCCCCGAAGTTTGTCAGCTTTCCTCACTATCACCTCTGCGATCGCTCTATTTCTGTCACAACGCTTACTTCTTAGCAATCATCAGAACTATTTTCGCAGTCTAAATCTATCTTACTAAAACTTTGCTTATGCCTAATCTTGTTTACCGTCTGCGTAGTATTGTAAATAACCTAACAACTGAAAAATTTGCTAGGCAGTTTTGGCACAGAGAAACGTCAGAATCTATCTTCATCCAAGGAAACCGAGCAAGCCAACGCCAAGGTAACAGTAGGCTGTTAACCTTCCGGTCGTAGCGATCCTTGGGATTTGAGGTTTATAACAATAGAAATATTAGTAGTAGAACGCTAGTGGCGCTGTTGTCACAAAACTGATTTAACTAATTATTACCTTTGATTGCTATTTTTCATTAATTGATCGATCCCACACAATAGAGAATGTTTCGTTTTGGCCTTTGACACTTTGAGGCCCGGTGCTCACGCTGTCACATCGCAGCAAACTAGATGTTGGTCACACGAACAGCAGCGACATTAGCATTCTTAGGTTAATGCTTCTACTTTTATAACGCACCATACAAATTATTTTTAGTTTTCATACTAAAAATCTTACCATAGGGGGAGGTATGGTTCAAAACTCGCCAAAATTGTCTTTCGTAACTAATGGACGGCCCCTTACAAAGTAGCTACTTTCTGGTGATGTTTTAAAGATTTCCTTGGTGTAAAAAATATTGAACAACAAACGGTTCATCGTGAAATTCTCGCGAAACATTACTAAAGGACCTATGTACAAATGAGAGGCTATCTTTGTTTACTTTCTCTTTGATCAATAACTGAGTCACATTAACCCTCTTCTGTTGCGTTATTTGTATGAAACGCTAGTCAAGGGAATTGCCTTTCGATCTGTAATGAAAAACTTCCCAAAAGCTTTAGTATTCCACTGTTATAATCGAAAGAGAGTGAGAGAAACTAGAATCTCTCATTTGTACATAGGTTCTTTAGTAATGTTTCGCGAGAATTAATAACAATTGGGGTTTTCTACGAATTTTGCTATGGTGAAAGATATCCTGAGAAAATTGAGAATATCTCTCGCTTATCGCTCTATGTAACAATCCGGATCCGCAACACATCATGAGAGCCTGTTTATCATCTTTTGCTACAGCTCTGATTTGAACAAGCTAAACAAGCTCCAAACCTGGGGGCACTATTGCTCTGGACCTTCGGGTTAAAGTCCCTCTCCAACAACAACAACAACTCGTGTGAGCCTTAAAATAAACAAATTGGTAAAAAAACAACAACCACAACTATTGCTCTAGGATGTTTTATTGTTTATTACACCTTTCATCGCTCTCTCTTTGGGTCTCTCGTTTGCTGCTATCAAGGCCCAAACGCAATGATGGCGGAAAGGCCTCGAAAAGCGGAACCGGTTCGCCAACATGGATTATAACATGTTTGTCGTGTTGGTGTTGGTTCACTGTCATTCGTTGACAACTCAGTCGAGATGGCGTTATTCATTCTGGCCGAACCGGTTATGTATCCGTTTCCGTTACGCTATCACTATGTTTGGGCCTTTATTCATCAAACTTGTTACAACTTGCGAAACATTGCCGATCATGGACATTTATAAATGGGATGTTTTTCTTCGTTTGCTTCGATCGTGCTTCAAAATTAAGTGAGAATGAATTGTTCGGCTGTGCAGTCTAGAAACCTTGCGCTGATTCTTTTAAATCTTCGCTTACGTAACGGTCCTTGTTGAAACTTCTTCAGGGCCTAAAATTGTATTCATTTTTAATAGAAAATTAGCACCACCTCGCGAAAACAGCTCACCTTAGTAGCATATCCAAAAGAACCAGAGCTACATGTCCAAAGCCCTGAATTGAGGTAGATGGTTATAATGGCTATGACTGTGGTCATCATGTAACGAATGAAGCGCAACGATTGGAAAGACGGACCATGGAACTATCCAGTTAATACGCTGGCCCAAAACCGGAGAACGTGAATTTCGAGCGGTGGATACCATGGCCATCACTTCATTCAAGAATCACATCTACTACAACGGCGGCGACAGAGCAGAACGTGGAGTTGGCTTCATAGTGATTGGGAAGCAGATGAAGCGAGTTATTTGGTGGAAACCGGTATGCGACCGAATCCGTTGAGAATGTAGGGAAGGTTCTCCAACCACAGCCTAATCAGCACCAACGAACGATAAGTCCGATGACATGGAAGATGAGTTCTATGAGAGCCTACATAAGGCCTACGAAGAGTGCCCAAAAACAAGATGTCAAGATAGTCATCGACGACGCAAATGCGCAGATCAGCAAAGAAGATTTCTTTCCACCCGTCATTAAGTCATTAACAGACTGAAGCAAAATACGGTAGCGCATTTCGTTAAACAGACTGAGACCGCTCGAGGAGTCCTTCGTCAGCGAACACCAAGCTGGTTTACATGAGGGCCGCTCGACAACAGACCAGATGTTTACCTTGCGAATGATATTGATAAATTCCGGGAGTAAAACTTGCAAACTCATCATCTGTTTTGATTTCAAGGCGGCGTACGATCCAGTGAAAGGAATAAAAAGTGGCAGATAATCTCTGAACGTGGTTTTCCGGTGAAACTAATTAGGCTGATACATGGCTACGTTGATGATTCAAAATCAAGTGTTCGGATTGCAGACTAGGTGTCAACCTCGTTTATGACGGATTGAGCAGAGAGACGCGGTTTAGAATTTGCACTCGGTGGTGCTATTAGGAGATCTGGTGTGTAGAGAAACGGCACTATCATCACATTATCGCATAAGGCAGCATCCATTTATTACGTAACGCTAAAATTGGTAATTTTCGACCCATTCCCCCCCCCCCCTCCGTAACGCTTTTTGTATGAAAAATTTCAATTTTGTGTATGAGCCGTAATTTGTGGATGCCGCCTAAGCTACTTGGCTTTGCGGGCGATATCGATCTTATTGGAATCGATTGCAGGTCAGTGGAGGAGGCCTTCGTGCCGTTGAAGAGGGAGACAGCGAGGCCTGACCATAAATTCTACCAAAACGAAATGCATGGTTGCATGTAGAGCTAGAGGTAGGCCTAGTGGTGTTGGTGCTCAGCTAGTGTTTTATGCAGGGGGGGTACATGGGCCAATAATTAACAACCTAACATAGATTCACAGACACGAATGCCACTCAGATATGTGGTAAAGTGTCTCTAATAAAGCATAATAATAATAATAATAATAATAATAACATAGATTCAACATGGCTAGGACATATTAATGATACTTCGCTGATGCGTAATGAATGATGAAATATTGAAATGCGTAATCAAATACGACAATTCAATGCGATATGTTTAATTGCCAGAAACTGGCATTAACAGCGTATACTCCAAAATCAGGAGTAAGTTTAGGGCAAACCGACCAGAAAGTGAGTACCAAAACGATTCTTCCCAAAAATAAAAAGCCGAAATGTATGCAGAATGACAGCCGTGTTCCCTGGTTTTATGAGGATTGTTGAAGAATTTGTTTACCTTGGAACACTTGTGACCAGGCATTACAGAATTCGCTCTCCTTGAGAATGAAGCACGATCAAAGCAAGCAAAGAAAAACATCCCATCTGTTGCGGTCCACGATCGTCATTATATCGCAAGGTGTAACAAGTCTGATAAATGGAAGCAGCGAGCGAGAGCCCCAAAGAGAGAGCTATGATAAAATCCATTCTTTTCGCTTGTTTACCGTTGGGGATAGGTGTTTTTCTTTACTGGCACGATGAACAAACCACGAACTTCCAATAGCAATAGTGCCCCCCAGGCTTGGAGCATGTTTAGAGGGGTTTTATCATGCACTACTATCCCCCCAATCTGATCAAAGTTGTAGCAGTATACGATAAACAGTCTCTCATAATGTGCAGCATGTTATGATAGTTACAGAGAGCGATACGTGAGAGATTCTCTCAATTTTCTCAGGATTCAATCCCTGCTTGTGACATGTGACAATGATTTTTCCCGCGAAGTTGAAAGACGTGTTGCGACTGCGAAAAAGAGTCTTTTATGGACTACGTAATCAGTTTTGGTGTCGCAACTTGCAAACGGAAACAAAGTTCGTCATGTATCAAATATTGATTCTTCCGGTAGTCCTCTACGGGCACGTAGCTTGGACGTTGAAACAGGCCGAGACCGGAAAGTCTTCGGTGTTTTCGAGCGTAAAGTACCGTGTACGCACCTAACTTTGCGCAGCTCCAAACTTTGCGCATTTTTAAGAAGCATGAAAAAATGATAATTAATCAATGATTTTTTCAACAATTCAGTTTCAGTAACATGTTCGTTTATGTGAAATAAGTATTTGACATACATTTGTTTACTAAGAAAACCTCGTAAATGTTAGTAAATAACCCAAAAACCCTATCGTCACACGTATAAACGTCAACTTTTACACCGTCTTAGCACAAGCACTAAGGAGTGGCTTTGCCAAAAATCAACATTTTTTCGAACAAAACTGTGTTGTGAGATGTATATTTGCGGTGTATTTGCAAAAAGAGGTAATATTCTAGTAATTCCCTCAATTTTCCATACAATATGTCGAATTTTTATTTGAAAAAAAAGCGATGCGCAATGTTAGGACCCATTTTTTACATGAGGGTCTTAATTTTTGCGCACTTCTAGCAATTCAAAATGGCACGTACATACATGTACGTCATTACAAATGATAATAGCTGTCGATCTTACCAGGAATGGTCACTCAATCCATAAGGCAGTGGCTACATATAATATTTCTGAAAGGACCTTTTGTATGAAGCTGAAGGCAAGGTTTGCATCGAAAAATCTCGGAAAACCCACTTGACGCAGGAGGAGACTTTTACTGTGAACTTGGAAAATTGATAGCGCAAAGGTTGGCTTACCACTTCATGGACAATAATTCAAAATTCAGTTGTCTAGCAAAAAACGTTCAATTATGGAATATCCGTACTGACGTCAAATAAATAAAAAATAATTAATCACGAGAGATCAACGATACATCGAATCCCGAACTTATCGATGCTTTCCATGGATTCGATGAAGCTTCAGTTGAAAGTAAAGGTCCGTCCATTAAGGGACAGTCCCTAAGCAACCTGCAGCTTGCAATATTAATAGACAAACGAGAAATCTCTCGAGCATAGCATGTCTGAACTTTAATTGAAGCACATCACTGCTAATGACTCGTCAAGTTCATCTGGAAATCCTCCACTTCCAGCTGACGACATGTACAACAGAGAAGATTTTCTTTAGAAAGCTTCTAAATTGTGCGAAATTGAATCGTTCACGGCCATCAGCAGTGAATACGAGCATCGAATTTCGGTAGTTATTGAAGGAGATGAAACAAAATAGGAAAAACGAAAAACAAAAACAACAAAAAAATAAAAAAAGGTTAAAAAATTAAAAAAAAAACAAGAGAATAAATTATATAAAGCAACGTACGAAAACAAATAAGTATATGCTACGGCTGTAAACTATATTGCTCAGATTGTAATCTTGTGAATATATAATAAAAAATAAGAACAGTGTAAATCACTATTCGTGGTCACTCTATGTTTGTGGTTGTTGAATAAATTAAATTGAATTTAAATTCACGGAAAAACTACTGATGAAACTCATATTAGTTGTAACCTTTTTATTTAATGCAAAACCAGTAAAAAAGTAAAATTATTTAGAGCGAACGAGCAATTAAGGCATGCGCAAAGTTAGGAACATTATGCGCAAAGTTAGGAACAATTCAGATTTTGTGCGCAATGTTAGGCACAAGGTATTGCATCACCTCTTGCATTTTTTTAATTTTTTATGAATCTTTTTTATTTTTTTTAAATCGCGTGTTCTACTGAAAGGCTAAAAGCCTATCTTTGACAGAAAATTGAATAAAAAAATACATATTTTAGCCTTATTTGAAGCAAAAATACGATGATAATTTCTTAACTGCGCAAAGTTTGGTGCGTACACGGTACAATACTCGGGGGGAAACTAGAAAATGGTGTGTGGCGCAGACTCATGAATCACGAGTTACATCAAGTGCATGCGAGATGAGAATATTTTTAAGCGTTTAAAATACGGCAGGCTTCAGTGAGCTGGTCTCTTAGTGCGAATGTCGTAAGAAAGAAATGCGAATATAATATTTAGCAAGGCACCAGGTAGAGGTCGGTGACATCGTGGAAGACCACGAATACGCTGGCTGTACGGAGTAAAAAAGGACCTGGCCACCCTAAACGTTCGGGTTCACTGGAGAAGTATCGCTCAAGACCGACGAAGATGGAGCTCTACAATACGCCCGGCAATTACGTGAAGCTACGCTTTAGCCATCAAGGTACAAGGTAGGTAGAGCACAGTAACAAAGTTTTGTTAGTATTTTTGTTAATTGCTATGTGCGTTTGAAACGCAAATATCAAATGCGGTAAGATTTTTAACAAGAACGGCGAAGCAAAGATTAAATTTCTTTACTAGTGATATGGCTCATGCTTGCTTTGTATCCTTTGGATACTTTGTGTTAGCGCATTAGGAGCCCAGTTAGACTGGATGTGCACGCCAAACGCAAACAGCATTGTTTACTAAAAGACTCTCCAAAAGTTGATCGAGAATCAGAATTTTTCAAGAAATTGTTATGCGACAAGAAATTTGATTTTGTTTTAGTCACATGTTATTAGTAGTTTACGCAATAAGTTGCAGAATGATGCTTTTTCGGCACGAGTTGTACATTTCTCGCATAACTTGCGATCTCGCCTTAAAAGCCATTGGTAACTGAGTGTGCAAAATCCATTCGTTTGCTTGGTAACAACAAGACACACACACACGGTAAGGCTATTGGTAAGGTCTTTAGGGCGAAATCACAAATTATGCGAGATTTGTTCGAGTTCTGCAACGAGTTGCATGCAACATGTTTTGCAGATTCGTAAAAAAAAACAATTTAGAAGTATCAGAAATCGTGCGTAATAGCCATTACGCAACTTATTTCACGGTGTCTTTTTCATGTAACTTTATAACAAAAAAATCGGCATGTCTCAAATTTGGAGCCAAAATGGTGAATTTTGTTGCAGACAGACTTGTTTGCTATTTATATCCAGCAGATCTCAAGTACTATGTTTTGTATAGCTTTGTCGTTTTTATATCCTGTAAATAACGACTTTTGATACTAATCTTCCATCAAAAGACGTTCGAGTTGGTGCTATAATTGAATAAGAAGAGTCACAGGGATTCAAAATCATGAAGTTTGAGCCGTCGCATGCCTATATTTGGTGCTAAATCTTAGGGGTCCCATATTACGGGTTTTCCGGTGGTCATTTCGGTGCTCCAATCGGTCACAATTTGTAACTTTTATTTTATGGAAGCTCCCAAAGAGGCCATTCAAAACTTTCGTTTCCGCAAAAATAAATGTTCCCACAAAAAATACCTGATTGTCAGAAAACGTCAAATTGCTAAGTTATTTTAATCAAAAATTACAATGATTTGAATTTTGAAATGGGTCGAGAACGACCCAAGGTTCATACTAAAATAAAGTTATATCCCAAACTCCGTAAATAAATTGAAAAAAAAAATTGTTCTAGACCCCCGACCGATAATTTTCGTTTTGGTTGCAAATGAAAGGGGACAATCATGGCTTTCTTGTGTCAAAATTTCAGACATGCCGATTTTTTTGTTTTGAAATTACTCTACGAAACACACCGTGATTTTAGTTGCGTGATGACTATTATGACACTGTATATTTCACTGCAAGAAAGTAGGCCGTTTCATGCAGATTGACCGGATGATGACTATTTCTACATGCTTTGATAATATAATATTTGCATGTTTCTATTATTTCCAATTCTTATGATCAAGATACACTCATCTCTCCCTCACTCGATATTGAAGCGATTATCGAGTTAGGGAGGTATCGAGTTCTTCTTCTTCTTCTTTCTGGCATAACGTCCCAGCTGGGACAAAGTCTGCTTCTGAGATTAGTGTTCTTATGAGCATTTCCACAGTTATTAACTGAGAGCTTTCTTTGCCGATTGACCATTTTTGCATGTGTATTAGAGTGGTTCAAAAAATCATTTTTGCTCCACACCCCTCATTCGATTCTAGATCAAATTATGAGTGTCCTGCCAAAATTTGAACTCATTTGGATGAAAACTGAGACTGCACAAGCCCTCTAAAGTTCATATGGGAATGACTATGAGAAAAGCAAGCAATTCATTCCATCAGTCATAGTGTTTGTCCATGTGCTCTTGGAGATTAGAGCTACGTTGATACTGTCAGATACATTCATCAGATACAACTTTGCCAAAGACCGTTTGCAAATCGGACCCCTCGGTATTAGTTATTGATTTATATCCAGTCACAAATTATTCAGCAGTGCTCATTTAACTTCTGAACAGGCAACATTGCTGCTTTTGGCGCGAAAGATAGCACGCACAAATCATGGCTACTATGTTTTACTGCATATATCCAGTGATGCCTGCAGAACAGCCCAATAATTATAGCTCAAGTTTTACAACTCATTCAAAAATCAATAACTAATTACCGAGGCGTCCGATTTTCAAACGGTCTTTGGCAAAGTCGTGTCTGATGAATGTATCTCACAGTACCAACGTAGCTCTAATCTCCAAGAGCACATGGACAAACACTATGACCGATTGAATGAATTGCTTGCTTTTCTCATAATTCCCATATAAACTTTAGAGGGCTTGTGCAATCTCCGATTTCATCCAAATGAGTTCAAATTTTGGGAGGACACTCAGAATTTGATCTAGAATCGAATGAGGGGTGTGGAGCAAAAACGATTTTTTGAGCCACTATAAATGTGTATATCGTGTGGCAGGTACGAAGAAATCGGGGAATCGGGAAAATTTCCTTTACGAAAAGGTCCTCGACCAGCGGGTTTCGAACCCACGACCCTCAGCATGGTCATGCTGAGTAGCTGCGCGTTTACCGCTACGGCTATCTGGGCCCCAAGTATCGAGTTACAGAACACAAAACCAGTGCAACTGTGATCCAAGAGACCATCGAGTTAGCCATGAAAACCAACTTTTACTATGATTCTCTAACTCGATATCGAGATACGGAATATCGAGTAATGGAGAGTTAACTGTAGTAGTAGTTTGAACTTCAATTGGCGTATTTTTGCAAAATTCATTAAATCTGTAGAAATACTAAGGGGTGGCCACCTTGTCACATCCTACCCTATAGAACTGAAAATTATCCCTAGCATCCATCGATAAGTTTGCATGAATGAATCCACCCACATCAAACATCAGCACGACCTTGAGAACCGTACGCGGTTCAATGATCCTCGGCTTCATCATCAATAACTGCGCTTTGTGTATGTAAAACCTACTGTATCTGTCATCATCTCGGTGTTTCCTTCGATCCACCATAATCATCATGACGCTGGAGCCCCCCTCCGGGAAAAAAACTGAAACTAACTTATCATCGTGAGATCAGCCACTTACCGGGAAAGCCCGAATCCGCATTTTGCCTTCCTTTTTCTGTGCCATTCGGCTCATTTTGGCAGCAAATTTCCTCCTATCTTCCACTTGGCACCCCTTGTTCCGACGAAAACGACGACGACGACGACGACGTGGGGAGATTCAAACAGCTGAACCTCCTCTCAGTGGCACTAGCAAAAGTGCTGCGATGAATAGTGTGCTGTGCTGCTGCTTGTGGAGAATGGTGGTAGAATGGGGAAATCTGCTCGACTTTGTCGTCGTCTGTGGACCTTCTTTGTGACGACGATTTCACTACGCAAATTTCACTCACTGGCGTTGCCTTCGATATTCACTGCACGGTTTTGTTCGATCCACTTAGTTATGGTGTTGAAGTTGGTAACGAAGGGCACAGCGATGGGGTAATCCAGATGCGTTGTCAACTTTTAACTTTTTGATATTGATTACATTCATTATTTCACTATGCCGTATAAGTAGCCCCGATTCAGTTTTGTTCTGGCGATATTTCACACCTTCACTGTTGGTCTTTTTTGCACCTAGTTCCACGGGACGATTCTCAAGAATATTAGTAATCTTTAGGCGATTGGTTGGTGGGTGTGGATCGGTAACAGACTTCTTTTAAATTAATTAACTTATTGTGCTTGATAAATACGGATAAATTGTGAGTGAAATTATGAAAAAAATCTACGTGCTTGGTGGAATTCTAACCCACGACTCTTGTATGCTAGACAAGTGCTTTACCAACTAAGCTACCAAGCCACCCCGCCAAAGTGGCTCGGTAGCTTAGTTGGTAAAGCACTCGTCTAGCATACGTTTGTGTCTGCTTAACTAAACTAAAGTTGATCCCATTCAGCGCTAAACCTACCAGAATGATCTTAATAAAATTAAAATTCATAATCTCATAAGTCATCTCATCTCATGTCAAGAACTCAATGATGTTTCATAAGATATTTTTTGAATCCGCTAATACCTTGTCACTAGTAATTTACAAATAAAAACCAAACCACAAGAAATCGGTGAAAATTTCAAAAAAATATTCTGACAAAAATCCTGGATTGCCAGATAACCGACAACCTGTTTAAGTGTTTGTTACGATCAATTTGTTACAACAAATGTTAATTGTTAAACGTTTTGTTATTGATGTGAAACAAGCTAATAATATGTGAAACTCCCGCAAGGTAATCATTTGAAATCTTACAAATGAACTTTAATTAATTTTCAAAGAAACCAAACAGTTGAACACATGTCCGAATTGCCTGAAAGTAGGCAATAAATGTATTTTTGTGCTAATAAATGTTTGCATTACAATGCTTCTCGACCCCAGTCATCAAATCGTTATACAAAGGTCGAGTATAAAATGCCCCGTACATGTTGGAATCCTAGACCGAATATTAACTATGAAGACCAAGGATTGAATCCTGAGAAAATTGAGAGAATCTCTCACGCATCGCTCTCTGTAACTATCATAATATGCAGCACATTATGAGAGACAGTTTATCGTATACTGCTACAACTTTGATCAGATCGGGGGGATAGCAGTGCATGATAAAAACCCTCTAAACAAGCACCAATCCTGGGGGACACTATTGCTATCGGAAGTTTGGGAATTGTTTATCGTGCCAGTAAAGTAAGATTTTATCATCACTCTCTCTTTGGGGCTCTCATTCGCTGTTCCTATTTATCAGACTTGTTACAACTTGCGATACAGTTGTGTTCAGAATAATTGGTTGGAACCTGTGTTGGTGTTCTTGGGTAGTGGACGCCTGTGCGGTGGTTAGTAAAAATGTTATATTTTTCGACGCCATCGTGTTACAACAGTGCTTTAAGTGACTGGTTTAGTGAAAATATGTCACGATTTATACGGGAAAAGTGAAGTGTAGTGCCTCATTCCGTATATATTTAGGAAATATAGTGAAATGTGTTTCCTAATTCATGCAGACATGGCATATTTGTGATGTCAGTGTTTTGCATACATAATGGTTCGTATTGTGTATGTGATTTTTTTTAGCTCTCTGAGATTATATTCTCAATTTCGGTGAGTATTGACTCAGATACTTTAAGTATGAGAATATTGCATTTAATTACCATCCTATGATAGGTAAGTAAATGATTACCGAGGTTTGTTTGTATACAGTTTTTCTGGGTACGTTAATCCACATGCCTATTGCGGCACCAATACGCAGCAGTAAAATATATTATTGTTAACCTTTGCAGTTCTCATGATTGCTATGAGAATACGGCAACTGATTGCACTGAACATGAAGTACTAGATTGACTGAAAATTCATTAGTGCTCTCGTTTCATTTTGAAGAGACTCTTCTCTTCTACTACACTATTCGTCAAATGAGAGATATGTTTTACGTGTTCTAGTAAGTATGTGAAATATATTCTCATCGTTCGAGCTGTGTATAGATAGTTAGATTCTTTGACCACAAATGTGTGTATTTATGTATGCAGTGAGTAGCTCAGAGAATAAAAATATCAGTGTTTCTCGAATTCAAGATTGCACCACCCTGGCTGGTCGCTGGCTTTTTATGTCTATGCATGGTAGAATGATATAGAGATAAGCTTGTGATCCGTGTAACTCAAGTTTGTGAAACACCGCACAGTATGATCGGTAGACGAACTGTCTGCAGTTTATATCGATTGTATAGACGATTTCTATGCCTATGAGCAAGAATATTCTAGCGCAAAACACATCTTGTGGACACAATGGTTGTATATGGTCGTATCCCTCAGACACACACAACTTGTGTTTGGGATGCCGTGTGTACATAATATTGTTGTACATGATTTGTGGATGAAGCTATTGAGTCAATTTGGACTGAAATCTCTCTTCACAAATCAATTTTATTTGTGAGTTTGCAACCTGATCTGAGGCTTTGAAGGCATTTCGATTTGAGATGATCATTCTTTTTATTTTCGACATCACCGATAGCTGATCGTACTACTTTCAACCGCATCGTCATCATGGCTGATCAATACGACGGTACTACTGGTAGTTTGGAACAGCAGACTGGAGTTTCTTCAATCGCATCAACTGGACATGCAGTTGGCGAAACTCAGAAAGCTGGAAATAACTTACCAAACGTACATTCGTCTGCATCTGCTAAAAATGGCAATTCCGGGTCTGTCGGTAAAGGTCAAAATTGCCTTAAAAACCAGCGAAAGAAGCACAACCGAAAGGTAGCTTCATCTGGTAATAAATTAACCTCTGATGCAGAGGCTCACAATATTCGACCTTCATTACGTCTGCAGGTAAGACTCAAGAAAGGTTTTTTCGACAACGTATTGAAGGACGAACTATTAAGGGACTTAAACATCCTCCTTTATCAGACGCCTGCAAACTCTTTCATACCTTCTTTCTTTGGTTTCGGACTCAGGTTTGGCAGGATCTGGTTTTCACCTGAAAACCAGGAAAGCCATTACTGGTTGAAGCAAAAGCTGACGGTTATCAATGAGAAAGCGGCCGATGATTTCAAGTTCATTATAGAACCTTTCGATCTTCACCAAAATAGCATTTGCTGAATCCAATTGAAGATTTGAGTGAAAATGATATTCAGAACAGATTTTCAGAATTTTCAGAACCCTTCCATTCAGGTGAATTCCTGGAGGGTTAACAAAATCAATCCAACTGAGAAGGGTCACCGCCTGTTTTTCTGCAGCATAAGTGACAGTTATTTAAATCTTCTGAAGCAGCAAAATTTTATGGTAAACTATGATTTCAAAAAAAAAATTGTTCGCTGTTCGTCGAAGAAATAGGCTCTTAGGAGCATGCAATCTTACTCAACGTCCTGATTTATTAATTCTCATTTTTCAATTGCCTGTATTTCCGATCGAAGATAGTTATCCGAATAATGCTATTCATGATAACTTTAGGGGTAGTACAGACTCCTGACGAAAAATTGTATGAAGTTTGTCACATTCAGGAGATCGAAACGACACGTGCGGCCTATCTCTATCTTTATAAAAGAAAAGCATTTCTACAAAGTTCATACTACTATTTTAGAGAATGAATAGATAAGCCAAACAAAGTTTCTCAAATATATTCAATGTTAGAGAATTAGTAAAGAGTTGGCTAAATCTATAAAACTTATTCAATAGGAAATCGATAGTTGCCAAATGCCTCACTATTGAAGACCGTAGCCACCGAATGAGAGCTTTTCCATAAAATCAGAACGACATACAGTCGACGTAACAGTTCATGCATTCTCCCTGTCCCGATTTCGATTGACCCGATTGGCGTTATTAGAACGCACGAACCGGGTCGAATTTAGTTTATACTTTAGCATGCAATTAGGGGGACACGGGGCAGTATGGACACCCTAAGGTATTTGCCTATTTTGACTGTAAAAACATGAATATTATACTGTTTTTTATGTGCAGTATGCTTTTTAAAGTTCTTGAGCATTTGTTAAACATGGTTACATAATCAGGAAAAAAATATTTTGTTTTCAAAAAAAGGTTTAAAAAAAGCTTATATTTGGTAGTCGCTATCAAGCTAGCGGGGCAAAGTGGACACCTCAATGTTTATAGGAAAATTGTCCTGCGATCGTTCTCAAAACCTCGGAAAATGAAGTACATATTCAGGAAACCATAGTGACAGGTCACTGTGCCACTGGAAGTATGATTAAAATCAATTTGCGACATTTTTCGTAGAGATGCTTTTAATATTGCCTCCAGGTTAGTTTTAATCAAGAATTGGCGATTTTCAACCAATTTGCGGTTCCACTTCATAATTATTGCATTGAATGCTAAATGTTTTTGGATAATTTTTTGTTTGAAGTTATATTTCTTCCTCTTTGAAGTGCCAGCTCTACTTTGCCACCCGGTGTCCATATTGCCCCAACAGTATAAGAAATTTCCATATAAGTTTTTCAATGTCTTAAAGTACCAGAAAAAAATCTACTATATTTTTGAATATAGCATAAATAATTGAAGATTCAATCAAGAGCTACATTATCGGTCAACTTGCAGTCATTTGCTTCTGAAACCTTATTTAGTGAGGTGTGAATGTTATAATTTTCGAACCAAATAAAATCATGCTCAATTTTTCGATTTAAAATCAATGTTTTGAACATTTTTTCTGAAATTTTAGTGGATAGTTTACTCTTCCGATAGGCAACTGAAATATTGTTTGCATTGAAAGTGTAAAAGTATTCACCTATGCAAAGATACAGGGGGTGTCCATTCTGCCCCCGGTACCCCTAAGTGGATTACGATTTCGCTCGTCACCCGTAACCGTGATTGAAAACAATATCACCAGAGAGCGCGAGCCGGAAACTTATACCGATGCCGATGTGCGATACGATGTGGTGCGCTATCCCACATACACGCATTCAGCAGTCGAAATCTTCCGTGCCTTATGCAGGGCTGGTAGCTGCCAGACAGCTAAATCAAATGACTAAAATTAGCAAAAGACTAAAAAAGGAATTCTTTACTACAAACATTAGTCCAAAATATATAGGTTAACAATATTAATGTATTTTTACAAATGTAACCTTCATTAGAAGACCCTAAGAGCTCAACAAGAGAGTTCTCTGTCCAAGTAGACATTATTTGAAGACTATTGGTCAGGTTCAGAATGATATGTATCGTTTCTGCAACATGGAACGCGAAACATCAGAACATCTGCTCTGCAGTCGTAGTGCTTTATGCAAGGGTAGATTCAAATTTCTGAACAAGGGTTATTTACGAACAAGCGAAATCTCAGTAAGGTTATGGGTTTTATCAACTCTATTTTGCCTGTTTGGGAAAAGACGCGTCAAAGTGCTTAAGCTGATCATTGCATTAATAGTGGATAGTTTTTATACTTCCAATGATGCGAATTGCAGAACGGGTCATGCCACAAAAGTTCAATTCATTGGACGCAGTGGCTCAACCAGTGAATCAAATTGTTATCAAAACAGACGAAAACCAACAACAAAACAAGCGCGCTCACAACCATCTGTCTCAACTTTTGCGGGATATAATCAAAAGAAAAAAATTCATGACAATAACAGGAGGCAACATTGTCGCAACCTTTTCAAATTGTGATTAATCAGTTTATTTTAAACACAAAATCAAATTAGTTTTATGGTTGCTGTTCGATAATTTGACAATGTTTACCAATACGGAGAAAGTTCTCGAAAATTGCATTGCGAACCTATAAAATCGCTGCACAGGCAAAATCAGTTAGGGGTCATGCACAAATTACGTCACGCTCCAAGGGGGGAGGGGATCAAGCCAAGCGTGACAAGCCTTACAAAATGTTCGAAGAACTCATACAAAAAACGTGACGAGGGGGTCGAAAAAGTCGAAATTTAGCGTGACATAATTTGTGTACCATCCCTTAGGCTATTTTATCGGAAATTTCATATAGTATTGATCTTTCGATCGACATATTCATTTCAAGTTGTATCCCATACGCTCCACATGCTTAACGGGTCGAGTGTGTAACTTCAACCTTATGTATTTTACAAAGATTCGTGATCGATGAAATTATATGCACATTAAATGTACAGTATAGGCTGAGATACAAGTATTGTATATAACCTTCACTATAAAGTTAAGGTTGTATATCATATATAGGTAGTACCATTTTCATGTCAAAGCAGTAGTACAAAGAGTGCTAAGTACAAATTCACATGTTTTCAGGGCAGAGCTTGAATTCTTGGTAATTATGCCAATTTTAACTATATTTTTGTCTCTAACAATATTTATCTTCCAGATAATCTTTAATCAAACCGGAAATGACCAGATACAAAGGTGCGCTGGGTAATCCTTTAACCAACACATTTTTCAAACCAGATCGATAGCCAATCCTCAAGGATGTTGTAGGTCGACAATGCATTTCGTAAGTAAATCAATTTTATTCTTAGCCCTTGTTACCACAAAACTATTTAAAATATTTTTTGTAGTAGAAACTGCAACCACTTAACCGCTGGATAAGCTTTCAACTCACAATTTTTTAAAAAGCGGATCGAGTTCTCCCGAAACTATTTATTTACATTGAAAAATTTTATTACACAGCATGGAAATGAGCAAATTAAAATATAAATTTGAAAATTCTGAAAAATAAAGTTCTGGGTATATTTTCATAGAACACTAATTAAAATTATATGTGAAGCAAAATCAAACTTCACCTTTGATTACTAATATTTATGACAAAAGCATTTTTTTCCACATCAACTAGTTGAAATTATATTTACGGCCATAAACCAAATTGCATTATGCCAAACGGGGTAGACCTAGGTGCACGTAATTTGAAACAATGGTACAAATGTACAAAAACAGCAATGGTTAAAATCTGGGTTCGCTACCAGCCTTGCTCATTGAATTCATTACCCGTCCTGTTTTTTTTTCAAAACGTTTGTTTCCATGGTTTGATAAAAAGTGTAAACTAACAAGTTATCGTTTCGAATAAATAAAAAAAAACTGTAAATTAGAATAACACAATCAGTAAACATCATTCCTTCTCCATGATTATGCGACTTCGTTGCAACGAGAAGGCTTTCGAAGTGGACATTAGTACTATTGGGGAAGATCTTATGAATCTTTTAGGAGACTGTAATTTATGTTCAATCCTAAAGTTACACTAAGCTAATTTTACTCTTTATTATTCACTATATTAATGACGATTCTATAACATTCTCGAGAAAACCATTCCCCCGAAAACAGTTCCCAAGAATTCCCCAAAATGAACCATTTCTAAAAAAACTGTATACCTACTTCAAAGTTTTAAAAAATCTAGTTGAAAATATTTGTTTGTAACTCCATACAAATTTCAAAAGACATTTTCAAGCAGTGATGCATTTCGAACTGAACGCGAGCCAAAAGTGAACTGAACGCGTTCCAATTTTGCACGAGAACGCAGCAAACATTGAACTCTCGAGCAAGATTCTGTCACTGCTCATGAACGGCCCGTTCAATTCAAAATGCACAATGAAGCATAAAACTCGAATAAGCTACATCGATCTGTACGGAATTCAACTCATTCAAAATGTATGGAACCTAAAACGTTCCATAATATCTTTCGCAAATCTTTTGCATTGAAATATGTTGTGCATCTGTCATAATATCAATGTTCATTGCGCGTTCAATTTTCAGCTCCCACGGGTTCAAATTTTTGAACTGATCAATGTTCAAGCCTACTTGATCCCTCGTTCAAAAATTTGAACTGGAACGCAAACTGAACGCGTTCAAATGCAACACTGTTTTCAAGTACAAGAAAGCCATTCGAAGTATCATATTTTACATCTTCGAATTGATTAGCTAGATTCGAGAAATTGTTGAAAAGGCAAAAACCAGGACTAATGTCTTGAAGGACAATTGAACTTAATGAAAGGCGATTTAAATTGAAACTATGACCTATTTTGTTTTAAAGTGTTGGTTTGTATAAGGTACACCGGGTGAAACGGGTGGGGCAAGATGGAATGCAAAGTTTTGTGTATGATGCCAACAAATTTTAGTGGATTTTTCTTCCCTAAAAGTAAGTTTCACCTGTTAGCTTAATGTTTCTGTAATTGAATTTCTCATCATTATTAAATTTCACTACGATACCTTGCCATTTTATCTTACCCCAGCCGTTTCAACGGTGTACCTATCTTAAAAACTATACAAAGGATACAGAAAAGTTGATAGCCATAAAACATATATATATATTAATACGTATAATTAGTAAACTCACAACATAACCTTAAAAAAACAATTTCGGTCATATCGTACCAAAAAATGACTTCAAAACTTATTTGACTTAAAATGATTATGCGTTCTATGTGGATATCAACCTATCCATATATTGAGTGAATTGGGAATATAGAGAACTGCACTAATGTGCATTATTTCTTAACAGTTATCTGTCCGCGATTGCCATAAATGATAAAAAAACGGAGCATTTCACTTCTCTTTTTTACGACATATATATTAGCTTGGTACCGGCTAGTTATTATTTTACATTTGTTATTTCAGGCGGAAGAAAATTCGTAGTTCATCGCATACATGAACTCCGAAAAATAAACTTTTGGCGAAATTCTTGTTCATGAAGAACTTACTGTTCAACATTTATTTTGAAGTAGGGGTACAAAAGGAATTACATAGTTGATGATTTGTTCTATCAAATTTGTGGAATGAATCGATGAAACGGATGAAACATTTTCGGTTGTAGACAACATTGTGGCAGATTTATTAAAAAAAATCGTAGAGGAATTTCCGAATATCCTGGCAAAACTCGAAAACAAGCATAAAGAAGAAACCCAGGCTAAATTTGTTGCAGAATTTCTGCAAGATCAAAGCCTTTTTTCTCTATAAACAATTAATTACTCCAGAACACATTGACGAACTCGACAGAAATCTAATTAGAATGTTGTGCATAAATAATTAGAAAATAATTTCCATGCGTACTGTAGATATTTACATTTTAACTAAACGTTTCAGTAAACGAATTATTGAAAATCACCGACTCGACATCTCGCTTATCTGATCTTCGACCCTGAAAAAGGCTATTTTTATAGAATTAGACTATAAAGCAAACAGTTAAGATTGAAATCGTTCTTCTTGAAAAATCTCTTTTTATCAAATGCATATTTTTTGCTCAAATTCGTGAACAGGTGTAATTGCCCTAGCGCCAATATTGATTACTTATTATTCTCCAACAATCTTCAAGCATCTTGTTTTGAAACAGTTGACCAAGGGCATGGAAAAAAACAGTATCAAGGTTTAATGGAAAATGTATAGCTTATTTGTTGGAATTATTTCTGAAATGATCCCTAGCCACGTTAGTACTCGCCTTTGAAGTCTTTGAAGGAGTTTTTATGTAAATTACTGCAGAAAGTTCACTAGTTATGTATTCAGCAGGTCTGACAGATAATGTTTCTGGTTTTCGATTATATTTATTCAATTTTTGGCCCAGAAAACTCAATCGCATTCTAAGTTTTGCTAGAGTCTTCTCAATTTAATCAGGAACCTCTATCGTTCTTCATGGTATTATGATTTCCTAATCACACTATACTTGTAATTGTAACTGTAATTTTATTGATCACGGTATCCTATCTTTATTAGGACTTGTCTTATACTTATACTTGTCTTTATAATAACAAATATATATTTCTTCTTGTTTGAGTTTGACCCAGCCTTCAATTCCATTATTATCAGATCACGAAAATAGTGATTTTAGAGACCGTTTTTCTGGAAAAAAAAAGACTTCTTGTTGCAAATAGTAACTTTTTAGTGACCAGGTCGAAAAAAGTGAACAAGTCACTAAAAACTGTTTCAATACCATGTCTGTATTTTTTAAATTTTGTTCTTCAATGAAAAACGATCAAAAACATCCATGGATGACAATCTATAGAATCAGTTCAAAATTCATGTGAAAAAAGAATGTTACATATTATCAAATTGTATTGATTTATGAAAGGCCACTTTTTTGTCTCCAAGATATATATTTTAGACTATTCTAGCATTTTTTTTTTATAGAATTTGCCTCATATTTTGCACATTTGTTGCGTACATGTACAACTTAGATATATGCAAGAATTATCGAAATCTATCAAAAATTATTAAAGCTACGAATCCTCAAAGTTGAAGGATGTGGAAATAATGTCAAAAGAAGCCCCGTTTGCGGAACTTGTTTCACATCAACAATTTCAGGAAGAGCTACACTATTTAAAGGCCTTTAAATAGATTGTTGTCAACAAATACCTATTGTGATGTAATTGATATAACAATGAACAAAGACATTTCTCTCTAGACAGTCTAGATAAGTTTTCAACAAATTGTAATTCTAATTGTACCTGTAGAGGTCTACGAAATTTTGGACAACAATGAATAAATAAATATCATCAGTTCATGAACATAATTACAATTACCCTGAAAAAAGTGAGTGGTTGCAAATAGTGACCAGATCGAAAATAGTGACCAAGTCACTAAAATTTAACTCGCTACCAGCCCTGCTGATGGTGGTGATTGCCTGCTTCTAGCCAACAAGCTCGTAGACGTGTAACCTCGACAGCAAACCTCGATTTTCAAGGCGATTCCAAAGATTGAGACTGTTCGTATAGACGGCTCTCCTCAAGCCCGAGCAGCGATGGATGACGTCGCTCAATCAAGCAAGCCTTCGTCTGACCCCGACTGGGAGCCCAAAAAAGAAGCAGCACAAAGCTTGGGGGTTGCAAGAGGTGTCTCTCGGTCTAACAAACGACACATTCAAGGTTTTAGCAATATTTATGTCATGACAAAGACCATCTAGCAAATAATAGGTAACAATCAGGCGTGAAGAATGCATTGACCAGCTCCACAAGCCATATAAATTGAACAATCTTGATATGCTTATTGAACACTTTTGTGAGCACTTCCGGAAGTTTTGATCCACACCGGTCTATCCGTCGTATCCTATTGATGCAGCGCCGGAATCCTTTTTCCCAATGACGATGATAATAATCGGGATTTGAACACCAAAGCAGACACAAACACAAGCAAAGAAGACACAAAAAATAAAAGTACTCTCTCCCCTCCCACCAACCAATCCGCAGAAAACCCCAAGAGACGATCCGTAAAAAAAGGAAACTAAAATATGAGCACCCGATTTTCACTGACCGATTTGGGGTCCGAAACGGAACGACCCCCAGTCCAACGTATCCGCAAACGCTTCACCGTGACACGGTCCGACGAAATTCACCGCGAAAGGCGCATTTTCCGCACGGTTTCAACGCAAAAATTCCAAACGAAACACCCGAATAAAACTGGACTGCGGTTGAGCACTTGCGACGTTTTCCCGTAATGGCGACTACCATGTTTTTTTCGTCGCCTCTTTGCTCGTTCGTGGCTCAATTTTCCGGTAGCTTCTTTGTTGATGTTGATGCAAGCGTTTTTTGACGTGTTGACTCGAAACGTCAATGATCGTCATTGATTTCGCTGCGGTGATTTTTCGATTGCTTCTAGGGGAACGCGGAGAAAAACGCGCTTTAGGTGGTTTTATTTTTCAAATAGGATAAAAACTCGAATAAAAAGGTACCATTCTGTGAATGAAATCATGAATGTACAATAGACTGATGCAACTTTTGATGTTTTAGCTCCCCTATGCTTAAGGGGGCAGGATCCGTCATTGATTTCAGAATTTTCAAAACAGTTGTTTCATTCAAAATCAAGAAAATTCACAGGTAAAAGTGTTCACTATATTCTATTCTCCAACCGATACACAGTGAACAAATTTTCATCGAATAATTCTCGCGTAACTTTTCAAAACGTCCTAAGTAACAAATGTAAACAAATCGAGATTATCATTATAAATCATTTGCGTTGCACCACTTAGCAGCACACTAGAACACTCGTTCTGATATATTAACAACAAATTAATCTATTAAAAGCTTAACAAAATGACCAATGTTCAAAACTGCATCGCTTTTGATCAATTGTTACATTGGACCTTTGATCAGAGAACCAACCACATGTCCTATGTAGCATTTATGAATAAACACGATTCTAATGTTACATTGGACATTCCTGAATAAAGCTTTGGAATGGAGTTTAAAAGGTAGAATGATTTGTAGAAGCGTGTCTGAGACACTACTTAGATGTATAGAATGCAATAATAACTGCTTCTCAATCATTTCAGTCGATATGTTCAGAGTCGCACTGCCTCGCAAAATTGAAAACGCTCAAGTGACAAAAAAAGAATGAGGTACACAAAACTGTATTTTGGTCTTTTTGCCAAACCATGTTTTACCGTTTCGCTGGATTGGATCAGCTGCAACTTCTCTTTTCATATTATTAGCGCATTGCGTGCATATAGGGGAATGATATTGAGCATCATGATGTCATTGAATCAATCTGATTCAGATGCATGGTCGATCAAGCATATAAACAGGGTTGCCATTATGCCAGATTAATCTGGCACTGCAAGACTTTTAATCAAGGAAAAGACAAAAAGACAAACTACTTATTTTGCAAGACTTTTTCAAATTCTGCCAGACTTTACAAACCGACGGGTAGCCATACTTACTTTAACTACGCAGGATTTAGAATTTCTCTTCTGATTGGTATACTCGCTTTTCAAAACAATATTTTGATGAAAACCTGTTGTGTAAAATTAAGCAAATTGGTACAATAGTTTTTGAGTAATGAGTATACATGTGTTTGGTTTCACTCTGACTGTAAAGAGATCTTAAAAATTTCGAAAAACACCATTTTGTAATTTTTAGTTTCCTTGAAGGTAACTCAACAAATCTTCATGATTTTTTTGAGAGAATCTCCTTAAAACCTGACATTGTTTTGCCCATGTATTTTTTTTTTGTTTTGATAAATTGAGTAAAAACAAAATGGTGGCCAAAGGAGTTTCGGAATATTTTTTAAACCAAGTAACCAATGATTCAATATCGATACCGATTTCAAAAACAATAGAGTTGTTTAGAACTGCTAAACTATTTAAATACAAAAAAGTCATCGTGAATAAAATATTGTTTTGTGGTAGAAAAATGATAAGGGCAGTAGAGAGGTTATTCTAGTGACTTTGATTATTATGCGATGGTATTTTTGCATTTAGACTCTTCTATTCATTGAAAAAATGACGAAGCTTAAACTGTGTCCAGATCAACTCTACTAGAGTGCAGTTCTCATTTATAAATTTGATATAGAGTTTTGAAAACAGACATGGTGAAACTTTCTCAGGGATTATTCGTTTTGACTTTTATTTTGTACAATCATAAGAATCTATGTGCCTGAATGTAAATGTACATAAAGGACTTATTTGATAAATACCATGGCTGAATTACTATAATGTTTTCCAATACAGACTTAAACATTAAAAAAGGCCATGTTTTAGTGCTGATGTGAATTTATATTTTTTTTTTCTATGTTGTATATTTTTTTTTGTTACCGTCGAAATTCGAGTCTAGCAGTATACCTGCACAATGGTGTCTGCCAGACTTTGCAAGACTTTTTATTTTGAACTCGCCAGACATTTTCAAAAATCTAGTGGCAACCCTGCATATAAATATGCTTCCCGGCAGCAACACGACCAACGTACATGCACGACTTGCTCACACATATTTGCAGAGCGATCAATCACCGAAGAGAGGAGAAGCTGTATGTATTTGTTAGGCGTGGGCTCCTTTCTCGAGTTCCTACAACAAGATGGACGGCGTCGTCATCGTCATCATTCCCCACCGCAATTACTTGTTTCAACCGATGGCTGGTGCTGATTGCAACACAGCCGTCACCACCACCACGTCATGCAGTGGGAAACTCACACATGATCATGTGGACGAAACCGTCATAAAAACGGGGGAAGATTGAGGGAGAATCAGTGAGAGAGCAAAATGTCCTACATACAGCTCAACGTTTCCCCTCCTTCTGTTGTTACATAGGACACATAGACGGAGGGGAAGAAGTGACGTCGTGGGATTGAATGAATCAAAACAAAGCACAGGTGGTGTCTCCGATTAGCACACCGCAACAAAATGTCGATATTTTCAGAGTCGCTCTGCCTCGCAATATTGAATACGCTTAAATAACAAAAAGAGAACGAGGTACAAAAAAAAGTGTATTTTGGTCTTTTTGCCAAATCATGTTTTAGACTTACGCTGGATTGGATCAGCATTCGCTTAGCTGCCAGTTCTCTTTTCATGTTATCAGCGTATTGAGTGCATGTAGGGAAATGATATTCAGCATCATGATCTTATTGTATCAATCCGATTCAGACCCATGGTGGATGAAGCATATACATATGCTTCACGGCAGCAACACGAGCAACGTGCATGCGCGACTTGCGCACATATATTTGCAGAGCAATCATTCACCGAAGAGCGGAGAAGCTGTATGTATTTGTTTAGCATTGGTTTCCTACAATACAATCGACGGCGCCGTCATCGTCATCATTTTCCACCGCTATTTCTTGTTTGCGCCGACGGCTGGTGCCGAATGCAACACAGTCGTCACCACCCGTCGTGCAGTGGGTAACTCACACACGAACAAGTGTGGGCGAAACCAGCATTGAAACGGGGGGAATATTTAGAGAGAAACAGCGAGAAAGCAAAAAGTCCCAAATACAGCTCAACGTTTCCCCTCCTTCTGTTGTTAAATAGGACACATAGACGGAGGGGAAAAAGTGACGGCGTGGCATTGAATGAATCAAATTGTTGTTGTTCGTGAGAGACTTTAACCCGAAGGTCATTCGTCCCTTCTTCGAATGAATCAAAACAAAGCACAGCTGGTGCCTGCGATTATCACACCGCAACAAAATGAGCAGTTCAACTTGAATGTTAAAGCAGTTCAACGCACGTGGATACAAAATGAAATAAAACATGCTTGTTTTGTGCTCAAATCAAAATGTCCGATGTTACTATAACTGAAACAAAACGACCGAAATAAATGTCCAATGTAACAATTGTTGAAACAGAACGACCTATGTGATTTATCCTATATACATATTTTTGGTCAAAACGTCCTATCTGATGTTTTTATAGATTTCAGTGTAATTTCCAAATAAATTGACAAAATTTCATTTCATACGTTGAACTCTATTACACTGCTTCCCTCTACAAGCAACACAGTGGGGAAAAATTGTTTCATTTTGATACAGTTTCAAAATATATGTTCACAACCTTCAAGCTCGATTTACTCGAAATGTGTGAATTGTTAGATAGGCCGTTTTGAAAAGTTACGCGAGAATTATTAGTTTTGAACAGAAAAACTGCCTTTGAAGTTTCGATGATGACGATGATTACGATGACGGAGCGTTGAACGTTAAATGATGGCCATCAGTACCCGGATAAAAACGTATCATTCAGTGAATGGAATAAACCATTAATGTACAATATAACGTATTGGATACAATACAGCGTATTGTAATTGAATGTCGAAGCAATATTATTCTTGTTTGGATAAACAATTCAAAAACAATATAATATATTGTAACAGAACATTGTATTGTTTTTAATTGGTTTTATACCTTACAATTTTGGTCAAATTCCTATTTTTGAGTAAAACAACTGTTGCTTTTTTCTATGTAGCTTTGCTGAAAGAAATAAACAAAACAAGTTCAGAAAGCAAGAAATGTAGAGTGAAAAATATTCAAAAAGTAAAAATAAGTAGTTTTTTAGAAGTCACTTGACATTAGCTGTAACGACGAATGCAATCATGATACAGTTCGTTGAATTGTTTTTGTATTGTACAACAATACACGAATTGCTAATCAAGACAATACATGAACAATATATCGTATTGTATTTTCAAAATGTTTGTATGAGAAAATATCTATATTTGTATTGTTACGATACTTAACCACCCATACATTATATTGCCAAAATCTCATATACAATACAGTGAACTGTTCAAAACAATATATTTTACTGTAATTGTATTGTCATTGTACAATATACTGTATTGTATTTCCAATATATTGAATGGTACTGTTGCAATACGCTATATTGTTTTTGTATTGTATTTTTTATCCGGGTATCCTCTCAAAGGGCCTGTTCGCAAATTTCATAACGCTGAAGGGGGTGGGTGAGTGTCCTCAAAATGTTACAGCTCATACAAACTTCGTAGAATATTCATACAAAAAGCGTTACAAGGGGGTGGGTGGGTGTTAAAAATGGTCATTTAGCGTTATGAAATTTGTGAATGTACCCAAATTTTGAAATGATTCGAAAGAAATTTGACATTTGAAGATATAATTTCCATACAATGGAAAAGACTAACATTTTTGATTCGGCCCCCTATCTCTGCTCATAATATTCTGTGGAAAAGTTCTCTAACTCTTCCATAGTGAAATCTTCCCAGCTACCTACAACTTTGCCGAAGACCACATTTCAATTTGACGTCTGTATAAATTGTTATTCACCATTATACAGTGGGTTTGCATTTTACATTTGCATTGAATTATCATTTCAGCATGGTTTAGAGTTTGAAATTTATAATAAGTTACCGCGGGGCAAGTGGGTAAATGGGGTAAGTGAAAATATCGGTATATACTTATGTGAATTAACGTTTTAAACTCATGCGTAAACTTTTGAGGCCATTGAGAACATTACAATAGGTAAGTGTTCGAGCGCGAACTATGCACGGTATCGAAGGGCTTTCTTCGCTGCCTTTGGCAGCCACCGAAAAGTGTTGAAGTCCGGCAAAACACACGTGAACTAGCTGACCGAGGGCTTGAGTCGCTACAAGCCACTTGGGTTCCAGAACACCACCACGCTTTCTTCACTAAAGCTCGTCCACCTTTTCACTAAGGTCGGACCGAGGCACACAACACGAAAACCAACACAACTAGCGTTGGGCGATTTTGAATCGATGTTCCGAAAATCGATGTTTGTTTTCCGATTAATCGATTTTTTTAATCGATGTTTGGAGCACCTAAAATCTGATGAATCGATTTTCTTCATTCGATTCCTTGATTCGATTTATTTTGTTGAAATCGTTGAATATTTTTTAATAAGTTTGTGAAAAAAAACTATTTTGAATTAATCTTGAAGTAGTAAATTTGGTCGATTGATTTTCGAAACTGATTTGATTGAAAGATGTTGAAATCGATTGCAAATGCATTTGGTCTCATTTCAAGCTTCATAAAGGTCAGTTTTCATCCGATTCGAATCGATTCGAAAACATCGATTCAAAGGATTCGATTAAATCGGTGAATCGATTCGGCAGTTCAAATGTGAATCGATTCAGTAACATCGATGTTCTGCAGAGGCGTCGCGTGGCCTCATTGTCAACCTGTGCACTTCTAAATTAGATCATTTTATTTTTGTCATTATTAGGTATACCGCGGATTCTAAATATTTTTAATAAAAATGTGTGTTCAAATATAATTTTCTTCTAATTTATCAGTTGTTTGAAAACTCTTAAGATAACATATGCTATTCGGGTTGTTCAGTTTGATTTATCAATTAAACCAATAGTTTTTCTATTTTACCAATTTTTCATGATTATGGGCAAATTTCAAATTTGAACATAAAAATAATTCTAATTATGCGGGTCATAAGTAACGATTTCAGCAGCACTGACGAATAGAATAACTGTTCAGTAACGATCAGTATTTTTTTTATTTCAATTAAAAAATTAACACTTTCTAAGTACATCTTGAAGAAAAGTCAAAATGTGTTTTCACATTTCAGTTGTGAAAAGTAAATAAATAAATAAGATACTCACACATTATTTACATTTTTGATCATCTTAGAAATTGAAAATAAATGTTTGAGCTGTCAAACATACTTCAGATTTTATTATTTTCTTCTTGCTTTGTATGAAAAATATAGTAAAATTTGTATTTTGAAAATTGACCATACTTTTTTTGTATCAAACTAATGAAACAAAAATATTTCAGGGTGTTTTTTTTGAAGATTGTGATTACATAATAGTAGCATTCCTAACTATAGGTCGCTTTGTTTCTATTCGCCCTACTTCTTCTGTTTACCCCGTTTTAGGAAATCTTAAAAAAAAACAATATCGGTTTCATCGTGTAGGGTCCATAGTGGCAGTATGGTCCACCTAGGTGAAGGTTCTTGAAAAGCATAGAAACACAATATAATTTAATCGTTCCATACGCTTAATTTGTAGTTTGAAGTATCTTTTTTCATACCATAGTTGTGTTTTGTAAAAAAGATTACTTAGAATTTCGTTAAGACTTTTTTTTTAAAAACAATATTGTGTGTGTGATTTTACTTATCCTGCTTAGTGCACGCGTCATGAAATATGCTGACTTTTAAAACATACTACAAAGGTGAAGATGCTGGGGTTTACGAAGGACGCGACCGCTCTTGAGTTAGTTTTCTGGTTGTCGTCTGATTGGCCACCGTAAGTACCACCGTGCTAATGCTGCATGTTATCAGCGCGTGTTTTAACCAGTGAACAACAAAAAGCAACAGCGTGAGTACTGAGTGCCAAGCCAACTAGCAAAAACTTCCTACCGCCAGCCGCCAGAAAAATCACACTTGCACTTCACACCACAAGCGTGAGAGCAAGCAAAATGGATCTCTCTCGTGGACTGATTTCTCTCCTCTTGTCTCGCCATCCACACGCTCGAACTGATCAAATTTGTTAATGTAGCAAAACTGTGCACCGGCCAGAGCGGACGCTTTGGCTACTAACACATTGGCATTTGTAGTTCAAAAAGCTTTCTACCACATATGCAGGATTGCGTGTACGATACAAGGCAGCGCGTTTCCCGATGAGAGTGCACGCGTTGGTTTCCATCGTCACAGCAGCAAAGTGTAGCATGGAACAAAATGTTGCGGACGCGTTGGAACAAAATAACGCGAAGCGCGTTAGGAAAATTAGGTCTCAGATCGCATGAACCAGCTATTGCATTTCATTTGCTTAGCAAAAATTTAATAATTGATAGGTGAAAATTATGTTGCAACCTATCAGGAATAGAAAAAACATGAAATGGGATAAATTTTGTTGGAAGAATTATTATATTGAACTCCAAAAGCAGTCATATTGTAGGTGGTTTGGATGAGCGAGTTGCCACTTGTGCAGTGCACATGTTGCACACGCGGACGCGACGCCTCTGATGTTCTGAACAAATTTGCCCAACGCTAAACACAACACGAAAATCAACAAGTCCCTTGGTAACCGGGCACTTAGAAAACGTCACCTAGGCACTATATCACCACCGCACAACACCGAAAACGGCTAAGTCCCTTGGTAACGGGGGACTTGTGATATTTTCACTCGATCGAGATATAAGGTAACAACGGGCGACGCAGACCGACCGAACGTGTGATTCGTTTAACTTTCTATTTCAGACTGTTCTAAATACAATAGGTTCACACAATATATGAGTTTTGCTACCTTTTGTCCACAGATGGTGGACGGGGGCTATGAGCCATTTTACGAGACGTTTCGGAACAGCTGATCGCCGCAACGGCGTCAATTGACAGGAGACCTGGGATTAAATCCAGCGTGATTTTCAATAACGCCTCATCTTACCAAACGAGGACATGGAGAAAATGACAAAAATGAGATCCAAAAATGTTCGTTACTGCAACATTACACCTAGTTATTGTATCAGCTACCTCTTTGTTACCCATATTGCACATAAAAAAGCACTTTTGTGATCAGAAATATTTTAATAATTTTTCTTCATTTAAGTTTTCGCCTGGATGAAAAGCTACACTAGAAATGCGCATAGTCATCAACCATCATCATCGCGAAAACTGACGCCGATGATTGAAAAATCCCAGGTCTCCTGTCATTTGACCAGCCTTCGTAAAATGGTTCTCTCTCGCGTGTAGTGTATAATGGGGTAATGTACAAGGTACAAGGTAAAGCAAAAATGACATTCACTTAATTCTAGCTTATTCGTAGAACATGGTTCCGGTTCCAACAGTAAGATATTTCTGAAATTTTTCAGCCATAATTGCATTATAGAGCGAAAGATTGTTAACCTGTCAACTATAACTCCGTAACAAGTCGGTGACGTGCAATCAAAGACAAATTAAAGACCTCCATGTCCCTTGCAGTTGCCCAAAATTGTATGGCTCATAAGGTAATCTAGAATGCCGTGAAAAGTGTACTGCGATCTGTCAAACTTGGGTACCTTTTGCACTACCGAGGGACCAAATGCAGTACTAGAAGTGGTACCCAATCTGAGCTCGAGTGTGACGGACCTGGTGCAATCTTAGTTTAATATTTTCAGCGGAAGAAAGTTGTGGAAAACAATTTTCTGTACCACTTTTAAGTTGTCCCCTCACACAGTTTTGAACTGCAATAAAAAAAAGTTTAAGAAATAATTCGACATAGACCTAAAAATAACTAAATTGAAACACCATCAATTTTCTAATCACGTGGGGCAAGTGAAAAGTTTCTCATTAGGGATTGAATTTGTGTTTTCTCTTTAGGTAGCTTTAGCTGTGATTTAGAGGACGAATGTAAAAATGTCAATGATTCTTTCTCAATAACGCATCCACCACGCATTTTCGTCACACGTTTACATTTATTAGATTCAAATACTAGCAATACCACCTTTTTCCACCTGTTCCAACAGCGCCTGTAGGTTCGTATCGAACAACTCACACCTTATGGGCATTTCCAGCGAATAGAATGGATTTTTCAGCACAAAATCCGCGTACAGTTCGTAGATTCTCTTCAGCAGGACATCCATCCCCAGTTGGAGACTTTCAGCAACGACCATAAACTTAACGCCCGTTAAGGTTTGAAAGCAATGCAGCCGGAACGTGTCTGCTTCCAACACTTCGATTCCACTGCTTTTCGGTTCCGGGCTCAGTTGACTGGCGATGGCGAACAACGGATAGAACATACTGGCCAAGAAGATCTTCTCGTTGGTGGTCATCTTTGGGCGGCTGAATTTAAGCGTCAACGGATAATTTTCTTTGCTCTCGATTATATCTTTGATTTCGCGACCATCTTCCAGCACAGAACCGTTGGCAAGGATGCCGTTCACGCTAACCAGCACGTGACCAACTGCAAAAAAAAACCCAAATGCATGTCAGCAACATTAGATTTGTTTATAGCACTTATATAATTTATATCATTATTTATTAAGCGATCAATTTATAAAATTGCCTGATTGAATTGTTCACGACGTTTCACAGAAAACTGCTGTTTCTGTTTTGTAGAATTACAATTTATTCAAACTAATTCAACTAGACCCAAGTAACCACAAGCATTATATTATTGCATTAATTTGGTCGAAAGTCAACATTTTTTGCATTAATAATGTTATCATGCATTTATTCAATAGCTGTCAAGCAATGATGCATTTGGGTTAAGTTCTGTTATTTCCTTTACGAGAAAGAATGATGATCAAATCTCGCGTTCAGTATCATAAGGGCGTAACTGCAGTGATCGATTTCTCTTCATAGATTCTCTTTTTAGCTTATTACTTGGCCGTGAGAATGTTCTCGTCTAATATTTTTGGTTCAATAGACAGTACTCATCGTCCGTCGTCATACTGCAACGTAAAATATTCCGAATATCGATCGAACATCCCGTACTAATCCAAAGAGAAAGTCGATGAAGAGAAATCGATCACTGCAGATACGCCTGTATGATACTAAGCGCGAGAAATTCTTTCTATTGATGTTTCATTTGGTGAGGAAAGGAAATCAATCGCCGAAGAGAATTCTTTCTATTCGCAATAACTGGGCGAATAGTAATGTTAACACACACAGTGGCTTCGTTTATAAGGAACTTTTATCCTATCTTATTACATCAGCAGCTTTAGCACAGGACACCATCGCGCCAGGCATCCAGCACACCATCATCCTAGTTGTGGGTTCGAATCCTGATTCCAACAACAAAATCATTAAGATGGTAAAGAAAACCATTGAAAGGTAGTCAATGGATTCATTGTTTTGTTTATTTTTAACGCAAGCCCTAAACATACATTATTTTAAGCTAATATACATCATAAACCCTAAATATACATACATAAAAGCTATAGTAGGGCTTGTACATTAAAACTGCTTTACCAAGTATTGCATTAATTTTGTTGTTGTGGGGCCCTTTCCCACTTTAATTATGCTTTATAAAGCTCTTAAAGGTTATGTCACTTTAGAAACAAAATCTGATAGCACACTATAGAGCAAACATAAAGTATGCATATATATCTTCGTGATTACTTGGGGAGTTCATTCAATACAATATTACAATGGGGATTCGCTCGTTGACGAGCGAGAGAATCAGAGACGATAGACATAGTACTACCGGGTACCCCCGTTGGTTTGACCACATTTAGTCTGAACACTTTTTAATCTGTACCCTGCTAATTTGGACATCGTTCAGATTAAAAATGGTTCAAACGTCATTTAGCTCATGAAACGGAGTAAAGTGAAATGGGACGCTATGGAACGGAATGCAGAATCAAAACAAAACAGTGGAAGAGGTAACCAGAAACACGTTTCTAGGGTGACTAGATGTTCAAATTAAAAATGAACCCCGATGGTTTGCATGAGGTACCGTTCAAATTAGCGTGGGTGCACGGTAGTAGTCGGGTTCAGACTGAATACACCACTGGAGTGGTTCAAAAAATCGTTTTTGCTCCACACCGCTCATTCGATTCAAGATCAAATTCTGAGGGTCCTCCCAAAATTTGAGCTTATTCGGATTAAAATTGAGACTGCACAAGCCCTTCAAAGTTTATATGGGAATTACTATGGGAAAAGCAAGCAAATCATTCAATCGATCATAGTGTTTACCCATGTACTCTTGGGGATTAGAATTACGTTGATAATGTAAGAAACATTCATCAGCTACAACCTTTACCGAAAATTGTTTTCAAATCGGATACCTCAGTAATTAGTTAATTTGTCTTTGGTTTGGGTTATGTTTCGGAAAATTCGGATATTATATAAGATAATTCTGACTTGCTGTCGCCTAAATAGGGCGATATTCAAAACTGAAAAGGCAATAGATGGCTCTTTTTCAATGGTAATAAAAACGAAATCCTGAAGCAAAGAAAGCACGAAGGAAGATGAACTAAACACAAAAAGTTATGTATTCACTTTACACTTGATTTCTAATCACTACTTTTTTGATTCAGTTTCCTAATTGCAAGCAATTCACGATTTTCATTATTTTCCATACGTTTTGACAGCTCTCCGACTACCATTCTTCCATGCGCTTGTGTTGAAAGTTTGAGAAATTTGAGAATCCAGCGTAGCGCGATCAGTGAGAGGAATACAAATATCAGTGTCGCCGCTCGGCGGCCGGTAAGAGAAACTGAATGTTCGAAAGGTTGTTGTCTGTGATTTTTGCCGCTGGCGCCAACTGTTAGCGTTTGATAACAAAATAAACAGTCGTTTGATAACAAAATAAACAGTCGGTACCCTATTATGTAAAATTAGCCAAGAGTCAAATAAAAACAATTTTTCCTACATTTCCATCACAATTAAAGTTGTCTGGCAAACGCCAATTTGGAGTTATAAAAACCGATTTTGCAAAATTTAATCTCACTTTTATTCGTTAATTGAAAGAGGAGTGGAAAGATGAGGAAATTTTGATACAATTCAGAAAAACATGATTTGGCAAAACGACATTCTGTTTTTACTAGTAACCGGTTATCAATATCGCGATGCAGAACTCTGAAAGTATTGACTAAAATTAAAGTATCGATTAAAAGTTATCAATGCGTCATTCTCATCAAAATTGTATAATAAGTTGCTGATGTTGTGTTCGGTTTTCAGTAAGAAAAATAAGAAAAGAAATATTTTTTCGCACTTGTTTCAGCCACTTGTTTATTTATTGCTTTACATGGGATATAATGTTGATTCTTAAATCAAAGAATCGAAACAAATTGTTGAAAAAAAAAACAAATTCGCATATTGGTCGTTGAAATCATCTATTAATATTAATTTATTGTTTATCAATTTAAACAAGAGTGTTCTCGCTAAATTCACTGATGCTCTGCGATGATAACCTTAGATCTGTATATATTCAGTGGCGCGGGAAGTGGGTAGGACTTGTACTACGCACAAAATCACCTGGATAGGACAGTCAAAGGATTGTCCTACCCACGATTCAACAAAAACAGGATCAGCAGAAAGCTTTATTATCCGTTCAATATACACACAAACTCGATCAACATCGCACTTATTCTTATGGAGATTGGAAGACACGATAAGGGCTTTAAAGGTTTTCTTATGCCTAATGAAGCGTGGCATAGTTTGTGCATGACCCCCAAAACGTTCTGACTAGTGTGAAGAATGATTGAGGATATTTATAGTGAAACTAATTGTAAGAATTGTTACAAGAAACTCCTTCAACCGTTTGAAAACTAATGGAGCATGCCTCTATGGCATTTTTAAATGAACCAATGAACGGTTTGTTAAATATATCATTAAGGTGAAGATGAATCGAGGCCAAACTTCAAATTTTCGAGAGCACGGATCTGGAGAACCAAACATCCGTTTAATCTGAAAACTTAATCGATTGATCACTAGCTGGTGGTGACCAATCGATTAGGTTTTCAGCTCAAACGGATGTTTGGTTCTCCAGATCCGTGCTCTTGAAAATTTGAGCTTTGACTTCGATTCATCTTCACCTTAAAACTTACATAGTATTTATTATAGGCTATTTTCGGATTTTAGAATGAGTGAAGAAAATTATGTAGAAATCTTAAATTGCTGAAGGTAATTGCTTCAGAGAAATCTCTAGTTAGATGCCTTATATAAATCCTGAAGACAATTGTGTAGGAAATCCTTAGAAATACCTAGAGACATTTCTGAAGAAGTTTTGATTGAATTTTAGAAGATATTTTGACCTGGAATCTTGAATAATTCCCCAGAGAAATCGATGGATAAAATCATGGAGGGATTAGTACTTTCTTTAAAATATCTGTAGATGTTTTGGAGGAATTCTGAAATAATCTTTGGAGAATTCCATCAGTTGTTACCGGTCCTGTACAGACGAAAGCTTTCCTAGTCAACTGGTAACGACTGCACCCTTTACGTTTGAGCCCCTTAAAAATAGTAATTTTTAATTTGCAGCCTAGGATTCTATAGAGAAGTATTTCTTAGCTTCACTGTGCACAACATATTTTTCAACGTTTGTCCTACCCATGGTTTTTAACGTGGACGCGCATATGTATATATTAATTACTTAGGGCAATGTGGGGATGAACCTGCCTACGGCAGAAAATCCTTTCGATAAAAAGTAATTCAATTCAATTCATTCACTTAGGGCAAAGTGAAAAATTACGCGAGATTTGCTCGAATTTGACTTGGGACTAGAAGAAAAGTGAGTGTCATCGTATTGTAGATGGCCTGACTGTAATTGAATCGTTTTGCTGTTCATACAGTAATCCCTAGAATTACCTTTTATCGCGATTTATTTTCATGAAAGGCCTATTCGAATATAAAACATCCAAACTTACCATTTATTCCATCCTTCTGTCCAAAAACAACCGACACCTTCTTCGGTTCGTACTCCAAATTAATTTCCAGCGGGTAGCTGAAGGTTCGCTCCGTTTCTATCTTGGGCACATTGTGATCCAGGTTGAATATCAACCCACCCGATTTACTCACTATATAAACTCCATAGATAACCATTTTCGCGACGGATTTTCTCTGAATTTAAGGCTCAATTTTCCCTTTTGCAAGAAAACATTCCTGCAAGGGAAAACCAAAACACTGCGCTCTGCTTTGAGATTGCGATAAACGAAATTTGACGTTTATCAGGCAAATGATGATGATTCGACAGCTGACATCGAGGGTAGCTCAATTTTTTCGAGCAGTTCTTTGTTTACCGATACGGTACTGAGACGTAGTCTACAATGTTTGAATTGTGGCAACCAAAAAACAGATGATTCGGAATGCTCGAGATTTACGTGACTTGTGCGAGTTGTTCTAGCGAGGATCCTTCTCCACAATACTGCCCAGTGTGCAAAATTTGAGTGACAAAAGGTGCGTTCACGGTTTCATTGATGTGTATTTTTGAGAGGATGAGACGTGTTTTCGTGTGTAACTTGAATAAGCAAAAGCAGTAGAGCAACCACATAAGAGAAAATCAACACCCTTTCTTTCGTCGTAACGAAATTGCAAAATTTTATGTTGTCCTTACCTTCCTAGTTAATTATTTACATGCAAATTGGTTTCCCGCAATGGATAGCTTATATGTAAGTACAAAGATTGGACAATTTGTGATTCCTAACAACCCGTTTTCGCCATTCCCATTCCAGAACATAGGGACTGCAATATTACTCGGTACACTAGATAGCATTAAGGGATTAGCCGTAGTTTTCTACCTAGATAGGGAAGCGAACCTGAAGACGACATCGCAGCAAACGAAACCGGGACGTGCCACCAAGGAAAGTCTGTCCACTCCGACGCCTGCTGCGGTTGCCCACCATCATCAATCATCGGTCAGCACAACGAAATTGATGGGTGTTGTAAACAACAAAGACAACGTCAAGAGGAAAGAGTGCGTATCACCTTTATTTATGAATGAATGAGATTTCGCTTTTTGCGTCGCCTTCAAATCTCGCCTACTAGGAGGCGAAGTGCTTTTTTAAGCGAGATGCTTTGGAGATCTTTTGTTGGATTCAAGCCATTTGGAAATATTGAAATCTGCTATCGCTATTAATAACCCCACGGTATGGATTATCATAAGGGACTGTCCATGAAACCCGAATTTCTGCTGTTCGGAATTTAATACAGCCAAAGAGTTATTTTATTAATTTCCTTATATTTGTTTAAATTATGTTTTTGGCATGCCTCCCGAATAATTCGGCGTGATTTATGGACGGCCACTGAAACCTGAAGCATAGCATAGACTGATTGTACATGTCAATGGTTGCTACTCCGTGATTGATCGGAACTGGTAAAGAATTGTTGTTGTTGTTTTCTCGTTTCAATGCCTTTCAGGCACTAATGAAAAGGTTTATGATATTCTCGTTCTGATGATATCAAAAGTTTTGTACACTTTTATATGTGACTTGGCTTTAGAGTACATGTGAGAAAGTTAAATGGTCAGATTATCGGAAAAATGCCTCTAAATTATTAAATTATCGACATTACTTTACAGAACCAAAGACGTATCTAATGGATTCTCCATAAATCTGTGACAATTTTAATAATGTGTCCAGATGATGTTTGGTATGACTAACGACATGAATTTTAGTACATTTACATTTACAGTACGGATTATCTTAAGGTGAAGATTAATCGAAGCCAAAGTTCAAATTTTCAAGAGCATCTGGAGAGCCAAACATCCGTTTGAGCTGAAAACCTTATCGATTGGTCACCACCAGCTAGTGACCAATCGATTAAGTTTTCAGCTTGAACGGATGTTCGGTTCTCCAGATTCGTGCTCTTGAAAATTTGAACTTTGGCTTCGATGCATCTTCACCTTAAACAACTGAAGTTTTTTTTCACTATAACATTAATAAGGGACCATCGAGGTAGCCATGAAAACCAATTTTTACTATGGTTCTCTAACTCGATATCGAGATACGAAATATCGAGTAAGGGTTGCTCGCTGTCACTATCAAAGCTTGAAATTTGCTGATTTGTACAGGCCGAATGCAATACAATTCGGATCATTCTATATCACATCAGCATCATGCTGTCGTTTCCATCACTAGTGTGTTGATGGCGATAGACTATGGATATCACTGACGGGTTAAGTTTAGTCTTCCATTATGCAAATAAAATGGCAATTTATCTGTACGATATTTTTAACAGTGCTACAGATGGATTGAAATTATGTGTTGGTCACTGAAAAACAATGATAGCTTGGATAATTACCACGTGATCACTCATTGCGCAGTGATTCTGATCTAGAGTGCGATATCGCATCACTGCTGTTGGTTGTCAAATCAAAGTGATATTTATAGTTCGCAAGTGATATTGATAGTTTTAGAACATAAGCTATCAGCTCATATGACTTATGTTGAGCAACTCCCTTACTAAAGGAGAGATGACTGTAGTAAAATCCTTGTTTTTTCATAAAGTTACCGCTTTTTTTAAATGTTTTTTAAAGTGTTGATCTTAGTTGATCTGCTTAAATAAAACATTCATTATCACTCCTGATGCATCTGATATTCTGAAAAAAAAATTGATGCATTTAAATGTACACTTCTAGCAAATTTGCAAATCATGGCTTGGTCAAACGTTTGTCCTTGTCAAAGTGTCGAACTGTGTTTTATTATTTGTTGTTAGACTGATTCCTCGTATTCCTCTTGTTAGCGCAGATGCTTTTCAGAGTTATCAGCCATGACGGTTTGTCATCCTCTCGAGATTACTGTAGGTTTAAAACTGGGCAAGATGGATTTCTGTTACAAGAGGAAGTTTTAGAAAGTAACCGTGGTTGGCTGCCTGCGTACTCAACGAGGAAGAAAATTGGTTCAGAATAGTGGAATGGTGGATTGAGTTCACTGGGTTCAAGAGTTTTCGTTACCGCGTTAAAAAGCTTAGTCCTTAAACCTAGTTTACGGCCTAAGCCATGGTGAAGAAATCGGCCCTTAATAGACAGTGACATTTACAGTGATTCTCATTTTAATCGTTATTAGCCCGTTAGTCACCCTGAAGTCTGGAGATCTTGAAGACTGGCCAGTAGCCATTAATATTTTTCACTGACAGTAGTGCAATGACTATATGGACTTAACGTGGTCGAGGGAATATATGTGGCAAGTTGAAGACATGGCTCGATCCGGCGAGGTACAACCTTTATAGGGAAAAAGCACTAATTTTCGACCTACAAGAAATCTGTGCCAATTTTCGGATATCCATACAAAGTAGGCCAAAATCGTACAAATGGGTCGAAAATTAGTGCTAGGTCGAAAATTGGTGCTCTTCTCCTAGAAAATAAAACGAGTTATTTATTTGATCATAAAAAATACATGTTTTTCTTTCAAATATAAGTTAATCTGAGCTTTACAACCCGATCCGCCTAATCGAATAAAGGTATTGGAAGTTTATTGAGATGAATCTGGTCCACCTCCACTAAATCGCATTACAGAATATGGGCTTACCAAAAAAGAGTTTTGTAACTACTCCTGCTTGCAAGTAGTTCAATTTATGTATGCACGCAGGATAAGGCTTATGATTACAATATTTCTTAATGCAAATTTATCTGCGTGGATTTCGACCGTTCCCTGTCTGTCTGCTTTGTGCCATTATTTGAACCCAAGTTTGAACCGTAGTTTAAACCGAAGTACAGCGCTTTTGCGATTCAACACAAGTTGCAAGGTTCAAACCAAAGTTGTACATCGGTTCTGTTCGTGGGAAGACTGAATCCTACACATGCCAATCAAAATTGGTTTGGGAATGCATACACATATAGAAGGAATTGGCAATGAAAAACCAGGTCTCCATGTACTGGGTACCAGTACAAAAAAAAATGAAAGCTGATTTTGTAGCTAGACGAGGCTCGAATACTCAGTTTTTAGGACCAGAACCCTTTTGTGGAATTTCAAAATGTGTAGTGCAACAGATGGAAGTAAAAAAATGGTAGCGTAATATGATACAGTCAAACTGGATTGGTACAAACACATCAAGGCAGTATAAACTCTTTATAACTCAAAATAAACAAATTACAGAAAGACTTCTACATTTAAATAAAAAAATCTTTCTGCATAGTTATTGGACTACTTGCAGGACATTGCCCGGCCAGATATCATTTAAAGAAGATAGGTCGAAGCCCACCTGATATCAGTCGGTTTTGTGACTGTGAGGTAGAGCCCTCTCAACATTTGCTTTGGTACTGCTCAGCACTATTTGCGCATAGAAGACAGTATTCCAACAAGGGCATACTGGGTCCTTTTGAAATTTGCCAAGAAAATCCCAATAAGGTTGTTAAGTTCATTTTAAGAATCATGCCAGATTGGGGTACTTCGGCACTTTGCACTATCAGTCAACGGCAGTTATTCTAAATTGTAACTTGTCGTCCTGAACATATGCGAAAATAAACAGGGGTACACCTTAATCACGGTAAAAAGAAGCAAGGTAATATACTCCGAAAAATGACATTTGGCAGTGATGTCATTCCTATTACAAACTCGAACGAGTGCAAAAGAAAGCAAAGCATGCTCTCCTTTACTATCCTCAAGGCCTCATGCTTGACGATACACGGAGAAAACGGAAAACCCATATTTGAGTATTTTTTAACTTATTTTTGAGTTATTTTTCTCTCCCTATTTCATTCGCTCCTTCTATTGTTGTCAGAGAGCGAAGAGCAAAACAACCCAAAAACCGAACCTTTGTGCGTTACCTCAAATTTGAGTAAGTGGCACAGTACTGGAAGTTGAGTTGTTTGATCTGCCGGTTGAGTGAAAAGAACTTAGCTAGTAGGTATTTTTTTGTATGGCTGCAAATGAAAACAACTTCTACCCCATCAACTCAAAATTAGGTTAACGCACGAACCCCCCGAATTGAGTGGAATGAACTCACTTTTGAGTACTTCATTTTCTCCGTGTAGGAATGACGACACATGTTTTGATGGAAAATCGTTGTTTACACGTGGGAATAGCCTACCTTGTTGTGTCTACCGTGACCACAATACATCAACTTAATGATCGCAGTGGTTCAAATCCCAACTCGTAAAAATCTCATTTCGTAAGACGATAAGACGAAATTTTAGAAATCAAATGGATTAGAAGCATTCTTTCGGACGGAAAATATCATATGTTATTTTCATCGGAAATATATGTTTTGATCCACTGCTTGAAGTTTAAACAACTGCCACTTCCATAACCATTGGTGCAGGTATCCTGGATTGAAGTTTTTGAAAATTTTTACTGCGGATTGGCGCCTTTGACCGCGGAGCGAGTTTTGGTAGCCGAGATTTTCACGGATAAGATTTTAAAGTTTTTGTAACAGCCCTGCATTTGTTAAATATATCAACCAAGAATAATACTCTCTGGAAGTTTCTTGATGAGCTTGTATGAAATTTTATCATCGGCTTTCCTATTTTTTATTTTTTTAAATAATAGTTTAAATCAGTATCCCAGGAATTTTCGAAAACGTTCTTTTGATTGAGAATACTTTCGAAATTGTGAGTAGGTATCTTGATTTTCAATTAGACTAGTGAGTTCTAGATTCAATGATTGAGCGTGTTTTCAAACTGCATAGCAAGTTTGAGAGCTGTTTCGCAATTATTTAGTAATAGTTTGTTTTCCTCTTTCAATGCCGGAATTGGATACTTAAATTTAGAGCCAGAGTCCAATAAGGATTTTTTTTTGTTGAAACGTGAGTAGAACGTTTTTTTTTTTCTTTTTGCATTTCATGACTATTGTAACTTCTTTTGTAAAGTTCCATGACTTATGAAGTTTTAACATCTTTTATAACTGAGGAATTTAGAAGATTTCTAACTAACGAGATAATCAGACAATCTCGATAGTTGAGAGTTCGACTTGGACGACTTTCATTAAAATCCTAATAACACGTCAACTGCTTAAAATAGTGGATCTTAAAGAACCTCGCACTCTTTAAAAAATAAAAATCTCTTCCCAATTCTATATTTTTTCAGCGAGTCCAAGGTCCTGCACCGCGTACTGCAATGCTGCCTGTTGAACGGAGGAGTCTTCATGCTGAGTATCTTGCTGTTCGAATACGGCATCTTGCCCGGATTGAACTTCTGCCTGTCGTATCTGTTCTCGAACTCAGGAACCGTGGCCACCATATGGGGCTGGATGAAACCATCGCTCTCGTTGTTGTTTCACAGCTTCTGGGTCGCCCCATTGTTCTTACTCAGCAAGATCGTCAACAGCCTCTGGTTTCAGGACATCGCAGATTCGGCGTACAAAATTCGCAAAGGAAGGCCTCAGCTGATTCCCAGCATAAGTAAACTGATCGCCGATACGCTGATCAGCCTGCTGATCCAGATACTGTTCCTGCTGCAGAGCAACCTCGTCAAGTATCTGCCCATCCCGGTGCCATTCGCATGCAGCGTACTCTACATTGTGCACATGAGTCTGCTGTGCTCACTGTACGCCTTCGAGTACAAGTGGTTCAACATGGGCTGGGAGCTGCACAAACGACTGACCTACATCGAAACGAACTGGCCGTTCTTCATCGGGTTTGGACTGCCGCTGGCCATCCTATCCGAACTGCCCAACTCACTCGTCATCAGCGGTTGTGTGTTTTCGGTTCTGTTCCCTCTGTTCATCCTCAGTGCAAACGAAGCCACTCCGAAGGTATCCGTTTGGTAAGTGTTTACTGCAGAAAACCATTGGCGTAAATAGGGAGACCACCCCCTGTCCTGACCGCTCGAAGAACGGTGTTGGCACCCTACATGTTTTTTTTTTTCAAATATTTGGCGTTCATTAATACTTCTAGCATAGGGGGCATAGAGTATCTTCGTACCTGCCATACGATATACGCATGCAAAAATGGTCATTGGCACAGTAAGCTCTCAGTTAATAACTGTGGAAATGCTCATAAGAACACTAAGCTGAGAAGCAGGCTCTGTCCCAGTGGGGACGTAATGCCAGAAAGAAGAAGTAATACTTCTAGCATAGAAATTAATCTGACTGCCGCATTTCAAAAGATTTAGACGAAGAAAATACCTTTAATGACGAAAAGAACAAAACGGCCGAAAATACGTACATTGCTCTGTTCTGAAAATAGCAGCGCATGTCGATTTTCATACAAAATGCCCAACTTTGGCATCCTCTACTTTAGTTCCCTTTCAATCAATCGAGCAAAAATGTTTTCCACAGAACTACACATATGTTCAATTTCGTAATCACAAAATTTAAAATTTTTCTGATTTCCTGCCAGAAAGTGAGATACTAGGTGAAATTGTTTGCTATGCGTCTTCTGTGTATTTACATACATTTGTTGATTTTACCGCATTATAAAGGGCCATAGTGTAAACAAAAACGGTAGAATATTGTTCTTTAGAAGATTCTTTAGGAATACATTTTGGTTTGGTGTCGATAGATATTTTTGTGGTAAAATGATAGGATATAATTCACAACTGTTGAAGTACAACAATGCGACAGTCCGAAGATTAAATATCGTCTTATTCTTGGTTGGTTCTCCAAACCAAATATACCGTCAACGTACCAGTATCCGCTCATGTTCCAGTAGCCCGCTCACGAGTTCAAAAAGTAAGGTAATTTGAGTAAATACACAAAAAAATGTCCACAGTATGATTTTATTCGTCGATTTGAATTGTATAGCGGCTAAAGTTTTCAAATTTTCGTTGTGTAAACTTATCTTTTTTCAGTGTGAGCGGGCTACTGGAACATGAGCGAAAACTGGTGCACTGATGGTAGTATCCATTACGCAACGTTCGGAGGGCACGAAGTCTGATTCCTATTTACACCTATGCAGATAACGATAACGGAGAATTCATTGATATCCTTTGATTTCAGCGAAACGCCTTTGAAGCTGTTCTCGCTAGTGGTGGCCATCACCAATGCTATGTTCAGCAGTCGCACCAAGCTTGGCAAGGCGGCGCTGTCGACTCCGATCAGTGGCAGTCCGGGAGGTGTCGGCATGATGCGTGGAATGACTCCACCGCTCTCCGGCAGTGGTACGCCATCTCTGAACTTCCAACTGAACCAGCAGCAGAAAATGCGCCAGCAGCAACAACAGCCCCATCATCATCACCATCATCGACAGCATCGGCACTCGTCACCATCACCGTCGTCCAGCATGGGTTCCACAGTGGGAGGATCGACCGCGGGCTCGGTCATGAGCGCTGGACTGCAGCAGCAATCACTGTTGAATCGTAACTATAGACGGTAAACTAGGACCACAGTTAGGTACCTACTCACTTGTACAGCAGTAGCCTCTCGTGTGGAAATCCATGGTTGTGTGTGACGTTATCTGGAAAACTTTGACTGAGCTCTATACCGGAAATACCATTTTTTGTCGAATAGTTGTAGATGGGTATAGCTCTGTGATTTTTATGTCTGGAAGAGGCGGGTTTCTCTGTAGAGACTTGATCACTATTTTAATGCAATTCTCTAAAAATAACGATTTTTAATCTAATTCAACAAAAATGATTAATTTATTTAATCTTCTTCAACGAAAATTATATCTAAAGCAGAGCGTTAATTACCAATAATAAACTCAATCACAATTTGTGAATGAAATTTGTGATTAATTTGCTGTAACAAAGTTCAAAAAATGTTTATGGGTTTACTGTTCATTATGAATAAGAGTCATCATTCTTCCCTTTTCTTGTTTACTTTCGAATGCTCTTTTGAAATAATATAGTGAAGTGAGGTACAATGAGAAAGTTATGAAAAGCGAGAATCCATTTTACTTGCTATTTTATTTGATAGTACGCTAACATTGAATGTGTGCAACGAAAAAAGCATTAACATTGCATTGCTTAACTGCTAATAATTATGACCAAATTCTTGATATGCTAACTATGCCTCACCTACCCCTCCCTACGCACGATTAAAGTAAAAAAAACTGAATCGAAAAGCTTTATGTATGATTTATCGTCTAATCATCAAATTTTCAATAATGATTAACTCAACGCTCTGTTCTAAAGTCATGCATTTTCCTTTTTTTTTTTGTTTGCAAAAAATCCTGGTGCAAGATTTTAAAAACTCCAGAGAATTCCTCAGCCACTTTTAAGTGACTATTCCACACATTCTTTATAAATGCCTTGAGGAAAAACATAAGGGATTCTTCTACTAATGTTTAATCCATAGACATATTTTGGAATACTTTCAGGGACTCTTCCAGCGATCTCCGAAAATTCTTCCAACAATTCTCCCATAAATTGCTTCAGCGATTTTTCGCGGTATGTTTAGAGACATTCCTTCAGAGTTTACTCCAGGCAATCCTTAAGCGTATTCTAACGCTACTAGCTCAAACAATATTGACAAAGAATACTCTGAAAAATTTCCTAGGGACTATCCCAGGAATTCCTCTAGAGATTTGTACACTAATTTTTCCTCAAATTTCTGCAGTTCCTACTCTAGGAAATCTTTCAAAGATTCCTTCAAGAGTTCTTGCTTGGGTTACCCTTAGAAAAATTCCAGGGTTAATTCTCGAAGGTATCTAAAACGAAATTTTTCTTTAGTTCAAAAAGAAGTTTTCCAGAATGTCATACAAGTGGTTCAAAATATGAAGGTAACTAACTCCCAAAAGAAGTAAATATGATAGAACAACGCCTCACGCCTTTCGCCCACGATGCGACGAACTCGTGGGTTTGGTGATAAAATCGGAACCACATGAATTGTTCCAGTTGAACGCGACCGATCAAACAAACACAACACTATTAGCAGCAAGCAAGATAATGGAGGCACATTTAGAAGCGGACATTATTAAGAGAAATACACACGAAGACAACACTCCCATATTCAACAATAACGTTGGTAATTTGCAGTAGGATTGCGGTTCGAAGAAAATAATCAAATCGATAATGGTGCTCAGTTTCGGTTTCAGTTGTGAAGCGTTTTTTTTTTCTGTTGTGGTTCTACAAAAGAAATGTTTTTTTTTCGAGTTTTTAGGGTACGTATAGTATATAATTTTTTTCCGTTTGTCACTATAAGTAATGACGTTGTTAGCAACCAGACCAGCCACGTGAGACAAACTTAAAGTGATTTTTAAGATTTATGCGTTTTTTGTAAGGAAAAAAAATAATGTAAACGATCAGACTGCTTTTTCCTCTCTAGTAAGGAAATACAAGAAGATTTCTTGAGAATAGTAGGATTGATTATTTGAGATAGAAAAGAAAGAATGTAAGACTTATACGGTGAGAGACAACATGTTAAGACCACAATCATTATTATTAGGGGCAATATTATTGGGGGCCTTCCTTAGCCGAGTCCGCGGCTGCAAAGCAAAGCCATGCTGAAGGTGTCTGCGTTCGGTTTACGGTTGGTACAGGATTGTTTCGTGATGGAAATATCCTTGACTTCCCTGGGCATATAGTATCATCGTACTTGCCACACGATATATGAATGCGAATAATGGCTATTCTGGCAAAGACAGCTCTCAGTTAATAATTGTGAAAGTGCTAATTAAACACTAAGCTGAGAAGCAGGAAGTCTAGGAACATTTTATTTTGAATTCTCTACAGAGCCTTCTTTCATGGCCTTTCAACATGGCCGATCTGAAAATTTGTTTGAACATCAAAATCTTGTTCTTAACACAATTGGTTTATTCTACGAGTGGCGTGAAGTGAGAATTGTCGGTCTCGTATAGCGAAGTAAAAATTCTCGACTCGACTGAAGTGACTCACCGTGTAAATCAAAAGCAGATTCACTTCACTCGAGTCGAGTATTGTCATCTCGCTATACGAGACCGACAATTCTCATCTCACGCCATTCGTAGAATGCTCCCAAATGCTTTGATTTTCTGTTAATAAGTGGATACAGATATTTTTCAAAAATTACATTTGGCTTGAATGCCATCAATGTGATTTTTGATTTTTTTTTTATCGAGCATGAGTTTTAGAGTACACATGTTGTCACATGTGGTTTCCAAAACCAAAATCAAACCCTCAAGCTAAACAGTTTTGTATATTTTTTTTTCTGAATCGAGAATAGCAAGACTTGCTGAATGGCTCTCAGATTTGCTGGAACGTCTAATGTGCATGTCGAGATCCGAATTTGTTGAAAACAAACCTCAATAGATTTCTATGATAGTTGGAGTGAAATGCCCTTACTTGAATAGCGTTCGAGCCACCAGCTTTTTTGAACTGATCAGAATTCTTGAAAAGAAACTTTTGCCCCACTTTACTCTATTAGAATTTGCATATAAGTTTGAAGTTTTGTCCCAAAGTGGGGCAAAACTTCGATTCAGCGGGGCAAATGTTCGAGCCATATATTATCTCGCAGAAAAATTTGCAAATTGTCTTTCCACCTTTTTTTTGTATTTGTTAATTTGAATGATTGTGCGAAAAAAAAATCACCAAAATTTTACGTTTTTGTTTAGCCTTGCAAAAAATTGTTATATTGTATTTGGATATAGTACAATTAACCCTGTTTTGGGCATTTTTTTTAATAAAAAATAAATGTGCATTTTTCTGAAAACATAAATTTATGGCTAGTATAAAGTATGTCTGTCATAAAAGTATCGGACAGCGATATTTTGCCCCAAACTAGATTCGAACTCTTGCCCTCGACACTGAAGAAGTATGTAAGTCACAGACGAAATAGGCCTATTGCAAAAAATGTTGTACGTAATTCGTTGCAGAACTCGATTTTTACAGCACTCGTCGTAATTTTTCAAAACTACTATTTTGCCATTTCTGATCGTAATAGGCTGTTTTTCATCACGCCAATCTATCATGAAACGGTTTACTTTCCTGCCCTGAAGTATGCAGTGCGGCAATAGTCATTACGCAACTGAAACCAGTGCTGTAATGATTCATTACACAACGTTTTCTCATTACATAATTGTTTTGAGTTGCGTAATGAATCATTATACAACAATATTTCGTAAATTGTAAAATAGTGGTGAATCCATTCCGATATAATTTCTGATATCCTCAAGTGGTCTTGTACGAAATTGCAAAAAATGTTGTACGTAACTCGTTGCAGAACTCGATTTTTACAGCACTCGTCGTAATTATCCTACTCGGCAAGCCTCGGAGGATAAATTTACAACTCGTGCTGTAAAAATCATCATTCTGCAACTTGTTCCGTAAACTACTATTACTGTATTCTATTCTCCAACCGACAAACAGTGAACACATATTCATCGAGTAATTTCTGGTTTTGGACAGAAAAAACTGCTTTTAAAATGTCGATGATGATGATAATTATGATCAGGCATTGAAGATGCGAGCGATCACTGTGAGTGCGATCCTGCAATGATCATAGTACCCACCCTCTGTGAGCGAGCTATGCTGCTCGCTCAGACTTTAATGAATGATCAAGAAAGTTCGTTGCCATGATAAACAATGAGCTGGAGTTTTCGCATAACTTAATCGAAGTATGCTTTTCAAATTACAAACAGTTGACCTGACATCAGATGCATAAAAAAGAGCGAACGTTCAAAATGTCACGTAAATCCACGCGTTGCTCAAGGGAAGCTCTGAAAGCTGCCACTGCAGGTATTCTAAAAACTGGTTTCAATCCTACTGTCTAGACTGACAAATTTATGAATTTGTATGCCAATTCTAGGTTCTTCATCCGTAGTTTATAATATCATGAAGCGATGTTGCAGGGGAACAACCACCAAAAAAAACCGAAGCGTTTCAATAGTACCAGCGAAGCGCCATTGTTTGTCTACATTATCGTTTGATTGGTTTAATAAAAATCAACTTAACTTTTATTTTCTGTTTTATTTAATCTGATCAATTTGTAATATTTATCTTTATATAATCTTTTCACGAACAACATATTGGTACATTGTCTGCGGTACAAAAGTAATTGTGAGTAGTAGAAGCATTAACCTAAGAATGCTAATGTCGCTGCTGTTCGTGTTACCAACATCTAGTTTGCCACGCTCTGACAGCTTGAGTACCGGTCCTCAAAGTGTCAAACAAATTTTAAAATCATCCACTACAACACAGCATCGCACAAACAATGAAAAGATACAGTTAAAGGTGATAATAAACTAATTCAGTTTTGTGATAACATCGCCATTAGCGTTCTACTACTAATATTTCTATTTTGTGAGTGTTCACAATGCTATCTTCGAACTTTCTGCAAGATACTGTTTTCTACTAATTGAACATTTACACAGTTTAGATTTTGTGATATTATTTTCTTAGCATTATAGTGGTCTCATCCCATGGACATCAAGGAGAAGGATAATTTATATAAAAGGGAATATACGAAGGCTTACTTTACCATAGAATTTTGGAATCGATCCGCTCCTTGTTCTGCTCACGTAGTAAATTGACATATCAGTATTAACTCTTCAGCCGTAGGCACAGTCTAGATCGGAAACCTTTTCGATTTAGGATCAGTCAGGGAAATGAATCGTTGCTCCGTTTTAGGGGGATTCCATATTACCAAATTATTTCCAATTAAAAGGAAGTAATATCGGGAAGATAAACAATAAGTTGAAGGGACGGGCTGCATTATTTTATTCCAAAATATAATTACCATTTGATGCTTTCAAATTAGCCAAAAAGTAGCTGTGCTCTTGAAGATTTGAGAGTTTGCTTCGATGCATCTTTACCTTAATCATTCCTTCCCATTCCTAAGCATTCGTAAGGACGTGACCAGGACAGTTTTCAACTGTTGGAGGACGCGTAAATCTTGTCAAGAGTCAAGGCGACAACCCTCATACAATGGTCTAGTACCATCTACGATTTTGTGCGAATTGCTTAATGCTAATTCGCGTTTTTAGCGAAATATTTTTAAGATTGAAGAAAATGCGGGACATTCCGCGGGACAAATGATCAAAATGGGAGACTGTCCCGCGAAAAGCGGGAAGTCTGATCGTTTTATCATGGAAGACTTTTGAAATTTTTGGACTCAAAATTGGCACAACGCAAAATAATCTACATTTTAATTCACATAAAAGATATCCCTTTATTAAAGTACCTCAATCACACTCAGGACACACAACATTCACCCAGAAACCAGATCTGATTTTCTTCTAGCAGTTCACTCAATGTTCACTAGGACAAACTGAAAGAGTTCCCATCCGAGTGGTCGAGCAGTTCGTCCGGCGGTTCTTCCTTAATCTCCGGCATCGTATGGTACGCCGAAATCGTTATGTGCCGCTGCAGGGCCTCGTAGTTCAGCGTCGGATCGTTTGCCTTGTCCATGTTAGCAAAGTTCTCCTTCTTGATGCCCTTGTAATTGAGACAACGTTTTGAACTAGGGAAACTCTGCAACAGACTGCAAATGGTCGGGTGGGACAGTCCAAAGAACCAATCGCCGGAGGGTCTCCCGTCGATGTTGCGGCAATCGAGGGAGGCATTTATACACTGAAGAAGGGTGGCGTGGCACGCATCGGTCGAATTCCCCGTAATGGTCAGTTCCGTGTCGTTTTCCGGGATGATTTCAAAACGCGGAGAATCGCCGTTATCCAGAACCCGGCATGTGTAAATGCATTTTTTTAGGGGGTCTTTTAGATGACCGTACGGTCGGGTTACTGTGTATCCAACCGGGTAAATAGTGTACTCGGTATTGTAGCCGGACCGGTCGGGCACAATTTCCCCCAGATTATAGATTGTGAAACCGGCCACCGTCATCGGATAGGTGGGATGGCCCGATTGATTGAACGGAACGTTGTTTTTCTTGGTGGCGGCATTCTTATCCGTATTAGTTGAACTGGCGTTGGACCGACCCTTCTTTGATTGGCCCTTGGTTTTCGGCGTTGAATCCGCTGCATTACCATCTGGCACTGCTCGCTTTTTGTACTGTCGTTTTGGAGGTAAGCTATTGGCTATCAATTCGTTAAGTTTGCTACATGGCCTTCCCATCTGAGTTTCCATATCATTCTCGTGCTCCAGCAGCTTCTTCAGAAGATACCGTCGCTCCTCCTTGACCAGCAGGATGTTTTCCTGGATCTGAGCAACGTGATCACAAAGGGCAGCGTTTTCCTAGAAAATAAAACGACCAGGCTCAATTATAATCCCCAGCCCAATTCCACGCTACTTACAAAGACTAGATTTTTCATAACTCGCTTGAGCCGGCGGTACTTCCGACGGTATTTCTCGTTAACCGCCGGATTTGGGACCGCGGGAAACGGAAATGTTGGGTTCTGCATCGCGCCTCCCGCCAACAGAAGTTGAAGAAACTCGTTTCGTTCCAGCCGTCGTCGCGATCGATGGACTTTTTTCCGCACTTGCAGCAAGCCAACAGCATATACGTAATCGCGTCGATTTGCTGCTGCCACCAGCGTGAAGTTTTTCATTCAATAAGAAAAAATATGCGATAAATAGGCCCCTCAAAAGCGAACGCCGAGTAGGTATAAGTAGTTTGTATGGAAACGCTCACCACTGTTGTCTTTTTTTTGCTTGGTTTGCTCGTACAAACGAAGAGAACACACGCACACCAGCGAAGCGCGGAGCGTTTTTGATGGGCAAGCGGGATAGTCACGGCACGGTGCGGGGGTGTTTGTTATGACTTTTCTCGTTGTCAAACTGACACGACTTCGCGCGACACGGTCGCTGTCAAGGGTTCGGTTCGAAGGATCTACCGAACATTAGTGCGAATGTCATGCAATTGCGCTACTATGTATTTTTTGCTCCTTTGCAAAATATATGGGGACAACAAATTAAATTCGCATATCACACTAGCCTTAATTTGAAGATTTTTCTGTCGAGTTGCGGTAAAACTTAGACTTCGCTGTGTAAATCAAATGGAGAGTGACTTCCCTCGAGTCGAGAATTGTCATCTCGCTATACGACACTGACAATTCTCACCTCACGCCACTCGTAGAATAGACCCGAATACTTCTTCATAGTTGCTCTGCAAGCAACATAACCACAATCTCAAATGTTTGGGTCCGTCAATTAGGCTCGCGTTTGACAAGCATATTGAGTCTGTCCGCAGTACCCAGATAGTGACGACTTTTTTCGGTAGAGAAGTAAAGCCGTTGGTCCCGAGATGAACTAGGCAAGGGCTAAAAATCTTTTTAATAAAAATAATAAATAAGGGCGTAAGTAACATGATCTATTTCTCTTCATCGATCCTCTCTTTAGTGAATAAAAGTGACAAGATGCAAGTTCAGTAGGAATTTGTCACCTCAGGATGCTTGGCAGCGAAGCATTCTTGCGTCCTGAGATGAAAAAATGCTAACAAACTTTCATCTTGTCACCTTTATTCAGTACAGAGCGAATCGATGAAGAGAAATCGATCATGTTACTCACGCCCTTATTCTAGTACACGCTTAATTTAATAAAAAAGGATCGAATTCTAATTTGACGTGTAAACAGTGCCAAATTCACTCGTTTCTATTGCCACATAAATAGCACGACACCGGTCTCACGTCAAATAATGAACTCGTGCATTGGTCTATTGACTGTCAAAATCTCGCATAACTAATGATCTCACCCTAAAAGCCATTGGTAACCGAGTGTGTAGCTCGTTGTTTTTAAGCAAATGAACGAACCAAGATAAAAACTATCACCATTGAGAAATAGAATAGGATCTTCTCTTAATCGTCCCGATCAACCAGTCAGTGGTTGTTGATAGCGATCGAGATATCGATTCATTTTAAATAGTTGGCGATCGCCATCGCGGGACAAAGTACTATAAAGAATTTCACACTGGTTGAAACAAGTAAAAACAAGCTACACACTTGGCTACCAATGGTTTTCTGAGCGAGATCATAAATTAAGCGAGAGATCTTCTCTTCATCGTAGCATCGTTAAATATTCGTTGGCTCAATAAAAAACAACAACAAGCTACACGGATTTGACGAAAAATTGAGTTCTTTCATCCTAAGCATAGGAAAAGTTACATTTACTCAAATTTGGCTTACATATGGGCCAAAGTATCCCCATTGGGTAGATGCAGCTCTCTTGTCAAAAATAGCAAAAATCGTGAGGAAGAAAGAGAATGTCGAGAGATTCTGGGTAGAAAGTATAATCGACAAGCTTAATGTTGAGTAAAGCCAACTCGAAATAAACAGGGTTGGTCAGTTGGCTACCGCTTCTTCTTCATGAGCAGAAGGTCATGGGTTCAATCCTAGGTCCGTCCCTCAAAACTCTCAAAACTATTCGATACGTAGGCAGTCTGCTAACCAAACAGCAAACGTGTCTGTCATACCTTTCCCCCAACCCATACATTCCCGCATGAACTGGCGTAGATGCAGTCGGACTGGACTCCACGGTCTACAGTGGGCCAGTAAAAGTGCAACATCAATTTCTGCCCCTTCCCCACATTGGTCTGTATTCTGACGTGGCAGGCTCCATTGTTGCCTGAGAGACGGACCTGGTGTAGTGGTTAGAACACACGCTTCTCACGCCGAGGACCTGGGATCGAATCCCATCCCCGAGATAGTCACTTAAAAAAATTTCAGTGACAACTTCCTTCGGAAGGGAAGTGAAGCCGTTGGTCCCGAGATGAACTAGTCCAGGGCTAAAAATCTAGTTGATAAAGATAGAAAAAAAAAAACCATTGTTGCCTAAAAATAGAAGATCACCAGCACTTATACATTGAGGGTGTCTGTTAATCCCAAGCAGTTGGTTCCTTGTAAGTGCAGCTGATCTGGCGATGTAGCATTCACAGGCGGCCAATCAAACTCAAGCTCAAGCAAGCTCAAGGTACACGCAGCGAACTGGACTATCGAAATTCATACATTTTGCCTTATAAAAGGTGGAATGATTATTGCAATGCGAACGCTTTATGTATCGTTCTAGCATCACTCCATTTGAAGGCGTCGATAGGAGCGTAGCTGAGACGAGACTCGCGGAGACGGTCTTCTTTTTCTGCGACTGCTGAGTTTTTTTTTCTTTTTCCACTCCGTGTTTTCATCAATCATACGCATGTCGTTCAAACTCTCACATGAACATCTCAGCAAAAAAAATATTGCGTTTGCATCACACCGAAGCATAAACGGCATTTTAAGTGAAATTCCATACCAGTAAACGTAGCAGACCTTAGAAATAATAAGTCTTGTGTTTAGATTTAGCAGTATCTTTGGAAAAAAAACTGCTCCGCTGACTTAGGTTTTTAATAACAGTTTATTTTGAATACAATACTTTTCACTGGCCTGGCCACTGGCTGAAAGTCTCCTTAATAAAGATAAAATAAAATAAAATAATAAATACTTTTCACTTTTTTACCCATAAAAACGACGGGCTGCATTTGACGTTTCGTGACAGCGGAATCTGGACTGCATATGACGTTGAGATTTTTCCTCTTCGTGAGTCTCTCTCAGCAGCGTAGTATACGCACGGTCCTATCGATCGCAAGGTTCTCGGTTCGATTCCAGGTTGCCGCGTAAACATGTTTTGTTTTCAAATTTAGTTTTCATATGGCAAATTTATGAATTTCAACCCGATTCCTTGTGGCAAATTTTCATAAGGGTTTCCTATGTATTTTGATAGTCCATTTGCCTGAGTGTAGGTAAAAAATGATCTCCTTGCTCACTTGGTTACCAATCGCTTTAAGGCCAAGATCATAAATTAACACTTCAGTCGTCGCGCTGTTGTATTTTGTACACCACTGTTTCAAAAACCTCGCTTTTTGTTCACAACAACAGCGTGGTTGTTCTGGCGGTGGTGAACCGTGCGACGACTGGAAGGTTAAGCAAGAATGTTCCAACAACGATTCGATCTAATCCTTTTTCGACCTAATAACATAACACCAAAAAGGGGCAAAACGGGCAAGTGACTTTATTTACAAACAAAACGTTTTTTTATTCTGACCGCCTGAGCGCTGGAATTACAATTTGCATCAGTTTTGCTGTAAATTGAAAGTAAAGTGGTATAATATCAACAAAATTTACTGGATATTCATAAAATATATTCATTTTAGAGTTGAGTGACACATTAACATGCAGGAGGAATGCCGAATCACCCCAGATGTATCACCTTCACCACCAACCACCCAACCGGACTCGGAACCGATGGTCTTGGAATCCGATTTAATTGACCACATTTGTCGCGACCAGAAGGTCTTCTACAAAAGTCAGCAAATCAACGATCCCGAACTGACGGACGACGAAAAGTTGCAAATCCTCAGACAGGTTCTCGATAAAAGTCACACTACGTTCCTTGCCCGGTTCGGCGCATTCATCAGGGAAGATCATTTACGGTATTTCGAGCAGGAACCACAAACCAGTTGCTACAGCCCGGATGAGCGATATGAGGTGGACTACTATTTGGACAGGATTCGAAAATCTCACCACGGCGGAAGAGAGCAAGAAGTACGCAACAGGCGATACGCAGCATTGAAGCAACTGGTCCAGGAGGGGAACTATTTTAGTGAAACGGAGATGATGCAACGGGAACCGCTTTTGTACGATCAACTGGTGGGACAGTATTTGACGGAGCAGGAGAAAAAGGTGCGGGACGCTACGGGGGCCAAAAATGATAGTCTTGTGGCGATACTGTTCAGTGGAATCGATAAGGAAAACGCTGAATCTCTGAAGAAGGAACAGGAAAGTGAGGAACGGCAGCAGGATTTGGCGGATGACGATGAGGACAGCTATAAGGAGAAGCCACCGGATTCGCCTGGGTTCTCGAGAGCTCAGTGGGGAAACTTTGATCTGGAGGAAGAAGAGCGGCAGCAGAATATCCAACGAGAACTGGAAGCAAAGAGGCGGAATAAAAGGTTCTCTGTCCCGGTGAACATGCTGACTGCAGGCGAAAGGGATTTGCTGAGAGATGAGTTCTTGGGGACGATGTATTCCAAATTTATATCTGGGGAGGATGGTGATTTTGATTATTCCAAAATCGACGAAAGTGTCGAGTACGATAATCTGGACATTTTGGAACAGGACGAACAGGAGCGGTATTTCGACACGGAAGACGGGATGGATGAGTTGGAGAGCGGACTGATAGAAGAGCAGAATGGTGACATGCAACAAGACGAAGATAGTGAAGAGGACGATCTGGATGTCTACATGAGGCATTTGAATCAACATTTGGAAAACCAGAAGAATGTGCAGCAAATAAGCAGTCAAATGGGAGACATAAGCTGTGAATATGAAAGTGAAGAAGACGAGTAAAAGTATCCTTCATCAGAGAAAAACGTGGTGTTGAATTTTTATATCAGTCTCACTCAATCTCTCTCTTTTTCGTAAAGAAATAGTCGGTCAAAATCGTTGGAAAGAAAGGGTTGAAAATAGGAACTGGAGACCTAATTCCTTGAATTAGAGAATAAACTGGAACCATGAATCGAAATGAACTTTGGTCGCAAAATGCTTCCAGTGCCTCTCTATTCGATTTCATTACGATTTCTTCCAAAGCTTTCGTTTAGCACATCTTCAAGAATTCAATCAGTGATTTCTCCAGAGATGCTTCCAGCTATTTTATAGGATTTGCTCTAAAATTGTTGTTCAGGATTTTTCTTAAATTTCAACCAGGTATTCATCTAGAAATTCTGTAGACAATTCCACGAAATTGCCAAGGGAATTTATTATGAAAATTTTTGAAAAATCTTGACAGTTCCGGGATTTTAAAGAAATTTATAAGTTATTAAAAGCTTCTGTAGACATTTCTGATGAACTCCTGAATTAAATTCTGGACTCTTAAGGAAGTCTTGGAAGATTTTAGCATAACATGGACTGACTGTAAGAATTGCACTTCGATCCAAATTGCCTTTCCGCTTATTCTCGAGGTGCACATTTTAGCAGATCTCATGTTATTGATCAATAACGGCGCCGGCCAGGTCCTTACACTCAGTTGAGATGGGGCAGGAATGTTAGTGTGTAACGATTGCTGTTTCTTGAGAATGTCTATGCATCTCCAAAATCACCGTGGGATGGGTATTGATTAGTGAGGGAGGAAAAAGATCTGGGAGCATTAGCTTAGCTAGGGGGTGTGATCCGCACCGGGCCCGAGTTTGTACGGGCCTGAAATCATGCAGAATATTTCTCATAGCAGTAGAAGTTCAGATTTTAACACAGTAAAATGTATATAGGAAGGATAAATCAGGTTTGGAGGAAAACTGAATTGGTAATGCGCTGAAGGAGCCAGCATCCAGATAAATTAATGGATTTAGAGTTCATTTAAACCTTATGGAATAGTAATTTTTAACAGAGCATCGTGTCTTCATATATCCTGGAGCCCTGACTTGAGCCTGAGGAAGCCAAGAACTGCTCTGGAAATATTTCTATTATGAGCCATATATGTACTAAACCAAGCCGGCACCCAACCCTTTATAAAAACGAATGTTTGTGCTCCAAAGACTATTACACGACTATTCCATAGGTTTACTGATTTATTAAGACTCGTCCAGAGATCCCTCCAGAAATTATTATAACGATTACAAGCTATGCCAAACGAATTCACCCAGAAATTCTTACAGCATTTCACAGAAAGCTTCTTTCAGGTTTACCGATTTTTTTTTCAATAATTACCATCTCAGAGTAATAACTAGAGAAATCTTTCTACGGTAATACTTCCGAGAAATTATAAATAGGTTATTCTAGGTTTGAAAAAAAAAACGTGTAAAAATTTTTCGAGAAAAAAAAAACAAGAATTTCTTTGAAAGCGCTGTTATTTTGATCAGTTTTTTTTATTGACGTGAACTTTAACACATTTGGCTCGTTTAAGAGGGCCATAAAGTGTGTTTAAAAGCTAAGCCAGGAGGGCCTGCCTTCGAGCCCAACCGAGGGATCTCGCCAATTGTTTGATTCTTCGAAAGCCATTTACAAATTTTAGGGAAAAAAAAAACAAGTAAAGAACAAAAAAGAAAAACTATTTAAAATCATCACAATTATACAGTTTTCGAATCAAAACTGTTTTTACCTGTGATGATTTTCAAATAATTGGTTTCTCCTTATCTCCTTATCCTTATTAGATATATTTTTATCAGTATTACTTTGTGTCATTTTTGTACCACTCTTCCAGGAATTAACACATAGTTTATCACGGGAATTGTACCACAAATTCTACCAAAGATTTTCCAACAAAATCTATTAGAAATTCTTCCAGAAATTTTACTATAAATACAAACGGGGATTACTCATACATCTCTCCAAAAGTATTCAATTTAATAGTTCATTTAGGGTTTCACACCTCAAAATGCTACAGAAATGCTTCCTATAATTCCTTCAAGAGTTCCACTCGAGATTTTCCAGGGATTTTCTCTAGAAAATCCTGCTGGAAATTATGCGTTTAGTTGGGTAAATTTTACAATAATTATTTTATCAGTGATTCGGGATACTTATACAAAGTCTAGAAGCAATCCGGAGATCCTTAAAAGACTTCTTTCTTGTGGGAATTTATCATCTATTTTAACAGAATCAGTCATATTTTTAGGATATAGTTTAGACGTACCCACCTTTTTTCAGGGAAGGCTAGATGAGTGCCGAGGAAGATCACTTCCTAGATAAACGACTCTTTGAAGAAATTTTCAGAGTAAAATCTGGGAGGAATTCTTTGTAAAATTTGTGAAGGAATCGCTCAATGCACTACTGAAAAAACATCTTTGAATTATTAACTGAGCAAACATCTGAATTTCACTCCCATGGAATCTTCAAATACATATGGTGATATTTGGCGTAACGTCATGAGAAATCCTCACAGAATTTTGAAGAAAGGCCCTCTAAGAGATGACTGATTGGATTCTCTGAGGAATCTTTGTTAAAGAGTGATTCCTGATCAGTCTCTTTTTGATCACGTTTTCAGGCATGAGGTCTCTAAGTTCATACTTTAAGATACACAGCCGCTACCAGCTCTGTTGAATAAACACATGTCAATTGTATGTTAGCAAAGCGTCCCTTTTTTAAGCGTCCACATTTGACCCTGCACCGGGCCCCGAAAGCCCTAGCTGCGCCACTGTTTGGGAGTCACCTTTAGTCGGTTTATGGAGGAAAAATACGAGGCTTACTTAAAACTAGTTTTGAATTTTTGTCTCGCGGTGAGAAGATATTGGTAAAACATTAAAAAATAAGTCGACAATCATAATATCGAACTGTTCAAAGGCTATTTCACAGTAGTGAAGAAAAAAAAAAAGGTATGTGTACACCCAAATTATTTGAAGCATTTATAAGGGTTTATGTCGCTAGTTTGGCCATAGTTTGTTCGAAAGTTTCATACACATGTACGTCGGATACCACACATTACCTGCTTAATGAAGTATTGTTGGATTTTGCAAGGATCTTTTTGAAAAACTAATCAAATCCCCGGAAAACATCCTGCAAGATTTTTTGAAATAATTCTTAGAAGTAGCCACTCGTGACCTTACTTTTTACCTGTTCTACGAACATAAAAATGGCTAGTTCGAGCAAATTTGGATTATGAAGCAAACAGTAAATGGTTATAGTCGTACTTTCTTGCAATTCTATATTTATTAGACAATAATTTGTGACTCATATTGCAGAATTAGTATTCGTAGAACAGATAGACTTGAGATTATGAGAAAAAAAAAAAAAATTTTTTTTTTGAATAAACTTTTGGGGATTTTCTGTAGGATTCTTGGGAAGATATGCTACAGTAACAATTGGAAAAATCGCTGGAGGAAACTCTGGTCGAATTACTGTGCAAATTCGTGAAGGAAACTTTAGACAAATTTCTGGAGTGAACTCTGGAGGATATTATTATTATAATTATTCATCATCATTAGAGCGAATTTCAGCTCGAGGCTGATTCGTCTCTTTCCTGGAGGAGTCAAAAACAGTCCAGAAGAAATCTCCTTAAGTTTTTCCTCAAATTGTCTGAGAGATCCCGAAAAACTTATGGAATAGTCGCTCAAGAGACTCCAAAGCCTCTTGAATTTGGTACTGCGAGCAGAAAACGGAAAACAGTGGCGTTGAAAATAATTTTGGTTAAAAAATGCTCTATCCATTGAAAATGGCGGCTGTTTAGTACTTGCAGATACCACTACCAGCTCTGTAGTATGAATCAAATGGGCCCATATTACAGTATCAGAATATTACAACAGCCACACATATACATATCTGCGTGGTTAACCACAGGTGAATAATTTTGGCTGTTCTATTCCAATCGCCTTATCCTTACTTCATCACCTGTGGTTTGAACAACGCAAAAATTGAACAATAACATGAGGAAGTGTTCGGATCAAAGAAAGGCCGCCGTTCAATATCGCATACTCAATATTTAGACATAGTTAGAATACTGAATCTATCCATAATTGTAAACGTAGGTGGTACTTACGTGCTAATAATTGCAGTTCTTCCGTTCAGGTCATACTCATAGTAAAACCGTATGGGTTAGCCCCGTACTGGGAGGAGGAATCATCCAAATCCAACGGTTCCAGTTTGACTTTCTTGGACGAGTTCGGATCATCGGACGGATTTTGGCTCGGATTGACCATCGTTGCCAGGTGTCGATTCATGTGCGAGACAATGTTCGCCAGTACCCAGTGCCCGGTTCGATCCTGTGACACTCGTAGTTTCTTCTCGGATTGACACAGGGGACAAACGACGTACCCAACTAGGTTGCCATCTTCTCCGATTTCAACTGAAACCTGCACCGAACTGACCATGTTGCAGAACTCCACATTTGTAGGCGATCCGTCGCACCTGTAAAATACATTCAAATTTAGCCATTAGTTTAGGTTAAACAAGAAAAACTCAAATAGAATACCGATTGAAGTAGAATGTATGAATTCGCTCAGCCAGCAAGCGACCTTGTTCTTCGAGTGTCCCGCCACCTGCCTCTATGGCCGTGGTCACCTCCTTGCGACGTCGTTCTCGCATCCGGGTTAGTTCGTCCAATTTCAGGTAGCTACCGATACCTTTTTGGCGAAGGTAGACACCGATCATTTTGATTTGTTGCGCCTCGCCGCTCAAAATGTGGAAATTTTGTGGATTGCGATAAAATTTTCCGAAATACTTTTTCATTTGTTCTTCGTCGCTGGCCGAGATGCGCAAAATTTGTGGAATCTCTGAAATGGGAGTGAAAAACTCTGTTTGAAATAGGTAGGTATGTATTAGAAAACAAATATCTTCTATATTAAACAATTTATGTGTAGAATGATTTGAATGCTTATTTACTTCAAAGAAGAGTGCTACCAAGTTTTCCAGGATTTTTATGTTTGAAATTGAAACATTTCGAATCATTCATGAAATCAAATGAATTTACTAGAATTGAAAACTAAATCACCATACTGAAATTTTAGTTTGAAATTCGAGCGAAAGTTTTAATAATGATCCTTGGTATGTTCTAACTTTAAATGAGAACAACAGTCAAAGGTCTTCAAACTTTTCGCGGAACGTACGTTGAACAGCCCTGACATAAGGGATTATCTATTAATCCCGTGGTGATGACGTAGGACATCATTTTCGTCATCCCCTCGTCGTGTCACCCATATTGCATGAGGTTTTCACGATTTTCCCAAACCAGAAGTGGCCATCTTGTATTTCAAAATGGTGTCGGACATCGATCGACATCGTCATCGCCTCATTTTGACCGTTCCGAAAATACTCATTGCATGCGTTTTTAACAGTTTTCTCAAACTGGAAGTCGCCATCCTGGACTTCAAAATGGCGTCGGACATCGATTTTCGTCATCGTGCCCGTTCCGAGTATACCCATATTGCTTTAGTTTTTTACGATGTTCTCAAACGGGAGGCTGCCATCTTGGATTTCAAAATGGCGTTAGGTGTCGATTTTCATCCCCCGTCGCACTGTTCCGAAAATATCTATATTGCATGAGTTATCAACGAATTTCCTAAATCGGAAGTCGTAATCTTGGATTTCAAAATGGCGTCGGACATCGGTTTTCGTCATCCCCGTTCCAAATACATCCATATTGCATGGGTTTTCAAGAAATTTTAACATCTCGGAAGTCGCCATCTTGGATTTCTTTATTTGGAAATTAGTTTTATATGCCTGTAGTCCAACATTTTTTCTATAATTCTATACATTGATGAAGATGGATTTCTAAATTACTTCTAGAAATCCTAAAACAAATTACCACGTGGTTTATGGATAGCCCCAAACTCACGGTGTCTCTGGTAGAAAACATTAATATAAAAAAATCAGTATCGCTGAAACACCCACCAAATGAAAGCTTAGGCTTTCCCCTTTCATTTGAGACCGGTTTGAAAATGTTCTATCGGGGGGTCCTGAACATTTTTTTTTATTTTAGTAAGAGATAGGTACCATAGGTGATCTTCTTCCACCAATAGTGGAATAGGGGATACAATGAATCGCTTGTACCATATGATGACAACTCAATCGAACCGTAGAAGGCCATGACAAATATTTCCGGACAAACATTTGAAAAGGTGTCGAGAGGTTGAACCCTTTTTAGCTCGCCCACGCAAACTGAAACCACAACCAGAATGATAAGTGTTAACTTTTCCTGATAGTGGTATTGGTGAGCGTGATCGAGTTGATTTGGGCTCAACAGCGTCTTACAAAGCCATTGTTTTACAATGTCGATGTGCCCTTTTCAAATGTTTGTCCATATTTCCATAAAACAAGCTTGTTTTTGTTTTGGAAGTGTTGCCGTTTAGTTGATTATAAATTTAGCAAATAGTAAAATTGTGTATTTTCAATCAAAATTTACTTACTTATACAAAACTAAATTGTTTCCGAATAGTATTTAAATATTGTATTGAAAACAATGTTTAGAAATTTAAAAGATGTTCAATTAACAACCCTTATTTAGATTCAGTTGTATGCTATCGTCTTAAAGTTCAAATATATTTTCATAAGATATTGCTTTTTACGATTAGTAATAAACAAAGCGTTTGAGAAAACATTTACTCATGGATCATTACATTACAAATGGTTTCACAGATTGAACAAACAATTAAATTGGCAGCAATGGTAGGGAAATCGGCTGAAAAGTAATAACCCTGCATTGCTTAAGTTGTCGCGTTCTAAGGTTGTGCTGAAAACCGCTGGGTAGGTCATGACAGTCTAGCAGACAATGCGCATTGTTGATGGGACGTTTTTTGATGGATAGATAAAGTAAAGGAACGAGAATCAAAATAAAACAAAACCTGTTGGAAAGCAAACGTGGAATACAATTTGTGGTATAGAAATCAAATTAAATAGTGAATTTATAACTAATCTCATTCAAATAACGTGTAAATCATTAGTTTCCGTGAGCATTATTGCCGGTAAATTGTTAAAACTATCTAACTAGAACTATAAATTAAAAATAACATGCTATCTATTCTAGGGATCTTAAAACGTGTACGAAGAGGTTAAATAGTAAAAAATAATTGAGCTTAAACTAAGGGTTTAACGTCTACTTAGCCTAGTTGAATTATAGCGTGAGTAACTATAACCTTTATATGTACAATTATTGGAAAATACCTAATTGGAATACTATATACAGCAGAAAATATCAACTAGTGCACTCCGACTGAACACTGGTGGCAGGAGGTCCTAGAATCTAAACTATCAATTGTAAGTACAATGTTAAAACTCATAGAATCAGGCTAATGACAAAAATTTGAATTACAGTTTTAGCTGCTATTAAGCTGCTCAGAAAAGGTGGTGCGAGTTTCTAAAAGAAAATCCGAACAAACTAAAAAATTGATAATCGGATAACCTCAAACACGATGGTGAAATCAGGCAACTTTACGTTAACTCCCTGTGGTGTTTGCTCAGACACCTCGGATACCAATGAAGGTATGGTAGGATGTGACGCATGTGACCTTTGGTTTCATTTTCGATGCGTAGCTGTGTCGGACGAGTTCCTTGCAGATTTGGACAAATGGTTCTGTCCATCTGAGCTCTGTCAGAAAGCTGGAGAAGAATTCACCAAGAAGCGAGATGAGCGAAAAAAAGGTACAAAAACAAAGGGATCGAAGTCATTGGCACCCGAAGAATCAGATAAATCCAGCGTGAAATCTGACCGTCCGTCGGGATCGACATTGGAAAAGCGTCTGAAGGCATTAGAGAAGGAGCAGAGAGCCAAGGAACGGGAGATGGAGGAAGAGCGGATCTTGAGGGAAAAACGGATGGAAATGGATCGGATTCTGAAGGAGAGGCAGCTGAAAATCGAGAACGAATTAAGGGAAAAAGAAATGCTGCTCGAAAAGGAGATGCTAGAGCAAGCACTTCGCGACGAGAAAGCCCATGCTGATCGTATGCAACAGATGCGAGAATCGTATCAAAATGCGATCAAAGGAGTTAAAAGCATGACGATGACAACCCTTGGCGTTGAATCGAAGTTCGAGAATGTTGAAGAGAAGATATTTGATGCAGGAGAAGGTCGATCGTCGCAGCAAAAGTTGTTGAAGACTCCCTTGCGTAATCCAGGCGTTTCATTTCGGTCGGGTCCGGAAAAGCACAAGAAGTCGGTGGAGAAAAATAGCCATCGTGCTGAAAAGTCTGAAGAAAGTTCGGAAGAAGAGTACAATTCCATCAACGAAAGCAGTGATGAAGAATCCAACGATGCCTATGGCAATTCGGAGACCTCATCGGAAGAAAACCAAGGAGAATCACAGTACGAATCGGAGAAATCAACATCGTCCGAAGACAATTTGCGCCGGAGGAAAAAGCGAGTGCCACACGGGCTGGGGCGGCAACTGACAACACCAACAAAAGCTCAGTTGGCCGCGCGCAACGGACTTTCCAAGAAGCTTCCTGTATTTACTGGAAACCCTGAAGAGTGGCCGCTGTTCATTGGCAGTTTTGAAGCATCAAATAAAGCCTGTGGATTCAATGATGTTGAAAATTTAGTACGCCTGCAGGAGAGTCTTAAGGGGTCGGCCTTAGAAAGTGTCCGGGGACAGCTATTATTGCCGAAGTCAGTTCCGAAGGTAATTAACAAACTCCGACAACTCTACGGGCGTCCTGAACAGTTACTGCACTGTCACCTGGAAAAGGTGAAACGACTCGACCCTCCAAAAGCGGACAAATTAGAAACGTTCGTTCCTTTCGGAAACGTGGTAGAACAACTGTGCGATCACTTGGAGGCAGCAGGCTTGAAGGATCACTTAGTCAACCCACTCCTCATTCAGGATTTAGTGGATAAATTACCGGCTGGTGACAAGCGAGGATGGGTTCGATACCGAAACAAAAAGAAAACTGTCACGCTGCGGACCTTTTCAAACTTTCTCTCTAAAATAGTTGCGGAGGCATGTGCAGCAAACGTGTGTCTTCAGAGCAAACAAGAATATAAACCTAAACAAGTACAGATAGGTGGAGCGCGGAACAAGGAGAAGGGGGCGGTTTATTCGCATAGCGTGACTGAAAATCCAAATAATAGTTCCGTTACCGTTGAAGAACAAAAGCTGAAACCATGCAAGGCTTGCAAAAGAACGGATCATCGCCTCCGTTTTTGCCAGGACTTCAAAGGAATGAGCTTTGATGACCGCAAGAGCATGATTGAAAAATTCAAGCTTTGCGAAGTTTGTCTTAACGATCATGGTAACGCTCCATGTAAATTTAAAATCCGCTGCAATGTGGGAGAGTGCCAGGAGCGGCATCATCCACTACTTCATCCGATGGAAAACTTAGTCGTTTTGAACACGCACATCCGTGTACCGAGCTCCATTATGTTCCGGATGGTTCCAGTTACATTACACTGTGGAACGAAAAACGTCACGACACTGGCCTTTCTTGATGAAGGATCATCAATCACCCTGATTGAACGCTCGCTCACGAATCGTCTGTACGCTGAAGGAATTAAGTGGCCGCTTACCATTAAATGGACCGCCAATGTCACTCGTGAAGAACCAGACTCCAAGATGCTAAATTTGTGGATCACCGCTTTAGGCAATGAAGAGAAGCTTCCCCTTTATGCAGCGCATACTGTAGAAAAATTGCTGCTTCCGAAACAGTCCCTCAAATCGACTGCCCTAGCCACGAAGTATAGCCATCTACGAAACATATCAATCGACTCGTATTCAGACCAGCATCCTGGACTGCTTATAGGTCTAAATAATCTTCATACCATCGCACCTATCGAAGCCAAGATCGGGAAGATTGGAGAGCCTGTAGCAGTGCGATCGAAGCTCGGCTGGTCGGTTTATGGTCCTACGTCAGAACGAAAAGAGAGTGCAGAAATCGTTGGACATCATCATGGAATCAGTAATGAGGATCTTTACAATCTACTGAAGGAACATTACGCTGTAGAGGAATCAGTTGTAGCGGTAGTTCAAGAATCCAAGGACGAAAAAAGAGCGCGAGAAATTCTTGAGCGAACAACTATCCGAGTAGGTGACCGTTTTGAAACAGGCCTATTGTGGAGAACGGACGACATCTCGTTTCCAGACAGCCTTCCTATGGCATTTCGGAGGCTAAAACAACTAGAGCAGAGACTCGAAAAGTCACCGCATTTGTACGAAAAGATCAGAGAATTAATTGATGATTATCAGCAAAAAGGATACGCTCATTTGGCTACGACGAAGGAATTGACCGACACCGACCCACAAAAGAGATGGTATCTTCCGTTGAACTACGTACAAAACCCGAAGAAACCCACAAAAATTCGGCTGGTATGGGACGCTGCGGCTACGGTGAACGGTATATCCCTAAACAGTCAGTTACTGAAAGGCCCCGACATGCTCACGCCGCTAACAGCCGTACTCAGTCTTTTTCGAGAGCGTCGTATTGCCTTTGGGGCCGACATACGCGAAATGTACCACCAACTACGCATTCGTGAGGACGACAAGCAAGCTCAACGGTTCATATTCAGGAAGAATCCCCAAGACGCGGAGCCGAGCGTGTACATCATGGATGTAGCAACATTCGGGTCCAGCAGCTCCCCTTGTTCGGCCCAATATATCAAAAATCTCAACGCGTCGGAGTTTTTAGTGATGTATCCAGAGGCGGCGGCTGCTATCATTGACAAGCATTACGTCGATGACTATTATGATAGTGTCGACACTGCCGAAGAAGCAATTCGCCGTGCAAAAGAGGTACGTTTCATCCACTCTAAGGCAGGTTTTGAAATAAGAAACTGGGTTTCGAACTCCGACGAGGTTATTCAAAGTCTGGGAGAACGAAATCCAATGCAAGATGTTCATTTCAACGTCGACAAATCAACGGAAAACGAAAGAGTCCTTGGAATAGTCTGGAGTCCAAGACAGGACACCTTTTCATTCACAACCGATCATCGCCCGGAACTAAAACCATTCATAGATGGTACTCGTCGACCAACGAAACGGTTGGTTTTAAGCTGCGTCATGAGCTTTTTTGACCCACTTGGACTTCTAGCACCGTTCACGATCCACGGCAAAATACTCGTTCAGGATCTATGGAGAACGGGATGTGGCTGGGACGAAGAAATAGACGAAGGTGCCCTACAAAAATGGAAACGCTGGACAAGTTTGTTATCGCAGGTGGCAGATATTCGAATCCCTCGTTGTTACATCGGCGATGCTTTTTCAACGGCAATCGAGTCTCTTCAGCTGCACATCTTCATGGATGCAAGCGAGCATGCTTACGGATGTGTTGCTTACTTCCGGACAGTGGTGGACGGTAAAGTGAGGATTTCTCTTGTGACTTCCCGTTCGAAGGTAGCGCCGCTAAAACGCCAATCTATTCCTCGTCTTGAGTTGATGGCGGCGGTACTAGGATCACGTTTGCTACGCACGGTTCAACAACAGCACTCCCTTCCAATACTAAACTATTTTCTATGGTCAGATTCCCAAACGGTTCTTAGCTGGATTCGTTCTGATCAGCTGAAATATAAGCAATTTGTAGCGTTTCGCATTGGAGAGATTCGAGAACACACGAATATCTCAAATTGGCGGTGGATTTCCACTAAAACGAACATTGCTGACGTAATAACAAAATGGGGTCAAGGACCTCCACTAGAATCCAACAGTGCATGGTTCAATGGACCAAAATTCCTTTTGGAGTCTGAAAACCGGTGGCCAGTGGGACTTCTGCCGGCCGTCGATACAAACGAAGAAATGCGCTCATCTGTTCTGCATCATGAAGCTGTGAACGTCGATCCAATCATCAATGTGAATTCAACAAATAAGTTCGTTCGTCTTCTTCGTAGTACAGCCTACGTCATTCGATTCATCGCAAACTGTCGTCGAAAGGCCGTAGATCATCCCATATTTGTGTCCAAGGCTACTCCTAAACAAGAAAGTCTGCTAATAGCGGAACCAGAAGCAGTTCAACAACCACTACAACAAGACGAACTATGTGCGGCTGAAGTTGCCTTATGGAAACAGGCTCAACGCGATGGATTCATGGAAGAATTGAGAATTTTAGATAAAAACCAACAATGTGAAGGAGCTCCGAAAAGAATAGCCAAGTCAAGTCCATTATACAAAATGAATCCCATTCTGGACACCGAAGGAGTTATGCGTGTCGGAGGAAGGTTACAGCAAGCTGAGTACGCTACGTTTGATATGAAGCATCCAATAATCCTTCCCAAGGGACACGCGATTACCAACATGCTGATTCTGCGCTACCATGAGAAGTTTGCCCATGGGAATAGAGAAACCGTGTGTAACGAACTTCGCCAGCGGTTCCACGTTCCCAAACTACGTCAAGCTATTCGTCAAGCAGTGAAGAATTGTATCTGGTGTCGTGTTAACCGCTGTCTACCACAAAATCCAATGATGGCACCGCTGCCTGTGCAGCGAGTAACACCACAGCTACGCCCGTTCAGTTCCGTCGGCATAGATTATTTGGGACCTGTAGAAGTATTGGTAGGCCGACATTGGGAGAAAAGATGGATAGCACTCTTTACGTGCCTAGCAGTACGCGCAGTGCACCTAGAAGTTGTGCATGGCTTAACAACACAAGCATGTCTAATGGCAGTCCGGCGGTTCATTTGCAAACGTGGGACACCAGACGAATTTTTCTCCGACAATGGAACCAATTTTAAAGGAGCATGCAACGAGCTGGAGAAGATTAAGCAAATCGACCGAGAATGTGCTGAAAGCGTGACTAGTTCCACTCTTAAGTGGAATTTTATTCCCCCGGGTACTCCACATATGGGCGGAATCTGGGAACGCATGGTGCGTTCCGTGAAGGAAGCGTTAAAAGCACTAAACGATGGTCGTAAACTTACAGATGAGATTCTACTAACTTCGTTGTCTGAAGCAGAGGATGCGATCAACACTCGGCCGTTGGTGTACCTACCACAGGATGCTATGGAAACCGAGGCAATAACTCCAAACCATTTTCTACGAGGAGTGATGAAGAAGGCTGATTTCATCATCGATGACTCTGCAGACTTCGCTGTGGCTTTGCGAGATTCATACAAACGGTCGCAATATCTAGCAAATCAGTTGTGGCAGCGTTGGTGTAAAGAGTATTTGCCCACCATTAACCTACGATCTAAATGGGTCGAAGATCGAAAACCATTACAGGTAGGTGATTTGGTATTCATAGTTAACGAGGGACAGCGGAAGAACTGGACTCGAGGCATAGTTCACGAGGTATTTGAAGGCAACGATGGTAGGATTCGTCAAGTGAATGTTCGAACGACAAAAGGTATATCAAGAAGGGCTGTTAACAACTTAGCGATTATAGAAGTTACTAGTAAATCCGGCATCTCCGGAACAGGATCAGAACCGGAGTTACGGGCTGGGGTGTGCTGAAAACCGCTGGGTAGGTCATGACAGTCTAGCAGACAATGCGCATTGTTGATGGGACGTTTTTTGATGGATAGATAAAGTAAAGGAACGAGAATCAAAATAAAACAAAACCTGTTGGAAAGCAAACGTGGAATACAATTTGTGGTATAGAAATCAAATTAAATAGTGAATTTATAACTAATCTCATTCAAATAACGTGTAAATCATTAGTTTCCGTGAGCATTATTGCCGGTAAATTGTTAAAACTATCTAACTAGAACTATAAATTAAAAATAACATGCTATCTATTCTAGGGATCTTAAAACGTGTACGAAGAGGTTAAATAGTAAAAAATAATTGAGCTTAAACTAAGGGTTTAACGTCTACTTAGCCTAGTTGAATTATAGCGTGAGTAACTATAACCTTTATATGTACAATTATTGGAAAATACCTAATTGGAATACTATATACAGCAGAAAATATCAACTAGTGCACTCCGACTGAACACTGGTGGCAGGAGGTCCTAGAATCTAAACTATCAATTGTAAGTACAATGTTAAAACTCATAGAATCAGGCTAATGACAAAAATTTGAATTACAGTTTTAGCTGCTATTAAGCTGCTCAGAAAAGGTGGTGCGAGTTTCTAAAAGAAAATCCGAACAAAGGTGGTATAGCGAAAAATAGGTGCTTGTGTCGCGTGATAAGTTTATACACGTATTGTTTTGGGTCAACATTTTGGTTTGCTGATTAGAGGTATGACTGTTAATAACTATAACAAATATAGCCCTATTTCACACCTCTCAATAAATATACTACACTCTGTCAGGAAACCGAAAAGCTACGAAGACAACCGTTCGAAGATTTCGAACCATTCGAAGATTGTGTTTAAATAATCTGTGTCTGCAACCGTTATCAGCAATAGTGGTTGATATTATTGAACATCACATTCTTCGCGACATCAGGATTAAATCCTGGTAAAATATATCGAGCTTGCACGTTGCAGGTTTATTTGTTCAGTAACCAATTTAAACTTTTGAATATAGCACTGTATTAATATAAATTCAATTTAAAACCAACCACACGAAGCATGTAATGATGCGAGAACAAAAATCTCACCAAAATTAAAGGGAAAACGTGGTAGACACAGTACTACCGATAATGCAAAAAGAAAAATTCAAAATCAACAGACTTAACCAACCAATTCAGGGTTTTTTAGAGGTAACACATCTACACTTTGATTTGAACGATAATTCAGAAACTGTATTAAAACCTGTATACCTCTGAGATGAGCCAGCCTCGGGCTGCAAATCTCGTTAAAAAAGATAATAACAATTATAATTAAAACCTGTATTATACTGTAGTAACGTTCAGGGGTTAGTTGATTATGTGACGCCCAAAACGGGGGTTGGCCTGGGTAGTTCGATCTGCAAGCGATGGAGGAGGGTCCCTGTCGATTATCGAGCATAATTCCGACATCATCGGGTCTCAAGGCCGATGTAAAGATACTGGCGTAAAATTGCTGCTTACTGTTGCTTCTGGCGTTCAAAAAAAAAAAAAAAAATGGCAATATTGAGAAAATCTGGAAGACACTGTTGCTTTTGAATAATTTTAGGTGTTTCATTGCTGGAGATTTGAAAATTGTTAATCTGTTCTGCGTTATAATGGGAGATAGTTCAATATTTCCTTGCCCATACTGTACCATACAATGTAGCTGGTCATCCACGAATACTTGGTCACATACGCAAGATGTCCACGAAATGGAAAAGTCTCGACTCGGACCAGCAGTGGAGCAGTTCTTCAATTGTACTGACGATCTACTGCTCATTGGATCACCCGACGACAAAAAAATTCCTTGCATATAACACTAGGTATTGTAAATGCAATTTACAAAAAAAGTTTAATTCATTGATCCAAATAATGTTAAGAAATGGGTAAGCATCAGCAGTTTGATTGTGTGATTCATAGAGATGACCTTAGAATTAATTCGTTTATCATAGGTGAGGATCATCAGTTGCCAACGCCACAGCAAATATGGATTCACTAGCTGAAACTGTCAGAAGCTATTTAAAAAATCGGCATGTTTTGGAAGTGAAATGGGATCTCAGTTTGCTAGCAACTGCAATTTATTGTACTGTTCTGTAAATTATCTTTTTTCAATGAAAAAATGTATTTCAGGCGCTGATCAGGTACATAAAAGTTGTTTTCAAACGAGTATGGCTGATGATTTTGCAGAAAAGCTTGAGAACTTTTCAAAAACGTGGATTGAAGCAGGCTTACGCAATAGCTCGAAGTTCCATATTTGCGCTATCATATCTTGGAGTTTTATAAAATCACAAGAAGTGGTTTGAGCAAACACGGGAACCGACCCAGTGAAACCGTGCATTTCGATTTTCAAGTTGCTTAAAATCACATTAAGGTTCCGGAGAACTCCGAAGCATATGATCGACAGCTTCTTCGAGCTGTAGTAATGTACAATAGTGAGCATTTGTAAACCGTATTAACCGTATTTAATTTATCGATATATCGTGTTTGTAATTGGTTTAAATAAAATGGTATATTCATAGGCATTATGTGCACAAAATTGTATAGATTCTAAAATAAATTTTCAATAAAATGTAATTTATATGAAACATCTAGGAACGGGGCAATATGGTCATAGCCGGTCAAAGCTATCTTATCACAAAAATAGATAACCAAAAATTGCATGTCATTTTAGCAGTTTAATTGCAATATTGTTATCGCACGTGATTTCAATTAAAACTAGAATTTTTAGCTGGTTAAACTTATTTGAACGACTATGTTTGAAAACTGAAGCTCTTAGAACAATGATTTATTGAACTGTCAGCAAAACATACCATTTCATGATTCAAATCAGACTTCAACCCAGTTTTTGTACTAAACTCTATCATACATTATTGTCTTCTTCTAAATTAAGCCTTGCAAATGGTTTTCCAATTAAAATAATAAGATTTAGTATGGTGGCTCATATTGCCCCGTAGGGGGGACCATTTCGCCCCGTATAGTGTAGAGTCACACACAAAATAGTGTTTTTCAAAAATGTTCCCAAAAAAATTCTAAGTAATCTTTTTACCAAAATACAACTGTGGTATGAAAGGAGATGCTGGTTAACTATTCGTAGTAATAGTTCTCATGGCTACCTAGATAAACATGGAAGAAAATGACTGTATGAGCCATAATTTAGAAATCAGTAATGAGAAAACGGCATTGTACTGTTTTGAAAAAAAATGTTCAGGACCCCCCGATAGAACATTTCCAAACCGGTCTCAAATGAAAGGGGAAAGCCTAAGCTTTCATTTGGTGGGCGTTTTAGCGATACTGATTTTTTTATATTAATGTTGTTCTACCAGAGACACCGCTCTCAAAAAATTATGCGTTGTGTAATCTTATGAATTTCCAGATCTGACATTATCTTTCGTTTAGACGAAGCATTGCACAAAATGACTTCATTTTGACAGTCATTAATCGTTTTGCCCCACTTTGCTCTTTATGAGAAGTTCGATCCTACAAAGTTGTCATCTGTACATGTCAACTTTTTGTTCCACCCTAATATGCACCGTTTGTTATTGCTCGCCACCCACCGCACTCACCTTTCGCTTCCCGCTCGATTATTTTAAGCTTCTCATCATTGATCGCTTCTAGGGCGCAGTTTGCCGAATAGCCGCAAAAATCCAGTATATTCATGATGCGCTCCGGAATGAGTCCCACATCGCGCTGGATAAGCATCCAGAACCGTTCCTGTTGGAAACAAAAAATTCCACCATCATCACAAAACAAGATTTCCCACCCGAAAAACCAAAACAAAGATCGAGAAAGCTTTTCAGCCGAAAAATTGCGCGCAATCCCTTCCCGCTAACTCACCTTCACAAGCTCCATCGGAGAGGGCTCGTAGTGTTCCTCCACCGCCCACCAACTGGTCCCGATTCGGTTCAACTTTTCAGTGCAAAATTTTCACTTTTTGCTGTGCTGAGAAATTGAACGCCATTAATCAAACACGGGAACATTGAAGTTTGACATCGAAAACTGCACTTTATCACGCCACACGAACGCAATAAACATTCACTCACACATGGATCCGAATGGTTCTCCATCGGCTCTCCACATTTTATACGCTTCGGATTTGGGCACCAATCGACGCTGTTTTGCGGCACATTCTCAAACATTGGCAAACATTTGGAAACGCTTGGAAAATGTGTTGGTAAGCAGCGGCGCGAAAGCTTCCAAGTGCTTGCGGAGCTTTGGCACGCTTTCGTTTTTTGCCGCCTGCCGCCCAAAGCTTCTACGAACATCGTCATGATGCAAGTCGGGCGGCTTGCGTTCGTTTCTGTGCTTTCAGTCGACAGGAAGTGGGTGGTGGGAGATAAAGCTTTAGACAAATATTTGCACATCAATATTTGTGCAAATATATTTGGTTAGTACACATATGAAAAATAAAATGTACATGTACGTCCTTGCAAATGACAAAAACTGTCGATCTTACCAGGAATGGTCACTCAATCCATAAGGCAGTGGCTACATGTAATATTCCTGAAAGTACCTTTTGTATGAAGCTGAAGGCAAGGTGTGCATTGAAAACCCACTGTATTGACGCAGGAGGAGACTTTTACTGTAAACTTGGATAATTGATAGCGCAAAGGTTGTCTTCCCAATTGATGGACAATGATTCAAACTCCAGTTGCCTAGCAAAAAGCGTTCAATTATGGAATATCCGTACTGGCGGCAAATCAATAAAAAATAATTGATCGTGAGAGATCGATACATCTTCCGAACTTATCGATGCTTTCCATGGATTCGATGAAGCTTCAGTGGAAAGTAAGGGTCCGTCCATTAAGGGACAGCACCTAAGCAACCTGCAGCTTGAAATACTAATAGACAAACGAGCAAACTCTCGAGCTCGCCTGAGCTTCAGTTGAAGCACATCACTGCTAAAGACTCGTCAAGTTCATCTGGAAACCCTCCACTTCCAACTGACAACATGTACAACAGAGAAGAATTTCTTCAAAAAGCTTCCGAATTGTGCGAAAGCGAATCGTTCACGACCATCAGCAGTGGATACGAGCATCAAATTTCGTAGTTATTCACTTATATAATATATAATATAATTTCATAGTTATTCGAAGAGATGGAACAAAATAAGAAAAGCAACAAAAACAACAAGAAAGCAAAAAAAAAAAGTTTGAGAATTAAAAAAAAAAAAACAAGAGAATAAATTATATAAAGCGACGTACGAAGACAAATAAGCATAAGCTACGGGTGTAAACAATATTGTTCGGATTGTAATCTTGTGAGTATGTAATAAAAAATAAGAACAAAGTAACTCATCATTCGTGGTTACTCTATGTTTGGGATGGTTGAATAAATTAAATTGAAATTCAAGGCACAAGGTGTTGAATTACCTTTTGCATTTTTATTTTTTTTATGGTTTATTTTTTTTTTTTAAATATGTGTTCTACTGAAGGATTAAAAGCCTATCGTTGGCAAAAGTTTGAATGAAAAAATACAGATTTTAGCATTATCTAAAGCGAAAATAGGATGATAATTTCTTAACTGCGCAAAATTTGGTGCGTACACGGTAACCCATTCAAACAGAAATAAAAAAATATTAGAATTGACATCATATCATAACGATATTCACCTCACTGAAAACCCTCAAGACCTTCGAGCGAAAAGTTACGTCAGTTCTTATTTTCAATAGAAATTCATTGAAAATTGATTTCTCTCGGTAAAAGGCACGGTGTTCATTTTACCACCCCTGTTCATTTTACCACCACTTCCCCTACCTACACTGCTGCTGGCGTTGGTTTCTCAAGGCATTCCTGGATCTGTTGAGCAATGCCTACAGAACTTACGAAGCATACTCTTCTTCTTGGCATTACGTCCCCACTGGAACAGAGCCTGCTTCTCAGCTTATTGTTCTTATGACCACTTCCACAGTTATTAACTGAGACCTTTCTTTGCCAAAGTTGCCTTTTTTCGCATTCGTATATCGTGTAGCAGATACGATTATACTATATGCCCAGGGAAGTCAGGGAAATTTCCATTACGAAAAGATCGTAGACCGACCGGGAATCGAACCCAAACACCTTCAGCATGGCTTTGCTTTGTAGCCATTCGGCTAAGGAAGGCCCCATTTTCGAAGACACTCCTTTAGATTTTTTTCTAGCATTCTGCTTGGGATTAATATATAACTCCATAAAATCCTTCCAGGATCCCTCCAAAATTCCCTTTTCCTGGTATTTTATCTGGAAATCTAGCGTATTGGGAGCCGTGGGATCGAAGCCCACCAGAACGATTACATTATTTTTCACAATTTTACATCTCAATTTGTGGAAATTCTTGATAAAATATTACCTTAGACTGATAAAAAAATCGTTTTTGTATGTCTCTAAGAACTCCTCCTAAGAACTTTTTTAGAGATTCGTACAGATTTTTTTTTTCGAAACTAATTTTTTTTTTGAAACATTTACAGAATTTGCATCAAGCTTATGATCATTCAGAGTAATTTCACCAGAAACTGCTAAGATTAGCGCAGGATTCTTCTTACATAAATTTTTCGAGGATTAAATCAGAAATTTCACATAAAACATCTCCAAACATTGGTAAGGGAGAGATTCCCCAAGAAATTGGTCCTGGGATTATTCAAAGCAGTGCACCTCAAATATGTTTTGGATGCTATCCTAGAAATTTTCCCAGAAACACATTTTAGATTTTTCAAAGAAGTTCACAGAATACCTCCGATGATTGTGGTTTGTTAAGGCATTTCCCTAGTATATTTATAGCATACAGAAACGAACTAGTCGTGGGCTGAAAGCCTCGTAAATTAATAATAATAATAATATTTATAGTGTTCCTTACCAGTTTTGTTTTTCAGGAATTAATCTAGCCATAATAAGATCTATGACGTTTCATGCACAAATAAATTCTGCCATTTTTTTGTATTTCATAAAAACAAACATTTCAAGAATATTATCGAGCAATTCTCTTTGGAGATGTCTTGAGAACTTCCCAAAAAGTTCTCCGAAAATTCTTATAGAGAATTCGGAAGCTTTCAAGAGTTCTTTCAGTCCTCAAATGTTGTAATTTGATTTCATACAGGAATAACATCCTAAAAGTATCGTATTGATTTAAAAAAAAAAGCATTTGACAAAGTCCCGCATGATCTCGCTATTGCAAAGCTTAGACACCTAGGTTTTCCAAATTGGATAGCTCTATGGTTGCAGTCCTATCTAACGTAGCGTAAGGCGTTCGTCAGTATCGACGGCACGCGTTCCCGCGTAATCTCAATCACGTCGGGCGTGCCGTAGGGTAGCGTATTAGGACCGCAGGTATTCATTCTCTTCATTCATTCTCTTCATCACCTTTGCTTCCGACTAAAATCGAAAAAATTGTTGCACGCGGACGATTTGAAAATTTACAGGGTAATCAAGTCTCATTTGGATTGCTGTGCGCTCCAGAACGATATAGATGAGCTTGTGAATTGGTGCCAGGAGAACGGTATGGAGCTGAATATAAAAAAATGTAAATCTATTGCATTCTCTCGTCGACACTAACGAATTAATTTTGAGTATATGGTCGGATCGGAACAGATCGAATGCGTGGAATCAATACGCGACCTTGGAGTTACTGTCGACAGCAAACTACGTTTCAATGAGCATGTCTCGTCTCCCTCACAACCGCAAAAGCTTTTGCCGCTCTAGGATTTGTTCGTCGTACCACCAATTATTTTTAGGATGTATATGCACTCAAGTTGCTCTATTGCTCATTAGTTCGTAGTATTTCAGAATACGCAGTTTGTGTGTGGTCACCCCATCACACGACACAAATCGTCCGGTTGGAGAGAGTCCAGCGTAGTTTTATTCGATATGCTCTTCGTCAACTACCATGGTCAGATCCCGTAAAACTGCCAGAATACCCAGCCCGCTGTAGACTGATAGATATCGAAACACTGCTTCCAGACGCAACAATTTACAGCGACTTTTCGTATTCGACTTTTTAAAGGGGAATCTAGATTCTTATTAATGTTCGAATCCTCTGAGCAGAATCTCAATAGAGAAACTTAAAAGTAGATGGAGTACCGTGTACCTTTTAATTCCGCTCCTAAATGCTTATCTTTGACAGATACGCGTATTTCGACTACCACTTGCAGTCTTCTTCAGTGTCAGTTACTCGTATCCACTTAGTGGATTATACATTTTTTTCTCAGTTTACTCGTACACATAACTAATCTCTAATAGTGACCAGAGGAACTCTGGAATGTTCTTGTGGCCGAAGTTATTCCGGTGGGTAACTGGGTCAAATCGGGTAAAAACAGCTACTTTGAATTAGTTATCTTTATTTATTTGCAATGACAATCATTTTAATATGCATAATTCATTAACATCCGATATTCAACACTATAAATGAAGAACCGGCTATAGATTTATTGGATACTAAACCTTTTCAATCCTCGAAAAGTATATATCAAACACAATAGTTCATAAAGAGGCGTTCCCATAAGCTTGGTACAGATGTTTATATAAAAAACGGGCACCTTATAATAAATTTGTGGTGTCCCGGAAAATTCGAAAATAATCATTTGTAGGATCAATCAAATGCAGGAAACAATTTGATTCGCTCCGACAAAACTCAAAGATGCTCTCTGGTCTTGATTTTCTAGACATAGAAAAAATATTCGAAAGTATTTGACATGAACGTTTGATTGTAAAATTTTAAAAAAAAACTTTATTTCCCTACAAACCATGTAAGAATAATTTCAAAATATCTGTCTCATCTGTCAATTGTTTCTTCACGTTAATTATCAGAACTTCAACACCGATAGATTTCCTGTAAGAGCTGATGTTACTGAATACACAATTCTGGGACCAATATTTGATAATATTACCACGACTGACTACAAGGAGCACGTAAGTTTATTCATCGCTCAGGTCTCAGAAATAGACATACCGAGGTATAAGAATGGCTAATTAATTATACCAGGGTACAACCGCCAATAAAAGCCAGTGCATCCGGTTTGCTGTGAACGTTCTCAGTAATAGGAGCTTGACTCTGACTTGACGAAAGCCTGCATAGCTCTCATAGGTAACGCAATCATTAGGTGTATGTAGAATCGATAGATGCGTCATCTAGCCGAGCCTATTCGAGCATAGCTTATGAATATGTATAAACAACAAAATTACTCTGGCTGCCGTTTTGAACACTTCAACACAAAACCACCCCGATTTCATCGGGATTCATGTTTGACAATACTTTACGCTGGAGTGGCTAATTTACATCTGTCAGCTACGAGGTATCGGTCTATTATTATTCGCTTCAACATGCAAATCTTCATTTGATTTGCGATGATTGATACTCAACGTTGTCGATCCGATGCGGCTTCAAGTGGCGCTGAAACGCGTAACTGCTGAAAGTTCTGATTTCAACAAATATAGTTTACTCGCCCATTCGGCAGTCATCGATGAAATCTTGGACCGCCATTTAGAACTAGAACCCGGTGATTAAACACCCAGTTTGCCGAGAAAACAATCGAGAGATGTTCCGTGAGCACGCACCGAGATCCGATGGAACAGATTAAACAGGTGGAACATTTTTTAGCTAGAAACCGTGAATGTTAATTTCAACACGCGTACACGTGTATGGGTCCATTTTCTCAGCATTGTTACAGGCGATGCGTGAGTGTTCGCACCGACCGTGGAAATTTTAGGCGCAGTCAATTTGTTCGGTCAAGCGTTGAACAAATGTTGTTTGATGGAGGAATTGGATCGAAATATATTAGTTATGCTGAAAGTTGTTGGACACTTGTTTTAAAGGTTATGCCATGTGATAGAGAAGGAAATGGAAGGAAATGCGACGAATTACATTTGGAACATACAGTGTCCTGTATCAATTTCAACAGTTTAATTTCCATTCTTTAAATGTAGTTAAAAAATGTGCTTTAAATTTGTTCTAGCATGAGTTAACGTTACTCCGCGTTTACTATCTCATTTTGAACTAAATATCCTATGCCATCCCGAGCAGAAGCGAAGTTCTGACCATCAAATCAAGATATTGATTTGATTGACATAAGAGATAAAAGATCTGAAGGTAGGGGAACTTACGTATTCTCGGCAGCTTAAGCCGATGCCGTGCTTCTTTTGTAATTTTCTCGGACATCAGTAGACAAATTCCGTGGTTTTCTATTTACATTTATGCGTTGCTCAATCCTCTATCGATTCACACCGACAGACTTGTCAAAATGCTTTTGGAAACGTTTTTACAACGCTGCGAACATCCCTTGTCAGTGTGACTATTGTCGGCAGCCTCAATCTCTTCGGCAACTTTCCCATAACAACTGCTGGTGAATCTCTTCGGCAGCTCCAAACCAGTCGAATTTTGAGGCGTGCTCATTTGAATTGATGACATCTCCGGCGATATCGTTTGTTTAGTCTCGAAAATCTCGCCAGCGGGAAGCGGGCAGAACAAAGAATCATCTGAATGTTTCCACTGATGTGTTTTGATAGAAAAATACTGTATATTTGGAGTTTGAAATTTGGTTGCCGATAATAGTCGAATGGTGCCGAAGCCGTAAGTCTCCCTATTATCTAAATTAAATTCCTGGAACTTCTGAGCCATAGCAAAATTTGATGTTTGCAGATCTAATGAATAGCTCGCTGATAATGGTTAGATCTTACAAAAGCTAAATATTATATGCTAATGGTATTCCAGGAGTAAATTGTAGATATCATTTTCAGATATTTTATCTCTTATTTCTATCAAGTTAATATCACTTTTAGATACCCATATCAAAATTTGCTATTATTTGCTATTACCAATCGCAACATGATTTTCTACCATCACTTAACTGGTAAAAATAAATTTGGCGTAACATTTTTAGAAGCTGTTTTTGACTTATTATAACAAATGAACAAGGCTAAAATTAGGTTTATTTACTCGTTCAATTATTTTTGAGATTATTGCTCATTGAGGTCACACGGCACGTAATTATAAGTTATAATTTATAACACTTAACATAACATAACGTCATTATAATCACCTCATCGATTTGAAGAAGCAAATCTCAAGTACCACTCTATATATCGATGTATCACTATATTTCTAAATAGGTAAGGCACAATCCGCTAAAATTTACATTGTTACTTTTAATTTTCTTGGTTGGGTGATAGTACTTTTAACTTATAATTAGATGAAAAACCAAATTTAGTACTATATCATTTAATCCCACTAGAGTTTGTATCCTTTGACAGATAGGGTAATAAATATATTTTGGACCCCTATATATTTTGGACCCCCTGGGCCATTTTCCTGCAAATTTCTCAGTTTAAGTCGAAAGACCAACTCAATTCGCATGCCATTTGGAAAGATAGTACTATTCCACACTCGCATCAACCGTGTGTACAAAGAAACTAGTGTCGTGAACTTTGTCGCCCAACCATAAAAAATGCCGGGGGTCCAAAATATATACTTTGAGGGTCCAAAATGTTTTGGTGTGTCCAAAATAATGAAATACAGTGCTTCACAATTCAATTATTTTCGACATTTTTTGGATCCTACATGATCGTAGGGGTATTTTTATCTCGCAGGGGAAGTTTTTCTCTACATTTTGGCATGTTCTTTGACTTGGTTACGCTGTGCAATTAATTAATTGGGACAAAAAACTAAAATCACTTCCTTAGGGGGTCCACAATAGGACCGTTACCCTACGCGTATATCGACCTCAAATGAAAGACCGTCTTCAGTGTCGTGTACTAGAAGTCGAATCTAGTACACGAAACTGAAGACGGCCTTACAGTTGAGGTCGAAATACGCCTATCTGTCAAAAGATACAAACTCTTGTAGAATTAAATTACATAGTACTAAATTCGGTTTTTCATCTACTTATAGGTATTCCACTAAACAGCTCGAAGATTTATTATCTTAACTTATGTCATTATTATAACAGGGAATATTGATAATTAACACACCACCTTGTGTAATTATGACAGAACACGATTACGCATCCCAGCTGATGTATCCGGTTTCCTGTGAATATTCTAAGACAATAATGTTCTATACAAAACGATAAGAATAATTAAGGTGAGCATCTGTGAATAGACAGAAAATGTTCCAATACAGTCATGTAATATAAGTCATGCACACTCTATAGGCAACGCCACTGTTTCATTATAATGAGCTAAAAATAAGTTTCTTGTGATTATTGTTATTGTTTTTCATATTTCTGAGTCAAGGTCAATGTTGTGGAGGCGTATCAATGCAAAATCAACACAAAGTCTCAATGAAAATCATTCGATCTGGAAATTGGGTTCATGTTAACATTCAAGTATCCAACCACTCAGCTGTTATAGCTTAGCTTAGCTTAGACTGACTACACATATCAATGGTTGCTATTCCGTGATTGACCGAAGTCAGTGAAAATGCACAAAGAATCAACTAGAAGTTCGGCTGGGATTGGCCATAATCTTCTTCAGTGTGCATAATTCAGTGCCTCTATTTATACAGGGTCAATAACGGCGCCGGCCTTGCAGTCAGGTGGGATTGGGGGAAGGAATGTTAGTGTGTAACCTTTGCTATTTGGAGACCGTGTTTGCCTCTGCATCTCCACAAAGGTTACTGGGAAGGATGTTTGTTAATGGGGAGGATCGTTGGGTCAAAGAATTCACTTTGATAAGTGATTAGACCATGATAAATAGTTTTTTGTCAAATATAAGTATGCTTTTATGAAAATATAATATTTTCATTTGATATGAACAATTTCCATGTAAAGGAAAACCATGCCGACACTTGAGGTGACGAACCATTCAAAGTTTTTTGAACAAATATCCAAACGCAACACTCCCACAGCTGCCAGGACGAAAGCATGTGTTATCATATTTTACTTATTTGAAAAGAAACAAAAACTCGATTGGCTGGAACATCATAGAACACTCTTATTCTTATGCCGACACTTTCAGTGGCGAACCATCCAAAGTTTGTTGAATAAAGTGAACCTTTCGCAAGTCTACACTTGTAGTGTCGAACCATTCAAAGTTTCTTTTTATAATTACAAAAATAAAGACAAAAAGAAAGGGGTGTTTTGAAAACAAAAAAATGTTAAACATAAATAATTCATGAATTAGAGTTTATGTCGCCACTCACAGTGACGAACCATTCATAGCCTGCTGAAAAATCATATCCACGTCCCACCGTTGTATCGATTAAATGTGCAGTCATACAAATTTTATAGATTAGAAATAGTAGCATGAAACGAGCTCACCAATTGATCCGTCATCCTTGACTGAGCAGCAACAATCCGCATTCAGCTTAACTCGTTTGCTCGGCTATATAAAAGCACTCAAAGAAAATAGGCGCACGACCCGAGAGGAAAAACAACTGACGACTGCTCGGGCTTTCTTGACGCACTGCCAAGGAGCAATCGTCAAGGTCGAAGATCAAACAGAACTAACCGATCGCGGAACTTTTTCACTTCACTCGACCGACGCGCGACATGTTTGATCCTGCCCTCGTCACTCGCTCCTGCAGAAGCAAGCGTCAAGGTCGAAAGATCAAACAGAACTAACCGATCGCGGAACTTTTTCACTTCACTCGACCGACGCGCGACATGTTTGATCCTGCCCTCGTCACCCGCTCCCGCAGGAGCAAGCGTCAAGGTCGGAAGATCAAACAGAACTCTATCCAACTACTCAGCTGTTATAAAACACAAAATCGAAAGCTCCAGCTCAGAATCCTTCAGAACGCTGTGTACAAAATGACCGCTGAAATTCTATTTTTTTTTTTGTTTTTCTTAGGTCTGTAGGTTAGACATGGATCTGATTTTTGATCATAATTTGTCATTTGATGGGTATTAATACCGTCATGACTTGTTGAGATAATTGAAAAATAAACTCAAACGGATCTTTGGATACTATCCTGCAGGGCTGCAGGAATTCCTTGAAGAATTTTGTGTAGGAATGATCAGATTAATTACTGGAATGATTACTGTATTATCTGGTGTTTAATCTTCAATGAACTTTTGAATTGAAGATTTTACCTTAGAAACTACTACATAAGTTGTTTGGAAGAGCTGCAGGCATCCTTGACTGAAATGCTGGAGAAATTCCTGGAGAAACTCATGAAGAACTCCAGGTTAAAAAAATTGCGGAATTTCTGGAAGAGTATTTTATTATTTTATTGATTCACTCGAATTTTGGGAATTTTAAGAGCAATTCCTGGGAGTATATGTGGATGAATTCTTGGAATTTATATAATTTTGCCAATTATTGGCGTGGGAATTCTTGCAGACCTTCCTGGAAAAATCCCTGAATAAATTTCTTCAAAATCTCTTAAATTAATTATTGGGGTTTTTATTGGAATAAGTCCTGTAGGAATATCCTGAAGATCGCCTATAAAAATAATATCGATGAACAAGTAGTAAAATAAATAAAAGTATTTCTTTATTAAGGTGAATTTTAGCATATTGGCATATAGCTAGCTCTTCACCTGTTCAGTCAAGAAATATTTGAAAGATATCATTAGCTAGTCACTCAGAAATTACTGGAAGAAGAAGCGTTTAAAATGCTCTTAGATTTCCTGGAGCAAATTCTAGAGAAATTTCACTAAGCATCAGCTGGAAGAATTTCTGGGAGAATAAGTAAAGGATAGCTAGATTAGATCCTGGAGAAGTCCCCAAAAATATGCCAGAAAAAAAACTAGCATAATTCCTGAAGCTTTTACTCGAGGAATCTGAAAAGAAATTGCTAAAGATCATGTAAAATCGCGTAATAATCGCGTAATAGTATCTAAAGGTTTGACTCTAGTATAGACTCTAAGATTTGACAGCATGATTCATTGCAAGCAGAATAAGAAAATAAAAGTGAGTTTAGAAATCATTTTGGTATGAATACAGACTTTATAGACCTTCAGTTAAAAATAGAGACTTGCATTAAAATAGAGACCACGTCCCTAAGGAGAGACCTACTACCAGCCCTGACATTATCCCAACATTTCACAAGCGATTTGTCAACAAAGATAATCAAAGAGACCTCAATTTAAGCGTGTGATAGAATTAGTGCGTGTATGATCGATTTCTCTTGATCGATCCCCTTTTCTGCGAATAAAGGTGACAAGATGCAAGTTTATTGGATTGCTTTGTTGACTAGCGTCCTGAAGTAAAAAAGTGCTACGAATCTTTCATTTGGTTGACTTTATTCGCAGAAGAGGAGATCGATGAAGAGGAATCGATCATCTCACATTAGCCCTAATTCACGCTAGCAATCATTTAAGGTGAAAATAAATCGAAGCCAAACCTGAAATTTTCAAGAGCACGGATCTGGAGAACCCAATATCCGTTTAAGCTGAAAACTTAATCGATTGGTGGTGACTAATCGATTAAGTTTTCAGCTCAAACGGGTGCTCGGTTCTCCAGATCAGTGCTCTTGAAAATTTGAGGTTTGGCTTCGATTTATCTTCACCTTAAGCCTTCATAATTTACTACGGAATTCCTCCATATAGCCCAGGAATATATAGGAATTCATCGACGAACAACTCCAGGGATCATTCAACAGTAATTTATCCAGGGATTATTTTATGCAATATTCTTTGGAATTCAATGTTATTCGATTAAAAAAAAACTGCAAATAAATAGCGATTTAAAGATCAAAAAAAAAAATGTTTGAATGTCAAAATTCGCTGTTCGGTTCGTTTTATAGGCCTTTTCATGTGACAGGTCCGTCTATGCATTTATTTACATTGGTGGAGGACCGGTGCTAACACGGGCCTGTCATTTTCATAAAAGAACTGTCAAAGAGCTTCCGGATCAGCTGATTTGAACCGTCATGTGAAAAGGTCTTTTGAAATAAAAGTTAAATTAATCTTCTAAGGGCCGATTTCTTCATCTTCGCTTAAACCGTAAACCACGTTTACCCAGATGATTAAACTAGGTTTAAGGCCTAAGCGGGGGAATAAATCGGCCCTAATACTCAAATTTTTATTTTCGATCTAGATGTAGTGCTCCGCTGTCTAAAATCGATCTAAGCACGTATCCTCCGGAAATCTAGGGGGTTGGTGTCAGGCCCTGCAAGCCAACCGTAAAAACACATCAGCACAGGAACGTCAACGAGAGAATACGGACCGGAACAATCGGCAAAGACCACAGCGACGAAAATGGACTAGCGATTGGAAACTCGGTACGTGGAACTGCAAATCTCTCAACTTCATTGGAAGTACTCGCATACTCTCCGATGTACTGAAGACCCGCAGTTTCGACATCGTAGCGCTGCAGGAGGTGTGCTGGACAGGAGCATTGGTGCGAACGTTTAGAGGTAATCATACCATCTACCAGAGCTGCGGCAACACACGCGAGCTGGGAACAGCTTTCATAGTGATGGGTGATATGCAAAGGCGCGTGATCGGGTGGTGGCCGATCAATGAACGAATGTGCAAGTTAAGAATCAAAGGCCGATTCTTTAACTTCAGCATAATCAACGTGCATAGCCCACACTCCGGAAGCACTGATGATGACAAGGACGCATTTTACGCGCAGCTCGAACGCGAGTACGACCGCTGCCCAAGCCACGACGTCAAGATCATCATAGGAGACTTAAACGCTCAGGTTGGCCAGGAGGAGGAGTTCAGACCGACGATTGGAAAGTTCAGCGCCCACCGGCTGACGAACGAGAACGGCCTACGACTGATAGATTTTGCCGCCTCCAAGAAAATGGCCATTCGTAGCACCTATTTCCAGCACAGCCTCCCGTATCGGTACACCTGGAGATCACCTCAGCAGACAGAATCGCAAATCGACCACGTTTTGATCGATGGACGGCACTTCTCCGACATAACCGACGTCAGAACCTATCGTGGCGCCAACATTGACTCCGACCACTACCTGGTGATGGTGAAACTGCGCCCAAAACTATCCGTCATCAACAATGTACGGTACCGACGCCCGCCCCGGTACAATCTCGAGCGGCTGAAACAACCGGATGTCGCCAATGCGTACGCGCAGCATCTTGAGGCAGCGTTGCCGGATGAGGGCGAGCTCGATAGGGCCCCTCTTGAGGACTGCTGGAGGACAGTCAAAGCAGCCATTAACGACGCTGCCGAAAGCGTTGTCGGATATGTGGAACGGAGCTCAAGAAACGATTGGTTCAACGAGGAGTGCCAGGAGGTTTTAGAGGAGAAGAATGCAGCGCGGGCTGCAATGCTGCAGCATGGTACGCGGCAAAACGTGGAACGATACAGACTGAAGCGGAAACAGCAAACCCGCCTATTCCGGGACAAAAAGCGCCGCCTGGAAGAGGTGGAATGCCAAGAGATGGAGTTGCTGTACCGTTCTCAAGAAACGCGGAAGTTCTATCAGAAGCTCAACACATCCCGCAAAGGCTTCGTGCCGCGAGCTGAGATGTGCCGGGATAAGGATGGGAGCATCTTGACGGACGGACGCGAGGTGATCGAAAGGTGGAAGCAGCACTACGATGAACACCTGAATGGCGCAGAGAACACAGGCACAGAAGGTCAGGACAGCGAAGGCGATAGCTACGTCAGCACAACGGACAGCGGAAATCAACCAGCTCCCACGATGGGGGAAGTTAAGGATGCCATTCAACAGCTAAAGAACAACAAAGCCGCTGGCAAGGATGGTATCGGAGCCGAACTCATCAAGATGGGCCCGGACAGGTTGGTCGCTTGTCTGCATCGGCTGATAGTCAGAATCTGGGAAACGGATCAGCTACCGGAGGAGTGGAAGCAAGGCGTTATATGCCCTATCTACAAAAAGGGCGACAAACTGGAGTGTGAAAATTATCGTGCAATCACCATCCTAAACGCCGCCTATAAAGTGCTATCCCAGATTCTCTTCCGTCGTCTATCACCTATAGCAAACGAGTTCGTGGGAAGTTATCAAGCAGGTTTCATCGACGGCCGCTCGACAACGGACCAGATCTTTTCCGTGCGGCAAATCCTCCAGAAATGCCGTGAGTACCAGGTCCCTACGCACCATTTGTTCATCGATTTCAAGGCGGCATACGATAGTATCGACCGCATAGAGCTATGGAAAATCATGGACGAGAACAGCTTTCCCGGGAAGCTCACAAGATTGATCAGAGCAACGATGGACGGTGTGCAAAACTGCGTGAAGATCTCGGGCGAACACTCCAGTTCGTTCGAGTCTCGGCGGGGACTACGACAGGGCGATGGACTTTCGTGCCTGTTGTTCAATATTGCGCTTGAAGGTGTCATGCGGAGAGCCGGACTTAACAGTCGAGGCACGATTTTCACGAGATCCGGACAATTTGTTTGCTTCGCGGACGACATGGATATTATTGGGAGAAAATTTGAAACGGTGGCAGATTTGTTCACCCGCCTGAAACGCGAAGCAACAAGAGTCGGGCTAATGGTGAATGCGTCGAAAACAAAGTACATGCTGGTCGGCGGAACTGAGCGCGACAGGGTCCGCCTAGGAAGCAGCGTTACGATAGACGGGGATACCTTCGAGGTGGTGGACGAGTTCGTCTACCTCGGATCCTTGTTGACGGCTGACAACAATGTTAGTCGGGAAATACGAAGGCGCATCATCAGCGGAAGTCGTGCCTACTATGGGCTCCAGAAGAAACTGCGGTCAAGAAAGATTCACCCCCGCACCAAATGCACGATGTACAAAACGCTCATAAGACCGGTAGTCCTCAATGGGCATGAGGCGTGGACTATGCTCGAGGAGGACTTGCAAGCTCTTGGGGTTTTCGAACGCCGAGTGCTAAGGACGATCTTCGGCGGCGTGCAGGAGAACGGCGTGTGGCGGCGAAGGATGAACCACGAGCTCGCTCAACTCTACGGCGAACCCAGTATCGTGAAGGTAGCTAAAGCTGGAAGGATACGCTGGGCAGGGCATGTTGCAAGAATGCCGGACAACAACCCTGTAAAGATGGTGTTCGCCACGAATCCGGTCGGAACAAGAAGGCGTGGGGCGCAGCGAGCTAGGTGGATTGACCAGGTGCACCAGGATCTGGAGAGCGTGGGTCACAGTCGAGGATGGAGAGAAGCGGCCATGAACCGAGGGAATTGGCGAAATATTGTTGGCGAGGCTTTATCAAGATAATTGATGTAAAGTCAAATAAGTAAGTAAGTACGTATCGATTTTGTGAATTTTGATTTTCTAATTTTTTCGTTTTTTTTGGTTAAGGTACCCCGGGGCAAGTGAGAATCCGGGGTAAGTGGGGCGTTTCGTCATAGCTCAACTAGGAAAAGTTTTTCATGGGGGTATTCTTCTAGAAAGTTGAAGATACAATGACAAGTAATGAATTTAGTACTAAACATATTGTTATTTTTATTACCATGTGGTTCATGTAACAGTTGTCAGTTCAGCGCCATTTTCAACTTGCATGATAAATTGTGACACGTTTCACGCGTTGCATTGACTCGCAAAAAATAAATGTGTTTTAAATCGAATTTCCATCAGTAAGCTATATTTTTAAGTATTATTACAAGCTGCTAACGATAAACCAGTATTTTGTTTTCATTTCATATGAAATTTTCGATCTTACCCCAAAATATATTTGTACCTGCGGTAAGTGGGACCTATCAAAACAAAAACCAGAATCAAAACTTTTCGTACACGTTTCATACATTTTCCTAGAGAGTAGCACTAAAACATTCAAACAAATGATTTTTATAAAAAAAGATCAACCTCAAATTACGTAATTGCATAAGAGGGAGAAGAAAAGTGTTATTATTCTTTATTTTTTTATTTTTGAAATACGACTACAAAATTGAAGAAACACACAGCTGAAATTTGAAATGCATCATGATAACGATTAATTTTATATTTTATTCGATCTTTATTTGTCATTTCTACCAAATTAAGTAGTGATGGAAAACAATTCCATCCCATAAGGTGGTTTTCTGCCATGCATATAAATAATAGCAAAACATATTTATAATTTCGTCAATTATTGATTGTTTATGTGCTACATTTTAATTAAAAACTTATAAATGATATATTGTGAACATGTTTAATTCCTCTTTACGCTTTTATTGAGGAATTTTCAGTTAATATTAAATGTGAGGTAACATACTATTAAATAAAGGGTTTCTTCCTAAAATGTAACGTATTTTATGGTTGATCCCTTATGTACATTAAATATGTACTTAAAATTAAAAATCTATGACTTATTAATCCTATTATTGTAATGCTTGACTTACTGATGTGGATTGACGCATGAAACTGGATGTGTCCCACTTGCCCCGTTTAGCGAGGCAACTGCGTCCAATGGCTCATGCTAAAACTTTCTTCCAAGATTTTCACAATTTCGAAATTATTCGATTAGTTTCATTAGTTTCATTAGTTTCACACACCAGCAAATATGTTGCCAAAACGTGATTGTGTTGTTGGATTTGAAAAATATTGACATTTGAAAATGTTATTGAACAATTTGTTTGAACTATCGTTTTTTTCGTTCCCACTTGCCCCGCGGTACCTTACCGATTTTTGAGTTTTTACACTACTAAATATGTTTTACTTTTCCTAAGCATATTTCATTTTTCGTTTAAAGCTAAGTATGCTGTCTCGTTCAAGAAAAGTAAAGAAATTCCTTGACTGAATGGGTCAAGAGATTTCCCACAGAGAGCCCCATTTGTAATGGCTGTTCTTCTCAACTGCGTACTGCGATCAGAAAAATGTGATTTTCTGGACCATTTCTGGGAAGAAATTTTCCACGCATCGAGATTTGCGGTTCCTTTTCTTGTCAGTAGCAAACCAGCGTTAACTAACGAAAAAAAGGTCTGGGGTAAATTTAATGCCACCAGGCTATGATATTTAGTTAGATTGTGGAAAAACGTAAAATGTACACTTTTGTATTACACTCTGAAAAAGCCTCACGCATTTTTAGGTTATGACAAATATTTTTTTCAAATGGTGGCTAAAGATTTTGCTTCCATAACATGAATTGTTTTGAATAAATAGAAAACTGTGACCTTTTTAGGATTCTTATTCCGGACACTTTGTTTCGAATTCTGGACAGCTCATCAAAACTACAATAAGAAAGACAAATAATTAATTGAACTCACTAAGCAATTATAGAAACGTCTAAGGCAGTGAACATCTTGTTCTTGTGCTAAAATTATATTTTGTTCTATCTCCGATTCATCAAGTAATCCTAAGGCCACAGATTCCTCAGCTTTTAATTTATTATTATTTGTTTTCTTACACATATTTAACTGACTAAGAGCATCAACATGTTTCATTTCATCTTCATTTCTGTATTCTAATTCAAAACTATAATTTTCTAAATAGAGTGCCCATCGATTTATCTTTGGATTAATTTCTTTTTTCTTTAATGTTTGTACTAGTGCATTACAATCAGTAAATATTTTGAAACTTTTACCCGCTAAATAAACGTGGAACCTTTTGATTGCATGAATAACAGCCAAAGTCTCTAGTTCAAAACTATGTAGTTTAGATTCGTATTCATCGGATTTTTTGCTGAAGAAACTGATTGGGTGATATTGGTTATCTGACTGCTTTCGCATCAAGGTAGCACCAAATCCATATGAACTGGCGTCACAATGTAACTCAGTATCAGCATGTGGGTCGAAAATTGCTAATATTGGAGCTGAAATCAATTTTTCTTTCAAAATTTCGAATAAATTATTTTGTTCTTCCTCAAAACGAAACACTGCATCTTTTTGAAGTAAATTATATAAAGGCCTTGCAATAACAGCAAAATTTTTGATAAATTTTCTGAAATAACTTATTAGTCCAAGAAATCTATGAACATCTTTTAAGTTTTGAGGAATTGGAAAATTCTTAACATTATCTATGTGACATAAATTTGGTTTTCTTCCTTTGTTATCAACTGTATATCCTAAATAATCTATTTCTTCAAATAAAAATTTGCATTTGTCCAAATTGATTTCCAATAGGTTTTGACTCAGTATTTCCAACACCTGACTGAAAACCTCAAAATTTTCTTTAATAGTTTTTGTGGCTATCAATACGTCATCTAAATAGACACAATTTTTACCCTCTTTAATCAATTTTTCAAAAAAAAAAAATATTAATAAAACGTGTGTTTCAACAGGTGCAGGTGCATTGCATAGTCCAAAAGGCACTCGTAAATATTCATACTGACCATTATGTGTGACAAATGAAGTATATTTAGTGCAATTTTGAGAAATTTTAATTTGATGAAAAAACCAGATTTAAAATCAAGAATCGAAAAATAAGATTTATCTTTAAGATTATAGAAAATATCTTCTATAACAGGAAGAGGAAAATTGTCACGTACAGTATCCTTGTTTAACTTCCTGTAATCCACACAAAGTCTGAAATCATTGTTCTTTTTTGGAATCAGAACAATCGGGCTGGCAACAGGCGAATTACTTTCCTTAATTATCCATTCATCTAAAAGTTCCTTTAATTTTTGTATCAACTTTTTGTTATTGATCGAATGACAACCTTCGAGGCTTGTAATGGAAAGGATCTCCTTTCTTTAAATTTATAATCATTTCATAATCAATTGTAGGTTGGGTTGGTTTTGGATAATCGAGGTACATGGATCTAACAATCTTCGAAAACATTGCCAAATTATCTTTTGAAATATTACCAATTTTTACATTTTCAGTCATGTTAGAGCTGATATTGAACAAGTTTTTATCAAATACCTTATTTTCAGGGTCTTCAGATTTCAAATCATCAGGATCAACTGCAATAATTTTGATGTTTTGAATAATCGTCTGAATACCGGGTTGCATAATGATGTCTCGTCCAATAATAGCATCAAGGAGGTTGAGTGTGTTATCCGGAACAACATAGAAATCAATACTGAAAATAATGTTTTGTACAAAAATTTTGTTGGTGAATAATCCTAAAATGTTTAGTCTCTTCCCACCGATACCCCGGAATGTTTTTTGTTTGTCATATCTTTTAATATCATTTCCATTGATTAAACCTCGGCGTATCAGTTAGATAGGACATTCTGTGTCGAAAAGTGCTTTTAAATTTGTAGAACTATGTATGAATCTAAATTTTACCAAACCGTCACATTTAACATGTCCGTCGAATTGTTTTGAAAGTTTGTCTTCTAAATTGTTTATAGTTCTGTCATTGGGCTTGTGTCCTGATAATGATACAAATTTTCTTTCGGGTTTTTGAAGATGCCTTTGATTGTTCTGTTCTCCACGGTAAGCTCTGCAATTAGCCGCAATATGCCCCGGTTGACTGCACGAATAGCAAATGAGTATCTTCCTTCTATACGTCGCTGGATGTATCTCTATCGATCGAAATGCTTGAATAGCCTCTTTGGCATTCTTGAAATGTTGAATCCTGGCCTGATTACGAAGTGATCGGTCTTCAATTCCTTCAACAAGATATTCAACAAATTCATTTTCCGGTAAATTGAGTTTCTGCGCCAGAATTCTTTTTGACTGATAATATTCTTTTCAACATGAAGTCCGCGTTCAAAAACAACCAGTTTTGAGCTTTTCCTTTCAATTGCTTATTAAAACCATCTTCATTGTTTGGTCGTTTACTTGCAGTGCTTGTTTTGTATTATATAAAGTTTTCAAAAAATGATTAACGTCTTCTTGAAAATAGCCGGAAAAGGTTGGTAATATTGAGGAAAGTTCATCTTGGTGAATGTTGCTTGAAAAATGTGTACCGTCAACGTACCAGTATCCGCTCACGCTCACGAGCTTAAAAAGTAAGGTTATTTGAGTAAATACACAAAAAAATGTCCACAGCATGATTCAATTTGACGATTTGAACCGTATAGCGGCTATAGTTTTCAAATTTACTTTGAGTAAACTTATCTTTTTTCAGTGTGAGCGGGCTACTGGAGCATGAGCGGATACTGGTGCACTTATGGTACATTGTAACGAGTTGCTTCTGGCTTCAGGTTCATTGAGAGCAGGTTGGTGATTTATATACACAGGAGCGTTTGATGATGGACTGAGATGGATGTTTGCTGGTAAGTTTTCGATATTTCTTGTTATGGTCTCCGACAAAGTTTTTCAGATGGCTAAGAGCATTCAAGATGCAAACAATTTGGTTAGAAAACTTGCCGCTAGATGGCACTAAAGAGCCTTAACTAGTTTTATCTTGTGATCCACATGAGATATAAAAATTGAGTCTTCGGCAAAGTTGTTCGGAAGCCATGGCCATCCGGCAGACAGTTTGATTTATAACTTTGCCGTCATATGACGCTATGATTATTTTTAATTGAGAACTTAATACTAGATCTATTTCATAATTTTGATAGGAAAGAATGTTCACTTTTTTGGCTTAGAAGATCAAGGACATCCAAAAGGCAAACATTTTAGTTCGTAATTTTGCCACGAGGTGGCGGTAGTGAACATGTTGAATTGAGAATTTTAAGCTAGTTCTGTATTGTGATCCTGTTGAAATAGCAAGTTCCAGTATTCGGCAAAGTTATTCAGACAATCAAAGAAATCCGCACAGCAAACAGTTTTATTTGTTATTCACCCGCTGAGTTTAAGATTTTATCCACTTAATGTTCAAGTAATTTCAAATGATTCATGTCTGATTCACTTCACGTACAAGTGTTTCAAGTTTGATTCTCTTTATGTTCAAGAGATTCAGCTCTGATTCACTTCATATTCAAATGATTCAGGACTGATTTATCTCATACTCAAATGATTTAGGATTGATTCACTTCATATTACAGTGATTTGTGTTTGATTCGCTCCACATCCACAAGTTTTTTATGTCAGATTCACTGCATATTCAAATGATGCAGGTCAGAATTACTTAATATTCACCTGATTCAGGTATGAGTTACTAGATACTCAAGTGGTTCAGGTTTGATTATAGGTCATTTAGAATTTAGGTCATCAAGTTTTGTTTCATTGCATTTTCCAGTTATTCAAGCAGTTTAGGACTGATTTACTTCATTGTCAAGTGATTCATGTCTGATTCATTTCAAGTGTTTCAGGTACGATTGGCTTCATTTTCTAGAGATTCAAGACAGATTTACTCGTGGATTTACTTCATATTTACGTAATTCATTACTGATTCACTTACCTTTAAGTGCTTGAGGTCTGATTAATTTCATCTACAAGTGATTTATGCCTGATTTACTTCATATTCAAACGTTTCAAATTTGATTCAATTTATTTCAGTAATTCAGATCTGATTTGTTTCACTTTAAAAAAAAATCAGGGCTGATTCACTTTATTTTCACGTGAGTCTGATTTTCTTAATTTTCTGTAGTAGAATGAAATAGTATAGCTCGGTTTTCATTTATGTAACGGTATTCCACTAAACAGCTCGGAGATTTATTTTAAGTTCTGGGTAATTTTTAGATTAGGTGCTCAACCCCAACCGAAACAGACAAAAACAACGATGAAAGATAAACTGTGCTTTCTCTAGCTAGTTTAAAAATGACTTGTTATCATGCAGTATGATCAATAGGTAATCAATCGAAGTGAAAACACAGCATCTTCTCGCGATACGCATAAAACGATTCTATGATGAGAACACCTAGCAAATCGATTCGTCATGACCGACCTGAATGCATTGACGTATTGATGTTCTAGAAATAATTAAAAAGGGTAATCGGGAGCGTTATAATTTCCACAACAATCGCTCGGAAAACATACCAAACGCCGCATCATGTGACGCAATGTTACCGGATATTTTCCCTGCGCCCAATTACCCGCCTTAGAATTAGTGTTCGAACGCAGTGACGAGACTTGCGTAGAATCCAGTACCTAGATTCACACGTAGTCTACGTAGAAAACATCCGTATTCTTCTTCGAGAAACGGCCGCACAGGTCGCTTTGTGATCCTTATCAACTGGATACCGCGAAAGCCGTTCTCGGTCCACTTTAGGCTCTGGTTATATTGCGCAATGCACTATTCTACCGACTGGAAGGGAATACGCATGCAACGTTGCGAAACAATACTTTGATAGTCAACCACCAGCCAAACACTCGGCACTGTGAGTGTTTCGTTTGTTACAATTTATTCGAAATCTAAAATAAAGATGTGCACGAGCTTGGGCATCCGATGTGCATCCATTGAACATCACTTGCACCCAGATTGCACAGTGTTTCCTGCAACCTGATTTTGTGATCGAAATTGCACTCGAAATAGTAGTTTACGGAACAAGTTGCAGAATGATGATTTTTATAGCACGAGTCGTAAATTTAGCCTACGAGGCTTGCCGAGTAGGATAATTACGGCGAATGCTGTAAAAATTGAGTTCTGCAACGAGATACACTCCCGTGCAATAGTTTGGGTTCACCCCCTCAAAAACATACAAAAGTGTTCTGCCCATATCTCCGTGATTACAAGTCCAATTCAAACTCTTTAAGCCGCATTCGAAAGGCAAAGAGTTATTCTTACTTCGTATGTATTTTTCCAAAAAACATTTTTTTAGTTTTGTGTACTAAATTTTTACTTAAAGTTGTAACATTTTTCAAAAAACACACTGAAAAATCAAATCTAATTTCCTCAGAATTGGGTCGACCAAAATTTTAAATCAAAGTGTTATTGGAATCGTAATCTTATATTCTTTGATGAGACACCACGAGATTTTGGCGGAAAAATCTGGAAAGTATTCAAAATCAATGAAACAGTCAGTCAAGTCATCGTGCAAAAGTTTGGGTTCACCCCTCAGTATAATGCAAATCGTGCAAAAGTTTGGGTTCATCTGAGCCACACGCACATCATATCTCTGCCATTTTTCAACCGATTTTAATAGTTTAAAGCTTTTCTGAGTGCAAATAATGGCGCGTACATGATTGGTTTGAGATTTCACAGATTTAAGTAAGTTCAGGTGAACCCAAACTTTTGCACGATACACCATACTGAGGGGTGAACCCAAACTTTTGCACGATGACTTGACTGACTGTTTCATTGATTTTGAATACTTTTCAGATTTTTCCGCAAAAATTTCATGAGTGCTCTTCAAAGAATATAAGATTGTGATTCTAAAGACACCTTGTTTTAAAATTCTGGTCGATCCAATGCTGAGGAAGTTAGTAATGTTTTTTTAGTGTGTTTTTTGAAAAATGTCACAATTTTAAGTACATACTTAGTATACAAAGTTCAAAGAATGTTTTTTGGAAAAATACATACGAAGTAAGAATAACTCTTTGCCTTTGGAATGCGGCTTAAAGAGTTTGAATTGGACATGTAATCACAGAGATATGGACTAAACACTTTTGCATGTTTTTTAGGGGGTGAAACCAAACTTATGCACGGGAGTGTACGTACAGCATTTTTTGCAATTTCGTAGAAGACCACTTGAGGGTATCAGAAATTATATCGGAATGCATTCACCATTATTTTACAATTTCTAAAAAAATGTTGTGTTATGATTCATTACGCAACTCAAAACAGTTTCATGACATATTGGCGTGATGAAAAACAGCCTGTAACGATGAGAAATTGCAAAAGTTGGTTTTAGTGACATGATGTCTTCAAAGATTTTTTTTATTGTTTTAGTAGTATCATTCTAACCATTACATTAATTTCTTATTTCTACGTGTTCTGTGTTATAAACACTATCATCCTAATTTGGCAGAACTAAATCAAGCATTTATTAACATTTTGTTAACAGCATATTACATTTCGTTTGCCGTAGCAGTTCAAATTTTTTACAGGGCATTCAACCTCAATGTGATTTTTGAAAGTTGATTTTTTATTCAGCATGCTAGTGCTCATGCATACTTAACTTCATCTGATCAATTTATTGGAACCCCTATCATCGTGACAACTTGTCTACTCGAAGGTTTTAAATGAAAAGCTGTTGGTTTATGAGAGAATATTGTAAGTTAACAAAGATTTTAGACATCCCTGAAGTAACTCAGATAAGTAAGATGTAAAAATATGTAAAAAAATACATCAGCTCTTAAAGGAATCCTTTCATACTTGGAGTTCTGGTAATTAACCTGAAGTGTACAATTTGACAGATAACTTTGGATTATTTTAACAATGTATGTTGGAAAATCAAAGTTTTTTAATCTTACAATCAAGCCTTCATGCCAAACACTGTCGAATGCATTAGCTATGGCTAGAAGAGCAAAACCAGTAGAATAGCCTTCAGATTTGTTGGAACGTCCATTTAGTGATTTTTACTAGCTTCCTAAGGAATCCTACCAAGAGATTCGTTTCAGATACTTTCAAGAATGCAACCTGGAATTGTTCTAAAGATAACCACTGAAGTTACTTCAGAGATTTCATCAGGAATTCCTTCAATATTTTTTGGATTTTTTTTAAGAAAGTCCTAAATTAATCAGGATTCAATAAATGATTCTACCATGGTTTTCTCAAAACTTTCACCAGACACCCGGTAAAACAAATTTAAGAATTCAATCAGTGTTTCTCGAGTGATTTTATTGCATTTCCCACAAAATTTATTGTCGTATGGTAGAAGCACCGGTTTTGGCCATACGCCAGTTGTTGCCATAGGGGATTATACACCATTTTGTATAGCCAATCAGCATGGAACCTTTTGTGTTCAGGAGATCACATTCGCATGGAAGAGCTACATTCATTTACTCGTCCAAATTGATTCAAAACATAAGAAAACCAATTCATTTTCCTTATAATTTTAACTCCCATACACCTAATTTGGCCAGGGCACTCCTAATTTGGCCGCTCTCATGAGAAATCAATGCGATTGGCCAATTTAGGAACGGGAGATAAATCTCTGGCCGAAACTGGTTCCGTTGGCCTATATTGACAAACGGGATTTTCAAAGCTCAGTTTTGATACTTTACACACATAATATGGATTAAAAGCTTACATTTGACATATTTGTAGTATAAATACGGCTTCCCATTTAATTTTTATTGACATTTTCTCTTAGGCTGGCCAAAATCGGTGCTTTTATCCTACAGGCTTTCTTTGAGATTTCAAGCAGAAATTTCTTGTAGAATACATTCAGGAATAAACTCCAAAGGATCCTTTTGAGATTTCTTCTGGAATTATTCCAGAAAATCTTTAAAAAAAACTTATATCTCTTAAAACTCAATAGATAGAGCTAAAGTACGTTCAACAAATATTCATGTAGTGCTATAACTTTGCCAAAGACATTATTGCTGTTTCATTTTTTTTGTAGTTAGGTGAATTCATCACAAAAATAACGCCGTCTCAAGAAGGGTCTATATATCCCGAAAAACTTCTATAAAGACATCATACCACCAAAATCAACATGTCGTGGCAAAACAATTTCGATCACGAATTCAGCCCTCAGGAAACACTGTGGATCGTGGGAAAATGGTTCGCGTTGCGCATTTTCCAGCCCCCACCTGCGAGATGTTCTAAGATGAACTAAACCGGCTGAGTGGGTTAATTTTCGGGGGATGCGTAAATATAGAGTACTGGGCGCAATTAGGTCGTCATAATATCAGTATAAATAGGGCGCATTTACGGGATGCGACCTGAGTATAATCTTAATCGGGAAAGCGCGACGAGGAAAAGCTCCCGCGAGCTACGCATAAGTCAGTGTGATGTGCCAGTGAAAAAGGAACCAGCAGCAGAAGCGTCCAAGAAGAATCGAAACAAGTGGAAACGCTCAGGGCTCGTTCCTGTTCCAAAAGGACTGTAAAGGAGAGATTTTTTGTGAAGCAACATTCGCCACATAGCTGTTAATCGGGGGAGAACATATAATACTGATTAGAATTAAAATGGTGCTGCTAGTGAAAAGTACGTGACGTGAAAGGACTGTTGTTTGAACAAACGAAGGACACTATTCTGATTGTGCTTGTGCTTTTACAGGAATTGTTCCCGTTCTATTGGTTCTAGCCGTTGTGCAGCGGTTAAATGCCCAGAGGGATTATTGCGACAAGTCGCTGTGCAGTAAGTGTTTTAAAACTGTGTTAAATATAGAAGGAGAAGACAAAGGACTGCCTTTGTATGAACTAAATATAGTTGAAAATAGTTCAATTGACGAATTAATCGAAGATTTTATGGCATTTTATATCCAGACATCCAACGTCATTGTAAGGATTTTTGAAGGAAAACTACTTAAAACTCGTCATTATTTCAACAGCATTGTGACTTATGAATTTTTCACTTATTTTCTGCAGTATGCATATTTATTCTAAGTCAAGAAAGACAATACTGTAATTTTTATAATTCTTTAGGAAAAATAGGGGAAGAGCACCAAATTAGACACGAATGCACCAAACGGTGTGAAGTGTAAAAAAAAAACAATTTTCGACCCAGCACTAGTTTTTTACCCATTCATACGATTTCGGCCTACTTTGTATGAAAATCCGAAAATTAACACAGAATTATTGTGGGTCGAAAATTAGTGCTTTTACCCTTTGGTTTCTATTGAAAATTCCCTTTTTTATTTCTAAGCCATTCTTTTCTGAATACTGAACAAAATAATGTACGCATTGGACAATTCCAACGAGTGCTCATCAGGATATTTCTCTGTTCAATACCCTGATAGTCCCAATTATTGTTATTCTTCAAGAGACCTTTCTTCGATTGATTTAGTCTAAATCGACTCTAGGCAGCTTTGTAGCCAACTGGTTACTTACGTTGATTTTGATTCTGATCATGTCCAAGTTACATTACAATTTTTCCATTATGAGATCCTCAATCTTATCAGCTCTCTTTTAAATTATTTAAGAGCTGACTGGAATACATATAAAACATATATCGATAGTAGTCCTAACGTTCAAATTTATTCGCAAACAAAATTTGACGGCGAAAATACTCTCGAAGCTTTAAATATTTCCATTGTTGAAGCAAGAGGCTTTGCAATAAGCAAATGTGAAGTAAAATCGAATGTCTTATTCGTTATCTATAATAAGACATATTGACCTCTTGACCAGCTTCAAAAGCAAATAAATGAAAATAAAACTTTTTAATTGAACTTTGGCTCTGAGCGTTTTTGGGAATTATCAAACATTTCGAAAAGCTTAAAAATCCAATTGGAAAAAAACGTTGAAAGAGGAATACAAAATGTCATTACAAAAACTTGCTATGCAATTTGAAAACACGCACAATTTGAATTTAGGACTCACTGGTCTAATTGAAAATCACGTTTCTCAAGATTTCGAAGAAGCCTCAATCAAGAGAATATTTTTGATCATTCTTGTGGGACTGATTTGGAAGAAGTTAAAGCTATTATTCAAACATTCAAAACTATAAAAGCCCATGCGGTGATCATATTTTTTACTTCCTCATCTGGAAACTTCCAGAAAGCAGATTATCATGTTCGATTTCCATATTTAACAAATATTTTCAGTTGGCGTATTTTTCTGACAAATAGGAAAGTTGTACCAATTTTAGAACCGGACAAAAATCCTTTTGAAGTTTATATACATTGACCTCAATCAGTAAACTTTTTGAAAAAGTTAACTTGAACAGAATAATGATTCACATAAACGAAAAATCAAGTTTTGTTAAGGCGAAGTAGGCCTTCATTGAAATTTGTACGCGTCGTTGATGATTGTTGCTAATTCATCTCACGATTTCTAATCAAAGAAAATCAGTATCAGCCTACTTTATGCATGTAAGCGCTTACAGTGATACTTTTTCAAGTCAATATAAACTATCAAGACTGAGTTTTATCACTTTGAAATGCAAGCTGAAAAGTCATCATTGTTGCCAAAACGAATGACGGGCTACTTAGCCTTAATGAACAGTTTGGTTTACTGCACTGAATTATGCAATGTCATAAGAATCATTGCGTAACAAATTTCAGTTGGGTAATATTTTTTTACGCAACGCCTCTTCATTACTCAATAATTTTGAGTTGCGCAATAAATAAATGTTAAGAAATTGCGGAATAATAATGAACGCATCTTGATATGATTTCTGGTACCCTTAATACCCTTCTTACGAAATTTCAGAAGAATATGTTGCTACCCCACTTTGATCCCCACAGATTAAAAAAAGCATTTTTGTTATGTTAAAAAAGACACGGACACCGTTGTTTTCAGCCATTTAGCTACACAGAATGTAACTTAACACTAGACAACGGACAATCATGCTCCAATGGCACAGCTGAGGAACATTCCTGACGAAAAGTTTCAACTGTTGTAGCGGGAATCGTGCCCACACACCATTACCCGATGCGCTCTAAACCTGACGACACTAACCGCACGGCCACGAAGCTCACCTGTAAAAATTCTGAACTGCTACGCAAGTTAAATGTAATATGCTGCCCATAACTGCATATTTATCACGTTCGAAATTTTTGTCAATTTCGAAATAATACCGTGGAGAGTCATCAAATGACAAACACTTTCGATTAACTTACTGAAATCTATGAGATTGTTCTAAAAAAAAATCAAAAAAAAATACCAAGTTGTTTTGTCACATTGGTACTGTAACCTCATAACAGTCACATTGATATTATACATTAGCCTCGTAATGAAGTAGCATGGACATTTCTATCAGAATTTTTTTTTCTGGATGTTCACCATATATGCGACATAAGTTGTACAAATTTTCAGCCTCAAATAAGCACTTTTAGGTTTTTGGATTTTTTTTAAATTAAAAATTTCTGCCCATACTACCATAAAATGACTACTTTTGTCGAATGTTACAAATATGTAGTTATGGGCAGTATGTTGTTAATAAAATTTCAAAAATAGCTTGATTTAGTTTCCCGGGTCAGGGCTGGTAGCAGTCAGAGAGCAAAATAATAGTGACTTTAGTGACCAAAATGATCAAAATAGTGACCAAAAAGTGACCTAACAGTGACTTCAAAACTAGAAGAATTAGTCATAAAATAGACCAGAAACGAACATACGTTCTATATCGATATTTAGGAATGCACATAGTGGGTAAATTTAAAATGTAGAGAACCACAGTAGTTATTGAAAATGTTTCTTAACATTTATCTGTGTAGGATAAAACTTGATTGCTCAAAAAGATGGTGCATTTCAGATTTAACTTCTTTCTAAAAAAAAGGATGAATTTCAGAACATTCTAAAAAAAAATCCTGGCCGGATCAAAAATTCAAAACAAGCAGAAAAATAGAAAGTCAGGTAAAATTTTGTGTCAGAATTTCTGTAAAATTAAAACTCTTTCTTCTTAACAAAAACACTTATTACACTAATATCTACATTTCAACTGAAAACAATTGTATCGTGAAACTCGTAACCTCAAGCTTTATATGTTCTATGCCCCTTAAAAAGGATACCGTACACCTCCGCTAATTTAAACGGTACCTCATACAAATCATCTGGATTTGTTTTAAATTTGAACTTAAAACCGTGTTTCGGGTTAGCCTTTTGGCTGTTTTGTCTTGATTCATTACATGAGCAAAATGACTTTTTAACCTTTTTTTATCTGAACGATGTCGGGAGTCAAATCAAAAAGTGATCAGATTAAAAGCGGTAGATTATGAACAAACTGTAAACGGTTGGAACCACATATGTGTTGCCCAAATCCATGAACATTTGACGATAGGGAATCCCCACTGATATTACTATTAATGAATCATTATTGTCTAACAATAGTGGCGATCACGTTCAATGGTGTGGGTAGTCTAGTGTAAATGTACACTCCCGTGCATAAGTTTGGGTTCACCCCCTTAAAAACATACAAAAGTATTCTGACTATATCTCTGTGATTACACGTCCAATTGAAACTCTTTAAGCCGCATTCGAAAGGCAAAGAGTTATTCTTACTTCGTATGTATTTTTCCGAAAACATTCTCTGAACTTTGTTTACTAAATTTTTACTTAAAGCTGTGACATTTTTCAAAAAACACTCTGAAAAATCATATTTAATTTCCTTAGCATTGGATCGACCAAAATTTTAAATCAAAGTGTCATTAGAATCGTAATCTTATGTTCTTTGAAGAGACCCCACGAAATTTTGGCGGAAAAATCTGGAAAGTAATCAAAATCAATGAAACAGTCACTCAAGTCATCGTGCAAATTTTTGGATTCACATGACGATGAAGTTTGTTTCAACTTTCGACTTGTCTGAGTTTAAATCAAACACGCAAATAGGGTAAGGAGGCTTAAGATGGATTACCTAAGGATAGATCACCCTTATTTTCCCATATACAAATCGAATTGACCTTTTTCTTCCTAGATGTGTAAAAACACACTACTAAGCTATGATAATAGGAGAATGAGAAGTCATTAAGGACATATGTCCTTGAGTTCCAAAATGGCCTCTAATATTGCACCTTACTTTCCACTCTCCCCTTCCACGCTTCTCACAGTGCTTTCGAGTGCGATCACAAAAAAAATGATTATTTGAAGTTACAATAGAGGTATATACAAGGAGAAAATGAAGTACTCAAAAGTGAGTTCATTCCTCTAAATTCCGGGGGTTCGTGCGTTAACCTATTTTTTTTTTGTTAATAGGGTAGAAGTTGTTTAAATTTGCAGTCATGCGAAAAAATACCTACTGGCTAAGTTCTTTTCACTCAATCGGCAGATCAAATAACTCAACTTCCAGTACAGTGCCACTTACTCAAATTTGAGGTAACGCACTAAGGTTTGGTTTTCGGGTTGTTTTGCTCTTTGCTCTCTGACAACAATAGAAGGAGCGAATGAAATAGGGAGAGAAAAATAACTCAAAACTAAGTTAAAAAATACTCAAATATGGGTTTTCCGTTTTCTCCGTGTATAGAGGTAGAATGTCGCTGGCGTCGCTGTCGGAACATCTTTTGCTGGCAGAGATAGGCGGGGCTAGACATTTCAACGCGATAATGTATGCAGTTTGACAGTTATGTACCCGACATGTTTCCAAGTTTTTGAACGCAAATACGTGCTGTTTGTTGTAAAATTCTACTCATTACCAAATCACTTCTTCTTCACGCAGCGTGTTGCTGTTTGCTGGCTTTTCTGCTCCCGTTCTAAGACTCACTTTTAATTGCATTTTGAAAATAGTTTTTGTTTACATTTGAACAATTTCTGACGGCTTTAATTTCTGTGTGTAGTGTGTTGTAACGGTTGCATGGATGATCCGATTAAATTAAATTAATTTCAGATAAAATTAATACATTTTACATATTATGTACAAATGGTTAATAGGGTTTTGTTCTACTTCGTCGTAAGCGCTATTATTCGTCGTATCAAACTTAAAATGTTCCACTACGGCGGACATTCCAATTTACCTGCAACATAGGTTCATTTTCCAAGTGTAATTTTGCGAAAGCTGTTTTGGCTTACTTACTTCGCCGGGCACTTATTTTAACTGTGGAAAACCTTCGTACTTCTTCACTGAAGGATTTCATTACAATCACTCGTCGTGAAGGTTCTATAATTCACAAAATTTAATGAAATTTCCTCAACGACCGCGTAAAATGTGAGAATGTAAACAAAGTTCAATCCGTCATACCGAGAAAAAAAGCTTGTGCGCATCAATGTGTGCGCGAAGCTCGGCGTAAAAAAACCGTTCCTTTGATAAATTAATATATTTCATCAGGCTGAACGAATATAGGGAGATGCCCGTAAATCTATATATTCTAGTGAAACATTTTATAATAGCGTTGATATGTTGTATTTTGACCACTCACTATATCAGAGTGAGCCATAAATTGTGAAACTGGAAACTGATTGCGACAGAAATGAAAACGATAAGATGAATTAAGAATACGGCAAGATGCAATTTCAATGCATTATTTCCAAAAAAAGACGATCAAGATTTATCAAAATCTTATTGTACAATGCGAAAGCCGTTTTGGGAAACATTTGCTTGGCATCGGTTTGTTTCAGCATCATTCACTGCAATACTGAAAAATTCTCACTGATCAAAGCTTAATACGATGGATACAAGCACATCACCCTACAACTGCGAAAGAGTCCTGTGTTTTCAAATGACTTGCCAATGGAGTTGGTCTTGTGATTTGAACTGGGAAATTTGTAGGAAAAAAAGTGACTCAGGGGGTCCAAAAAATATTGGTTACCCGACATAACAAATAAATAGGAAGGATATACGGGTTGGGTTGTGTTGATTCATAAGATTTGATATTAAATGGAAAGCTGGTATAATTCACAATTGCATTAATGTGATCTTTTTTAGCGGTTTAAGTGTCAGAAAAAAAAAATGCCTAATGCCTAATACGCTAACCGATTTTTTTATGGGGCAATGAAATTCACAAATTTTAAATGTCAAACTGAAATGAAATTTGTTGAAGTTCTAGGGAATATATGATTTCCGGAGGGAAAAGTGCAAGGAATTTTTGAAGAGTTTGATTTCGGAACGGTTTTCGTAATAGAATTTTCCTTGACTTTCCTGGTCATAAAGTTTCATCGTGACAGAATGTAAAATGGAACGAAGAATAGGATAGAAAGTTGACAGTTAATAACGGAGGAAGCGCTTATAAATCACTAAGCTGAGAAGCAGGTTTTATCCCAGCCAAGAAGAAGTAGATTTGGTCTTGTATAACCCCATTTTGGCTGTTCAAAGTTCCACACTGAAAAAAGGTTTTTGCTCTTATTTTTTCCTAATATCCATTTCGTGAACCAAGATTTCATACATACGGAATATTTGTACTTCACGCAATCTGATGATTCGGCAATTTTACAAAATATTCGTAAAATACACGTAGATGAGCGTTTTCTCAATTTTGCGTTTATCTAACGCTACTCACAATGGATGAAAATTGTTTAACATTACTAAGCTGATTTCTTAAATAACATCCTTTGTTGTTTTCGGCAGCAAAACAGTTTAGTAGACTCATTTAGCAGAAATCTTGTATTTTGTACTAGCCTACAGTATATTGTGTAATATACACAAACCCGTTTTGTCAAATGTAATAAAGCTCTAAAATTCGATATATCGAATCGATTTTGTGACTTGTTTAGCCTTTTCATTGAAGTGTCTTCTTTAAATCTCAGAATTACTTAAAAAATTATTCGTAAACACTACTAGCTGTAGTCGCATTACCATTGGTACTGAATAGAGCAGATGGTGAGGCTTGAGCCTGAGGATTAAAAGATCCCAATGAAGGGGGCTTGGTATTGTTGCTGGAGACCGAAAATACCTCTGCGTTTCCACAGCTACCATGGAATGGATATTAACTCAGTGGAATAGGATAAGGATCAGGGACTCATCTACAGTTGATGATCCACGCCTAATTGGATACTCAATCACCGATTGTGCTATTAAGATCGTGCATGCAGCGTAATTCAAGGACCAAACTCTACTCCGAACCCCATATTGGCTACTCAAAGTACCAAGTGATAAAACAATTATGTCGTTTAGAAAACACGAGGATTATAATTTTTCTTTCAATTTTGCTCAATCTTAATTTAACTAAACTAAGTTGGCAGTCAATGATTAAATATGTTTTTTTTTTTTTCATCTAGAAAACAACCAACCACACGTTGCATGCGGTAAAGGGGATAGTTACGGTCCATTCTGTCCGCCGAACCGAGAGCTCGTTCCACTGTCGGAGGAAGTCAAACGATACATCTTAGATTTGCACAACCAATTTCGTAGTACGGTAGCGCGAGGCGATGTCGTCGGATATTCACCAGCATCTCGTATGCCAACCTTGGTAAGTTTTTCGGAAGCTTTCGGGCACGTAATGAGGCAGCCTAATACACTGAATGTTTATCTATACAACAGGTATGGAACGACGAGCTGCAGAAGCTGGCAGAGTACAACGTGAAAACCTGTATCTACGGTCACGACTATTGTCGGAACACCCCGGAGTACCCGTTGGTCGGCCAGAACATTGCGGCCAATTCGTTCTACGGCATGGAAGTAACTCCACTGGATACGATGACTGAGCTGCTGTACAGCTGGTACGGAGAGTATGAAAATGGAAACATGGGTTTCATCAACTCCTATCCACTTTTGGGACAAGATCCTCCGTAAATATCAAACGAATAATGTCTGGGAGATGTCCTAATGACTTATTAACTTTATTACTTCTTCTCCTACACTGAACAGAAAAGATATCGGCCACTTCACGCAGATCATGATGGATAGAGCCGTATCGATCGGATGCGCCATGATACAGTACACCCAGAACGAACAGGGACACGACTGGGTGCACCAGAACTACGTATGTAACTACTCCAACTCGATTGCACGTGGACATCCGGTGTACATTTCCGGTCCAACTTGTTCCAAGTGCGAAACCGGATGCAGCCAGGTCTATCCGGGGTTGTGCAATATCGGCGAACAGGTCGAACCGACCAAGACGTAGTTTGTCTATGGAGTGTGGAATGTGGTTTGGGAGTTGCCGATCCGCGGAAATTCCTACAGCAATCATTATGTAAATAGGTTTCTTTTTCTAGCCCCGAACGAGATAGAAGAATGAATCAACTAATTTATTAGCTCATTCAAATGTATGCCCTAAGGACAATGATATAAATTATTTTCGTAGCAAAACGAGCAGAGTTGAAAAAAAAGGTTTTGTTTTTCATTCATCCAAAAGAAATCATACTATCAAATCATGTTCTGTATCCTCAATATTATTTTTCAGCGTCAGCGACACAACACTTATCGGATATCTTTTTCCGTCATGTTGAGGAGTTAATTTGCGTGTTTTTGTATTTGATTAAACACGTCCATTAACTCTGGTACATGATGATAAAAGCGAACAACAGGACCGGACTGCTGGTTTAATTTTCAGATGTGCTCAACGATCTTGAAAATAAAATTTCCATTTAGATTCAGAATCACGTTACAGTTTGTTCAAGAAGGATAACATAAAATATCACATCCTTGTTACTTTGCAAATTGGTATCGTTCTGTGTCTTTATAACAGCTGCTTGATAAAGTGCCTATCGTTTGGTCGTTTAGCATAATAACTGTTTTGCCGTTTACTTTTTCCTTTATTATGAACATTTTATATTCTATTAATATATAAGAAGAGCCCTCGACTTCAAACAACCGGTATGAAATTGTTTTCACTGATACATTTCAACTGTTTCTTCCAGTTGATAAGTTAGTTAGCATTAATGATCAAGATTCTGGAATAGATTATTTAAAATTGTTAAACTTTTAAAAACACCTGAATTATTGTTTTAAGAAGTTTAATTAATGAACCATTGAAATATTCAATAGAGATATGCCAATAAATGACTGTAATTCATTTGAAATTAGTGGTCGTCCATTAAAAATGTCACGTTCATTGGGGGAGGCGATATTTTTCGATTGCGTAACCAGTTCTGTTGCCATAGCGTTGGCCAGGTTGGCCCCGCCATGGGCACCAATCAACCTTCAGGACGCACCAAAGTGAGTAAATGCACTAAGCAAATTTTCTTAAAGGGACATATCTAATAGGATGGTTCAAAAAATCGTTTTTACTCCACCCCGACTCTTCGATTCTAGATCTGAGTGTCCTCCCAAAATTTGAGCTCATTTGGATGAAAACTGAAACTGCACAAGCCCTTCAAAGTTTGTATAGAAATTACTATGAGTAAAGCAAGCGATTCTCTCAATCGGTCATAATGTTTGCTCATGTGCTCTTGAGGGTTATAGCTATGCTGATACTGTTAGATACATTCATCAGCTACAGCTTCGTAATCCAAGGCTAAAGGTGATGGAAGGTGATAGCTCTACTGCAATTCCAACGACCCATTTCTAGAATGGCTGTTCTTACACACACATTCTGCGGTGATTTTCATCACAGCAATCCCTACATAAAAGCACCATATATGGTGCATGGATATATTAAATGATTTCACACTTTTCGAATCGAAAATTAGATTTTGGAGCCTAAAGATTGGACTCGGAAAAAATGTGACACTTTATTTTGGGTGTAACTTTTTATCACGTAAGTAAAAAATAATTAAATTTTGGATTATACTAGTTTAAAGTGTTATGTTTATTTGTGCAAAATTAATCGCGATCTGTCAAGTAGTTTTCAAGATGCATTCGAAACAAGAAGAGCTGCGCCAGCAAATCATGGCGCGGTGATTGATAATCCTTGTCAGTCGCACAGATGGATCTACCATTCAAACGTGTCCCGCGTTGTGAAGATGTTCCAGGAGACGGAGACCATTGATCGACGCGCTGGAAGCGACCGAAAACCGAAAACGGAATACCCAGAGAAGGCGCGAAGTATAAGTGCTTCTCGAAGAAAAGTCAAAATGTGTTTTCACATTTCAAATGTGAAAAAATAAATAAATAAATAAGATACAGTCATCTCTCCCTTACTCGATATTGAAGGGACCATCGAGTTAGAGAGGTATCGAGTTACAGAACACAAAAGCAGTGCAACTGCGTTCCAAGGGACCATCGAGTTAGCCATGAAAACCAACTTTTACTATGGTTCTCTAACTCGATATCGAGATACGGAATATCGAGTAAGGGAGAGTTAACTGTACTCAAAAAAATGTTTGAGCTATCAAACATACTTCAGATTTTATTATTTTCTTCTTGCTTTGTATGAGAGAGAAATATAGTAAAATATTTATTTTGAAAATTGACCATACTTTTTTTTCTATCAAACAAAAATATTTCAGGGTTTTTTTTTTAGAAGATTGTGATTACATAATAGTAGCATTCCTAACTATATGTCGCTTTCTTTCTATTCGCCTCACTTCTTCTGTTTATTTAATTAGTAACAATAAACAAAACATTATACTAAGCTTATTTATACATCCAAAATCATATAAGATTTTCGTAGTAGCATCAACGCTTCAGATTTTCATGAATATATGAAGTACAAAATCAGATTTTCATACGGTTTTTACGTTGATGGCTAATTGAAGTATACTTTAAGAGGTCCTGAAGTTATCAGGATCAAAATCGGGGTATTAAGTTCAAATGAGAGGTGGCTCATATTACCCTGTAAGACCATATTGCCCCTCCTTACTCTACTTAGTGCACGCATCATGAAATATGCTGACTTTTAAAACATACTACAAGCGTGAAGATGCTGGGGTTGACGAAAGACGCGACCGCTCTTGAGTTAGTTTTCTGGTTGTCATCTGATTGGCCACCGTAAGTTCCACCGTGCTAATGCTGCATGTTGTCAGCGCGGGTTTTAACCAGTAAACAACAAAAAGCAACAGCGTGAGTACTGAGTGCCAAGCCAACTAGCAAAAACTTCCTACCGCCAGCCGCCAGAAAAATCACGCTTGCACTTCACACCACAAGCGTGAGAGCAAGCAAAATGGATCTCTCTCGTGGACTGATTTCTCTCTTGTCTCGCCATCCGCACGCTCGAACTGATCAAATTTGTTGATGTAGCAAAACTGTGCACCGGCCAGAGTTGACGCTTTGGCTACTAACACACTGGCATTTATAGTTCAAAAAGCTTTCTACCAATTAGGTCTCAGATCGCATGAACCTGCTATTGCATTTCATTTGCTTAGCAAAAATTTAATAATTGATAGGTGAAAATTTGTGTTGCAACCTATCAGCAATAGAAAAAACATGAAATGGGATAAATTTTGTTGGAAGAATTATTATAAAAGCAGTACATATTGTATGTGGTTTGGATGAACGAATTGCCACCTGTGCAGTGCACATGTTGCACATGCGGACGCGACGCCTCTAATCCAACGCTATTTTTACTTAGCACTGCATTTTTTTTTCAAATGTTTTTCGGGTGGCATAACCGTTTTGATATTCCATCAACCGAATGGAAAACACGCGGAACCAAAAACGAAGACGACAGCGAGTTTGAAATCACAACCTCTCGCGCACACATCCTTCTGCGATCTAGCAATATGGGACCTTTACGGTTCATTGCCTAATTCGGTTTCTTATTCACTTCACGGTAATATTTGACGTACCATATTTGAAGCGGGTCCAAACTTGACGTATTTTCTAATTATTTTATCATAAAACAATTCTAGTTCAGACTAGCACTCGAAAATTTATTGCTTGATCTCCATTTACATGTTATTGAGGGATTCCAATTGAAAAAAGTATATTTTTGATTAATAATAGGCAAAAAATAAAATTTATTTGAAAATGCATCTGCCAAGTGCGTCAATTTTTTCGTTCCTTAGTCAATGTGTTAAATATTGTTATTATTGTTAATCAATTTTCGTTAAAATATTGTGGACTTTCACAGCAATATCATCAACAACTGCCAATTATATTCTTCTTTTCAAGAATTGACGTCGACATTTTTCTATTTTTAAAGTTTAAGACATATTTTTGTATGAAAATCTTGTGCGTCAAGTTAGGCACACAATGTTCCTTATTATTTGCTATTTTGTTCAGCATATTTTGTTGGATCAAAAATAGGAAAAGAAATATTTATGACGCTTGCATTCAAAAAATCCGTCCGCAGAACAATCCAATGCTTTATGTTATCATATGTAAAGGGTCATCCATAGATTACGTCACGTTTTTAGTGAGACGAGGGGTTCAGGGAAACGCAAAGATTCATACAAAAAAATCGCACTTACCATACAAAAAATGTGGCCAAGTTGGAGAGGGGTTGAAAACGGTACAATTTAGCGCGGTTTATGGATGTTAATGTTTCAAGGAAGCTTCAATAAATACGTTGTTTCAATGGTTGGTTTAGTAAAACTTATAGGATATGGGGTGTCCATGAGATACGTATCACAAAAACGGGTGTCCTACGTTAGGCAGAAACACGAAAGGCGGAAACACATAAGGCGGAATTTCAAAAGGCAGAATTAACAAAAGGCGACTAAACACAAAAGGCGGAATCACGAAAGGCAGAAACACGAAAGGCGGAATCTCGAGAGGCGGAATCACATAAGGCTAATTTAAATTAGGCGGACTTTTTGAACCAGCAGAGCAAACGGCCGGCCGTTTGCTCTGCTGGTTCAAAAAGTCCGCCTAATTTAAATTAGCCTTATGTGATTCTGTGATTTGCTTTAACAGTAAAACCTCCATGAGTCGATGTTCCATGACTCTATAACGACTCATGATACTAAACCTAAATTTCATGGTTAACATTATGGTCCCCTCAAACAGTCTTTTACGGTGTACAATATTAAAAAGGTGATATATGGTAGTTGTACCAGTGATGGACAAACTCGTTTTCCATACGGATATTCAAAAAATTCCAGGGGTTAGGAACATTTTCCAATCTTAATGAAACTTTCACAACTTGCTTTTCACTACGATATCTTTCCGAGAAAAATATAAAGATGATCAAAACAAGTTACATTTTTGTGTTCCACGGTGCGAAAATCTGTAGTGGGACTGACATGTGATTACTCTTTTTTTTTAAGGCACTTTGTGCTCGTGGCCACTATTGTGCTGGACTCAGTTGATCTTGAAGCTTCTTTACCGATACAGATCTATTTTCAACTTATCTATATTTACATCTAGTTTCACTCTCTCCTACTTTTTTACTCTCACACCGAGCAGGTAGGAGAGAGCTCTGCTATTAGTGAGGCTAGCTGCCTGCGAAGAGGGTCAGTTTGTCTCCGTCACCATCTGATACTGACGGAGAATGGATGTGCTCCCCAAAGCACGGTCCTCCATGAGGCGTCTTCTGGTGGCTGGACGAGTTTTTTGTGGAGGGGCTGGGAATCGAACACATGACCTTCCGCTTATGAAGCGAAAGCGTAACCTCAAGGCTACAGACCCCCCCAATGTGATTACTTTTCATTATGGGACTGACTTGCATTCACGGCAGTATAACCATAACCATGTTATACTTTTCCTAGGTCATTCCTATCCACGTCGAACAAATTTGTATAAAAAATGATCTAGTTGTCCGGATGGTAATGCTACGATAGGAATGATGTCACATGTTCACAAATCAAATTTGAGTTTCACTAGTAAAGTAGAATAAAGAATATGACTTAATAGTTTTGTATTCTGTGCAGCTCTCCAACGCATTTCTGTTCCATGACTCGATGTTTCCATAAGCCAATGTGAACATTTGCGAGACAAAGTTTCAAATGAGTAATGTTCTAGCTGTTACGTCTGTTTTTCTGTGCCACAACATTAAGAGGAAAATAACCATCATCGTTTTACGAATTTTCAAAACCAGTTGTTTTGCTCAAAATTGAACCAATGCTTGAGAAAATCTATCCCTGCATTGTACTAGCTATCTGTAATGCGATGATAGATTTTCACGTGGATTGTTTTAAATTTGAACGAAAAAACTGGTTTTCAATTTTTGATGATTGCAGATGATTGAATGATGGATTCTTGAACCTTAAGGTCAAGATGAGTAGTGTGTGATCCTTTGACCGTGACGCTTGCTTCTGCGGGGGCGGGTGAAGCGGTCAAGCAGGATTAATCGTGTTTCGCGCGTAGTGCAGTGTGGGGGAGAAAAGTGGCGTGATTCGCGGGCCTATTTAGTAGTGTGTGATCCTTTGACCGTGACGCTTGCTCCTGCGGGGGCGGGTGAAGCGGTCAAGCAGGATTAATCGTGTTTCGCGCGTAGTGCAGTGTGGGGGAGAAAAGTGGCGTGATCCGCGGGCCTATTTAGTAGTGTGTGATCCTTTGACCGTGACGCTTGCTCCTGCGGGGGCGGGTGAAGCGGTCAAGCAGGATTAATCGTATTTCGCGCGTAGTGCAGTGTGGGGGAGAAAAGTGGCGTGATTCGCGGGCCTATCTAGTAGTGTGTGATCCTTTGACCGTGACGCTTGCTCCTGCGGGGGCGGGCGATGCGGTCAGAATCGATCATGTTACGTGCGTAGTGTAGTGAAAAAGTGTGTAGTATTTGTCGGTAAGTACAGTGCGGCGACGGAAGAAACAACATTACATCCGGGTAAAATCATTCATTATTATTATTTACTTACCTATTACCATACGAAACTAAATACGTGCCAGGGTCGAAAATATAATTTTCGATTCGGGAAGTGTAAAAATATTTCAGATATCCATTTGATATCTGGGTGTTTTTATGCGGGGCTTACTGTATATGAAAATGACCTCAGAATGTGTGTGTATTTACTGCCATTCTTGAAATGGGTCGTTGGAATTTCAGTAGAGCTACCACCTTTCATCTCCTGGGCTAAAATTGTCTGCAGATATAAAGATATCGAAGGGTGTCAATAAATACATGCATACAATTTTCTTCCATAAAAGCACTGCCGGTCAGTGGGAGGTGGATTGTTTACACACACACACACACACACACACACACACACACACACACACACACACACACACACACACACACACACACACACAACATTAAGGTCAAGATGAATCGAAGCCGAGCCTCAAATTTTCAAGAGCACAAATCTGGAGAACCGAATACCCGCTTGAGCGGAAAACTCAGCTAGTGACCAATCGATTAAGTTTTCAGCTCAAACGGATGTTTGGTTTTTCAGATTTGTGCTCCTGGAAATTCGAGGTTTGGCTTCGATTCATCTTCACCTTAACGCGAATATGAGCAGCTTGAATACCACTAGCAGCAATATTAGGTGAAAAAACAGTATATGTTTCAAAGAAGAATCAATTTCAACTGGCTCTTTAGTTGCTCGTGGCGCCAAACATATTCAAGGTGATAAGTTCAGAAAGAATAGCCGATGATTAAAAGAAGGAAAAATCCCTGATAATGTATTAGATATTTCTTTCCAAAGAATAGACTATGTCCATCTTTCGGGGAATGTTATTTTCGAGCAAGTGTCTTTCGGGCTAGTGACGTAGAATTACACGATATAAGAATGCGAAAATGACAACTTTGACAAAGAAAGCTCTGAGGTTATAACGGTGGAAATGCTCATTTAACTCAAGCTGAGAAGCAGACTGTGTCTCAGTGGGGGCGTAGTGCCAAGAAAAAAAAAGCGATGAAATTGGCTAGATTTCTCGAAAATTTAGCGCAAACCTAAGGCTGAACAGTCGACAATAAATAAAAGAAATAGAAACAGGCGACGGATATTTCACCTAACATCAACCTGGTGTGGGAAGATGTTTTTTGGTTATAATGGCTAATACGTACATATAAATTGAAAAACAAAAAAACACCGTTTTTCAAAAGTAATTCTAAGTCCGCTTAGAGATTTTGAAAACGTCGATATGAATAGGAACCTAAACAGCTCAGTCTAATTATCGTTTGGAAGCTTAAGTAAGCATTTTAAAATCATTTTGAACAATGCCGCCTTTTTAGATTATGCCTTATGTTATTTTCCGCCTTTTGTTACACGTCTAAGTTAGTCTGCCTTTTGAGTTTCCGCCTTTTGTGATTCCGCCTTTCGTGTTTCCGCCTTTCGTTAGGGTCCCAGGAAGCTTCAATAAATACGTTGTTTCAATGGTTGGTTTAGTAAAACTTATAGAATATGGGGTGTCCATGAGATACGTATCACAAAAACATACCATTTTCTACAACAATCCTGTCCTTCCACCCTACGGCACACTTTTTTATGAAACCTTCAAAAAATTGTATGATTCGTCACATCTTGCAAAACACCTGCTTCCACCTAATAACATGACGTACTTAATGGATGACCTCATATATTGCCGTATTGCCGTTGGTTCTACGCATATTAGTCCCGCGGTCCATAAGGTTTGCATAGAACATGGAACAAGTAGGCGTAGTTCACGTGTTATAAGTAATGAAGATTCTCAAACTACCATTTTTGAAATCGGTTGTTTTCGTTTTAGTTTTCAACCAATTTTTCCTGTTTTTGCAACTTCGTTCCCCGTTTCTGCGCAATGTTGTTTTCGAACCATTCGAAAATAGGGGTAGTCGGGGCGGTTTGACCAATGGGGTGGAATGAGCACCCCTTGAAAAATGCATAAATTCTTAAAATTTTAACTGAAATAACATGCAACCCCAAAGCTGATGCGGAAATGATGCAATAGGCATGTTATAAGTCAGTGTTCAAAATTCAAAGAAAAATAAATAAATGATGTTCGAATAAACTGGCCATATTGCCCCGAATGGCTCTTTTAAAATTCATCATTTCAGAATGATGATGTTTGACTGTTAGAATGTTCTTAAAAAATTATATCTTCTTGCATGGAGTGTTTATAAATACTAATAACTTTCAAGTGTAGTAACAACATAATTTAATATTTATATTATATGAGATTATTTTGCAATCAAAAATGGGGTGCTCATATCACCCCATCAATAAAAAATCGAATCGAAAAATGACAAATTTTGAAAAATCAATCATTTATCCGTGAACTTCATAAGACAAGGGAAATCATGCGGATCTAGTGTATTCATCTAAAAATTGTTGGAAATCATGCAAACATATTTTCATCACTTTTATCGACTTTTTCTTAAGGTGGCCAAACTGCCCCACTTTCCCCTACGTTTAACTAAACAATAATGCTTGACTATGGATTGAACTCAATCGTCGGTTTTTTTGCCTACACTTTTACTGACCGCACAGCAAAAGTACTACCGGATGACGTCTTTCAAAACTTTTTTCAAAAGTTCTAACTTTTATGTTCACTCTAAAGCGTTTTTTTTTTTCAATTAATTGAACTATTGTATATTAGAACTCTCGTATGTTTTAAACTTAAGCAATTATTTTTAAGTGCGTCAAATAAGGAACATAGTGCGTCAAATTAGGCACATTGAAGAATTGATGCGTCAATTAAGGATCCTAATGTGTTCCACAAAAAGTAATTAAAACATGAAGAAAAAAACGTTTAATATATTTTTACTAATTTTTCCCTAATTCTAAAATAGTTGAGCTAGCATAGCTTCAAATTACAACTTTTTTTTGTGTGGTATTCAGTTGGAGCTGCCTGACAGCTTAACTTGTCAAGGCTGAACCCTCGGTCTGGCTTTTGCCAAGTTTCCCCTCTTCTTCTTCTTATTCTTCTTCTTCTTCTTCTTCTTCTTGGCATTAACGTCCTCACTGGGACAGAGCCTGCTTCTCAGCTTAGTGTTCTTATGAGCACTTCCACATTTACTGAGAGCTTTCTTTGCCAATTTTGCCATTTTTGCATTCGTATATCGTGTGGCAGGTACTATGATACACTATGCCCAGGGAAGTCAAGGAAGTTTCCATTACGAAAAGATTCTGGACCGACCGGGATTCGAACCCAGACACCTTCAGCATGGCTTTGCCTTGTAGCCGCGGACTCTAACCACTCGGCTAAGGAAGGCCCCTCTACCAGCACCAATACTCAGACGGACTAAGCTATGGTGCTCACATGAACACTGTTTTTTATTCGTATTGTGACGTGGTAGTTTTTGAAAAAGACCCATTATTACCTTGCTTCTGAGAAAAGGCAGCATTGTGAAAATCAGCAGCCCCATCAAAAATTGTTTGAAATAGTATTGTAGTAGTGTCATTACTAATACTGTCTAGTCGAAATGGTTTTGAATAATTTGTCATTTAAGGTGATTATAGAACGAAGCCACACCTCAAATTTTCAAGAGCACAAGACATGAGAACCAAAAAACGCACCGCGTTGAAATTTTATCCCAGTGGTCCCCACCAGGAAGCATGCAGTTTGATTGATTTTCAACGCGAACTGTTGTCAGATTCTATAGTCTTGTGCACTTGAAAATTCATAGTTTGGCTTTGTTTTATAATCACCTTAAGTGCTATTTTGATTACTCCTGTCTTTTACGTAAGATTAGAATCTCAAATGTCAATTGTTTTCAAGTCTTAACAAAATTGGCTGTTTAGTAGTAGTCCTAGTTAATTTCGTTTTTTGTTGTTAAAAGTAATTGGTCATTACGTTCATATATCCTTAAAGAAAAGTCACTTTCCTTGTCTGTTCAACAATTTCTCGAAACTAGCAAGTGTACCCTAATGATCGATCTCAGCATCTTACTTTCAATAGTCATTATTATAGTGAATATTCAAGAGTAAAGTTACCTTAGGCTTCTATAACAATCTCCTACAAGATTCACTTTTCGGTGGCAAATGCAATGCTTCACAACGCCTACTTTCTACCTGTAAATTTTGCGAAAATGAAGCTGGAATTATATTGTTTATATAATTGTTACAAAAGAGGTACCATCAGTGCACCAGTATCCGCTCATGTTCCAGTAGCCCGCTCACGAGTTTTAAAAGTAAGATAATTGGAGTAAATACGCAAAAGATTGTCCACAGTATAATTCAATTTGTCGATTTGAATCGTCTAGTGGCTATAGTTTTCATATTTATTTTGTTTAAACTTATCTTTTTTCGGTGTGAGCGGGCTACTGGTACATGAGCGGATACTGGTGCACTGATGGTTGAAACTAAGCGTTAAATCATACAGTGCCAGGCCAACTCAAGACGCAAGATCTCTCCGGCAATCCCAGGGTCGGCTAGCTACTGGGTAATCAAGGGCTTTTCGCGAATACAAAAACTAACTCACGGGAACTTTAACGTTTCTTGGACATTAATTGAAAAATCCCTAATTGTGTCGTGTGCGTGTTGTTCTGTTATTTCCAATGAAGTGTAAATTTGTTAAGTGTAATCTAATCTAGTTCGTACCGGTACATACCGCTGCTGTTTGTTGTTGGGTGGACGAATGGCCGACACAACGACACCAATCCTGCTGTGCGGCCGGAACTCTCGCCGGAATGGCGAAGCGGGCGGATGTACGGGTTTGTACTGAACTCCCTTGACGGGCCAGCTGGCGTTGCTGGACGGTGGGGTTGCAAGCGTTTTCCCTCATAGACGATAATCGGCCGGCCGTGGCATGGCCACCTTGGAGGGCCGAGAGGGGAATCTCTTTAGTGATTAGGGCCGACGGCCCGAGATATTGGTCCTCTATGGAGGACAAGCTCCTTTACTTTTAGGCCGGGAAGCCTAATGGCTTCACGAGCCGAACCGTGTGCTGGACGACAGATCCGATGGTCCGAAATGAAAATACAAGACAAGAGGTCCTGAGCTAGGTGTCTCCCCTTACGCCCACTTAGCTCCTCCTGGGGAGTATTCTCACTATAACTTAACCACTGCACTTAGTTAAAATCTACGTCTGCAGCACACGGACGCCTGATATTGAAAGAGGCCGATTATTGGCAATGGCCGTTCTTTTCTAGTTTTCCCACATTCCGTCATTCTCTCCATCCCTTATTAACTCATTTCTCCAGCCATCTCTTGTCATTGGTAGCGAGGAGAACCATTCACAGCGGTACTGGACCCTATCACTACTGTGGTAATTCTACTGTTCTTACACAAGAAACGTGAAGGGTCCGACATTCAACATAAATACAAAACAAAAATCAACAATTTTGTAACCAACCGGTTACATGGTATTCCTTGTTATGGCAATGTAAAAACCATAAAATAAGATTGTCGCCACTTTTTTCTACTCAGTGAATCTACTAGTAATTTTCCTCAGAGTTATATTCCCTACGTCGTATATGATAACAATGTATCTAGCTAGCTAATAGTAAGAGTGGCTACGGATCATTCTGGTTAGCAAAAGGCAAACTGATCGTCGCGAATAGTATCAATGTCTACTTCGAATAGATTAATTATTTGAAATGGGCATCAATGCTATCAACGACGCAGAACGTCCGTTGGATCACATCCGAGATATTAGTGCATCTATGACATATAGATAATGACGCGGCTTTAAGCAAAAATGCCAAAATGTGATACCACCACTACAGGTTACGCCTTTGGTGCCCATGTATGGATTGTGCCCTCCCATCGCGGCAAGGTCCCATAACCAAGGGGAGGAAGCTTCAAATTTCAACAAAATTGGACAAATGTTTGAATTAAGAATTTTCTTAACCGCGTCAAATATGGTACGTCCACGGTAGTTGTAAAAGGGGACGGCCCTGGTGTAGTGTTTAGAACACACGCCTCTCAAGCCGAGGACTTGGGATCAAGTCCCATCCCCGAGATAATCACTTATGACGTAAAAGGTTATAGTGACGACTTCCTTCGGAAAGGAAGTACAGCCGTTGGTCCCGAGATGAACTAGGTCAGGGTTAAAAATCTCGTTAATAAAGATAGAAAAAAAAAGCTGTAAAGCTTTTCTATTGATCCCAAGTATTAGAATATTTCGGCACAACACATTTCACGCTCTTTTTTTTATAAATCATTCATTTTATTTAGCGTGAATATAATTGAAAGTGAACCTTCCTTGTGTGAAGAAATATATAATGCCAATCAAAATATTAACCTTCATGCGAACGGATATCGCACCTCCGCTCATCTAAACTCGGCTCCGACCGCGAAGACGCGGAAACCCTCGGCCCCGTCCCCGAAGCACTTTCCCATTGGCTGGGGGACTTTTCGGTCTCAGGGCTTCGATCCGTTCCGTACAGCCGGTCGTGGGATTCTCCTCGAAGGAACCCGCGTACAGTTCGCTGTTGAAGTTCGAGTTGGTAAGTTCCGGCCCGATGGTTACCCAACCCGGGCGAATGGTTGAATCCCGGCCAAATATGTGTAATCGACGTCTTCCCAAGCAGAAATGCTCGATAATGTGAAAGATTTCGATTGGTTTCTCCAAACTACCAAACTCTGCTTCTTCGGAAATGATCAAATCGATGTCGACGTTAGCATGGATGAAATCTCCGTCCGTAGAGCGCCGAACTGTCCCTTTGATTCCCATGAGGCAGTGTTCCTTTGTGCGTTGGAAAACCGCCTTGGGTTCGAGGATTTTCGAATGCCCCGGGGAATCGATGTTTGTTCGTATCCAGCAGATGTCTTCGCAGCGACGGAATCCCCACTTTCGGAGGCAGTTCCGGCCCATGTCCAAACCTTCGGAACTACCGCACCACAGGAAGACAAAACTGCGATGAGCGGCCACTTCACCAATATCCAAGGCTAGGATTTCATCCCAGGACCAGAAATTCCGCGGTGCTCCGGCTGCTACAGCTGCCCCTCCCCGAGCGTATTCCTCCAGAGGCGGTTCGATCAGAATTACGTCAAACTTCGTTCCGAGCGCTTTCAAATCGAAACTTTTGAGATCGGCTCTCAAGTACATGGGTGGAGTGGCCGTTTCCGAGATCAGCTCATCCTTTAGTCGGATCAATTCCCGTAGCTTTGGGTACTCCTCGAACCGATCGGCCAGTCCGACGTCCCGGATGAAATTCTGCGGCCGTTGACCGGTATCCACGAAATGCTGACAGTAGTCGTTGTGGGGATTCGAAGATTGCGTTCCCTGAAAAAAAAAATAGTTAAGTGTTAATACTGGCTAAGTGTGGCTCTGTCGTAGTGAGGTCGAAATGCTAAGAAGATTTGCGATAAGGTATTAACAGTTCTATTAAATCTCTATTCTTTATTTTGTATTCGTAGTTTATAATTTTCAAAAAAATGTATTGTCGGCGCGATAAAAACTTAGAAACAGTCTCTCGCCGAAGTTGAATTTTTCTCAGAATCTATTATACGATGGTAAATTACATGCGTAAATGCGTCCTGCTTCAGAAGTAGGGTATCTTGCATGGATAAAAAGAAAAATCCATTTTCGGCGAAATGTATTTTCTAACGATTGACCGAACTTACAATACCGTTAAATATAATTTTGATAGTTTTTATCAGCTTGACGTAAAAGCAGTGCCCTGTACGAATATGAGTTCGAGTCACTGGAACAACAGGAAACTTACCTTCAAAAAGGTAGACGAATCTCGGTAAACCATCCCTTCGGATTGCGACTTTTTCGAAGAACTGGCTTCCTCGTCATCGTAGCGCTGCGATTTATTGATTGGCGTGTCCTCGGCAGTGCCCAGAACATGTTTCAAGTCCTCCACGCTGGAAACTCCTAACTATTTTGGTAAATTACAGACATTATTGCTTGGAAAACAATCCCATTGAGAATCACCGTCAGCTTACCGTTTGGGCCAGCAGCTTCTTGCGCTTCTGCGACTTTTCACGTAGAGATTTTATGACGTCCCCCATCTGGTCTGACCGTTGAGGTATCTCGGGCACACTATTGAAACATGAAAACTATTCAAACAAATCAAATAATTTATAGTTTTGATTCGATCGGCACGCGTCCAGGCAGGACAAAACTGTAAACGAAACAAAAATCAACAAGCTGTCGCGGCGTTACCTGGCGTTAGCCAAGCACGTCAGCATTTGACAGTTCTGTCATCGCCACAGTTTTCGGATGCGATGGTTTGTTCGTTCCATGTTGTCTTGATCGTGGGTCAAGCGCACCGGAAACTCGCCGAAATGGGCATTCACACTTAATTTTATTTCGCTGAAAACCAACAAATTTTGCCTATTTCGTTCATGCTTATGCGTCGTATGCACCTGAAACGTAAAGGGCTCAAGTGAAATTTCTCCTTTTTACCGAAGTAATTTTGACAGCTGATCCAGTATGAGCGAAATGTCACTTTTACTTGCGGAATAATTGAGCAGCACATTTTTCCGTACGGAAAAGTGACAGCTCCATTTGATTTGTACAGCAGGCGTTACCGATGTTATGAAATCAGCTCTACTCCTCAGCAGCGTACAGCTCAAGTAATTTCGGTAGCGGAATCATTCCTTGACCGTTTCTTGTCCTATCCTTTTGCACAGTACTTATGATCAGCGTACCGGCCATTATTGTCCAGCAAAATATGTTTTTGTTTAACTTCCGACAATGCGTTTCGACAGTAGAAGCATTAACCTAAGAATGCTAATGTCGCTGCTGTTCGTGTGACCAACATCTAGTTTGCTGCGATGTGACAGGGTGAGCCCGGACCTCAAAGTGTCAAAGGCCAAAACAAATCATCCTCTTTTGCGTGGAATCGAGTAATTAATGAAAAATAACAATTAAAGGTAATAATTAGTTAAGTTTTATGACAACAGCGCCTCTAGCGTTTTACTACTAATATTTCTATTGTTTCGACCTTGTTCTTGATTGTTTTGACGTTTGATTCACACGTTCACACATAAATTATTTCACCGACCTCAGCAAAACTATTCGTCGAGAACCCAATAGCTGAGACTTCAGTAATTTTCAATCAAGGGGGTGGTCACTCTACGCACTTCAGTCGGCACAGTTGTGCCTTCAAAGCGCTAAAGTGCGCCAAGCGTGCCAAACGTGCTATAATAGTAGCACAGACAAACAGACGCGGTAAATGGCTGGGCATGGTGTACCATTGGTACCTCGCGTACCTGCAGGAATAAAATAGACCCCTTTGTGCGGTCCTTAGCCTCTTGCCCAGCAACTCCTATCCCTACCTCCTCGTGGTACTGGCCGGGGTACGAGTAACCTTGGGGAAGATCGGGTAACCAACCCCCGGTGGGAACTTTGGTCGTATGCTGACAGGGAAGGGGGGGTTTGCTTTTGCAAACCTGGAGCGTCTGTACTCCACGTTAGGAGCGGCTCACAACAGCGTCTGTTCCCCATGTCAGGGGCGGCTGATCATCGTCCGAGTGCCAGAGAAGGACTCTAAGCTAAACTGCGCACTATGGCCCTCCGAACATTTAGGGGGAATGGTCCTCCGGAAATCTAGGGGGTTGGTGTCAGGCCCTGCGAGCCAGCCGTAAAAACACATCAGCACAGGAACGTCAACGAGAGAATACGGACCGGATCAATCGGCAAAGACCACAGCGACGAAAATGGACTAGCGATTGGAAACTCGGTACGTGGAACTGCAAATCTCTCAACTTCATTGGAAGTACTCGCATACTCTCCGATGTACTGAAGACCCGCGGTTTCGACATCGTAGCGCTGCAGGAGGTGTGCTGGACAGGAGCATTGGTGCGAACGTTTAGAGGTAATCATACCATCTACCAGAGCTGCGGCAACACACGCGAGCTGGGAACAGCTTTTATAGTGATGGGTGATATGCAAAGGCGCGTGATCGGGTGGTGGCCGATCAATGAACGAATGTGCAAGTTAAGAATCAAAGGCCGATTCTTTAACTTCAGCATAATCAACGTGCATAGCCCACACTCCGGAAGCACTGATGATGACAAGGACGCATTTTACGCGCAGCTCGAACGCGAGTACGACCGCTGCCCAAGCCACGACGTCAAGATCATCATAGGAGATTTGAATGCTCAGGTTGGCCAGGAGGAGGAGTTCAGACCGACGATTGGAAAGTTCAGCGCCCACCGGCTGACGAACGAGAACGGCCTACGACTAATAGATTTTGCCGCCTCCAAGAACATGGCCATTCGTAGCACCTATTTCCAGCACAGCCTCCCGTATCGATACACCTGGAGATCACCCCAGCAGACAGAATCGCAAATCGACCACGTTTTGATCGATGGACGGCACTTCTCCGACATAACCGACGTCAGAACCTATCGTGGCGCCAACATTGACTCCGACCACTACCTGGTGATGGTGAAACTGCGCCCAAAACTATCCGTCATCAACAATGTACGGTACCGACGCCCGCCCCGGTACAATCTCGAGCGGCTGAAACAACCGGATGTCGCCAATGCGTACGCGCAGCATCTTGAGGCAGCGTTGCCGGATGAGGGCGAGCTCGATAGGGCCCCTCTTGAGGACTGCTGGAGGACAGTCAAAGCAGCCATTAACGACGCTGCCGAAAGCGTTGTCGGATATGTGGAACGGAGCTCAAGAAACGATTGGTTCAACGAGGAGTGCCAGGAGGTTTTAGAGGAGAAGAATGCAGCGCGGGCTGCAATGCTGCAGCATGGTACGCGGCAAAACGTGGAACGATACAGACTGAAGCGGAAACAGCAAACCCGCCTATTCCGGGACAAAAAGCGCCGCCTGGAAGAGGTGGAATGCCAAGAGATGGAGTTGCTGTACCGTTCTCAAGAAACGCGGAAGTTCTATCAGAAGCTCAACACATCCCGCAAAGGCTTCGTGCCGCGAGCTGAGATGTGCCGGGATAAGGATGGGAGCATCTTGACGGACGGACGCGAGGTGATCGAAAGGTGGAAGCAGCACTACGATGAACACCTGAATGGCGCAGAGAACACAGGCACAGAAGGTCAGGACAGCGATGGCGATAGCTACGTCAGCACAACGGACAGCGGAAATCAACCAGCTCCCACGATGGGGGAAGTTAAGGATGCCATTCAACAGCTAAAGAACAACAAAGCCGCTGGCAAGGATGGTATCGGAGCCGAACTCATCAAGATGGGCCCGGACAGGTTGGTCGCTTGTCTGCATCGGCTGATAGTCAGAATCTGGGAAACGGATCAGCTACCGGAGGAGTGGAAGCAAGGCGTTATATGCCCTATCTACAAAAAGGGCGACAAACTGGAGTGTGAAAATTATCGTGCAATCACCATCCTAAACGCCGCCTATAAAGTGCTATCCCAGATTCTCTTCCGTCGTCTATCACCTATAGCAAACGAGTTCGTGGGAAGTTATCAAGCAGGTTTCATCGACGGCCGCTCGACAACGGACCAGATCTTTTCCGTGCGGCAAATCCTCCAGAAATGCCGTGAGTACCAGGTCCCTACGCACCATTTGTTCATCGATTTCAAGGCGGCATACGATAGTATCGACCGCATAGAGCTATGGAAAATCATGGACGAGAACAGCTTTCCCGGGAAGCTCACAAGATTGATCAGAGCAACGATGGACGGTGTGCAAAACTGCGTGAAGATCTCGGGCGAACACTCCAGTTCGTTCGAGTCTCGGCGGGGACTACGACAGGGCGACGGACTTTCGTGCCTGTTGTTCAATATTGCGCTTGAAGGTGTCATGCGGAGAGCCGGACTTAACAGTCGAGGCACGATTTTCACGAGATCCGGACAATTTGTTTGCTTCGCGGACGACATGGATATTATTGGGAGAAAATTTGAAACGGTGGAAGATTTGTTCACCCGCCTGAAACGCGAAGCAACAAGAGTCGGGCTAATGGTGAATGCGTCGAAAACAAAGTACATGCTGGTTGGCGGAACTGAGCGCGACAGGACCCGCCTAGGAAGCAGTGTTACGATAGACGGGGATACCTTCGAGGTGGTGGACGAGTTCGTCTACCTCGGATCCTTGTTGACGGCTGACAACAATGTTAGTCGGGAAATACGAAGGCGCATCATCAGCGGAAGTCGTACCTACTATGGGCTCCAGAAGAAACTGCGGTCAAGAAAGATTCACCCCCGCACCAAATGCACGATGTACAAAACGCTCATAAGACCGGTAGTCCTCTATGGGCATGAGGCGTGGACTATGCTCGAGGAGGACTTGCAAGCTCTTGGGGTTTTCGAACGCCGAGTGCTGAGGACGATCTTCGGCGGCGTGCAGGAGAACGGCGTGTGGCGGCGAAGGATGAACCACGAGCTCGCTCAACTCTACGGCGAACCCAGTATCGTGAAGGTAGCTAAAGCTGGAAGGATACGCTGGGCAGGGCATGTTGCAAGAATGCCGGACAACAACCCTGTAAAGATGGTGTTCGCCACGAATCCGGTCGGAACAAGAAGGCGTGGGGCGCAGCGAGCTAGGTGGATTGATCAGGTACACCAGGACCTGGAGAGCGTGGGTCACAGTCGAGGATGGAGAGAAGCGGCCATGAACCGAGGGAATTGGCGAAATATTGTTGGCGAGGCTTTATCAAGATAATTGATGTAAAGCCAAATAAGTAAGTAAGTAACAAACAGACGTCACACTCTCATCATTGTCCATCGACCACCTTCTTAACGATTGATTCAAAAATATGGTATTTGGCCAATCCACCACCCGCAGCGCTCGCATCTTTTTTGTTCCCGTTTGACGTTTGCACACTACCGCCATCTGTTGGCCCGTCGGCCAAATACAATAATTTTAGCATTGGGCGCACATGTCCCCGTGACTATGATTTTGATCGAGATTTGTTCTAAGTGTTACGTCTGTTTGTCTGTGATAGTAGCATGCCATAAAATTCAATGAACTGAAATTACGGGAAATCGTTCTCAGCAAGCATTGAGATATGTAATATTTTTTCTTGTTTATATCTCGTTCTACAAATTGCTCCGAACTTCCATTAATCCTTCGGAAGTGCTTCTTAGGGGACGACGCTACATATTCCGGGATACGTTTCACATTATCGCATGCAAAACCTATGAGAAAAGCAGATTATACATGATACATGTAAGACTTCAATTTTAATATTTGGGGACTGGTCCACACAACTTCCAAGACAACACGGGAACTGCAATATCAAAGACACATTGCAATACGGAATGTTTACGGTTAGGTACGGGGACGTCGTTCAAGGGGAGAATTGTTCAAGTGGTGTGCAGAATGCACAGACATTACGCTTGGTCTCAAACCCTTTTCTCTCCGGAACCACCTTACGGTATTTATTTCCCAGATCTCCCTATAGGGCAAAAAATGTAATAATTTTCTACATGTGTATCGACACATCAATATTAGAACCTATCTCACACATTGAATTCATATAAATGAGATTGAATGAACCTTGGTATTGTGAATCAAAAATATGTGTGAATCCACATAGCAAAAATCTATATAGTTTCACACATAACGCATATATGGGAAATGAACCCGTGAACATCAACAACAAAAACGAGGAAAACAGATCGAGTACAGATCAACCATTTTGTAAAACGAGAACCTTTTTCATTAAACAAGTAATTTGGTGAGTTTGTCGAATATTTATTGAAAACTTGAGTACCTAATTATTTATTTTGTAGTTTGATCGTGAGAAGACGGAACCAAAGGAAGGATTCAAGGAAGGCGCCAGCGAAACCACCTCCTAAGCATTACAATGGCCATCATTCCCTCGCTTATACGAACAATCCCGCATCACCAGAAATTCTCCCGGTTTCTTTATTACTGGATCATAGTGACAAAATTATTCTCAGGAAGAAATTATGATAATTATTGTGATTGAAATGTGAATAAATGATTGTTTTCTTGTAATATCTGATTGAGAATTTGCAACTAAATCCTGAACTAAAATCTGAGCTAAAATCAATAATATTATTTATAAATTATCTTAATAAAACTCATGGTTTTCAATAATAATTATCATGTGAACTGACACATAGCTTCAATATATTTTGAATGAACTCCAGTTATTTGTTTCACACATAGTCAACATGTGTCGACACAAATTGCAAAATACTATGTGTGGAACAAATACCAACGATATGAGGAATTTTTCAAGTGTACATTTTTCCCCGTTTTTGCGCCTTTGGAATTTGCTATGGGCTCATTAATTTATTTCATAACAGTATTTTGCTATTTTGGACACCCACCCACCCACGCATTTTGTATGAATATTATTCAGTTTGTATATGGACTGTAACATCGTTCGGACACACACCCACCCCCTCAAGCGAAATTTGTGAATGGGCCCTATGAGTATATGACAAGGTCCCTGACGCTCTTTCACATTTAACTTTTATAATATGTTTTTATTCGGCACAAATTTAGTAAAGGACTTGACCAAAATCAATTCCATCACAGTTCTATGGGTTCTGCTGATTTGGTGCCACTCTAGAGGCCCGAACGCAATGACAGCGCAACGGCAACGGAAGCGGCATCTCGACTGAACTATCAACTAAGGCGACAAACGTGATGCTTCGTTCTGAAATAAGAAATTCATTAATGTTAAATTAATATATGGAAGGCGGTCCTTCTCAAACCGAAGCCCTAATGTCAACATTTTTCGTGTTTGATACAAGGAAAATAACTCAGAAAACTCAATGATTGCTATGATGGGAATTTCAGTTCAATGTGATTTTTATAGCAACCCACTTTATAACGCTGTGCCAGTCAGTGCGCCGAAATGTGTCACAGCTGCGCTGGGCACACTGCGTAGAGTGACCACCCCCTTGTTTTCAATATTGAATGCTGCAATTAACTTTTCCGAGATGTCTTCAAACTAAATTGATTATCAAGATCACAGCAAACGTCACCGAGATTTAAAAATATATTTATCAAAATTTTGATAACAGTTTTACCAATATTCGGCCAATAATTGGGTTTTTAGGGTTATTGAAATTGTTCCATTTTAAGATACATCGTTCAAAATTGACTTCAGAATAAAATAGGTAAATATAATACACCACCATCATAAAGTGTGCTAGTGGAGAACGAGAGAAATGTTACGAAAAAATGTTCGTTTACATCCAAAGATCAATTTTTCAACCCAAAAATTAGGTCATAATCTGAGAGAGACTCGCGAAGAGTAAAAATATTAACGTCATATGCAGCCCAGATTCCGCTGGCAAGAAACATCAAATACAGCTAGTCGTTTTAATTCATGAAAAACTAAAAAGTATTGCATTTAAAACAAATTGTTATTAAAATCCTCAGCTAGCGGAGCAGTTTTTCCAAAGATGGTGATAAATATAAACACTTCTTCTTCTTCTTCTTCTGCTTGGCATTAATGTCCTCACTGGGACAGAGCCTGCTTCTCAGCTTAGTGTTCTGATGAACCATAATAGCCATTTTCGGCGTTATGAAATATGTGGATAAAAACGTATGTATCATTCAGTGAATAGAATAAACCATTAATGTACAATATAACGTATTGGATACAATACAGCGTATTGTAATTGAATGTCGAAGCAATATTATTCATGTTTGGATATACAATTCAAAAACAATATAATATATTGTAACAGAACATTGTATTGTTTTTAATTGGTTTTATACCTTACAATTTTGGTCAAATTCCTATTTTCGCGTAAAACAACTGTTGCTTTTTTCTATGTAGCTTTGCTGAAAGAAATAAACAAAACAAGTTCAAAAAGCAAGAAATGTTGGGTGGAAAATATTCAAAAAGTCAAAATAAGTAGTTGAAATAAGTCACTTGACTAATGCTGACATGCAACCATGATACAGTTTTTTGAATTGTTTTTGTATTGTACAACAATACACGAATTGCTTATCAAGACAATACATGAACAATATATCATATTGTGTTTTCAAAATGTTTGTATGAGAAAATATCTATATTTGTATTGTTACGATACTTAACCACCCATACATTATATTGCAAAAATCTCATATACCATACAGTAAACTGTTCAAAACAATATTTTGTACTGTAATTGTATTGTCATTTTACAATATACTGTATTGTATTTCCAATATATTGAATGGTACTGTTTCAATACGTTATATTGTTTTTGTATTGTATTTTTTATCCGGGCCCTACAAGTTACAATCATCGAAAATATTCCTAGAAAATTCCGCAATCTTATCTTACATTGCTCATTTCATGGCTACAACAAAACATTCAAATCATTGTATTTTCACTGCTCAACATTACATTTGACAAATTCGTCAACCCTAAAGAACAATTTCGTTCATCTCAATACAGCAATCGCTTCACGAAAAGAACAACTATGTTCACAATAAACGACAATTTCGTCAGCTCTGAAGAACAATTTGGTTCAACTCTATTTGGAAATTTCACCACACTTTTCAAAAACAAATACAATTGGCAATTCGCCATCCCAAAGAAAAACGATTATCTTCAACACACGTTTCCATGATCCTCGTCGCAACTTTTATATCCTATAAATAATGAATAAAATAATATGTTAATCAGTCCACAGTTATCCCGTAGGTACGAACCAATAAAAGGTACCAGAGTCGAAAGGTATAATATTTTATATTACTTGACAGGATCCCAAACACAAGACTAGTTATTTCAAATGTCTACTACGTCTGCTGGCATGATATATTACTCAAAAGGCTATTTCTGGACAAACATTTCAAAAGGGCACATCGACATTGGTAAACATTGGCTTTGCAAGTCGCTGTTGAGCCCAATTCAACTCGATCACGCTCACTAATACCACTATCATGAAGAGCTAACATCAATCTATCGGAGAGTGTTGTTAGTTTGCGTGGGCAGGCAAAAAAGGGCTCAAAAGCATCGTTTCTGAAAAAAGGCTCAAGACCTCTTGGGCCCTTTTCAAATGTTTGTCCAGATTTATGCTTCGGTGTGATGCAAACGCAGTATCTTTTGCTGAGATGTTCGTGTGAGAGTTTGGACGGGTTGCGCTCGATTGATGTAATTACAGAGTGGAATAAGATAAAATCTCAAAGATCCCAAAAAAGTAGACCGTCTTCGCGAGTCTTGTCTCAAATCATAATCAATCAATTTTTGAACTATTTTCCATTGGCATAATCATTTTGAACCATTGTTCAAACAAATAGGGTCCTAAAGCCCCGTCCTAATTTTAGTGCCAAACGCTTAAGTTTAGGCCAAAAACTAATGTTTACTCAATTTTTTTTATGTTTTTCATTTGTTTAAGTACAAAAAAAAACATTTTTTATGTTTTTATGAATTTTGGCACACCCCTTGGTTTAAACTCAAATTTTGGGTATATTTTGTTTTCCGTGTCCCTTCCGAAATGTCAGATAGGAACAACCCCAGTGTTAAAACTAAAACCCCTGTGGTATTTTTGTCGACTAAGCGAACGTCAAACATGATCTCAAGTGTCAAGGTTCATTTATGGATCCAATTTTTAAATTAAAGTTTTAATATGATATATTCGTTATTAGAGCGGGAAAAATTGCTAAAGTAGTTGCAGTAACATGTTCTTTCGTGTTATAATATAAAAACAAGATTTCATTGAACATTTTAGGACCCTATTCAACCACTCACAAATAATCCGGATGTTTATAACCTATGTTGCCAAACACTAAACCAGATTACGTCTTTGACGTATACATAATCATCGACCGGATCTGTACAAAATGTGATATAAGTGCATTATTACGACATCTCAATTTCATCATCAAAGTCTAATAATTCGTGAAAATTCGCGTTATACTTCTAAATTGTAAAAACAATCGGATTTTGATACCATTCGATCACACCTCCCAACACCCACTGACTATGCATACATTGTCAAGATATCATAAAGCTTACCATTGTAAACCCGATTTTCAAAACGGCCGATAAAACACCTTTTTTTCAAATCATTTATTGGCCCCCTGCTCAAAACTCCATCAAACACACACAATAAATTTCGCAAACTGTCATTGGCTTTAGCATGGTGAGAGGCCAATGACCCGAATAAAAAATACTATATAGAAACCAAACATTATATTGTACACACTTAATTCAGAATGCCGATTCTCGGCTAATTTTAACCGAGATCCGCACAGCCGAGAAGTCGGCAAATAAATTACCTGGGATCTCAGCAAATAAAAGCCGAGTGTCAGTAAATCGTGCTTCGTTGCTAAGCAACCGGACAATTTGTTAGCTGAGTCACGGTTAAAATCGGGAAACCGAGATTCGCACAACCGAGCTCGTGAAAAAAATCTAAGTGTGTAACAGTACTATTCAATACAATATATTTCCAATACAATGTATTGTAAAAATAACAATACAACAACAGTCGACTTTCTCTTGTTCATTCGAAGTAAATTCGAATTACAGTCATCTCTCCCTTACTCGATTTTCGGTATCTCGATATCGAGTTAGAGAACCATAGTAAAAATTGGTTTTCATGGCTACCTCGATGGTCCCTTGGATAGCATTTGCACTGGTTTTGTGTTCTATAACTCGATACCTCCCTAACTCGATGGTCCCTTCAATATCGAGTTAGAGAGTTGACTGTACAACCTACATTTTTTCCTACATTTTTAATAGCTTTATTAACGTGTATTCAATCGTCACTCAACGAACAAGAAATCACTTTGATTGATTCAAATATTTACTGAAGAATATGAATCAAAAATTTACATCGAACATTCTCAGAACTAACAATCTGAGGATTTGGCCTTGTTGAATTGATGCGAAAAAAAAAATACAATTGGGTAAGTAATACTTTTAAAAGTTGAATTTTTCAACCGGTTGGGCCCTAAACCAAATTTCATAACGCTGGCACAAATTTCATAACGCTAAGGCGTATATTCACCTGAAACGTAAAGCGCTCAAGTAAAATTTATCTTTTTTACAGCCAAGTACGGACCTGAAACGTAAATCACTCAAGTAAAATTTCTCCTTTTTACCGAAGTAATTTTGACAGCTGATTCAGTATGAGCGTAATGTCACTTTTACTTGCGGAATAATTGAGCGGCACATTTTTCCGTTCGGAAAAGTGACAGCTCCCTTTGATTTGTACGGCAGGCGTTACCGACGTTATGAAATCAGCTCTACTTCGCAGCAGCGTACAGCTCAAGTAATTTCGGTAGCGGAATCATTCCTTGACCGTTTCTTGTCCTATCCTTTTGCACAGTACTTATGATCAGCGTACCGGCCATACCAAAGAAATTTTGACAGCCGATCCAGTATGAGCGAAATGTCACTTTTACTTGCGGAATAATCGAGCATCACATTTTTCCGTACGTAAAAATGTGACCCTCAATTTTTCCGCAAGTAAAAGTGACATTTCGCTAATACTGAACCAGCTGTCAAAATTACTATGGTAAAAAGGAGAAATTTTGTGAAATTTGTGAACAAACCCTTAGCCAAATTAGGAATATCCCAAATTTACACGGTAATCAAAATTTTAACTAAGGCTGTGAACCGTTTCACCAGTTCGTTTATCTATTAGTTAAAATTTGACATTTCGATAGTTATTTTCCCCTCAAATGGTTAAATTGAACATCGCAGTCGACCCATTTGAGCTTTGACAGTCGAGTAGTTATTTCAGAACAAAGTTGACAGATGGTTAGTTATTCTCAAATTCACGGGAGCAAAAAATAACTTTCGAACTGTCAAGTTTAACCATGCTCCAGAGCAGGGTTATTTCTAACCGGAGGAGAAATAACTATCAAGCTGTCAAATTTTAACTAAAAGTTAAACGAACTGGTGAAACGGTTCACAGCCTAAATAATAACTAATAAAATGGTCAATTATTTCTCATAAACGCTCACTATGCTTTGAATGACCGCGTGTCCCAGATTTCTTCACATTACGCTTCACATTATTTTAGACAGAGCGCACAAAAGTGTTGCGTTCAAAAAACGTCGCGCCGACTGGATGCGCGTAAAATCAAAGCAACCATGTGGTGAGATTTGAATTTTTTTTCTTGCTTGTTCGTTTCCCGACGGCACTGTTGTCCTGCACCGACCGAAGTCAACGAAGGAACCAATCAGCTGACCGGGCCGAGTCCGATTTCAATCTGTTGCTGACCTTCGGATCGGACGGTAGTCTTGCTGGTCCCGTTGCTCGTTTCCTGTGCTCCAACAGCTGACTGAACAAAAGCCAGTGCGCAACAAAGGAGGACCTTCAAGTCTGGGTCAAGGACAAAGGCCATTTTTCATTCGAGGACGAAAAATGACGGAGGAAAGCTTTAATAAAGCTCCCGGTTCGGAGTTCTCCAAAAATCGTAAGTGAAGCACAAAGTTTATTGCTGGACATGCTTTTTAGATTCTCCATTACCATTCCACAGGATCCACCATTGTTACCATGGGAAACGTAAAACTTTCGCCAAGTTCAACAGTTCCATTTCCGGAACGTTCAATGAATCAAACGACCAGCATCAATCAAGGTATGATTTTCTGTGAACGATTTTGGCTTACCGTACAGGGCTGGTAGCGAGTCACTTTTTATTGACGGTCACTATTCACACCAATATGTCAGTGAAGTCATTTTTTTCATACACATTGTTTCTGAAGTCACTTTTTTGGATATCTGGGCTCTGTAGCATAATGAAAATTATTCTAATATTAATCCACCAAGCGGTGATGCAACGTCACTAGCGGTTTTTCGATATTGGCAACATTTTTTGAATTACTTTTCTCTTTTTCTTGTTCTTCTTCTTGGCATTACGTTCTCACTGGGTCAGAGCCTGTTTCTTAGCTTTCATTGAGCATTTCCACAGTTACAGTTATTAACTCAGTGCTTTCTTTGCCAAAGTGGCCATTTTCGCATTCGTATCGTGGCAGGTACGGTAAAGCCAAGGAAATTTTCATTACGAAAAGATCCTGGGCCGACCGGGATTCGAACCCAGACAGCTTCAGCATGGCTTTGCTTTGTAGCCGCGGGTTCTAACCAGTCGACAACAGAAGGCCCCTTTTTCTTACGTTCATACAAAAACAAAAGCGTTTCAGGCTTATTCAAAATTGATTCGAAGTGGACTCGACTTATAAAATAGGGCCCTAAGGGGTCTATTTTGTAAATCGAGCGGTTTCATGTGACTCATCTGGAGTCATTGTCGATCAAAGTAAGCATGCATATTTCAGATGTCACCCGTCGACTCCCATAGTAATCTAGTCACATAGAGTGACAACTGTCGATAAAATCGAGTGACAGAGCCGAGTCGAGCGAAATTTTTGGTCGACAGTGACTCCAGTCGAGTAGTTTTTGATCGACTCGACTTGTAAAATAGGGCCCTAATACTATTGGCGACGATTAGTTAAGGGTGTCGACTTAGACTGGCCCTTAAACAAAAAAGTTGTAAAATTCAACGGGGCACCCCCTAGATATGTGCCTTAGGGTAAGAAAAAAGCTCTCTCAAAATTTCAACTCATTTGGTTGCTCCCCCAGCTGGCGCATTCAATTCAAAGTTTGTATGGAATATTCGTCTCAAATATATTGAAAATTGACCCTATGTTACTGTTTCGTGTCATACACTAGTTAATCGCGTTCAATTGAGCCCAGAATGACAAATTCACTAGTTGATACGCTAATGAACATAGTTGCCGAAGGTTGTATCTGGATTTAAGCTCATTTTCATTAAGCTTTCAGTTGTTGAAAGTTGGGCTTTGATCAGCACTCCCGTACAATCACACATGTGCATGCACCTTGTGCCGCAGCTCGCCCAGCGTCATAGGTGGCTATGATGCGCTTAGTGGCTACCACCCAGCTAAGTTGAAGGAATACTAAGCAATATTGCAAATCTACTTCAGATAGTTAAAACACCAACTTTATCAATTTTAATCATCATACAACCTTCTACAATATTGTTTGCTATAGTATCAAGTAGTGTTTTTGACATTCTGGGGGCAATTGAACGCGATCAACAATTTTCCTGACTCAAACAGGAGATGATGTGCTGTTTTCTATATGTTGGAGCTGAAAATCCCATATTAACTTCAATTCAATTGCGCCAGCTCATGTAACGACCAAATGAGCTGAAACTTTCAGGAAGTCTTCCTCTCACCATAAAGAATAATCCTGGCGGGTGCCCCGTGGAATTATACAACTTTATTTTTCTCCCATACTAAGGTGGGCCAGTCTAGTGTCGACTACCTGGAAAAACCTGGAAAGTCAGGGAATGTCAGGGAATTTAGGGAATTTATGGACCCTATTTTATAAGTCGAGTCGACCAAAAACGACTCGACTGGAGTCACTGTCGACCAAAAATGTTGCTCGACTCGGCTCTGTCACTCGAGTTTTTCGACAGCCCTCACTCTATGTGACTGGATTACTATGGCAGTCGACGGGTGACATCTGAAATATGCCTGCTTACTTTGATCGACAGTGATTACAGACGAGTCACTTGAATCTGCTCGATTTACAAAATAGACCCCTAAATCGAACAGATTCATGTGACTCATCTGTATTCATTGTCGATCAAAGCAAGCATGCATATTTCAGATGTCACCCGTCGACTCCCATAATAATTCAGTCAAATAGAAAGACAACTGTCGAAAAACTCGAGTGACAGAGCTGAGTCGAGCGAATTTTTCGGTCGACAATGACTCCAGTCGAGTCATTTTGATTGACTCGACTTAAAAAATAGACCCCTTGATTGTTGTCCTGGAAAGTCAGGGAATTTCACTAGAAGTCAGGGAAAATTACCAATACAACATCAAACGAGCTAATTGTCTGTAATGTTATCGATTAGGCCAACTCAGCAATACAAAATAATCATTATGTTTATCATGAATAATTTCTGCTGGAAATGAGTAAATCAAAAATAGCAGCTTATCATTAAAAAACGCTATTATCCACTAGAGTTAACTCAATTTTACATAGCCTTAGAATTATTTTTTTTTCTGGAACAAAAACATCAACAGTGCTTTCCGAATAACTTTGTCGACGTTGAGATTGCTTTTAAGATATTTAATATTGATGTGCTCTAGATCAAAACATGGCCTAATTTCGCTCGCTTTAATAAAAATCTTGAGAAAAAAATGGAGTTTAGCTAATCCAATCATGTCAATCTTCACAAGTTTGCTCAAAATGTCGAAGTTAAACTGTTAAAACGATATACAGAGAACAACGAATGAGGTTTCTTGTATTTAGGTGAATATAAATCAAAACTTTATTTCATGTTTTCAAGAGTTTCTGAAAATTTATGGCGTTAGATTTAAAAAAAATCCATTGACTATAATCTCTAACTATTGGAAATTTTTGAAAATTTCTGGATTAGCGTCTAAGCGTTAGGTCATGATTATATCAGTAGCTTTTTTCTGAGAATATATTCAGAAAATCCTCCAGAATCCAGTTATCCAGAAAATCAATAGAAAGCAGAAATTCTGGAAATTTGGCTTTGGATGAATCTTTGCGATAATGTGTTACAAATTTTGTGAAAGTTTTTGGATATACAGTAATGACCTGATTTTGTCAACCCCCCGATTTTGTCTACCCCCAATTTTAGCACCTTTTCAGACCCGATTTGTCTACCCCCGATTTTAGCACCCTTTTGACCCGATTTTGACAGCCTTCAAAAAATACATTATTTTAATGTGGAAATATTGGGTACTATCATAATGTAAAAAGTCAGGTATGACATTGGCAACGTCTATACGATCATCTAAAGTATGAATTTACTTTGTATCGCAGTTGTCACAGATACGTTAGGGATCTTGTATATTATTACGGTTCATACAAAAATATAAAAAAACGCTGTAAACATTAGAAAAAACACATTAAACAAAGTCTATGGGCGAGAATAAAAATGAAAAGTAGTTGAAATTTTTTTCCCGGTTACGTCAACCCTAAATGCAACATGGGGCTGACAAAATCGGGACATTACTGTATTCATAAGATCTTGAAGTAGTTGTTCAGAGCATTGCTGGAGGCACAATAAATGCAAGAGAAAACAGAAAACTTCATATCATATCAGAAAACTTTATACAGTCGAAGCTTGCTATAACGACATCGCAAGGGACTGTCGTAATGAGGAAAAGTCGCTATAGAGAATAGTTATAGCATTAAAATATTTTTCAAGGGATCGAAAAATGTCGCTTTAGAGAGCTTTTGTCACTATAAAAGTTGTCGTTATAATGCGCTTCGACTGTATTAGGAATCTTTAGATAAGTTCCTCAGAGAAAAAACCTAGGCAAAATTTATATCGGAATGCAAAAATAATAAGATTTTGTGAAAAAAAAATTATTCTCATTCCTGCAAAAAAAAAGTTCGACAGTGCTGATTCTTGGAGAAATTCAAGGCGGATTGGCTGAAAGAAATACCTAACAATTTTAGAGAATACTCTGTCGACGGTTTCTTAGATTAGAGGAATTCTTAAAGAAATGTTTGGATTACTTTATGGAGAAGTAATGTAAAAGTTTTTATAACACAAAATGATATACAGTTAACTCTCCCTTACTCGATATTCCGTATCTCGATACCGAGTTAGAGAACCATAGTAAAAGTTGGTTTTCATGGCTAACTCGATGGTCCCTTGGATCGCAGTTGCATTGGTTTTGTGTTCTGTAACTCGATACCTCCCTAACTCAATGGTCCCTTCAATATCGAGTAAGGGAGAGATGACTGTATCCTGTAATATTCCAAAAATATTGGATGGAAAATTGCTTCTGCAGGATATCTTAGGAAAGTTCCTTGATAAGTATAGGAGAAAAATATGAAAAAATACGTATATGAATTTCAAAAGAAATACCTTGGAAAATCTTGTTGAATTATTTGAACCAATTCTCCGAGATAGTTATTCAACAATGGCTGGAACTTTACCTTGAAAAATAAATAAACGATCTAGAAAGTTTGTAAAACTACTTGAATAAAGTAAAAGTTTTTGCTTAGTTTATTCATACGACTTATAACTTTGATGAATGCATATAGTCAAATATCTATCTGCGAAAATCGTACTTAGGGTAGGTGTACCTGTTATGGACATAGTGGTTCCCTATTTCGCCATACGTGATTATTTTCATGTCTTCAAATTTTGAGAATTTTTGTGTGTTGTAGTAGTGAGATTTAAGATAGATCTTGATGGTAAAACATTCAAAAAGTCTTAACATGTGAAAGTTATCAAAATTTCACATATGGCCAAATAGGGAACCACTATGGCCATAAATAGTACACATTCCTTATTTCGATTCTAGTTACCAATTCAGTGGTCTGGAATTTTCCGAAAAACGGCTGGAAGGCCAGGGAAAATCAGGGAATTTGATTATTTAAATTGAATCGACACCCTGAGTTTGCATTTTGCTAATCAGAATGATCCGTAGCCACTCTTACTATTAGTTAGCTAGATCGTTATCGTTATCATAGATGACGTATGAATTATTACTCTGAGGAGAATGACTAGTAGATTCCCTAAGTAGAAATAAGTGGCGACAATCTTATTTTAATATGGTTTTTACATTGCCATAATAAGGAATAGCTCTTTTGTAATAACGGTATAAAAAATCTAATTCCCGCTTCATTTTCGCAAAATTTACAAGAAAAATTGTATTTGCCACCAAAAAGTGGATCTTGTAGGAGACTGTAATAGAAGCCTAAAGCGACTTAAGGTGAAGATAAATCGAAGCACAAATTTGGAGAACCAAACACCTGTTTGAGCTGAAAAGTCCAGGTTCTTCAGATTTGTGCTCTTAAAAACTTTAGGTTTGGTTTCGATTCATCTTCACCTTAACTATTAAATATTCACTATAATAATGACTATGGAAAGTAAGACGCTGAGATCGATCATTGCTAATTTCGAGAAATGGTTGAACATACAAGAATGTGACTCATTTCTTTAAAGACATATGAATGTAATGACCAATAAATACTTTCAACTACAAGAATAACGAAATTAACTAGAACTACTACTAAACAGCCTAATTTTGTTTATACTTGACGACAATTGACATTTAAGACTCTAATCTTACGTAAAAGACAGGAGTAATCACAAAAGTATGACAAAAAAGGACACTTAAATGAAAAATTATTCAAATCATTTCGACTAGACACCATTAGTAATGACACTACTACCACTACAAATTCTGTTGGAGTTGCTGATTTTCACAATGCTTTCTTTTCTCAGAAGCAAGGAAATATGGATACTTCTCAAAAACTACCACGTTACGATACTAATAAAACAACAGTTTTCACGTGGGCGCCATTGCCTAGTCCGGCTGAGTATTAGTCCTGATAGAGGGGAGACTTGGCAAATGCCAGACCGAGGGTTCAGCCTTGACCAGTAAGACTGTCAGGCAGCTCCAACTGAATACCATACAAAAAAAGAAGACGTTAAACCGCCAGTTTTAACCTCATGCGAATTTATAAATATTACCGCTTATAGTCGTTTTATCGAAATATCACCTGCTTTTTCAAATATGTACGCATACCTACAGCTTAAACAAACAAAATTAGAAAAAATAAGTCATTATTATTGTGCTGTCTGTCCGCTACGAGCCCTGCTTATCTTATAAGGACGTTTATTTTCAGATTTTCCTTACACTATACTGCAATACGGTCATCTCCTACCAACGTTAGTCCAACCTGGCTTTTCAATGTTTCATTTGCCACCACCACCAGTTCCGGTAACCATTCCGGTGTTTTCTCAACACGTCAACGGTGGCTACGCTCAGCACCAGGCTTTTGACAGTAACATGTACATTTCGCAAGATATGCGTCGAAAACAAGTTAGTTTTATGATTTGCTTTGTCGCATTATAGGTTCTATCGGTATGTGCCGCAACATCCGGGTGGTAATGACAACTTGGGGCAGAAAATCAACTGGGCTAGATGCAACGGGAAAATGATTGCAAGCAAGGTGAAACATAAGGAGCTTTCGCCAGTGGACATCGGCAAAGTGGACGGAATGAACGGAATTATCAGGTAATTATTCAATTTAATCATAAATCTTACAATACATACCTTAAGTAACAACTAGCACGGTAATTCGTCTTTTTGATCTTATTGGGCATTATACGGCTAATCAGTCTTCCCAAACGAACACCGAACACGTTGGTTCAGAGTTCAGACGGTTTCGTACTCTCTTTGTACTCTGTTCTAGTGTGAAAACCGAAACGCACGAACCTGAACCTAAACCCAAACATGTGTAAAATGAACATCGGTTTAAACGCCGGTTCGAAAACCGTTCCATTTGTACTTCGATTGCACCCGAGGTTCAGAACGATTATTGTATGATATAGTAAAATACTTGTTTTTTTTTCATTAAGTTGTTCTAAATGTTATTTAAAATATTTATCTTAGTTGATCTGCTTAAATAGAACATTGATTCAAGCCTCAAGGGTCTTGCGATTTGAACCAAGAAGTTCTTTATATGATCTTAGAAATTTATCCGCGTGGATTTCAACAGTTCCCTGTCTGCCTGCTTTGTGCCATTATTTGAACCTAAGTTTGAACCGTAGTACACAATACACATGTTTCGGGTTCGGTTCGATACACTGGTACAGAGACGAAGCGCGTTTGCGGTTCAACACAAGTTGCAAGGTCAAACCCAAGTTGCATATTGGTTCTGTTCATAGGAATACTGCGGCTAAATTAGAATATCTCAGCTCTATACTGCCCATAACTGTATATTTGTCACATTCGGCATTTTTCACAATTTCGAGTTACAGTCAACTCTCCGTAATTCTATATTTTGTATCTTGATATCGAGTTAGAGAACCATAGTAAAATTTGGTTTTCATGGCTTCCTCGATGGTCCCGTTGGAATGCAGTTGCACTAATTTTGTGTTCCATACCTCGATGATCCCTTTAATATCGATTCATGCAGAGTTGACTGTAATACCGTGGATAGTTACCGAATGACAAATACTTTCGATCAATTTACTGTAATCTATGAAATTGTTCTAGCAAATTCGAGAAAATACCAAGTTGTTTTGTCACATTGGTAATTGCCACATAGGCAAATCAAATTGATAATAAACTTTTATGTCAAATGTCCAAAATGCCAAATGTCCTTTATGTCAAATGTCGTGATGCCAACTGCCAAATTTCTTAAATATTTTAATTAACTCTTTATTTCTAGTGACGCCCCTCTTAGCCCACCGATTATTCCACTGGTGGCGGATTCTAACAGAGAAGTCGGTTTCGGAGGATCTGGTGTAGTGGTGGACAAGGATAAATTGATCGCACTCACTGATATGGCCATGCAGGGCTGTGAGCTGGCAGAACAGTTAGCCAACAATCACCAAAAGATGCCTTGTTTCAAAAAGATTGACAGCCTCTGCGCTCGTATGAAGCAAGACCTGATTCGGCCGGATAGTGTTTTGGCTAACATAAATTCGCAAGGCATTGCCTGGGCCGTGAAGGACTTCATCTTCGTTTTCACACGAATCATCAACGCTTGGAACATCATCAAGGGTTACGTGTACAATACTCCGGACGGGTTGGATAGAGTGCAGAAAGTATTGAGTCCGGATTTCCTGGATCATTTCCTCAAGTGGCAAGATTCGACAATTGATTTCGTTGATAGTTTGATCAAGTCTTTCACTAGTCTGGACGAAATGGTACAGAATCAGCGAACCAGTCGAATGCAGAAGGAGTCATCACCAAAAGTGTCTGGTCGACAGTCAAAAACTGATGAAGAGAAGGAACGAAACATCCAAGAGTTATACGAATATCTGAAGGATATGATTCCAAATCTGACTGATAGCAAGGCCAATTCATCATCAGATAATGCAAGCAGCAGCGATTTATCGGACCGCAGCAGCGTGGTTTATGATAATGCTAAAAGCTATATCTTCTCCGTTGTCAACGACTCCGAACAGACTCAGATGAAGCACAACGAGAACGGAACTTACTTCAAGACGGGTATTTACGAACCGGTTAAGAAGCCACCAGGCTTTAGCGCTCATCCGGTTACAAGCTCCATGAAAATCCCATTCACTCTACCTGATACCACCAACAACACTTCAACACCGTTTATCACTTCCACGCCGAAGATATTGAAGAATCCTATCTCCCAGCATCGACCTGATTTGCTGGGCTCGCTTGGCAGCACAAAACAAAGCGACGGCGAAACTACTTCGGCAATTGCTGCCCCTGTTGGTCAAACGATGACAGCCGACGTATCTCTTTCGGCACAACTTCAGATGGATTTTTTCAACGATGCAATCATCCGACAAAGCTTTGACAGTGAAACTGTGGCCAAAATTCACTTCCTATTGCAGAAGGTGTTCAACGTAAATGAAGCAAAGTACTTCTTGATGGCGCATTTCACAAAGAATTATGTGAGTATCTTTTCAAAATATTAGCGTAACGGTTAGCACTTGTATTGATTCAAAACATAGTCACGTGAAAATACTCACCTGCAAATACACACTCAGCTGAAATAATAATTTTCAAACCAGACCAATTTGCGGTTCATTTGGACCCCTAGTAGTCAAATGTACGGTCGGAAAAAAATCGGACATAAGCATCATTCAATGATTTCTATAGCGTCTATAGCGACCTGAAGAGTTTCCATCCCTGGGCTTGGAATTATATTTTCCAGGGAGCGATGATTTTAGATATTCGATCGCTGTGTTTTGTAGTGTTGATAAAGAGTTGCATGAACTTCGAAACAATGGCGCAGTTTTTACTACAATCAGATTTTTTGGGTACCTATTCTGATTTAATGATCCTATTCAAACTACTGCATAATACGGTTACCATTATCATTATCGGAATCATTTTTACTGCAGGAAAATATAATTTCAAGATGTTGAGAAAATTAAAAACTGAGGGTGGGTTAAGAGTACAATCAGACTCTTGAATGTGCAATGTTGGCTAGTATATGGAAATGCCATCGACGGTTTGTATTCTTCTACGAGGTTTTTTGAGACCCAATTTGTGAATTATTTTTCTCTGATTTCTCTGATGAAGTGCATTTTTTTTTCTCGAGAAACGAACTAATTTCACTGATTCTCCGGTTCCTAAACCGATGTTTCTAACGTAAATCAACCAAAACCGTCCGAATTCTTCCGAGAACAAGTAAATTCCATAATAGGGTAGGGTGGGGGTAAGATGACCATCCGGGCAAAATGAGCACCCCTCAATTTTGAGACTATTTTAATAAATTTTATTAAAATAACGTCCTTTACTGTTAAGTTGAGGTTTATTCAGCTATCATCCTTGATTAAAGTTATTATAAATAAGGGATGGTACACAAATTATGTCACGCTAAATTTAAACTATTTTGACCCCCTCCCACCCTATGTCACGTTTTTTTGTATGAGTCCTCCGAAAATTGTGTAAGGCTCGTCACGCTTGGTTTGACCCCCCCCTTGGAGCGTGACGTAGTGTGTGCATGACCCCTAATAAGAATTTGAAAATATGGACGAATTATCATAGGCATTAACAAATATTGTTTATTTTTTATCAATTGACCAGAACAAAATAAGGCTTGTCGTCAAACAATATTTTGGACCAATTTCTGATTCTCAGCCGACATTTCAAGGTTTTTAGGTTTTTAGTATATCAAGAACTAATCAACATTATTCCCTCCCCTTGGTTATGCGACCTTGCCGCGATGGGAGGGCATAATCCATTAGCCCATATGATGGAAACCAAAGGCGTAACCTGTAGTGGTGGTATCACATTTTGGCATTTTTTGCTTAAAGCCGCGTCATAATTCATATGGCATAGACGCAATAATATCTCGGATGTGATCCAACGGACATTCTGCGTCATTGATAGAATTGATGCCCATTTCAAATAACTAATCTATTCGAAGTGGACATTAATACTATTGGTGACGTTCAGTTTGCCTTTTGCTAACCAGAATGATCCGTAGCCACTCTTACTATTAGCTAGCTAAATACATCGTTATCGTAGGGACTACTTAGGAACTCTTAGGAAAATGAGTAATGACTAGTAGATTCACTGAGTAGAAATAAGTGGCGACAATCTTATTTTAATATGGTTTTTACATTGCCATAATAAGAAATACCTCTTTTGTAACAGCGGTATAAATAAACTAATTCCAGCTTCATTTTCGCAAAATTTACAAGTAGAAAGTAGGCGTTGTGAAGCATTGCATTTGCCACCGATAAGTGAATCTTTTAGGAGACTGTAATAGAAGCCTAAGGTAACTTTACTCTTCAATATTCACTATAAAAATGACTATGGTAAGTAAGACGCTGAGATCGATCATTAGGATACACTTGCTAGTTTCGAAAAATTGTTGAACAGACAAGGAAAGCGACTTTTTTCTTTAAGGATATATGAACGTAATGACCAATAAATACTTTTAACAACAAAAAATGAAATTAACTAGAACTACTACTAAACAGCCTAATTTTGTTAAGACTTGACGACACTTGACATTTAAGACTCTAATCTTACGTAAAAGACAATAGTAATCAGAATAGCACTTGAATGACAAATTATTCAAAACCATTTCGACTAGACAGTATTAGTAATGCACTATTATTTCAAACAAATTCTACACTACTATTTCAAACAAATTCTAATGGAGCTGCTGATTTTCATAATGCTTCCTTTTCTCAGAAGCAAGGGAATATGGGTACTTTTCAAAAACTACCACGTCACAATACTAATAAAAAACAGTGTTCATGTGGGCGCCATTGCCTAGTCCGTCTGAGTATTGGTCCTGGTAGAGGGGAAACTTGGCAAAAGCCAGACCGAGGGTTCAGCCATGACAATTTAAGCTGTCAGGCAGCTCCAACTGAATACCATACAAAAAAAAAAAAAATCAAGAACTAATCAACATTATTTTACAGTGTTTTACGACGGTGGATCGTAAGTCAGTCCCATCTGCATTTTCGTCAAAATTGAGTTGAGTTCAGTTTTCAACATATCTTCCAATGCTCTATCAGCTGCACTAATGATATGATATGATTTGTACTGGAAAATTAGGAACAAACAGCAAGTCAAATTTTCCCATAATGAAAAGTAACTGTATATCTGTCCCACTACAGATTTCCGCATCGTGTTACACGAAAATGAACCGTTCTTTGATCATCTTAATATTTTTCTAGTAGAAATATTGTAGTGAAGAGCAAATTTTGAAAGTTTCATTAAGATTTGAACATGTTCCGATCCTCTGAAATTTGTTTAATATTCGCATGGAAAACGAGTTTGAAAACTACACAGCCCATTTTCTCAATGCCTACTTTTTACAGATGGGACTGACTTGCGATTCACGGCAGTTTACTTGATTTAAATGTATAGTTCAAAACGCTTAGCAATGTTTGAACTAGTTGCTTCAGTCTTATTATTTCTGTTGGTTAGTTTGTATTCATAAAATTGAGCCGTTACATATTCGTTTCTCATCTTTTGTTTGTTTTTCCATTTATAGTACCATAAAATAAGTAATAATTTTTTTTTTTTTATTTTTTTTTTTTATTTTTTTTTTTTTTTAATTTCTTTATTAGTATCATTCCAAACATTACATTCATTATTTCTTATATCTAGGTGTTCTGTGTTATTAGACAACACTATCATCCGAATTTGGTAAAACAAATCTAAGATTTTATTAACATTTTGTTAACAACATATTACATTTCATTTGCCGTAGCAGTTCAGATTTTTTACAGGTGAGTTGATTTCACCTGCTCATAAGAGAAAAAAAAAGTTTTTAATATACTTAACCTAACTTAACCTAAACATATAACGCATTAATCGTGGCAATAGAAGATTGTAACGATTTTTGCCTGAAATTATTGATTATTTTATTTGACATTTGTTCCAATGTTTCAACATTGGATATCCTATGTAACTCATTGGTACTATACCAGGGAGGAAGCCTCAGAATCATTTTCAAAATTTTATTTTGAATTCTCTGCAGAGCCTTCTTCCTGGTATTACAACAGCTAGTCCATATTGGTACAGCATACAACATGGCTGGCCTGAAAATTTGTTTGAATATCAAAAGCTTGTTCTTAAGACAAAGTTTTGATTTTCTATTAATAAGGGGATAGAGACATTTTACATATTTGTTACATTTGGCTTGAATGCCCTCAATGTGATTTTTGAAAGTTAAATTCTTATCTAGCATGAGTCCTAGATACTTAACTTCATCTGACCAATTTATTGGAACCCCTCTCATCGTGACAACATGTCTACTTGAAGGTTTCAAATAAAGAGCTTTTGGTTTATGTGGGAATATTATTAGTTGAGTTTTGGAAGCATTAGGAGAAATCTTCCATTTTTGCAAGTATGAAGAAAAAATATCCAAACTTTTTTGCAATCTACTACAGATGACACGCAGGCTTCGTCCTTTGGCGGAGAGGCCTGTGTCATCCGCAAACAAAGATTTTTGACATCCCTGAGGTAACTCAGGTAAGTCAGATGTGAAAATATTGTACAGTGCCATCCCGATTTTGGCAACACCCGCTTTTGTCTACCTCCGATTTTGGCAACACCCGTTTTTGGCAACATTTTCTTCCCGATTTTGGCAACACATGGAAAAATATTTTCAATTGATAATTAAGCACTGAAACCTAATATTGTGAGTTCAAACAAAGCAAAAATAAGTCAAAATGAAAATGTTGGTGACCATTGCGAGCTAAGAAAGCTAATGTTGAATGTACTTATAAGTACAAACGCGCATATTTCAAAGGGGAATTGACATAAAGCAAGCAAGCTGTAAAAATAAATGCTACATTGTTTAAAAGGCATTATAATTTGGTGGAATAGGATAGTAATCAACAGTAAAAACAAGTGTAATAAAAGCATCAAATGTTAAGATGATTGGCTTTACTGTGTTGATCGTTAATGTTTTGTTATTGTTATATGCTTGTAATTAACGTACAAATCGGATTATGTGTGGCGGTTTGAAGATCCTCAAAATGTTTTCAAATTTTATTGATTTTATTGAATAATTGATGAATGATTTCTTTTGGGTATTTCTGTAGGAATTTTAGTAACAGTTATTGAAGAAAACATCGAGAAAGTTTGTTCATAACACTAGTTGACAATTTGGGCAAATTGTTGAGAATGGGTTTAGAAGTAGTAATTGAAAAACTTCTTTAGAAGAATTCCAAGAGTGAGTAAAAAGCCCATGCTCAAAATTCTTTGGACATTGTTAACATTTAGGGGTATCGGGGGCAGTATGGACACCCGGGGCAGAATGGACACCCCCTGTATCTTTGCCTGAGCGAATACTTTTACACTTTTGATGCAAACAATATTTCAGTTGCCTGTCGGAAGAGTAAACTATCCACTAAAATTTTAGAAAATATGTTTAAAACTTTGATTTTAAACCGCAAAATTGAGCATGATTTTATTTGGTTCGAAAATTATAACATTCACACCTCACCAAATAAGGTTTCAGAAGCAAACGACTGCAAGTTGACCGATAATGTAGCTCTCGATCGAATCTTCAATTATTTTTGCTATATTGAAAAACATAGTAGATTTTTATCTGGTACTTTAAGACATTAAAAAACTTGTATGAAAATTTCTTATACTGTTGGGGCAATATGGACACCGGGTGACAAAGTAGAGCTGACACTTCAAATAGAAAGAAATATAACTTCAAACACAAAATTATCCAAAAATATTTAGCATTTAAAGGAATGATTAGAATGTGGAACCACAAATTGGTTAAAATTTGTCAATTATTGATTAAAACTAACTTAGAGGCAATATTGGAAGCATCTCTACGAAAAATGTCGTAAATTGGTTTTAATCATGTTTTTAGTGGCACAGTGACCTGTCACTATGGTTTCATGAATATGTACTTCTTTTTTCGAGATTTTGAGAACTATCGCGGGACAATTTTCCTATGAACGTTAATGTGTCCATACTGCCCCATGGGGGTGTCCACTTTGCCCCGCTAGCTTGATAGCGACTACCAAATATAAGCTTTTTGAAAACCTTTTTTTGAAAACAAAATATTTTTTTCCTTATTATGCAGCCATGTTTAACAAACGCTTAGGAACTCTAAAAAGCACACTGCACATAAAAAACAATATAATATTTATGTCTTTACAGTCAAAATAGGCAAATTCCTTAGGGTGTCCATACTGCCCCGTATATGATTCTTCTCTACAATTAAAAAGATGAAAAAATAAATGATTACAGGTCGGACTCGATTATCCGGGGACTCGATTATCCGGGATTCGATTTTTGATGTTCTTGTTTTTCAATTTTTATGCATAAATCTGAGATAATTTGGTATTGCAATATACAACATGAATGGTTTTGCAGTTTTGAAAATATTTAGGAACAGGGGGGTTTAAAGAAGTGGTTTTGTGTATGCAGGTCAAAGAAAAAAAAATTTCTTGTAAAGACCCCTACTTTTCCTAGAAATAGTTTCAGGTTTCACCACCGCGTCATATTAATAAAACAACAAAAAAAGATAATATTTATGTTCTTTTATCGAAGATTTCATTTTATTTCTCAGTGATTCGATTATCCGGAAAATTCGATTATCCGGAGTGAAAAAAAAAATCGATACCCCGGATAATCGAGTCCAACCTGTACCACAATTTTTTTCCACTGACTCCGCATCTAAGCTACATTTTTTTGCTATCCGTTTTCATTTTTACGGATGTTACAGAATCTCACAGAAATCAAATCAAAACATTAGAGATACATGTAGCGATTGTATTTCTACCAGAAGCATCAAATTGTGAAATCTTTGAGTAAATTCATATGCACAATAGAAATTTTGCAAGCAGTTTCTTGGCGAGTTCATAAAAAAATCTAATAAATAAATCTTGAAAAATGAAACGCAATGAAATGAATGAAATTTGAAATTTCGGCAGCAAAATTTTCAATAACTTTCAGTTTGAATATAACTCCTCGCGTTGCTCTTCACACATTATTTCTTCTATAACATGATTTTTTGTTTCAAGAAATATCTTCCAATCCTTCTTCTTCTTCTTGACATTACGTCCTCACTAAGACAGAGCCTGCTTCTCAGCTTAGTTTCAATAAGCACTTCCACAGTTATTAACTAAGAAGTTTCTACGCCAAAAGTTGCCATTTTTGCATGCGTATATCGTATGGCAATCCTCCCAGGGAAGTCAAGAAAATTTCCATTACGAAAAAAATCTGGACCGACCGGGAATCGAACCCACGCCTTCAGCATGGCTTCGCTTTGTAGCTTCGGACTCTAACCACTCGGCTCAGGAAAGCCCCTATAAAATTAATTTTGAAACTCTCAGCTTGATTTTTCCCGAATCTCAGCAAATGAGCATAATGCTTGATAAGAACTCGTCATTAACTCTATTTCTGGGTGCATGGCGGTGCAAGTCTTGACAAAAAAGTTGACATTACATTTCAACCGTGGTAACATTGATAGTAAGAAGTTATTTAGAAAAACTTCCATTTTTTTCCACTTAGAACCTTATTCACTATTAAGACGTGTGTTCACCAAAATTGCGTTCTATGTTCAAGAAATCTCTAAAATAAACCCACCCGAAAGGATCCTCAACCGAACCTGTATTCATAATCTGCTACTTTTGATATGGTCTGGTTTTAAAGCACATTTGCGCTCTAGAACAGTCGCAAATGGCCACTGGAAGTAATACCACGCTTGTACTGTGTAGAACAAGTGTGCTATTCAGATGGCGCATATAATCAGAACATGTTTCTACTTTTAAATCAAAAGCTGAACTGAAGAAGGCTCCCAGACATTTTTCACATCATTCGAAGTAATTGCCATGCATTTTCTGATATTTTTAGAGAATAGAATGATAAAAACACAAGCATTTCAAAATTCCCGAATTTGGCAACATCCCAATTTTGGCAACATAAAAATCGAGCCTTGTTGCCAAAATCGGTAAGACACTGTATAATATTGGTCCCAAAATGCTGCCTTGGGGAACACCAGCTCTTACAGGAAGTCTTTCAGATCTGGAGTTCTGATAATTAACCTGAAGTGTACGATTTGACAGATAACTTTGAATTATTCTAACAATGTATGTTGGAAAATTAAAATCTTTCAATTTTACAATCAAACCTTCATGCCAAACACTGTCGAATGCTTTTTCTATGTCTAGAAGAGCAAGACCAGTAGAGTAGCCTTCAGATTTGTTGGAACGGATCAAATTTGTTACACGTAAAAGTTGATGAGTGGTCGAATGTCCATGGCGGAATCCGAACTGTTCATTGGCAAAAATTGAATTCTCGTTGATGTGGGCCATCATTCTGTTCAAAATAACCTTTTCAAAAAGTTTACTGATGGAGGAAAGCAAACTGATTGGACGATAGCTAGAAGCTTCTGCAGGATTTTTGTCTGGTTTTAAAATTGGAACAACCTTAGCATTTTTCCATTTGTCAGGAAAATATGCTAATTGAAAACATTTGTTAAATATATCAACTAAAAATGATAAGCTACTTTCTGGAAGTTTCTTGATGAGGATGTAGAAAATTCCATCATCGCCAGGAGCTTTCATATTTTTGAATTTTTTAATAATAGTTTTCACTTCTTCCAAATCAGTCTCCCAGGCATTTTCGAAAACGTTCTCTTGATTGAGAATATTTTCGAACTCCTGAGTAACTTCATTTTCAATTGGACTAGTAAGTCCTAAATTAAAATTGTGCGCACTTTCAAACTGCATAGCAAGTTTTTGAGCTTTTTCGCAATTAGTTAGTAATAATTTGTTTTCCTCTTTCAATGCCGGTATAGGCTTCTGAGGTTTTTTCAAGATTTTAGATAATTTCGGCTTAGAGCCGGGGTCCAATTGAGAAATTTTATTTTCAAAATTTTTGTTTCTTAAATCTGCAAAACGTTTCTTGATTTCTTTCTGCAAATCCTGCCATATAATTTTCAAAGCAGGATCACGAGTGCGTTGAAATTGCCTTCTCCTCACGTTTTTAAGACGGATCAAGAGTTTAAGGTCATCGTCTATAATCACGGATTCAAATTTTACTTCACATTTTGGAATTGCAATGTTTCTGGCTTCAACAATGGAATTTGTTAAAGTTTCAAGAGCATTGTCAATATCAATTTTAGTTTCTAAAGAAATGTTAACATCAAGATTAGAGTCAACATACGTTTCATATATATTCCACTCGGCTCGTAAATAATTGAAAGTGGAGCTGATAGGATTGAGAATCGCTTCATGCGATATTTGAAATGTAACAGGGACATGATCGGAATCAAAATCAGCATGAGTAACTAATTGGCTACAAAGATGACTAGAGTCGGTTAAGACCAAGTCAATCGTAGATGGATTTCTAGAAGAGGAAAAACATGTAGGGCTATCAGGGTATTGAATTGAGAAATATCCTGAAGAGCACTCATCAAATAAAATTCTGCCGTTGGAATTACTTTGAGAATTATTCCATGACCGATGTTTGGCATTAAAGTCACCAATGACAAAAAATTTTGACTTATTGCGAGTTAATTTTCGCAAGTCAGTTTGAAGCCAATTAACTTGCTGTCCAGAGCATTGAAAAGGCAAATAGGCAGCTATGAAAGTATATTTACCAAACTGTGTTTCAACAGAAACTCCTAAAGTTTCAAAAACTTTAGTTTCAAATGACGAAAACAGTTGATGTTTTATACGCCTATGAATGATGATTGCAACTCCCCCACATGCCCCATCAAGTCGATCATTACGATAAACAAAAAAGTTAGGATCTTTTTTAAATTTGGATCCAGGTTTTAAATAAGTTTCGGTAATAACTGCTATATGCACGTTATTAGCTGTAGTAAATTAAACAGCTCGTCCTCTTTACCATTCAGAGAACGAGCATTCCAATTTAAAATATTTAAATTATTATTTGGGTCCATTAGAAAAACGTAATCCAATAACAATTTTATTTGTAAATTTTACACCTACTTGGACTGCTTCAGTCATAGTGGTGGCTTTGAACATTGCATCAATCATTAGATTCAATTGTTCAGTTAGAAAATTAAAATCAGAGGCAGACATATCATCTGATGATTTCCCATTGGAATTTTCGGTAGACGAAGAAGCGGGGTAGGAGTTACCTGTGGCGGCAGGGTTTTTTCCATTTGATTTGAAACAAGTAGAATGGGTACTCATGGAACGAACAGGGGAAGAGTTCAAATTACCTGCTACGATATCGGCAAAAGATTTACCGTGGGTAGATACATTCGAAATTGAAAGATTCGAACGGCTACCCGACGGATTAAAATTTGTTTGTGAATGAGCATGATTATGATCTTCCTGGTGGGTATGATTCCTAATCAAGCGATCGTTAACTGAAAAATGAGCATTGTTCGATACTCTAGCAGGCAAATTTCGGAAACGACCGTTATCGTAACGGATATTATCCTTCATCTGCTTGGCACGAGCCTCAACGACTCTTTTGCGTGAAATGCATTCCCAAAAGTTAGCTTTGTGAGGGCCCTTGCAATTGGCGCATTGAAATTTTCTGGTATCTTCTTTCACAGGACAGTCGTCCTTAGCGTGAGAAGAACCTCCGCAAATCATGCATTTAGCATCCATGCGACAATTTTTTGTACCATGACCCCACTTTTGGCACCGACGGCACTGAGTGGGGTTCTGGTAATTTCCTCCAGGTTTCTGGAAATGTTCCCACGTCACACGGACATCGAACATAAGTTTAGCTTTTTCTAAAGCTTTAATATTATTTAGTTCTTTTTTGTTAAAGTGAACTAAATAATATTCTTGAGAAAGCCCTTTCCGAACAATGCCAGATTGGGTTCTCTTTTTCATAATGATTACTTGGACTGGGGAAAATCCAAGTAAATCATTTATTCCATTTTTGATCTCTTCAGGTGACTTATAGTCACTTGAGAGACCTTTCAAGACGACTTTGAACAAACGTTCAATTTTGTCGTCATAAGTAAAAAATTTGTGCTTCTTCTCTTCAAGATATCTGAGAAGAAGTTCACGATCTTTAAGAGTTTCCGGCAAAACGCGACAGTCTCCTTTCTTTGCGATTTGGAAGGAAACCTTGATTCCCCTAATGGAGTTCAAGATCTCCTGCCTAAATCCCCCAAATTCGGAACAACTGACCACGATAGGCGGCACTCTTTGCTTCCTCACTTGAATCAAAGAGCCTGGGCTAGAGGCTGCTTCGATTTGGTGTTCGGAAAATTTGTCTAGAGCATCGAACTGATTGCTCATTTCAATACAATTATTCATTTCACCCTTGGAAGAAACTTCGCATTCCGGGGAAGCGTCCTTTCTTCCATTCTTGCCACGTGTAGTGACAGTTTTAAAACCCACTTTTTTGGAAGGAAGTAGTGAATTCAGAGATTCACCCTTCCTTTTGTTAGTTGTTGATACCATGTTTAGTTAATAAACGAGAAAGACGTGACCTTCGAGAGGTTTTTTCCCTAGACGGTGTCCAAGAAGGATTACCACCGCTAGCTTTCGCCAACGGGTCCAACGAAAAATCGAAGGCACGGGTCCAAACAAGGATCGTAAAGGGATCAATAGTAGAAAAAATAGTACTGAAAAGTACTGTTTAAGTAGCACTGAAAAGTACCGTTTTTAATTTTAGCACTGAAAAGTACTGTTTGTGTAGCACTGAAAAGTACTGTTTTATTGCTTTAGGTAGTTTTTAAGAAAACTTCCAAGAGCAGAGAGAATTCGTGTACGCACAGCACGAAGGTACGATGCGCACTGAAATAAGTAATAAATGATGCTCATCTTGCTTCGTCCTACTCTTTACTCTTAACTTTTAGTTGTCTCAGGAAGTCTCTTAGGAAGTGCTCACTTCCAAATTTACAATTTTTGCATTCCCAACCCGAATCCTCGACTGGCGGGAATATATGGATAGGTGAAAGGATCGAACAACCTATCGAATTGGGAGCTGGCTTTTTGGAATAATAATTATCTGTCATAACGGTCATTTGGCGTAATAGCCATTTGGCATAACCTGAATTATATCTTTTTTTTTTTTTTTTTTCAAAAGACGACTGTTCTTGATGAAAAAATGTTATGGTACATGTCATTCATGCGAAATGTCGTTCTGCCAAAAAATCTTGCCAAATGGTCCAGATCCTAACGAATAGAGTTCTATTTTTTTTTAATAAAATCTAGTTTTCAATGAATAAAAGCGTGTTTTAGCTATAACATTGACAATTGCTCCTGCTCAAAAACCCTTAATTTCAAAAATTGATCAAAATGTGAACCTTGACATTTCTGATCATGTTTGACGTTCACTTAGTCGACGAAAGCCTCACAAGGGCTCAACTTTTTTACACTGAGTTTTTCCTATCTGACATTTTGGAACGAACGCGGAAAACAAAATACACCCAACATTTGAGTATAAACCAAACTGCCCATAATTGCATAACAGTCACATTCGACATTTTTGACAAATTGGAGTTAATACCAGGGAGAGTCATCAAATGATGAATACTTTCGATAAACTTAATGAAATCTGCGAGATTGTTCTAGAAAATTCGAAAAAAATACCAAGTTGTTTTGTCACATTGGTAATTATAACCGCATAATAGTCACATTGAGATTATAAATGAACGTCGTAATGTAATAGCAATGAAATTTCTATCAGAATTATTTTCTGACTATTCACTTAGTATGCAATATGAGTTGTACAAAATATCCGCCTCAAATAAGCACTTTTGAGTTCCTGGTAATTTTTAGAAATTTTAGTTTCCTCTCATACTGCCATAAAATGCATAACATTTACTCAATGCCTACTTTTGTCGAATGTTACTAATATGCAGTTATGGGCAGCAAAGAGGTATGACAAAATTTAAAAAACCGGAAAAGAATGTTTTTAAGCTTAAACCAACGAGAAATATTTAAGAAATGGGTAAACATGTGTTTCTAGCCTAAACTTCAGCGTTTGGTACTAAAATTGGGACAGAGCTTTAGGACCCTATTATAGTTTAGTGTTGCAGGGGTTGAAATCCCATAGAACATGGGACTGTTATGCGAATATGGGCAGTATTAACGCCATATTATCCAACTAATTTGTCGACAAAAAATTTAGAAAAAAAAAAATGCTTGCGTAATCCCTTGTACTTTTCAATGCAGACGTTATGCTTTTGCAGAACGATATGACGTCATTGATTGTCCTTCTTTACTTTTCGCATGACACCCAAAAATCTACCAAGTATCGATGCCTTTTCATCGACGAAGCATGCGCTTGATGTCCTTTCTCGTTACCAAACATACATCCTTACTCTTTGCTCTGTAAACGGCGGTTGCTCATTACAAAATATTGGGAGCAACACTCATCGTCTTAACAAGAAGAATGAAATCATATTACATAAGAACAAACGTATGCTTCGCAATATATGATGTAATCACGTTTTTTTCTTCAGTTTCCAGGATTCGATACCGTAAATCCAAGCTTCACTGATTTGCGGACGATTATCTCGAAGGCCCAGATGGGTGGCTATCAAACCATCTACGAAATTGTGCATGATCTTCGCCAGATTATCCGGTCTGCCCGTCGCTATCTAGAAGTATGGCATTCCCTTCTACAGCGGAAAACACGTTGACCAACTTGTTGATTTTCTTTTCTCTGCAGCAAAAGTCTAGCACCCTATTGAAGGACACTACAGAAGAGTTTGAGCGCAGCTTGGAGGACATACTGTGCGATAAGATTTTCGATTGCTACAATTTCAACCGTCTGCCTGGATCAACTTCTCCGACAGGTACCGTCAGTAGCCTAAGTACCGCCTGTTCAGGAGAGTTCTAGGGCTCTTGTTTTGGAGCTAACTGTCGTTTTTAATAGTTTCTTTACTGAATAGAATTTTATTTAATTGTTTTAAGAGAAACCAAGATCTGATGACTTGATCAGGAACAAAAAGTCATCACTAGCTAAAATTGCTGAGTATTATAGGGATAAAATTGTGTGCTAAACGATGTGTGCCAAAATCAAAGTAAGGATGTCGTCATCGATCCGACCGAATTAAATTATGCTAGGACAATCAAAATCTCTAAACTAAACAATAAGACTTTTTTCGACGGCCGCAACGATTAGATATGCAGGTTGTTGGCAGCAAAGTTTTCAAATATTTGATAAAGTGGAAAATCATAATTACGCTGCTAGTGAATTTTGGCAGGAAAAGTTTTGATTACGGTTGAATATTATTCAAAATTATGTGCGTCCTAAGTATAGTGTTCATGTCCAAAAGAAATTTTGCCTTTTCTCCTTTGTAAAGGTGGGGTAAAGCCCTTTTAAACTACTATTAGAATTATTGACAAGTTTGTTAAACTATAATCAAAATGAGGTGTAAACTATGAAATGTAGATATAAAGATGTTTTAAATTGTAATATAAATTGAAAAAATGTTCATATAAGCGTGTGTTTGAGTTCATTTATTATTCCTTTGCCTTAGCATTGTTCCGATCAGTTATTTAATGCTTGAAGCTGTTATGAAAAACATGGTGCTAATTGATTGCGACATTGGTCGGAAGCGTTAGGCTGTTCATTAGGAAAGCACCGCGAAAGTCGTGTTGGATGTGCACAAGTTGTAACTTGATCGTGGAAGACGATACCTGATTCTGAATGTTATAATTGAGTCTTGATAGCCGGGCAAGGACCAGGCGAATTGAGGTGGATGTTGTTAGTTCGAACTGGTTTGGGCGAATTTTCGGTGTCTGGTTTGACTCATCAATCTTACGATTTGCAGTTTGCATTACAGATACAGAAAAACTGTGCCGCGGTTTAAATGGCAATCAAGGGTTTGATTGGCACTTAAAACTAGTGTATATTGGGTTTAAGTCGTTTATGCGCAGTCGTAGACTAAAGGAGTGACGAATGTTCCATTGATATTTTCAGAATTGAGTCATTGGTAAGATGTTACCACAATCAAGCTTTGTAGAATTCACATGGCGTAAATGAGTGCGTTTAGTTCGCTGTTTCTTAGCACATGACTGGTTTAACAAATCTGCCTTTACATAGTGTGCAAAGCTACTTGGACACTTCCATGATTCACTTTGGCATGGGGGTTTTTTATAGGCAGAATTATCTGAAATTTTGCAATTAGGAGCACTTCAATACGCCAAATATGAGCTCAGTAGCTTTCAAAAAACCCTACTACCGAAGTAAATCAAAAGTGCCAAGAATAGGATCCGGCTCCCTATCAACGATATTGGTTTCCTTGAATATCATTCGTATATCACTCATAAGCACGGTGTACAATATTAATTTTGTAAGCTATGACTCGTAAAAATGAAAAACCGTCCTAATCCGAAACAACGGTCCTATAACACTTCCCCGAATACCATTACCCCGAAAACCATCTCCCCAAAAACCAATACCCCGAAAATCATTACCCCGAATGCAACGTTACCCCGAATGACACATTACCCCGAAAACCATTACCCCGAAAACTAGTTCCCCGAAAATCAGTGATGCACTTCAAGAAATTCTTCAAGGAAGCTCGCGAATTTGAGCCTAAAAGTTTTCGGCCTAATAACTACTACTATTCCTATTAGTGATTTTTTAATTCTTTCAATTATCGGCTGTTCTTTCGAGGTAGTATAACGGCAGTGTAAAAGTTTTAATCAATGGTTTTCTCTTCTTTGAGTTATAGGCTGTTTTTTCGAGTTGTACCGTTTGAGTTAAAGTTTGAGCGATAGCGGTAAAAAAATCGACTGACAAAATTGTCTTGAGCGAAATTTAAAGTTGACAGTGACTTCAGACGAGCAACCTTTAAAATAATCCCCTGCATTACTTGTCTGTATTATATACAAGAGATTTGTCCTTCTTTTAGTTATCGGCTTTTCTTTCGGAAGTTGCACTAGCAAAGTGATTGTTGGCATCATAATTATTGACGCTTTCATCAGTGATTTTTTCTTCTTTTATCATAGACTGTTCTTTAGCGATTTACTTTTGAAAAAGTAATCAGTTTAATATCAGTTAACATTTTCATTTGACATTTTTCAAACCATAGTCTAGTTCCATTTTAGAATATGTTGAACTTGCATTGCCTTCATCAATATAAAAATATAACTATGCATTACAAAATAATATGACGCTTTTGAAAGAGGGTGGGAGAGGTCTCTAATATTAACATGTCAGCATTATCATCAGTTCGAAAAATGATTTATTGCTGTGAACAGAACCATTCTCACAAAATCAATTACACGCCTGTGAGTGAGATTTTGGTTCTCACTTGGCCCATGAAGAATGGCTGTTGATTAAAAGAAGAATAAATCTTTGATAACAAGAACATGAATTCAAATGAAAATCAAAATTCTTTAAAATAGGTATATGGGTTTCATTTGTCGGATCTTCATTTTGAATTTTTCGTGCCAAGAAAATTCGGGATTATGGTCCATTCGGGGAAACGGTATTCGGGGTAACGGACTATTCGGGGTAATGGATTTCGGGGTATTGGTTTTCGGGGTACTTGACCATTCGGGGTTTTGACTTTCGGGGTGATGGTTTTCGGGGTAATGGTATTCGGGGAAATGTTATAGGATCGAAACAACTAATAGCCAAAATTCAAATAGTAACGGTTTTCGTTATCCAGTTACAACTTATTAAAGAATTCTTGCTTTATTAGAGCTTAGGCAATTGAATTAAGCGACTTTATCCTAAACGTTTATCAGGGACCTATTGACTCCCATATAACTAGCTAAAATTCTCTTAATCGAGGACTTGCATCATCTCTCCCTCTCGCATAACGCCCGTTTCTACAGAGTTTTGCTCTTCAACGTTTTGTCGTTGGAGCTAGAATCAGCCGTCCGAGAGCTCCAACGGTGGGGCGCCCATTTCGAAGAGCACAGTCTGTCGTCGTCGGTCGTTCACTAGTCCTCATTGCGTTGTGTCGTGTGTTCCGTGCCAACGTTTTCTCCGGGTAAAAAAAAATCCCTTTAAATTTGCTTTGCTCACCCCACACCCACCCGAGTTTGGCTGCTGCAGCTGTTCCGGTGGATTCACCACCCGCTGGTACCGTAGTGCGAAGAGGACCTTTCGAATCAGTTACACAATTTTCTTTTTCTGGAGTTGAGGGCACTACCAGTCCTGCTGTGAGGTTCGGCGGAGTAATATTGATTGAAATAGTTTCTCGGTGGGTGCGATTCCTGCTGTGCTGCGTGTTGTGAACCCCTCCAGGTCAGTTAGCAGCAAACGGGCAGACAGTATGGCGTGAGCATAGCAGTTCTGTGTGAAACTGGATTTGATTGGAAAATTGACTACATCCCCTCCCTGTACCAAAGTGCGGGTGCCATGTGGAGACCTTCCACAAATTCAGAATTAAACGTGACGTGTGATTTCTAGGTGGTGTGCTGCATTGCGTGGAAGTAACCCTAATCGACCTGACCTGTGTCCCGCCCCACTGATTGGCTTCGAAATAACCGGAAGTGTGCGTTGATACACCCTATTCCAGTCACAGGAATAAAAAAAAGGATCAAAAGAAATGGCTGTGCTGCAATCGATAATCCTGGCCAGTGTCCTGCTGCTATCGTTCGTTGTACAAAGAGGTAAGTTGGAAAATTCGTCCTTCTAAAATCGATTTTTCACTTGGCGTAACTAGATCCGAACAATGTTGCGTTCAACGTACAGCATAGCCTGTATTAAAACTACTGTCTTTTTGGTTTAATAAATATCTGCCTTGACCAAGTTGTTCTTTAGAAAATGGGCTATTGAAACGTTTTATATGTCGAATGATTTCCCCGAAGGACATGCTCATGATTATGTAAGAAAATGGATTTGAGGATAACATCGCGGGTGAAATGAGGGGGAAGCCGACCTGCTGCGCTAGTGCCAGGCTAGAGTAGAGGACGGCTGCATGATGATTTGTGGCTTCGATGGCAGTGTGTTAGTGAGGGTGAATCTTTGCGATCGATATCCTGTTCCGTGTGATTTTCTTCAACTCTCAATTGCGCGCTCTGTTGCAAGAGCGAAACGACAAGCACGTGAGAGAGGGTTTTCGCATGGACTGATGTTAAATGTGTGGAAATAATGAAGATTTGCATTCTAGAGAGCCAACACATTGTTTCTACGTTTGGTTTGTGCGATTCTACTGTGCTTAGCATTTTGTGTGGAAACTTTATGTGCATTAAGCATTTTTCGCGAGAATATAAAACACGTTATTGGATATTGGAAATCGTCTGGAGGGGGATTTTGCTGATTAGAAGTTGACTGCTGCAACGTGTTGTGAACGTATCGCTATCGTCTGTGCAGGAAGACACCGTTCATTACCTAATTAGAATTACTAGTAATCTCATTCGCTTGTCAAGGTCATGAGAAGTTAGTTATAGTATGGGGCCTACTTTAAAAGTCGAGCCGATTAATATGACTCGTTTCAGTCACTGATGAACTCAGTAGACATTAGTGGTGGACAAAATTTAGATTCTCGCTCCAGTGCACTTTTTGGATTGCATTTAGATCCCATAACAATTGTGCAATTTCAGCTCGATTGGTGAAACTTTATTTTAGCGCCAGCCGTTCAAAGTTTGTATGGGATGTACTATGGGAAAACTTGCTTTTGTAAAGAAAAATCGCCAGGGGTCACCCATTGACCTCTATACAAATTCTGAACACAGATCTCGATAGGTATTTTTACTATGAATAACATTGTCGAAAACCGCAAAATTCACCAGTTAGCATGTTTTTTGTCTTGGTTACATTCACCACAAGTCCAACATTTACTGCCTCGCGTTTCAGGTGGGTGTACAGGTCTGCCACCTTTTCAAATGTTCGGCCGACAATGTCCATATCATTCACGAAGTAAACAAATTGACTGGATCTCGTAAAATCGTACTCCGGCTGTTAAGCTAGGCTCTCCCATAACACCCTCTAGCGCAATATTGAATAACAGGCACGAAAGTCTATCACCTTGTCGTAGTCCCCGGCGGGATCCAAACGAACTGGAATGTTCGCCTGAAACCTTCACACAATTTTGCACATCGTCCATCGTCGCTCTTATCATTCTCGTGAGCTTCCCGGGAAAGCGTCCATGATTTTCCATAGCTCTATGCGGTCGATACTATCATATGCTGCCTTGAAATCGATGAAAAAGTAATGCGTTGGGACCCACGCTATGTCTGAACCAACAGATTATGAAAATCGAATGTACAACGGATTTTTTGTCGCTAGAGTTTAGTATTTGAGTTATTGTTTCATAATCGGAAGGTTTTAAAATATTCCATCGGTTAAATTTTTATTTTTGCAACTTTTTAGCTTTTTTTCATACTAAAACAAAAAAAAAATCCCCGATAGAATATTTTGGAACCTTCCGATTATGAAAGTATAGACCAAATACTGATCTATAACGTGAAAAAATCCGATGTACATTCGATTTTATAATAGTTTGGTTCAGACACAGCGTGAGACCTGGTATTCGCGAAAGATTTGGAGGATTTGCCGTACAGTAAAGATATGGTCCGTTGTCGATCCACCGTCAAAGACGCCAGCTCGATAACTTCCCACGAACTCGTTTACTACAAGTGACAGACGACGGAAGATGATCTGGGATAAATACTTTTTGCAATTTTTCATCGTAATAGGCTGATTTTCATCACACCAATCTGTCATGAAACGGCCTACTTTCCTGCACTGAAGTATGTAGTGCGGGAATAGTCATTACGCAACTGAAACCAGTGCTGTAATGATTCATTACGCAACGGTTTCTCATTACGCAACTGTTCTGAGTTGCGTAATGAATCATTACACAACAATTTTTCAGAAATTGTAAAATGTCGGTGAATGTATCCCGATATAATTTCTGATACCCTCAAGTGGTCTTCTCAAAAGTTCTCACAATCCAACTTGCCGCCTTTCTAGTTGTTTGCCATCGCCCGCAACTCTAACGAAGGCATTTCCTCCGTTGTACCGTCCTTCATTGCCTGTGTTTCCAGCGCCATTCAGGTGTTCGTCGAAGTGCTACTTCCATTTTTCGACAGGCTTGATAGAAACTCCTCTGCGATGGAAAGATGAGACGATTTTGTCGTTTTTCTGAGGAGTAAAAGCTGAACTCAAAATTTTCAACTCAGATCCTCAAGCGATTCGAGTGAGAGTGCACAAAAAATGGGATGGCACTCTTCTTTGATTGAATTTAACTCTGTCGTGCTTTGTGCTGCATCTTCCTCGCTCATTTTTTGTTGTATATCTGCTTAACATTTTTTCACTGCCGCAAAGAGGCAATGGCAGCATGCTGCTCTGGAGTATGTCACCGAACTCTGACTATGTATTATCAAGCCTGCCTTTGATTACTTCACGCTCGTCCGTCAAAATGCTCCTATCCTTATCTCTGCACATCTCGGCTCGCGGCACGTAGCCGTTGCGCGATGTGTTGAGCTTCTGAGAGAACTTACGTGTTTCTTGGAACCGGCATAGCTGTTCCATCTCCTCGCACCCCGTCTCCTCCAGGCGGCGTTTTTTTTTTTCTCTCGAAAGAGGCGAGTCCGCTGTTGCCGTTTCCGTCTATAACGTTCCACGTTCTGCCGGGTCCCATGCTGCAGCATGACCGCCTGCGTTGCATTCTTCTTCTCCAGAATCTGCCTACACTCCTCGTCGAACCAATCGTTCCGTCGATTCCGTCCCACGTACCCGACGTTGCTCTCAGCTGCATTGTTGATGGCTGCTTTCACTGTTCTCCAGCAGTCTTCAAGAGGGGCTTCATCCAGCTCACCCTCTTCCGGTAGTGCAGTCTCGAGGTGCTGCGCGTACGCAGTTGCGACATCCGGTTGCTTAAGTCGCTCTAGGTTATACCGGGGTGGCCGTCGATACCGTACGTTATTAACGACGGAGAGTTTTGGGCGCAGATTTACCATCACCAGATAGTGGTCAGAGTCGATGTTAGCGCCACGATAGGTCCTGACGTCAATAATGTAGGAGAAGTACCGTTCGTCAATCAGAACTTGGTCGATTTGTGATTTTGTCTTGTGATCTCCAGGTGTATCGGTATGGAAGTAGGTGGTACGAATGGCTATATTTTTGGAGGCGGCGAAATCAAATAGTCGTAAGTCGTTTTCGTTCGTCAGCCGGTGGGCACAGAACTTTCCAATATTCGTTCTTAATTCCTCCTCATGGCCAACTTGAGTGTGTAGAACTCCTACTCGTACTCGCGTTCTAGTTCATTCAAAATCAACAAAGTTTAAATAAAAATGTGTTCACTGCAAAAATATATTTGTTATAAAATTTATGAAAAATTGCTTAAAGGTTCAACAAATAAAAAAAACAGTTTCAGCTCAAGTACGAACGTTAAATCGACAACAAATACTATTTTCTGTTGAAAATACATGTTGTTCGGCACTTTTGGTTAAATATGTAAATCAAAACAATTAATAAATTAATTTGTTGTATCCACAATTTAAAACCTACTAAATCAATTGCTTCAAAATCATGTAAAATGATTTAAAATCGATGAAGTATTCATGAATATTTTTTTAGTAAAAAGAGGAAACATTTGGAAAAAACTACTTTTAATGAAGACAAGTTTTAATTTTAGACAAATTTGATGTTCAACCAACTTTTTATGAATTATTAATATTATGAATTTTGAAAAGAATGATGCTAAGAACTTTAAAATTGGTTGAAAATTACAATGTTATGAAGACTTCGCTGAAGGTCGTATTTCATAACTTGGAAATTCACTTTCAAGTCGCTTGCGCCACCATTTTCTTCGTCCCCACAGAGCCAGCTACTCAGCGTAGTGTTCTAAGAGCACTTCCACAGTTATTAACTGAGAGCTTTCTTTGCCAAAGTTGCCATTTTCACAGTTGTATATCGTGTGGCAGGTACGATGATACTCTATGCCCAGGGAAGTCAAGGAAATTTTCATTACAAAACGATCCTGGACCGACCGGGAATCGAACCCAGACACCTTCAGCATGGCTTTGCTTTGTATCCGAGGACTCTAACCACTCGGTTAAGGAAGGCTTGCGCCACCACTAAATCTTAATACTTTTGGCTTAAAATTTGAGGTTTCCCTTTTGATGTGATTGAATTCATAAGAGCATACGAATTTTCGGTTTTGAGACATTTCGAAAAAATAAGCCGCATCCTATTGTACAGTCTCAGTTTTCATCCAAATCAGCTCAAATTTTGGAAGGACACTCAGATTCTAGAATCCAAAACGGTGTGGAGCAAAAACGGTTTTTGAACCACCCTACTGTACATAACATAGGAAAGAAAGATGTTCAAATCTTCATAAGTTCTTATTGTTTGTTCTGGCTAGATTTACCTAGGTATTATTTGGTTATGAAAGTTACATTAAAATTATCAAAAATGCAAATGTTACATAAAGGCAGTTATTGGCAGCCTATATTTGCAAGATAAATCTAATCTCAGTGAAAAAAGTTTGTTTAGTTATGAATGCATATATGGACCAAAACTGTAAATTGTGGAAGCCGTCGCCACAGTAAACTCCGTCTATTAAATTAATTAATGCGTCAGTCTGGGCTCCCCCTTCTTATTTTTGCCGCCATTACACATTGATGTGTTGAACGGCCAAGTTCGGTTAAAATATTAGTTTTATATTTATTCTTTTGTAAATAAATACAGTCATTTCTTTTTTACTCGATATTATGTATCTCGATATCGAGTTAGAGAACAATAGTAAAGGTTGGTTCTCATTACTAACTCGATGATCCCTTGAATTGCATTTGCACTGGTTGTGTGTTCTATTAATCGACACCACCCTTACTCGCTGGTTCCTTTAATATCGAGTTAGGGAGAGTTTACTATATTAAAACATCACATTTGTATCTAGGATAGTTTACGGCTTTTGTAAATAATTCATAGTATTTTTCAATTTAAACAATCCAATGACTTAATGAAAGCCATGCAAAGCATTAAATATTTCTAAAAATAAGTATCTGTTTTATCGAATAACTTGCACAAACCATACAATCTGGAGGCTAATAGGAAAATTCTAAATTCTATTTAAATTTCTTGCATTTTTGACCACCAAGTTACTTGGGCCCAGACCCATGTGTGCTGCTTAATTATGCAATCAAACAAACACGCCGTCCCGGACTATTTGACGCCACAACTGTTCTCGCCACATCCTATACAGCAAATTGACTGGACTGCATTTGGCACACTTCTCAGAAGCTCGTTTCAGTCCTATAGAAACGCACGCACATGCTGAATCGTCGAACTTGAGACTAAATTGGATCTAAATTGTTTTGATTGGATACATTTTTCCGTGGGGTCGTCCATTGCAGGTCTATTGGACGTGGAAGAGTTTATTCCATATCGTACACAGATGGCAGTCTGTTGGTGCTCAAACGGGACAGTGCGAATGAATGACCGACAGCGGTTTATTCATACTCCTTCTGTGCTGAATCGAAGTGATTGATTGCCTTGCCATGCAGTATATTAGTCTATAGTATAATTTACGAAGTAGGGGAACGTTGTTAAAGCGTACATCACTCTTTTTTTTCTTTTATTTAAATTTACAGTTTTGAAGATTGCAAAATGTAGTTACAGAACATTCACTTTTCCAATACCACTCATACTATAAAATTAATTATAAATTTTAAGGAGGAGTAGCGTGGAGTCCAAATTAAATGTTGGTAATCAACAAAAACTTCAGTTCAGAGCTTTTGAAAACATAATCATTATGAGCAATATAAAGAATTCCTATAGAAAAGAAGCCGGAGCGACTGATCCAGTGGTGAAATTTACATCATGTTCCTCTGTTAGACAATTAAATGTTGGGATGGTATACAGTTGAAAATCAAATTATTCAGCATTTCGGAAGCATTTTCTCAGAAAGAGAACAATTTCGACAATACTTAGGGGACTGATTTGGAAGAAATGAGAACTGTTATTAGGAATTTCAAAAATAAGAAAAATTATGTATTTATTTACATCCTCATGAAACTTCCAGGAATTTATTTATTTATTTATTTATTTTTAACTTCAATTTTGAAAGAGGGAAAAACCCCTTTGAGTGATTTCACTTTGGAATCTTTCTCAAAAAGGCACAAAACCTCTTTATCTTTTCTGAAATCATTACAAAAAGAAAACTTAAGAACTAAAGGCTCATCCGGAATTGATCCATATCGGAGCCGTCGTAATCATCATGAGGGTCCTTTTGTATCCAAGTGACTGGAACTGAAACAGGTAAAATCTCCAAAGAAAAACAAATTATACGGAAGGTCCACTATCTGAAAATATATAAAAAACGTATCAACTAAAATAAGAAATCTCATTAAAATACCCATATAACATTTTTAAAATATTCAAATTTTTACACGCCAGAATATCTCGGATAGAATTTGGTATATTGTGACCCAATTTTGTAATTTTTTCGAAAATAGCCTTTCTTGGCAAACTAAAACGAGTGCAATTAAAGACAATATGATCTATATCTTCATATGACTCACCGCATTCACAAAGATTTGAATCTTTGATATTTATGCGATATAAATGACTGTTGCATATATAATGATTAGACATAAGTCTAGAATAGAAACAAATAAAATTACGTCCAAGTGATAATTGATCAAACGAAGGCAAACACTTTACCTTTGGACAAATAGAATAACAATAACGCCCTTTATCACTTGCGTTCCAAGTATTTTGCCAATTGTCCATAGAATGTTGTTTCAATTTAGAAAAGTATTCGGATGGATAAATTACACGATTATAAATTATTCCACGAGAAACACCTAATTTTGCTAAAGAATCAGCTTGTTCATTACCGTAAATATTACAATGTGCTGGAACCCAAACAAATTTTATGATAAATCCTCTGCAAAACAAATCATTTAATATTTCTTTAATAGATAAAATAATATTACTTGTTTTGAAATTAAAATTGATAGTATTCAAAGCATGAAGACTGCTAAAACTATCAGAGCACACCATATAAATGTTTGGGGCACAATTTTTGATCAAGCAGCAAGCAAAATGAAGAGCTGTTAACTCAGCTATGTAAATGGAACAAGGAGTTTCTAATTTGAAAAAATGTGCTATGTGAAAGTTAAATACTCCAAAACCTGCTACATTATTTATTAAAGATCCATCTGTAAAATAAATTTGTTTGGGTTCAACTCCAATAAATTTACGCTGAAATAATAAATTAGCAAAAGAAGCACGAGCATTTGGATGAATATTTTTCAATTCTTCATGTAAGGTAAAATCAATATTAGGTCGAAATGAGTGAACATTCATGCTGTATTCATGAAAACCAGGAGATGTATCTAACATGACATTATGAGCAGAACAATAAATAAATGAGCTCAATATTTTACTGGAAGGATTAATTTCATACAAAGATTTCAATATATTTATTATTGGATGATTGTTTGAAAAACATTGAAATAAAAACTTACAATTTAATTCATCGAAACGAATTCGGAGAGGAGTAATACCAGCTAAAACTTCAACAGATTTAGTATGGGTTGAATTCATTAATTTCAAACAAATTCTTAAACAACGAAATTGATTTTTTTCCAGTTTAGAAAAATGCGATTGAACAGCACTACCAAAAGAAAAACAACCATACTCCATTACAGAACGAATAGTTGTTTTATAAAGTGTAATTAAATCACTGGGATGAGCTCCCCACCAAGTACCAGTGATCGTTCGAAGAAAATTAATCCTCTTGGAACAAACGGTTTGAATATATTGAATATGATTATTCCATGTTAATTTAGGATCAAACCATATTCCTAAATATTTATATTCAAAAACTTGATCAATATGGTGATTATTTAAATACAAGTCAATATCAATTGGAGAGTGCTTTCGAGAAAAAATAATAAATTTAGTTTTTTGCACTGAAAAAGTAAAACCATTATTATGCGCCCATGTATCAATGTTGTCTAAACAACTTTGCATAAAATGACGAATAACTTCTCTATTCTTACCACTGATGGAAATAACCTTATCATCAGCAAATTGAATGAAATAACATTCATTAGGAATAATAGAAACAATATCTCTAGTGAATAAATTATATAAAAATGGACTTAAACAAGACCCCTGTGGAAGACCAAAATAACTGTAACGAATCATTTTTGTTGCACCATTATGAAAAAAATGCATAATTTTAAAAGAAAATAAATTGCACAAAAAATTTGCAATAATTAAGGGAAGTTTACAATCGATCATTTTATTATAGAGCAAATCTATCAGAACAGAATCATATGCACCAGAAACATCAAGAAATGTGGAAACTACATCTTGTTTCTTGTTAAATGATAACTCAATATGTGAATTTAAAAGAGCTACACAATCACGTGTACCTCGACCTTTTCTAAAACCAAATTGAGACGAAGAAAAAATGTTGTTTTTTTCAGCCCATAATTCAAGCCGATTTAAAATCATCCTTTCCATTAATTTACGAAGACAGGATAATAAACTAATTGGTCTTCTACTTTCAACTAGAGAAGGATTTTTACCAGGTTTTAAAATACTTACAACTTTTACAAAACGCCATTCCATTGGAAAAATATTTTGAAATAAAAAATTATTATATATTGAAAGTAAATGTAACTTCCCATCAATTGGTAAATTTTTCAACACTATAAATTTTATATTATCAATACCAGGTGCAGTGTTTTTCGTAATTGATAATGCCAGATCCATTTCTTCAATAGAAAATTCAGTACAAAGATTAGGGAAATAATTATATGATGAAGAATTTTTATATTTTATATCTAATGGTGTAAAATCAGGACATATTTTAGAAGCAAATTGATCAATCCAATCTTCCGAGTATTCCAAAACTGGTATATTAGAAACATTATAATTTCTCATGTTACGAGCAACAGTCCACAATTTTGATAAAGATGTATCAGAATCAAGATTTTCAATGAAATTTCTCCAATAGTTCCTTTTCTTAAATTTTGTAACTCTGGTAAATTGAGCTTCTGTTTTGCAATACAAAATATAATGCTCCCTAGATCCTGAACGCCTGAATAATTTAAAGGCATTAGATTTATTTTTCAAAGCAATGGTGCAATCCTCATCCCACCAAAATGAAGAGTGTTTTTTCTTAGAAGTAGATTGCATTATTTTTTTGGTTTGTGATTTTTTTAAACATTCAACTAATAATTTTGAAAAATTATCATAACTTTCAATTGTGGAAAGTGAATTATCAAAACTGAGTAATGCAAGGGAAACTAAATCAGAAAATTTAACCCAATCTACATTTTTTGTCAAATCAGGAACACAATGTTCTAGATTATTTTGATTGAAATTAGGATTATAAATACTAATCAATATAGGAAGATGGTCACTTCCATTTGCATCTTCAACAGTTTCCCAAGAAGAATTCATGGATAAACCATTGGAACAAATAGATAAATCAATACAAGAATGGCGACCAGGAGGTACAACCAAGGGTACAACAATCCTGGTGAAAGAACCATCATTAAGAATATTTAAATTTAAGTCATCAATTACATCCATTATAAGTGAACCCCTACCATCAGTTTTATGGCTACCCCAAGCCAAGTTATGAGCATTCAAATCGCCTAGTATATAGAAAGGGGATGGAATATTATTTAAAATTGTTTTAAGCTCCAATAATGAAAATTTAGTTTGGGGAGGAATATATATGCAAATAATTGAAAATTCCAAACCATTATGTTTAATAGAAACAGCAACATATTCAATTTCTGAATCTATTGTAAAATCCAAATATTTAAACTCAATATTTTCTCGAATCCCAATAAGCACACCACCATATGCAGTGTTGCGATCTTTCCGGACAATGTTGAAAGATGGAATTCGAAACGATTTAGTTTCCTCTAACCACGTTTCATTTAAACAAAATATATCTACATCACAATTAACAACTAACACTTTTAATCTATCAATTTTGGGAATTATGCTTCGACAGTTCCACTGCAAAATGTTTAAATTATAATTTTTGGATGAAGCCATTACGAAGAAAATAAAGAGCAAATGAGGGGTCCAATTGAATTCAATTTTTCAAAAATGCAGGCCAAAAAAGGTAAAATTATCTTAATTATTTTTTTCCAAAACTCATTTAAACCTAGAAACTCAATCAATTCTTCCAAAATATGTAAAATAGAATTATCTTCACCTGAATTTTCAGTTTTTTGAAAAGTAGAATTAGAATTGTTATTTTTTTCTTTAGAGTTTTCTTCAGAATAAGTCATATTTTTCTGAAAACCAGGAATAACTCGAGAAGTAGGAGAACTAAGAGGAGGAAAATTGGTATCAAATGATGTTGATGGTTGAGGATTTGTAAAATCATCATTTTTTATAATTGATTTTATAATTCTTTTTCTTTTATTGGGAGGTTTATATACAAAATGTTCGTGATCATCATTTGATACTTCATTATCAACATTCTGTGAAAGAGGAGCAAACATATTCGTTGAGGGTAAATCAGAAATTGTTTTAGTTACTTCAGAGTATGATAATTTGCTTCTATTTTTAATTTTATGATTCGATTGTGTTTGGTGTGCAATATAAACAGAACATTCTTTTAAGAAATTATGTTTTTTACCACAATAAATACAAATATCTGAAGATTTGTTACAATCAACAGATGAATGACCTTCACCACATTTAGAACATTTTAATTTGTTCGAACAAAATTGCGATGTATGACCGAAAAGAAGGCAACGATCGCAATGCATAATCTTCGGATAATAAAGTCTAACTTGAAAAATAACATTGTCTATATCTACATAATCTGGTAGAACAGATCCTTCAAATGTAATTTTTATGCAATTGGAATGCATGTATGATGATTTTTTATCAGAAAATGTTAATTTCGATAATCGCATGCAATCTAAAATTTTCACAGGTGGAATAGCTTTATTTTTAAATTTGCCAGAACCGAAATTAACAATATCATTACAATCCAAATCTTCATCATAAATGATCCCGTTAATTTCACACGAGTCACAAGGTGCGTAAACTCGATATGAATTACAAAATAGTTTAGATTCTAGTAATGAATTTGCGTCATCACGAGATCCGAAAATAACCCTCAATTTGTCAAGAGAAATTTTTTTAATTTCCTTGACAGATTTATACAATTTATAAATTTCCGAAGATATTAAAAGAACATTTATAGGTTTTTCCTTTTTGCGAAAATAAACAACAAAAGGACCTAAAAAACTGGAGGGATAAGTTTTAATACGAAAACGTTTGGTAGAAGATAATTCACTATTTTCACCGGATGTCCCATCCCCGTCAGTCTCCATAATGGAAAATTGACGGGGTAATTATAGCTTAGCTTAGCTTAGCTTAGACTGACTACACATATCAATGGTTGCTATTCCGTGATTGACCGAAGTCAGTGAAAATGCACAAAGAATCAACTAGAAGTTCGGCTGGGATTGGCCATAATCTTCTTCAGTGTGCATAATTCAGTGCCTCTATTTATACAGGGTCAATAACGGCGCCGGCCACGTCCTTGCAGTCAGGTGGGATTGGGGGAAGGGATGTTAGTGTGTAACCTTTGCTTTTTGGAGACCGTGTTTGCCTCTGCATCTCCACAAAGGTTACTGGGAGGGATGTTTGTTAATGGGAAGGATCGTTGGGTCATAGGATTCACTTTGATAAGCGATTAGACCATGATAAACAATGATTTGTGAGATATATACATGCTTATACGTTAATATAATATTTTCATTTGAAATGAACAATTTCTATGTAGAGGAAAATTATGCCGACACTTGAGGTGACGAACCATTCAAAGTTTGTTGAACAAATACCTAAATGTAACATTCCTACAGCTGTCAGGACGAAAGCATGGGTTATTATATTTTACTCATTTGAAAAGAAACAAAAAACTCGATTGGTTGGGACATCATAGAACACTCTTATTCTTATGCTGACACTTACAGTGGCGAACCATCCAAAGTTTGTTGAATAAAGTGAACCTTTCGCAAGTCTACACTTGTAGTGTCGAACCATTCAAAGTTTTTTTTAATTACAAAAATAAAGGTATATAAGAGGTGTTCTGAAAAAAAATGTTAAACATAAATAAATCATGAATCAGAGTTTGTGTCGACACTCACAGTGACGAACCATCCATAGTTTGTTGAAAAATCATATTTACATCCCACCATTGTAACGATTGAATGTGAAGTCATACATATTTTATAGATTAGAAATAGTAGCATGAAACGAGCTCACCAATTGATCCGTTATCCTTGACTGAGCAGCCACAATCCACTTTCGGCTTCACTCGTTTGCTCGGCTATAAAAAAGCACTCAGGAAAAAAAAAAAAATTAGCGCGCGACCCAAAAAGAATAAAAAAAAACTGTTCGGGCTTTCTTGATGCACTGCCCAGGAGCAAGCGTCAAGGTCGAAAGATCAAACAGAACTAACCGATCGCGGCACTTTTCCACTTTCTTCAACCGAACTCACCGATCACGCCACTTTTTCACTTACGAGACCGACGCGCGACATGTTTGATCCTGCCCTCGTCGCTTGCCCCGGGAAAAGCAAACGTCAAGGTCGAAGGATCAAACAGAACTCGGAAAATTGACGGGGTAATTATAAAAAATAAACAAATATAATAATAATATTGATAATGTATACGAGTAATAATAATTAGAATAATAAAATAAATAAAATTATACTTAAGGAACTTCAATCTGATACAACGACTTGAGATCGTCGATGCCAACCAAGTATTTTCACCAGCACAAAAATAAACTTGATTAGTTGAAGCTTGATTTTTTAAGTTCGTTTCTATTTCATCAAATCCTTGACGATATCAGCTTGTTCGAGTTTCTTCCTTCAAATTCGAATTCACACCACCAGCACACGGCCAAACAGCCAAACAGCCAAACAGCCAAACAGCTTTTTTTTTCCACAAGCACCAAACTTGTCAGTACAGTTCGTCTCATGCAAATCCTCGATGTTCCAGATCGTAAAATGTCCACCTTCGAAACCAATTGCTTGGAAATGAAATCCACCTGAAAAATGGAAAAAAATTGACAAGCGCAGAAACAATACCGGCAACCCGATCAAAGCCTACTTACCAAAGATGAAAAAAAAAAAAAAAACTTCCAGGAAGTAGATTATCATTCTTGGTTGACATATATAAGAAATGTTTCAGCTGTCATATTTCCTGACAAATGAAAATTTCAAGTTATAGTTATAGTTTATTTAGCTAAATATAGTATTGGAAATAGCTGTCTTTTGCTCAAATGTTACTTATGTATATTGAGGACAGGAACGAGGAAAGAACGATTTTCACGCCGCTGTCTTGATGTTAATCTAGATTTGTAATGTGGTATATATCTACACTAGGGCGATCCAAATCTCCCATATGCTCCTTGCAATCCTTACCATGAAAATAATGTTCTGTGAAATTTTTAGCTTGCTAGGTGGTGATTTAAAGGTGGCCCAAAGACAGTGTAGGTTTATATGGAAATTACTATGGAGAAATTTAGAGAAATGTTCCAAACACGTTAGAACTGTAATGTAAGTAGAAACTTTTCATTCCATATTGAAAACTCATTCTTCAAAATTTAATGAAGGATGTTGCTTGAGAAACAAATCCCTTTTGAGCTAATTTTTTAGGGATTTTTGTACATGCTTGCAGGGCTATAATTCCATATTAGGCTAAATAATAGCAAACAAACTCATGAATATCTCTTCTCCTATCCGTCGGATTGAACTTCTCTCTTCAGCAAATTTCCTTATTCAGTTTGTAGAATGAGTTTTCACTATGGGATAATAAACTTGTACTTACATTACAGTACTAGCGTGTTTGGAACATATCTCAAAATTTCTGAATAGTAATTTTCATATAAACGTACATTGTCTTTGGGCCACCTTCAAATCACCACCTAGAAAACTGACAATTTCACAGATAGTGCTCTGTGTTTTATTTTAAGGATAGTAAGGATCATATGGGAGCTTGGATTCTCAAGCATTTTTAAATTTTGAACCGCCCTAATCTACACACGTACGAAATAACGGATTTATTTTTGCTCACTGCAAATTTAATTGCAACACTTGCGTCGTAAATACACATGTTCCGAAGTGCATCGCGGTTGCCATGCGCCAAGGGTGATACTTTCTAGCAAATCAAATGACACGAAGAATTTTAATGTTCATATAGGGTAGGATCACCTGGTTTTTCCATAGAACCAATTGTTGCCATTAGTGGAGAACATTTCACGAAGTAGAATTTGTACACTAGACTGATGCAAATTTTGAAGTTTTTGCTCCCCTATGCTTAAACGTTGTCAATTATGATGAAAATGATCATCCCAAAATTTGAAGTGATTCGGAAGAAATTTGGTTGTGCACACGCTATTTGAAGTTTATATGGAGATTACTATGGAAAACGCCAATCTTTTGTGTTCAGCCCTCTAACACGTCAACACAATATTTTAGGTAAAAGTGAACACACTCATCTTATGTGAAAACTTACAACTTTACTCTTTCGTAAATTGTGTAAACAACAAGGCCAGTAAACGTCAAAATCCCATACAAAATCAAAACAGTGCAGAGGCTTATGGTTCTCTAACTCAATATTGAGATACCATTTGGTCTCAAATTCCGAACAGACTTATATTCCGAACACTCGGTTTTTGTACGGCAATTTGGTTGAAATGTTTCACTGAAATATGCCATCGATTTGCGCGGAAATGGCAGTCACTTGGAATTTAATTTCAAAGTCTTTAAATCTTTTTTATGTCTTGGGAATTGTAACGATTCTCTAGTTCGAGGTCAGTGAAACCAGCTCAGATAAACGTATTCGCGAAATTATTCATTTGAGTGTGATTTATTCGTGCTGTTCGGAATTTTAATCAAGGTGTTCGGAATATGAGACACAGTGTTCGGCATTTGAATCAAAATGTTGTTACATACTTTTCCGTAAAAATCACACAAAAACTAATTAAATCAACATTTTACAGGCACACCCAATAGCAAACAGTTAAGTTTTACGAAGGAATTGAAATTTTCACATATATCTTCTAATTCACGCCTATCAGATGCATTTGAAGTCACTGTTGGGCCAACAGTGTTGGCCTTAAGTGTTCGAAATATGAGTCAAAACGGTATGGAATATTGAGTTAGAGATAGTTGACTGTATTTGTATAAACTATTTTCTAATATGCTGACCAAAATCCGTGCTTATACTCTATTTTCGAACCTAGTTTGGATTGTAGTTTATTCTTGTGCGAAATTTATATATAAAGACATGCAATAATTATCTAAAACTAGTGGTCCCGGCAAACTTCGTCTTGCCATCAAGTAGGCTGTTGAAAAACGCCATGTATCGTCCCATACAAAATGAAAGTTCCTTTCACGCTCGTTTTTCCGACTTTCCCGGTGAATATCCTGGGATTTTTATACACCTAAACACGTCGAAACCCTTGACGAACAGAACGGAAAAAGATTCATTCAAATCCGTTTACCCGTTCGTAAGCCATTTCGTGACATACAAACACCATTCCATTTTTATTTAGGTTTCTTGAACATAGTACCAAGTCTTATTTTTCTAAAATTTTAGGTTTTCAACACTATAGAATGGGTAGACCAATTTAAACGGAATCTTCTCGAATCCCAAGCCTTCTTCCTGACAAATAAAAAAAAAGAAGTCAGTTGGGTTAATCTCACGTTTTAATTTTTCCAACATCATCTAGGGCTTTTATCTTATTAAAACTGCATCATGAGAATGTTCTTGAATAATTGAAGTCCACCGCAAAATTAGGCTTTTGTCGAACATTTCACTAAACATTGTGAACTCACTACAAATCTTTCATGACCATAGCTGAGCATTACGTTGCTATTCCGTGATTGAACAGAACATTCGGAGTTACATAGAGATTCAATGAAAAAAGCGTGGGATCATCTAACCATTCCTTACTTACTTGATACTTGATGGGCTACAATCCGCTACGATGAATCTACGCCGAATGGATAATTCTTCTCCACTGGGCTCGGTCCTGAGCCAATCGCTTCCAGTCGCCCTGAACGTTAAGTGCCTTTAAGTCCTCTTCAACTGCAAAAAGCCAACGTGTGCGCGGCCTACCACGAAGCCGACGGCCTCGTCCAGGTTCTCTACTGAATATTATTTTAGCTTGTCGTTCTTCCGGCATTCGTAACACGTGACCAGCTCAACGCAGCCTGCCGTGTTCTATGAGCTTGATAATATTCACTTCTTTATATACTTGGTACAGCTAATGATTTATGCGACGCCGTCAAATGCCATTTTCTTGTTTACCGCCGAGTATTGTTCGCAGCACTTTACGCTCAAAAACTCCAAACGCTTTCCGGTCGACCTCTTTTAACATCCAGGATTCATGGCCGTATAGAGCAACCGGAAGGATAAGCGATCGATATAGATTCGTTTTGAACCGTTAGCGATCGCCATCGTTGGTCAAAGAACTATAAAGAATTATGAAGACTGGTTGGTCGGGCGTCTGCAGGCTACGGTACTTAGGCTGGTTACGGAGCCTGTAAAAAGCCCTATTTGCAGCTGCAAGACGCCTTTTCACCTCGCGGGTAACATCATTATCGCACGTCACTAGTGTTCCAAGATACACAAATTCTTCCACTACTTCAAATTTTTCAGCACCACTTCACTACCAACGCCACTATTGGAACCACGCTGTCTACCAGCGATCATGTACTTAGTTTTGCTGGTGTTGATGGTAAGTCTAATCCTCGCTGTCTCCCTTTTAAAAGGCACGAATGCCTCTTCTACGGCTCGACGATCAATTCCGATTATATCGATATCGTCCGCAAAACTCAGGAGCATATGCGACCGGATGACGATGGTACCGCTTCTTTGCACGCCCGTAGCAAAGCAATGTTGAACAAAGGTTTGAAAGCGCATCTCCTTACTTCAATCCATCTAAGGTTACGAAGGAGGTTGAAGTCTCATCCGCAACCCGCACACTTGATTTCGATCCATCCAACGTTGCACGAATCAGTCTAATCAGTTTCGCCGGAAAACCGTGTTCTACCATTATCTGCCATAACACATAAATAACCGGAAATTAATGCGTCAAGGATTAAGGATTCCATCAAACATAAGAATTCCACTAATACAACTTTAGAAATGTATGTAGTAAGGTGGCTCAAAAATTTGTTTTCGCTCCACACCGCTCATTCGATTCTAGATCAAATTCTTGGTGTCCTCCCAAAATTTGAGCTCATTTAGATAAAACCTGAGACTGTACAAGTGCTTCAAAGTTTGTATGCGAATTTCTATGAGAAAAGCAAGCAATTTATTTAATCGGTCAATAGGGTTAAGGTGATTATAGAACGAAGCCACACCTCAAATTTTCAAGAGCACAAGACTTAAGAACCAAACAGCGCTCCGCGTTGAAAATCTATCCCGTTGGTCACCACCAGCTAGCAAGCAATTTGATTGTTTTTCAACGCGAACTGCTGTCAGATTTTCCAGTCTTGTGCACTTGAAAATTCAAAGTTTGGCTTTGTTTTATAATCAAAGAGCAACGCTGATACTGTTAGATACAGCTTGGTCTTGATGAATAGCTGCGCATCATAAAAGGTTTTCTTTGTTCTTAGAATAAAAATAAAGGAAATAAAAGAAACCTTGATATTCGACATTTTTTTAGATTTTTCTGTCTCCAATGGTATGAAAACCGAAAATAAATTGTAAGTCGCGTAAGGAATCTCAACTGCCCCCTCCTATCTTCCCCAACAACTACTTACATAATGTGGAAATTCAAGAAACCTTATCAATAGTTTTATGGAATAAGTGTAAAATTGATTTGCTTGGCAGAATGTATCAACTGTTTGGAGTTTTGACAATATTACATACAAATACGACAAATAATGAATTTTTGAAGATATCAAAGTTCATTGAACCAATGTTGGCTGAGCAGTCTTCAGGAAATTAAAAAAGCTAATATTTGATTTTTCCCGACGTTTCGGTCCGTTTGGGACGTTTATCAAGGGTTCAATCACTACGGTTTTCTAGTCAAGATGGCTTTGCTAAACGCTAAAATGTCATGCGGAAATATCGGTATCGATTGAGTCCGACCGGTTCTGAACCATCGTGGGGCGGACAATCTCCTACCTAGCGAGCGGACTGGAATTCGGTGTCCTATATTTCGATCTTCCACCATTACTTCAAAGGTCTTTAATGAGAAAGAGCTTATAAACCACCAAGTTGAGAAGAACGTTGTATTCCGGTTGGGTCATAAGGCCAAACAAAAAAGGAAGTAGATAAACTGTGGGTAAAATGAACTGGTTTGTGTTTTACGGTAATTATGCTATAATTAATCTATGCAAAACGTAGCACCATCCTTAATCCTCAAACTAAGGAACTATTTCGACAACTCCAACGCGATCTAGAACTGTCTAAAGCTGGAAAAGTAAGTAAAAACAAAGTATGTCCCCCCGTGTTCTCAGATGATGTAATTTTTCAATTTGTGGAATTAAAGGTTTTTATGACTGAAATCATCAAAAATCTACTGAACAGCGTAGCACATCATATCTTTAAAGTATTTATGATAAGTAGACGGAGATTGAAAGCATTTTCATTTTCTAAATTCTTAGAACAAATGATTTGAAGATGTTGATTCTTTGGGTGTAAAATGAACCGTTCGAGATGGGGGTAATATGAATACCGGAACAGGGCGAATACTACCGGACTTTATTTCAGATACCGAGAGTTTTCCGAAGAAAAATACAAATACAGACGTGGAAATGGTCGTGGCTGAACGCTGTCTGTGAGATATGCACCAGATGCCGAGAATCATACCGCATTCCGTTCAATTTTGAATGGTGTTCATTTTACTCCCATTACATGTTCATTTTACTCGCATGTTCGGGACATTGACTCTGTGGAAAGAAGTTTTCAAAATTATGATAATGTTGATAAAATTCTATTTCCATCACAATATTTCAACTTGTAACATTGCATAGACTTTTTTCTTCAATTCTGAGCTATAAAAGAAGAATCTGACAGATCCATGAAAATTGCATAGGGTGTTCATTTTACCCCAGTTCCCCTATATGCAAAAAATATTCAATTCTGTGCGAAAATCATGTTATTCAAGCTATCACACGACTGCATAAAAGTTCATAAAAGTGACCATTTATCCTATCGGAACTTGTCACCGAATGGCCGAAAATGATCAGAACCACTTAATAATTCATGACATGGCATGTATTTACTTCTGGTTAAAAAATCATGAATTTTGGGCCGTCAAAAGATATCAGTGCAGTGGTATTTTGGAAATGTACCTTTGAGGTTCCTACAGAACCGATATCGGGTGACCATGTTCCCGGAATGATCACAATAGTTTCTAAATTGAAACAATACATTCTGCCAAGTGAATCAATGTCACATTGGTTTTTAAAGTCTTCGATAAGGTTTCTTCCATTTCCCTATAACAAATTTAGACCAATTTTGGAAGTTTAAAACCATCAACAAATTCATAATGTTCAATGTCTAAATCAAAAATATAACTCATTTGTGGTTTTCCCTGAAAATTTCATCAGAATCAAACGGTTAATGGTTAATGTGTGTTATGTTACAGCGATTGGTTAATATAATCTCAATCGTGTGCTAGAATAAGGGCGTAAATTACATAACCGATTTCTCTCCATCGGGGAACTTTTATCTTGCCGCATTTTTTTTCTCTTCGTTGAGGACTTTTTTGTCGGCCAAAACGAAATTTGACAGCAGGCATAATTATTAAAAAAATGCTGCATATTTAGGTTTTATAGGTTTTCTATAAAAAAACGTCGAGACGAAGAGAACAAAGCTGTCGATAATTCAAGTCACATAAACACATTCTACGAATTACAGTGCCCATTTTAAAGTGAAATGAATAAAACTTTGATTGATTTCAGTCAAGTGAGAAATGTTACGTGGAGTTTGAATTTTATGGAATTTTAATCGACTTACTCTTTAATTTTTATCTTTGAAGTGTACAACATAAAAGCGGTCTCGTCATGAATCGAATTTTTCACTTGCCATATGATTTTATTGATGATTTTTCCTCTCCATATTTATCTTTATTAGGTGATGCGATCCGGTGCTTCACATGTAACAGTGCGGATGATTCGATGTGCTCGTACGATAAACCGCCGAACGATATGATGGTTGACTGCGACACCCACAAGGATGGCAACAAGTACACCTTCTGCCGAAAGATCGTCCAATCGATTGAATTTTCCGTCAACAATCGTAAGTTATTGTCTTTGGATAAATTTTGTCTAAAAAATCTAGAAACTTGTTTTTTTTTTCGTTTACAGTTCCTCCAGACACCAGAATCATCCGTGGTTGCGGCTGGGATGAATCCTCCTACAAGGTTTGCATACTCTTGCTAAACTGCTATTCTTCATATTAGGTACTAACGTTTCCATTTTAGGGCAAATGCTACCAGCGTTCCGGCTTTGGTGGCCGCCAGGAGGTCTGCGCCTGTTACGAAGATGGCTGCAACGGTGCATCATCGGTGCAGGTCACCCTCGGATTGGTGTTGGCTGCCGCACTTGCATTCTTAGTTCGTGCTTAATCCCATTGAACGACCGTGACGTTTGACATGGGCCGCCATTTTGGAACCGCCGATAGTAGCTTTATTAACCTTTTTTTTTGGTTCTTTTTGTAGTGCTACGAAATGAAAATGCGAGAACCTTTTGCCACATCAAGTTTTTTTTTCTTATTTGCCAGTTCGTCTTTGAGGACATGTTTCATTCTATTTGAAACGGAAGTTTGAGAACGTGCGTCGTAAGAATTAGAATCAAAAAACGAATTTTAGGTATTTTCAAATTTCTGGATGACAGTATAAGCAGCAAACAACAGTGAATTGTAAGATGTAACGATTCAACACGAGCCGAGTTCAGTAGTTTAGATGCTAACTATCATCAATGACGATTGATTAGTCAACAAGCGATAATGATCATGCGAAAAATAGCATCCAATGAAGAAGCAAATACTGTTAAATAGTCAATAGATTTATTTTTTTATTTATATCGCTGTAGTATTTGTTAGAAACTAGGTTCAAATCACATCTTGCTGTACAAGTACTGTATTTTGGAAACTTTCCGTGCTAAATAGACTGGTATAACATAATAGATGAGCTTTGTTTGTTTAAAATTAAGAACAAATGGTGGCAAAATTACGTGTATTGCGTAACACTTTTGATTTCTGCTTAATCGAATGGTGATCAGGATATTTAGTTTCGCTTCACCGATAATAAGCAAAATGATCAAAGGTGTTATGTTTTCCTTATCACATCGACCTCTTTTCAGTATTCTTTTTCCAAATACATCAGATATTATTACTACTTAAAACATTCCACTAAATCAGACAAAACAGGCCATGTTCAATTAAAACCAGTTCGTCTCTTTTGGTATCCCAGTTTTGCACGAGGCTAATATTTTGGCTAGCTGGAGTAGGTTCAGACAAGCGAATGGTTCTAACTGACTGAACATTGGTGTCGGTTCCGTCCCGAAAACAGATCAAAGCAACCAAATGTGTTCGGCTATGAGGTGGCGTTCGGTCAGACGGTGTTGTATGATTACGGTTCGATACGGTTGCTAGTCAAAATTCGTTTCCATGGAGAGTAAAACTTTTGTAAATATCCGTACTATAGTATGTGGGCGTTCTGGTTTTAAGTTTTAAATTTAGTAGCGATCGTAGAATAGTTGTTAAGAATACCGATTATAAAACTATGGCTTATAAGTTTTGAATTAGTTTTGAACAACTTTCACATCAACTACAACACCGAAGCAACAATAAAGTTGATTATCGAATTAAAAATTGATTTTATTTATTTATGTGACATCGACAGGCTTGATAATTCTCCTCAACATCATCAGAGTTCGGTGACATACTCTAGAGCAGCGTGCTGCCAGTGCCTCTTTGCGAGGGAGCCAAAAAATGCTAAGCAGCGAGGCAACGAAAAATGAGCGAGGAAGATGCAGCACAAAAAAAAAAACCAGTTAAATTCCATCAAAAAAGGGTGCTCTCACAGCTCCCCGAGGACTGTCTGTTCGGGCGGCAGACTCGAGAGTTCGTTTGAAGTGTGAGTGATGGTGAGCATCGCAACGAGAGAGAGAGAGTGTCTGAAAAAATCCTCGCATTTTTCTGCACTCTCACTCGAATCGCTTGAGGATCTGTGTTGAAAATTTTGAGTTTATTTTTTTCTCCTCAGAAAAACGGCAAAATCGCCTCCTCTTTGCATCGCAGAGGAGTTTCTATCAAGCCTGGACATCGATACTAAGCTGCTTATTCCAGATCTTTGTTGTTAAAAATTAACAATACATCAAAACAGTGCTGCCATGAGTCTGTTTTTGTCGTGTAACTTGCTAGTCAGAAAAAATGTGCTATTTATTACAGAATGGTACAGGAGAAAGACACTCATTGTCTACTAACATCATTATAAATACTAGGATGTTAAGGGAATTCGGATAAAGGGTTTCTACTAGCGGCACTTGACTGTAAGTGGAAAAGAAGAAAATTTTGTCGAAAAATGGCAACAATGACGTCTTCTCTTCCACCAGTCACATTTTCCTTCCTGTAAGGGATCCACACCTACGTTGAAACTATTAGTAGCTAGAAAGCACTCCATATAGCTGAATTTTTCACCTTGCCTTTAACAAATTGATAATAAGTTCCCCTTTTCAGTCCAAAAACATAGGCATGTGCTCTAGAAACAAGTAAAAGAGTAATTATATTTTATCGATTGGGATTGATTTTCGAAGAAAACGAAGAAAAAGAGGTAGAGTTTTAAGATTTAAAATAGTGTTACGTAAGAAAAAAAATATTTAAAAAAATAAACGAAAGAATATACTGCTTTATACGCTGATAAAATCGAACTATTATTATTAAAATGTTAGAGATTAAATAAAGTAATGTTTGGAGATAAAAAAAATCATAAAAATTACAATTACGAACTTGTAGGATTAAGAAATAAACACAGAACAAAACATGATAAAATCATTCCGATGATTCTTCATTACCTGATTTATTTTCCGTTGAGCTGGGCAGATAGATCTGATCGTTGGTTAACTTGGCTTAACAGTGATGGCCACGCCAAGACCAAGCCATGCCTACTAGATTTTCCCGTTTTCTTGAGCCGAGCGTCGAAAAAGCTCAGCTTCATTCATCCAGTCGGCCTACTTCAATTTCAACCTCACAAAATCGATATCCTGTGCGTGGATCAAAGTGATATGTGTTTCTTTCGATAGTTCCTCGAATCAGCGAGCAAAAAGTCAAACCAAAATAAGAAACAAGACCAATATTGGCTGCCAACATGGAATGGAAGAATTGGACGGTGTGTTTTCTGAAGGCAGAACATTTTCCATAAAATCGCAAAAATTCTAATAACGAAAAAAAACAATTTGCAAATAAGCAAAAATGGTAGCATACAATTTTAAGGAAAATAAATTAAGAACATTTGGGTTTTAGTTCTACAACGAGTGCAAAGCGAAATCATCAATCGAAAAGAAATTGTCCATGGTCAGTGATTGCGACGAACGTCTACGCTTAGGATCTTCTCCATTCGAGGTACACATACGTTTGCTGGAGACGTCTTCCCCCGAAAAATGTTGCTAGGTATATTGAAAGGCGTCAGTACGAGAGTGGAACTAAATATAAATTCAGTTCCCGTGGTTGGACCGGAAGCGAGCAATTGAACCGCGAACGCAACTGCCGGAGCTACGATGCTGAATGGTGCAGTTGATCGTTCACAGCATATGATTTACACTGGTTTCTGAGCGCAGGGGGACGTAATTCAATTTGCAGCAATATAGCTAATACGGATTACCCTAATGCGATTGATACATGGAAACATGGCTATTGACCTTGTACTATCGTAGCTACAATGATGGATGCTGCGCCTCTATTTAAAGGAATATACTGTGCGTTGCGCGAAACATTCTCTCGGGCGTATTTTCGTTGATTTTTCTCCGAAGTTTCCTCAAATTCTATGAGTCATACCGTAATTCCGGATCATTCTGGTACCCACGTGTATAGACTGTTAAAAGAGCTATAATTTGTTACCAATTATTTAAATTTCTGTTATGTCACACAATCTGATAGCTACTCTTGGTTTTCCTAGATTAGGTCTTACGTTCAATATAAACTCAGTTTCATTTCAAGAGAAAACAAATTGTTTCTGTGAAAAGGTAACAGCTTTCGAAGAAAATTGCCTTTCCGTAGGCGGTTAATGTGATGTATTTTGTAATTCTAAAATTGATGTTAAAAGGGAGCTTAAAAGCAGAAATTAAAAAAAAACTTTTATTTCCCTGCAATTAAAACTATTATTAATTAATTTGTATTATTATTATATTGTAGAAGTTCAACACGAAAATCATGGCGGTATTTTTTAAGAACATTGCCAAAGATAAAATTCGTGATGTTAGATTATGGCTCAATAATCCATCATTCAATCATCAGCAAAATTAAAAACCAGTTTCTTTCGCTTAAATTTAAAGCAATCCTCATGAAAATCTATCATTGCGCTACAGATTGTAAGTGGAATGCACTGATAGATTTTTATAAACGTTACTTCGATTTTGAGCGAAAATTTATAAAATGATGATGGTAGTTTTCCTCTTATTCTAAATTTAAATTTTTTAGGAAATTTTTCCATTATTTTGAAATTTTGTTGAATAGTTCCTGATGGACTTTTAGAAATCAGAAATCAGATTTTGAAAAACACCAGGAATTTACCTTTTTTATTCGATTCTTTAAAGTTTTACTTTTTGGAGTATGATAAGATTTTTGTACGATGTTCTTCAAGAAAGCGTCTTTTAGAAATCAGAAATCAGATATTGAAAAACACCAGGAATTTACTTTTTTTATTCGATTCTTTAAAGTTTTACTTTTTGGAGTATGATAAGATTTTTGTATGAAGAATGTAAGAATGAGAAATAACAAAATATTGAAGCAGATAGGAACAGCAGATAGACTACGGAACAACAAAAAACAAGAGATTATTCATATTATTTTATTTACAGGTGAATGATTACAGGATATTTAAATCCTCACTAATGCATTAAAAAACATATTTTTTTCAAGAAGTTCCATTAGGATCCTTCTCTGAAAATTATTCATGAAATCTAGCAAAATTCCTTTCTTAACTTTTGGATTCCCCAAAATTCTGCCAGTTAACCTCTAGGATTCCATCCTGGAATTGCACAATAATTCAATATCAGAATATGAATTCCGCCAGTAAATGATGAAAATGTTTTAAGGCTAAGTAGCCCGTCATTCGTTTTGGCAGCAATGATGACTTTTCAGCTTGCATTTCAAAGTGAAAAACTCAGTCTTGGTAGTTTATATTGACTTGAAAAAGTATCACTGTACGCGCTTACATGCATAAAATATGCTAATACTTTTTCAGCTGTGTCAGTGGAAAATCAACTGATTTTCTTTGATTGGAAATCGTGAGATGAATTAGCAATTATCATCAACGACGCGTACAAATTTCAATGACGGCCTACTTCGCCTTAAGGAAGGTCCTTACAAATTTCTTTATGAAAATCCTCATAAATTCCTTCCACCTTCCCAAATATTTTGCTAATAATGTTGTTTCTCCACATATTTTTGAAGGACGTCGCAAAGGAATATGTAATAACATTTTTGGGATAATTTTTTAAAGGAGTTCATATAGGAATTTCTAGTAGAACTTTCAGTAAAATATCTCAGTATGGGATTTGACACTATCAATTAATTTTTGCGAGGAATTGCGACGGAAAACTTTGAACTTTTGAATGGTGAAGTATTTCCGGGAACACATATCGGAGTTAATTTGTGGATAAAAAATGAAAATCGAAGGAATAGTTGTCCTCCAAGAAGAATTCACGTTGAAAGTATGAACAAATCTCACAATATTATTTGTCTATTTTTCAAGAGATTTGCAGAAAAAGTTCTGAAGCTACCCTGTGATATTCCATCAAGAATTTGATTATACTAAAAATCTTCAAGTAATATCGAAGGGGGGCATAGAAATGTTGATACAAATCTGTTGAAAATTAGGTAAATAATTTATGGAATTTCTTAAGAATTTAAAACGTAATAAGTTTTCTTGGAAAATCATAGTTTACAGTTCAATGAAAAAGTTTATTCATGCGAAGTCGCTTTAAATAATTGAAGAAAAATCAATGGAAGAATAAATAAATAATTAATAAAACTATGATGGATTTTGTTAGATTTTTTACACCAGGTTAAATTTAAAATAGTTAGATTTGAGGGAAAAATGCCTAAACCTGTTCACGTTACATCAGGAGTTCCCCAAGGTTCGCATTTTGGTCCATTGTTATTTATATTATTTGTTAATGATATTTCATATGTGCTTAAACATCATAAAATTCTTATTTATGCTGACGATATGAAACTTTATATGGAAATCAATAGCAACAACGATAGCGACATTTATCTGAATGAAATAAGTATATTTTATTAATGGTGTAGCAAAAGCTTACTTCAATTAAACGTCAAAAATTTAATATAATCACATATAGCAGAAAACGGAATACACCACAGATTACTGTCTCTTTAGGAAATCATATTGTTCAAAAATGCGATAAGATGAGAGATTTAGGTGTCATATTAGATTCTAAACTTACCTTTACTGATCATTATAATACGATTATCCATAAAGCTACCAATATGTTGAGCTTTATTAAGCGTTTTAGCTACAATTTTCGGGATCCATATACGATTAAAACCTTGCACATTGCTTATGTAAGATCAGTTCTAGAATACAGTAGTATTGTGTGGTCTCCACATATAAAAACACATGGTGATAGAATCGAATCAGAACAGAAGCAATTTATTTTATATGCCTTATGCAAATTGAGCTGGACAACGTTTCCACTGCTATCATACGAGGCTCGATGCATGCTTATCGATATTCAAACTTTAAATGAGCGTCGCGAAACAGCCATGATTTCATTTGTCAATGATATTGTATCGTAGCGTATTGATTCCACCAATATTTTATCATGTTTGAATTTCTACACGCCCGCTAGACAGTTAAGAAATCGAAATTTGTTTGCATCAAATAATCATCGAACTAACTATGCAAAATTCGGCCCAATGAATCGAATGATGTCTCCTTATAATCAGCATTGCACAGAAATTGATCTGACCATGTCGCGAACAAAGCTAAGACAATATTTTAATTCCTTAAGATATAATAATACATAGAATTAAGCAAACATGTAGACAAAATAAATAAATATATAAATTTGGCCATATACAGGCCCGGATTAGGATTAGGCCATATACAGGCCAAAATTAGGAAAAAAAAAACATTTTGAAATACCTTATAATAGTTTCTCTTTAGACATTTGGATATCATAGTATGGTCTTTAGATATTTGGATATCATAGTATGGTTTGATAAATTTTTATCCTTCAATATATTACAAAAAAAAAAAAAATCATGAATATTAAACCAAAATCTTTGTAATTTTTCTCTTCTTACTTCTCAAAAATATTTGAATTTTAAATCCACTTAATGATTTTGCAGGATCCTCAAAAATATGGCTAAACCTCTAAAGCACTGCTCAATTCAAAGAGCTTATCTGGTTCCTATCAGAACCTATCAGAAACATAAAGCGTAAGGGAAATTCTTTTGTGATTATTTTGAAATACTTTTCTATTTTGTAATCCGTAGTTGCAGAAGTTTTCTTTGAATTCAATAAAGGCTTAGAGTGAACTATGAATATAATTAATAGAATATACAATACTGCCAAGAATATAGTACATAAAGGCCGATTTTCATACAAAATTGGTCAAGTTTGGGGAACTCTTTAACAACTCCTAACAAACCGATTGTCCTGAAATTTGAACCACTTCTCATTAATAACTTGAAATTTGTTTTACGAGTAACTAATCAAATTCCATTCAAGAGTTTTGAAGCTAGAAAAAATACTGTTTTGAAATGTAAATATTTAGAAAAAAGGCATGCTTCTGCAAATTTGTTCACTTAGATGAAATACAAAGCTTTGTAGAATGTTATTCTTATCCTAAATTGTTTGTTTTCAAATTATCCAAGCATCCAAATTTGGACATTTCTGGTTGGATTTTAGGAACTAAGATACTTTTGCATAGAATTTGATCATTAATTTGCAAATCTAATACAAAGTTTTTTTTCAACGTGCAGTTCAATTTTCAGGTCAATCGGCCTTGTGTACTGTATTCTGGCCAGTACTGTAAACACTTTGTATTTTTTTTTTCAGAGAATGCGGCAACTAGAGACCAACTGGAAACTTGTACTAAATAGAATCAAAAGGAGCTTTAGAGAAAAACGGCTTTGAAGATTTTTAGCAATTTTGCATTCGTTTTCATTTTTGTATGCAAATTATTAGCCAAAAAACGAGCCAATCTCCTAAGAATTATTATATTTTTCCCTTTGGACGGAAAAATAACCTCAAAACACTATTGGAAAGCTTAAAACAGTCGATTTTTTCAATGTAAATATATAGCTCACAACTGAAAGTGTCAGTTACTCTACTTTGAATTTAGGCTCTTCATATGTTTAGACAGGTTAAGACCAACCATCTCGTTCAAAACACAAATTCAGTAAGTTAGTTTGTGGAATCCCAAAATGTGCTGAATTTTTATAAAGGGGCCCCCTTTATGAAATCTGACCCGGGCCCCCGGAAGCCCAAATCTGGCACTGGCCATATATGAAATTTTGATAACTTTCACATTTTAAATCTTTTTGAATGTTTTAACATCAAGATATATCTTAACTTTAACTACTACAACACTCACAAATTTTCAAAATTTGAAGACATTAAAGTAATCACGTATGGCGAAGTAGGGAACCACTATGTCCATAACTGGTACACCTACCCGACTTATAGTAATCCACTAAACAGCTCGTAGATTTATTATCCTTTTGAAGGTCTGTTATGAATGAAGCCTTATTTTTTACCACAAACTTCCAGGCTTTAGGCTAAAAAATTCTGCAGAAATTTTGCCTATTCATTTTTTTTTTCGGACGTAATACGAGTTGCAGTTAATGTATGGATTTTTTTTGTCGTTTCTTATAGCAGAGCATCCTCCATAAACGTGGAAAATTATAATTCAGTGTAGATGGTACTTTATGGTGAAACCTTTAAAACAGCATTGTTTGCATTGTTCTAAGAAAAAAAAAAAACGAATCCTGATCCAGGATGGTCCTGGATGACTCTGGAGGGGGATTTATTCAACATGAGCTTTTCTCTACACAATGGAGATGAAAATTATTGCAATAAGTTACCATCAACCGCTGTAGCTACAATTGACAAAAACAGAAACATTAATGAAGCAGACAGGAAAAGGTTTAAATACCTCGAGCTGATGGACATAGTCCAAAATTTGATGATTCTCGTGTATTAGCGGAAAACTATTCCACGTTGTGCAACGTGCTCCTTGTACGCGCAGAAATGCAGACCGGAGTGAATCTACAGCGAGCGATACAAATCCGCCCAAAACGTTTGCTCGTCAAGATGATAGACAGTCTTCTGAAAAAAAAAGAAAAAAAAACAGAGACTTGAACAAGGTACAAACGGTGACGACTCTTTAGATCCGAAAGACACTAATGGAAACAATAGAGTCAATATACTGTTGTTTTCAGAGTTAAGGAACTGTACTAGAATTTGCAATCTTGCCGAATGCTTTCGTAATACAGAATTTACTATCCAACAATTAGTTGCTATTCAAAATGCTATTCTTGCTTAACAATGGAAGAAACCAATCAATCCAAAATCAGCAATTGTTAAGATCAGGGCATACGATTATCATTTGCAAAAACTAGGACATAGTCAACTAGCTGAAGGCTATAATCTCCAATATTAAACCATGGGATAATGCATGCCTTATTGCAGTTGCAGAAAAAGGTATAACCCTGCCTGAAATATTGGTAGGGTTCTTTCCATGAAGTGATCAGCATTCTAACGAATAAACTTTAGCTTTTAGTTTAGTTCTCAACCAGATTCTACTAAGAAAGGGAACAATAATTTGAATACCGTTATATAGAATCCCACAAACAAACACTTAAAAAAGAGACGGATAAACTGTCTACAAATCTATTTATTTTGATCCAAGCAAAATTGCTCAAAGAAGTATACAAATTATACTAAAATCCTTCATCTTGCAAAGGTAGCTTCTGCAATTTTGAGTAAAACTTCTATTAAAGGCAAACTATTGTTAAGAGACGAACAGAATTGCAGAGGTGTTTCGAGGAGAAAATCGATAAGTTAGTTTCGGTTTTCAGCGGGAGGGTGATCCATTTCGCATAAAGACGTTTCGCATAAGGACGTTTGACATAATGGGCATTTGGCATAACGAGAATTATTTGCCTTCTTTGAAAAGCTATCTGTTTTTGTACGAAACTACTTTATGCGAAACGTCTTTATGCGAAATGGGTCACCCCCGTCACGCGTTATTGAATGGCAGATTTTTATCGATAAATTATATTAAATGATGGCGCTCTGAAATATTTAAAAAAATCTCCGTTTTTCGATTTTTACCAATTTTTCTTAGTTAACCTGCTTTTTCGGCAGTCCAAAATCCCAGTCATTGTAACCAAACAGATTGTGCACCATATGACCAATTGAAAGCAAATGCCGAGGGTATTCGTTTATAAAATAACACAGAACGATTGATTAGTTATTAATGCGTAGAAAAATTTGGAAGTAGTACCAAAAGGCAGGTTTTTCCAACCTTTGTTTGAGTTTTTGGAAAGTATATATTGAATTCGATGAAAATCCTGGTCAGAAGTCTATGGAATCCTGTTGAAGATTCTTTGAGAATGCTGTCTCTCCGTGAAAATAATGTCCAGAATTCTTGGCGAATCCTGTTCAAGACTTTGCGACAATCTTGTCTGTTTTTTATAATCCTGCAAAGGATTATGCGTTTATTACTCCTAGAAGTTGGATACATTTCTAAGTAAAAGTTGGTTAAATTCTGGGATAATAGGGGAATTTATGTACTTTCGGTAGTCTAAGCCGATGTCGCGCTTCTTTTGCAACTTTCTCGGACATCAGTAGATAAATTACGTGTTTGTCTGTTTACATTTATGTATCCTCTGTCGATTTACACCGACAGACTTGGTAAAAGCTTTGTAGAAACGTTTTTACAACTCTTCGGCAGCTCTCTCATAAGAGCTGCAGGCGAATCTGTTCGGCAGCTCCAAATCAGTCGCATTTCGAGTGGTATTCATTTGAATTGATGACTTCTCTGGCGAAATTGTATGTACAGTCTAGGAAATTTCGTCAGCGGGGAGATGACAGATCGAAGATATAACTGAATGTTTTCATTGTTGTGTTTTGATAGAAACATATTGCGTATTTGACGTTTGAAATTTGATTGCCGATAATAGTAGAATGGTGCCGAAGCCATAAATCACCCTATTATTCTATGATTCAGAAATATTATGTTTGAAAATTAAGCTTTTGACAATGACTTTTATTCATGCAGAATATTGAAGGAAGTCAGCGTAAAAAAGTTAATGCAATCTCAACAATATTAATCTCATGAACATGCTTTTTTATAATGAAACTCAAATCATTTTTTTTTAGTTACAATCAATTGCAGAATATGTTTATCCTTTATCAAAACTTCAATCGACAGTACCTATTATTTAGCTGTAAAACATCCCAGATATAGATTTTGAATGACTAATAATTAAGAAGAATCGAAATAGTTTAGTACGAAAAAAATAGCTCCAAGCTAAACCAAAAAAGTTGTTGATATGCTCCAACTTCAAGTTGGTGGAATAGTAAACAGGCCAAATATGAGAAGAATCTTGAAACCCTACGCAGGCTGCACAAAATTGAGTCGTGCGTTTTGCAAAAATGACGATTTAAATTTATGGTAAAACTTGATGTTCCGCTTTATTTTAAATATTGTAGAGTTCTAATGCTGCATCTACATTGATTACGATCTTTTGATTCGGATATTTATCATAATTCAAAAATTAGAATTTCTTAAAACGATTATGAGCAACGGATGGGGCGCGAGTAATGAAAATAATAAAATCGTTTTAATATAAAACATTCAGTAAAATTCGCTTTATGACCATAAAGGTCAGAAATTCTGACACCCCTCTATATAAAAACAGCCAATATTATAAACATACACTTGGATTATACAAATCGAAAAGATAAATATACATCATATAGGCGTAGCTGCAATTTACTAAGCAGATACGAGCTAAGTTGAGAAAGCATCGAAGCCATACAACATATCTTCAGGAGTAAAAATCTAGAGAACTAAAACCCCATTCAAGCTGAAGACTTGTTAGTATTTTTGTGACAGAAATTTTTTTTACTGATCGTAATATGATGTTTGCATAAAAATACACACAAAATTTTGATCTGAAACTGGCCCAAAACTAATTTGAAGTTAAAGTTTTACATTTGAATAGTAGGTACGCCAATGAAATGTTTAACGTTTGATTTTAATTAGACTATAAATCTCAAAATGAAATCTTGCCGCAATCGAACTGTTGTCTACCTTATTCTAGCCTTCAATTCAACACCTGAGATATTCAGTATAATCAAGCATCGTGTTAATTTGATTTTATTTTATTCGCATACCTAGAATCATGAAAAATTTCCGGGGGAAGCTTTGTTTGTGATTGAAATTAAGTTGAACGAATATTGCTTCTCTGTATCCTGATATTCTTAAGTAAAAATTACAATATCGTCGGTGTTCAGACAGACCAGACCAGATGATATTTTGGACATCTCGGACATTATCAATTCTGATTTTTTGATACAGAAGTATCATAAAAGATAAAATACATTATTACAGCAAATAATGCAAATCATTCAAATGCCTGGTGAACTTTTTCCTGAGACTATCAAAAAACACTTAGTCCAGTCTGTCTGAATACCGACCATATGTGCAACACTTTTTCTACACGTAAAAAAAATGTGCGGTAAAAACTACCATTTTAGGGGGTTAACTTAAGCGCTCGCACCGGCAATTTTCAGCAGTCCAGAAATGTGTTTGATTTTACCATGTCTGTAGTCGAAATCAGATGGACGAAAATGATTTCTGTCAAATGTACCAGTAATGTGGTAGAATGTACTACAAACATGGTAAATTGTTCTGAAAATCCATGGTAGTTTTAAGAATGGGCGTAGTCAGCTACAATAGTAAATTTTACCACAGAATTTTTTCCCGTGTACGATTTCTCTTACTACAACTCTGTTACGTAAATGCTGAATAAGCATTTCTAAATTTTTGTGGATCACTGTTGGCTCCAACGTTGATTGAACAAGAAAAAATGGATATGTTTAAGAAAAAACAACTTGTTTTGTGTAATGGTGATAATACAATTGGTTTTCATTGAATAGAGTTTCCATTTTTAGGCGAACGAGGCTTGAATGAAAGTTAACATTTTTGTTAATTTGAAAGCATTTGACTACTTCAAGTCAAGCACGTGGCACAGCTGTAGCCGCTCGATCGAACAAAATCCAATTGGAATTTTCGCGCGCTATCATCGCAACGTAACAGACTGTAGTTTATTCCCCACTGGGCACATTCGCTATCCGTCGCATTCATGCATCGAAGAAAGAAAAAAAGTCGCAGCAAGCCGTCAGTTTGTAGACGTCAAGCGGAGCATCACTTTTCGCCCGTGCGCAGTTTTGCTTCGGCGCTTTGAGGTGAGAAAATTTGAAAATATTTTGATGATTTGTTTTTAACATTTTTGCCGATTTTCGATGGAAAAACTTGAATTTCTCTGCTGTATTTCACCATTTTACTGTGTTTTAGGTTAGTTTTGATTGACTGAGAGGCATGAACCAGCAACAACTGCTGCAACAGCAGCATCAACAACAGCAGCAGCGGCGACGCCAATCGCTGCTCACCAAAAGTGTCCAGGAGGAGTATCTAATTAATCAGGTCAAACTGCATCCGGTGCTGTATGACAAATCGCTGAAGGCCTATCGGAAACCCGGGGCAACGGACAATGCATGGGTGGATATTGCCGACGTTCTCGGCGTGAGAGGTAATTATTTGAACTTAGTAACATTCGATTTCGAAGCGTAGCTGCATCGTGGAGCGCCGCTTCGTAATCTTAGGGTTCATGTAATGTGTATATTGCTGTTTGCATTTGAGCTGCAAATCTTGACTAACTGTGCTTCAAATGTGGTTAAACAAAATAATCAAAGGACACCTGGCAACGAGCATAAATATCACCGCCAACTTAGCAAAGAAAAGCTATCTTTGACACCGCATTTAGTGTGGAAAACCTTACCGCGTTTGATGTTCCCGCATTTGATATTTACGTTTTAAACGCACACAGCATTACTAAGGTCAAAGTACCTTAATACACAGGTAATGGATTCCTCGTTAGTTATATTTTCTTTTTATTCTCAACCTGTATTTCGATTTTTAGCTTTTTTTTTCTTGAATCATCTAATTTTTGCGTACAAGAATTATTAATCTAACGTATGCAATTGGCTTGAAGTGAATTCCAGCTTACGTGAAATTTATTTCCAACTGATTTTTATTCAGTTTTATGGTATATGTGCCAGAGAAAACAACGTAATAATAATATAATTATGTTGGGCTACATGTTTGAAGTCCTAATTTCTGATACACTTATTGAAAAGATTATACTCCCATACAATTTGAAATTCTATTCTCACTAATACATTAACGTTTGCGGGAATTCGCTACATGCGTATTAAGGCACTTTGTATTAAGGAGGCCCATTTTATATAAAAAAACGTAAAAACCGCAAATTATACTTTCCAAATACGTTAGTTTAGAAATCCAGTAGCTGCTGTGAAAATTTGAGCGAAATCTGTCTACTCTAAAGGGTGGGAATCTAAAAGAGCTTGTAGTTTGTATGGAGAAAGTCGACCAACGAGGTTGATGTGAAAAAGGAGTAGAGTAGTGTTTGATTCTTTGATCTTGTCACTTGCTCCTGTGGGGGCTAGCGACGAACACTTGTTCGACATACAATGCGTTCACGAATCTTTTTTACCCAACCCTTTCCCATATCCAAACTCCCACGGTTTACTAGTGGAAGTGCAGAGGACTCAACGGCTTCTTTAAAGCAAGTAACGCGCAACATTCCTTTCCCATTCCCAAATTGACCTGCATTCGGATGCAGCCGGCGTCGTTATTGTTTGTTATAATAAAAAAAGCACCAGTTCTTACACATTGTCTTTGTGGAGGATGCTACTGATCCTGAGTAGTGTCTGTTGGTTCCATGTGTAAGGGCCCATTCACAAATTTCATAACGCTTGAGGGGGTGGGTGGGTGTCCCAACCATGTTACGGCCCATACAAAAATTGTATGATATTCATACAAAAAGTGTTACAAGGGGGTGGTGGGTGTCCAAAAAGGCCAATTTCAGCGTTATGAAATAAATGAATGAGCCCTAGTACAGCTCTTCTTGAAATAAAAGAGTAGCAACTGCGGGCGGTCAATCATGGAAAAAACGGATTGAATTACATGTTCGACTATAGGTGGCGCTTTAGTCGATGAATTTATTTAATTTTTGGGTTTGAAGATTCTTGAATCAATAGAGAAGAAACTACAGCAAACAAGAAGCCTTTTCGTTTAGAAACAAAGTAGTTGTACCTACATAAAAAAAGCCACATATTTTTGTGTTTCACAAATAGATTTTTTCAATTTGTATTTGAACATTTTTGTTATGCGTGAAATACATGACCAGGGTTCGTTATATAATATATTGGAATTATGTCCAGAGCTCAGAGGAGTTCCATAGTGGACAGATCCTAGGGAAACCTTTGAATATGTTCTTCCATCGGATGGAATAAGTTTTGTTCCTTCAAACGTTGATTATTCCGTGATACGATGGCATCATCCTGGAACAAGATGCTTTTCAATCATGATCGTTTTACAAATTTTCAAAATCATTGCATTACATCTTTGACATTCGGTTTGTTGCAATCACTTCTTTATTGATTGTAGAATCTTCTAATCAATAAAGGCAGAAATTCATGGACATGAACTGAGGGTCCAAATGAACAAATTTAGGGGGTGTAACTTATTTATGTAACATTTAACATTATGGGACATCTTGGCCTACACGTACATGAAACCAATATGCCTGGCGCAAGTAACTATCTTTGTTACAACAATATTTATCTTTACAGTGGAGGATTGCAAAAAGCGATGGAAAAGTTTACGGGACACATTTATCAAGTACTTTCGTCAAGAAATTCTGGCGACCACCATGCCGAATCTCAAGCGTAAGAAATGGGTCTACTATGAGCAGATGAGCTTTCTGCGTGGTCACGTTGAGCTTTACGGGTATGCATTCTTCTTTACCTTAGAATCCAGTCGTGGTCATTCATCAACCAATATTCAGAATTTCAGAGACCGACTCTGCCAGCGATAAGGAAACTGTTGTACCGGAATCCACTCGCACCATTCATTTCCAGGAATACGTCACCACCGATCAGTCGGAGTATCTAACGTGTGACGAAGGTGTCGAAGAGCAGTACGACGACGGTAATACCGAATACATCTACGAAGAAGTCGAAGAAGCTCCAGCTGCAACGTTCGCAATCGCAGCAAAAGAAAATCACATGGAAAACATAGAGGGCGACCAAGAAGCGATGTCAACCACTATGATCGAAGAGGGACATGAGTTGGATCTGAGTCAGGAGGAGGAGGTAGTTGGTGAGGCCATAACCCTCTCGAAGGTAGAACCAACGGAGAAAATGTCGGAAATCACATGCCAAGCGGCTTCCATTACCGATCCAGATGAAAGATTTCTGCTGAGTTGTGCACCTGTACTCAAAAGGTTGTCGACGCAAAAGAATGCTCTGTTGAAGCTCAAAATCCAGCAACTACTGTACGAGGTCGAATTTGGTGATAGCGATATGGGTGGCGACAGCAAAATGTTCAGAATGTGATATGATGGGCTCTAGTCAAAGAGGGAGAAGGGAATGATGACAATGTATTTATTTTAGTGTAAAAAAGCTGTGTAATAGAGATGTACATATAAATAAATGGACTTTAATTTATTTGGTATCTCTTGTTTATAGTTGTGTCGCAGTCCATTTTTGTTTGATGTTCTTCCCTTAGGTGAGAGATAGTATAGGCATCACACAAGAAAAGAATTGATAAAAAAATTGTTAATAATAATTGTTGTAAAGTCCGTAGGGTAAAGAACTACTTGGGAATTTCCATGATTCACATTGTCTTTTTTCGGGCGAAATGTCTGAAACTTTGCAGTAAGAAGCACTATAATACGATACATCCCGAATATGAACTCAGCAGCTTTTCAAAAACTTTTCTGCCGGAGCGAAATGTACGACTCGTACTGTAAAAATCATCGAAAATAAAAATTATCGAACTACAAATATGTTTGTACTTAAACTATTTTGTTACCACAAAGTATCGATTTTTTTTTGGAGTTCCTGTGGAAAGTAAAATAGTACACTTCATACCGTTTTGATTCATATTACGGAGCTTCAAATTCCGGACACTCTACTTTGTATGGGAAACATTTCACGCGAAATGTTTCAATTTTTGCTGTTCAAAAGTTCTCAATTTTAAGGCTCGTTTTAGTAAACTTTTTCCCTAAATATCTTTGAAAATTTATAATGCCCAACTACCTTAGATGTTTCTTTGGTGGTTCAACGACTTCGATTGATGATTTGACTGTTCCATTAGTTATTATCATGAGCTGTCCGGAATTCGATTCAAAGTGTCCGGAATATGAGGCAAAAGTGAGGAAGCGTCCGGAATAAGATTCATGAAAAGGCCACTCATTTTGATTTATTTAAAATTATTGAAGTTGCGGAAGCGTATTCTTCACCCACCGTTCGAAAGTAAAGGGCTTCCGACGCTCGATAGCGCTAAGGAATCATACAGAATGATTTATTTTGTATGCTCTATGCTGAGTTATATTTCCCTGAGTCCTTAAGTGTCCGTAATATGAATCAAAACGGTAGTTTTCTAATACCTTTCATAGAACCCGAGATAAACTTAATGTTTTTTCAGTAGTGTAGTTTTTATCTCTGTTTTTCAAATTTTGACGTTTTAATATTTGCTTATGAACCGCGTTTACAACCTACATAGACTTTTAAGGGGGTGAGGGACATGGGTGTAGCCTGGTTTTTTGTTTATAGGGGGAGAAAAGTGGCCCTCACAATTTCATTCTCAAATTTCGCATCGAAACGATCTTTATACTCTGCCTCTGCACCCTTTTTACATGTGCCGCAAAACTTTGCATTACTTACTAGAAAAATTCTGAAGATTCAATTCGTAGTGATCCCTCTCATATGCAATTTTGCTCTGGCTAGTAGGACAACCGGAATCAACCTGAATCCTAGTTCTACATGACCTTTTTTTTCTAGAAATTTCTTCAAAAAGCATCAGTAATTGTCTCGAAGCTCTTCTTGCAATTCCTTTAAGTATAGTTCATAGAATATTTCGACAGTAGATTTCCAGAAGTGTTTTAAAGATTTTTATAGAATCATTTCAGGAATTTTACGAGCATTTCATCAAGAATTTGACTTAAAATGTAAAAAACTTCTAACAGAAAAGCCAAAAAGTAATATTTTTAGAAACTTTCTTTAGTTTCCGTGTTTTCTTTGTGGTCTAAGAGATAATGACATTCGATTAAATGCTTGAAATAGATCTTAGTGACATTCCTGGTAGAATTATAGAAAAATCTCGTTAGATGATTTCTGCAAGAATCCTTCAATAATCTTAGCAATTTGGCAAACATTTCAGAAGTTAAATTTGAGGTTTCGGAAGGAATCTCTATTACAGTTTTGAGAGGAATTTTTAGATTGCCTAAAAAAATGAGTCCTAGGCTCTCTCCATTCAGAATAAGAAAGTTTCAACAAAACGTAATTTTGATAGGCCCCTTAAAAAGCTTATGGAATTATTCAAGGCGGAATCCCAATAAAATATTAGGAGCAAATTTTAAAGGAATGTGTCGAGATATTACCGAAGAAACCCCCGAAAGAATGCAACAAGAAGTTGAAGTAATCAAAGTCATTCCTTAAAAAATAAAATTACTTCCTAGGAATTTCGGATGTAGTTTCTGGACGTGTTCAAGAGGGAATGCAGAAATTTTATCTTAAACGAATACTTTGAAATATTCAATGTACTCAGTATATTTTTGGAACAATAGGGCGATATTCAAAACTGAAAAGGCAATAGATGGCTCTTTTCCAGTGGTAGTAAAAACGAAATCCAGGGGCCTAGATAGCCGTAGCGGTAAACGCGCAGCTATTCAGCAGGACCATGCTGAGGGTCGTGGGTTCGAATCCCACCGGTCGAGGATCTTTTCGGGTTGGAAATTTTCTCGACTTCCCAGGGCATAGAGCATCTTCGTACCTGCCACATGATATACGCATGCAAAAATGGTCATTGGCAAAGTAAGCTCTCAGTTAATAACTGTGGAAGTGCTCATAAGAACACTAAGCTGAGAAGCAGGCTCTGTCTCAATGAGGACGTAATGCCAGAAAGAAGAAGAAAAACGAAATCCTGAAGCAAAGAAAGCACCACGGAAGATGAACTAAACACTAAAAGTTATGTATTCACTTTACACTTGATTTGTAATCACTACTTTTTTTGATCCAGGTTCCTAATTCGTGATCAAACGTCAACATCCCATCGCAAAATCGCTAGTGTTTGGAGGTGATTTTAACCTCCCAGAGGAGTGAGGTGAATGAAATGGCGCGTAAATATATAGTATGAAATCAATAGAAATATTGTACAATTATTATGATATAGGAAAGATCTAACCAGGTGCGATTTTTGAATAGCGCCCAAATCTTAGTAAAAAGATATGAACAAAAAAGATTTTAAACAAGTTTTCATACAATTTTGTGTACATTTTGTTGAAAAACTCGTAACTGTTTTACAAGATTTTTTTACATTTCTAATGTCTTCCACAAAGTTGTTAGATATCTTAAAACGCGTGTTTCTGCTGAACATCGCACTTCTCTATCTCTTAAAGTAAAGACATTATCGATCGATTTGATTTTATTAAGGCTCCTTTGTTTGATAGTAAAAACCCATGAAAAGATGCTAATAGGCAAAAGTTTTTATAAAATGTCGAAAGGGAATATATGGTACTTTCATGATTTGTAAGAGTTGTATGCGCCATTTTGTGCCGGAGGCGGGGGCTAAACTACCGTGGTGAATCATAATCCGGACGATACCAATATCCGGACACTCTGATTGTATTCATAAAATTAAACATGAAATCAAACAAAAAATGTAGGTTTTTAATTTTTATTCATAGCTTTCAATATTGCTCTTCATTTTAATTCATAGTTTCATCTAGTAATCCTTTGCTATGAAATATCAAAAAAAAAAAAAAACAAATTGGCAGCCCCAGTTGGACGTCGTTTCTCCGAAGAACCAAATCCAATAGTGAAGTTTACGACAAGAACGTCAGTGTATGGACCAATAGTTTTCAAGTGTAGTGCATGAAAAAGTGGGAAAACTTGTGCAAATAAGCATTTGTGGTGTGAAAAAGGCTGCCTTGCCCGCTGTCCGGATTTATAGGCTAGTGATCATTAACCCGGACATACCGTGAAAACCTAATATTTATTGAGCATTCGGAAGATATTTTAATGTGAATTGCTGCAAAACTGTTTAATTACATAAAAAAGGTGTATGTAGTTACCAGACCATGGATTTACGCAAGAAAAGTGTTGATATTGTGGCTCATTCCAGTTAACCTAGAATGCAGGCTGTTGGCATGGGGTTCAGGTAAAAATAATTGTAATTCCACTCAACATTTTGGCCTTTCATAGGTTTTTCAACACACGTATGCAAATAACTCTATTATATTGAAGATTTTAAGCTCGATTGACGTGCCTTTAATCAGTTTTTCATGTGTATTGTCAACCAAAACGCTTCTGTCCGGATTTCGATTCAAGACCGTCCGGCTTTTTGGTGCATGTTTCCGGATTTAAGAACACGACATGCTTCATTAATTTAACTTTTTACATGTTAAACTTGTATTTTTAACTGTATTTGTTGACTTAAACTCAAAGTTTTGATGTGTACCTATGTGAATAACAATTACATGTGTACTAATTATGCCAGAAACATATTTAAACCAGCGTTTAAACTTTCGGCGTCGCCTAAGTGTCCGGGTAATGATGCATCACGGTACTCCTCGAAATAAAGTAATTCATGAATACGTTTGTTACTTCAAAAGATAGCCTGCTGATGTAGTGGGCAAAAACACGGTTTTTTCATGACAAACAACATTGTAGAAAACACAAAAAATGTTAAAAATCTTGGAAAAAAGTTATGATAAAAAATATGATTTTTAGGGGCCTTCACATACAACGGCATATATCTCAAAAAGTATAAGAAACAAAGTTGTTTTAAATTGCCAATTCCACAACTTTGCCGAAGACACCATATGTCTCTCTAAATGTTATGAAAAATAGTTTTTCTATCGCACTGCTAGGTGGATTGATCACAAAACTTTTTACACCAAGAAACTTCTCCGAACAAACTATATCGCTAAAATCAACGGTTTGGGCGCTATTCAAAAAGCGCATAATATCGACAAAATAAAACAGTAGCGTGTTGCGCCCCTCTTTGTCTTGTACCAGTCGGATTCGAGGTGCGGGATTGTTGTCCGGCATTCTTACAACGTTTCCTGCCCATCTTACCCTTCCAGCTTTAATGACTCGGTGCTGGGTTCAGCGCAGAGTTGCGTAAGCTCGTGGTTTATGCTTCTCCTCCATACGCCGTTCTCTCAAACTACGCGTACGCCAAAGATCGTCCCAAGTACATGTCGTTCAAAGACTGCATCATTTGGTCATATATCAGAAGAAATAATCAAAATACGGTAAATCCGTAACAGTGAATTAATAGGGTAACGACTGTTTATTTCGTTCTTAAACGCTAACAGTTGGCGCCAGCGGCAAAAAGTACAGACAACAACCTTTAGAACATTCAGTTTCTTTTACTGGTCGCCGAGCGACGACACTGTTGTTTGTATTCCACCCACTGATCACGCTACGCTGGATTCTCAAATTTCTCAAACTTTCAACACAAGCGCATGGAAGAATGGTAGTCGGAGAACTGTCAAAACGTATGGAAAATAATGAAAAACGTTAATTACTTGAAATTAGGAAACTGGATCAAAAAAGTAGTGATTACAAATCAAGTGTAAAGTGAATACATAACTTTTTGTGTTTCGTTCATCTTCTGTGGTGCTTTCTTTGCTTCAGAATTTCGATTTTACTACCACTGAAAAAGAGCCATCTATTGCCTTTTCAGTTTTGAATATCGCCTTATTGTACTTTGTGCAACACCCTTGGTTTTGCGAATATCCCAGGAGCCTGACCCCTAAGAAAGAAGATGTCTTCGGCAAAATTGTTCAGTAGCTCAAGGGCTATCATTATTATAGCCAAAAAAATCGCGATTTTGCCACTAGGCGGCGCTAATGAGCATAAAACATTTTTTTCGCAAATATCTCAGGAGCCTGATTACTTAGAAATATGGCGTCTTCGGCAGAGTTGTTTAGTAGCTCAAATTATTTCTATGTTTAATTCTTAAAGTTTGTGATTTTGTAAAATAATGATAGTCCCTGAGCTTCTGAACAACTAAGCCGAAGGTGTCTGTCTAAAATATCTAGATCCTGTAGTATCCCCAAAACATAAATTTGATGCTTACTAGCGCCACCTGGTGCCACATATCCTATTTCTTGGCTCAAATAATGATAGCCCTTGGTCTACTGAACTACTGTCATATCTGCAAACAAAAGCTTCATGCTCACTAGCGTCGCCTATTGGCTCGAACAATTATAGTCCTTTACTTACTAAACAACTTTGCCGAAGACGTCATCCTTCTAAATGGTCAGGATTCTGAAATATCTACAAAACAAAAGAAAAACTTCCATGCTCACTAGTGCCACCTAGCGGTCAAATTCCGAATTAAATGGGGTACCATCAGATAGCGCTTCACCTCCAAAACAAGTTTACTAAAGACCCCAAGATTCTATATTATCTGAATTTTGATATATACCGATTTCAAACTGTGGTTTACTGATTTCACCGCGTTATAAAAGGCCATACTCTAAATAAAAACTGTCGAGTATTGTTCTTAAGAAGATTCTTGAGGAATACATTTTGGTTTCGTGTCGATAGATATCTTTGTTGCAAAACGATAGCAGATAAATCATAACTGTTGTACAAAGTACAACAACGCGACAGCCCAAAGGTTAATGCTTTCGGTTGCTATAGCAAAGCAGTCTAAAAACCTCACCAACTGTTCAAGATATTCATATTTCTGATAATTTTAATTGTGCACCTCGATGTAACACAATTTTATTTATTAGAATGAGCTCAGTAAAAACAATTATTATTCAACTTCTCGGAAGAAAATGCACTTAGTAAAACATTTCCAAAACAATACTTACTGCAGGAACTGAGCTCTATCTCTTTGAAATTGCTTCCAAAACCTATTACCGGCTATATGGTATACAATTCTATTTATGAGCCTATCATAAATATAGCCATTCTTGGATTCTTATCTTCTCTCACGACCTGAATTACATTTCAGTCGAATGGAAACCGAATTTTTACAACTTACCATATCATGAAACCCGTATAATTGCTGATTTCTCCATTCATATTGGATGCAAATAGTACCCGTTGCAATGAGGCACTAAGCGATGGCGATGATTATCAAAGGGTGACCGCGTGATTAGTTCTCATAAATAATTCATAGCCCGTAAATACGATACACCTAATGATTCAAATTTAGTACCGTTTCGTCTCAAATTCCAAATATTACTCTTATTCCGAACAGAGAAGATTGAAATGGTTATAGTTGATATTTTTACAAGTTTTCAATAAAAATGACATGAATCATAGAAGAAATAATCATCCTGTGGAGAAATTTGGGTGGTACTCTTGGAAAATCTGTATAAAACGTCGAGTGTTCAGAATTTGAGACAAAACGGTACATTCGAGTAGACTAATGAGGTCGGCAACATGGAAAAGCACTCTCAAGTTCCGGTGACCTCTCTCAGCTCTGCTAGAATGTGTGAAGGTGCAAAGCAACACTTTACTGAATATGTCTAAGCTTGTTTCGTATCGTATTGAGGATTTTATAAGCTGGCTATTTTTCATGGGACATAAAATATTTCTTATATATAATTACTGGGCTGGACTAGATCACTAGTGTCTAAGAAATATAAACTTTAGTTAGCTCATGCCTGAAAAAAGAGATGGAGAAAATACTGAATAGGAGGTTATTGTCATTCGAAGTTATGAATCATTCGGGGATATGGAGTTCTGTATGACGGCATTCGGGGTAAAGGGGTAGAATAGCCTGTTTTACTAATTACTTTTTTACAGCATCCCTTGGTAAATTATAAATAAGTGATAAATTATTGGAAGAATTTTTGGAAGAATAGCTGAAAATAAAACTTTTAGAGGAATTTATGGAGGGATCCCTAGCGGTAGAGATCTGAATATATCGCTGAACAAATCTTCGAAGAATCCATGAAGTGTTTCTTTTCGGAATCTATGAAGAAATAACGGGAAAACCTATGAGCTATTTGCGCAAGCATATGTTTTACCACAACGACTTACACCAGAATTGAATGCAAGTAGTAAAAGGAAAAAAGTGAATTGAGAGAACATTTTGCTTGAAAAAAAAAAATACTTCAGAGACCTGAATAGTTACCTGCTACTAGCCCTGATTGAAAACAAAAGCTTACAACACATAAAAGTCTTTATATTTCCAGAGTATAAGTACACAATAGCAAACACGTATCCCAATAATATCCACGTCAAAGTCCTTATCAAACAACTAATCTTAATATGGCGACCATGACCGCCAACCCCAGCGCCACTCCGCTCGTTAGTCGCTCAGCTCCGTTACATTGATCGGACCAGCATTGGCAAACCGTCTCCAGATGGCCGTCATTGTCTGCCACATAGCAGTCTAAATGTGACCTTTCGTAGCCACAATCCCGAATCACCCGGTGGTGTTTGGGTTTCATAACTGCAAAATGCGAAAAATATGCAAATTAGACATTCGATAGATTTGCGCTGCTTCTTGTGTCTTACTGGTAACGGAAATCTTGCGACAGAACGGTTCCCGATTCTGCCCTGTCGGGTCCGGTTCACATTCGTGCAGGAACGGTCGCAGCTTCGTCGAGTTTCTCGTGTCGTTATTTGAGTCAGACTCGTCCAGGCAGTCGATCTTATCGTAGCTGTTACAACGGTAACATTTGAGAGCATCCGCTGCAAAAGGAGAGAAAATAAGAAAATAAAATAAGTTACAAAATCAAAATCAGTTTAGATCTCTTGTATTCATTGATTGAATTTTATTTTATGCTCACGGTACCAATAACATATAGTCAAATAGCACATACCACGTGAAGCAAAGCTTATTGTGTAGAGCTTGACAATATTTGAAGAAAAACTAGTCCTAATTGTTTGCTGCGCGCAGGGCCAGGTTCCCCGGGTAAAATGCATCATTTAAGGATGTAGTATGTAGTGTTAATACACGAATCTATTTGTTTTGTGTTCGTCCTACATGGTGTTGAGCGAGTTTTCATCCTAGATTGTTGGAAAATTTAACTGTTGTCAAACACTACCCAAGCAACCAATAGTTCAGATTTTACTTAAGCAGTGAACTCCACAGTTCACTTTTGGTATGGACCAATGCACGTGTTCACTAATTTGACGTTTGAGCGGTGCCGAATTCACTCGTTTCCATGGTCACATAAATAACACGGCACCGCTCAAACGTCAACTAGTGAACTCGTGCACTGGTCCATCAATCTAGTTCTTTTTCGCTGATTAAGGTGAAGATGCATCGAAGCCAAACCTCAAATTTTCAAGAGCACGGATCTGGAGAACCAGACAACGGTTTGAGCTGAAAACTTAATCGATTGGTAGGCTGACCATAAGCCAACCATATAAAAACGGGACAAATAAAACACAAAAACGGGACAATTTTGAAAGACATACATTATGCGATTGTGCTTCTTTTCCCTGAATTCCAGTTCCCTGAATTCCAGTTCCCCGAATTTTTTATCTTTTATGTCAATCAAATCAATATCTTGATTTAATGGTCAGAACTTTGCTTCTCTTCGGGTAGTAAGATAGTGTTGAATTAGAAAGATCGATAAGCTACCCCAGAAGGAGATATTTGATATGAATTACGTATTGTTCACCACCTTGAAATGCAAAAGGTTATGACAAATACAAGTGTTAGAACTTTTCAAAGAACTGGACTATTAGGGGAAACGGGGTTTTCGGGGAACTAGCATTCTGAGAACAGGCGTTGGGAGAACGACATTCGGGAAATCGCCATACGAGGAAAAGTACCAGAACCAGAAGAGTTTCCTAAAAAAAATCGTTTCACTTTTCAATTTTTCAAATTCAAACGTAATTACATATATGAATAATTATCTTATGAAAATCCAGGAAATCCACCAAAATTTAGCATAAATATGAGTAAAGAAACGCAAAAAGTTAAGCAGAAGCATGTACGGATCAAGTTTAACTCTGTTTGAGAAACTAATAATTGCTTGCAAAATAGATGAGTAAGACAATAAACTCTGAAATATTTCTAAAAACTGTTTGTTCTGTTGTTATTTTCATTTTTTTATTTACTGGTGTTGAAAATTATGTGCCAATTCTCCATTTCCTAAAATACGGGACAATTCGAGCATTTTCCATTAAATGACGGCGACGGGACAGTCCGTCGAGGGGATAAAAACGGTACTGTCCCGTTAAATACGGTACGTATGGTCAGCCTATCGATTGGTCACACGCTGGGGGTGACCAATCGATTAGGTTTTTAGCTCAAACCGCTGTCTGGTTCTCCAGATCCGTGCTCTTGAAAATTTGAGGTTTGGCTTCGATGCATCTTCACCTTAAGAGTATACTACGGATATGAACAGAACTTGATTCTCGGAAAGGTTCACTAATGAACTCATAATAAACTAGAAAGCTCAGAACAAGTTTGAATTGAACTTCTTTCCTACTTGAAGGTGAAAAAGCAACTCAAACGAACTTTATGTAAACTGTAAAGTTCGATTAATTACTTAAACTGTGAGCTGATTAAGCCAAAACATGTCCATTTATCCGAACTGTTGGTTGCTTGGGTACTTTTGCGTGAATTATTATTAATGCGGGGCACGATGTACCGGTTTTTGGGGCAAAACGCACTACAACATTGAGACATGACGCACCTAAACAGAGCTGGGTGAGATTTACCACAACAATGAGGGAAAACGCATCATTGTGTTTTAAATGTAATTTTATTTATCGAAAAGAACATGATTTTTAGATGATTGTCGCTCAAAAGAATACTTTGTTACAGACTTCAAATGACCTAACTTTTATGATTGTAGTTTGCTTTGGGCTGGATCGTTCTGCCCCGCAAAATGGAATGTATGTTGCCCCAACGGAGAGCTTAACGCGTATAGGCCTGAGTGAAAACAAAAATACTAAAAACCTAACCGCTCAGCGAATTCTTAACGGATTCAAATATTTTTTGTCAGTATACTGGAACACATATCTAGTATTTATAAGTGGGTAGAGGAACTCGGAAATATTTCTGTGGTCGGAGTTATTCCGGTGGGTAACTGGGTCAAGTGGGGTTAAAAACGGCTATATTTTGGGACATGCTAGATTATTTTTATTTATTTGCAATGACATCCATTAGAATTTGAATTAATTATTAAGATCTGATATTTAACGTTATAAAAAAAGAGTTTGGGACCGTTTAGAATGTACCGAATGTGGCCACTCGGATCTAATACTCGAAAGAACTGGTTATAGATTTGTTCGATACTAAACCGTTTCAGTTCTCGAAAAGTAGAAATCAAACATAATAGGCCACTAAAATGCGTTCTCATAAGCTTGGCACATATGTTTAGATACAAATTGGCCTCTTTATAATAAATTTGAAGCTTCCTCGAGACCCGAAAACGTTCATTTATAGGAATAATCAAATACAGGACTCATGGTTATACATTCAATCGTTTCTCAAAAGGTTTACACTGATACGATTTACCTAAGATTCCTTGATATAGTGGCCACATTATAGCCGATTCCGGAAATTATCTGTGACTTGAAATTTGCCTACCGCCAAGGGCACAAACGCACAGCACACTTTTCACCCGACCTGACCCAATGACCCACCGGAATAACTCCGGCCACTGGAACATTCCCGAGATCCTCTGGTCACTTTTCGTAACTAGATATGTGTACGAGTAAACTGACAAAAAAATATTGAAATCCGTTATGTATTCGCTGAGTGGTGTGAGTTTTAGTTATTTTGCTTTTACTCAGGCCTATAAGGGCTAACAGAAAATGTTATGAATAATAGAAATCGTTGTGTTATTTCGCCGAATCATCTCATCAACAACTAACCCAGTCTCTAATTATCTGTTTTATGGTTAAAGATTGTAAATTTGTCAATTAATCATTTTCAAAATAACAAATGAAATGATCGGGAAAGTTACATAAGAATCGTGCTTTTCGAACTAATTGTTTTATCTCCCTGTTAAGTTTTCAACATGTATCAAATCTACAGGGTGTCAACAATTTGCAACGTTTCATCATTTTGTAAACTTGTTTATTTTAGAAAAATTGACTGGGTGCGTTTTTCCCCGACAGTGCATATTACCCCAGGAACCCCTACAAATGTGGGGGCCCGGGTAAAAATTTCATTATCACAAATCAGTTTAAACTGCTGGACGTTTAACTTTCTTTCAATTCAACTGAGTTGTTGGACATGATCCGAAGCGTTTACACTTTCAATTTGCGTTCAATTCAGATTCATTCAACTGTATTGCTCGTTTCACTTTCCTCATGTAAACCCCGCATTACACACTTAAGGTGAAGATGAATCGAAGCCAAACTTCAAATTTTCAAGAGCCAAATCTGGAGAACCGAACACCCGTTTGAGTTGAAAAGCTAATCGTTTGGTCATCACCAGCCAGTGACTAATCGATAATGTTTTCAGCTTAAACGGATGCTTGGTTCTTCAGATTTGTGCTCTTGAAAATTTGAGGTTTGGCTTCGATTCATCTTCACCTTAAATTCAGAAATTGACCTCGATAAACTCCGATTCGCCGATAACTCAACAGCTGATATCTCGGTAATCATTTGCCGAAACTCGGTAAAACTTTTACCGAGATCTCGGTAAACGTCTACCGAAGCGCTCTGTGAGATCTCAGTTCAAAATTGGGTAACGACTAAATATCTTCAAAATAGGAAGTTTGAAGTTCTCATGCCCAAAAATAGAGGCCAAGACCAGACAGGGACCGAATAGCAAACAAGAAAACAAAAAAAAAAAAAAAGAAAACAGGAACCATGAGCCCAGCCAACAATTTGACTGCCATATTGAAATTGGAACTAAATTACGCATGCATGCATAGGGGAAGACGGGGTAAGACCGCCCGCCTAAGCAATTTAATTCGTATGTCAAAGTTTGTCAAAGGCGATGTATTTGTGAAAAAATATGTATATCTTGAAGCTTGCAAAAGTGATTTCTCATCATGATTATTTTTAGCGACGGGGGAAAAAAGCCCACCCATGGGGTAAAAGCGACAACCACGATATTCGTACACAATTTTGCGAAAAAATATATCAGTTCCCTGCAATTCTAAAAAATATAATGTTTTATAAATTCTACAGTGATTAACTTTGATATTGAATCATTTTTAGGGTTAATTATTTAAAAACCTTGAGAAACCATTTTTTGTTTAAATGTGCGGATTTTGCTTGTATTTTTAACAAAAGTGATTTCATTTTACTTAGATTGTAATGTACAACGTAGCTACAACTTTCAAAATTGTTCATACATTTTATTTGGTATAAATTAGAAGTGGCGGTCTTACCCCAACAACAGTGATCGGTTTTACCCCACTTGCGCAATTTTCACAACTAAGGCCTTATTTCAAAGCTAAATATTTACAATTCAAATTTCACCTCACTGAAGCATATTTTTCATTTCTGTGAAGGCATGGACGCACACCAAAAAAATTTTAGCTTTACACGTAACGCAATTTTAGCCTCAATCATGCAAAGCCATTTCTCATGTATTATTCAATGATAAAACCCATAAACACATCTATTATATCCTACATTGTTACCAAAATCCTTAATATTGAACGCGAAACGTCTTTTCTCAAAGAATGTTGCATGCAAAACGGCTCGGATTACATGATTTTCACGCTGAAAATTCTATCATAAATAATGCACATGGCATGACAAGCCGTCGATCCATCCATGTGCATTTTTTATGACAGAATATTCAGCGTAGAATCATGTAAACCAAGAATTCTTGTTTGCAATTTCACTTTCAAGATGCAAGAAAGCATGCAACATTGGCGAATTTTGGATGTAAGATCATGAAATGTTTCAGTTTCACTCAAGATTGCCAACATTTTTGAATGCAATGAGACAGTTTACATTCTTTATTATTGAATATGCAGTTATGATTCGTTTTACATGATTATAAAAAATATTTACGTGCCATGTAAATTTGAGATTTTTTTTTGCTGTGCGAGTAATTTGTTTTGCTTTTACAAAAAAGTCCCTTCCGAAATCCATAAGCGACCATCTATTAAATTTAGATCAAATTCAATATCGACGAAAAGAAAGTTTGTTTTTAGTATTTGATATAAAAAAAAAATGTAAATATCACACTGAATGCTTTAGAATGTCAAAAATCATTGTTTATGCAAAGTGCTTGGTGAACTTTTAAGGAAATCGCCATTTTCATGCCAAATTTAAGGTGGTCCGTCTTACCCCGGCGGGCGCTCTTACCCCGTCTTCCCCTGAAACCGAAGAAATCGTACACGGTAAAAAATCAGCACGTTCGATTGAATAGATTGATCACTTGACTCAATTCAAAACACCAATCACCATGATTTGAAGAGTTTCAACTTTGGATTTGCTCTACTGTCTCTAGAACTAGACTCTGAAGTGAAAAGTCGTTGATTTTGAACATCATGTCTTTTGTATGAGAGCAATCATTGACAGCTCGTTGTAGAAAGTGATTGAGATCAATTCAATCGATTTCAACAGATGCGAGTTAGTGTTGAGGTAAGACACTAGACTTGCACTCCGAAGGTTGGTGGATCAAATCTGGGTCAGGCGGATATGTTTATTTTAACTTTTTTTTATTTCAAATCAAAACATGCAACGTTGAATTCAAGTGCTGTTACCTTGATTTTGTCAAGATTCAACAGTAGTGCAAATCCAAGTGCAGAACTATTGATAGCATGGTGTCTATTTTTTACCGTGTATTTACTGCTCAAAAAAGGCATATACATACCAGAGTGGAGGCTATATATAGGCATCAATCTGATTGCAACAATTACTTGCGACTTTATATACGACTGTGTTCAAAAACAACTGATTTAAACGATTTTTAAAATCAGGATATACGACAAGATGAAATAATATTTCTGCGATCCTATGTAGTCATATACGAAAAGGTTTTGAACCGAAAAAAAATCTAACCGGAATCGAGCCTGGGTCATTTGATCGTTACCAGCGCCCTAACTGTCTGTGTCACTTTAACAAGTTAAAATGATTCTGTTTAATTTGAAACAGTAGATGTAAAGAAATACAATTGGAAGAGTCGACTACTTGGGTGTTGAGTAGCAGCATAATGATAAACTTTATTGAAATAATTCCAAGTTTTGTTGCAAACTGCTTAATTTATTTGAAGCACATTTTTCATATTTAAATAATGATAAAATAAAAATTTTGCGACAAATATATCATTATACTTTAAAATTCTGTACACATCATTACGAAAATTTTGAGATTTACGGTGGATACAATCATTTTTGTGCATTATAATTGCAACAAAGCAAAACTCATCAGCGATATAATTATCGACTATAACGATTTTGCTCCCATTGTTTAAAAGCAATTCAGAAGAAATTTGTGCATTTTTACGATTTTATAACTCCATTTACGATTGTGTTCATCCCGTTCTCGTATATATAGTTGTGTTCAGAATAATATTAGGGAAAGACGATTTTCATACAAAATGCTCAACTTTGACATGCTGTAACTTTGTTTCCGTTTGAGCAAGCGGCATGAAATTTTAACAGACAACTAAAAATGCTCAATTTCATTATCACAATTTTTTCCGAGTACCGCTTAAAAAGTTAAGCACCAGGTGAAATCGCTCAAAATTATAGTAGTATGATTAATTTAAATATCTGCTGTATTTTGTGTTTTAAACTCTTCTTCAACGATTTCCAGTCAAGCTACAATTTTATAAACAAGCCAATTTTTACAAAATTGTTGGTCAGAAAAAAATTACAAAATTAAAACTTCTATTATTTTGAGCGATTTCACCTCGAAATACACTTTTGAACCGGTACTGTAAAGATTTCAAATTTTGTAATAATGAAATTGAGCATATTTGTAGTTATCTGTTAAAATTACATGCCAATTGTTCATAAGAGAAGAGAGTTACAGCACAGACAAACAGACGTAACACATAGAAAAAAAAATTCAAAATCCATCGCCCAGTTTACACCATTATCATCTGGTGAGCATGTTGCACGAAAGGGTGTTTCGTGCAACAAGACCGGCAGATGGTGGTAGTGTGAAACGTCAAACGCGAAGAAAAACGATGCGCGCGCCTCTGGTTGTGAGATTTGTAACATAACGAATTTGAAATGATCGTTAAATACGTGGTCGATGGAAATTTCGTCAGTGTTACGTCTGTTTGTCTGTGGTTACATCATGACAAACTTGAGCATTTTGTATGGAAATCGGCTTTCACTACTATTATTCTGAACACAACTGTACGAGTTCAGTTTGACAGGCTTGATCAGTATACCTACATCACGTTATTGATGATTAGTTTGATTTCAATTGCAATTAAAAACATATGTCGTGGCCTTACGATGATTTTCATGATCGAACATGACCAGATATACGACATTTATAGACGGATCCGTGTGAACTAAACTGTTTATATATTTACGAGTTTATCTAATTCTATCCGATATCGTACGATTCTTTACACTCACTTATAAGATTTGATATGATGCTGAGAAACATAGTTGTATAATGATCGCATATATAGTTTTATATCATCCTTGACAGTTCATATACACATCAATAAAGGATTCCGATAAAGTTTATCTAGATATATGATTTTGATTGTTTATAGATATCATCTTCTTCTTGGCATTACGTCCACACTGGGACAGAGCCTGCTTCTCAACTTAGTGTTCAATGAGCACTTCCACAGTTATTATCTGAGAGCTTTCTTTGCTAAAGTTACCATTTTTGCAATCGTATTTCGTGTGACAATTAAGACAATACTCTATGCCCAGGGACGTTAAGGAAATTTACATTACGAAAAGATCCTGGACCGACCGGTAATCGAACCCAGACACCTTCAGCATGACATTGCTTTGTAGCCGTGGATTCTAACCGCTTGGCTAAGGTAGGTATATTGATATACGATGTCTGGTTTGCTGGGGTGTTTTCATAAGACTGAGACCGGTCATACTCTAAGAATATTTCGAAGAGTTTTTATTGTGACATTACAGCAATACTTCTGTATGTGTTTTTGATAAATCAATTCGTGTATACTCCCAAATACTCAAAATACTAATTATTTTACGAACTTCCCATGGAATTCATCCAACAAATTTTTCAATATATTTTCAGGAATTCAATTGTTTTTCAATGATAGTCCCAGAAATTTCTCCAGATTCCACCATGCATTCCAGACTTTATTTTTTCACAAAAAAATCTACCGATATTTATCCACTGATTCTTTTATTGATTTTCCTATGATTCTCTCAAATAATTTATTTAGTAATGCTTCCAATTAATCGTCAAAATTTTTTTGAACAAATCTCAGATAAAAGTGTTACAGAAATCCTTGATGATCTCCTGCAATAATCTCTGAAAATGGCTTGTTATGATAATCATTGAAGAAAAATATCAATGAAATCCCTGCATAATACATTGCAGGTGTTTTTGAAGGCATTCCTAGAAAAAAAAGAAACATTCCCTGGAATAATTATTGGGGGAATTCTTGGGAAAGTCCGAAATGTTTTTGAAGGAATCCATATGAAAATGTTTGGAAGAATTACTGGAGGAAACATCGGCATTGCTGTTCCTTGTAGAGTTTCCTGGAAAAACCCACAGACAAACATCTATCTATATAAATAAAAATGGAATGGTGTTTGTATGTCACGAAATGGCTTACGAACGGGTCAACGGATCTGAATGATAGTTTCTCAGTTTTGTTCGTCAAGGGTTCCGACGTGTTTGTGTGTATAAAAATCCCAGGATATTCACCGGGAAAGTTGAAAAAAAACAAGCGCGAACGAAACTGTCATTTTATATGGGACGATCAAAAGCGTTTTTCAACAGCCTACTTGATGGCAAGGCGAAGTTTGCCGGGACCACTAGTCTTCAAATACATTGGGATAAGCCTTTGAAGGGATGTTTGGAAAATCTTAGTAACAACTGTAGATATCGGTAAAATAATTTGTAGAAAAGTCTTCTTAGCATGTTCGATCCAATTACCAACAAAACTATTCATCAATTGAAAGTAAATATAATTTGCGTGTACCGTAATTTTGGGTGTAATTGATCACACAGCGGAACACGTTTTTGTCTCAGGCACCAAAATACCGCTATTGACGTTAATAAAAGCTGCTGAATCCATTATCGTTTTCAGAAACATCATAGCACGTCTAGTTTTCGAGATATTGACTGTTGGAAATGCAAAATTTTACTATTTCAGCCAACTTGCATTGCAATTTATTCGCTCAATTTGCCACAAAATTCAAACTTTTTGTGTATAACAATTATTATCAACAAAGCTCATAATACATTCGATGTTCAAAAGTTGTTTTTCGAAAAGAATTGTATTTTGCCGTACAGAAGAAACGATGAATATTGTATGGAGACTGCTAGCATATTGGAAAAATTGATTTAATTTAAATTTATTCGTGCGATTTTGACAAAATTACATCTAAATTGAAAGTTCAAAGTGCATGTTTGATGTATTAGATCACAAAGAAGTTTGATAAATCATACCTAGAATTTCATGTTAACATCAATGAAAACAGTATGTTATACAACTTTGGTGACCTGTAGCTAAAAATTGTAACGTGCTGGAACATTTCTGAGAACAGCATCATATACAGCAATCCCAAATCTACTAGGGACACATAATTTGTTCCTTGAGACACGAAAAAGTGTCATTTAGGTTACGCTCTTCCATTTCCATTTTTCGTGGTTTTTCGGATCTGTTTTCTATAACGTCATCAATGTCAAACAACTAAATGCAGGAAATTGAGTACGGCGGTGAACCTCATTTTAGTGCTAAAACCATCTGTGATATAATCAATCTGATGATCCTATTTCGGGATGAAATTGAACGCTTATCAATGCGATTATTGGTAGTTTTCAAACCAACTATATATATTTAATTTGGTTTCCTTAAGCCGAAGCTTGTAAAATACTTAATAATATAATATTTTGTGAAAATAATATATAATCAAAAATACCGTGGAAAACGCTGAAATGAAGGCAACCCCAAAGGATTTTGATAATATCTAACAAAAATTCAACTATTTTAATGAATTCAACAAATTGGTACGAATTTTGATGATAATATATTTTATGGGATGCTTCAATTCTCACAAATTTTCAGAAGTGTGAATTTCCAAATCTTTTTTTAGAACTAGAAGTTTATGGATGTTCTACAATATCACACCGAACGCTATTCTGGAGCTTACATTATTTTTATAGAAATAAACATTTTTCAGCTCAAATAACTTCACAACATAAAATTCGACAAAAGTTGAGACAAACAATGTTGATTTACTACAGCTTACATTGATATTGGAGTTAACTAAGAACTAAATTAGGGACCTTCCTTAGTCAAGTGATTAGAGTCCACGGCTTCAAAGCAATGCCAAACTGAATGTGTCTGGGTTCTACACCTATTCGGTCTAGGATCTTTTCGTAATGGAAATGTCCTGAACTTCCCTGGGCATAGAGTATCATCGTATCTGTCATACGATAATAAAGCTCTCAGTTAATAACTGTGGATGTGCTCGTAAGAATACTAAGCTGAGAAGCAGTCTCTGTCACGAGGACGTAATGTCAAGAAGAAGAAGAAGAAATGAAATCGTGTGACACTTTTATCAATTTCACCCGAACTTACGGTACTTATGTATTAGCAGACAAACATCACTTTTATTGAGGCATTTCGCTTGCTATATTATCACATCAATTATCACCTTCGGTTGGTCACACCTAATAAAACTTTGTCTCTAAATATTTGTCGTACCATTTTGACAACAATCAGCATCCTCGTCGGACGCTGGTTATATTTTGATATCATATTTATCACTTGTTGTACGAGACGCACGTGCCGCCTGCTCTGAGGAAGTCCAGATTGCTATCAGCGCTATCACCCATATGACATCATATTGTATTGTGCACAACAATACTTTTACTTTTTTTTATCTTATTTTACCAGCTACGCTCATTGTTGGTAATAAAAACATTGGTTTTTATCTGCGAAAAATTTTACGAATGTCATAGAGTAACATAGATCACAGTGTCTATAGGAGAAAACATTATCTATAAAAAAATAAACAAAATACATGCTTGGACCCTCCCCTTTCATTTCTCGCATATCTTATGATCTCGCCCTCAAAGCCATTGGTAACCGCGTGTGTAGCTCGTTGTTATTAAGTAAAGGAATGGACCAATATACAAACTATCACCACTGGGCGATAGAGGAGGATCTTCTCTTAATCGTTGTTTTGTTGAATAACGTGTAAACACATTAGTTTGTATGGTAACAACAAGCTACACACTTGGTTACTAATGGCTTTTATCTTAAATTAACGAAATTTAGAAATATACATAAAAGCCAATCAGAATCCGAAGCAGGAAAGCTGTTGGGCTATATTATGGGATATGTATGTGGCTACAAACATTTCTGAAGCGTTCACATGAATCCACATATTTTTTTGCAGAAATCGTTCCCATACCTACATTATAAACGCTACTCACAAAAATTCTGCCCGTGTCATCTGCAATCGATCTGCAGAGGATTTACTCAATATCTGTGTAGCAGATCGAAAAACAATGTGATAAGCTCGTTTAATCAACACCTCACTTTCTTACACCACATCAATCTCTCCTATTGTCATGTAGGTAAAGCCAATGCGGGTCAACACGTCTAGGTGAATTTGGAATTTGTTGGATCGCGTGTGGTTTTGAGCCACTTCTAGCTGGTTTGGGTCGGTTACGTCTGCCCAGTTTGGGATCGGTTAGGTTGCCTATATGCTGCTATGCGGCATGTAACGAAATATATTCCTGACCCGTTTTCACGGTTGGACACAAGCATAAACAAAAATACAGAAAAAAACGCGTCCACGAACCGGTGAATGAACTGCAAGAAACTAGATAAAGCTGGATGGATCGAAATCTTCACGCTGCACCTTGTATGCTTGTCATCATCGGCTATCGGGATGGGTAAGTTGAAATTCACTTTCGTTTCAGCTGCCAACTAATACTGAGGGGGTAATAAACTTTTGAGTTTGAAGAAACTAAAAAATCTCGGGATTACTTAATACTGGGTTTGAAGTTGTAATATGCAAATTAGTTCGGGTTATCGGCCACAAGCGTGGTTTTGATGGTATAAAGTACAAGTTAAGCGCGTTACGAAAGATCAAACTTATTGGTCTGTTGAGCCTAGGGGAGCCCAATGGGTTCTGGTGTCAGGAATGTAATATCCACCACAATAATCATATTTCTCACAAATCTACACTACGAGATTTCTATTTTTACTTAATCAATATTAAAAATTTCGATTTATTATGGCTCATATTTAAATTTACTTCAATTAATTCCTTCAATCATTTGTTTATGAAATTTTCAAATTAATTTTGGAATCCCATCAAACATTCTTAACCCGCAAAGGCGAAAGAAAAAAAAAATACTAAAATGATTACCCCTCAGCGATTACTTAACAGATATCAATTATTTTTTGTCAGTACACTCGTACACATAGCTAGCTTCTCAAAGTGGCCAAAGGATCTCGAGAATTTTCCTGTGGTCGGAGTTCTTCCAATGGGTCACTGGGTCAGGTCGGGTGAAAAGGACATGTGCCCCTGTAGGAAGGCAAATTTCATGTCACAGATAATTTCCGGAATCGGCTATAATGTGGCAGCTATATCTTGAATTTTTTACAAAAACGCATCAGCGTGAATCTTTTTAGAAATGATTGAATTGGATAACGATGTGTCCTGTATTTGATTGACCCTTCAAATTACCACTTTCGGGTCTCCGGGACGCCTCAAATTTACAAAAAGTGGCAAATTTGTATCTAAACATATGTGCCAAGCTTTTGGGAACACATTTTAATGAACTATTTCTAAGAGTAGATGAAAAAACCGAATTTAGTACTACACCATTTAATTCCACTAGAGTTTGTATCCTTTGACAGATACGCGTATTTCGACCTCAACTGTAAGGCCGTCTTCAGTGTCGTGTACTAGACTCGACTTCGGATACACAGTTAAATTTGAGCACCTTCTCAAACTTTGATTAACATGCACATTTACGTTTGATCACAATTATATTTGATACACCTTTGTCCTTGAACTGTAAGCACCAATTGGTTAGAAGACGCAGTGATCCAACAAAAATGTGCATTTTTTGAGAAATGTGCAAATTGGTTTGTTTGTATTATTTGATGCCCAATCTATAATATTCAATTTATAAATCTGTCCATAATATTTTGACTAATATTTTACACAAGAACTCTACTATAGATTAATTATTTACCTTTCGCGATCATCAATAATGCCACTACCAGCAAGCACGTGCATTTAACATTCATTTCCAACATTTTGATCACACTTAACTTTGGTTCTTCACTTTATTCACACTGGTTATACTTATTACTTATGCCTTAAAATGCAACGTTCCACTCACTACCAATAGCTAGCACTGAATAACTATCCCGCGCTGAATTTGAAATTCTAAAAACCTCCAATGATCACCAATAATCACGCACACCCCGCAGCCACGCATCGATCAACCCACAACCTCAGCGGGCAGTTGAAAATAGACTGATTTTTCCATCCGATGTTGCCCTCTCAACCTGTTGAGCTCCCGAATGTTTTGGCAGCACCATCGCTATCATCATAGTCGTCGTCATCAAGCATCATCATCATCAAGCATCATCGCCATTGGTGGACAGAAAAGATAGCATCAAGCGTGATGGTCAACACTAACAACCCAACATTGTTTGAACAGGAAAAACGCAATTATAGAAACAGAATTGGATAGCGATACAGCAGCCGAAATATCTCATTATCATCCGAAAATTAATTTGATGGCTGTGGAACCTCAACGCGGAATGTAACAACGAAAAGCAGCTCTTAGAGCATTTTGAGCTATGTTTTGAATTAGTTGAGACAAAAATGTGTTCGACATCTTTACTATTTGGATATTATCTTCCAGGTAAACGTCCTCATTGCAGCGCAATCCAATGCAACGTGAGCACCGTGAAATGGTGTAGCTTAGAAAATGGAAGAAAGTCTGAAAGTTCTGCATTCTTTTATTTTATATTTTTAAAACAAGTACTGGTAGTTGAAAGATTGCATAGCGGTTTATTTTGAATGCACCTATATTTTTTATATAATGGAAGGTCGATTTTTGGGTAAACTTTGATAATGGCTTTGTTAGTAAAGGTTCGTAGCCACCGTGGAAAAATGGCCCCACTAGGTTTTCAAAGCAAAATAATAAAAATATCTTCAAGTACTTAAATTTGACACATTAACGTTTAAAAAAACTATGGGAAATGGAATAAAGCATAAGCATAAGCATTGATGACCGTACAATTCGTTTATGCTACTCCGTGATTGACAGGAATAATCAAAATTGCACAGGGAACCAACAGAAGTAGCTTGGGAGTAGCATACCATCTACAATGTACAATTTCGAGGACTCCAAACTCAGTAATGTCAATAACTGCGCCGGCCACGTCCTTACGATCATCGGGGAAGGGAAAGAATGTTAGTGTGACGTCCATTGCTACTAGAGACCGAGATCACCTCTGCATCTCCATGGTTTTCACAGGAAAGAGTTTTGTTAGTGGGAGGGATCATAAGCTACATGCTCAGGATTCACCTTGGTAAGTGTTGCGATTCATATAGCCTCGTTTTATATAAGTTATCTATCGGTGCGTCGACAATTTTAATGTCGAACCGTTGAAAAATTATTTTTGGTAATTGCGATAAATTTGTACAAGAATATGTAGAAGTAGTTCATTTTTTAAACAGGAATATAGGCTTATGCCGACACTTACAGTGATGAACCATCCATAGTTTGTTTAACAGGATTTGTACTTGCACAAGCATGAAACGAACTCACCGGTTGGTAATCCATCCTTAACTGAAGTCACAATTTCGGCTCAACAGTATTTAAATGTTTAGCCGAGAAACCAGTCGTACAAGGATATTATATGTTGCAAAAAAAATGTGAAATCGTTCATCTTGCTATTGATATAAAAATTAATATTTACATTTTCGCATTGACCAAAACTACAAACCCCTATTTTTTATTTGTTAGATAATTATTTTTAGAGGTACGTACTTTAATAACGTTTAAATAGTTTTTTAGATTGTTTTAAAATCAATCACGTGAACATTGCAAATCAGAAATTCAAATTACAGTTCGTGAACTTTATTTCAAATCCAGAAGTGGATAAGTGGATAAGTGGAAAGAATTTTAATATTTGAAAATAATAACTTCAAATGTTCTCGATTCCAACGAAAACAACTTTGACATAAAGTGTCACTTTAATGCTCTTTAGTTTTGCATACGTTTTTCTTAACTGATCAACTCAAATTTTTTAAAATGGTTTAGTTAGTAGATAATTATCAAAGATACCCCTTTTTACGGTATGCTAAACCAGTAAGATAGGCTGTGCGCACACAGCTAACAGCCCAATATTATTGGGTTCATTGCCAGAATGAGGCGTTCTTCGCACGTGGTGATATTCGTGCGTAGCTAGCTACCGCTACACCAAACTGGCAAAACCAAATTGGGAAGGACGTTCTGAGAGTAAATGGATATTTTGAAACCAAGTACACGACAACTCATTCAGTTGTAGAAACTCTTTAATGACATTTTTAAACGTTGAGATTTAAACGTTGGGGACTTAGACTTTAACGTTGTGATGATACTTTTGAGTTGGGCGCAACAATTTCACCCTACTATAATAACAAATGCGTAAATGCATAAAAAATGAAAACAAATGACGATGACTGCAAACAATCTGGTGGTGTGCGTCTATTTTGATGATGATGATTTCGAAGGGCCGTGCACTCCGATCCACGTGAATGTGTAGTAATCTGTGTAAGTGTATGTTAGGGCACGCGATGCAACTTGAGCAGGTAAAAGTCGTACTCTCAGTGCTAAAGCGTTCCATTCTACTGGAAAAATTCGTCCAGGATTACTGCATAATTTTGGATGAGCATCAATCAGTAGAACATAAGTTGTAATATCTCACGTCTTATATCTGGGCCTTCCTTAGCCAAGTGGTTAGAGCTCGCGGCTACATAGCAAAGCCATACTGAAATTGTCTGGGTTCGATTCATAATGGATATTTCCTTGACTTCCCTGGGCATTAGAGTATCATCATACCTGCCATACGATACACGAATGCGGAAATGGCAACTTTAGCAAAAATTAACAGAATCACAATTTTTGACAATTTCCGCATCTGTCTTGTGATATTCAAAACTTTTGCGTGGGACATGCAACACTATGAAAAGCGTAACCCCTCCCAAACTTGATACCGAATCCAGTTGATAGTTTTAGACGAAATGGGAAAAGGCTAGTGATTTGATCGGTGGCAAACTGATTGACTGACAATTTGGCCCCAAACATCAGAATTTCGATAGTGGACTCCTGTAGGGATTCTCTAAGGATTTCCCTAAGGAGTATCAGTAAACTGGAAATACTGTCCTTTACGTATTTCATTGATGATATTAGGAAATGCGGTACGAGTCTTTCCAGAAATTTTCGCAAAGATCTCGTCATAAAGTTCCTAAGTTTGAAAAAACAACTTTGTATCGTGTCTTCGACAAAGCTGTTTCAAATAGCCAATTCTACAACTTTGCCGAAGACACCATATGTTTATCTAAATGTTTTGGAAAAATAGTTTTTTTTTTATCTCACTGCTAGGTGGATTGGTCACAAAACTTTTTTCGTCAAAAGTTGCGCTTCAATATACCAAGAAACTTCTCCGAACAAACTGTATCGCTAAAATCAACGGTTTGGGCGATATTCAAGAAACGCATGAAATCGAGAAAATAAAACACAGTGGAATGTAATGTTTGAAATGATACTAATAAAAAAAAATCTATACAGGCTGAGTTTCTGGTTGAAATCTTTATATGACCTTTAAAAAATATTATAATTTTCAAGGAAAATCGTTGCATTATTTCCTGAAGAAATCCATCCATCAAATATTCTTATTAAATGAATTTTTGATATAAATACTGGATGAAAGCAAAACATACTGCTACAAGAAATGCCGAAACTTTTGTAAAATTCCGGAAGAAGTATTGACAAAAAACGGAAACAAAAATAAACCTGAAACTGCTGTGAAAATTTCCTGAAGTATTCAAAAACTTCAAAAAATTTCTTTAGATGGATCTCTTGCAAAAACCTTTGATGAAATTATTGCAAATCCTTTGATTTTTTTTCTAATACCATATGCAATTCCTGCACGAATCCGCGACGTTACTCCTGGTGAAATGTTTGAAAGCAATTCCTATAAAATTTTTGGAAAGAATAAAAAAAAAACTCATGAAGAAACTTTTAGGTCAGAGCTTGGAATAAAATTATCTGGAAATATCCCTATTATATTTCTTGATAGAATTTAAGAAGGAGTTCTTGGAAAACTCCATGATTTTTTGGGAAATTGCTGTATAGGAAATGCTTGAAGGTATTCTTAGCGTATTTCCTTGGCAATCCCATTAATCCATCAATCATTTGGCAGAAAAAACTCCAAAAGAGATACAAACAAATAAAATAATTGAAAGATTACTGAGGGAGTGCTTATTATTTAAAAAGGCATAAAACTTCTTTATCTTTTCTAAAATCGTTATAAGAATTATTAAATACTAAAGGCTCAAGCGGCATGGAACGAACCATAGCAGAGCCAAAGTCTTCAAGGAGACCCAGGAATTCGAATATACTTGAAATCGTCAAAATCGGGATGGACCTGGGAACATTTTCTTGAAAGTAAACCTGAAAAAAAAAACAATAGTATCATACATAATATGAAGCATCATTTAAAAATCTATAAAGAAATTTCAAAGAAGGAATAAATCTACTTCCTAGAATGTCTCGTACAGATGAAGGAAGATTGAGTTGATTTTTCTTTAAATCGCTAATAAATTTATTTCGTGGAATAATGTACCGAGTGCAGTGGAAAACTATATGATCAATATCTTCATAAGAATTACCACAATCACATAAATTTGAATCACTTTCAAATTTTGATAAATAAATATAAATTTTTTTCTTTCATAAATTTTGAATCAAATTATTCCCGATAATGTACAAATAAAATTTCTTCCAACTGATAATTTTTTGAACCATGTTTTTATTGATTGACAATAGGTAAAATAGAATGGCACCATCGCCCCTTTTTCACTGGAATTCCAAGAAAGCTGCCAATTGTTTAAAGAATATTTTTTCAACTCACTATAATATTCAGATGATGCAATTTGACGATCATACCATATTCCACAACGAACACCCAATTTAGCTAAAGAATCAGCCAGCTCATTACCATAAATATTGGAATGAGAAGGAACCCAAACAAATTTAATAATGTATCCCTAGGAATGTAAATTAAAAAAATCTTCTTTAATTTTCAGAATTACATGATGAGTTTTAGAAATAAAATTAATAGATTTAATTGCATACAAACAACCTAAGCTCTCTGAGCATATGACGAAAATATTGGGTGAAAATTGTTTAATCAAAGTACACGTGAAATACAAGGCTGTTAATTCAGCTACGAAAATAGAACAAGGTGGTTGGAGTTTGAAAAAATATGCCGAATAATGATTATACACTCCAAACCAGGCAATACCTTGGGACAGTGATCCATCAGAAAAATAAAACTGTTTAGTATCAAGATCTACAAATTTACGTTTGAAAAATAATGGGTCAAAACGAGAATATTCAGTAGGGGAAATCAGGGTAAAACCGACACTGTGGGTAAGCTCGACACCCTTTGATTTTTCATGTTTTGAGCAGATTTTCATGCAATTTCCACCACGCTCTATCTTAACTTGTGAAATGTTGTGTTTCGAATGACATTACAACTGACACTACCAATAAACTGCCAAAATAAATAACAAAACCATATTGGATAACATAGAAGCAACAGCAGTTGAAATATTTCGCTGTTATTCTTTAACTATTTCGCATGTGAAATTTTTATAATGTCATATTTTGTTCTGCGTCTACATCATCATTTACTATTATTACGTTGATACAACATGAAGGAGAAATTAATTTTTGGTTTTTCGACAGCTGAAAACGCTATTGAAAAATAAATGTACACTCGAGGTAAGATCGACACTTTCATTTGGGGTAAAATCGACACCTTTCTTTGCTTCATAATCTAACCTCAGGGAATCTTTCTAATCGGAAGACTATCTCTGTAGTCAATGTGAGTCTTTATCTTCGAATTACAGTGAAGTTCATGGATGGCGAATTTGTTCACATGTAAAATATGACACTATATGACTTGCCACAAGCTATCATTAGGTATTAAAAAAATATTTCTATGTTATCACGTTTCAACTAATTTGATGAAGCTTGAAGAAATTTTTCTCATTTTAAATTGAAGAATTAATAGAATTTGAAATATTTTCACATAAATTAATCTTATTGTTTATTTACAAACTATTAGGTTCGACAGTTTTTATCATCTAAAAATAATAACACTTTTCTGTTTTGTTAAAATAAAACAGTATTTATTTTCAAAACCAATCATTCGCTACAACTTCATCTTCGTAAGCATTCCATGAACACAAATTAATAATATCCATGTGTATTCACCCCAACTTTGTAACCTTAGCATGGGACATTTGAAATTTTCACATATATTTAGTGGATCTTTGGCCTCTCCTCAATAATTTACGTAATATGTGATTAATCCTTTGGAGTAAGGGGTCATAAATGTCGAAAGTCACGTTTAAAGCATTCTTTTAAATATGCATTGTAATGGTGATGTTCACAACGTATAAATTCTACTCAAAATGGAAGTGTCGGTTTTACCCCAACAGGGTGTCGATCTTACCCGCACTCTAAATTGTCTCACCTAAAAATGATGAAATTTCAATTTGATTTAAATCACTTTATAAGCTTAATATATCAACCAGCGATCGCAAGGATTGATAGGTTTATAACCAATATGTGATTCTACAACAATTTTAGGTTCGTTTAACAAGCGAAAGTACACAAATTTTATCAATAAGCTTAGGGTGTCGGTTTTACCCCGAATTCCCCTACTAGAAATTTGTTTTAATTCTTCATGTAACGGCAAATCAATAATAGCTTGAAATGAACGAATATCTATACCATAATTATGAAAATGATTCAAATTTGGAGCCACATGTACAGAATAACATTAATTATTAATTATTAGATGATTAAATTAGCATTTAATCAAAAACTTACAATTCAATTCATGTAAACGATTTTTTAACGGGTGAATTCCAGCTAAAACTTCTACAGATTTTGTGTGAGTCGAATTCATCAATTTTAAACAAATTATTAAGCATCGATATTGAATTTTTTCATGTTTACAAAATTTGGATTGGACCGCACTTATAAAAGTAAAACATCCATATTCCAAAACAGAACGAATAGTGGTTTTATAAAGTGTAATTAAATCAGAAGGATGGGCACCCCACGAAGTACCAGTAATGGTTCTAAGAAAATTTATTCTCTTTGCACAAACTTCTTGAATATATCGAATAGGTTTATTCCACAATAATTTCGAATCGAACCATAGTCCTAAATATTTATACTCATCAACTTGTTCAATTTCGTGACCATCAAGATACAAATGAATATTAACAGAGGAACGCTTGCGAGAAAATAATATAAATTTGGTATAACAATCTAGAAAAGTAGAAACCATATCCTGCTTTCTATTGAAGGAAAGATTAATTTGCGAAACTAAAAGGGCAGTGCAATCACGAGTACTACAACGTTTCCTGAACCCAAATTGAGAAGAAGATAGAATTTGATTATTTTTAGCCCATAGTTCAAGGCGATTTAGTAACATTCTTTCCATGAGTTTGCGAAGGCATGACAATAAACTAATTGGTCTACGACTATGAACTAACGAAGGATCCTTGCCTGGTTTTACAATACTAACAACCTTAATTGAACGCCATTCGGAGGGAAAAATATTTTACTGAAGAAATGAATTATACAATGCCAATAAATGAGATTTTGCTTCATGGGGTAGATTTTCCAATAAAATAAATTTTATGTTATCTATTCCTGGTGAAGAATTTTTAGTATTAGATAACGCTAAATCTAGCTCTTCTAAAGAAAACAATGCACACAACTCAGGAAAATAATTATATTTTTGAATGTTTTTAGGAGAAGTAGCGCGAGGAACAAAAGCAGGACAAATTTGAGAGGCAAATTTATCAATCCAATCCTCGGTATATTCTAAAATATTTGAAGGGGAAAAATTATAATTTCTCAAATTTCTAGCTACCGACCATAAAGAGGACAAAGAAAAATTTCTATCAAGATTCAACAAAACAAAATTTCTCCAATAATTTCTTTTTTTTATATATTTAGTAACTCGAGTAAATTGAGCTTCAGCTTTACTATATGAAAAATAATTTTCCCTTGATCCAATTCGCCAAAATTTTTTGAAAGCTTCTGATTTATTTTTTAGTGCTATTGAAAAATCATTATCCCACCAAAATGAAGCACGTCTGTTTTTAGTGCAAAAAATTGATTTTATTTTTTTACTTTGAAATTTCAATGAACATTTATTTAATATCTTTGAGAATTCTTTATAATTTTCAAGCGGCGGTAAAGAATAATCAAAATTAATTAATGAAAAGGAAATTAGGTCAGGAATTTTTTCCCAGTCAACATTTTTATATAAATCAGGAACAAGAGATTCATTATATGGAATATTAGAATTTGAACAAGAAATTTCAATTAAAATAGGTAGATGATCACTACCATAAGGATCATTAATAATTTTCCAAGAAGAAAAAAAACGATAAAGTATTGGAACAAAAAGAAAAATCAATACATGTATGATGGGCTAGCGGAACATCAATTCTAGTGAATGAACCATTATTTAGGATATTTAAATTTAATTCATCCACCAATTCCATTATCAAATTTCCCCTGCCATCAGTATTATTACTACCCCATGCTATATTATGAGCATTAAAATCTCATAATATATAAAACGGCGAAGGAACACTATCCAAAATATTTTTAATTTGTGTTAAAGAAAAAACAGAATTTGGAGGAATATAAAAACAAATAATCGAAAATTGAATGTTATTATGTTTAATAGTAACAGCAATATACTCTATCGATGAATATTTGAACTGAATACCATTACGAATCCCAATAAGAACCCCTCCAGATGGAGTATTTCTATCTTTCCGAATAATATTATATGACGAAATATGTTTATTTTTGCATTCAACCACCGAGTTTCATTCAAACAAAAAACATCAATATTGAAATCTGACAGCAATGATTCTAATCTATCATGTTTAGGAATTATACTACGGCAATTCCATTGTAAAACATTTAGGGTCTTATAATTGATTGGAGCCATTAAAAAGAGAATAGTGAAGAAAAGATAGATCCAAGGGAATTTAATTTATCAAGAAGAAAAGCTGAAGCTGGTAAACATGTTTTTAATAATTTTTTTTTTTTTACAAAAATCGTTCAATTCCAATAAATATATTATTTGTTCTTTATTTTTACTTTTATCAAACGAAGTCGATGACTGAGGATCACAATTATCAAAAACTTTACCAGATAATAAATTGGCTCTTTTTCTCTTGGTTGGAGGTTTGTATATAAATTGATTAGAATTTTCATTTAAATTATCATGATCATAATCCGATAATGTTTCATAAATAATAGTGGAAGCAAAATTTCCAGAAGTGTTAAAAATTTCTGAATAAGACAAACGATTTTTTAATTTAATTTGTTGATTGAACTTCTGTTGATTTGCTTTGTAAACTGAACAATCTTCGATTGAACTATGATTTAATTTACAATAAATACAAACATCAGAATATTTATCACATTCTGATGACGAATGGGGTTCACCACATTTCGAACATTTTGGTTTATTTGAACAAATAATTTGAAGTATGTCCAAACAAAAGGCAACGAGTACAATACATTAGCCTAGGATAATAAAACCTCACACTGTATGTAACATTGTCAATTGAAACAAAATCGGGAATCACAGAGCCCGCAAAAGTAATTTTCATACAATCGGAATGGACATAATTTGAATTACTACAGTAAATGATAATTTGGATAATCTAGGGTTTCGTTCTACTTCGTCGTAAGAGCTACTATTCGTCGTATCAAACTTAAAATGTTCCACTACGGCGGATATTCCAACTTACCTGCAACATTCATTTATTTTCTAAATGTAATTTTGTGAAAGCTTTTATGATTCGTCCACCTGTACACCAAAAATGCAATGAAACTAATGTATTTCGATAAATAACTTCAGTTCAATTATCCACTTTACACCTTTTCACCGAAATCGGATGGACGAACACGATTTGAGAGAAATGCTTAGAGATCGACATCAGTCACATCACTTTCCAACACAAGTTTCTTCCTGCCCCCGTGGGTGACTTACTTCCCCGGGCACTTATTTTCACTATGGAAAACCTTCGTACTTCTTCACTGAAGGATCTCAATCCAATCACACGCCGTAGAACTTCAATAAATCACCAAATTTTACGAAATTTCCTCAACCGCCGCGTATAATTGAGAATGTAAACAAAGTTCTATCCGTCGTACTGAGGAAAAAAGCTTGTGCGCATCAATGTGTGCGCGACGCTCGACGTACGGTTATACGGTTCCTTTGATTGTGTTGTTTTCGCTGTACTGTGAGCAAATGCCATAATTGTACGGTCAAAAGGAATTGTGTTCATATGTTTGGGCTGAATTTTGATGACGAACAATTAATTTTAAAGGAAATTAGTATATTCCAACATGCTGAAGGAATGGAGGGAGATGCCCGTAGTTCTATATAATCTAGTGAAACATTTTATTATAGCGTTGATATATTGTGTTTTAACCACTCAATACATCACAGTGAGCCGTAAGTTGTGAGACGAATCTGGAAACTGATTGCGACGGAGTTGAAAACGATACGACGGATTGAGAGTGCGATAAGATGCATTATCTTTGCATTATTTCCAAAAACAGATTAAGATTTATCAAAATGTTATTGTACAATGCTAAAGCCGTTTTGAGAAAGAATTGTTTGGCATCGGTTTGTATCAGCATCATTCACTGCAATACTGGGAAAATTGCAGTTCTCACTGATCAATGCTCAATACGATGGATACTAGCACATCACCCTATTACAATCTAAAAATTTCACAGGTGAAATTGATTTATTTTCAAAAATTCCTAAACCATAATTAATAACATCATTACAACTCAAAAATTCGTCATAAATGACACCACTAATTTCGCATGAGTCGCATGGTGCGTACACTCGATATAAATTTGAAAATAAGTTAGATTCAAGAAGAGCGTTTGCATCTCAACGAGAACCAAAAACTACTCTTAACTTATCCAAAGATATTTTTTTGATTTCTTTAACAGATTTGTATTGTTTATACACCTCTGAAGAAATCAACAAAACATTTATAGGGTTGTCCTTTTTTCGAAAATAAACTGGATAAGGACCAAGAAAACTGGCAGGAAACAGCTTAACTCGAAAAGGTTTGGATGCTGACTCAAGGGGAGCAGAAATATCCGGTTTCCATAATTGGAAACAACGGGGAATACTAATCAACAAAAAATCTAATTAAAACTACAAATGAAGAAAATTGAAAAAATAAATAACATACAAGTTGTACTCAGCTCAATCCAAATACTTCAAAGTTTCTCTTCTTGAAAGTCAACTTCGAAATCGATCAAAACGCATTTCAGAAACTGGATCGCTTCTAAAGCCAAAAGTTCTCTTAAACAGCTTGTCAGCCACCAGCAGTTCGAAAAAGACGTCCTCAGTCACAAAGTTCACAACAATCCTCCTCAGTGAAAAACACAGCACACACTTCAATGAAACCTTCTCCCTCCAAACGCTTACAGAAATCCAAGACGAAACGTCTTTCGTCAACACCAAAGCACTCACGAACTTCAATTCTTAAGCAACCACGGACAAATGTTCTCCTCCTGAAAAATGAGAACAAATGTCAGACGTTAAAAAACACGTCTTGTTAATTCAAGGCCTACTACAGCAATAGAGAGAGAGAGAGAGAGCGCTTCAAAGTTCATTGCTGATAAAGCTTTGAAGCATACTTACGGAATGCTGCAATGTATTGCAAAATACTATGGGAAATTCAAGACTTATCTTCAGCAGTTTCTGCTGAAGGATTATTTTTTGTTCCTTTATCTCATGACATTATTTCAAGAATCTTTGAAAATATACTAGTGACATCGCGCAAAAGACTTTGGAGCCCAAATTAGAGTATTTTTTGGTGGAATCTCCAAAAGCATTTTTGTAGGATTTTACACATATATCTGAAATCTTTCAATTATTATGAGTCACAGGTTCCATTTTATCAATTTTTTCGGAGAAATTTCTCAGTATCGTATTTCTAGATGAGTTTTAGGAGGAATTCATGAAGTTATTGAAGTTAGAATCATAGAATAATTATCACAACGCATTTTGGAAAGTATACAAGAGATTTTGTAACGTAACATGAAGGTTATGGAATTTCTCGTATTCTTATTAGATGTAAAGAGATGTATTTTAGCTGAGGTTGAACTCGAGAAAGAATGCTTGAAAAAATCATTTGAAGAATATGCCGTAAGTTGAATTCCTAGACGGATACTAGGAGAAATACTTAAGAAACTGTATTATGTTTCTATGTTGTTTTTTTTCAGAAGTACTAAAAAGCTTCATGAGTAATTTACTTATGTTGAACAAGAAAATTTTCTGGATTTATAGATGATTTTTTGTAAAATTTCATAGAAGATTGCAGGATGATTTCTTAGAAAAACATCTGAGAAAATACCTGGCATAATCGTTGGGGACTTTTAAACAACTTTTTACGTTTCCTAAAAAAAGACGAATTCATCGTTCATCGTTTTTAGTAAATGACTGATTCACAGTTGAATTCCAAGATTCTCGAAAAAATTTATCATGATCCATTTTTTATAAATATGACTGCTGCAGATATTTTTTGCCAATGTGGCCAACACGAATAAAACATTCACTGATCAGGTAAAGTACGTCGGAGTCATACTAGAATTCCAACATACATGGAGACGTCTTGAATGTGACGTGAGAGTTTGCATGACGTTCTGCCAATGTCTGCAAACTACTTTGGGCTGTTTCCATATAGACTGGCGGCCAAGCATATGTTAACCATCTCACGTCATATTCATGAGTTTTGTGATTCAAATTTGATGTTTTATTAAAAAAAAACAAGTTTTCGAGACAATCTTTTAAATAGAACCTAGAGCGAAATAATGAGTTTTGTTACTAATTACACATATGGGCCACTTATGTGATAACCGTTGCGGAAAGCATTATTAATATAAGAACATACATAGCAGTGAGAATATAAGTTATTTTGTGATATTCAATTATTCTTTGAAATAATCTTTATCTATATTGAAGTATTTTTTTTTAAATATTGAAGAAAGCCAAAAAGCACTATGACAAAAAAGTACAAATACTTTCAGCTAAATTCTTCAGAATCATTATTTACATATTTGGGTATCCTTGGAAATAAATTATAGCCTGGGACAACTTGGGACAAAAAAGTATGTGTGAAATTTCGATTAAAATTGAATATATTTTTCTCAGTGTAGTCTCCACCCAAACGTAAGTACGAAATTTTATTTCATTCATTATTATAATATAGCTTTTTAATTAAGCTTCCGAACAGTGATACAGATTTGAATAAAATATTACGATTATGCAAAATACTTCATGCAACGTATACCTTGTGTTTGCACTGAAGTCTTTATTTTTTCCTAAAAACTTTAATTTTGACATAGAGGAGATGAACCAGCCTATGACTGAAATTCTCGATAATAAAGATAATAATAATAACTTTGACATACTGTATCAATAAAACTACTAAAGATCTTGCTCTGATATTTCAGGAATATTATAACAGAAGTGTTTACTATGGCATGATGTACAAGAAAAACCCATCGGAATAAATCATTTTTTCGATTATTGGCCACCTGATCGCCCATAGTGCGAATCTTTGATAGAACTTGGGGTTTGGATTTTGTTGTAGGCTGTTGTTCGACCAATACTGTCCTATGAATGAATTATGCAGTGACGAAAGGGTGAAGTCAGAGCAATCCAATCAAAAGTGAATCTTCGCCAAAAGATGTGTCTGACTGGACCATATTTAATTATAAAACTTTGTATAGTTGGATATGTAACTAGCAGGTTTTTGCGCAACTATGATTCACAGTGCTTTTCCATCTCTATTAACGCCATGCGCAACCCTGGCCAAGTCCGTTTCTGGACCAACGGCTTTACTTCCCTTATGAAAGGGAAGTCATCACTTGAATTCTAACGCCATAAGTGACTATCTCGGAAATGGGATTCGATCACAGCTACTAAGTAATATCCTCTCATGCATTATTTTTCACCTTATCAAGTAAGATTATGTAACAGGCTCAATTATGGTACTGGCACACATCTCTCAATTCACGGGGAACGTGTTTCTGGAGCCTCGTACCTGTATACTTGATGGTATTTCTACATAGCTGTGTAGCTATTACTATGGAAAATCGATCCCCTGCTCATTAAACTTATCAACTTTAACTTTGCTGAGAGCACGTTACGAACATAATATAAGTTAGAATCCAATCACAAGATTGAACCGAAGAACTATTCATACACATAGTTATTCGTAGATTTTGAAATTTGTATGAAGACTAAGACTTTGATTACTTCCCTTCCTCTCGTACGTGGTTAATGAAAGATATTTAGGATAAGTTCTCTATTGACGTCATTGTTACGTTTATTACGACTAGAACAATTTTGGCCCATATGCTCCGAAAGCTAATGGGGCTAAACCTGCATGCGGATATCACACAAAATCATTTTTTATTTCCCTCGAATTGTAAATGTTTTTGACGTACGTGACAACGATTTAGTATGGAAAGCTTCGCCTTACAGTGTTGTCCCCAGCAAGTCTGCCTGCGCCGGCAATATGGTGTAAGCTCTCTATCCTAGTACCCGCATGCATAGAAGCATAATGATGTTGAAGTTGTCATCTTCTTTTCCAAGCACGACTGACTGCGAAAAGAGTAATGTCGCACAGCATCATCATCAGGACACAGTCAGTGCCGTGTTCATCGTCTTCGCCGGCGCGCATATTCCATCTGAAATTCAAATTGACTACTCTGTTTCATCCGTGCAGTCCGTGACAAATGCCTTGCAGTTGGGAAAGAGTTGAATATTTTTTGTGTGGGATCTCCATACATGGTTACAACGGGAGATATGTATAAACAGATTTTTAGGAATGTCTCTTACGTCGTACCAAAATAGGCACTGAGATTGAAGTTATTTTTAGCACCGTCCACCGGTTGTGTTAGGGGTTGAATGGGGAGATTATGACTCTTTAAAATGATACTACAAACATTTGGTAAATGATATCCCGACTAGACGAAAGTAAAAACAGCTATCACAAAATGTGTTAAATGGATAAACGTTGTTTCAATTTTTTGTAGCTGTTGTCTACATTCTGGCGGATTAATATTGAACTGATTTAGTGGCCACATATTCGCTCAGAAGTATTTTATCTAAGATGAACCAAGAAAATTGATTCCGATCACCGTGTCTTGATAATCTACATCAAGAAAGCGAATGGGTAGCGGCCTAATCTTCTTCCTAGCACTACTTCCACATATAGCTTCTCGGTTTTTCTCAGCAATATCCCTTTCGGGACGAAGCAGCACAATTGTGCTGGACATATTTTTTTTAAATGACTCGTACAGAGTCGGATTCACATATAGTGTCTATCCGCCTTCAAATCATTCATAGGCAATGAGTTACACTAACACCTCATGAAGTGCACAATTCATTCTGAAGCGTTACCACTTTTTTTTAAGGCACTCCGTGCTCGTGGCCACTACTGTGCCGGAATCAGTTTATCTATATCTTCCTTACCGATACAGTTCTATTTTTAACTAATCTATATTTACATCTGCTTTCACTCTCTTCTGCTCTTTTTGCTCTCACACCGAGCAGGTAGGAGAGTGCTCTGCTGTTGGTCCATTCGATTTCCATAAGCCATAGTCCATTTTGCTCTTGCGGTGGTTCGTTTTGCCGTGTTCCTGAGTCGTTTAAGGCTAGCTGCCTGCGAAGTGAGTCAGTTTGTCTCAGTCACCATCTGATACTGACGGAGGATGGATGTGCTCTCCTAAGCACGGTCCTCCGTGCGGCGTCTTCTGGTGGCTGGACGGGTTATTTTTTGGAGGGGCTGGGAATTGAATCCATGACCTTCCGCTTATGAAGCGAAAGCGTAACCTCAAGGCTACGGACCCCCCTACACGCGTTACCACTTAGCACGAGAAAAATGATTATAAAGGTGAAAAATCGTCCGTCTCGAAAGGGGTAACCACAGTCATTAGCCGAGTGCCTCCTTTGTCCATAGACCATTTTTACATTTGTATATCGTATGGCAAACACGGCATATTCTATGTCCAGGAAAGTCAAGCAATTCAAAAAAAAAAAAAAAAACACGACTGGATGGGATTCAAAGTTGCCGCCCTCAGCATGCTTTTATTGAATAGCTGCTCGTTCACCACTACAGATTTTTAGGCCTTATAAGACCTGTATGGCGAGACTGAATCTAAAAAAGTACTCTTTATTTATTAGAATACGGGTTGGTATGTGGACGCCGCAGTAGGCCGTCCCTTATTTTTCGAAAATGCGAAATGTTATAAGTTCGTCATTGTAAAGTGCTCGTTTTGGTAAGAAAAAAATCAGGTAAAAATTTGAAGTCCGTACGTGGACGCTAAGTGGTCCTCCAACGACCCTGTAGGTATTAGATGTAGTTGACCCCGTGCGCAAATTCGAGCTCGCTGCTCTAGTGCACGCAGCATGAGTACGAAAAGCCACCAGTAACAAACTGTCCAGCGCGCATTGATAACTAGCATAGAAGTTTATTTTCTTTGGGATGAATCAAATATTACGTAACGCAAAATTTTCCAATTTTAGACCCTCTCCCCCCATGTAACAGCTTTTGTATGAAAAAAAAAAAAAAATTGTGTGGACCGTAACACTACGGAAGACCCCCTCCTCCCCCTGTTGCGTTACGTAATATTTGAACGATCCCTTTGTAGTTCTGAATTTTATGTCAGCGTACAGTGTTATGAACATATCCACAGTATAAAATATTATATTACTAAAAATTCTACGCTGATTATCAATTTGTTACTAGTGGCTTTTCGTACTCATGCTACGTGCACTAGAGCAGCGAGCTCGAATTTGCGCACGGGGTCAACTACACCTAATACTTTCAGGGCCGTTGGGGGACCACTTAGCGTCCACGTACGGACTTCAAATTTTTACCTGATTTTTTTCATACCAAAACGAGCACTTTACAATGACGAACTTATAACATTTCGCATTTTCGAAAAATAAGGGACGGCCTACGCCGCAGTCCCTAAAGCCATTGGTGAAATGTGTGCTTTTCTTCTTATTTTTTCTCCCTCCTTTGCCTTTCATAAATATGTATTACTTATCGCTTTAAAGTGTACCTACCACCCGCCTGCAACTTGTATGCAAGATTGCTCGCAAAGCATTATAGGGTGTCCGCAAATTATCCATACAAACTTTGAAGACATGGCTCTATACAATCAAGCATAATAAATTCAATATTCTTGCATGGTTTTAAACATTGGCTTATTATATCCTTAAGAAGTAAGTTTGACACATTTCCGATTTCAAATAATTGCAAAACCAACCCAAATGTATTGAGATGTCTTGAAGGGAGCTGTTTTCCGAGCTTTATGACGGAAGAGAAATGTCCATAGAACTCACTGGATTTGAACCGTACAATTTTCTATTGCCAGTCTAACTTGAAGCCACTAATCTGTAGATTACTTCAAATCATAATAGGACATTTGGATTCATCTATTTTAGGTTTCAGGGATAACACATCTCCAGTATGACTAGCGGCCCTCAGGAAAAACGTCTCCGAAAAAATTGAATTTGCCTATCTCAGTAACAAGCAATCATTTCGAAATATTTTAAAGTTGTATTTGGTGTTTACATATAGATGTATTATAAAAGGTACATGGACATTGATTCTTCATTGTTTTCAATGCGAGATCATCTTTCCAATATTTTGCTGTTCGGATAGTTTGCGGACACCCTGTACAGATAGAGTGACAATATAGAGCAGTGATCCTCAGGCCTGTTTTTTCAACCATTTTTATTTCTGATAATATAAAGTTCTCGTAACAATTCAGTTTCTTGTTCTTGATAACTTTGGCAGTAGAACAGCGTCCCAAAGAGAAACTTTACAGAGCTTATCAGATTTGAGAGATACAGACCTCACGTGCGGCCCGCGGGCCGCCCTTTCCTCTAAACTATAAGACTGAGAATCGTCTTCCAGCAGAAAAATATAACATTTCCCTCCACAGATTCAAAATCCCCGAAAAAAAAAACAAAACTATTATTCACCCAATAGTTACAGTAATCGCTATTTTTCATTAGAATCGACTTTCGATGTCATTATTTTTGATATCTATGTCGATAAATACCTTATCAAACTGTTGGCTGATGATCCGGAAGCTTCCCGCCTTGAGTGAGCAATCTTCCGGACCATTCAAACTTCGGCGGCAGAAAAAGATCACGCACGACATCTATTCTATTTGAACTCAGTAGAACCTTGTAACGTTCGACGGTTGCGGGAGAAGACAAAAATGAATCGGGTGGTCACGGTGGTCAACATTCTGCAGTAGAGGAGGAACCCTGGAAGGTACTAACGACAAAAAAAAAACTCGAATTCATATCCTTCCTTTATTTATCCTTTGGTAAAGAATTTGCGGATTTGCTGTTACACCCGGTACTATATCAGACCGGACATTATAAATCAGCCACTCTTCCGTCTCAATCCCGAACGGAAACCGCTCCCATCAGCGAAATTACCGAAATCTTCTGGCTTCGCGTTCGAATTCCAGCAGCGTCAGGATATCACCTTCGTGAGCCAGGTTATTGGCGTTGCGGATAATCCGACAGTTCTGCTCGCTGAAAATTGCACCTTCGCCTGGTCCACTGACCCTGAGAACCGGTGCGGCCGAGGACATTGATAACTTGAGCCAAAACGACAGACTTATCCATGATTTTGTTTAATTTTTTTTTGCACATATGTGGCAACTGGTAAAACAACATGGTGAAAAAGGATGATCACGATCTTGTGAAATGAAATGTCCATATGATGAAAGAAAACATAAACAAAGATCATTTGTCATACCAGCTAATCAAAAATTCACCACAACGCACAGTGGGACGAAATCAAAAAAAGTGGGACATGTGTGTTTGTGCTGAAACTATGGGTTTTATCGTTTCGACATGTTCTACAAAGTTTCACCATTTTTTGAGTACCTAATTTAGACACTGAAAAAAAATTCACTTGAAGTGATATACACTGAGAAAATAAATTAACTTTTTTATTTATTGTCAAAATTGAAAACTGTCTAAGGAGGTATTGTAGGCGACATCATTTCATGAAAGTTTGTCGAAGACGGAAAAGCTCTATCTCTTACACTGACGAAGTTAGGGGGTAAAAACGATGGGTACCCCCTTAAAACTCATATTTTCTCCATAACTTCTAAATTTGAATTTCTACCTTTTTACAATGTTCTACAATGTTTAAGGTGCTGTAAAAATACACATTTTTGCCAAAGACACTAAGCGCTAGCTCTTCACGTTGAAGATTTACGAACGATTTTATGATTTTTTCACATCAAATTTAAGTGTGCATATCTTGTAAAGTTGCAAGTAGTAGCAGCTAATTCTAGCATCATGCTGTTCCTCAACCTATTCCCTTTTTATATATGTGCGAATAATTGCGGGGTCAAGCGGGGCTCATCGCACTTTGTTTAATTGAAAATTGTATTTCCTATAATTAAATATATATTTTTTGTAGTTTTTATTTATGTGGTATAGATTTTAAGTTTTGTTATCATTTTGCTATGGAATTTTTAATGTTTGCCCATTTTAAACGATGATAAATTGTTATTGTTCACGCCGAACGTGAACTTTATTTGAAATATTTTGGCCATTAACATGCTATGCACGCACCCATAGTGCAAATAGCAATCCATACTACTGTGAACGATGTTGCTATCCATCTCTTCGTGACCGTTTGTATGTTATTGTTCATGCAGTATAAACAGCGCCAAACCAACAGCAACTACAGTAGAACGACTTTCAATCCGGCATGTTTCCACGATGATTCTAAACAAATCCTGCTTAGCCTATATTTTTCATCTATACTGTAAGCTGCTCACATCTAGCCACACGTATAGAGAATATACGGTAGAGTGAAACAGCACACTCCCCCCCTCCCTCTACTACAACTCTGTAGTCTTGCTCGCTACAGTACCAACAGAATAGAGCACAATCGTACATCACTCGACAGTTATTAGTTGACCGCCGATCTCTACGGTCCAGCGGCTCATTTAAGTCGTGCCCGCGCGCGATCGATTAGCAAGGCCTTCCCAGCCCACAGACCGGGAGTGATGCAACCATGTAAATTGTAATTAGTGTACATAACCGTTTTTACAAATAAATGTTGAACTATTGTGAAACTATTGTGCAACATTGAAGAATAAGTGTCACTAATTTCCCTTCTTGGGATTGTATCCCCGGCCCAGAGCTCGACCACACAACTACGGCGTCAACAGTTATGTTTTACAGTTTTTGTCAAAATTTGAACAGTTATTTTTTTTAAGTAATGTTTATTTTTCCGTGTATCTGACAGCATTTTTATAAGTTTATCAAAGTGCTAAATACCGCTATAAGATTATAATCAACTGTTCAACTGATTCAACTGTACAATTTGATTGTATACACTACAACCTTAGTTATAAAAAATAATTGAATTGCACTCCTGATTGATGATTGATGATAGCATTCTATACACTTGAAAAAATTTAGTAATTTTCACGGAAACAACAACTTTTCCTCTACAGCCATGTCAAATTGAAACTTGAACAGTAAAGATTATAAATTTGCCGTTCGTAAAATGGATCAAGAGTTAAATATCGTAACGAAACATAAAAAAAATTAACATATAGAAAAAAAAAACAATAATTAAAATTTAGAAAACATACATTTATTTATAGGAAATACAATTTTCAATTAAACAAACTGCGATGAGCCCCGCTTGACCCCGCAACTATTCGTACATATATCTAAAGGGTATAGGTTGAGGAACAGCATGATGATAAAATTAGCTGCTACTACTTGCAACTTTACAAGATATGCACACTTAAATTTGATGTGAAAAAATCAGAAAATCTTTCGTAAATCTTCAACGTGAAGAGCTAGCGCTTTAGTGTCTTTGGCAAAAATGTGTATTTTTACAGCACCTTAAACATTGTAGAACATTGTAAAAATGTAGAAATTCAAATTTAGAAGTTATGGAGAAAATATGAGTTTTAAGGGGGTACCCATCGTTTTTACCCCTTAACTTCGTCAGTGTAGGAGATAGAGCTTTTCCGTCTTCGACAAACTTTCATGAAATGATGTCGCCTACAATACCTCCTTAGACAGTTTTCAATTTTGACAATAAATAAAAAAGTTAATTTTTTATCTCAGTGTATATCACTTCAAGTGATTTTTTTTTAGTGTCTAAATTAAGTACTCAAAAAATGGTGAAACTTTGTAGAACATGTCGAAACGCTAAAACCCATAGTTTCAGCACAAACACACATGTCCCACTTTTTTTGATTTCGTCCCACTGTGCAACGTGATGGCAAAATCATAATGGATAAAAGGGTCTCCGTTTTTTCGGGGTGAATTTAATTCTAGGGGACCGAGGGGTGAAGTAACGTGCCGCCAGTTTTCCATTGTTTTTCAATTGTTAGAGGATCCAAAACATATCGGTTCCTTAGGAAAGTTTGTTCAGTAAGTTGACAGAAAGCATCTAAGCCAATAAAAAATTTCACGGAAATGGTCTATTCGCAGCCTTTGTGAAAGGTGCCTCAGAGCCAGGAGGCGAATGCAAAGGTCTAAAACCGAAATCGAGAGATAAGAACGGAGAGAAGAACTACGAATAGCATAAGCCACGTTAAAGAAAGAAATAAAGCTGAGCAAGAAGACTTGCTTCAAGGAGCTGTGCTGTGATGCTGATGCAAACCCATGGGGAGACGTTTACAAAATTGCGATGGCTAAAATCAAAGGACCAGCAGTACCCGCTGAAACATGCCCAGAGAAGTTGAAGATTATCGTCGACGAATTGTTCCTACAACACGAGCCGACGGTATGGCCTGCGACTCCGTACAGCCAGGAAGACGAGGACATGGTAAACATTACCAATGAAGAGCTCTTAGTGGCGGCCAAGGAATTGAAAGCGAAAAAAGCGCCCGGCCTGGATGATATCGCCAACGAGGCGTTGAGAGCAGCTTTAGAAGATAACTCAGATATGTTCAGAACATCACTGCAGATCTGCTTAGAGTAAGGGCATTTCCCGTACCACTGGAAAAGGCAAAAACTACTGCTACCAAAACCGGGTAAGCCCCCGGTGAACCAGGGTCGTTCTGACCGATATGCTTGAGGCTAGGTAGACTCGGTAAGCTACTAGAGAGGATCATGCTTAATAGGCTGACGACATTCACAGAAGACGAAAAAGGTCTGTGGACGATGCAGTTCGGATTTCGGAGAGGGAAGTCAACGATATTGGCCATGCAATAAAAAGGGTAGTGGACACAGCCGACAAAGCAAGGACGACAAAACGACGAGGCAATCGTTTTTGTGTAGTCGTTACGATCGATGTGAAGAATGCATTTAACAGCGCAAGCTGGGAAGCCATTGCTGCAGCGCTGCACAAGATGAAGGTTCCTGACAATTTGTGCAGGATTCTTGGAAGTTATTTTTACAATCGAACACTGAGCTACAATGCTAGTGAAGGACAGAAGAATATTGTGATAAATGCTGGCGTGCCCAAGGGCTCCATTTTGGGTCCACCGTTGTGGAACGCAATGTACAACGGAGTGCCTACCTGAAGCTACCAAGAGGCGTCGAAATCGTAGGATTTGCTGATGGTGGTTGGCGAATCACTGGAAAGAGTGGAGATGCATGCCACAGAGGCAGTGGATATTGTTGAAAACTTGATGCGGGTGAAGAAGTTGACCATTGCTCACCAGAAAACTAAATTAGTGCTCATCAGCAACTGTAAAATGGTTCAGAAGGCTGAAATTACAGTTGGTGAGCACGCCATAGCTTAAACACGTGAACTGAAACTCTCGACGTGGGGACGGACCTGGGTTAATAAAGTCAAAACCAAACCAACTCTCGACGTAATGATCGATGATCGGCTCAACTTTAATAGCCATGTGGATTATGCCTGCGAGAAGGCAGCGAAGGTGATTACGGCACTGTCCAGGATCATGTCGAACGATTCGCAAATAAGCAGTAGCAAGAGAAGGTTATTGGCTAGCGTTTCCTTATTTATCGTTAGATACGCTGGTCCAGCGTGGATAGCTGCGCTGAAGACAAAAAGGAATCGAGTTTGGCTTGCCAGTAAGTTCAGGCTGATGGTATCGAGTGCCTACCGCACCATATCGTCGGAGCCGGTATGTGTCATAGCCGACACATACCCTATCGGCTACGTTTTGGAAAAGGATTGTGAGTGCTACGAGGCAAGTGGCATTAAAGCAGTTCGGAAGACTGCAAGATCCGACATTATGAGGAAGTAACAGCAAGAGTGGGATGGCGCTACGAATGGAAGGTGCATCTATCGTCTTATCCCAAACCTGTCGAAACGGGTGACCAGGACACTCGAAGAAGTCAGGTTCCATATGACGCAGTTCTTATCAGAATACGGCTGTTTCAAAAAGTACCTTCATATGTTCGGCCACGTTGGATAACTCTGTCCAGAGTGCGGCAACGTAGAGGAAACGCCGGAACACGTAATTTTCAAGTGCTCACGCTTCGATACGGAGCGTAGAGAGATGAAAACTGTCAGTGTTGAAGACGTCCGAGTGAGCAACATCGTGGACAAAATGTATAGTGACGAAAATATCTGGTATAGTCTGGAATGCGGTGAAGATAATGTCGTTTCTCCAGCGGAAATGGAGAGCAGCAAACGAGTTAGATAGATCCGCTACCGGGGGTTATCCCAGTAGAGCGTGGAAAGTTCGGAGGCTAACTGGCACACGCTCGGTTTCACAGTGAATTCCTTCGGAATAAGGCAGACTCACCGACGAGGACTGCCGGAATAGAACACGATAAACGTGAGAGCCAACGGGCTCTGTATGACAATCAAGTGGAGAGACAATCCTATTCGCGTGTTAACACTGGAGCACGACATGACTGGCTGTCGATTTTCGGACGATTTTCCAACGGCGTGGAACTGTTGGTCGGAATAGGATCTGTTTCTGTTCGGGATGAACCACTGCGACCAGTGTTCTTTGATCTTTTGTGGTATACCCGTGTCCTTTGTTTAGTGCATGTCGTTCTACTCCATTACTATTGAGAAATAATGAAGTAGTCGTTTTTTATACAAATATCATTCTTTACCATTTTGCATAGAGCCTCTTTAGAAAAAGATACCGCTATTTATACCTTTTGGAGAAAACAGTTTGTCACCATTAAACTCTCAAAAGCGCGCCCCTTAATCAGGTTCGACCACTAAGCTGGTTGAATGATACTGATTTTGACCATGCATCGGTACTCTAGCGTATCAAATTATTGCTTCTACTTAGGGAGCCGGATCCTATTCTTGGCACTTTTGATTCACTTCGGCAGTGGGGTTTTTTGAAAGCTACTGAGCTCATATTTAGCCACAATGTGCGTCGTATCGAAGTGCTTCTTATTGCAAGGTTTCAGACAATTCAGTCGAGACAAACCCCCCATGTCAAAGTGAATCATGGAAGTGCCTAAGTAGCTCTGCACCCTATAAGGTTCAAAGTCGTTTTTTGAAACTGTGAACAGGTTTCATCGCATGAGACATTTAGATTTTTTGAAACAAAAACCTAATCTTAGAAGTTAAGAGGTCTGCTAGTCCACTGATTCGGAATCGTTTTCCTCCTAGATATCGAAAGATAAACTCTTGAACTTGGAAATAAATTGTTTCATGCGTTGAAACCAACCTCAGATGCTGATTGAGCCATTTTTCCACTTCGACCTCCTCATCATCTAGGACAAATAGGTGGGTCTTAATGGCTTGTTACTCTCTTATACTCTTCCGACCGTAACTTATAAGTATTCACAAGAACAGATACAGCAAGAGTACAATTTGGTAGATCTTACGTCGTAACGCACCTCGAAAAGGTGATCTACCCGCGTTACGGGTCGGAGTAGGATAGATTCGCCGCCGGGGATTATCTGAGTAGAGTCGAAAATTTCGAGAGCTAAATGGCTCACGGTCGGTGTTGGGGTAAATTTCTTCGTTGAGAACCAATTGGTTCCAAGATGGGTCGCTGAATGGCGACAGTTGAATAAAGTTGGTTATGCTAACAGGATCGCTGAATGGCGAAAGTATAGCATATAATCAATAATACTAACAGGAGCCAAAGGGCTTAGCATCATGGGCAAATTGCTTAAGATGGGTCGCTGAATGGCGGAAAACAAGAGAATTACTAGCTACTAACAAGAGCCAAAGGGCTTAGCATGACAATGATAGAATACATCGAAACCTAACGAAGCGGTGCAAACAGCACATAACACCTCTCATTCGAAGTAATACTGCAAGGTGGTGCCGGAGGGGAAGTCAGGTGAAAGGGATCCTATGCGAGTTTTTTTAGTGGGTAGGCACCAAAGTGAATCCCACACAGCGCCAACCAAATCTGTACATGACCAATACACACAACAGGCCAGTCTTTGGAAGATTTTTGAACTCCTAGTTGCATGTAAAAAAAATCATCGCCTGTCGTCGATTGCTTTTATATATAGGGTGACCCGATATACACGGTATACCCGGTATAATACTTTTTTACAATCATTTAAATCTTGCACTTCAACAAGGCAGCGTCCATTTATTACGTAACGCTAAAATTGGAATTTTGCGACCCCCTCCCCCCTCCATAACGCTTTTTGTATGGAAAATTTCACATTTTTGTATGAGTCGTAACGCTTGAGCATACTCCCCCCCTCCCCCTAGAGCGTTACGTAATTTGTGGATGCCGTCCAAGAGCCTGAGCAGTTTGCCTCAAAACTTCAGTATAATATGCACCAAAACAAACGGATAGTACGCCCCATGACAAATGCTTTGGCCATCACGCCATAGCCTGGCGTATCATCGGTCTTGGGCGATACTTCTCCAGTTGCCCCGGACGTTTAGAGATCAGCCAGCGAATTCATGGTATTCCACGAAGTCACCTACCTGGTGGAAACCTGGTTCCATGCTGAATATTATTTTCGCAATTCTTTCTTCCGAAATTCGACCCTGTGATGATAGTGCCGTTTCTCTGCACGCCTGATATCCTAATAACATTCTCGACTGCAATGTTGAACAGTAAAATCGAAAGTGCGTCTCCCTGCTTCAATCCGTCTAACTTCACAAACGACATCCAGCGTAGCACGTTCAGCCTAATTAGTTTTGCCCGATAACCATGTTCAGACATTATCTGTCACAGCTCGTTTCTTTTCACTGAATCGTACGCTACCTTGAAATCAATAAACGGATGGTGAGACTGCAAGTTATACTTCCGGATGTAACAATCAAGCTTTTGTATGGGGTAACTTAGAGAAAATTTCTTTAATGACGTTTTCGCGAATAATATCAAAAAAATATTTCTAGTTTAGTAAATTTTGATACTCGTTATTTTTGTATTTTTTACAGATATCTCGACGTTTCCAGATAGTTTGAAAAATCATTTACTGTGTGCTTTGATCGAAAATTTTGCAAACATGTATTTTGTAGATATATGAATACAGTAAGGGTGGCAAAAGCTCGACCTTAGTGGTATTATCAAAGTTTTCAGAAAAACAATACCAGTTGAAGCAAAATAAATACCATACAACAAAATGACTATAATTTTGCTGAACAAACATGTGTCGAAATATTTACCTGTTTTTAGTTATAACAGTTTCAAAATTGATTAACACAGGATCTTTTCGTAATGGAAATTTCCTTGACTTCCCTGGGCATAAAGTATCTTAAAACTTGCCACACAATATACGAATGCGAAAATGGCAAATTTGGCAAAAAAAAAACTCTCAGTTAATAACTGTGGAAGCTTCTGTCAGCCCATTTTGATGAATTCTGCTGCAATCTTCTCCGATGCTTCATTGTTATTAAGCTGTTTTTGAGAAGTTCTTGATGTTTCAGTTAGATTTTTAGGATCAAAAACTACAGTGTGGTTTCTGCTCACAAAAACTGTATTTTTGCACTACCTCTCAAAACATATCCAAATGTCGTATGCAAAAAGTTCTTGAGCTGTTGAAAAGCATCTCTAACTTCCTCGGAGTTCTGGTTGGTTTGCATTACTGAGGTAGTTATATCCTCCGTTGTCTTAATCCTTATTCCATGCGCTCTAAGCACGATCCAGGTGCTCAAAGAAGTGCTGCTTCCACTTTCGATCACATCGTAAAAAACAATCAACCGTTCCGTTGCTTTTGTATTTTGAACAATACGGGTTTAAAAAATATCGCTTATTGGGAGGTTAAGGCAAAGTAGGCCGTCATTGAAATTAATCGCTAACATGCATAAACTATGCTGATACTTTTTTGAGCTGTGTCAGTGCAAAACCAACTGATTTTCTTTGATTCGAAATCGTAAGATGAATTAGCAACAATCATCAACGACGCGTACAAATTTCAATGACGGCCTACTTCGCCTTAAGGCGAAGTCATTGAAATTTGTACTGGGCATCGATGATTGTGGCTTGTTTGGCCATCTTTGGATTCCCAGATGTGTCACCTTAACGTCATAAGAGATCATCTTGGGATGGGATTCGATCCCGAGTTCTTGGCGTGAAAGGTGTGTGTTCTACCCACTAGTGCACCAGTTCCGTGTCCATTTTTAAATAATCATTTGGCCATGGGTACTGAATTGATATAGATTAAGCTTTGTAAAGTGTAAACAGTTTTCCCAAATTACGTTTTAATTTGATCATTTGATTGAACCAGGATACACTAAAGCAAAAAAAAAAAAAACTTGTTCCATTCGATTCCATCCATAATGTGCAGTTGCTCTCCACAAGCTTTTAAAAACTTTGAAAGCGAGCAGTTACCGAAAAAGATTTATTGGCATTCCGTGTTTGTTTTTCTGCAGTCCTAAATTCTCTTTCATACGTTCTGTTTGTTTCCTACATTTCTTCCGAAACTCTTTTATCAATTGGCAACATCAGAGGCCTTGAGGATAGCAAATAGCATTACAATTGTGTGAATATGGGCCCTAAACTATATGTACCATACTATTTACGTGCGATGTCAAGAGAACAATACCAATGTGAGAATCTATTTCCCCCAATGCAGTTATTTTTTTTCCTCCATTCGACGACGTATTCGTAGCGGGGGCGTTTTTCTTTTTGTTTTCGTCGTGTACTTTTCATGGGCGCTAAAAAGCTGGATTGAAAAAGTTGTCAAAAAAAGAGCTTTCATCCCTGGTTGTCACTGTTTGTATACAGGGCAGAGAGGAGACGTTCTGTAGAACCTGCTATCGTAAACATTTTGAATAGGCTTAGGATAAAACAAAAACCTCCCTATCTGAAGAGGGAAAAAATAACGATTTTTTTCGGGGATTGTGCTGAGTTATATGCGACAAAAACAACACTATTCAAATGATTTATGTCTACACAGCCAGCGCAGGGGAACAGTGCCACTGTGGAACTAGTTGAGTCTGTTCTGCCTGGATTAGTCACAAAAATGAAACTGTTGCCGGCTGAATACGATCGGATACTGGTATCAATTAGAGAAATTGAATAGAATGCATAGCATAGTTTGGATTGAAATTTATGAATTGGGTTCCAAAATCTACAACACCTCTGTATAATGACTATATTGGATTGTTTTTGTACTGTGGTGGATAACAAATTAGAGGTATAAAAATTCATCATGATAACTTTCTGTGAAGAAGGTTGGTGTAAACTTTTCCATTTAAATATTGGACCCATCTCAAACTGAAAGGCATGTGTTTGAAAGTCTGCAAATCAGATAGAAATTGAAACATCTTGATACTAATTGTTCTCAGCTGAAATTTCATGTCATTTGCATTAATACAGAGATAGAAGCCTCCAAACAAGACCATTATGTATAAAAATCGGCATATTGTTACTGATTTTGCTTAAAACACTGTATAAGGCCGCCTCCAGTGTCAACAAGTGTTTGATCTGTAGATCTTGTCGTTTTCTACTGCAGGGGCGAGCGATGAACACTTTTTCGGTCAAAATGCTTTTATCGAATTATATCGTGAATTCGATTAGGCGTAAATATATCACGGATCGCATAATCATCACCTACATTGGTGATTCCCAGATCTTTACGTTTTCATTAACCCATATATTATATTATACCAATCATACATATGTACATTATAGGGCTCAAGTAACTGTAAGAATGAAAAATGTTATGTATGCTAACAGAAAACACATATCTACGAAGTTGACCATTCCGTACGTACTGCAAATAAAATCCCTTATACGACAAATGCCAACGACAATACAAAATCCACAAAATCGCTTCATAATCAATTTCCACAAGCACAAAGTGATTCCAACGCGTGCCAACCATCTCGTTTGTAATGAACTTTTCTGCCAAAATAGACCCGGAAAATAGTTCCCGGGAGCAACCCCATTCCGAATGGCACGTCCTATGAGGAATACACTTGCCAAGGGCTGTTGCTGTTATTCGCTCTGCAAACAACCAGAAGAGTAGCACAGTGCAGAGCCGTCGGAAGGAACTCATCCCCACCCACTTCCGTGCTGTGTATTCTATCCAGCATCCGTGTCTCGTATCCGGCAGGATTCGCTCTCCCCGGGCCTTCGTCGGCGTGGTGGCGATGATGCGAGAATGAAAATAAAAGTTTGCGGGCGCCACCGTGACGAATCAAATCTTAATTTGCCGACAGTTCGGCGCCAGCGGAGAGGACGACCCGCGACAGCTAGAACATAGCGCTTCAGTGCCCGGTCCCCTGCACTATGGGCCAATCAACTAAATTTCGTAAAAAAGTTAGAAAAACATATTCTTATATAGTAATAACTTTCTTTCTGGCGTTATGTCACTACTGGGACAGAACCTGCTTCTCAGTTAAGTGTTCTTATGAGCACTTCCATCGTAATGAATAACTGAGGACTTTTGAGCCCGAAAAACCCTAAACCGATGGGATTCAGACGAGTTGAAACCGAGTTAGCAAATTTTTCGTTGCTAGTGATAATGTTTATATATTAGCTGCCAACTCACACTAAAATCTCAATCAATATGCTTTTCCGTGAGAGTAAACTCATTAGAGATCTGCTTCGTAGATTTCACGCTTGAGATTTTGATGCAAAATCACTCAATCAACTCAAACCGTAAAAAATGATTCAGGCACAAAACCTGTCAAAAACTCGTAAAACCTGAAGGTTGTCGTTTACGTTAGAAAGGATTACTACAATTTTACCAGACTAATAAGAAATTATTGCCGTGTGTGAGTAAACTGTGGAAATACGAGACAATGAGTCAAAAAGGTGAGCCGACTCATCCATGATTTTTTGACAGCTAAGTTGCGCGATTTACAACTCACGCATGAAAAATCTCAAGCGTGAGTTATGAGAAATTGAGTTTTTCACAACACTGTTTGCTGCTATAGTCTCATGAAATAAGTACTCATGAGATAAGTGAAATTCATTTGAATTTGAAACACGACTTTTTCATGTATATTTGAGCTTGTATTACTTCTAAACTGATTTTTGTTCATTACTAGGTTCATTATGAATGTGATTGAAATTTGGTCGCGAAATTTTGATTTCTGGCCCATAGTGCCCTGGCACTGTACCGATCCAATGGTGTTGGGGAGAAAGAAATAACACAAATTTGTGCTGCGGGAATAGGAAGAACCTGTGGACAAATTTGTGAGATATTTCATGGTTGGGGAAAACGCCATCGAGCGAAATTAGAACGATTTTGCATTGAGACTCTGTGCTTTATTTCATTCTAATCCGACGAGGGTAGTTGGTGAAATTAGAAAAGTTTCCAATAAAAATGCGAACACTTAGGCTATGTAACGGAAAAATCAATCTGTGGAGTAGCACCGTGAAAAGTTATGACATCAAGGATGACCTGGATAATTTATGACAAGTTTGATTTCATTTTCATTCTTAAAGGAGTTTATGGCATTGTAAATCAGACTATACAGTTCCATGTTGTAAAGGATTGTAAAATTGATTTCCAAATCAATGCACTGTAACAAATCATGAAGTGAAGCCTTTAGTTTAAAAGAATCGAAATACGGTTGAGAAAGGCTATGCTTACATCATGCCAGATCATCACGGAACCTTTAGGAAAATTCACTGTCTGCAAGAGTTATCTTCTTCTTTCTGGCGTTACGTCCCAACTGGGACAAAGCCTGCTTCTCGGATTAGTGTTCTTATGAGTACTTCCACAGTTATTAACTGAGAGCTTTATTTGCCGATTGACCATTTTTGCATGTGTATATCGTGTGGCAGGTACGAAGATACTCTATGCCCTGGAAATCGAGAAAATTTCCTTTACGAATAGATCCTCGACCAGCGGGATTCGAACTCACGACCCTCAGCATGGTCATGCTGAATAGCTGCGTGTTTACCGCTACGGCTATCTGGGCCCCACTGCAAGAGTTATAATGAGAGTAAATAGTGTAGCTGTGGCGTTCTGAGTAAAAACATTGGTTATACAAAAGACGCAAAAGTTTTGACTCACGAAATGGAATGGGGTGGGCGGAAATATTTTGCCAACTAACGGATGAACAAAATCGACTGGCGCAAAGGCAAAATACCAAGATAATGGGCGGTATGAATAAAATGTAGTAATGCTGGGTTCACTACATTTTCGGTAGTAAATGCTACATATGGAACACGAGTGGAACATGTTTGTGTCATTTTACTTCACTACCTTTCGAGCATACTACAAACAACGCGTTGATATGGATACAAGTAGCATTTACTACAAAGCTACTGGTAGTTAGCTTTAGTGGTTGCTACTCATGTTTTGAGATTGTTGAATTGAATGGAATAATTAAAATGTGAGTAAAAATCATGGAAAAATAAGGTCAGCTTTGATGTTTTGAAAGATATTTTGAGATTTCCGTTAAAACTCTGAGTTTTGAGATTCACCGTAGGAATTTGGCAATTCAGGTACTTATTAAGTAATACTTAACTTTACGTGAGAATTGTGACATCCAAGATTCTCGTATTTCTTTTGGGATTCCAAAGTTTTTGAGGAAATTCTGGGATTCCGATAGACACTCTAGATTTGTTATTATTTCTAGGATTATATCAGCCTTTCTGGGATTTTTGTGGCAATATTAAAAATTCGGCATTTGATTCGGTTATTGATCTTTTATTTTTTTTGTATCTTTTTGAAAGTATTCCTAAGATTTTCGGATTTTATATCAGAATCTCAGTACACCCGATTCTGTTTTTGCACAGGAGATGCATACCGTGCAAAAAAAGTTATCAGTTCAAAATTTCAAAAACCGTGCAAAAAAGTAACGTTATTTCTCGACGTTTCATGCAAAAATAAGGTTTTTGCGAAAAATAAATACATGTATACTTTTTTTGCACAGCCGAGTAAAAAAATCCGTGCAAAAACAAAATCCGGTGCACTGGAATCCAAAAAAGTCAAGTAAATTCACAATTTTTATGTTGCTGTAATGTCAAGATCTCTTCATAGGATACAGTTTTCTAGCTAAAATTCAAAAATTCTCAAAAATCTTTGTTCTCAAATCATTATAAAACTCACGTGCACATAAATGGTATGCCAGATTTATCGCAAATTCATTCGAATCGTGTAAAATTTCATGAATTTGTGTCCATGCTCGATTACACGATGAATAGCGGAAATATTAATATTTTCACATGATTTGTCGTGTGAATAAGCGACAAATTTGGCATCCCCTTTAAATACATAATATTATTGATTTTAAGCGTCACTCTGAATGGATTTTTCTTAACGTGCAGCATCAGTTATTGCTCATGTTTGAAAGTAGTAGGTACTACATGTTCGAAAGGTTTTTAATTCATACCAAAAGTGTAGTGGACTTTGTAGATATTGTTTTTGAGTGAATGCTACATGTAGTATAATTCAACGCTTTTTATTCATATCACCTAATATTGATGGGTGGTAGTATATTGCCAATTGTTGCACTACAGAAGCTGAAAATAATACTTTCGTTGAACACCCCATAACAAATTCTCGAGAGCATATCAACATTCTATGTACTACCTACTATCAACCTTTCGCGGTAAGTTAATGTACTATCAATTAAGCTCAATAGTTTTTTTGCCGACCTGACCCACGCAAGTAATTCCTCCTCGGTGAACATTTTGAAAGAAACAAACCCAGACAGCCAGAATGTAGGGAGCCTGATCCTATTCTTTGCACTTAAGATTAATTTTGGCAGTGGGATTTTTCGAAAGCTATTGAGCTCATATTTGGCCACAATAATCGTAGTGTTAAATTGATTCTTGTTGCAAACTTTCAGACAATTCGGCCGAGAAAAACCCACTATGCTAAAGTGAATAATGGAAGTGCCCAAGTAGCTCTGCACCCTACGTACAATGAAACCCTATGCGTTATGAGATATCCAAATGTGCAAAGTTTCACGTATAACATCTAGTAAAAAGACTTTATACGTACAAAAGTGGAGGCGATATGCGTAGCAGCTGTCTAATAAATTTTGTTAGCATAAATTAAGTCGCATTCATCATATAAAGCGACCTATTTATGATAACAAAATTTATTAGACAGCTGCTACGGATTGATCCGATTTACTTTGTACGGGTATACGGGGTGAAACGAAATGTACATTTGAACTCATAAAATAGCGTTTTATGTGGGAAATTCATCGGTCCAACGATTTAATCCACTATTTAGTGTAGATGTGATGCAATTTGTATGAGTAAACGACTTTGATCGTAAACTGTTGTGCGACTTCTGGTTGTCTGAAAAAAATCCAAATGCCAAAAAGTCAGCGTTTTGATTTTTACACTTCTTCTTGGCATTCCGTCCTCCCATTTTCGAATTCGTATATCGTGTGGCAGTTATGATTATATTGTAAACATAGGGAATTCAAAGAAATTCCCATTACGAAAAGATCCTGGACCGACCGGGAAACGAACCCAGCTTTGATTTGCCTTGTACCCATGGACATTACCACTCGACTTAAGGTGAAGATGAAACGAAGCCAAAGTTCAAAATTTTAAGAGCACGGATCTGCAGAACCAAACATCCGTTTGAGCCGAAAACTTAATCGATTGGTTACCACCAGCTAGTGACCAATCGATTAAGTTTTCAGCTTGAACGAATGTTCGATTCTCCAGAACCGTGCTCTTGAAAATTTGAACTTTGGCTTCGTTTCATCTTCACCTTTAGAAGGCCCAAGCTAAGTACGCTATCTTTATGTAAGACCTAAGGTTCAGAATATATATAACAAAATTTATCAGTAATATCAAATGCATGATACCTACCTGAGACGAGACTCGCGAAGTCGATCTTCTTTTTCTACGGTTGCTAAGATTTTCTTCTTCGATTCTGTGTTTACACAAATTTGTGAGCAAGATGTTCAAGCTTTTACATGAACTAAATGGCAAAGATGAATTGCGATTGTATCGTTCCAAGTTCAGAAAACCTTTTAAAGTTAAATTTCATATCCGCAAACGCAGTAAACATTGCAGTAACAAATGTTTAGCTTGTTTCGATTTAGTTTCGTCAGTGCAAATTAAATGAAATATTTCGCTGAATTAAGTTTTCTAGAAATTATTCCAATACTTTCCACATATTCGCCCACAAAATCAACTGGCTGCATATGACGTTGCTTTTTTTCCTCTTCGCGAGTCTCGTCTCAGATACCTACCAATACAGAACGGAAAAATTCTAATTTATACTCAATCATCGTCACGTTAGCAGTTTGTTAGGTGGCTCCACCTCCAACAAAACTTTGTCACGCAAAACAGTTTCCTATCTGGATCTGATAAGCACATCACGTGTGAAACCGCATTGGTCAATTCGAAGAAGGTGGATATTTGTCCGCAACGGGAAGAAAATTACTGCAGAACCATACCAACACATTATTAACAATGAATGAAACCATTGCTCATGCCAAACTGGTGCACTCCTTTGGCCGCAAACGTTTCAGGGAATTCCTTGGTGGCATAACCCGCCACTTTGATAGCGACTGACACGCCCTGCCACGAAAGCTTCGATAGCGGAATCCAATATGTTAGAATGCTGAAAAATGTCAAGGTCGTAGGATTGAATTTCTTCCACCTCCTTGGAATGCTTTTACTGTATCGTGTCACTGTACCTTTTCCGGTCTGCCAGCCGGTTCGGATGCGGTTTTGGATGCGGAGGAGCAGGGGTGGTCCAGGTTTGTGATTGGATAACGAAATTATCCTCGGCAACAACGGCGGAAAAGTTTGTACAAAGGTAACGTGTTCGGTAAGAGGAATCGTGATACAGGCATGCCTCGATTTAACGTTATCTCTGCATAACGTAACCTCTATATAACGTAACTTAAGATTATAATCGTGATTTACGAATCACGTTGAGCAATGCCAGCGCTTACAGAATACAGTCATTGATCAAGCTAACAAGCTTATAAGCTTATAACATTTTTTATTGCTGTATATTTGTATTAAAAGCATAATACTTCTTTATCTTAAAGATATTTACGATAGATTTGTGATATTTTTGCTTAAGTTTATTACTCGTATTCCCATCGCGTATGGTAGAAACAATGATACATACCCAGAGAAATCCGATAAATATATATTGAGAAAATACTGGATTGAACCCAAATTACAAATTAATCAACTCATTACGCGTGGTTAAGCTGGATAAATAATGAATGAAATAAAAAAGCCACATGCTGAGGTGGGATTCGAACCCACGACTCTTGTATGCTAGACAAGTGCTTTAGCAACTAAGCAACCGAGCGACTTCTTGACCCAATAACTCAGAGCGTTACAAATTTCGAATTGAAATCCCAACAGTTTACGCAGAGCCTTCTCATAACCCATATCTATCAATCTCATTTATACTACACACTCGCGCAGAGCGAGTGCGATTTATATCTTGTGTGTGTGAGAAATGTCTTCAAACTTCTCTGGAATATCTCCACTGATTCTATCTTAAATTCGTGGAAGCCGCCAGAGATTCCTCCAAACATTTCTCCATGAAAACGAGGATTCTCCGATGTGAGTTCATTGAGCATTCTATTATTTATTCTCCATTGGATTATTCCAAGAATATCTCAAAATCTCAAAGTATTTTTCCGGAAATTCTTCTGAGAATTCTGCCAGGGAGCCCCAACCTGAAATTATACAAGGCATTCCTCCAAATATTAACACTTCTTAGATTTCAAGAAATTTTCTAAAAAACCCTTCATCAGTTCTACTAGAATTTTTTCCAAGAGTTACATTGGGATTTCGTCAGTATTGACTTTGTGAATTTCCTTAAGGTCTTTTAGTGCGTCATCACAAAATGGCTTCTTTTATAACCATTAACATAATGTTATGATAGTATTGGTTTTTGCAGCATCGATGAAGTAAAACTGCTCATTGCCTAATTTTATGGATATTTTATTCGAAAAAAATTGCTTCCAGTGGTTCTTCTTCTTCTTTCTGGCATTACGTCCCAACTGGGACAAAGCCTACTTCTCAGATTAGTGTTCTTATGAGCACTTCCACAGTTATTAACTGAGAGCTTTCTTTGCCGATTGACCATGTTTGCATGTGTATATCGTGTGGCAGGTACGAAGATACTCTATGTCCTGGGAATCGAGAAAATTTCCTTTACGAAAAGATCCTCGACCAGCGGGATTTGAACACACGACCCTCAGCATGGTCATGCTGAATAGCTGCGCGTTTACCGCTACGGCTATCTGAGCCCCTGTGCTTCCAGTGGTACTCTAATATTTTATCAACACTTTCAGGTACAGTATTGTTAATTTTTAGACAATATAGATGAGATTTTCTCCGATCTTATTCCGAATTTAGTTGCTTCACACCACTTTTCCATTGTTATTCTAAAGATCATAGAACGTTTCCACTCCAAAAATAATGATTCATCGACTTATCAAGGCACTTGAGTAATTTGAGTTCTACTCAGCCTGCAAGAATTACATCTAAAAATCTCTTCATATACTATGAAAAATTGCACAATTCTTTGGAAAAATACCAGAAAAAGTTAGAAAAATTATTGCAGGAATATCGGAAAAAATTTGAAGGTGTATCATAAATTCTTTAAAAAGCTATAAACATTACTCGATGAAGTTCTTGATCAAACGTTTCATTTCTTCTGAAGAAATTTCTCTTTAAGGTGAATCAGTTTAGAATCTAACTTTTAGGATTGCACTAAAACTTCAAAGGCACTAATGTCACGAAGGAAGCATCCAACAACAGTGCGCTACTTATTTTGGCTTTGTGCACTAGTATAAAGCTTATAATAAGTAGATCAGCTATGTGCCTTCGAAAACGCAAGTAGGGTGACAAATCGGCCCTTGTGACGGCCATTTTTGGCTTCCAAAATGTTTCACATTAAGGTATACAAGTCAGAATTGCTTACATTCTTGCTATGATTTTATGCTTCGTAGAGAAGGCTTCTGCAATTTGAGACAATCGCAAACAAAAAGGCGTATGATTTTCAAGTTCTCATGCTTTGCCCAAGCCTTTTGTGCTGATTATTACTCCTACTGAAAAAAAAAGATATCTCATTGTGCAGCTTCGTAGTCGATTTGCAGCAAGGGTAAATCGCCGCCATCATACGTTTGAGTGGGTTCCGGGTCAATTGGCCGAATGCCATTTGGCAGAACGCTGTTTGGCTGAACGCTATTTGGCCGAAAGGGTCATTTGGCCGAATGTCGTTTGGCCGAAATTGAAACAATAGTGAACTATGGTTAGGACACATTTGTAATTAATTTCAATGCTGATTTTCAAAGAACTTATTCAGCCTATTCTTAAAGGTGTTAGTTCAAGAAACAGTTTGTGTTGAAAGCAGTACATCCTAAATGTAGCAATTTTTCACTTTTCTGCTAGTGGTAATAGCTGCCAGCATTGCGTTCTTAATCATCTTCTGACAGTAATTAAAACGATCTACGAATAATTCGTCCTTCTGCAGGATCGGTTTGCTTCAATCTTAATCTTAGAGGAGAATGACATCTTGCCTAAGTTAACCCTTGAGCAAAAAATAAGAAGTGTAATGCAAATAATATTGATTTCAGTATGACAACGAAGAACTGCCGATGATTTAAAGAAGGAAAAACTCACAATCAAGATATAAGCTAAATATTGCCAATTGTAATAAAACCAGTATAACTCGAAAGAATAGCCTATGTTTAAAAGAAGGAAAAATCTCTGATGAAATCATTAAAAAACACGATACCCTAGCACACCATTGGTAATCCATAGACGAATCAATCATCAGCTTAGAGTCTTGACGCGATGTGGGGAACTCACTACCATGTCCTGAATTCCCGGGTCGATTTTATCATACTTTCGGAGCATTTATAAATAAGCAGGACATCCCGTCACATATAATAATCATCAAATCAGTTATTGGTCCACACTAATGAATCCTACACATCAGGGTTATGGCAAGTTGATTATAATTTTGTTCGTAATTCGGCCAAATGGCATTCGGTCAAATGGCGTTCGGCCTAACGACATTCGACCAAATGGCCGGACACCTTTTGGGTGTTGCGGTTAATAAAACTATAACAATATTCGATTTTATTTTGAAATGTGCTGCTTTAAGAAAAGTGAATGAAAGATTTGTTTAGTGGAAGTGTTGTGAATGCAGTATAAAATCCAAAACACAAATGTTTGCGTTAGTACGTTTAAAGAATTTGAGACGTTGTGTGATTGTGTCCGGTATTTGAGGCCACTTTTTACTAAACTACATCATCAAAACTGAATATCAGAATTGGTATTTTTATCTTCAAATGGTTTTTTAGTGCGTTGCAAGAATGTTACTGTTTACCATAAATAAAAAAACAAGATCCCATAAAATCAATAATTTTGAATTATGATAAATATGAATTTATCGGCCTAGGTGTCCGATACTGGGAGATTTCCCGCTACAGGAATTTCTTTAGGGATTCCCCGCAAAACTGATCAAGTATTCATTAAAAGGATTCTCCTAGATTATCACCAGTATTATCTCTACTTTGCAATTAGGTTTCCTTCTGGACTCCTTAAATGATGCCCACAACATATTTTCAAGGATTCCATATGTTATTTCTGCAGAAGTTCATCTAGGGAGTTTTTTTTTCATATATTTATTCTTTGTTTTTTATCATTTTCTTTAAAAATGTCTTCAGAATTCCAACTAACATTGAGCGCAAATTTGCAAAACTTTCCCAATTGTTCCCTCCAACTTTTTATTAAAGAGCATCCGCATTAAACAAAATGAAGAAATTAAATTCTGCTTCATTTTAACGTAACGAAAATAGAAATTGAGTTACGTTATATCGAGGTATCACTGTACCATAAACTAGCAAGAAGCCAGCTCCAAGCAGCACAGAGTGATTGACACATAAGCCTTCTGACCGAACACGAAGCTGCGATAAATTCGTGAGCTCGCCAAAGGAAAGAAGTTTTATCGCTTTGCCATGGTATTCCATGCATTCTGAGTTATTTCTGAATAAAAAAAAAAATTATGACAATGGCTTTTATGTTGCGAAAAATTGGACAAAATATGCTAATCGAAGTAATATTTTAGTTTGAAGGATTCACCGGGGGCAAATTGATTCCTTGACTTGAAATTTTAAATAACTACGTTATGCAATATTATGCCCTAAGCAATAATTGCGTAAGGTTTATGAGGGGAGAAGGGGTTTGAGATTTCTTATGTGCCTTACTATTGTTTTTTTTTATACAAAAAATCTTACCACCTCCTGAAATGTTCAATCGACAATGCTATCAGTGGAACTGTGGAAGTGCTTTTCCCTCGGATTACGATGCCTAGTATGATAAAATCTGAAAGAGCGTAAAAGGCGTGAGTGGCTTCTGCAATTGCTCATTTTTTAAATTGTTTATATAGTTTATGAGTACCTACCATTATGAAGTCTGTTCTTTTAATATGTTTTTGTCTTGAACACATCACCTTCACATTATGGCCTCAAGTGCGAAGTGAGACGTGCAAGGGGTTAATATGTATTTTCAACACAAAATGAGACAGCTGGTAGATTAGAATGAGTTATTGGCTCCTTTTCGTGAGCCATTCTCACCAACGATTCACAGCAAGCACTAACCTACTTCTTCGACTACACGCCGACGTGTTAATGTTCATGTGAATGGATGGCAAAAGCTCATCATGGTGTCCACCGGTAGCGCTTCCTTCCTGTGCCACATAGCTTCGTTTTCTTATATACTAAGGTCATTCAACAGGACAGGATCGAGACCCAGACAGGGAGGCTTGGTGCTACTTCTGCTATTTTAGAGTTCTGTTATTTCTCGTTTTATGACTTTTTGGTGTTTTCCAAGGAAGATGGAATATCGTAAGCAATTTTGCAACGGCACACTTGCTTTTCCCATCCAATAACACAAATTGCCGGCTCCTTTTACCGAACAGCCAGTCGCCCCTTCAGTTGAACGTTCCGAGCATCCAACAAGCAATCTCATTAAGGCTCATATTGGCATCGTTTTCCATCTATCTACAGACTGTTCCCGTATGCTTTGGCTAGAGGTAAGCTATGGGCACTGAGGTGTACCGTTTTACCTTTATTTCTTGTACTCGATATGACTTGAATAGATGTGCAATATGTAGACAAGGTGGTCCTTGTATTTGATGTTTGTATTAAATTATACATGTTTTTATCATTACACTGCAGACCACTTTTTGACTCAAACATCAACATCAACTTGCTTTTTTACTTAAATAAAGTACTAACGTGTTTTGAATATATTTATAAATTTCTCCATAATAATTGCCATATAAACCTACTTTGTGTTTGGGCCACTTTTGAATGACTACCGAAAAAGCTGAACACTATTTTATAGCAGAATTACATATTTCTCAGGAGCACATAAATGTACTGACGAGCCTCCAACCAAACCGTCTCTAAGCTCATCGGAATCATAGTGTGCTGCGCTAGACGGAGGCTCACGAAAATTCTGAAAGCCTAGCGCGCGGTGATGTGCTGTCAGGGAGACTCGTCTTATGCTGAGACGAGACTCGCGAAGAGGAAAAAAAGCAACGTCATATGCAGCCAGTTGATTTTGTGGGCGAATATGTGGAAAGTATTGGAATAATTTCTAGAAAACTTAATTCAGCGAAATATTTCATTTAATTTGCACTGACGAAACTAAATCGAAACAAGCTAAACATTTGTTACTGCAATGTTTACTGCGTTTGCGGATATGAAATTTAACTTTAAAAGGTTTTCTGAACTTGGAACGATACAATCGCAATTCATCTTCGCCATTTAGTTCATGTAAAAGCTTGAACATCTTGCTCACAAATTTGTGTAAACACAGAATCGAAGAAGAAAATCTTAGCAACCGTAGAAAAAGAAGACCGACTTCGCGAGTCTCGTCTCAGGTCTTATGCGCTGCTCGGCGCTACGGCTCGCCAACGGTCTCCAAGTTGTGAAACAACTGCTTAGTAACGAAGATTCTCTACAACTATTTTCGCGTCATTATGCAGGTGTCTAGATGGCCTACATGATATGATCGAAGACTGACGATCGAAGAGTTATAATTTCGATTCTCGTTGGAAACTTTTGTAGTTACTTCAATTATTGCGCTGAATTTTAAACAGCTCATGTGACGGAGCGCATGAGATCATATTGAGACACATCTTAAGAAAAATGAGGCGCAGCAAAAAAGGTCTCATAATGTACAGCGCGTCCGTGCGCTTGCAAGCAATGAGGCTCCAGCACCCAAGGCTACAGCACGTGCACAGTAACTATATTTTATAGTGAGGATTGTAAAGAAGATATGGGAGATTTCAATCTTTTATTGAATTTTGAATATCCCTACTAAACATATATTCATTTATTTTGGTCTAATTTATATTTTTCATCGTCAGTCCAAGGAACACCGTGCCGACATTGCAATAGTGGCACACGGTGAAGCACATGTCGCTAGGATGGAAGTAAGGACAGTTTTATGGTCTTGTTTGTTTGTTCATATTAGTGTCCGCCTTCGGGAATCCGAATGGAAATAAGAAAACTCTAGGAGGAGGTCTTGCATAAGTTCATTGCGCTAGGCAAGATACTATAAGTACTAGCATGTAGTAATGAAAAGTAAAACTCTGTTTTGCCTGGTGAGATTTATCAATGAGGGTAATATTTATGTCAAGCAGTGACAAAATTATGATTAATGCCACGCCAGGTTTCCCTGCGACATCACACTGCTCAAGGTTGTTCTCATTTAGCAAAGTCATAAATAATTTATAAAACGCTTCAACAAACTAAACTTTTCTCCAACAATCGAGTATATTCAGAGACTGTTGACTGTTAGCTCTCAAAATTCAAGCATAACCCTCCCTGTGTCGAACATTCCTCAGGGTCATTTGTTCTTCTATTATATCTTATGAGGTCGGGTCCGAACATGCTGGCGCTAGCAGTTTTAATCAACTTCTGGACATCCAATTTATGATTGCGCTAAGGAACAGTTTTAGTCGTTTTTGTCACTTTTCAAAGAGCTTCGGTTGATGAGAAAAGGAAAATGCAGCAGTGGCTGTAGGGCTCCATTATACGTGCGAGTGTGTCGGTTTTGCACACTCTACAGAGGAAGGAAAGGGTGGAACTTGCAAGGTTATTGTTGTTGTTCCATTCTTGACCAGTCTTATGTTTGGTCTTGGACAGTAGCGGGCAAAAGTAGTTTGTAATTATCTATCACTATATACTATATTTATTCCATAAACATACCTAATATTTATAATTACAGTGGGAGACGATTGATTCTATAATTTCTGAAGTAGAATATTGTCTAGCATCGTATTTTCTGGTAATCGAGTTGAAGTGCGAGATGTATAAGCTATTGAAAAAGTCTCCTGAAGAGATCAAAAATGGAATAAATGATTTACTTGGATTTTCTCCAGTCCAAGTAATAAATATGAAAAAAAGAACCCAATCTAGAATTCTTCGAAAAAAGCTTTCGCAAGATTTTTTTTATTTCACCTCAGCAAAAATGATCTAAATAATATTGAAGCTTCAGAAAAAAAAAACAAATCTTATGTTCGATGTTCGTGTGTGTTCAAACTATTTGACTTAATAACTTCGGATCAGATCGTTTTTTCCGCTGAATTTCCTACCTCTATACCTGAGAGAGACTCGCGAAGAGGAAAAATATCAACGTCATATGCAGCCCAGATTCTGCTGTCACGAAACGTCAAATGCAGCCCGTCGTTTCTATGGCTGAAAAAGTGAAAAGTATTGTATTCAAAATAAACTATTATTAAAACCCTTAGTCAGCGGAGCAGTTTTTCCAAAGATGCTGATAAATCTAAACACAAAATTAGTTTTTTTTTTTATAATGTCTGCTACGATTGCTGGCATGAAATTTCACTCAAAATGCCTTTTATACTTGTGTGTGAAGAAAACGCAATAGTTTTTTGCTGAGATGGCCATGTGTGAGCTTGAACGGCTTGCGCAAGATTGATGTACACACTGAGTGGAATAAGAAAAAAACTCAACAATCGCAAAAAAGAAGATTGTTTCCGCGAGTCTCGTCTCAGCTCAATACTATATAAACCCCGTTTGGCATAAAGTCGTTTGGCATAAGGTCGTTTGCATAAAGCCATTTGGCATAAAGTCGTTTGGCATAATGGTCGTTTGGCATAATGGTCATTTGGCATAATGATTGACTTAGAATGAATATCGGCATTTTTGCAGCTTTTACCGAATTCAACACCACCGAGCCCATAGTAATTTTTTTTCGTAGGCTCTCAATAAGCGTGGTGCTCGTTCAGGGATATTCCTAGCTATTAATGTCAAAAATTGTAGAGAGCATAACTAAATAAAACCCGATCATGTGTGCGTGTATTGCGAGTGTGTATATTCGGTAGAGATAGCTGTGTTGGTGTTCTGTGTCTATTGGTTTGGTCGCGCTGAACTGGATTGTGGCTGTTATTGTTGCGGCGGTCTTGACTGCGAATGTGGAACGGAGGATCGTATTTCTCCACCATACAGCATGGAGTGGTGCTTTTGGTGACAATGTTGGCATTCTCCTCGCTCGCATGTCCTAGCTAAATGTCCGGGTTTGAGGCAATTCCGACACAACCGCGCTCTTGCTACTGATTCGTTCCGTTCATCAACCTTCATCCTCTGGAACTTCGCACACTGAAAAGCAGATTGCCAGGACTCGTTGTAGAAAATGCATCTGCCGGAAGACCGGACGATTGGATTAGGCGATCGTTGGTGCTGATCTACATAGCTGGACTTCGGCGGAGCTACCGATTGAAGAACTGCATAGTGGTTCCGAAGAAAGGCGATGAGGTTCTGGTAGGTTGATTCACAGTTTTCTCGCCAATCTTGTCGAGCATTTGGAGATTCTTCTCAAACTCACTTATCAAGTGGTTGAGCCCGTTGTAGCTCTTTTTTTTTGAGTCCTTTCACGGCGAAGAGAGCGTCAATGTGAGACTTCACGATCAGCTTTTTGCTTTCGTAGCGTGCTTGCAGTGCGTGCGATGCTACGGCGTTATTTGCAGCAGACAGTTCAGCCGAACTGATTTCCCGTAACGCTTCACCAGAAAGGGACGACCGCATATAACTAAATTTGTCCATTTACATCAGCTGTGTGTTGCTGTCGATCAGATTCAGGAAACTGTCCCAGACGGTGATCTAGTCACGAACCTTCCCACCGAACGTCGGCAGTTTGATTTCCGGTAACCCTAGGGAATGGCGCAACATGAACAGCTGCATCGGCTTCCACTGGCACTTAAACCGCATTCTATCCAACAACTTCAAAAGTTCCTTCTGCCTTTACGTCTGGTTCTTCATCCATTTCGAGTTCATCCAGAAGAAGCTCGATTTTATGACGCACCTTGACGAACTCATTGTACGTCGCGTCTAGAACCTGCATACAAAGTTGGGCCTGTTTATCGTCTCTTTCCGGATTGCAGTTCATCTAGAACCGCTCTGTATACCATCCAATGTGTTGAACAGTTGCCATTCCCGATTTTGTAGATCGCACAAATTGCTCTTCATCTTGGAGTACATCATCACTTTCACAGCACGGTTGAAATCTATCCACTTCACTCCACTGCACAGTGGTCCAGATAGCAAGTTTACGCGGACATGAACTTTTCGACGTCATTTTGTGGTTTTAGAGTATAGGTTGCTTCCCAGAAGTGTCTCGAAATTAGTTGTACTACTATTCGTACGAAAGGGATTTTTTTCTGCACTAATCGCAATAGTGTCCTATACGCCAACTTTTTTATGTTAATAGATAGCAAGTTGGTATATTGAGCAAATTTGTAGCATATTTTAATACAAAAAACTTTGTAGAACAAACTTTTTCTCTATCTCTTATACTTTCTGAGATAATTGACTTTTTATGTGAAACAATGAAGAAAATCATTTTTTTGCAATTCCGTTGCAAATCAATCAACTTTTCATTGAGAAGTTGATCAACATAACGGCCTACTTTTCCTATCAAAAGAAGCAGTGCTGAAAAGTACTACTTTTCAGCACTCTTTTCGGTGCTGAAAAGTAGCACTTTTCAGTACTGTTTAGATAGGCGTCAACTGAATAACCGCGGTGTGTAAGTCGAGCTAAGTCGTTCTCACCTCGGGTGACATGAGGCGACTAATGTTAATCAAATGGGAGCGAGCCGACAATTGTCACTTCATTCGATTCGTCTCGCCTTACACTGCGCACAGCATATTTAAGCACAATTGCATCTGATTCTTGGGTTTGTTCTACGTCTGGCGTCAAATGCTGGACGATCCGTTCCCACATCAGAATTGTCAGCCTGTGTCGGAGCCAGATCGGCCAACGGATTTCCATTTGGTTTACGAGTCACTTCACTCGAGTCGAGAATTGTCACTTCGCTATAGGAGACCGACAATTCTGCCCTCAAGTCATTCGTAGAATAAACCCTTCTATATCCGTTGTGCGATCTGGTTCCGACACAGGCTGGCGATTCTGATGTGGGATCGAATCAGCCAGCATTTGAAGTCAGCTATTGAAGGGAGCGAGAAAATTTGTGATATTCATTGGTACTACTGTATCACAGCCTACGTGATTGAAAAATACTGAATTGAAACTAGGGATGGCTGTATGACCATGTGGGTTCTCTTGAAATGTTTGTTTGTGCTTTTAAAGTTCATCCAGCTGAAACGGCATTTTTCGAAATAGCAAAAAATGTTGTATGCAACTCGTTGCAAAACTCGATTTTTTCAGCACTCGTTGTATTTATCCAACTCGGCGAGCCTCGTTGGATAAATGTACAACTCGTGCTGAAAAAATCATCATTTTGCAACTAGTTGCATAAATAACTATTTCACTCATAAGTCATTTATTTACAAATTTTAGCAGCCTACTATGTTCTACAAAGCTTTTAGTACTATGTATTATATTCCACAACTTTGGTAAATATACCACAGTTGTATTTCTTCTGGTTTTCTTATTGTAGGAGATATTTATTTAAAATCATGCCGTATTACAGGCCAAATAACTCGGGATCTCTCCGAAAGGGTTGCTAACCTGGGAAACGGGGCAGACGGCTAGGTATGCAGGTGGCAGGCCCGGAATCACACCGACAGCTCACCTGGGAAACGGGACAGACGTACCAGATATGCAGATGGCAGATTCGGGATAGCACCGACAGGGTCACTCACTCACGGTCACACACGGAAACGGAACAGACGGGTCAAATTTACGGCTCGGGATTGCACCAACCTTCTGCGCGTCAACGCCTACTGATCTTAAACAATTGTATTTTTTTGACATGGTTACTATGACTGATTTCAATACGACTCTAACTACTGTAATAATTACTGCTATACATAAATCAAAGACTCAAGATAAATAAAATGAATGCCTCTCAACTCTTACCATTTATGACTTTTAATACGGCATGATTTTAAATTAAAATCTTCTTTGGGACGTTACGCCAGGAAGAAGAAGAAGAAGACAATAAGAAAACGAGAAGAAATGCAAATGTGGTATATTCACCAAAGTTGTAGAATATAATAGTACCAAAAACTTTGTAGAACATAGTAGGCTGCTAAAATTTGTAAATAAATGACTTATGAGTGAAAAAATGATTTTCTTCATTTTTTTCATATAAAAAGTCAATTATCTCAGAAAGTATAAGAGATAGAGAAAAAGTTTGTTCTACAAAGTTTTTTGTATTAAATATGCTACAACTTTGCTGAACATACCAACTTGCTATCTATTAACATAAAAAAGTTGGCGTATAGGACACTATTGCGATTAGTGCAGAAAAAAAATCCCTTTCGTACGAATAGTAGTACAACTAATTTCGAGACACTTCTGGGAAGCAACCTATACTCTAAAACCACAAAATGACGTCGAAAAGTTCATGTCCGCCTAAACTTGCTATCTGGACCATTGTGCACTGTGATCAGCATCGATCTGAACCGATCTTGATTGGATTCCAACACTGCCCCAAATTCACTTATGCACTTTCACTCCCGATCAACTCGACGTTCCACTGACTCGAAGCCGCGAGTCTAACGAGAATTTGGAAAAACGAAAATCAAATGAAATACCACTAGTTGAACGTATTATTAGTACTTTACAACTTTTGAGAACATTGTATGCCGATTGGAAATGGTTTTGACCTCATACAATTGATTTCGGTTCATCAAAGTACCAGTAACACATACATTTCTCTACTATTTTTGTTCTACCAGATTCTTAACCTCATGCCTAATCATAAAAACTCGACCTTAGTATCATGCCTTTGCCTATTCTGAACATTATTGTAGTACATCATTTTCGTATCCGAATTACAGATAAATTGTAAAAAATCGTCGGAAATACGACATTCCTCATTTCACGGCATTTACAGCTGCTGCCAAATGGCGCAATTGCTGACATGTTACAAAATTAAACATAGTAGCTTTGCTTTTTCAATGGATGATGGTTGAAACAAACAGCTAGCAAATGCCATAAAGACGAAGTAGGCCGTCATTGAAATTTGTAGGCGTCGTTGATGATTGTTGCTAATTCATCTCACGATTTCGATTCAAAAAAAATCAGTTGGTTTTGCACTGACACAGCTGAAAAAGTATCAGCGTACTTCATGCATGTTAGCACGTGCATTCATACTTTTTCAAGTCAATATAAACTATCACAACTGAGTTTTATTAAATTGTCTTTGGTTTTATCACTTTGAAATGCAAGCTGAAAAGTCATCATTGTTGCCAAAACGAATGACGGGCTACTTAGCCTTAATGCAGTCATGCTTCAAACAACATTCGCATTTTATGCCTAGTAGTTACATATGTGATATTGTCCTGATGTCAAGCTTTGTAGCACTACTGCATTGATGCCAGATAATAGTTCAGATAAAAGTCAAGTTGCTCGGGATTTCGAAAGCATTCTCAATGAAGAGAACAAACATTTCTGAGAGATAGATTTGGAAGAAGTGAGAACTGCACGAATAAAAATCTGATTCCCACACCATGATTTACAAGTCATGAAATTCATAAATTGGTTAGGCCATGATATCAGGACGACAAATCATGGTTCCTAGAGTCATAATCATGATTCTTCATAAACGTAACATCCAGAGCGACAACACAAAGCGGTGCACTTTGCATCAAGTCATTCACATCGATCACCCATCATTCTTCACGATAGATTGGTACTGTGGTAAAGTACGTGGCTCTCAATCAGAGGGTTCTTGGTTCGATTCTTGCTATACCAAATTATGTTTTTTTTTGTTTTCATTTTATCGGGTTGACTGACAGACATATAAATAGATCCGAAATGGATGCGCGAATCATGATTTTCGAGCATTCGATGCATGATTTCGAGCCCACAGCTGCAACTTGTGTCGCGTTTTGACAATCTGACTCATGATGTCGTGAGTCCAAATCATGGTGTATTTTCATAAGATGAAAACACACTGGAATCATGATAACCGGGTGCATAATCATGATTTTGGATTCTGATTTCTACCCGTGTATTATTAAAAAATCAAAAATATTAAAGCCATTGGCTATGATGGAATTTTTTACATCCTCATCAAGAAACTTCCAGAAAGTAGCTTATCATTCTTGGTTGATGTAATTAACGCATATTTTCAGTTGGCTTATTTTCATGATAAATGGTAAAAAGCCAGAGTTGTAATTGGTACAAAACAGAACCGGATAGAAACCCTGCAGAAACTTCCAGTTATCATCCAATCAGCTTGCTTTTTGAATCAGTAAACTTTTTGAAATAGTCACCACATCAACGAAAATTCAATTTTTGTCAATGAACAGTTCGGATTCCGTCATGGACATTCGACAACTGATCAAGTTATGCGTGTAATAAATTTGATTCGTTCCAACAAATCCGAAGGCTATTCTTCTGGTCTTGCCCTCCAAGACATGGGGTAAGACACTCATTAATATTGGTATTAATATCCGCTAATACGGATTAATATATACCGTTTTGTCTCAAATTCCGAACAGACTCATATTCCGAACACTCCGTTTTTGTATGGCGATTCGGTTGAAATGTTTCGCTGAAATATGTCATAAAATAACCAGGAAATGGCAGTCGATTGCAATTCAGTTTTAACGTCTTTAAATGTATTTTATACCTCGGGAGTATTGATGATTCTTTAGTTCAAGACCAGTAAAACTAGCTAGAATAAATTTATTTGCGAAATTATTCATTTGAATACGCTTTATTCGTGCTGTTCGGAATTTGAATCAAGGTGTTCGGAATATGAGACAGAATGAACGCAGTGTTCGGCATTTGAATCAAAATGTTGTTCCATACTTTTACGTTAAAACAATAATAAACAAGTTCAAATAAACATTTTTATCAGCACTACACTACACTACACTACACAGCTAACAGTTAGGCTTTCCGAAGAAATTAAAACTTTTACAAATATCAGTTAATTTATGCCTGCCAGATGCATTTGAAGTCACTGCTGGCCTTAAGTGTTCGGAATATGAGTCAAAACGGTATATTATTTTTATGGTATCATCGAGTTACCTACGATTTTCCTAAAGACATCTGACAGAAGTATCTTGAATTTAAGTCAATGGTGGGGGTTTATAAACAAGAGGCTAGGGATTGTGGATTGTATGTCTTGCCGATCTGACATACCGTAGGAGACAAATTGCATCGGAATCGAGTTGCGGAATGGCCCGGAAATCGTAGAAAGATGTGGGGCATTGATGACAATGGAGCTTCACTGAATGTGATGATCGTACAGGTGCCAGTCTCCTAGCCAGACTACCAGATGGATGTTGGCATCAAACAGTGTGGTCTATGTTGCATCGGACGGATTTCTCATATATTTTGCTCAGACGATCTGACGATAAACACAACTTGTTTTTTCATATAAATAATCAATTTGCCTTGGCAACTACGGCAACAGGCAAACAGCAAAACTCCATCTTCTCAATATCAATATCAATATCATTAATAAATATTAATATTTTAATACTGGATCTAGTGTCCTGCCTCATGCTCCAAGACATAGAAAAAGCATTCGACAGTGTTTGACATGGAGGCTAGATAATTGAAATCTTCAATTGATTTCTTAAAACCTTTGTTTAGCTATTCTTCTTGCCGGCACTGTATGAATATATCTAATATGTGCAACAAAGAATTTCACCTGTACGAGCTTCTCCATACAACGGAATGTACGAGGAACGGTAGCAAGGAATTGCCACTAATAAAGTACCCGTCTATGTCAATTGCTAGCGCCATAGGTACCTGCAGCAAGGATCTGTTGCCGCTAGTGTAGATTCCTTGCGTAACGAAACCTTGTTTCAAAATCGATTAGTATCTTGGAAGATATTTTATAATGATGAACTGTGTTGACGTAGGTGGTTGCGTAAGAAACTCGCTTGTTACGTAAGCAGCTGTTCGTTGGAAAAGAGTGACGTTTATCCTTATGAGTTTGGTTGTAGAGAATTAACTTTGAGAAATTCTACTCAGCTGAAATTCAAAGTGAATTATCGTTGGCGATTGTTACTTGTTAACGAAAATTTTGAAATATCATTGATTGAATGCCATGCAATATGTTAATTTTTCGATTCTACTATATCAACATCGAAAAAAAAAACTCATTTACCATTTCATCAAACTGTGATCAAAGGATAAATATTTTTCCAGGGGGCTCCACTTGTAGTACCGTCGAATGGCGCAACAGACTCTCTTGTATCAATACCGATAGCTGTTGCGATCCACAGTCAACCACAAAAACAGTGCACATCTGTACAGCTTGTAGTACCAGTCGTTCGCCCTGCCCATCAATAGGGGAAAACGGGGTAAGACCACCCGCCGAAGCAATTTAATTCATATGTCGGCTTCGTAGCCTTGCGGTTAGTGTCACCGAGGCATTTAGCCGCATCGTGCTAAGGAGTGTGGGTTCGATTCCCGTTTCAGGCCGTAAAACTTTTCGAGAGGAATGTTTTCCGACTGTGCCACTGGGCGTTGCATGCTAGTCCGTTGTCTAGTGTGGTGCTTACTTCAAAGGGCAAATAGCCCACTGGAGCATTAACGTGTAGTGTCTTTAAAAAAAATCCTTTTTCGACACAGCGTGTCGTTTTTTGAAGCCTTAGGCATGATCAAAAAATTTCACAGGTGTTGTATTTGTAAAAAAATAATTTGTTTCTTAATGCTGGAAAGGTGATGTCTTATCACGATTATTTTTAGCGACGGGGTAAAATCGCCCACCCACTGGGTAAAAGCGACCACCACGATTTTTGTACACAATTTTGCGAAAAATTATATCTGTTCACTGTGATTCTAAAATATATAATGTTTTATGAATTCTACATTGATTAACAGGGGTATTGAACTATTTTTAGGGTTAATTAACTTAAAAGCTTAGATATGTACTTATCACCTTTAGACACCCATATTTTGGAAAAGTACGCGTATTTGGTTTGTATTTTTAACAAAATTGATTTAATTTTACTCGAATGGTAATGTACAACGTAATTACAACTTTTAAAATGGTTTAGACATTTTATTTGGTATAAATTGAGGTGGCGGTCTTACCCCATCAACAGTAGTCGGTTTTACCCCCCTTACGCAAGTTTCACAACTATGGCCTTATTTCAAAGCTAAATATTTACAATTCATATTTCACTTCACTGAAACATATTTCACATTTCAGTTAAAGCATGGACGAGTAATTTGTTATGTTTTTACAACAAAATTCCCTCCGAAGTCCTTAAGTGAGCATCTATTTAATTTAGATCAAATTCGATATTGACGAGCAGAAACTTTGTTTTTGATATTTGTTATGAAACATGCATGGTGAACTTTTAAGAAAACCGCCATTTACATGCCAAACTGAAGGTGGTCCGTCTTACCCCGGCGGGCGCTTTTACCCCGTCTTCCCCTATGTGTATTTATGCCGTAAGTAAGTGTAGCGGCGTTTGGGGCAAGTGTGCCACAGGCTAAACTTTTTACAGCAACGAGAAGATGTTTTTTTTCTCTTTAGGTTGAACAACAATGCTATGTTGTCTAGATTCAAATCTTTTTCAAAATTTTTATTTTATTCTTAAAATTGCCTAATATGGCACACTTGCCCTAAATTCCGCTACATTGCATGGACTGGCAGGAAAAACAGAATACCAAAATTATCCCTCCATTTGGCAGTATGATGAGAAAAAACGAACTTTTTGTCCCCTGGGCAATTTGCGCAGTAAATAACGTGTAACATTCTGCATGGCTGAAGCTGACTCCCATCCACCCTCCTCGGCCAGCAAACGGGAACCGGAAGAGCCCTCAGTTGTATGCTTTCATGATTTTTGTATTTGGCAATGAAGTTACACTCGACCGAGGAGGGACATGGAAAAATTGCACTCACTCTGGTATGGTATTATCATCTCTGGCTATTGCGGTGCCGTATGGTATATGGGGTGTGTATGAAGACATTGCTCATATTGCGAACGGTTCCAGCCAAGCGAGATGCTCTGGCAAACAGTTTACTCAGGCCAGATGACCGACATAATATTTATGCATCAAGCGCGCCAACAACTTGAACTATTCTTTCTATGCTGGCACTACTAGAGTTTTGTTGACCGAATTGGGAGGATGTTAGTGGTCGCATGATTTAATGACCGTTCATTTCTGCTCATCAGCTCCTAACTATGAGTTCAGCCGGGAGGAAATTGGAACGAGAATGCGAATTAGAGCTTTATGAGTTTCGATTAGCTGATTAAGTAATCTCACTGGATGCCAACGAAATAAGCGGAGCACAACATACTAAACGAAAAAAAGTTATTCCTGTAAATAAGTTGAACAAAACGATGAAAATGTGGAAATGTCAGAGTTATTTTTGTTGGAATTGAGAACATTTGAAGCTTAATATACTAATATTAAAAATTGATGTGATGATTTGCATTTTTTTAACGTCTACAAACAATCTCTTCGACGATCACTATTAGATGTAGTTCTAAATAGTTAGGCCGGTACCAATGGTTGTAATGTACCAGTAGATTGGACTATGGAATAAATTGTACATTTTTCGATAAAAACGACATGCGCTATTTTTGGTGGATAGATCGCCACTAGTTTAGTCGATTTGCCAAATTTAATAATAATTAAGTTAACGGGGTAATTGAACTGAAGATATTTATCGAAATACAGTAGTTTTATTGCATTTCAGGTGTACAAGTGTACGAACCGTAACAGCTTTCACAAAATTACACTTGAAAAAGGTAATTTGAATATCCGCCGTAGTGGAACATTTTAAGTTAGTTACGACGAATAATAGCGCTTACGACGAAGTAGAACGGAACCATACTTTCGTTTTAGCTCGAATGAATACTTATGCTATGTTCAGACTATGCAGTTGTATCATGATAGAAGCGGTTTTCGTGATATTGGTCCAATGTTTCTGGAACGTGATATTTCGATACATTTTTGAACGTGATATTTCAAATATCATGATACAAACTGCTCGAATATGCTGCTCGAACGCAAATTTGCAGTAACCCTGCGGGCATTTGACAGAACTGTCATTCTGAATGTTTGCTTTCATTCTGGTTCTGATATTGTTTTTTTTCGAACGGCCGGAACGGTTGAACCAGTTAAACGAGAAATCTGGAACTGTAGGAAGTTGAACTGGAACTACCTTGACCGAGTGAGCTGCAGGTGGATCGACAAAAACACAATCTTCACCTGTTTGGCAATTTCATGGATCAATTGGAGTTTATGATGGCATATATAGGAGAAATGTTTTGAAGCGGGCACTGTGAATTTCACTGTGGTCAAATTTTCTGCTATCTGAGTGGCCAAAACTGGATAATTGTACTCTGTAGGGGGCTGAACCCGCCTTGGGAGTGGCCATAGTGCGTGAACGGCAAAATATCGTCAATTTGCCCCAGGATAATATGGTGACTTTCGTGGCAGTTCGATGGGGGAGAAAATTGATTTTAATTCCGGACATAAGTATAACTAAATTTTCTCTGTGTATTCTTCCAGGAAATTATCTGAATTTTTTTCTGGAAAATTCCCAGGAATTACTAAAGAATATCCTACCTACAGGAATAGCTCCGGGAATATCTGTAGAAATTATTCCGAGAATGTTTTCGAAATTCCTTTGATATTTTTTATCAGGATTTCCTCCAAAGATTTCTCAAAATATTGCTCAAATTCTTCCACGAATAATATTAGGATTTTTTTCCTAAAGATCCACCATGTATTTTCTAATTTTCCTCGTTATTTCTGAGAAAACTTCGTGAGCGTTTTTCCAAGAATTCCCCCAAAAACCATTTCGAAAATTTCTTTGCCAAATCTTAAGAAGACATCCTAACAATTTTATCTGCAAATTTTGCCAGACACTTCTCGAGGAATTCCTCCAGGATATCTTGGATTTTCTCAGTAAGTCCTTCCAGAAACACTTCACAGGGCTGGTAGCACTTGACAGACTTTTCTATGACTATTTCCCATGGAATTCTTTTTACGAATATTCCTAAGAAGCTTCTTCAAAAAATTTCAATACGTTACCTTAAAATACCTTAAATATTCCGTTGGGAATTCCTCCAAAGATCACTTTAAATTTTTTCAAGAAAATTCAGATTTCTCCAGGATTTTATCAGGTAATTTTTTCATACGTTTTGAACATCTTTGATAATTCTACGAGAAACTTCTCCAGGGTTTTCATACAAAATTGTCCTTCAGGATTTCCTCGAAATTCTAAATTATAATTATTTTAACTAACTTTAATTTATGTTTGAAATTTGGAATTTCTTTCGAAATTTCCTTTCAAATAAATATGGGAATTTTCTTTGAAATTTCGTTCGTAATTTTCTTTGGTATATCTTTTGAGAATTTCTTCTGGATTTTCCATCCAAATTTCTTGGAATTACCTTAAAAAGTTCCTTTGGATTCCCCCAAGAATTTTCTTCGGAATTTCTTTTGGGTTTTCTTCGGAATTTCTTTCAGAATTTTCTTTGAAATTTACTTACGAGTTTTCTTAGAAATTCCCTTTCGAGGATTTCTTATAGAAAAACCTTCAGAATTTCTTGGAATTACCTTTTTATTCTCGAAATTCACTTTTAATTGCTTCGAAATTTCATACTGAAATTCGTTTGTAATTTCGTACTGAAATTCGTTTGGAATATCGTTCGGAATTCTCTTTGGAATTTCCTTCTGTTCGGGCTCACCGCAACGACTCCCCATTCATTGCTAGGCGCACTCTGCTACAGCACCAGCGCAGTGCGCAGTAGCGTATTTAATTTCACTCTTTCTCCCCCAGCTAGCAGCAAGCAGCCCAATTGCTTAGATGCTGTTGCTTTGGGCTGCGTGATGCTAGCTGTCGGCGCATCGCTTACATTGTAATGTTACTCTCAACCGTACTACCTCTAGCGTATATAAGAGGCATGTTTTCTGTATTCATATTAGTTGTAAGCTGTTATCGTTACCCATAGTATCCCCCACCGAGCAGGAGCACTACCTCTCGGTGGTGGGCAATAAATCATCGTGAAAGTAATTCAACTAGTTCGTGATTCGTCTGCCCCTTCGGAACCTAAATAATCACAACGTAGGGCCTGGTCAACCTTGGACGAAACACCTTCTGGATTTCTTCTGAGGATTTTATTTAAAATTAACATCGAAAATCTCTTTGGAGTTTCCTTTGGAATTCCCTTTGGAATTCCCTTTGGAATTTCCTTCAAAATTCCTTGCGGAATTTCCTTTGAAATTCCTATCAGAGTTTCCTATGGCATTCCTTCCAAATTTTCTTTGAAATTTCCTTCGAAATTTGCCCCTCAGAATTTTCTTGGAATTCCTTTTAGAACTTCTTCGGAATTTGCATTCAAACTTCCTAAGGAATTTTATTTAAATTTTACTTTAAAATTTCGTTTGGTATTTCCTTTGGGATTTTCATCGAAGTTTCCTTTAAGAAATTTGCTTTAAAAATTTACTCTAGAGATTCTATTGTGAATTTATTTCGGAACTTCGTTTGGAATTACCTTCGCAATTTCTTTCGCAAGTTCCTGCAGAGAGTCCATTAATAAAGTTCCTCCAGGAAGTTATACTTGAAGTTCCTCCACAAATTTGTCTGGATGTTCCAGGAAAATGCTAAGGATTTTCTGGGGTTCTTTCGTATTTTTTTCATGACCCTAGCAACACACATGTTATAATTGTGTATTATCAACTGATATATGACCAAAATTAGTCATATATTAGTTGACAATATACAATTATAACATGTGTGTTGCTCGGGGAATTACTCTAAGGATTCAACTTTCCTTCAGAAATCCCCCCACCATTCTTTAAGGAATTTCTACAAGAATTATGCCGGATATTTCTCCAAAAATACCTGGGTAAATGGGTCCTTGCATTTTGAATGAATTCTTGGTTTTATTGAATAACACGAAAGAGCATGTTCTTGCAACTACTTTAGCAATTTTTCCAGCTCAAATAACGACTATAGCATATATAAACTTTAATTTCAAAAATGATTCAAAACATGAACCTTGACACTTTTGATCATCTTTGACGTTCACTTTGTCGTCAAAAATGCCACAGAGGTTTCAGTTTTAATACTGGTGTTGTTCTTATCTGACATTTCGGAAGCGATACGGAAACAAAATATCTCCAAAATTTGAGTTTTAACCAAGGGGTGTGACAAAATCTACAAAACCCGTAAAAACTTTTTTTTTGGACTCAAATCAACGAACATTATTTAAAAATTGAGTAAACATGTGTTTTTGACCTAAACTTAAGCGTTTGGTACCAACATTGGGGCAGGGCTTTAGGACCCTATTCCTCCAAAAATCCACCAAGTTTTGCTCCGTAAATACTCCTCCAGGATTTCCACGAGGAATTCCTCCAGTAACGTCTCCTAGAATTTCGCAGTAAAATTTTTCAACCGTTCTTTTTGGAATTTCTCCAGAAGGAAACTCCTGGATGAAACCCTTGAGCATTTTCTGGAAAAAATCCAAGAAAATTTCCGAAGAAATTTCCTTTAAGAAGCTTAAAATGAAATTCCTAAGGAAATTCCGAAAAAAATCTAATGGAAATTCCAAAGGCAAATTCAAAGAAAATTCCGAAGGAAATCATGAGAATTCCGATGGAAATTGCAAAGGAGTTCCTAATCACGAAGAAAATTACAAATGAAATTCAACAGGATGTTCTGAAGGAAAGAGAAATTTCAAAGGAAGGAAATTTTAATGTAAATTCTGAAAGAAGTTCCAAAGAAATTCCGAAGAAAATTCCTAAGAAAATTCTTATGGAAATGGTGAAGGTAAATACAAAAGAAATTCTGAAGAATATTTCAAAAGAAACTTCGAGGAAAATTTCAAAGGAACTGCCGAAGAAATGATGGAAGTTCTTAAGGAAATTTAGATGGAAACGCCAAAGCAAAATCCAGAGGAAATTCTGACAAAAATTCCAAAAGAAATTATAAACGATACTTCAAAGAAAATTCCAATAGTAATGCAGAAGGAGAATCCAAAGAATATTCCAAAGGTAATTCTGAAGAAAATTCCGATGGAAATGCCAATGGTAATTAAAAAAAAAAATCATAGGAAATTCTAAAGAAATTAAAAAAAAAATCCAAGGAAATTCCAAACATATTAAAAAGAAAAAAGAAATTCCAAAGAAATTTCAAAAGAAATTCCAAAGAAATTTCAAAAGAAATTCCAAAGAAATTTCAAAAGAAATTCCAAAGCAATTTCAAATGAAATTTAGAAGGGAATTACAAAGGAAATTCCGACGGGAGTTCCAAAGAAAATTCCAAGGGAAATTCTAAAGGAAATTCAGATGAAGGCAAAAGAAGTTTCGAAGAAAATTCCAAAAGAAATTTAGAAGGATATTCCGAAAAAAATTTAGAAAAAAGATCCCTAAGGAAATTTTAAGGGCATGTTAAAGAAAATTCTAAAAAATAAATCCACAGGGAATTACGAGTTATGAAGGAAATTACAACAAAAAAAAATTCAGAGGAAAAATAAATTCCTAAAAAAAATTCCAAAGAAAAATCAGAAGAAAATTCCTAATTCAACAAAAACTCCAAAGGACATTACGATGGAAACGTCGAAGAAAAATACGAAAGGAAGATCCAAAAGCATGTCCAAAAGCAATTCTAAAAAAAAAAATCTACAGGAAATTCCAAGTTCTGAAGAAAACAACAAAGAGAATTTTAAAGATAATTTAAAGAAAACTTTAAAGATAATTCCAATGAAAGTTCCGAAGGAAATTTCAAAGAGAATTCTTAAGAAAATTCCGAAGAATGTTCCAAAGGATATTCCGAATGGAATTCCAAATGAAATTCTGAAATTAATTCCATAGGGAATTTCAAACGAATGTCTAAAGGAAACTCAAAAAGAAATTCCACTGGGAACTCCGAAGAAAATTTCAAAGGAAGTCACAATTCCGAAGGAACATACCGAACGAACTTTCCGAAGCAACTTCCTGAAGGAATTTCCTTTGAGAGCTTTCGGAGGATTCGCATATATATACTACCAGAAGGAATTGCTGGAGAAACTGCACGGAAGAACTTCCGGAGCAACTTCCTGATGGAACTACCAGTACGAACTTTTCCGATAAACATCTGGAGTTGGGGGATTTTAGAAAAAAATCTTTCTATAGGATTCCGGAGCTGTAAGATTGTGGAAAAGAGATAGTAAGCAATGAAATTTGGTAAGAATAAGAAGAAATAAAATCTTAATATCAGCTGTCAAACAATATCACCATAATATCCAGTGTGATCGGGTTTCGTGATACACTTGTATCATGATACAACTCCTTAGTCTGAACAAGGCAATAGGCATGTCTTATTTTTTGAGGACCATTGGGATTTTTAAAAATGTGCACCGGCTCGTAGTTATTTCGGTGGGTTACCTCCTTTTAAGTCAACTAGTACCCAACTAATTGGCATGGCTCTGGCTCCAATTCAATTTGTTTTCATGGTTTAGACTACAGACGCTATGGGAACTATATTATACAGTGAGACCAGCTTTGGCCTTGAGTGTTTTTAGGATGCTTATGGAACTCTGTAGAAGCGGTTTCTGATAGGTAAATTATATTTTTCTTCTAAACCTGCGAATTTGGGCGCCCATACTTCATCGTATACAAAAACTAGCTCAGACATGGTAGTGTGAAATCATTTCAAGGATATTAGCCACCAAATAATACCAATTAGTAAAACTAGACGTAAAAGGAAGTTGAAGTCATTTTTACTCTATCTGACCCAGTAACCCACCGCAATTTCTCCGAACCGGTAATCTTCAACAAGTTAAAAAAATCCTGAAAAACTATACTTCCATTCAAACCAAAACGAAAGCAATCCGTCAAAAAATGTCGAAATGACAGCAATTTGAACTTCTTTTCATTTGCTGGGCGGATACGGTTTGAAGAAGGAAAGAGAAGAAAGCTCTAAATCAATTCAATCCCAAAATTACCATTTTTGACCTTTTTGTCCTCGTGAGGGCAAACCACAGTCAAAAGTTAAATTCACGGAGCGCATCCCTGTTGAATTTAAATCGACAAAAGTAATCAGGAGAGTTCTTTGTCCCACCAAACCCTCCAGTTTCGCAATTCTCCCAGAAAAGCACCAGTAATAAATTTGTTTCCTTACTCAGCAGCGAAAGAAACAACGGTCGCAAGTCCCCACGACCTCGACCGAAATCCCCGAGTGTCAATCTAAAGCCAGTCAGGGTGTACCCACAACCAGTCAGTAGTGCAAGGATGCCCGTCTCCGGTTGAATGACGGAGACCGAGGCGAATAATCCCACCCGTTACAAACTTTTTCTCCTTCTCTGGTGAGGTAAACCGAACAATTGATTACAACAAAATTGCACCACAATTATATCGCAACTTGTTTCAAATAATTGTTTTGTTTCATTCTTGTAAGAATCTCTTTGAGTTTGTTGAGAAAATTACAACACCAACTAAACAAAATCAGATATGATAACAAATGCTGTTTCAAATGTGTTTCAATCAAAACCTAATTATAACATAGTTTGATATAAGGAATCTGAGAACAAAAGCATTTATATGATTGGTTTTATTTTATGTTAAGAAAGTAACTTATTTTGTTATAACAGTTTTGGGGAATATTGCGATGGATTATATTTTGAAATTAATTGAAAACATTGTGAGTAATATTGTTGTTTATTTTTTATTATCATATTCTTTATTATAGAGATTTTTCGCCCATGGCAGTTTAAATTTTGTTTATTGTACAGTAAATGATGTTATGATTTTATCTTCTAACCAGATAAAACACATTTTATAAAAAAAACTTACTCAATGAGTAACGATCGCTGTTACAAATCTGTTTCAATCCACTGGTCGGGTCCTCTCGAGTGGAGCACATTTGTTTGGTCACAAGAGTGTGTGGCATGGCGCCGAGGACACTTTTATGGATGTGCACTTTGGTCAATGCTCGAATGGAACCGGCGGCGGGGTGATGATGGAGCAGAACGTTGCCTGTTTGCCCACTTTGTTTCACGAGTGTGTAGGAATGCTTCGTTGCAAAAATGGATATTTTACCGCCGGAGAAAATATCACGCTCACTAGAATCACACATCCCTACCGCTACTTTTGCAGTTGAAATTGCAGTTTGTGACTTCGCTCTATCTAAAGCGGACTGGATTGGGGAGGTGACCAGTTGCCAGACTGACTGTTTGTTACTTGATTACGGACCCAACCGTGCAATTACGAGGCCATTACCATGCAGAACGGTGCATCTGATCAACCATGTCACGATTTGATGCAGAGCCGCAAGATGATTCCGTAGAATAGCTATCTAATTCTTATTCTTGATCTAAGCGCCCTCCTTTGAATGTTGATTTAACTTTTTAGTTTCGCTTACGATAGTGTTTCTCTATTTATAATTCGGCAGATGCTACAGTGACTCAAAGTTATATTCGTCCAGGGCACGGTTTTCACATCAAGTTGGAAAAATCTATCAAGTGAGCAGTAACGTAGCTAGGGGGGTGCGGTCCGCACCGGGCCCCGAGCTCCTAGGGGCCCCAAAATCAGATTTCTCATACCATTAAAAGATCGACATAGCTTATAGGAAACGGACAATTCGTAAGATCCCAAAAAGAAAATGAGTATGGCAAGCATAAGATTTGGAGGAGACATGGATAAGCGATGTACAGGGGCCCCTTGATTATCCTTTTTTTTATACATATTTTAGGCCTAGGGTTAGAGTGAGCCGAGGGCCCCAAAAAACTGTGGCTTTGGCCCCCACATTTCAGGGGTCCTCACCAATATTTGTTTTGTAAGTTATTTCCCTTTTTGTTGTTCAATCGATTGCACGCATGAGAGAAATGAGCCTTCTTATAGCCTTTTAACCCGTATAGGCGTTAGTAAAAGCAAAAATTCTAAAACCGTCACCACTCAGCGAATTCTTAATGGATTCAAATGATTTTTTGTCAGTATTTTATGCCCGAGGAGACCACTTGGGAGGCTCAAGGAGAGGAAAAATGTTTAGGGTACAAACACATAATATACAAAACAGTAAATTTTACGATTTTTACTTATATGTATTTATACAAATCAAAATTCCTGCAGGTATTACTTTTTAAATCATAAAATAATATCTACCAAAAAAAAAAAAACATCCAAATTTATACTCGAGTGACTCCATTACGATATTTCTAAAAAAAAAGATCTCCTGATAATTTATATGAAATTATGCCGTGAATTTTGTCAACTTTTTTTTTTATCATACGTATGCAATTATTAAACTCCAATTTTTTTTTTTGAATGGTAATCTCAGAACTCTTCCGTAAATAACATTTAAAATCTTATCCACTCTCCATTTTTTGGTTCAAAAACTACTCCAGTGTCATGATACTATATATTAAACATGATGTAAAAAGAACCCAGTTTTTCCTACCTTTAGAAACTCCAAACAAACTTTTTTGAAGGGTCTATTATCGAGTAGTACAGTACAGCCAGTATTTTTTAGGAAAATTACCGAAGATGTATTGTGCATAACTTTGAAAGTTTGTTGAGGAATTCCTGATGGACTTTTAGAAATTAGGAACCATACGTCTAAAAATCAATCAATTTTTCAAATCTCCTTTACTTTGGTTTTTTTAAGTTTCCATCAGAATCTTCTATAGAAATTATCCTTAAAATTTATCCTTCTTTGATTTCTGTTTTTTTTTTTTTCATTATACCAGAAAGCCTCTAGAATCCGCTCTTTCTTTTCGTTGTATCGCACAAAAATGCGAACCAAGAATATGGATTCTGACATTAATTGGTTAAATTATTTCTAAAGAAGTGTTTAAGGACGCTCAATACAATACAATCTTAATAAATCGTTTTCCTTCTTCCCAGTTACTTTGCTACATTTTTCAAGAGATATTTCAAAAACAATTTTCTGTCCAATTCATGAAAAAACCAGGGATATAAAGCAAAATTTATGGAAAAAAACTGAAGAATTTTTGGATTTTTGATGTTTTTTGAAAACATTTCTTATGGACTTTTGTTGAACTTTGCTGAAGAATTTTTAATAAAATGTTTGGGAAAAAAAACAGTGCGGGTTGTGTACAAGACACGACCGCATGACGTTAACTAGACCATGTGATTTGCTGCATTTGAATTTAAGTCAATTCTCATAATTGCAACCTTCCTTTAGTAATGTAATGGTTTGTAAATTTAAGAACAGTGAGGAGCTCTCCGTTCGGAGAAGTGCCCCAGTCATCGATATTATCATCGCCATCGTACATTTCAATTTGCCGTATGTCAATTCTTCTTCTTTTTCTTGGCATAACGGTCCTCACTGGGACAGAGCCTGCTTCTCAGCTCAGTGTTCAATGAGCACTTCCACAGTTATTAATTGAGAACTTTCTTTGCCAAAGATGCCATTGTCGATTCGTACATCGTGTGGCAGGTACGATGAGACTTAATGCCCAGGGAAGTCAAGGAACTTTCCATTACGAAAAGACTGGGAATCGAACCCAGACACCTTCAGCATGGTTTTGCTTTATAGGCGTGGACTCTAACCACTCGGCTATGGCAGAGCCCTATTGACAATTGTCAATTATTCATTCCCAATCAGATCTTATATGCTACGAGAAGAATTAGGTGATTATAGCAAGTATGTGGTATACACATTAGGAAATATTCGCAATTAACTCTTTAGTTGGCCCTGAAAAGGGCCGATTGAACTGTGAGTAAAACGGACACACATTTTGAAGGCGCACATGTTGTAATCCTCCTCGTCCGATGAGGTTGGCGGTGGCGATGACGATAGGCGCTTCTACAGGCGGCTTTGGCTGATTCTCTTCAGTAATCCCATACAAATCTTGCGTTGGCGCTCCGATTCCTGCAGGATCAATTCTCGGAGCGCGAGTCAATCTAGATATCTTGTTCGATTTCACAAACCAGACGCTGGATTGGCAGCTTGAAGATCAACAGCTAAGCAGGCTTTTGGCAGCGAGGTACTCCTCGCTGAGCAGGTTCGGAGTTCTTACCTAAGACAAGACGTGTCAGGTCAAGTTACAAAAACGAAACCAATTGCCTGTCAAAAAAGACCATTTCTCATTGGTCATTTTGGCGAAGGCCTACTTTCACATCGTTGAGTTAGATTGCAACAGGGCATTTTGTTGCTAGTCAGGCCGTGTTGCTAGTTCATAAATTATCAAGAGCTTGGAAACTTTTCATAAAACTTTTTTGTTTCAAATCTGTTTATATTTGATCTTAAGTTTACCGCAAGTGCTCCTACAATGCTGAAATAAATGAAAAAACTTGATTTAGAGCAACATTGTGGAAATTTTGACTATTTTCTCTAAAATTAACGCCGGTTTTGAATATAGAGCTGATTTTGGAAAAAGCTGGCAGCCTCAATTGCACTTATTAAATGAAACGTGCAAGGAACAACCAAACTATGAGCCTTGATATTTGAATTTGTTCATAAGACTTGCTTTAAAAGGATATTGGTAGCACTGGCTTTTGTATTGTCAAGGTTATAGACTGAAAAACAACGGGGCAGTCTTAGTTGAGCTGTCACGTCCTGTCCTAGGTTCTTACCAGTTCGAAAGTGAATATGGAATGAAACCGAATCCGTCGAAGAAAGCATGTTTTATAACCTTAGAGTAGCAGATGATGCTCCTCCCTTTCGTGTCCTTCTCTTTCTGATCGACCAATCTGTGATATGTGTTGGGCTTAGAAATACTTAAAAATCGCGGGAAATGCTAATGCGTTAGAAAATGAATGAATTGTTGGAAGGGTTGACATTTACTAAATATTCAATATTTAGCTGTTGATAATCATTAGTTTTATTTATTATGAAGGTGAGTTTCTGATCCATTGGTGCCAAAATTATTACAATTGCGCAATTTTGTTACATGTGATAATTTTCGTGATCGAAGTTCCCCATAAAATATGGGAAATCAAAGACGCTGTTTGAAACGCCACTCTATTTTACAATCCCCTGTGAAATGTTGAGCATTTACCTCGACAGCACTGCAGCAGCGTACGCAGATACAGTCTCAAATTGTCGTGTCATTCAATAATTCATGACAAATTAAATTTAGTATGAAGCTGTGAGATTGTTTGAGAAATACAAATGTAATAACTAAAGTCGGAAATAATACTCTTTTCAATCTGTTTTACACATTTGATGGCCCTGAAAAGGGCCGATGGCTTTTGTTAGCTTCAATGCTGTGACAGATAAATAGCACTGTGGTATGTTATCGGTTGATTTCCATGGTCAAACGGGGAATCCCCAACGCAAATGTATAAATTTGAGCAAGTCATGCTTATAGAACGAACCAGCTGAATGTTTCGTGGTGTGGATGGTGCATAACAGCATTGGATCACTGGATTTAAGTCGAAATCTGAAAACGTAGCCCAATTTTGAAATCTTGAGCAATTTCACAAGCCGGACGCTCGCTTGGTAGCCCCTCAGCCACTCAGGGGGCTTCTAGTAATGGTGTCTAACGGGCTTGCTTCTTGACTGCACTGTGAAGCATGGTCCAACGCAAAACGAGAATGACTTAACAACTACCGAAAAGCTAAACATTACATATAATTTGCAATTGGATTAGATGGACAAATTGATGTGAAGATTTGCGAAAAAGTTACACGTCTTCTCAGTGAGAATCGAACTCACGACTCCCCGATCTCTAGTTGGGGCGCGTTAACCACTACGCCATGAGAGGACTCATGAACGCAGAAGTTAACCTGAATTCGATTTCAGCTCAATAATCACGTGGTCCTGAATGACTTGCCCGACCGTGTTCACAATCCGACGGCATAAAGAAGAATGGGCGAAGAAGCAGGAATCGGTCTGCTCTTATAGTGCGAAGCGGAATGCAAAAGAAGCGTGCGAAACTGCTTGAACGCGATTGGTTGCGTAAGAAAGAGATAGACATTTTCCCAATTTTCAATAGGTTATTCTCGATAATCAATAGTTTTCTCCATTTGTGAAAATTGTTGTATAAATATCCAATCGATTGGTGGGAAAATATAGAAAATCTATCGATAAATTGCTGAGTTATTAACGTTCAAAATCTAGCATAATTTTGTGACGGTCGCAAAATTTTAGATTTTTAATTAACTGGGTGTCGTAAGACGTAGTTAACGTAAAAAAAGTGATCTAATTATGTTTCTGTTGAACGGAGATGTTCTCTTGCTTTTTCGGATTATGTTGCGTTCGGCGATGTGTAGTCTTCCTCTGTATGATTTTATATCACATTGATAGAGTCATACCAAGTGAAGTAGAAATCGTAATGGAATGGCAGTTAGAAGTACACTAGGGCATTGAGGGAGCCGAAAAATCCTCAATGGGACGACACTGGGGCAAGGTTCGGGTTGGTCGAGTTCCTCTCTTTCGACACGTATGTGAAATCGTACAACGCGCTCGCGGAATGCTTCTCCGATTGAACGTATAGCACACGAACGAAGAGAAACATGCCACCATTTTTTAAGGGAGTCCAGTGAGCGATTCTCCAAGAAAAAAAAAATACGCTCTTAACCTTGATTACAGAAATAATCCGATTTGTTTTCAGCTTATGCCTTGTATTTGGCTCAGACGTGTTTAGCAAATGAAATATTATAACATATTATTGGTCATACCTGTCATGAACGTTTTCTTAAACACAGAATACTTTGAATGTATTCAGATCTATAAGCGTCATGAATCATATAACATGCTTAGGATACTGAAAAAGCATAATTTCTGGAAGTAATAAAAAATATTTTCTTACAAGTAGACTTCAACACGCAAAAACCTCATTTTACGAACTAAACTTCTTCATTTTACAACTGATTCAATTTATTAACCAACTCAATTTTCGAATCCCCGATCTAGTTCGCAAATTGAGATTACAGTATATTCATGATCATTACCATGTTACTTCATATTTAATGAGTTTCTGTCAATTTATCTGTAAGTTCAGTCTTGAAAGATCAAAGTCATTCTTTTCTAAACCAACCCGAAGTGCTTATTCAAACACATTTGACATATACATCGAACCAACCACCAACCCGTGGAAACACAATTTATGGGGCACATTTCTGCCACAATTCCAGCAATAATTTATCGCTTTTATTCATTACCATTTCCCTTCCTAACACCCCTACTAAATTACCGCTGTAAAAGTCGAAAACTTGATTGTCCACTACTCAAAAGAACCAACAGTTTATTGATTACCAAACTCTCGCCTTCGTAATGGCCTTCCTCTCACTTTCCTCATACCGTCTCCTTTCGCCACCACTTTCGAAAATAAACATGTCTCCCTCGACAAAATCGTGAAACTACCAAATCAAGGATTTTTGAAGCACTTCCCCTGTTTCCCCCTGTTTGACCTTCAGTGTGCACACCTCGAGCCTAAGAGGGCGAAGAAAAATGTCGTCGCCTGCCGGAATGTCGCGTCGCGTGACAGAATGAAGTTCGGACTGATTTTCGCTTTCTTTTCGGGCTAGGTGTTCCTAATTCCCCCAAGAAATAAGACGACATGTACGGTCCAAATTCTACGCTTTAGCCTGTTAACGACCAGCTAAACACTAGTAATGCTATAGGTCTAATGGCACCTGGACATCAGGGTCGTACTGTGAGGAGAGTTAGATTTAACGAGCCCATTCTTTTCGGTCAAACTGATGTGATTTTCAGATCTGATTGCAAATCACCAGAATATAAATAAATGTAAACCGAATTTAGTACTATACGAAAGTCAAACTAGTACACGACACTGAAGACGGCCTTGCAGTTGAGGTCGAAAGACTGCTGTCAAATTAACTTTGTTATAATAAATGAAGTTGCATAAGACTACAGATTAGTTCGCAATAGAATCTACACACTCGTATTGTATGCCAATTTTTATATCATCGAACATTCTCACGTTAACAACTGTGACATATATTGCTGTTTGCATTTGAGATGCAAATCTTGACTAAAGGTCCTCCAAATGCGGTAATACAAAACAATCAAAGGACACCTAGCAACGATTAAAGAAATCACCGCCGCCCTAGCAAGAAAAATCTATTTTTGACACCGCATTTCTGGTGAAAAATCTTACCGCATTTGGTGTTTCCGCATTTGATATTTGCATTTCAAACGCACACAGCAATAAAAAACACTTAACGACAAAAGATGATCATCGGAAGCAAATCTGATCATTTTAGGTCCTGCTGCAGAACCCATATAGATTGTTTCGAAAGACCAAGTTCTATCTTCAGAAAACACCCATTATGCGAAACATAAAAAAAAACACTAATTAAACTATTGGAGTCATAAGTGCCAAATTTTGACGTGGTTTAGGAGTGAACCTCCTAAAAACTGAACAAATTGCAATGTTTTCCGAGCAAATGCACTTCTTTCCACATGTATGTGTCATATTTGGATAAACTGCATCAGTTTTGTTTGCAATTGTGTGCTTTTAGAAGGTCTCATTCCCTAAATACGTCACAAGTTGGTTGTGAAGGAGGTGATATTCTGGTAGAATATGTTTGTTAATATGTTTTGTTCAGCAACTCCGGTATTTCATTCATATCTGGTTCCGGAATTTAAATTCATATGTTTAAGATTCATATGTTTAAGGATGACACATAAATGCAAGGTTTTAAGGAAACTTTCATCATGATAAACATTAAATTAAGCTGTTGCGTAAAGGTTACCTTCAACCGGAAGTTAAATTTCAGGGTTTTGGCTACTTTCGACGATAGTGCAGAGACTCTAAATTTTGATTTCGGAATATCAATGTTTTGTTTTTGAAATTTCTGGTATACTGGAAGGGTTCTGGTGAAAATCCTCGAAGGATTCTAACGAGGGAGAGAACCCTGGAAAGATTTTAAAGAGAGTTCTAGAAGATTTCTGGTGCGATCTCTGTACGGTTTTTGATGAGAATCCTTGATGGTTTCTGGTAACAATACTGAAAGATTTTCGATTGGACTCTGAAGGGTTCTGATGGAAATCCTAGAACAATTCTTAAGAGAATCCTAGAAGAATCCCGATGAAAATCTTTGGAAGCATTGTGATGCAAATCCTGATTTATGATGACATTTCTGCAAGGTTACTGATGAGAATCCTGGATGGTTTTGGTGAGAATTCTGGAACGGTTATGATGATAATCCAGGAAGGATTATGGTGTAAATCCTGGTATTTCATTACAATTCTGAAAGAATATTGGAAGGATTTTGAAGAGAATTCTGGAACAAATCTGATGAGAATCCTGGAAAGATTGTAATGAGAAATTTTGAATGATTCTGATGAGAAATTTTGAATGATTCTGATGAGAATACTGAGAAAATTCTGATGAGAAGTTTGGAAGTAAATACTTACTCCATATCCTTTTTTGGCCTATTCTCACCCCCAACAACGATGCATAAAAATCAAAAAGCCGACTCTGCACTGTCGTTCATGAAATGGGAGGAACTCCACCTTATTACCGAGCGATTTGTCACCATCAACTCGTCATGTGAAACTCTCGTAATATTGGCTGGGCAGTGGCAGCAGCAGCAGCAGCAGCAGCGCGGTTGATTCGCTCGTTTATTCGTTCGTGCTGCCTCACATTTGCCTATATTGGGGCAATTTTTCTCCTTGGTACCACACCGTAGTCGTCATCGACTGGTAGCAGCACGGCTCGTGACACGAATAATTTAATTAGCGTAAAACAATGTGTCAATGACAGCGCCGATGTATGAGTACATTTTTTTTCGGTAGATGCAAGCATAAAACATAAAAAATCGAAAAAAATGTTAGTCTCTCTTTTGTGCACCATCCAACTTTATGTAACTATTCAACTTCTGCCATAAAACCATGAAAGCGGAACGCTACAAAACTGAGGATCAATTTGTAGCCAGATGAAAAAAGCAGCGATTGGTTTCAAACCCGATAGTCCAATTAAAATGTTCATAAATCAGCCCGTGTCGTATCCTACCGATTACAGCGCGCAGACTTGGTGGGGACGCTACATTCATTGGGTTAATGGCTCTCCTTCATATTTGCTTCTTCTTATCTTCTCTCAAATTCCTTTCCGCACTCTGATGATTGCTGTTTCAGTTTGGTAATTCCTGTGGGAAAAGGACATTTTCAACTTTCGGATCTTCCGTGTGCCTTGTGTCATTACTAGTGTGGGAGATTGTATTTGCTATGCTGATACCTGTGGCGATGTCTTTTTTTACTGCTGGGAAGAAAATATGAAAATGGAATTCTGTGGATTTCAATTAAGATTCTTTTGCAAATGAAAACGGAGCAGAGAATCAGAAACGAGAAAACGTGTTCATTTATGTTTACTTTCAACAGAGTATTAAAGATCAGGTCGGAGAGCTATCTACTTAGTTGATTCAGTTTTCATTAGACACAACTGATATTTATTTCTTAAGGTTCAGGCGACATTAGGCATCACAGAGTCAAAATCATTTAGCATTATAATTTTATTTAAACTTCATCGTTGATCTCTACAGCATCAGCCTAATAAAGTCAAAAGATTTACAGTGTTACACATTTGCTACTTTTCAAGCTTCCATACAAAATGATCATCTTTGGTTATCTGGATCTGATTAATATATTAACCGATTTGAATTAAATTATCACATCACATTAGATATAACTTGTATATCAACATACATTTTCGAGTATTTCATTCCAATCTTCTTTTTTTTTGGCATTAACGTCCCAACTGGGACAGAGCCGGCTATTTAGCATAGTATTAATTGAGCACTTCCACAGTTATTAACTGAGAACTTTCTATGCCTCAACTGCCATTTTCGCATTCGTATATCGTGTGGCAGGTACGATGATACTCTATGCCCCCAGGGAAATCAAGGGAATTTCCATTGCGAAACGATTCCGGACCAACCGGAAATCGAACCCAGACACCTTCAGCATGGCTTTGCTTTGTAGCCGTGGACGCTAACCATTCGGCTAAGGATGGCCCCCATGTAGCATCCACATCTGGGCCATCACTTGATTGAGTTTTAAGGACTGTTCATTTTATAAAGTGGACACTTTGTTTTTGCTATATCTTTTTTATTTATTGATAAAATCGTAATCGGTTTTCTGTGCATCGTTCAACTATTATTCTACAATACTATTAAAATATAAGATCTTAGAAAATGCTTTTGGTTGAAGAGCCAAATAATTTTTCCAAAAACTCCTAAGAAAAGCTGTTCGTCAAAGTTTAACATTATTTTTCGCAAAACAAAAATCCTAATTTTTATGAACATATTGTATGTTTGTATCCTTTACTATTCTACAAAAGGTATAGCTTTAGAAAAAATCGACTATATTCCACCATTCTCTGACATTAGGTAACTTTAGTGATGCACCCATATATGGCCAAATTTGCTGATACACCATCCTTTCACTCCCAGCAGAAGAGGAAAGTAAAAAGCGTGTTCAAAACTGGTCTGGTTTACTAAATAAACTATATTTGTGCAAACGAGAGCCAAATCGTGCGTTTAAACCACAGTCCTAAGCACAAATTTTACTGTTTATGGTAGTTTTACTAAAAAGTCTCATACTTTTAAAATCGTGTACGCATATTTATTGATCTGCAGCAAATTGTAAATGGTTTTCTCCGAAAATTTCAATTGGTAATCTCAGAATAACATATTACAAAAATAATAGGTGCAAAATGAAGTCGATTTTATTACAGCAGTGTTGCCAATTTTGATGATTGTCAATGTACTTTGAAAGGTCTTCTAAGAATAAAGCAATTGTGTATCTATTGTGCTTTAAATGCCACCTGGGGACTTAATAAGTAACTCTATGAAGGCGTAAGTCATTTTTCATATTAATACTATATTAGGACTTCCGTCAGGACGTACTTTTAACCAAAACAAATCTACTCATACCGATCCCCTTCAATTTTAAAATGGTTTTCTCTAAAAATGATGTTATTATATCTGTAAAATTGTTGTTCCAAAAATAACTTGATTTTTTCCATCAGGCTTCTAGTTGATGATACTTTCGAAGAACAAGCCCTTTTTGAAAATAAAAAATATAAATTGTCGAATTTTCCAGCCAATTTCTAACAATCATTGATTTTGATAACCTCCAAAAACCGACCGTTCTAATCGTTGTTCCATATTCGTGTGAAATTTAATTAATTTTGGAGAATTTTTATTATCACAACATTGTACAATACTAGTCAAACGATGTGCAGAAAACCGATTGAAATTTCATTGATAAATTAAAAAGATACAGCATGCACAAGGTGTCCACTTTATAAAATGAACAGTCCTTATAATGATTTTTTTTTATTTTAACCATCACTGTTCAATTTTTATTTTTACTTTTTCGATCATATCTATTTGAATTTTTGAGATGTTGCCAATGCACAAGTTCATACAATGTCTTCGTTTACAACGTTTATTACCACAACATGGCGCTCAGTATACTTTCACAATCAAAATGCATAAAAATTACGAGCATCAGAAATTTGATAACAGACATAAAACTATCTGCTGTTTCTTGTCCTTGTGAGCTTACATAATGCCAGCGCACTAACTGCATCTTTTCATCCCTTTTCACCCATCACCGAAACGAACAGTAAAGTCGTGAAATAAAATACAATTTACAAAGCGCGATAACGAGAGGCAACCATCATCATCACTTAGTTGCTGGAATGCTTCTACCACTTGGCTGTCGTTGATTTCCCACGCTATTGTTGGTGTTGATTATGTGATGCAACAACAGCAGCGCGCACTATCGCTATCATACCACGCTACGGTGATATTCTTCCTATACTGCAAATCCTCTGGCAGAGGGTTGCAATCATATTTCTTATCCGGCATTCTGCGAGCTTTCCGGCGTCTCGTTGCCTTTTGACGAGGATAGTATTCTCCCGGTCGGAAAGAACTGCCTTCCGGCAGTGCAGGGTTTCTCCATTTGTGTGATGAATAATTTTAGTCACTGTCTTTAGTCGTTAATCTAATGGCTATTATTCAAAGGACTTCTTGGGTAATCTTTAAGCGTAATTGAAATCAAAACACGGTGGTTTTGAACCTGATTTATTTAGCTCCAAGAGATGATTGATAACAATAGTAGATTTGAAGTCCTATACTCTACGGAGCTCTGAGTTTTGAACAAGATTTCAATAATTTTCAACACATTTTTCTTCCCCAAAATTTTGTTTCATTTGTTAACTTAATGAATCTGTAGGTAAATTTCTCCTTTTTATAAAATTTACTACATTGCCGTTTCATTTTACCCCAGCTGTTTCAACTTGCCCCGGTGTACTAGATTTTTGACAGTGGACTAATTTATCTCAGGATCAACGGCTTAACTTCCCTTCCGGAGAAAGAGGTCACTAAAGGTCACAAAAAAGTCGCAAGTGACAATCTTGGGAATAGGATTCGACCCTAGGTCCTCAGCGTGAGAGATATGTGCTCTAACAACTACACGAGGTACTAGCTACTACCCAGACAACCAAAAGTCGCATAAAAGATCACGTAATAACTCGTTTATTCATACAAATTACGTCAAACTCGCAAAACATGGTGGATAAAATCGTCAGATTGATGAGTTTCCTCGCATAAAACGCTTTTTTCTGAGTTCATTTGTACATTTTGTTTCATCCCGTACACTCGTACAAAGCCAGTTGAATCAATCCGTAGCAGCTGTCAAATCAACATTTGTCGCATAAGCACACAGACTAGTTCAGTAGAAAATGTATACACTCATATTGAATGCCATTTTTCATCACATAAAATATGCACGTATAACGCCTCCACTTTTGCACGTAGAAAGCCATTTCGCGACATCTTATACGTGAAATTTTGCACATACAAAGCCTCCGGGTGATTTCGTTATACAGTTGTGTTCAGAATAACAGTAGTGAAAGCCGATTTTCATACAAAATGCTCAACTTTGGCATGCTGTAACTTTGTTGTCATACGAGCAATCGGCATGAAATTTTGGCAGTGAACTACAAATATGCTGAAATTCATTATCACAAAATTTGAAAATTTTCACACTACCGGCTAAAAAGTTAAGCACCAGGTGAAATCGCTCAAAATAATAGTAGTTTTCCTTTTGTAAATTTTTGTTAAGCAACAATTTAGTAAAAAATTGTATTGTCTATACATTTAAAGCTTGGGTGGAAATGGTTGAAACGATGTGTAAAGAAAAATTCTAAAATTCAAAATACAGCAGATATTTAAATTATTAAAACTACTATTATTTTGAGCGATTTCACCTGGTGCTTAACTTTTTAGCCGGTAGTGTGAAAATTTTAAAATTTTTTGATAATGAAATTGAGCATATTTGTAGTTCACTGCCAAAATTTCATGTCGATAGCTCATATGGAAACAAAGTTACAGCATGCCAAAGTTGAGCATTTTGTATGAAAATCGGCTTTCACTACTATTATTCTGAACACAACTGTATGTACGTACATTTTGGTTGTCTGGGTAGTCGAGTCTAGTACATGACACTGAAGACGGCCTTACAGTTGAAGTCGAAATACGCGTATCTGTCAAAGGATACAAACTTTAGCGGAGTTAAATTGTATAGTAAAAAATCGGGTTTTCATTCATTTAATGTTTGATATATTTCAGGCTTTTTCATAGGGGTCTTCCTTAGCCGAGTGATTAGAGTCCGCGATTACCAAGCAAAGCCATGCTGAAGGTGTCTGGGTTCGATTCCCGGTCGGTTATCTTTTCGTAATGGAAATTTCTTTGATTTTCCTGGGCATAGGGTATCATCGTATCTACCACACGATGTACGAATGCGAGAATGGCAACTTAGGCAAAGAAAGCTTTCAGCTAATAACTGTGGAAGTGCTCTTAGAACACTACGCTGAGTAGCCGGCTCTGTCCCAGTGGGGACGTTAATGCCAAGAAGAAGAATATTTCAGGCTTTCTTTGTATTCCTAATTACCTAGGAGTAATGACTAATAAATAAAGACTGAGAACCACTGTTCTCCCCATCGGCACCACCATAAAAAAGAAGGTCTTTATATTCATTTATTCCCATTAACGGCTCGAATCTTACTCCCAAAATTTTCCTTGCTGCTGTCCCGTTTTCTGATGCTGCTTCTCGGAGTGTTTTTCTCCGCCAGTGATTTCGTGGAAAGCTGTGGAAAAGTCGAAACATTATCAAATTTCCAGTTGGTGTTGTTGCGGGCCACTTGCGCTTGCTGGCGTCAATCCTACTGTTGCTCAGACCGAATACTGGCTTCCCGAATAAAAATTTTAAATTAATTAAATAGCTCAACCTATTAATATATTCAAACACAGTCTATGACGTATAATAAAGTGACAAGACATGTTTGGCTTCAATGTGTGATACAATTGGCAAACTTTTGAAAATTAGTGTAAGGTATACAAAAAAGCAGTGATGTATTTTGAATTGAACGCGAGCCAAAAGTGAACTGAACGCGTTCTAATTTTGCACGAGAACCTAGTTGTCGTAGCTCAGGGACTCCATTTTTTTTGTTGAATTTATAATTTTTCACTTTTGTGGCGAATACCAGAAACACTATTGCCATAATTGTTACAAGGACAACGAAACATATGTTTAGAAGCTGTAGGTCAACGTCTTTATGTCTAATGGGGTATACCCTCTCTGGCATATGTTCGCCAGAATAGATTTCCAACAAATGTTTTTTTTTTCGCAAATATCTCACAATCAACGAATGATTTATAAATGCTTTGATGAAGGGAAGATCCTTCCTATCTCCTAGTGGTGATAGTTTTTATTTTGGTCCATTTATTTGCTTAAAACAACTAGCTACACACGCTATTACCAGTGACTTTTAGAGCGAAATCATAGATCAAGCGAGAGATGATAAGTCAATTGTAAAAAATACGTTTCATTTCATGGTTAACCTGTTGGAAAATAAAATCTTTTGTATTTTAATATTTTTTTTATCAGGGGCACTGCCTAGGCGACATGAAGTGCATTATGCAACGGGATGCAGTGTAATTGAGCCCGTGGGAATGATTTACGCAACGAACATGCGGTCTCCATCGTCTATACTTATTGGGGGCGCGAGATAGAAGTTTGACGCCATGCGTCTCCATGGTGCAGAATTTTGTGGAGCCGTATACGCTTATGTATAAACTGATTTGGTTTAATCCCGCTTTATCGAATCTCAAATTACCATTGTGGCAAATATAATACAAACAATATATGTATACTTCATTCGGAATGACTTCCTCTCAATTGCATGTTTCTATCACAATCAAAGACAATTGGACATAACATTTAAAACAAATTCATTTAAAATTTATCACCCGGTTTACACCATCATCATCTGGAAATCATGTAGTACGAAGTCCCGCTTTGTGCAACAAGGGCGGCAGTAGGCGCTAACACGAAGAATATCTTTGCACGCGCCTCTTGTTGTGATGTTTGTAACAAACCGAATTCAAATTGATCCTTCAATGAGTGGTCGGTGAAAATTTCGTCAATTTTTCGTCTGTTTATCTGTGTTTTTATCCACAACGATGGAATGATTCTGCTTTCGTCAGTCCAAATGCAATATTTTCCGCTATCATTCATCGACTGCCATCGATTTTGCCTGAAACCAAAATCTCTATAAGACCGATTATCGTCGTACATATAGCTTCATGGGTTTGTACGTACATCAGCACATAGGACAGACAAACAATTCCGCCTGCTAGTGGTATTCCCCATAACAACATTTTCCTAACGAAATGCAAAATCAGCGGAAAAAGAGAAAAATCCTCAAACGGGGCAAAGCGATTTCCCGCTTTGCGGGCCATGCTTCGATGATGATAGTCTGCCTCCTGACTCAATCTCATCTTGGCGGTGCTGTTGTTCTCCCACTCTATACATATAAACAGACAGGACTTATTTTATATTCGAATTTCCAGTTGACGAAGTGCATTCGGAGCCTTTAGGGCCAACTTTATCTACCTATTTACTACGTTTGTAGTGGAAAGAAATCCTGAATTTATTTGGCAACTGCTCAAGAGCTCTGCAGTAAACGCTAGCCTATAGAACATGAGGTATAAATTGAAGTTCCGTCATTTCCTTTTGAGTTTCGATTTTGATGAAACTGCTCATAATTTGCTTGATGGCGTTATACCTTCTGAATATGAATTGAATGACGGATGTACTTGCCTCAGCTTTATTACGTAAATCTTTCTCTAGATGCTGCTGTGAATTGAATCAATGTCGTATAAATATTTGGTGTTAAAAGCTATAGAGTGTTTAACAGCTCATTTTACTGCGAAGTTCTCTCTATTTTGCTCTTCATGAAGATTTGAAAACAACGGTGCCTATACCTGTCAGCTTTGACGGATTTATTTTTCGATATAATTCATAGTACTACAAATGGAATAGTGAAAACCTATAACAATCTGATCAAACATCTACGCCTTGATACGTTTGTATTAAGAAATTAAACAATAAATAACAATAAAAATAAGACAAATTTATTTAATATATTGATTCCTTATATGATTGAGCGTGTGCATCAAACGTTAAATATGTAGAAACGGTCCATAATTAGACTCTGTATTTTCAACTTGCGATGGTTCATGCGTAAGAAAATAAATAGAATGAGGTTTTGTTATGGTTGTGTAGTAACCATTAAATAATGCTTATAATATTTGGAGTCAAAGTTGCTATTTGATTTTTTTTCTCTCTTGAATTAGGTACCAAGTATATTAATTTTAAATAATTAAAAATAAATATAAAATAAAAATTCCATTCTCCATTGTTCATTTTGAACGAAAACAATTCCTCAAAAGAATCATTTGATCAAGTGGTTAGAACCTCTCATGTATTAAAACTAGAGGGAAATAATTGTAGCATTTTTTGTCAGTGAGTTTTTTTGACCACATTTAGTTTGCTCTAACAGATGGAACGTAAGGGATCATAATAAAAGAACTTTGAAAGTAAGTTCGTAAAAGAGCATGCGATCAATTTGTATTCATTCTTCAGCAGGAATTAATAACAAAATGATAAAAAATCATGTTTTTTTTGTTTAGAAATCTTGTTACCTGATTATTATCATTTGAAAACTGATTTTGTTACCAGTTTGGCTATAATAAAATTAGAAGTCAAATTTGTTCGTCGAATAACAAAGATCAAGTTTATAATTAAATGTGTAACACCATTCTTCTTTTTATAAGAGGGTGGGATTCGTGAAGCCCAAGCAAGCGGATTCGTTTTTCACGTCGCCGGATTGAAATGTGTTTTTTTGATTCCCAGCTTTTGCGTTTTGATGCCGAAAATGTGACATCAGTTGAGGACGGATTACCAACTGGGGAGTTTGTTTTATGCTTGAGCAAATACAATTTCGTATCGTGGCGATGTTTTATTTATTTAATTGTTGAACAAACTATGGATAGTTTGTCACTGTATGTGTCGACATAACTCTGTATTCCTTTTGGAAAATGAGCTACTCGTACATATTCTTTTGTTTATATATCGCAATTACTACAAATTACCTTTGAATAGCTCGACATTTAAATTGTTAACGCTCCGATAGTAATTTATTTAAATTGATGCTACATGAATCGAATCACTGCCGCTAATAACCTTCCTTCCTGTGAAAACCATGAAGATGCAGAGGTGATCTCGGTCTCTAGTAGAAATGGATGTCACACTCACATTCCTTCCCTTCCCAGATGACCATAATGACGTGCCTGTCGCCGTTATTGACATTACTAACTTTGGAGTCCTTGAAATTGTACATTGAAGATGGTACGCTACTCCCAAGCTACTTCTGTTGGTTCCCTGTGCAATTTTGATTATTCTTGTCAATCACGGAGTAGCAACTACGAATTGTACGGTCATCAATGCTTATGCTTATACTAAATGTTTATCAACATTTTTTTAATATTATGAATAACGGATTTTTTTAAAGATATGAGTGATTTGGCTTGAACCTACGTTTCAAGCAATTAAAAAGAGTATGAGAAAAAAATACTTTGTTTATTAACCTTTCCAGTACTGGGTGCTTGATGGAACATTGATTTATTTAATAGAATGTATAACATACTTCAGGTTGGTCATTTTGGGAACATGGTTAGGGACCGTCCATAAATGACGTAGCATTTTTTGACTGATTTTGGATACCCCCTCCCCCCTCGTAGTATTTCATCATAAATGCTAATATCCCCCTTAGGAAATACGTAGCATATCAAACACCCCTTCCCCCTCTATATTTTTTATTTGTTTTCCTCAACAATTGAACTAAAACGAAACAATGAAATTGAATAATTACTGACTGAAACGTCTGGACAATCTGACGAATCTGACGAAAGTTATTTGAAAAACAAACTTATTTCCTGTGTAAGTAACATAATTTTGCTTTCTAGTTTCATACAGATTAATTTAATTTGTAGTTCTTTTGCTGTTGAAAACATAAAACAAGTTTACAGCTAAAAAGTGTGAAAATTGTGAAGTTGTGAAAAAAGTGAATGATTAAGACTGTTGATAGAGCTATGACGATAACGCTCGAATTTGATGTCCTAATTATTATCCAGGCTATTCCAACAAGAACATTGATATATCAAAACAAATCAATGAGCTGATTGCGCGGAGATCTCCTGTAACATTGAACTCATAATTCTCTGAAAAGATATCTTGTTTTGCAATGCCTTAATGAGCATATGTTATTCTATTGAAGAAATAATTCTCCAACAGTAAATTAGAATACAAGTAAAACGGTTTATTCTATGTATTGATAATAAATGAAAAACAATTTTGTCAATAAAGCATTGTTTTATAGTTTACTTATTAAACTTTTAAGTTGTTTATTTCCTTTCAAAAACTCAAACTTGTTTATAATCCTTTCAAAAACTCAAACAAGAAGAAGTGATAAAATAACTGTCCTAGGTTCCTCACCAAATACTAAGTCTGAAACCATCACTGAATGTCTGTCACGGATGCAATGGTAACACATTTTCATTATCGCTGTTATCATTTTGACATTTTGTTATTAATGATAACCGAATAATAACATAACTTGTTATCATTGTATCCTTGATAGACATGTTTGATCACAGGTTGATAACAAAATATGTTATCACACATCTTTTCCATAACATGTTTATAGAGCGTGTTTTAATAAACTAAACACAATTTTCAACGTATTTGTTTCATTGTTTGAAGCTTATGCCAGAACACGCATCTCTCAAAAAATGATGATAATGATGATTTATGACCATAATATTAAAAAAATGGATGATACACATTTATATATCAACTTGAACTCAGTGAATAAAGGATTTACTGTTACTTTGTTATTCGACGAACTAATTTGAGTTCTCATTTTTGTTATGCTGGTTATTATTTCAGTCAAGAAGATTGCAAAATGAGTAATGAAATGACAATTAACAGGTAACAAGATTTCTTATCATTTCGTTATCAATGTTTGCTGAGACTTCATATAAGTTTAAATTTTGACTAAGAAATGTTATTTTGATCAAATTTGTCCAAGAAACTTTTGCTCTATCACTTCATTTGAGCTAAGTAAATTAATTATGATTTTTTTTAACATAGAGTGGACCTGAAAACCAGTTATTTATCTATTTTGTGTGCGTTTAGTTTTGCGTGAATGCGATCAGAAGAGTTGTAGATGAAATAACGATACACATTTTTGCTGAATATGAAAAGTTTGTAATTGTTGTGCTTTTGAAGTTAAAAGTGAAAAACCATGAAATATTTAGATGCCCATAACTCATGGAGCTGGATCGATAATATTTTATTTTTAACGCTATTTGAAAAACCATATATCAGGCAACTTTTGCTGCAAAAACTATGCGAACGCCATTTTTGTAAACTGAAAAAAATCACTTCAAAAATACCCTTATAAACTCGGATTTGCCTTTAACTCTCAAGATTTTAACCTTAGTAAGGACTTGGTTTTTTTTTCGATCCATTTCAAAATTCAAATCAATGCAACTTTTGATTGGAATAACCCAATAATTTGAAATTTCCTGACAATTATGTTTTTGATGAAAACATCATTTTTATGAAAACTGAAGTTTTGAATGACCCCTAGGGGGCTTCAGTAAAAAAAATAAGGTACACAAGTCGACCCGAAAAGTCAAACAGCTCGCGAAAATTTGTCGAAAATCAGTGTGTTGACCAATTTTAGTTCTGTTACAAAACTCAGTTACGAACAACTTCTTCGAAGACATCATACGTCTTAAATCGACTCTTTTTCCTGCAAAAATGTCGATTCAGGCCATTGTGCAATGCAATGATTACAAATTCAGTTATCATTGATGACAGAATATAAAAAAGATAAAAGCGATAATGAAAGTTGTTATCAATTTGATATTATCCAGCTATCAGCCTTTGATCCGATTAGGTTGTTGGTTATAAGAGATAAAAGATCAAAAACAATATCAAAAATTAATACGGAGAAGTAATGAATCATATCTCGTTAAGATCAAAACAGTATCTAGCAAGTTCCTTTATTGATCATAATATCAATATAAAAAAATTTGTTCATTTCACGATATTATTCTGAAAATCCCGTCTGTTCGGGGAGTTGGGTGACAAAACATCGAACGACAAAACGTTGAATCCCATAACTTCGAATGCCAAAATGTCGAAAGGACAAAACGTCGAAATAGAGAAAAATGGGGAAAACAAAACTTCAAACAAGTAGATGAAAAACCGAATTCAGTACTATACCATTTAATTCCACTAGAGTTTGCATCCTTTGACAGATACGCGTATTTCGACCCCAACTGTAAAGCCGTCTTCAGTGTCGTGTAGTAGTCGAGTATAGTAAACGACACTGCCGAGGGCCTTACAGTTGAGGTCGAAATACGCGTATCTGTCAAAGGATACAAACTCTAGAGGAATCAAATGGTATAGTACTAAATTCGGGTTTTCATCTACTTATAGGTATTTCACTAAACAGCTCGAAGATGTATTATCAAAACTTCAAACGTTATTCATAGCATATTCAACCGATCTCGATGTGAAAAAAATAAGTCTGGCAAACAATGTTGAAAATTCATCGCTTTCCACGTTTTGTTCCTTTCGACGTTTTGGGATTTGACATTCGACGTTTTGTCTTTCGATATTGTCCATAAACCTGTCCGATTGTCTAACAAAACGATTGGCTTTTTCTTACACCCGACATACATGAACATGACATAATAATCGTTATAATGAATTGTTTTGGAACTATATTGATGTAGTAGAAAGATACTTTCAAGTTTAAATTGTTTTCCCAGAGAATTGCATAATTTGTACTTTTCAAGCAGTATTGGGAATACTCACCGTTCAACAGTCCACTGCTCCTTTCAGTCGTAGATAAAGACGTGATGAGATCAAATCATTCCCTCTTATTCTGTCAGCTAGCGTGTTCTTCCTCTACCAAGTATCTCGAAGAAAACGAAATCAAAATCGAACCTTGCATTAGTTGGTGTTCTCGTGTTGTGTTAATTTCAGCGGAAAATTGAAACTGCTGGGCGTCACGAAGAATATCTGTTCTGCTATCTTGTGCTTCCAATGCCAGCTCGTTTCATTCCGTCCAAATTCCATTATATCTGAGAAAGCACCGACAAAAAAAAAAAAAACACTGGACAGGAACAGATAGCAAGTCAATGGAATGATCGAAAAAAGTAGACAGAAGCATCGCGAAGTTGAAGGATTCCCACCGGTAGCCGAATTTTCAAGCGTTTAAAGAAGGGATAATCTTTGTGTTATATCAAAAAGTATAAAAAAATATTCAAACATAAGCTATAACATCATAAAAAAAAACTAGATATAAGCTATAGTTTGATCATTTCTAGCAATATTTTCAATGATCATTTCTAGCAATTTTTTTAATGATTTTGCGGTGAATACTAGGGAGCCGGATCCTATTCTTTGCACTTTTGATTCACTTCGGCAGTGGAGTTTTTTGAAAGCAACAGAGCTGATATTTGACCACAATATGCGTCGTACCAATGCGCTTCTTGCTGTCTAATTTTAGACAGTTCGGCCAAGAAAAACCCCCCATGCCAAAGTGAATCATGGAATGCATGGAAGATTACTTTTTTATAATTATTGCTTGTTTCGGGATATTTTATTACCTATTTTTTCGATTAACCAGTGATGGTTATCCTTTTCCTAGACCATGATAATATTTCCCTCGATTCCCACCGTGGGCCGCGCCTCTCACGCTACCAAACCGTGGATGGAATTTGTGGGTTCGTGTCATGTCTTTTGAGTAGTGCTGCTTTGCACCATCATCACGAAAACAAAACCCTCAAGCGCGAAATCTATTGCCATGAAAGATGAAATCCGATAGCAAATCCTAATTGATGTAATGCTTCGACTAGACTAGCAGAGAGGGTGTGATTTATAGGAAAGGCTCTCGAAGGCAGAAAAATGATGGACATTGTTTGGATAGCCGAAAATCTACATCAGTCTTAGGAGCTCTTAAAGCTGCTGAGTGATGGCGCTTTTTTATTTTGTTCTAGGCTTTGTTCATGGACCTTGTAACGGTTATTTAATTATATTTAACTGGGATTCATGGCCGTGCGGTTAGTGTTGTCTAGCATTTGGCCACATATAGACCCAAGGAGCGAAGGGTCGATTCCTGCTTCAGTGCGGAAATCTTTTTGCCAGAAGCGTATTTCGACTGTGCCGCTGGGCGTTGCATGCTAGTTTGTTGTCAAGTGTGGTGCTTCCTTCAAAAGGCAAATAGTCCACTGGTAGCATTGTCTATTTGTGATGTAATTAAAAAAATAAAATATTACTATTGGCTTTATGGACGTTTGACTCACTAACGCCTAAATTATTTCACATTAATAGTTATCACCAGATTCTTTCTGAAATATCGCAAAATAATAAGAGAATGCAAAAACCGTTATTCAAATGGAAATCTACGATCACATTTTTTCACAGTGCAGGGTGAGTGCACGCAAAATGTTGTAAAAATAAAGAGACTTGATTATTTTCGCAAATGTTTAAATGTGGTATGGCGCTTAAAATAGTGACAAGATATTGTGACAAACATAATGTAAACCATTATAATATGTTACCATAAATATAAATAACAAAACATGATTTGTTTCAAAATTATGAAAGCTACACCACATAATAATGCTGAAATGTGACATGCGTATGAAACACATACTCAAGCACATACACTTAGCGGTGGGAGCTGGAGACTCGTTCCCTAGCGCTAATGAAAAACCCAGTTGGTATGACCGGGCCCTGCATCCGGTTTACCGGTTTCCAGTCAGCCCAAGGGGAGTTTGCTTAGGACGTGACGGGGATTCACAGCAGGGCTCTGTTGAATTCCTTCAAAAACCCACAGGTCCGCAAGCACATCTCCGTTCAAGCGACCCGTACCGCTTTCGAAGTACTTTAGCCCATCACCAGGAGCAGCACATTAGGATCCAGGCCAACGATATCCTGATCTGATTATGGAAAATTGACAGCATAAGAACATGGACCGTAGTCGTGTCCAACGCATAGGAACCACGCTACAGAGCTGACAGCCGTTCTACACCCTTAGTAAGTATGATGACACCTCTCTGAAATAACGAATGGGATAATGGTACGGTTGCCCCCGTCCCGTTAAAACCTTTGCAGGCCTCCAAGTACATTCTAAACCCGCCACCTTAGCAGATGGAAGTAGGCTCAGTCGAACCTTTCCTGGCTTGCGCCGATATGGCTCTGAACTTGGCACCTCATAAGGGACCGCGTCTATCTTAGCATAGCGTTACTGCTTGCATACATTATCATGAGATCACATATGCGACTACTCAAGACGGGCGAGGATGGCGGCTTAGAGGAGGGACCCACTAAAATGGAGAGTTTCCAAAACAATGCCGATACAATGCAATTCAAAACAGCCGGAGTCGAGGAAGCGAGCGCGTTCTAGAAAAGCGGTAAGGTGTCACGATCGCCGGTGCATACCACGTGTAAATCTACCGACTTATAGCAGTAGCTTGAAGCAATGTGAAACACAAGGTCATCAAGGAGAATTAGGGTTTCAGAGTCCAGTGTACACACCGAAGTCGAGCAAGGGCGCTGCTCAAGCAGGGCAACAACCTAAAAACTCGAGGTTGACGGAGGTGAAGAATAAGGTCGATGAATGCATCCATGGATCGGCACAATGTGCATACCGCGATCAAGAGCAAGCCGACGAGTATCAACTTTTCTGTCAACGCTGCCATGAACGAGCAGCAAGCGCTGAGGATGAGAACTGAGCTTGCCGAAAAAGCACTGAAAAAGGTTACGGAGCAAGCAGCAGCTGACAAGCTAAGGACCCCGATGGAACGAGATGACAAACCTACGAAGAAGCGAGACAGAGAGTCACCAGGAGAAGAGGAAGTCCCAAAAAAGCAGCACAACGAACAAGAAAAGGTTGTGCCGGAAAAGGATGGGAGCGATGATATAAAAAATATTTATATAAAAAAGAAACAGAAAGAGATAATGGAGATGAAAAAGGACGGGAAGAAGAAAGCGAAGATACGCCCGCAGCTTGAGTGGTCGATACCATACTTGTTAAGGCAAACGACCAAACAACGTACGACCTCGGAGAAAACACGGCGCACCCAGAAAGGGGAGATGCTGTTTGAGTTGAAGAACGACCCAGCGATCAAGAGCTCGGCCTATCAGAAGCTAATCGCGAAATCTTGATGAACGAAGCGGACGTAAGATCACTTACTCAGGAAGCAGTCTTTGAGTGCAGATTTCTGGACAAGATAACAACCGTTCCAGAGGAGGCCATGGCAGTCCGTCTGAGGAAGTCGTACGACGGCACACTGTCAGCGACGATTCGGCTACCAGTTGACACTGCGAACAAACTGGTGGAGAAAGGCAAGATGAGAATTGGCTGGTCGATATGCCCACTGAGACTCGTCACACGAGCAGATAGGCCACCGATGCAATGCTCCAAGTGCATGGACTTCTGATACCCGGCGCCGAACTGTGCAGGAAATGTGGAGAAAGAGGTCACTTTGGGAAAGACTGCAAAAATCGATCAAGGTTGCTTTGCTCACCGGAGGAAGGATACACCCATTCGACGGGCAGCTTCAATTGCCGTGCGTACCAAAAGGCAATCGCAGCCCAACAGTAACGGAGGTAAAGCAGATCAACCTGAACCACTGTGACACCGTACAGCAACTGTTTTGGCAGTCGACAACATAAATTAAGTGTGACGTTGCAATAATAGCTAAACCTTATCGAATACCACTCAATAACGCCAATTGGGTGGTGGATAGTACCGGCGCAGCGGTGATACGAGTAACGAGTAGGTTTCCTATCCAGGAAGTGCTTACCAGCTTGTGAGCTTGTGCTTGTGATCGCCAAAATCAACGGAGTCTATTTTTGCAGCTGCCACGCGCCTCCAAGATGGACGCTCGAAGAATTCCGTTGGATGTTGGAGAAGTTTACCGACGAGCTAGTTGGTCAAAATCAGTGCTGATTGGAGGTGACTTTAATGCATGGAGTGGGGTAGCAGGGCAACCAATACCAGTGGTTCCATCCTACTGGAGGCTCTAGCAAAGCTAGACGTACGATTTTGCAACGAAGGCACCGGTAGCACATTTTGGAAAGACGGACGAGAGTGGAACATCGACCTAACATTTTGTAGCCCATCAATAGCGGGCAACATGAACTGTAGGCTAAGCGAAGAGTACATCCATAGCTATCACCAGGCGATTTGCTTCAGCATTGGCTAGCGAAACAATGCGGCAGTGCAGAGGAACACAATTGGCGACCGGCAGTGGAAGACGAAGACTTTCAAAAAAAGTGCACTGAACTTGGATGCGGTAGGGCTGACAACTGCAATTGCAACGTTGCCACGCAAACGAGAGCCTTGCAATGATCGACGTCCCGTGTACTGGTGGAACGTGGCACGCAAACTCCTCCGCGTTGCACAGTGGTTCCATTTGTTCTATTTCATTTATTTAGTTAACATCTATACAGATAACACTGAATCAACAATTTCACGCCACAATACTCGATTCGTGGCCGCATCTCTCCATCCTCGGTTCTGCCCCACGCTCGCCAAATCGATACGCACCTAGCTCGCTGCGCTCCACGCCTTATTGTACCAACTGGATCCGAAGCAAACACCATCTTTGCAGGGTTGCTGTCCGGCATTCTTGCAACATGCCCTGCCCATCGTATCCTTCCAGCTTTGGCCACCTTCTGGATACTGGGTTCGCCGTAGAGTTGGGCGAGCTCTTGGTTTATCCTTCGCCGCCACACACCGTTCTCCTGCATACCGCCGAAGATCGTCCTAAGCACCCGACGTTCGAAGACTCCAAGTGCTTGCAGGTCCTCCTCGAGCATCGTCCACGTTTCATGCCCGTAGAGGACTACCGGCCTTATGAGCGTTTTGTACATGGTACATTTGGTGCGGGCGTGAATCTTTTTTGACCGCAGCTTCTTCTGGAGGCCATAGTAGGCCCGACTTCCACTAATGATGCGCCTCCGTATTTTACGGCTAACGTTATTGTCAGCCGTCAGCAAGGATCCAAGGTAGACGAACTCGTCGACCACCTCGAACGTATCCCCGTCTATCGTAACACTGCTACCTAGGCGAGCCCTGTCGCGCTCGGCCCCACCAGCTAGCATGTACTTTGTCTTGGCCGCATTCACCACCAGTCCAACTTTTGCTGCCTCGCGTTTCAAGCGGGTGTACAGGTCTGCCACCTTTTCAAATGTTCGGCCGACGATGTCCATATCATCCGCAAAGCAAACAAATTGACTGGATCTCGTAAAAATCGTACCCCGGCTGTTAAGCCCGGCTCTCCGCATAACACCTTCTAGCGCAATATTGAACAACAGGCACGAAAGTCCATCACCTTGTCGTAGTCCCTGGTGGGATCCAAACGAACTGGAGTGTTCGCCTGAAACCTTCACACAATTTTGCACACCTTCCATCGTCGCTCTTATCAGTCTCGTGAGCTTCCCGGGAAAGCTGTTCTCGTCCATGATTTTCCATAGCTCTACGCGGTCGATACTGTCGTATGCCGCCTTGAAATCGATGAAAAGGTGATGCGTTGGGACCTGGTATTCACGACATTTTTGGAGGATTTACCGTACAGTAAAGATCTGGTCCGTTGTCAATCGGCCGTCAACGAAGCCGGCTTGATAACTTCCCACGAACTCGTTTACTACGGGTTACAAACGACGGAAGATGATCTGGGATAATACTTTGTAGGCCGCATTTAGAATGGTGATTGCTCGAAAGTTCTCACAGTCTAACTTGTCGCCTTTCTTGTAGATGGGGCAGATTACCCCTTCCTTCCACTCCTCCGGTAGCTGTTCTGTTTCCCAGATTGTGACTATCAGCCGGTGCAGACAAATGGCCAGCCTTTCCGGACCCATCTTTATGAGTTCAGCTCCGATACCATCCTTACCAGCAGCTTTATTGTTCTTGAGCTGGTGAATGGCATCCTTAACCTCCCTCAAAGTGGGGGCTGGTTGGTTTCCATCTTCCGCAGTACTGACGAAGGCATTTCCTCCGTTGCCTGTGCTCTCAGCACCATTCAGGTGCTCGTCGAAGTGCTGCTTCCACCTTTCGATCACCTCACGCTCGTCCGTCGGAATGCTTCCATCCTTATCCTTGCACATCTCGGCTCGCGGCACGAAGCCGTTGCGGGATGCGTTGAGCTTTTGATAGAACCTACGCGTTTCCTGAGACCGGCACAGCTGTTCCATCTCCTCGCACTCCGTCTCCTCCAGGCGGCGTTTTTTCTCCCGAAAGAGGCGGGTCTGCTGTTGCCGTTTCCGTTTATAGCGTTCCACGTTCTGCCGGGTCCCCTCCATTTGTTCTATAAAGCGGTCATAAATCATTTTATACAATATCCGATGGTAAATAACATTAGAAATTGCTAATAAACACTTTTCTAAGTGCCAAAGATGTACATACCAAATAAATACTTGAAATACTTATTAATTGATAATGTCAATTTCACATCATATCTCTACCAAAACCAAATAACGAACATGTCACTTTATGTAATCAACCTTAAGGTTCAAATATTTACAACTGAGAAATAAGTAATGAATTATTTGGTAATTTTTTATTGCTTCTTAATATTTTTTATTCTCACCATTTTTCTTTTTTCAGCACTGTATATATAGATGCTGGAATGTCGTTGAATATATTGTTTTGATGCTCAAAATAAATACAAGAACAATTTAATGTCGTTCATCCTACACTTTGGGAAGTCATCTCATATATATTAGAATGGCTGATGTACCAATACTAATTTAATAGGATTTTATTGTCTCAGCGCTCTCACTAAAACTACTTTTTAAATCAATGTACAATGTTGCAAGTGCATTTATATCGAATTGAAGTATGAGTAGTGAAATTTTCATTTTTTTTTTGTTTATTCATTCCAGTTAACTACCAATATACTGGTATGTATTAGATTCTATGAATATTTCTACCATTGCCTTCATTGGTAAAAACTCACAACTTTGAAGGCACGCTGCTAATTTATTTGCAAATATTTGAAGCTAAAACCTTCACAGGTTAATTTTCCTACTCAAACATGATCATTTGGTGGCAGAAGTTTGATTAAATGTGATTAAGAACATATGAAAAAAGTACTTCAAATAAAGTGATGTAGTTACGAAGTGAGTTTATTTCTATGCTCATTACTCACATCAATACTGACTCCTAAGTGTCAAATAATACTCTAAAATGTATCGGAAGTGATAGATATACATCTGCACTTATGTTCTGCATTCCAAAATGATTGAAAAATCATTTGATTCTGGTTTGCGATGACAATGAATAAAGTGCTGAAATCGCTTAACTTTTAACGTATTTTTAATATATGAAAAATACACTCAATCATTCATAGTTCTACTATGCATATCATACAGGAACGTCTATAATGTTCATGTTTTTACATTATTGAGATCATAATTGATCCATGAAAAAGTAAAGGAATGACAACCAAAACATGGGGGTACCACTGTGCGTTGCTTGCCTTAAAGCCAGAAGGCGTTTCCAGACAGCAAGGAACGTAGGAGTCAAAGAGGAGCGCAAGGTCGTATTACAAACAGCCATTTCTGCTTTCAAACGCAAGATAACGCTAAGCAGGTCTGCGTGCTACAAGGAGCTGTGCCGAGCAGCAGACGCCAACCCCTAGGGGACGCTTATCGAGTGGTCATGGCAAAAGTGCTCCAATGCCTGTTGGAACGTGTGCTGAAAAGCTGAGGGTTATTGTCGAGAGTCTCTTTCCAACGCATGATCTGACACCATGGCCACCCACACCGTATGTCGACGAGGAAGAAGCATACGCCGAAGATTGTCAGGTTTCCAATGACGAGTTTGTAGCAGCGGTGAAAGCATTGAAGGTGAAAAAGGCCCCAGGTTCGGATGGAATGCCGAATATGGCACTTAAAGCGGCGATCCTAGCGTACTCGGATATGTTCCGGAAGGTGATGCAGAAATGCCTGGACGAAGGTCACTTCCTAGAATATAGAAGATCCCAAGCAACACAGATGTTATAATAGAGTATTTTTAGTTTTTAGCTATTTAGTAATATATCAGTTGATAATGCTCAATTATAACATGTGTGCTACTCGGGTACCAAAGCCAGAAAAATCCCCCGGTGATCCATCATCATACAGGCCTCTTCTGCTTCTTCTTCTTCTTCTTCTTCTTCTTCTTCTTCTTGGCATTACCGTCCTCACTAGGACAAAGCCTGCTTCTCAGTTTAGTGTTCTTATGAGCACTTCCACAATTATTAACTGAGAGCTGTCTTTGCCGAAGTTGCCATTTTCGCATTCGTATATCATGTGGCAAGTACGATGATACTCTATGCCCAAGGAAATCAAGGAAATTTCCATTACGAAAAGATCCTTGACCGACTGGGAATCGAACCCAGACACCTTCAGCATGACTTTGCTTTGTAGCCGCGGATTCTAACTACTCGGCTAAGGAAGGCCCCGTGCTTACTGGATACCCTGGGCAAACTCTTAAAACGGGTCGAAGAGAACGAGCTATCAGTAAGGCCGTTTGGATTCCGGAAGGGAAAGTCGACGGTAGACGCAATTCGGATGGTCCTGGAGAGTGCCGAGAAGGCATCGAAGCAAAAACGAAGAGGAAATCGTTATTGCACCGTAGTTACAATAGACGTTATGAACGTGTTCAATAGCGCCAATTGAAAGGCCATCGCCACAGCGCTGCATGGAATGCGGATTCCTGACTATTAGTGCCGGATTCTGCAGAGCTACTTCGAGAATCGGATGTTGGTGTATGCAACCGATGCCGGCCGAAAGAAGTTAAGAGTAACGGCAGTAGTTTTACCACAGTCTATACTTGGTCCGACGCTGTGGAATGGGATGTACGACCTGGTCCTATCACTGGAGTTACCCATGGACGACGAGATAGTCGGCTTTGCTGATGACGTCGTCGTAACATAAAGTGACCAGACGTCCCGGATTATCCGGGACAGAGCAATTTTCAACTCAACAGTACAGTGTTAATACTTTTTATTCCAATTAACTTAGTATTTAGTACTTGTCTTAGATTGAATATGAATGTAAATTACACATCAAATATGGGTAGCGCTTCATTGGGGATGAGATCTAACATGCGTCCCGATTTTTTTCCGGGACATATCTGGTCACACTATCCTAACTGTAATAGGCTGAACGCTGGAGGAAGTGGAATTGCTTGCCGCAGAGGCAATGGGCACGGTCGAGAATTGGATGAATGTAGTCATGCTGAAGATAGCCCACCACAAAACGGAGGTGCTCGCAATCACAGCAATCGTAAAGCGGTTCAACAGGTTCAAGTCAGGAGGAGAAGGAAGCGAAAAGGAAAGAAGAGGATGAACGACGGAAGGAGACAGAAAAGCAGAGGAAGATGAAAAGGTAGTCTGCTCAACATGCAAGAGCAAACCACTGGCAGACCCCCCACCCCATATTGGTATCCCAATATCTACACTGAAATCTTAGGATCCACGGAAATTCTAGGATCCGCAATAGAATCCAAGGTTTCACCTTGCAAATTAAGCACCCATGTTTTAATTCCAGAATCCACACTGAAATCGCAAGATCCATACTGGAATCCCAAGGTTCTTACTAGAATCTCACGATCTTCACTAAAATCTCAAGTTTTACACTAGGATTCCACGACCCATGCTACAATCCCAGGATCTTAGGATTTCCTGTATCCATTCTGGAATATTAAAATCCACACTGGAATCCCAAGAGCCATACTGACACACTATGAATCACTGAACAGTCCTAGGATTCACACTGATCCACTACTCTACAACATACTCTAGGATCCCGACTGAAACACCTGAACCCACATTGCAATCTCAGGATGAACACTGGATTCCCAGCATTCACATTGGAATCCCAGATTCCTTACTAGATTTCCAGGATTCATACTTCAATGTTCCCCAATGGAATCCACAAATCCACGCATTCCAGGTCCGCAAAAAATCGCAAGATTCACACTAGAATTCCAAGATGTTTGTCCATTGAAGAACTTTTTATTTCGATAGTTGATCCAATCATAATCCAACTAGGTCCCACTTTCTTACAATGAAAAATCATCATCCTTCTTCCACCGCATCTGCTTAGTGCCCTTTACTTTAAAATTTCCATTAATCTTCCACACTGCTCCTTTCATCATAAATTTGATAATATCGAACAACCATTAATACCGCTCAATTTAATTGAGAGTTATATTCATTTTTTTTCTCTCGCAATATCGCCGGCACCCGACCTACCAGCCGGATAACGCACATCCTGGCGAGTCAACAGAAATACACGGCGAGGCTGCAATAATTCCTCCTCTACAACGCCTCCCACGCTGCAATCTTCGGTAGCCCGGCCAAGTAGGTAGGAGCGAGCACAGCTAGGTTCTATCACGCTACTGACTGCTCTCGGCTTTCGTTCGTTTCGTAGAGCAAGATAGTTCAAAATGCTAACTTAAGCTTAAGGTGAAGATTAATCAAAATCAAACTTCAAATTTTCAAGAGCAAAAATCTGGAGAACCAAACACCCGTTTGGCTTCGATTCATCTTCACATTAATCGGATCTTACAGGATATTTTGTCTCCCTAAAGTTCTTTCACACAGTAATAAACTTCTCCTGAACCGTATTAGCGGGAATCAACAAGAGGGTCATTATGGAAGGGGGTTTGCGGGGGTTCACAATGAAAGGAAAATATTATAATGAACGGAAAGAATCATAGTGTAAGAGAGTACATCTACTGAATTTTAAAGAAATTTAAAAAGATTTAAAAAAGACTTTGAATAGCTTAAATTGAGATATCTTGATTAGAAAAGTTTTTAATCTACTAGTTCCCCCATATGTTGTTACTGGACTCTGGAATAGCTCACTGAAAAAAATATCTCTAACGGACCAGCCACTCGATTTTATATGCTTTAATTTTTATTTCAAAGATATCGAATATATATGAAAAGGGACTCAACATATTATTTGAGTGGGAATATCGGAACATCTCTATTGGGGTTTTTTATAAGCTTTGAATAAATTTGCATCGATTCCTTTGACTGGAACGCTGATTATTTTATTTATTGATCTCATTGAAAAAATGGCCGTTTTCAAACCAAGGTCTTAAGGTGATTATACAACGAAGCCACGCCTCAAATTTTTAAGAGCACAAGTCTTGAGAACCACTTTAAAAATTTATCCCATAGGTCACCGCCAGCAAGCAAACAATTTGATTGATTTTCAACGCGAACTGTTGGCAGATTCTCCAGTCTTGTGCTCTTGAAAATTCGAAGGTTGGCTTCGTTTCATAATCACCTTAAATTATTATTTTGAAGAGCAAAATAGTGCATTTTAAGAAAATATTTCAACACTGTTATGATACTAGATAGTATAAACAGCTTATTGTGAGATCTTTTTACCCTTCGAGTGCATTTTGAACCACTTAGTCCTATACCTATGCGTCGATATCAGCTGAAGAAGATCCTAAACATCTGACCGCATGCCGACAAGATAAGTTGGGAAAACTATGCTCGCTCTCTTCGAGAGCAGCTCGCATGCCTGCTGCTGTGCTCTCGTTGTATCGTGATGTTCTCCCACGGAACCGAACATTGCCGTATCCCGGCCGGGGTGGCAAACTGTTGTCAGTGAACAACCATTCGACTGGGAAAACTGTTGCAATATGAAGTTAAGTAGACTCTCCGTTATCTTCTCACATTCTCGTGTTGTACTTTGATTCTGAGAAATATGTTTTCGTTCTCTCTAGAAGAGGCCACAGCTCTTAAATGTGGACAGGGATGTAAGCTCTTCCTGCGTTGAACGTACCATTCCGAGAAAAATCTTAGAAACTCTATGAAAAAACATGTAAGATTTTTTTTCGAATTTCAAAATTATTTCTTATTTTTCAGGTGTTACGCCCCAACTACGACAAAGCCTGCCTCTAAACGTTCAAATTTCATTCGCACAGTTATCAAATAAAAGCTATCGTAGTCAATATTTCAGTTGTACGATACGCCTACCACGTCAGAATGCAGACCAATATTGGGAAGGGGATGAATTGATGATGTATTTAAAACTGGTCCACAGTAGACCGAATATACCCCTGCATCTACGTCAGTTCATACGGGAAGGTGTAGGGGTGGTGATTTTATGGCAGAGAGGCTTGCTGTTTGGTTAGCAGACTGCCTATGTATCATTCGTAAGAAAAGGCGTTCTATGATGGTGGAAGAATGTAAGTGTAGGGAAACGGTTTCTTGTCCGTTTCTGAGTTCAAGTGATTGCTATGAACGAATAGTTCAAGTGTAATAAATAAAGAGTGGTAGATAGAAGCAAGTGATAGATACAACTACAAAGGACGAGGAAGTGACGGGCCTGGGATTGAACCCATGACTTTCTCCTTATGCAGCAGAAGCGGTAGCTATTAGACCACCAATCCCATCTATTCGGTAATAAATATTGAATTAGCTATAAAAGCAAATAAGTTTTGTTTTATTTTAATCACTGCGATAAAACCAAATCCGACCAGTGGATTACAACAAAATTGTAACACAATTATATCAAGATTTGTTACAAATAACAAATTTTGTTTTATTTTTGTTAAAAGCTCTTTGAGTATGGAGGAAATTATAACATAATTAAAACTAAATCAGTTATAAAAGCAAAAGCTGTTTTAAATTTGTTTGAATTTAATATATAATTATATCACAGCTTTTTAAAAAAAATTAAGAGCATTGCTTATAACATATTTTGTTATAACTCAGTTATAAAAAATAACAAAATGAGTTAGATTTTTGTTTGATTTGAACCATAATAAGTTACATTTTTGTTTAAATTATAACATATTTTGTTTCAATTTTAAAAAGACAATTTACACCGTCTTCAGCCATAGGCTGCACAGACTGAACATAACTAACATTAGACAACGGACACACGGAACGACCAGTGGACCAGTGAAGAATTTTTCGTTTGACGAAAAGTTTTCTCCGGCTGGGGCGAATCGAACCCACACTCCGTAGCACAATACGCCTAAACGACTGACGCCGCTAACCGCGCGGCTACGAAGCCCATATTGTTGCCCAATTTTGTTTAATGTAGAGGAAATTATGTAATAATTTTTATTATTTATCTACTAATCAGCCAAAATTAGAACATCTTCTTCTTTCTGGAGTTACGTCCCCACTGGGATAGAGCTTGTTTCTTAGCTTAGTGTTCTTATGAGCACTTCCACAGTTATTAACTAAGAGCTTACTATGCCAATGACCATTTTTGCATGTGTGTATCGTGTGGCAGGTACAAAGATACTATATGCCCAGGGAAGTCGAGAAAATTTCCAACCCGAAAAGATCCTCGACCGGTGGGATTCGAACCCACGACCCTCAGCTTGGTCTTGCTGAATAGCTGCGCGTTTACCGCTGCGGCTATCTGGGACCCTTAGAACATATTTTGTTATTAAAAATGCGCTAACTGAGTCACAAAATCTGTTACAACTCTGTTGTTATCCACTGGTCGGGAAACTCCAAATATCTTCCAAATTAAAATAAAAAAAATAATCTGGAGATGATCCTCAATGTTTTCCATAGCAAGAAAACAAAAAAATCTGTTATGTACCTAGAAAAAAAAAATATTCGTGTCCAGGAATGTTATACACTGAGGAAAGCGGACGTAAAACTGGCATAAGATTTGCTTATAGAATTACGACACAAGAAAAATCTTATAATCTTATAAATTCATAAGACCCCCGTATGATTTTCAGCAGATGTTGTTTCCATAGTACACCTTGTAGAAATTTCGAAACATGATCTTATGAACCAGCATTGACAAGATAACATAGATAGTCTTATGAATTAACGTTCTAATCCATTCCTTTCATAAGACTGCCTTGTGTAATTCGTAATTTAGATTATAAATTTCACTAAATGAATTATACTAATCCGCGTTGAAAAATAGGCTAACCAACTAGCGCAAATCTAATTTTCATCAATTTTGTCACGCCACAATTTGATTCAGGCACTTTACTAAAATCGAGTTGCGATACGCCAAAGTGGATGCAAATTTGAATTTCTTGAGTTGGCTAACCTATGTTCAACGCGAAGCAGTATACCATAGCCGCAGAAAAATATTGAGAAAAGTTGTGAAGAACGCTTCAATTGGCGCAGGTTTACGTTAAGAGCGGTCTATGAATTACGAAGGGTTTAATGGATTTCTTACGCGTTATACAAATTATTTTCAATTTTCATACAAAAATGTTACTGTTCGGATCCAATTCCACAATCTGTTCAAAAGAAACTGTTAGTTACAGCGAATCAAACTATAAATAAAAAAAAATATCTTTTAATGCAAAAATGGAGTCACTCAGCGACAAATCAACAAACACGTCAATTTCGGAAGCCATATTGAATTTCTGATAGTGAAATGTACATACCGAGAAAATTTGCCCCACGTGGTTTTTCACAATGATGAGCAATGTGGTTCATGAACGTTCTTATGACATTGACAATTGATAGTTATGAAAAAAATACACTAGTCGTATAAATCCCAATCTCGTCGTATGACACACGCAAGTGTCTTATGAACCAACGAAAAATAATAAAAAACGCGTTCATTAGTGTGATCTTATGAAAATCATGCGAGATTTTTGCCTCAGTGTAGCAAATCCGTTTTCTAGAATTACTTTAAAAGTGAATCATTTCATGCTTGTGTATTTTTAAGTAAAAACAAAAATTTTATGAAAAATAATACATTTTGTAAGCATAATTGCAATTTTGATAGCAAGTATTTAAAAGTTCTACCTCTGATCTAAAAGAAAATTGCAACGCAAATGCACTGAAACACAAAGAAAATAAAGTGGTGCAGTATTCAGATGAGCAAAGTTAGCTCTCAAAATGGAAATCAAGAATCGAAAACGCCTACAGAGTGGTATGTGTGGTACATAGAGTTGAGATGTTAAGAATTTATGTATGTGAAGACGACACATTATTTATCTATATAAATTAAAATGGAGTAGTGTTTGTACGTCACAAAATGGCTTGCGGACGGGACAACCGGTTTGCACAATTCTTTCACTGTTGTCTTCTTGTAGAGTTCCGACGTATTCGCGTGACGGAAAAGCTTAGAGAAGTTTTTGGAAAATTTGGTAAAACGGGAGAGTATTAATACGTCATTTTGTATGGGAGCTTCCATGACATTTTTCAACAGTCTACTTGATGACAAGACGAAGTTTGCCGGGACCACTAGTTTCATTATATCTTCTATATAACTAAAAATGGAATGATGTTTGTATGTCACGAAATGGCTCGAGAACGGGCCAACCGAGCTACGTGATTTCCTCTCAGTTGCGTTCCTCAAGTTGGAAAACCGGTAACACAAATTTGACATTTTGTGTAGGGATTTTCCATAGCCTACTCCAAAGCCTACTGGGCAGTACGACGTTTGACGGGACAGCTAGTCTATCTATCTATATAAATAAAAATGGAGTGGTGTTTGTATGTCACGAAATGGCTTCCTTACGGGTCAACCGATTTGAATGATTATTTTTCCGTTTTGTTCGTCAAGTGTTCCGACGTGTTTGTGTGTATAAAAATCCCAGTATATTCACCGAGAAAGTCGGAAAAACAAGCATGAACGGAACTGCCATTTTGTATGGGACGATCCATAGCATTTTTCAACAGCCTACTTGATGGCAAGACGAAGTTTGCCGGGACCACTAGTTTGAAATAAATCTTTTGATGAACATTTTTTTATGTCAGTTCGAAAGACAATAAGCGCGGAAAACTGTTTGAGCTCCATCGAGTGATCGAGAAGTCGGTTTAATGAAGGATTTTGTCGCGGACGCTTGTGCTGGTTTGAACCCAGCTCATGTTTATTGGGCCGATAGCGGAATCGGCCGAAAGTGAACTGTTTTAGTGGATCCATATACTACAGTTTGGTTAAGATGAAAATGAATCGAAACCAAACTTCAAATTTTCAAGAACACGGATCTTGAGAAGCAAACTTCTGTTTAAGGCTAAATAGCCCGTCATTCATTTTGACAACAATGATGACTTTTCAGCTTGCATTTCAAAGTGATAAAACTCAATCTTGTTAGTTTATATTGACTTGAAAAAGTATCACTGTACGCTCTAAAATGCATAATGTATGCTGATACTTTTTAAGCCATGTCAGTGCAAAACCAACTGATTTTCTTTGATTCGAAATCGTGAGATGAATTAGCAACAATCATTAACAACGCGCCTACTTCGCCTTAAGCTGAAAACTAAATCGATTGGTCACTAGCTGGTGGTGACCTGAGAGAGACTCGCGAAGAGGAAAAATATCAACGTCATATGCAGCCCAGATTCCCCTCTCACGAAACGTCAAATGCAGCCCACCGTTTTTATGGCTGAAAAAGTGAAAAGTATTGTGTTCAAAGTAAACTGTTATTAAAAACCTCAGTCGGCGGAGCAGTTTTTTCCAAAGTTGCTGATAAATCTAAGCAGAAGATTAATTATGTCTAATGTCTGCTACGTTTGCTGGCATGAAATTTCACTCAAATGGCTATTTATGATACGATGTGATGCAAACTTAATCATTTTTTGCTGAGAGGTTCATGTGAGGATTTGAACAGCATGCGCATAATTGGTATGCACAAAGTGGAATAAGAAAAAAACTCAGCAATCACAGAAAAAGAAGACCGTCTTCGCGAGTCTCGTCTCAGGTGGTGACCAATCGATTAGGTTTTCAGCTTAAACGGATGGTTGGTTGTCCAGATCCGTGCTCCTGAAAAATTGAACTTTGGCTTCGATTCATCTTCACCTTAAGATCAGAGGTGCAATTGCGCCTCAAGAGAAACCCCCAGAATTTCTGTTATCGATAATTAATGTATGGGATGGTACACAAATTATGTCACGCTAAATTTCAACTTTTACGACCCATTGTCATACTTTTTGTATGAGTCCTCCGACAATTTTGAAAGGCTTGTCACGCTTGTCTCGACCCACTCCCCCTCCCCCCTTGGAACGTGACATAGTTTGTGCATGACCTCTATGGTGGACAAATTATAATTTAAAGCATTCTATAAGTCAACGCATAGGGGATTGTAGTACGCATAGAGGTCATTCCAATTGTACTCTACTGATTTCAGTACATATCTGTCAAGCCCTAAAATACCAAGTTACTGACTGATAACATAGCTTCCTTCCCAGGCGGTAATCTATCTTTTTCAGGAGCCTTTGATAATATGTGAACCAGCCACAGGACCGGAATCCTTACAGTGAGATCCCAAATCGACTCTGTTGCTCTATGTTATCGTGGAATGCTAACAATCTCTCAGCAACAATCAGCTGCCGGCAACGTGAGCAGCAAGATGAGAGAAACCACTATTCGTTCGGATCGGTAGGAGAACTATGTGTAAATTGCGCCACTGGAGTAAAATACTCCATCCCAATATCATCAAGATAAAAGGTATTTGAGTTAAATCGTGCGATATCTCTATCAATTTCAGCACTCCTCACGGAAAAACATTTCCCAATTTCCACATAAAAAATCAGGCGGTAAATGACGTGGGGCAAAATGCTCTTTGCTCCATGGTTGCTGAGAAAACTTTGGTTAAACTCAAATTGTGATGATCAAACCCTAACTAAAATGAGACAGAATTGTACTATATCTGCAGTATATATTAGAATGAGTAGCAATGAGTATATATTCTCATAACAACTGGATTTTGTCATAAAAACCCGCTTGGAACTGGGTGGTGCATGATGCCCGGTGTATTCAAAATTGTTGACTACACTGAGGCAAATAGGCTCTTGAAATACATAGAAACCCATAAGTGACCCATAGAAACCCATAGGTGATGCTTGAGTTGAGTATCATACAGGCGTATCTACCGTGATCGATTTCTTTTCGTCGATTTTCTCTTTAGATTACTCAATCGGTTTACGTAGCATTTTACGATGCAGGATGACTAAGGACGTTAATAATTTCATATTAAACATTAAATAGCAAGCAAAAACCGTCACTCCGCCAAGTAATTAGCAAAAGCGGAAATTGACGAAGTGAGTAATTGCGAGCTTATTTATGCGACATCCCAGTTCAGCCAATTTAAATGAAGTTTTTGACAAAATTCACAGTTAAAATTGAGTTTTTCTTTTGGGGGGTACATATTACCCCATCGTCCCTTAACGGGAGAGTCAACGCGTGAGAAAAACCCAACCCCACGACGAAGCCGATATGTCTGCTCCCTCTCCACCATTTCCCAAAAAATCCATTCGAAATGGAAAAACTTTTTGATGTATTCCCACCCAGCTCCCCGCCGGTTGCGATGGGTGGGTGGCGCGGTGCGTTGCGTCGGATCGGTCGGGATGGACTCATTAGTTGGGAGGCCCCTTGGGTCGCTGGTTGGATGTCGGTTAGTTTAGCTTAGAACGTTGCCGAGTGCAGTCCGCGCTCATTCGTCGGGAAGCTAGTCGAAAGCGTTAGCTTAGTTAGGAGACAGTGTGTCAAAGAGCCTTAATCTGTCGAGGCCCTTGTCGGTGGTGAACTTTTGTTGGTGGGGAAGCTTATTTCCTGTTTGACCTGCCGCAATTTCCGGGGCGGATAGGTCAACGCGTGTGTTTCGGTCGATCAGTTCTTGGAAACGCTGCGGTTACGCATCCCGCTCCGGTGTTAATTCCGGTTGCAGTTTACGGTGTGTGTGATTTGTTGTGTGGTTTTTGCTGAGCTGCTGAAGGACACATTTCTGCAAATGGCAAAAATACACTTGAATATGATTGCGGAAAACGGTGCGAGTGTCTTCGAGTACCCGGATAGTGGACTTATATCTTCGTTTTACGGTTTAGCTGAGGAAAATTGTGCGTCTTTGAGAGAGGATGTCCTAACAGAAGATTTACTTATGCGAACTGCTGATTCAATAGATGTTTGGTGGATATCTTCTCTTTTGGTTAAGTGTTAAATTATTCGATGATGGGAAATTGTAATAATAAGATTACACGTGGAATCGTTGATGCTAACAGAAATACAACACATTAGTAACATTACTGAGGTAAAAGCACCGGTTTTGGCCAGTCTAAGAGGACATGTTTTTTTTAAATATATAATGAAATCCCCAATATGTAGAGCATAAATACCAAATGATTTCAATCCATATTATGTATGAAAAATATCGAAATCGAGCATAAACCTTAATCATGCATTAGAAATTGCGTTTTTTAATTTAGACCACCATTTTTGACCACATTCTTAGGAATATCGTAATCCGGGGTATCATTGATCATTTTTTGGAACACTTCTCAAAAATTTCATTTGAAAACACGTTTGTTGCAAGTTTTATACTTTTGAAACAAGTACTGACACCCATTGCTTGTGTATATATACTGTATTTTGTTTTTTGAAAGTTCAAAATATATGAATGAATTTGAAGGCTCAACTCTTAATTTTATGAAATCCTATCAAATCCAAATTAGCGTTTTGTATAAAAAAGCATCAAAATATCATATTTCTAAGTATTTTTTTTTTGAAAACTTTAATAAATATACGTACCGTAGTCCGGGGTAACATTGATCAGATTTTTCTTAATTTGTCCAAATTTCCATTTGAAAATGCAAATGTTGCTAGTTTTAAATTTAAAAAAGGACTGATACCCACAACTTCTGACTGCATACCGTAATTTCTAGTGAAATTGATCATTTTTCACAATGTTTTATGTCTGCTTTTTTATAATGTTACTAATGCCAAACAACTGAATGCATGAAAACAAATACGATTGATTGGCTCATATACAGAAATATTAAAAGAAGTTATTTCAGGGTTGAAAATTATTTCTAAAATAAAAAAAAATCAAGGGATCCCATTTCGGGGTGAAATTATTATTAGTTTTGAAAACAACTCTGCTTACTTAATTTGAGCTTCCTGAAAATAAGCCTGCTAGTTTCTTAACAATGCTAGATTTATGAAAATAACAAACAATTAAATTTCACTAATACCGCAAAACACGAGTTTTATGATATCTAACAAATATCCAATAATTTCATCTAAATGAGAAAACTGGTAATATTTCGATAATAAAATCTGTTTTGGAGATATATTTTAAGCATCCTTACAAACTTTAAGGTTGACACAATGTTCAAATCCTTGTTTAAATCTATAAGTTTATAGATATCTGCAAATACCACACCGAACATGATTCTGGAATTTTACATTATTGTCATAAAAAATAAACATTCTTTAACACAAAAACACTTCACAACATACAATTCGACAGCAGTTAAGACAAACAACGTTCATTTACTGAAGGTCACACTATTTTTTTTATCTTTTAGTAAGATACAGTGATACGGTGATGAATTTGATCCTACCGATCAATTTCACCCTGAATTACGATATTGTATTTGGTTTTCTGAAAGGTTTAAGCATGTTTAACCGGTGTAGGCCTGAGTGAAAGTAAAAATACTAATATCCTCATAGCTCAGCTTTATTTATTTGCAATAACAATCATTTTAATTTGCATAAAACATTAAGATCTGATATTCAACATTATATATGGAGAGTTTTGCACCGTTTAAAATATACCGGATGTGGCCAATCGGACTTAATGCCCGGAAGAATCGGCTATAGATTTGATGGATACTAAACCGTTTCCATTCTCGAAAAGTAGAAATCAAACATATTTATTCACTAAAATGCGTTCCCATAAGCTTGGCACATATGTTAAGATACAAAAAGGGCACTTTATCGTAAATTAGAGGCTTTCCGGGGACCCGAAAATGATCATTTATAGGATCAACCAAATGCAAGACTCATAGTTATCCAATTCAATTGTTTCTCACAAGCTTAACACTGATGCAATTTTCTTTCACCTTTTACGTGACCCAGTGACCCACCGTAATAACTCCGGCCCCAGGAATATTTCCGCGTTCCTCTGGTCACTTCTAGAAAATAGATATGTGTGCCAGTATACTGGCAAAAAAATCATTTGAATCCATTAAGCATTCGCTGAGTGGTGAGGGTTTTAGTACTTTTGCTTTCACTCAAGCCTATACGGGTTATTAAAAGGGGCGGTTTTTCGATTTAGCTGATATGGGAATAAATTGATCACCCATGTACGGTGGAAATATGGAAAATGTCGCTTTTTACTAAAGTCATGAATCCTGAGGACAAATTTGAAACCGTACAAGTCATATACTTTTTGATTTTTGTTAAATTTTAAACACTATGCATCGTGAACGCCTAATGGTATGCAATTTCGTAAGGAATTTCTTCATTCTTAATGATTCTAATTTTTTTTCTAGATTGAACATCCTTATGGAAATTATGAGTGATTCCAAGCAACAGCACCAAAATTTGGTAAATTTTTTAATTCATTTTTTTCTATTGAGCTGAAACTTTGCACAGTTTTCCAGTTCCATCTAAATCGTCATTTTCCGATATCAAATCTTCAAGTTGAGTCACGACTAACTTTTCAAAAGGGTGTATGTGAAAATGGTTCAAAAATATTCAAAAAGCTGCACAGCAAAAACGGTTCGTTCGATTGTTAGACAACAAAATAAACAAAGTTAGACAACTAAATAAAGATTCCAAAAAAAATACACACAAAAAAAAATTTTTTTTGCATTAAAAAGCATAATTTTTGACACAAAAACTCAAATATCTCAAAACCCTATCGGAATACCAACGTAATTTTTTGAGGGAAAACGGTCCATTATATTAGCTATCTACCATAAAAATTTGGTGATGGTAAACCAATAAATAAAAAAGTTATGACATTTCAAACATGTCACAATTTTCACATTTAGCAGAAAAAAAATTTTTTTTTTCGGTGTAAATTATAACGGGAACCGCAGTTTGTTGCTGATTTTATTGTTAAGGGCCTTGCGTGAATTAAACAAGTCGTTTTCATGTATTCATTAGTATTATGTATATTATATGTATAAATATTATGTATATGTATAAATATTATATGTATATGTATATGTGTATAAATTAAAATGAATTAACAGATTACACGAAAATAAATTTTTTTTTACCAGGATATTTTTTTTTAGAGTATGATCGATGAGTTTCTAAATGTTATATATAAACTTTAAAAATTTTGGATTTGGGTATGCGTTATGAGATCATGAAAACATTTTATTAATACTTATTTATTTATTTATTGTTATTCAATTTTTTTACAATATCGAACACTTTTGCATCATTATCAGTACAGTTCGAGTATAGTTTTGCTTTAATTTTATTTTCTGACAATGGAATGAAACAGTGAAATTTGTGGGTTCCTTGGATCGTTTTCGCGTTATTATATTGCTCGCTGAGCTCTGATGCCGTTAATTCGTACTCTTCAGTAGTAGTAAAACAAAATGATAATTTTGTTAAATCTTCTTCTTTTCTGCGATTCGCCCAATCAAATAGTTCTTTTGCAGTTTTAATTGGATGCTCACGTTCTTTGGCTAAACTTGCTCTTGTGGCCATGCGCTTTATGGTTCCTCCAATAGCATCACAAGGACCTTTGCCATGTGACGTAGCAAAGAAATGCCATTCTGCATCAATTCCGTACTTTGATTTAAATTGACATAGGCTCGAAAAATTCTTACGGTTTTTGTACTGCGATGCTGCTCCATCAGACATGAAATATATCTTTCTGATTTCTTTATCCTTATCAACGCGTAAAAAGTTAATCATTTTGGCAATGAACAAATTTACAGATACTGAGTCGTGTCTTAAATCTTCGGAAATTGCAATAAAACTAAAATGTTCAATTTGCGTACTTCCATTGAAATAAATAACGAATGGATGAATTGTAGCTTGTTGTACGTTCCAGTGATGGGACTGCACTTCATCTTGCAATACAAAGCTATAGTTTTCAGAAAAATCACAAATGACTAAAAATTCACCATCTTGTAATGTATTTTTCGTATTTTTTAAAAAGCGGGATTGCTCTGTTTTAATAAAGTCGTGAGGAATTAAACTTTCTAATTTCAAGCAAAAAAATGACACAAACTCATCTACAGGTTTTACAATAGTTTCTAGGTCACACCTATCCGTGGTCACCCATTGCTCAAATGATAACTGATCAATATAATTTTCTTCAAACTCAGCGAATAAAGTATTTTCCAATGATGAAGAATCTGGACAATCCGAACAAGATCGTAGATAGCAATTTGATGTTGTATTTTCACACAAAAGACTACCAGTTAACATTTTAATATCCTTTGATAAATTGATTCTTTTCAAACTATGTAAGATTAGGTTAATATTTTCGTGTGTTGTGCACACACAAACATTATGTGTTCCTGAATTGGATAGAAGCTTGCATTGCCTTGGACGAAGGCTTGCAAATGAGGAAAAACCTACCTTAATATTTTCGTTAATTTCCTTGAAGCGTGTATACGCTTCTTTCAAAGTAGTCATCATTAATCGTTTTTGGATTGCTTGACGCTTTCCATCTTTTTTTACAGATACATAATCTTTTTGGCCAGGCATAGCTCTACTTACTTCATCGTCTTCAAAATATTGAATTATTTTTTCTTTTGTCTCATCTGTTAATGAAGTACTCGACCTAGCATTTTTGGTTGCAAGACAGTTATTTTTTAATTGTTTTGCCTCTTTTGCTGTATTTCTATTGGTTTTGAACTCATCAATGGAGTCTTGAATAGACCACGAGCTTGGCAGCATCGACAAAATCAATAATTTTTCTTTCCTTGTCGTGGCTAGATTCGAGAACCTTTCCTTCATATTCATAATTACCTCATCGTAGTCTGTATTTTCCACATCCTCAGGTCCTAATTTGAAGAGGTTTCTTCGTACAGCTTCGTTGATTTCACGGTATTTTTTCTCGGGATAATTGACGTAACCCATCTTCGTCCATTTAATCGGAGTCACTTTTATTCCAGCTATCCCTTCGTTGAAGCGTTCGATGTTGACCTTCTGGATGCACTCATCTTCTGATTGATTTGTTGAAACAGATGTCGCTGATGGTACCGTGGCAAGACTATCTGCACTTGGTACTTCTGGTAACTCCTCAGTTGTTGTCGGTGCATCTAGTAATTCCTCAGTTGTTGTTGTTTTCGAACTTCCTGCAACCTGATCCACCGATGATGTACAGATTGCCCGTTTGTCAACGTTTAAACGGCAGGACGTACAAATGCGTAAATTTGTATTCAATGTAGACATTGGAGCATAACCAGCCGCTTTCAGTTTATCTATGGTACTTTCGGTGAGATTTCGTAGCTCTTTCGAACACTTTTTTTCTGCAAACGGCCTGCAACAGTTGAGAAAGCGACTACTCATGTTGCTCGTTAGATTTTAATAAACAAAATCACTTTTAAGTTTTTACTGACTAGTTTGGTGTCGTTTGCTTGACTGAAGAAAAATTTTACAATTAAATCTTTTATAACCATAGTGGTAGTATATTTTTATCTTTTTCGTGAGTATGTTCATGGTATGTACCTATCATGTTTTTGATGTTGTTGAAGTTACTCGCTTTCTCCCAAATATGATTAACAAAGTCTATTCTCTACCAAGGCGAGTCTATACCCAGGTGTAATCAGATTTTAACTTTGTGCTTTACGTATACTAGATCACCTGGGTATAGACCCGCCTTGTTCTCTACGAGGTAAACTTTTTGCAGGTAAACTAGTCGTATACCTGTATAGAAAACTTTTTTTGTAGCTTTTGTCTTCAATATTAGATTTCTTATAGGTTTCTTTTATCAAAAGGTTTCAACACTATTGAGAGAATTTTTCTTCAGTTACGTACAATAAAAATATGACACTATCAAGACTTTAGATCACAATACTGGATCGCGTCTAACTTTCTAATAGATGCTATAATAGTAATGAATAATTAAATAAAATATCATGAAAACAACTTGTTAACCTCATGTGGTACCCTTTACAAAAAATTCAGCAACAAACTGCGGTCCTAAAAAAAATTAACAATGAAAAAAAAATTGTTTCACTAAGTGTCAAATTTGTGAAATATTTGAAATGTCATAACTTTTTATAGGCTTACCATCACCAAATTTTTATGATAGATAGTTAATATAATGGACCGTTTTCCCTCGAAAAATTACGTTGGTATTCCGATAGGGTTTTGAGATATTTGAGTTTTTGTGACAAAAATGATGTTTTTTAATGCAAAAAAAAATTTTTTTTTACTGTGTGTATTTTTTTTGGAATCTTTATTTAGTTGTCTAACTTTGTTTCTTTAGTTGTCTAACAATCGAACGAACCGTTTTTGCTGTGCAGCTTTTTGAATATTTTTGAACCATTTTCACATACACCCTTTTGAAAAGTTAGTCGTGACTCAACTTGAAGATTTGATATCGGAAAATGACGATTTAGATGGAACTGAAAAACTGTGCAAAGTTTCAGATATTTTTGAAATGGTCGATCAGAATCGACTTGCATGCCTCCGTGGAATCCCTCTGTTGAAAAAAAAATAAATCTGTTGGATATGAGAAAATACGTTTGGGAATTGCCTTCATGGCGTTTATGCGGTATTCTAGACATTTCTTTATTTTTTCATAAATATTGTTTACAATTTACCATGAAAGCCTAAATTGTGTACGTCAGGTTGTTTGCACAAACAAATATTATTTGCATTGACAACTCGTTTTTGTCTCAAGCACAAAAATGCCACTGTTCAATTAACTAAGGGTGGCGGAATCCATTATCGTTTTCAAAAATATCATAGCACGTCTAGTTTTTGAGATATTTACATGTTGAAATTGCATTTGTTGACTATTGCAGCCAATTTGTATGGCAATTTATTTGCCACATAATTCAAACTTCATGTGTATAACATACTTATCAACAAAGTTCATAATACGGGCCCAGATAGCCGTAGCGGTAAACGCGCAGCTATTCAGCATGACCATGCTGAGGGTCGTGGGTTCGAATCCCGCTGGTCGAGGATCTTTTCGTAAAGGAAATTTTTTCGATTCCAAGGGCATAGAGTATCTTCGTACCTGCCACACGATATACAAGTTATGCTACGTTTCACCGAGCTAACATAAAAAAAACATTTATTCATAAAAGTAATCGTACATCTACAACATCACACTTAGAACTAAACTTCACATTGATTCCCAAATGGTTTTTATGGAGTAGAACTGATGATTCTGCATTCCAGGAGTGGCGTGGTTTCCGTGCGACCTTCGTTCCCGTCACCGTTGGATTCTTGCGTAGCTCATCGGTTTCGTCCATGCGCGTGCATCGTAATTGATGTTGCTATGTGGCCAGGTGAATGTGTTAATGTTGGATGGCGGCAGGGGTCCTCATAACGCCTCCCCTCTAACTGTCAGGCGTCCTCGGTTGACTTGTTTGATCCTCTCGTCAGGACGAATCTGGGTACTGGGAATAGAGATTTTGGCGAGAGGGAGGTTTCATCTTTCTGAAAGGTGGTTGATGTATCCTGTCTGTTGTTTTCCTGTGGGTTGATAGTAGGTTTCTCGTCGGTAATGCGTAGGGTGACGATGCTTTCCTTCTTATCCTTGGTTTTGAATCTACGAATACAGATAATTGAAAAAAGACACAAGACGATGGAGGAGATGGCTATTCCTCCGATTGTCTGAGAGCTGATCATGTGCAGTTTAAGTCGTTTAATTTCCTCTAGATTGTTGAGGTTTAGCTGGTGAATATCTTCACTGTCTCCTTTCTGTTTGATGGTTTCTATTTCTTTACCAAAGATAGGTGTGAGATATGTGTGCTGGTTCACGACCTTGATATTACCTTTAAATGTGAGGTTTCGCACTGTGATCGTACAATTACCTGCTTCGACAACGGTTGGTGTTGAGATTATCTGTGATTCTCCGCATGAGTCCCAAATGGTTACTGCCTTGTGTGTGTCGACAAGGATAGTCCCAGGGTTGACTTCTTTGATTATTGGCTCTTCGGGCTGTTTGATCATAGGGCATTTGGCTTTATGATTTGTTAGAATATTGAAGATGCATTCGTCGTTCACTGGTTCGTTATTATTGCAGATGAAGCACCTCTCTCTTTGTTGGAAAAACGTTTGTTGATGGCTGGCCACATAACGTATATTTGTGTTGATTCTGGTCCCGTTAACGTTGACTGGTTCTAGCTGGATCAATCTGTACTCTTTTGTCTCGACAATGGGAAGTTTTACAATAATAATAATGTGGTTATTTTGCAGTGAAACGGGCTTTTTGAATTTTATAATATAAAGTTTGTTCCAAGTGGTCCGATGTGTTAATTGTCTTCGCTAAGTTTTCTATGTAGATTAAATTATGCTTGATGTCTCCTAGGTCTACTTTATGTATCAATCTTTCGTAACCTGTTTTGATTCTCACTGTGTCTAGTGATATAGTGATCAGCCCGTTCTTTGTGGATACGTCATGATATGTCGTCGCTGTAGTCAGTTGTACAAGTCTGAAAAGAGGCCAAAAAATTACATCTTAATTCTGTTTTTGTGAATTTTCACTCCGTATGAGTCTTTATAAGTCAACTCGTTATTTTCCTGGACTCTAGAAATTTTGTATGGGTCTTTGTCCTTTGTAATTCGTTGATTGACCTTGATATAAACGTTTTGTCCTTGATCTAAATCTTTGGGTATGGTTCTATTTTTGTTACTGTTTTCGATTTGTTTCTGTCGTTTTGCCATTTGAACCTTAATGGCTGATTGGATTTTATTGTAATTTTCAAGAATTTCTTCGGTATTTGTCTTGTTTTGGTGATTGAAAATAACGTCTCTAGGTTTGAAACCTGTTGCTGAATGGATAGTGTTGTTGTAAATGTCTACGAAAATGTTAATTCTGTCATAGAAATCGAGGTCTTTGTATTTAGGGTTGAGCGCCCTGTATAGTTCGATCAACGTCGAATGGAATCTTTCGACTATCCCATTTGCGTTGCTGGAACTAGCATGGTGCATCTCTATATTCAAATCTTGCATAAATCCAATGAATTCGATCGAAGTGAGCGCTGGTTCCTGATCGCAGGTTATGATCTCTGGTCTGCCAAAAATTCTAATATGCTCCGTAATTGCTCTTTTCAAATCAACTATTGTTCTTGCGTTTAGAGCAATTACGTTTGCGAATTTTGAAAAAGCGTCCACCACGGTTAACATTTTCTTTCCGCTCATAAAGAAGATGTCAATGTGGATATTTTCGAAAGGTTTGCCGGTTGTGTTTGTTTTTTGAATTAATTTTGTAGGTTTTCTGTCATACTTGCATTTCTTGCAGGTAGGACAGTTATTTATGAATATTTTGACCTTTTTGTCAATCTCAGGGAAAAAATAATCCGAAAGTATTTGGGCTTTATTTTCTTTCATACCCCTATGGGCGTATTCATGGATTTTACGAATGATATCGTCTTGGTCTTCTGGTAGCCGTACATCTTGTAGTAGAACCTGTGAAATAAAAAGCTTAAAGATTCCATTATGAGACAGGTGTTTACGATATGTTTCTTGTATAAGCTGTGTGAGTGGTACAGGACAATAGATGCAATTCACGCCGTTTGGCTTAAGTTTCTCCTTGAAGATTTTAAGGATGTCGCGTTCTGTATACTCAGGTTTTGAGATTGTAAACCTATGGTATTTTGGGAATACTTCTTCGTGTGCTTCAATGTCTACTGCGGAAACTTTGAATACAATTTGATTCTTGAAACAGTTTATTGGTTTTTCCGTTGTCCATATATAATGGTCATCGCTTGTGTCGGCTGAATGTACGGTGTTTTCGTCGCTTTCGTCCTTGTCATGTTCATCTTCAACGTCATCTTGGTTATTAGCATTTATATCTGTCGGTTTAAGCCTTGAGAGGGCATCTGCGACGACATTCTCTCTTCCGGGCTTATAGATAGTTTCGAAATCAAACTCGCTTAAATCTAGTTTCCATCGTATAATTTTTGGGTTCGCGCTAGTCATGGAGTAAATTAATGGCTGATGATCTGTAATTAATTTGAAACGTCGTCCGTAGAGATAGGGGCGGAAGTGTTTTACTGCCCATATGATGGCTAGGAGTTCTTTCTCAGTGGTGCAGTAATTTTCTTCGGTTTTACTAAGTGTCCTGGATGCGTAGGCGATAGGGCGATCTTTACCGATTTGTCCTTGGGACAATACAGCTCCGATGGCAAAATCGCTTGCATCTGTTGTAAGTATAAAATCTTTGCCAAAGTCAGGGTAGGCCAAAATGGGGTCCATAGTCAAAAGGGATTTGCATTTGTCGAAACATTGTCTTATCTCTGGGGTGAAAGTGAAGTCTGTATCACTTCGCAGTAATTGCGTAAGAGGTTTTACCATTTTAGCAAAGTCTTTAATGAACCGGCGATAATAGCCTATAGTTCCAAGAAATTGCTTAAGTTCTTTTTCATTTTTCGGGATAGGCCAATTTTTGATAACTTCAATTTTATCACTATTCGGCTTGACTCCCTTTTCGGTAACGGTATGTCCTAAGAATTGAACTTCCCGTCTAAAAAAATAGCATTTGTCCAACTGTATTTTTAGGCACGCTTCTTTCAACTTTTGAAGTATTTTCCTAATATCCTTGACGTGCTCTTCGAACGAACTAGAGAAAATTATTATGTCGTCCATGTATACGAGACAACATACTCCAATGAATTCCCGAAGAACGGCGTCCATAACCCTTTGAAAGGTCGCAGGGGCGTTCTTGAGACCAAATGGCATTCTAGTGAATTCGTATTTCCCAGAACTCACAGAAAAAGCCGTTTTCTCGAAATCATTTTTATCTAGTTGGATTTGATGGAATCCGGATACTAGATCGATGGTAGAAAAATACGTTGCTCTACCGAGTTTATCTAATATATCCGTGATATCAGGTATTGGGTATCTGTCGGAAATAGTTTTTTCATTAAGTTTGCGGTAGTCAATGACCAGTCGAAACTTTTTTTGTCCAGATGCGTCAGCCTTTTTGGGAACTACCCATACAGGTGACGTATAAGGCGATATGGATTCTTTGATAATACCGTCCTTCAGCATCTTTTGTATTTGATTTTGTACCTCACTTTCGAATATTTGTGGATAGCGATGAGACTTGGTATGGATTGGGATATTGTCAACTGTTCTGATTTTATGTTTAATCCGATGAGTGAATGACAATTTATCCTCTTCGAAATATAGAATTTCTGAATTATCGGAGATCACCTTTTCTAACTCTCCTTTTTCCGGTTTGCTCAGAGAATCGTCTTGAATTTTAAATTTGTTGTTCTTTACATATTTTGGACCTTGAGTTTCTATAAATTCGTTGTTTTTGAAAGCCATTTCGTTGACGTTGATTTCCAAATTAGATTTGTTGTGATTTTTCACGGCTACAAAAGCAGTGTTATTTTTACTATTGTAAATACCAGGTAATATAGAAAAGTTTCCCATGTTTCTCTCCTCTCCTACAATAAAATCTCCTTCGTTTACCGTTTTTATCTTGATATACTGGACTTCCTGTTCATTAAGATTAAGTTTCTGTGTTTCGGGGAATCGTTTCTTCAGTTCGATAGTTTTCCTACCTACTTTTAATTTGTTTTTCCCAATGTCCAATTGAGCATTTAGATCACGTAATGATTCATACCCAATTAGTCCGTCAAAAAATTGATGGAATTTAAAAACGTAGAATTTTATTTTTTTCTTTATTAAAAACGGGTCGAACGACACAGAATGTTTAATTGCAAAGGTGCCGTTTATGTTGGTTACCTTAAGGCCTTTTTCTATTTTCGCGTTTTCTAAATTGACATGTTCCGGGGATATGTAATTTTTGTTCGCACCTGTGTCGATCAAAAATTTCATTTCGCCCTTTGTGGTCGGAATGGTTATGTACGGAATAAAATTATTTAGCTCTTTGTTTCTCCGCGTCCGGCTATTTGAAAATTTATCTCATCTCCTACGAAATACTCATCCTCGTCGGACTCTAGTTTGCATGTGTCGTTTTGGTTTTCCTCTTCGTCTGATTCTTCCGAATATTTATCCCTTTTCCCTTCGTTGTTATTGATCTGCATTTTTGAAATGTGTGTTTTCATAGACACTTCTTCATCGTTGTTCCTTTTGTACCTTCCAGAGTTTGCTTTCTGTGGTCCTGAATTTTGAGAGTTATTGGAATTTTGGTTTCTGGTGTTCTCATACTTGTTTTGGAATTTTGGGTGGACATTTGCTCCAGAAGAGCTAGAAGAAGCTTGTCTATTTTCCATTTTCTGCCTGAAGGAAGCGTTTGAATGGGCAATTGTGATTTCATGGGCTTCCTCCAAGGATTTTGGTCTATAACTCCTAACGTACATTGCTAAGTTTTCCCCATTTAGCCCGTCGATGTACCTTGTAAGGGTCATCAGGCTAATTAGTTTATTTACTGCTTCTGTGGACCTTTTGTAGTCCTCCATCTGCGCGGCTGTTGTTTTAATAGCCGTGTCGATGGCTTTAACCTTTTGGAAATATTCTTGAAAAGTTTTCTTTCCCTGCCTTACGTAAAATAGCGATTGGATATGAGACGTTATGTCTCGCTTATCGCCAAATGTATTGAGTAGAATCTCTTTTATTTCGATCCACTCCGATGGGTTTCCGGAAGCTATAAGCACTTCTCTTGCTTCGCCCACTATTTTGGATTTAATTACCCTAATGATTTGTTTATACTCAGGCTCGAGTTCATACTCCTCAAACTGATCGATCGCCTCCTGAGTGTCCTCGATCCAAGCTAGAGCTTCTTTTCGGTTTCCACTGAATTGGGGGATGATCTTTATTTGATCGGGAATATAGAAATTTGTAAATGGGTTTTTTGCCTTGTCTTGTAAAGCATTAATTGTCGCAATTAGGCTCGCTTGAGTATTAGTCAGCTGAGCGACTTGTTGTATCAGCTGTTCAGGTGTAATCTCTGTAACTTGAACTTGAGCGGATGGCTCGGACATGGCGTGTTTGGTTTTGTTAAATTTACACGCGAGCGAAATACGATTCTTTTGCTTACACTCCCTGTCGTCTTAGACCGGGTTTCAAAGCGTGTGATTATAATTTGTCGTTTGTTTTTGTACTTCTCCCGTAGGTCACTTTATTCGTTTCTACCGCGCGCAATTATGCTATATTTGTTCGCGGGGGTTTAACTTTGTTATCGCGAGGGTTTGATTCGCGCACTTTAGGATCAATTAGAAAAGAACAATGTTCGAGTTCGATATTCCCTCTCACTCTCAATGGTTCCACTTAGATCACTTTTAGCACTTAGTTTTTGAAAGAAAAAAAAATACCGTGTTGGTGTCTACTTACAGTAGGATTAGCAGCATCCTCCTGAAGTCCAAGCGTGTGTTGAGATAAAGGTTGTAGGTTCGTGCGTGGTCCTCACTTCGCTCTGGATGTATTCAAATCGTGTGATATCCCCTCACCGATGGTTTCCCGACACTTCCAGTTGTTCACGATGAACTTTGCTAAGAGAGTTTTCGCGCGGTCACTAAAATCACTGTCCTTATATTCACTAAGTCAGAAGATTTCAGGTTTTTGCACTTAATTACCACTTGCACTTTCCGAGACTGCGCCAGTTATGCTACGTTTCACCGAGCTAACATAAAAAAAACATTTATTCATAAAAGTAATCGTACATCTACAACATCACACTTAGAACTAAACTTCACATTGATTCCCAAATGGTTTTTATGGAGTAGAACTGATGATTCTGCATTCCAGGAGTGGCGTGGTTTCCGTGCGACCTTCGTTCCCGTCACCGTTGGATTCTTGCGTAGCTCATCGGTTTCGTCCATGCGCGTGCATCGTAATTGATGTTGCTATGTGGCCAGGTGAATGTGTTAATGTTGGATGGCGGCAGGGGTCCTCATAACGTACATATGCAAAAATGATCAATCGGCAAAGAAAGCTTTCAGTTAATAACTGTGGAAGTGCTCATAAGAACACTAATCTGAGAAGCAGGCTTTGTCTCAGTGGGGACGTAACGCCAGAAAGAAGAAGAAGAAGAATACTTTCGATGGTTAAAAGTAATTTGTTGGTGGTTCAGAAAAGTATTGTATTTTTGAGAAAAGAAGAATTTGTATGAAGACGGCAAGCATGTTGGAAAAAAAATCGATAAATTGAATGTTTAAGGCTCAAGAATCCATCATTCAATCATCAGCAATCATCAAAATTTGAAAACTAGTTTTTTGTTCAAATTTCAATTAATCCTTATGAAAATCTATCGTCGTTTTTCAGATAGCAAGTGCAACGCAATGATAGATTTTCTTGAGGATTGCTTCAATTTTAAGCAAAAAAACGTTTTGAAAATTTGTAAAACGATGATGGTTATTTTTCTCTTAAGTCCTATTTTGCATGTTTGGTGGATCAGACCACAAAAATGTTTGATAAATAATACTGTAAATCACATGTAAACATCGATAGAAACATTGTTTTATGTGACTTTGGCGACCTGTAGCTAAAAACTGTAACATGCTGGAACATTTATGAGAACGGCATCAGATTCAGCGACCCTAAATCTATTATTGACACATAATTTGATCCATGAGACACGCAAAAATGTCATTTTTGTTACACTGTGTAATCAATTTCACCAAAAAAGTCATCCCCCGTTCTTTTTATTATTTTAGAAACTATTCTTAGTATCACGTTGAATAGGAAATATAAGTTCATGAATAAACAAGATTCACCATCGTATTTGTTTTCCTATATTTATTTATACCGCATAGACCACATTATAGAAAATATATCTGAAAATCCGTGGAAAAATATCAGTTTCAATCGCAATTAAGGGATGTTCCCACGTTTGTGCTCTGACTCATTTTTGGAAAGTACTATTTGCGCTCTTCGGACTTCTTATCCATAGCCGTCTATTGTTCGGATGAAGGTCAGCAGCAGTGAGTTCTGGTATTGAAGAAAGGACATCCTCCACCGAAAGAAAACAGCAGCTGCTACAAACCGGAAACACCGCACCGAAAACCATCGGCAGCTCAGCAGACGAAATTTTCACCTTCTGGGTTCACGCTACACACATGTTATCCTTTCACCCAAATATAACTCGTTTTCATTCTCTGTTTCCTTCTTTCCATTGCAGTTTCTATTAATGGATTTCCAGTGGTGAACGAGTGACAACAAAAAATCGGATAAAATGAATAAATTTTATGCGATTTTTATGCTAATCATTCTGATCGCCCTCACAGTTGAGCCCGGTATGTGAACTTTCAACTTCCATAAGTACCAATCCTCATACATATACTTACACATTTAGCAGAGTTAGACCGGTTCACATTAGCAGAAATTCGGATCTTGTTGATATTCTTTTGAAGTGCTTGTTTGATCGCCCGATAACTGGTTTATAGTTTATTTATGGCTGTTTGTTTGTTGTTTTATGGCCCGATGGTTTATTTATGTTTGTAGAGATCTCGATGACAAAATACAATATGGATATAGCAAATCGTGTCTGCTTACAGTCTTATACGAATTTATTTTCTTGACTCCAACATTTCGATACAAATTTGGATCTTCTCTAGGGTTAAATAGTTATCGCGACTTACCAAAAACAGTCGCAAATATTTTTTTATCTCTGAAGAAAATCCATATTGTGATCGAAACATTGGATTCAAGAAAATAAATTCGTGGGCCCTTCAGTTGTTCTGATTTCTAAACTAATTGACGACTTGAAGTTTATCCGCAGACTAGATATAATATAAATTTAAATTAGCAAAAAAAAAAAACACAAACTTTTTGGTCAAAACGAATTTCTTATTTTGAAAATAAAAATGGATGAAAATTTCTTCAGGTTAATTAGAGTTCTAGGTGCCTGAAAGCATGGATCAAATTTGACCATTTTGTATAGAAAAACGGCTTGTATAGAAAAATGTATACATTATTCTATCCAGCATTGTAGATTTTCTGCCCGATGGTCTTTTCAGTGTCAAGTAATGAAAGGTTTAGTATATTTGTAAACGCTGTTTCAAACAAAATTCCTAAGTGAATAAAACAAGACCAAAGCGCCAAGTTTAAAGTCAATTTGGAAAAAAGTTATAACATGAAAAGTACTTATCTAAAAAAAACTGTCGACCCTCAAAAAACTGTTTTGATCTGTTACTCGCTGTTGATGACCAGTTGTTGATCGTTTTGACTTATAATTTTTTTTGTCCTCTAGACTCATGGTTTTGTAAATTTAGTATGTGCTTTCTATTTAATTTTACCCAAACGAAGCAACAACTCAAATTTTCTTCAAAAAGATTGTAGGTAAATGCCACGTGATAAAATATTTTGATTAATGTCTACATTTCGTAGACTCATAAGCCTACAGTTCTTGATGAGGAAGTCTACCCTACAATCCTAGATAAAGTTATCATTTGCACCCTATCGAAGTTGAACTATCTTCATTGTGTGGTCAATCAAGCGCTTCAAAGCGTAAGATTAGGCAGGTAATTGGAATTTAATGCGCGTCGGTCTAACTCCATTTTCGCACGAAACCTCATCACCACCGCCCCTAAATCGCAATCATTCCGTTCCCGTGTCGGCTTGTGTGTGTGTGTGTGTCTTCCTCGCTTCGATGTTTTCAACAAATTCGAGGGCTTGAGTTGTGTAACTGTTGGGGATACTACTCGTCGTCCTTGTGCTTCTTCTCTATAAGGAAAACCATACAAAAAGAGTTACAGACTACTATTACAAGGTAGTGACATCCACCCACAGTATTTACTTGGCGGGAAAAATTTGATTATGCCCGAGGAAGAGGACAACCATCACTTTTTTACCAAAAGCAGCCAATAATTATTACGATACAAGCAACAATTGAGTAAAAATAAAATATTGAATATTTTTCAAGGAAAAGCTAAAATAAGAACTTTTTCAGAGAAATATCAAAATTTTCACCTAAATCTTATGAATAGCAATTTTTTTTAATTATTATAAGAAACTTGTTGTCTAATTTTATTTTTCCATTCCATGTTTTTATGTGCTTGGTTTTAATTTTTCACTGGAAATTCTTGGGTTACTTACTGCCAATTATATTTTGTTTTTCTTTAAACATTTCAAAATTTTATGTGCTTATTTAATAAATAAAGTGCTTATTTTATTCTTACAGTGCTAATTTTCAATTTTAAATTGCTTATTTATTTTTTTAATAGAAATATCGATTGATTTTTCATTACGAGTTTCTAATCAATCATTGCTTCTTTTTCAATATTTTCATGTAGAAAATATATATAAAAGTGCTCAATCAACAATCCAAAGTTATTGATAAAAGTGTACAAATTTTAGCTTATGTCTAATTATTTCATTGGCTACTGTTCGGTAAAACGATGAGTGTTCCTCATCTTTAAATGCTTGTTAGTATGGCTGCCTTGCGTCCAATGCAGCTGATTTTTTTTCTCTTGCTTTTGGTTGGGCTGAGCAATAAGTTTGTAACACAACGAAAGACATCTAAATTGCTTGGAAGACAGCCAAGAAAGTTTAGTGGATTGATGTCGACGCCCACCGTGTAGTAGCAGACCCTACTGTAGTAAGAAAGTGTAAGAAGTGCCCTAGGAGTAACAATGGGGGTTGAATTCGAATTCATGTTACATAAACTCGATGTGCGGCGGATGTAAAGTTTACAACGACCTACCTACGAGAACGACGATGACGAGGATTTGGATAGGTAATTGATTGGTGTTCTCCATGGCACTCTTCACCCAAAGTCAGTTGGGGCTTAAGGTAACCGATACAATGATAATAAGGAAATTTGAATGTTTGAAATATTTGTTCAATTTGTCCAATCATTCAGCCTTGTTGAAATGTTCTGCGTTGTGTATAAACAAGCAAACTAATTTTGTTTCTCAACAGAATAAAATGATGTTGCATTATGATGAACAAATTTTCGAAGGGGGAGGGGCCTGGTGTTACCCCTCTCACGCCGAGGACCTGGGATCAATTCCCATCTCCGAGATAGTCACTTATGACATGAATGTTATAGTGACGACTTTTTTTGGAAGGGGAGTAAAGGCGTTGGTCCCGAAATAAACTAGCACAGAGTTACAAATTTCGTTAATAAAGATAAAAAAATATGCCTATCACCTAGAGGTCCAATTTTTCGAATAGCTGGGAAAACCCCAATTTAAAATTTAGTTTTAAGTTGAAAAACAAAGTGAAACATTCATCTACAATATCAGTTCAGAAAATATAGGTGAATTCAAAAAGAAAAATAACTTTCAACATGTTCGGTCACTAGTTAGCTAAAATCCAAAAATTTTGCTTCAAAACTCGATTTAATAATTTTTACCAAAACTCATCAAAATTTGGGTTCGGCATATTTTTCCTGGTCGATAACTCATTTCTACTTAGATTCAGCATCCCCGAATGCATGTTTTTTTAGTGTTGCTAACCTTATTAAATGAACACTTATTAATGTAGGTACGTCAAATAATTGACGAACAGCTTCTTTATACTGCAAATATTGCTCCCCACCATTCTCTGCGAAGCTATTTGGCTCAAACACGCTTTCAAAACTATGGAATAAATTGGAGTTTATTCTGCTTGACTAAGTTTGCGCAAACGTTAGTTTTTTTTTTTTAAGTTGAAATCCTTAAAATGTATGAAAAACAGCATTTTTGTTAGAATATTGTTCTTTGGGAGCCAAAAATACTGTCTATGCCCAAAATAGAGTCCTCAACCGTAAATCATGTCTCAAAAAACTATGTATGGTCAAAATTGGTAAAATATTGATAATGCGAAATCTGCCATTATTTTTTTAAATCTGGACTGCGCTCCTAGGGTTTTAAATTGTTGCCTTTCCCGAACTCAAAGGGTACCTAAACCGAAAGCTTAAGCAACACAACTTATTCTTGGCAAATGACAGCAGCCTTATGGAGATGAATTGAGTATCAAAATCATGGACAATATAGGAAGATTACTATTTCCTGACAGTAAAGTAAATGATCGTACACAACAAAAAATAAATTGTAATATCTCGTTGTTTTCAATGCACATCACTGCTTAAATTACTCTTGTGAATGATTTGCATTATTGAATCGGCAATGGAAAACTTTTCATGGAGTAAAAACGTTCAATGATATACAAATGTAAAGACTTCGAGGCATTTTCCTGATCAATACCACACAGGTGACAGGTCAATTAGGTACTAAAACACACCATCAAAATGCAATGTCAAAATTCATATTTGACGGATTTCACGTTTGATTTTTTTTTATTTCGCTTTTTATAGTCTAGTATGCTCATATTTTGAAGTGATAAATGAGTTTTAATCACAAAATAGATTATATTTGTTTTATTGGGAGTAGTTAAAAGAAATAAAACGGAATTATACAAAGTTTTTTTTTTAATTAAATACAATTGATCTCGCACCAAACCGCTTATGAGAAAATGAACTTCGTCTAACAATCCGATGGGTTTTTAATGGTTAGAAAGATATCACAATAATATTTTATTTCTTATTTGGTCAAAGCCAATCTTAACAGGTGTCTGGAAAGGGTCAATATTATGCTTATAAAAAAAAGTCGTGGTTTTTTTTTATCATGCATCATTATTTTTATTATTGCTATATATCCTAAAACGTAGTATCTGCACATGAATATTTACATTATTTTTGGGCTTTACTGAATAAATTGAATATTTTTGGTTCATCCTCTGAATTGGTATACCGTTTGGCTGAGAGACTATTCCTAAACTGTTAAGCATTAATTTAACATTTTCGTGGTATGTGCACACATATACATTGTGAATTCCTGTGCTATCGAGAAGCCTACATTGTTTAGGCCTCAACATAGTAAACAAAGTAAAACCAATTACTACATTTTGGCCTCTTTCTTCAAAAATCATGTACACCTCTTTAAGAGACATCATCAATAAACGCTTTTGAACTTGTTCTTTACTACCATTTCGGTACTCAGAAACGAAATCATTGGCTCCTGGCATAGGTCTACTAATATCATCACTATCAAAGAAATCAATAACAACCTGTTTATCTGTTTCACTAATTCCATGCCCACTTCGAGCCCTTGTGGTACATAGAATGCCCTGTTCATTCACAAGTTGTTTCACTTGTCTTGTACATTGGTGCCTCGAACTCCTCGACAATTTTGTTGATCGACCACGACTTAGGAAGAACCGATAATATTCTGATATACCGATATACCGATAATAACTGATCATTTCTGTCAATACCAGGTGAGTTGAATTTTTCTTTCAACTGATTGATGATTTCCTCGAATGCCTCCACCTTGTCGACGTCCATTGCATCCATGCCTAGTATGTCATGACGTACACTGACTTTTTAATTCGATAGTCCAAGCTCCTCATGTTTCTCGACGAGATTGGGGATAAATTCAAAGTTTCAATAATACTGTTGATTTTTTCCACGTTGTAGGGGCCTAGTAATTTATCCGCTGATGGGACGGATGGCAAAGATGAACAGGACAGGACTGCTTCTGAAATATACAATAATGTCGAATTAATATATTGATATGGGTTCTATGTAAACAATCATTGTCGTTTAATGTGCTAATTTTATCTACCTAGCATTTCATTAGAGGCCTGACCGCTTGTTGGTGGTTGTGGATTTTGATTCACTTCGCATCCACCCGAACGTCGTTTTTTCTTAGGCGGACTTCTGTGGAGCCTGATCACTAAGCGACATGACTCACAAATATGCATAGTTTCATCAAGCTGATGACTATATCCCATAGCACGTATGTGTTCGATCATTGTTGGTGACAAGTTTCGCAACTGGCTACGCCTGCACTTAGGATTGTTTATACCGGCGTAACATCTCGAAATTTTAATGCGCGATAAATCTTGTTGATCCATCTTTAACTTCTTTTCACAAATGACTTAGATAAAATGAAAAGAGTTTTATTGACATCAAGCTTAAATAGTTATATGCATAGGTAGAACGACAATTATAAGTTAAATACCTATCTTTCTATACACTCACGCGGTGATTGTTGAGTAACTCAGGTCGTTAACGGACATTTTAGGTAGATAACAATACAAACATTATTTCTTATTCATCTGGCTTGTAACGCAGGTACGTTTAGTAGTATTTTCTAGAAGAAAATTTAATGGGGTATGGATCAGGTTGTTCCTTTTCAATTTTTGCAATCTTTCGAACCTTAAAAATCCGTCGGATTGTTAGACGGAGTTGATTTTCTCATAGGCAGAGGCGAAATCCATATATTGCCTTCATTTAAAAAACATAATCACTGCATAATTCCGTTTTTAACTATTCTCAATAAAAAATACAATTTATTTCTGATTCAAACTCATTTATCACTTGAAAACACGATCATATTTGCGGGTTTAGAACAAAATCTTTGAAAAAAAAAAATCAGTTTTGGACTTGAAAAATTCGTTGTTAGAAAAACTTTTTTCCCTTAGATATGCCCAATTTGCAATGTATGGACGACTTTTAGTAAATTTAATTACGAAGCTTTTTGCTTAAGGATGATCAAAATCTGAAATGGCCATTTTTTTAAATCGACTCTTAAGTTTTGAATCATATATTTTTTTTCAGTGTAGAAAATGTGTTTTTATTTTTTCAACATTTTTTTCTAAAACGTCAGGAAATTTCACGACAGCCCCCCATACAACACTTTTTTGTAGGTCTTACCGTTTTCGAGTTATACGGGTTTATAAAAAAAAGTAAAACAAAAACTTTGACCCTTTCCAAATGTTAGTCTAGATCGATTTTGAAAAAAACAAAGTATGTAAAGTATCTTAGTTTCACATAGTCTTCACACCCAGAAAGTTTCATTGAATTCTGAAGGGGTGCTGCCAATCCCTTTGTCGAGTTGGCGTGAAATCCGTCATTTATGTTTTCAAATTTATTTTTGTACGCTACAAAAATGGTAATATTTGTCATAAATGGGCACCAATACTGCATAAAATCAATAGTTTTTGAATAATTAATTTAGCGGCTTAAGTGTCCGGTACTGGGGGAACTCCCCCTATGTGAAAATTTGTACTTAGCATTCAAAAATAGAAACATATTGTTCGTAAAAGTTGTGGAGATATATGAAGATAGTGTAGTCCTTTAATTTTTAAATGCCTACTTTTTTCATATGGGACAGTTATGCTTTATGCGCAGTATGACTGTGCAGTCAAAAAATATCATTGAAATTTACGTATTGTGTGCCCAACATATTAAAGCAAGTATAATGACGTAAATTTAAGTTACAAATAACGTAATTTTCCGTCACATTGATCTCAATATTGTTCGGATCACAAAAATTGTCAGTCACAGTGGACGTAATTTTACAAGGATGACGTATTTTCAATTTCAAACACGATCAAATTTACGTTCATTTTTTACATCGAATATTTTGCTTACTATGAAATTTACGTCATGGGTAGTATTAGTTTTTACTTAGTGTGTAGCTGTAGTGATAGAGGACTTTGGGGCAAGTCTGCCATAGGAGCAAGTGTTCCACCCTGCTTTTTACAAAAACAACAAAATTTCTGTTTAACTTTAACAATATGTTCCCTCATCGTTCTGAATACAATGAACATTGGTATAAGGAATTACAGTGTTTTCATAAGATATCGTTATTTATCAATAGCATGGTAGAAAGTAAATAAACCACAGATTTAAATTTGGCATCAACAAAATAATAATAATGAACCATAATGAGGCACCACTAGTAGTTTGGGCGAATTAGAAGGGCAACAGCTGCCATTTTCGCTCCCAACATGATATTTTTCTTCAAATTTTCAATAATAACATGTTTTCAGGTGTGTTAAATACTATTTCACTTATCTAAATTACCGTTATTTAGTGATGATCTAAAGTAAAATTATTTGAATCTGTCGCAATCTACAGTAATACATATTTCGTAATTAATAGGAACAAAAATAAAACAATTTCAGGTATTCGAACTAGTAGAGATCGCATATGATAAACCTTGTTATAAAGCATCCCTTACGACGGTAAACAGAAAAATATATTTTTACAAATAGGCTCTGCTTTATAAGTAATTTATAAGTAATTTATAAGTATTAGGATATTGAAAATTTGCATAACACCTAGAGCGTCATGCAACGTTTATTCGTTGGCCGTCTTGCCCCATAGTGCTGAAAAATATGCTATTTTGGTTGATATTTGAGAAGCTAACGCTAACAACACTTTTCAAAGCTATTTTATTTTTAAATGGCACAGTGCTTAAAAGAAAATGACACACTTACATCATGATACTAAATTGGTGGGTTTGATAGGCTTTGGACAAAGTTAGAAGACAATTTGCGTAAGGTTGTACTAAGGTTGTATTCCGCTTTTGATATTTAGGACAACTTTAAAACAACTTGAATCTGTTATCATACAATTGTAGATCAAATCTGAAATACATTTATAACTGAGACATAAATGGTCATGGTTCACAATTTGGAGCAGATGCCTCAGATATATTGTCTAGTGACAAATTGCGTTGGCTTTTCTTTCACATTCGCATTCGTCCTGTTTTCCACCAGCATAGCTCATGGTGGCTTTGTATGTTTCTGCCATTGTACTGTGGAAAATGTTCATGTAAGCAGTGGTCAAAAGTTTTTTTTTGTAGTTCTCGATTTACACATCATTAGTCGCTGATGCATTTTGTATAACATTAAAAATCTCGCTTTTCGTACGCAGTATCAGCGTGGTTGTTTTGACGAATCTATGACATTTGGTCGAAAGACATTTGGTCGAATGACATTTAGTCGAATGATGTTTGGTCGAAAATACATTTGGTCGAACGGACATTTCGTCGAATGGACATTTGGTCGAAAAGGTTTAATCGCAATTGAAAGCATAAGACATTTGATCGAACCGACATTTTATGGAAAGAACATATGGTCGAATCTAAACAGTATGGAAGCAAATTTTTACGTTTAATCTCATAATCGTCGAGAGTAGCATTTTGTCGCTAATACACAGAGTGATTGAATAATTGCAACAAGTATCAACCATTTTACCAACAATCGGTTAGCATTTTTTTTTTCAATTTAATGGACTCTACTCTCCAATCATACTGATCAACATACTGCTTTTTTATTTAGGCATGTTCTGCGATTTGAAATAAGTTGATCTTAAATATAGACAAGCCAACTCGTCTTCCCTTGCCCGATACATAGAATAAACACAATTTTCTTGTTCAATTACTCAAAGCTTCTATCGCAAGCTCTGTAATGAACCCAATGCCATCACCACCGACAGCAAAGTGATATATTTGTTTAAGAAATGTTATTAAGCTGGAGGTCACAATAAGCCAATTGATCATATGTAGAGTTTAAATATATAACATTCACTTCGCCATAAAGAATTTCCTTGAAGCAATTTTTTACTGCCGTTTTAAGTTCGATTTCCGCATTCAAAAATCTTAATCACGTTCGTCAGCTGCAAGATCCGAAATGGAAAGAAAGATCACAGCACTCTTGCCCAATGCTTTCATTAGATGAAGATCAGCAATTCATAACAAAGAACGATGATATTTATAAAGAATAATGAATTCAACAAATCATCATGTTCACATCGTTGAGTAGTTTGACAAAGAATGATGATATTTTAAAAGAATAATAAATTCACTAGATCTAAATATTTCAGTCAATGTACAAAAAAAAAAACTATCGAAAGTCTACATATTGACATAACTTTAAATCACTAACAAATACAAAGATGTATGTAATTTAAAAATATAACTACAAAAAATAACACGTTATCTATTCAACAACAGGTAATAATTCTGATTATTCAAAAGAATATAAAAATCAGCTTTCGACCAAATGTCCATTCGACCAAATGTCTCTTCGACCAAATGTACTTTCGACCAAATGTCATTCGACCAAACGTCATTCGACCAAATGTCATTCGACGAAATGTCCTAAAGCCGTTTTGACAGTGGCAAATAGCACGGTAACTGAACCTAACGCGGTAACATAACCTGTTTCGAGAAGGATGGATCTTTCAACAAGTTCTGATTCTGAAAAACATGCTTTACAAAATAATTTAATTGCAATTATTTTTGCGCAGTTCAAATTTTCGAAATGGTTCTAGTTCGCAGAATTTACAGAATGGATTATTTACTTGTAATTGTCATATTTTTTTTATTTCAAATATTTACAGTTCCTGATATTTATTATGTAATTTCAATGGTTAAATTGTCTTCCTAAAGACAAATGAATATATTAATAGATGAATGAAGATAAACTAAAGAAAGGCCCTGAGTAATTTTCTGATTTTTGGCCATCCGGATCCTCATAGTGAGCAGTCCCAACTAACTGAATCGACAAGGACGGTGACAGCTATCGCAACGGTACCCGAGGAGGAAAAAATAACTCGTAATAACTTATGCATACCATATTTTGGTATCATACCTTAATTAGGTATTGTTCAGTTGTCAATACCTCATTTTGGTATTTTAATGGTATTAGAAAAAACAATTAAAAATACTTCATTTTGGTATTCGATAGCTATTGAGGACTGCTGGAGGTATTGAACTACTATTGAAAAATTTCAATTTTATATGAAAATCCATCAAGTATTATTTAGGTATTACAATACCTGAACTAATTATCAGTTTGGTATTCGTAGAAAATGCTTGAAATATTATTTGAGGTATTTTACCTCTTATGCAGGGCTCATTCATACCTCATTCAGGATGTAAGTATTGGAAATTATCTGGTATGGAATACCTTAGTTTGGTATTCAGAAGTTATTTCCTTCTGCTCGGGTAGCTTTCGATCGGTGCTGGCTGATGGAGCGTGACGTGCTCTTTGGCAAGTTCCAGAAGGTAATTGATGCCGCCCGACAAGTGCAATGAAAACGCGCGCACACGATATGAACCTTATTCTCGGAGTTATCGAGCAGGCATTGGGAATGAGGAGGGAAAACTGGTGCACTGAAAGGAGGCATAGATAAGATTTTCTAAATTGCTTTCACTACGGATATCTATTGATCCGTTGTCGTTCCTCGGCTATGATGTGCGGAAAAGACATTTCAAGGAAAACGATAGGCATAAGATGAGTGAACGGAAATTCTTGTTCTGATTGGGTGGGAATGACGTCTGTTGTAACGAGCATCATAGTATCTTTAAAGATTGTGAAAAAATTGTAAAATAATTATGATATATTTGATGATTTAAGCACAATAGATTGAACGAATTCCTTCCAACGAATTCCACAGCAACTTGGCTTTTGTGAGGATTTATTAATGTTTTATGACAGTTGTGATTGCTATAATACCTGGAGGCGACATTTAACGTTGCCAAAAGATGATATTTTGTAATTCGGCTCTTGGCTGTTTTCAAAACCTATTAGAGCCAAAACATAAAGTCAAAATTTTGTGGCTACAAAACCAGCTTTATTGCAGCATACAATACCTTATTTCAACTGCTGAACGACGTTACGGTTATGATAAAAGACTGATATAATACAGCTTGTTGTCATAAAAGCTGCTTCTAAGCTGCATGAATTCCACTTGGTTTCTGATGACTTACCTTATTTATACCTCCCAAATCAGTATTGAGACTCATAAGATGTGAAAACACTATTTGCATTGCAAATTTAATACTAACCACACCAATATAAAGTCTCTGACATTGCGTTATTACCAAGGAACACTTATTCCTAATGGTAAAATGGTTAATGGTTTTGCGTATTTTCTTCAAAACAGCACGCCCGAACTGTCAAACTATGTTAAATGCTGCTTAGTTATTATAAAAATCGAAAAAAAGCTGAGTCATCTTCAATCAGCATTTATTAAGGCATTTTTACATCCACAAATGCCGAATCATAACAGTGTACCCTTATTTATGTATTTATGATAACAAAACACCATTTGTCGATGGTAATCTTTCAATTATGGTTCCGCCATATTAATTTCACTCCGGTTGCCACAATTTCACCTTTTAAAATCATATTATCTCCATGAATTCGCTCATAAGACGCTATGGTGTGATGATTAAACTGACTGAATATAATATAAAGCACATTTACTGACCAATCAAATCAAGAAATGTTGAATTTTCACCTGGCGGTTTAGTTTAGCAAATGCTAAATAAATACAAATTTGGCACTTTCAGAGGGGGCACAGGCAAAATCACTTCTTTCTCATCACATTTCACAGTAAATCTCACTCGGCACTAAAGATTCGAGCACTATATCGAAATAAATCACTTCAAATAAAAAGCACTGAGAAATAAATTATCACAGACGTGTTTTCAATCTTTTTTTGTTTTGTTAACGTTGGAATAAATTCGGCAAGATCGACGTTATGATAAAATCATTTTCAAGATGAAGCGACATTCATCCAGAAAAGGTGGCCTCAAAATAGCTACCATAGATTCTATTTTGCTTTATTCGTGTGACATAATTATACACTTCATTGCCTCTTTCAGAGTGGGCCGACTAGTCACGTTATAATCTACAAGAGGTTTTGGGGGATGCGATGAAGGCAACAGTGCCTTAATCGTGGTTTTATGGGCGTTTATTTATAGCACCCAGGAAGTATTTCGTAAAACTAAAATAGTTACTTGTGTTTCTACGTTTTATAGGTGTACTTCAGCATTTCGATGTCCTCTGAGACTGTTATCTTTTATTATCTAATTCATTTTTTGAGGCTCAATCACGTGTGATAATCTACGGAGCCGGGAATACTTTTTGATACTTAATTTAGTACTAGATGCAACCAAATTACTCGTGAAAATTCGAGGTTAGTTGACAGGCTAGGGGTTGGATATCACGTTTCTCTGAAGCTCACCTGATCTATCGTGGTAGGTCAATTGTCGTGTCGAGCCGATGTTTTTTTTTTGACAGCCAAAAACATCAACCACAATTCAAAGGAGTCAAAACAATGAGAAAAAATGGAGAGCCACATAAAATAATAACTTTTTTTCAACAAGAGCGATGAAAATCGAAAATCGTAAATCGACAACTTGAATCCATTCCAATTCTAGTTCTAAATTTCAATTCCAATTCCAATTACAGAACAATAAAGTAACTTACAAATATGATAGATTTATAACGTATCATGAGTAATCGAAACAACAAACAATATTTTTATTCATCTCTTCCAGTGCCCAATAAGCCAACCATAAATATCCTGTTTGTTGGCTACCTCTGGATAATCCGTTCGTCTGTACACGATTATCATGAATAATGCGGTCAGTATTAACCTTTCTGTCGCCAGCTGGGCCTTAATCGCCAACTGATTACCATAACAAATCCACTCGTCAAATATTCATTCGACATTGCCAAGATTAATGGATCAACAAGTGCATCATTACCGATGGCTAATGGCATGTTCTTGGGTGGAAAATTTATACAGGCGCCCCACAGCCCTTCGCACATGTGCTCTCGTCCCAGCATGCTGACATCTGAACTGGCTCTTAATTGCACGCGGTTGTTACCTCACGACGAGTGAACGTGACGAATGATTTCTTTGAGTTCTATACTTAATTGTTATTGCAGTTCGTGATGGCGATGTTAGTGAAAAATATGACTACAGTGGGATTCCGTTTTTGTCATGCTTTGTTTTTATCATGCTTCATTTTTGGCAGCATTTTGCAATACGATTAAAACTTGAACTGCATGTGTCCTTTCGTCGTTCGGACTTCTAGGTTTCACGTCGATCGTATCCCAGAGCCCCATCTTCGACAATATTCTCCGAGCTATTAAGGTTTCCTTACTTACTTTTGATGGCACTACGACCTTCAAGACATGACCTGCGTCCCTATGTTACGCCAACTTACTCGATTCATGGCTGCTAACCACAAGTTTCTCGATCGCTCCACACTTTCAAGATCCTGCTCCACTTGGTCAAACCATCTAGCTCGCTGCGCTCCTCTTCGTCTTGTATCGGGCAGATTCGAGGTGAACACCATTTTTGCGGGATTGTTGTCCGGCATTCTCACAACGTGTCCCGTCTTCAACGTATTTACCTTCAATCCAACCCGGTCTGCTTCACGTTTCAGCCTGGTATACTGTTCAGGAACGTTCTTCCGACAATGTCCACGTCGTCAACGAAATAGATGAACTGGCTGGATTTATTGAAAATCCTGCCCCGCATATTGAAGCCCGTCCGTATCATAACACCTTCTAGCGCAAAATTGAACAGGAGGCAGGAAAGACCATAGTCACATTCTAACTTGTCACCCTTTTTGTATATTGGATATATTACTCCCTCCTTCCACTCCTCCGGTAGCTGTTCAGTATCTCAGATCCTGGCTATCAATCGGTGCATACAAGTAGTCAACCTGTCCGGGCTCAATTCAATAAGTTCCGCTCCAATACCATCTTACTGTTCTTGAGCTGTTTGATAGCATCCTTAACTTCTATTGTGGGAGTTGGTATGAGCCCTCATCCACCGTACTGATGAAGCCATTCCTGCTGCCTCCTTGGTCTCCCTCCTCTGCGCCATTCGTAAGTTCATGGTAGTGCTGCTTCCACCTTTCAATGACCTCACGTTCGTCCGTCAAGATACCTCCATTCTTATCCCGCCGCATTTAGGCTCCCGTCAAAAAGCCCTTGTGGGATGCATTGAGTTTCTTGTTGAGCTTACGCGTTTCTTGAGAACGATACAGCTGCTCCTTGTCTTCGCACTCCAACTCTTCCAGGAGGCGCTTTTTGTCCCGGAATAGATGGGTTTGCTTTTTTTGCTTCTGTTTGTATCGTTCCACGTTTTGACGGGTGATGCCTTTCTGGTTAAGGTTTCCATGCATACTCATTTACGATTGTGCTACTTTTCCGCCAATGTCGTTTCCCCTAATGCCCCTCCTTCCTAATGACCCTTTCCCCGAAAGCCATTTTCTCGAATAACCAGTTTCCCAGAAAAATTGATGCAGTTTAAATAGGTACAAGAACTGGTAGTCTGAACTAGAAAGAATGACAAGCTATCAAAAAAAGGAGATGTTTTATCATTATGGACTAAACACATCTTGCCAAAAATGCTGAAACCCGAATAAACCGCCAATCAAGTAAAGAAGGGTGCATATCAGATGACCAGTTCACTCACGGCAATACGGAGGAACAGGGTGTTCGGGGAACTGGTGTTCTGGCAAACGACATTCTGGGAACTGACATTCGGGGAAGTATGGTCATGTATTCGCAAACTTCAATGAAATCACTTATCTCTAAATGTATTTCTACTGGTTTTAAACACCTTTTCTCAGACATACACACTGAGTGACGTGCCCACTTGAGTCTGCCGATGGTTAAAATTATCAGAAACCGCTGCTTTACAGATCTGGTACAGCTTGTCTACATAAAACTTACATTCAAAAGTAATTAATGCTTTCCAGTCCAGGTCAATTTTTCCGGATGTTTCGGATCTAACAAAGGACAAAAAAAAACATTCAAGATATTACGAAGGCAATGGTGAGATAACCACGTGGACATCACTACAAGCCGTTTCTCAACCAAACCGAGAGTTTTGCGGTTTCCAAATTTAACCCAGTTCGTTAAGAAACAATATGAATTTGTAAATCAATTCCTATGAATTCGGATACGTTATGCTTGACGGCGCTTAAGCCAACATAATAAATGTATAAGATGAAAGCCGTTTAAAAGAATCATAGCTCTCAAAACCAATTTTCAAAAAATGATTATTCTTTCGGATGTTCCGGATCTTTCCAAGGACCACAAAACTGCCATATAGGATCAGACGGCAGCGACGACATTGATTCGATTCTGAAACCACGCACCTTCTGGAAGAAATCGCAGCTCTGTTAGCCAGTTTTCAGTATACTTTTATCACAGACAAACAGACGTAACACTTAGAACAAATTTCTTCAAAATCCATCGCCCAGGTACACCATCATCATCTGGTGAGCATATTTCCCGAAAAGATGTTTCGTGCAACAAGACCGGTAGATGGCGGTAGTGTGAAACGTCAAACGCGAACAAAAACTATGCGCGCGCCTCTGGTTGTGAGATTTGTAACATAGCGAATTTGAAATGATCGTTAAATGAGTGGTCGATGGAAATTTCGTCAGTGTTACGTCTGTTTGTCTGTGCTTTTATGGTTGCTCAAGAAGGCTAAGAAATGGCTATCCGAGATCATACCGAGGCAACGATGGTATACTAACTTGAATCTCATCGCTGCGCGTCGTTGGAATAAAAAATCCCAACTCTCTAGGTCAACTTTCAAGATATATCCACTTTCACGGATGTTCCGGGTGCTCCGGTCATTCAGAAGGGCCATTAAATCACCTTGACCGCACCCGGTTGATCTACGGTATCACAATATTAAACGAGGATACATAATTGAAATTTTCTGTTAAATTGAAGGAGTTTAAATACCATTTACCTACTATGGTTGATTTGTTCAGAATAGGAAGTTGATTGAATTTTATCCGACCTGACCCAGGAGGGCATCGGAATAACTCCTGCCATAGGAAAAAACATGGTCCACTTGTGCCAGAATATGAAGCTAGAAGCTTTTGGATTGCTTCTAAATCAGTTTAATGGGGTCCTAAAGCTCTGTCCCTATGTTAGTGCCAAACGCTTAAGTTTAGGTCAAAAACACATGTTAACTAATGTTTTCCGTTTATTTAAGTCCAAAAAACATTTTTTTTGTTTTTTTTTTTATATTTTGTCACACCGTTTGACTTAAATTCAAATTTTGGGTATATTTTGTTTTTCTTGTTTCTACCGAAATGTCAGATACGAACAACCCCAGTGTTAAAACTAAAACCCCCGATAAAGCAAACGTCAAACATGATCAAAAGTGTTGAATTAAAGCTTAAGGTGAAGATGAATCGAAGCCAAACCTCAATTTTTAAAGAGCACATATCTGGGGAACCGAACACCCGTTTGAGCTGAAAACTTAATCGATTGGTCACTACCAGCGAGAGACCAATCGATTAAGTTTTCAGCTTAATATGAAGCTGTGGAACTGTGGAAGTGCTCACAAAAAGCTGAGAAGCAGGCTCTGTCCCAGTGGGGACGTAACGCCAGAAAGAAGAAGAAGATACTTACAAATTGTACAATTAATATGCAAAACATCGCTGGAATAATCACGGGTATATAAATTCTTGGCATAATTACACCATAAATTCTTGGCATAATTACGCCATATTATATCTGAAGTGACCGTTCAGAAGTCTGATCATCATGTGGTCCAATAAGAATAAATTAAAGACATTCTAGTGAGCAACTATTGCATAGAAATGGTTTCATATTTGTACTCAGTTTTGATTTTTGGCAACTGAAAATTTCGATCATGTTGCCAAAAATGGGATCCCACTGTATAAATCACTGTTTGCAGCACTCGGTTGGAGTCCGTCGTTGCATCGATTCGAGTGACTCATTTCTCAAGCTGGCATTTTCCTCCGAAGAAAAGTGTGCTAATCTGGTGACACGCAATTCCATGGCGCGTGACTGCAATTAGGCACTTATTCAGAACGCAGATTGTCGATTCAAACATGCCGTGTCAGATAGAGCCAGAAAGCGAACAGCGTGATTCTGCTCATAGCCAGTTTTGATGTTCCCAAAATAACGTCACATATGTCACCCACATTCTAAATCTGGCCGGTACGATAGAATAAAATACATAAATTTTCCGCTCGTATGCGTTGCGGCATTTCCAAAACAAAGACTGGGCAGGACTACCTACCCACACGATGTCGATTCGTTGCGTTCTGACTCAAAGGTTGTCACATGGCGGGGTTTAATGCGTGTATCAACGTATGAGCAAATGCGTCGCATCTTATTCAACTTGGATGGTCGAATCGCTGCAGTGCTACATATTTTTATGCCAAATTTATATGGAAAAGTACGATTTATGTACATAGGAATGTCGGATTTTCTGTGTATTGTAAAAAAAATCAAAAGGTTACACAAGTATATTACTCGTCACAGGTATGAAATCACTTCAAAAAGTATTGCCACTCTCAGTTGAATATTGCATCCCCATAAATATTTTATCTTCACCTCGGACCAGCTAAACTCAAATTGCTTTATTGTAAAATCTGGTATCTGATTATAATGAGCATTGTTCCGAAGCTCAAGAACAGGGCTATGCATTATGAGGATTTATCGGTATCGGCGATATCATATTGACTCAATAACATAATCGGCGATATATAAGATTTGATATTGTCAATGTCGAACCGAATTAATATCCGATAATTAAAAATAAAAGCAAAACAGATAATTTCAGCTTTGTTTGAACCATTTGTTGCATTACGATGAGTGTGATGTTCATTAATGCACATACTACCTATAATCCATAAACGTTGTTCTGATTATCGGACTTGTGATCGGACCGACAATGGTTTTATCAATACCATAAAATTTCGGGTTGAGAGATATCGATAAAAATGATCCGATAATATCGATATTATCGATGTTTGCGCAGACCTTGTCAAGGGTATCCGAATGTCTAACAGGTTTTTTTTTAATTCTGCCGCTATGGACGCTAGTGAGCATTTTTATTCTAGCGTTTCAGATTGTTCTGTCTTATGATTTTGATAATTGCTAATTATGGACCCTCTCGTGTGGCAAATTTGTTAAAATATCTGTATTTATGCTCCTCAAACCAAATATTCTGCCTGAAACTGCTGCCATAATCTGCAAAGGGTCTATAACTGGCATCGACTCCCTTTTTTATCTACGCGGTTTTCATGTCGAACAAATATCGCATCGATGTCATACCGATGATCGCTGGAGTGAACACATTTTGGATGTTGTCATTTGTAGGCTTCGTGGCCGTGCGGTTAGCGGCGTCAGTCGTTCAGGCATATTGTGCCATGAAGTGTGGGTTCGATTCCCGCTCCAGTCGGTGGAAAATTTTCGTCAAACGAAAAATTCATCATTGGGCTACTGGGTGTTTCGTGTTGTCCGTTGCCTAATGTTTGTGATCGTTCAGTCTGTGCAGCCTTGAGCTGAAGACGGTGTAAATTGTCTTTTTTTATAAGGTAGCGCCCATTTATTACGAGAAGTTAAAATTGAAAAATTTTGACCACCTCCCTCCGTAACGCCTTTTGTATGAAAAATTCCTTTTTTTTTGTATGAGCCGTAACGGGTTAGCCATCCTTACGTAATTTGTTGACGGTGACTAAGAATCAATTAGCTGAAAACCCATTAACTACCGTGGTAGATCTACGCGGCACCAACTACCGTCCTACATGTGGCGATAGCCGTTCAGTCACCTCAGTCAAGTGTATGGATTATTAATTTGCATTCAACCAACCAGTCAACAGGAACCCATTCAATGCCGACTTGGAAGAGATCCTTTACCAAATGGGAAGGATAAAATACAGATAGCGACGGAAGTGTCTTCTGCGACGCAGATGTCATGGTGCACCGTAAAGCCCTCGAGTTCGCTTGAGAGAAAATCGGAAAAGCAGCTGTCTGATGACGGGCAGCACTGGGAACGTGCTGATGGGAAAATGATGACTGTTGGCAAAGGTTCAGGCGATGCTCAGGCGGGGATTATTCAAATTTCGGCGCTGGATGGATGCTTGGTTACATTTGGACTGTCATTAGCGTGACGACCGATGACAGTCGGATTGTTTAGTTCTGCTTCGCGCTAGAATAATGAACACCTTGATGAAGTTTCAAATATGCGGTACTCAACAGATGTCCAAAGTTACGCGATATGACAGAGATGCTGTGTTTGGTTGGAGGCATTAGGGCGAGTAAGCGGATAGCCTAAACCATTAGAAGCATTCATAAGATAGCCTAAGAATGATGATAGCACGACAGTTTGTGTCTCCAACATTTAAATTACCACGAAGTGACAGTGAGGCTACCAAACATAGAAGATTCAAATCAATTTGAAAATCAATCACCGTTTTGTCTCAAATTCTGAACATGATTCATATTCAGAACAGTAACGATTTAAGAGATCAAAACAAATATTTTCATAGCTTTTCAATATTTAGAATCAGTATTGTAAAAGAATAGGGGCCTTCCTTAGCCGAGTGGTTAGAGTCCGCGACTACAAAGTAAAGCCATGCTGGGCATAGGGTATCATCGTACCTGCCACACGATATACGAATGCGAAAATGGTAACTTTGACAAAGAAAGCTCTCAGTTAATAACTGTGGAAGTGCTCATAAGAACACTAAGCTAAGAAGCAGGCTCTGTCCCGTGAGGACGTTAATGCCAAGAAGAAGAAATTGTAAAATAATTTATGATTTACAGTGAAAAAATCATCGTTTAAAGTTTAGTGTTCTGATATGAGTCATGTTCGTAATATGAGAAAAAACGGTATACGACCGTTCTACGCAATGATCCCATGTTTTATAACATGCAACCGAGAAAAACCACAATTATTAATTCGAACGCTTTGCGCTCTGTATTGGAAAACTTTGTGGTAAATTTATTTAATTAATTTAGATGCAATATATAGTAGAAAAAATAGGGTATTTATAACAATCGAGATTTCATATTTTTACTTAAATGTAGATCAGTACGCATCGTAGTTTTGTGCTGTAGGTACAACCTCTTAGAGCAATAAAACATTTTTTCTCCATAAACCTCAAATTCACAACAGTTTTTTTTTTTTTCAAAAAATAGATTAAGAATTGTCGCTTTACGTGGCAAAAATAAAACAAAAAGGTTTTCTCCGAAATGGGCACTTTTTTCCAAGGATGACGAAAATTAGATTGAAATAAGCCATCAATTCGATCCCTCAAGCAATTTTTTCGAGCAGCAAATCGAAGCAGCTATAGCCCATAATTTTCGATTCATGTGAGGTGAAGTCCATTGGGGAAACCGAGCCTTCTTTCCTAATCGTAAGAAAAGGAGACAGTCGTGGATTTTTCCCAGTCCTACTAATCATGATGGAAAAACAACCCAATCTGGTATTCGCCGGATAATGCCTTTTTAGACTATTATTATTTAATTCACTTGAACAACAGCGATCTAAATGATGTTAAAGCTTTAGAGGCAAAACTTTTGTTCAATGTCTGTGTGATATTAGAGTGCGGCTTATTTCTAATAACATTTCGAAGCATCTTCTATGAATGCGAGTTTTGCCCTTAGATAGGTTACGCAAAAGTGACCTACGTCCCACTTTTCGCTCAACGATCCTGCATTTTGAACATTAATCTGGCGCTAAAAATTATCCTGCATTCTACTCAAATCTTGAAGATGTCCCTCATTTCCACAGAATTTCTTATTAAAGGTAATTTTGCAGCTATATTTTTGATGACGTATGTTTTAAATTTATCTTTATTAAAAAAAATCCAATCATCCATTGAAAACTTATATCATTACTATACTCGACAACTGCCTAATAGTTGTTTTAGCAATGGGACAGAAAAGATGTCACAGAAACTTAATTGTGGTTTTTCGTGCATAAATAAAACCAAATAAAAACATTTTCTCTTAAATTTTAGCGGTTTACGTATTTTGAACAATAGTTCATCCATGTTCTCACTTCACTGTTGTAAAATTCTCTGAGAATCGTACTAGAGTAATGTTAGAACCCCTCCCAAGATTATGTGAGATTACTTGAGAATCTGTCGGATTAGATTCCAGGATTCAATTAGAAACTTGCTGAGGATCATTTGTAAATCCTGAAGGGCTGCAGGGTGTCCGTAAATTTTCCGAATAAAAACATATAGGAAGGTCTTCTTTCACATTCAAAACAATAGAAAAACAATGATAACGTGCTTTTTGTAATACATCCATATATCAATAGAAAATAGATTTTTAAATACTTTTGAAATGATTGCTTCTTACTGAGATATGCAAATTTATTTTTTTCGGAGATGTTATTCCGAAGACCGGTTTAAGTCTTAAAGATCGAAAAATGACTCACTTTAAGACCACTCAATACATTTGACTCGGGTTTACAGTTATTTGAAATCAGAAATGCGTCAGACTTACTGCTTAATAATGCAATAAGTTATTGAATCATGCAAGAATACCTGTATTTAACTATTCCGCTTGATTGCACAGCGGTTTCCATGTCGTGCTCCGCGAAGCACGGGTAGATACTCCGCGACAGTTTTGAAAGTTTTTACCAATAGCTTGAAATATCTTAACTTTTTGCTTTAAAATTTTCTCTCAATAATATCAAACTAAGCATTATCTAGAAATATACTATAGCAACGCATTTTGACAACATCTCAAACCAGCAACTGTGTTTCGTGCGCAGCAACATCGTACAATTTTATCGAATGGATTTTGTTTTGGAATTTAATTATTTATCAGTGTTTTCATATTATAGAAACATCTCACGGAAGTACAAATGAGTTGGATCGCTGAAATACCAAGATTATGACGTCAACATCTGCCTGAAATGTATTGCTCGTAGAATGTTGCACCGGAATTTAACTATATGCGAAGTTTTAAAATAATCACTGTTTCAGTACACCTTTTGAGAAACTGAATAGGCTTTATGGCAATGGGGATGAGACTTTGAAGACAATTTGAAGGAAAAAAAAAACAAGAAAATTTATGTAAGCTTGACGATATATGTTGGGTTTACATATTTTTTCTCATAGCTCTTAAATTTTTTGGTATAATCGTTCTTTTAAGTGGGATTATCATACTTGTGAAACATCTTAGATATCTTTTCGCCTTGTTTGCATCGTATTTCATCAATACTTTTCAGCTGTGAATGGTTTTGCAATCATATTCTCAAAAACAAGTTTTTACAATAAGAGTGACCAAATGTCACCCCCTCTATAGGTGAGATTGGGTAATCTTTCATTCACTTGTGGTGCCGCTGTTAATAAATATTTATCTTTAATTTTTTGAACAGTTTAATGTACCATCAAAGTACATACAAACCAAATTTGAAGTTTATTAGAGTTAAATTGTGATAGTTATTCAAAAAATAAATCGTATATATCCCATTAAGACCCATTCTCACCCCCAACGACGATACAACAATAGATATTTATGCAATGCGTTGCATACATCATTTTTCGCAAAATGCAGTGTGAATTGAATTATTTATAAGTAGGAGCATGAACATATATCAAAATAAGCCACCTGGCCATCCACACGAAACATCGGCTTATTTTTCAATCAGGTAGGTATTTATTGCGCATTTCTTTCACCACTGGACTATCGCAGAAGTTTTTACAAGTGCGGAAACGCTAATAAAAATGCGCGACTGCATCAAATCGAATTGGTGTCTTAGGCGGGCTTGTTCTTTACAATCCAAAGAATAAGTGGTCTGAAGACACCAACATGATTCGATGCAATCCCTCCCTTTTATTCGTATTTTCGTACTTATGAAGCCGCACTTCGCAGTCCAGTAGTGAAAAAAATACACAATATATGAATGTCACAAATTTTCACGCTTCAGTCAATACCGTACTTCCATCTATATTTACTATTCGAGTACCGTGCTGCATCAATACCCGGACGCTTAAGTCGACAGAAATATTCAAACTTATATTTAGGTATGCTTGGTTAAAATTTTCTTGAAATGTTAATATTCAACATATTATTACACTTTAGATCTTCTAGACCAAATTTTCGATATTTTTCATGTTTTTTACAAGTAAATCAACGAAATATTGGAGTGTGTCTTGGCTTTAAATCCGGACACCTGATCAAATGATGTTTTTAAATCCGGACATTTTTGGATCAAAATCCGGACACCTGTGTTTTATATGATATTTTTGCAAATAAAAAAAAACATTCAATCTCGTCGAAATAATATATTTTAATCAATTCTTCGTTTTTCCCTACACTGTCACAAAGAACAACACAGAATTAATATTAGTGATTTAATTACCTGAACTGAATCGTGCGTTTGGCTTGAGCTCGTTAACGTGTGGCTGGAATCTCAGGTATACACAAATAATCTTTCATTACACCATTTTCTTATTCACCATTCTTAACTCACAACACTTTATAAGGATATGTTTCAATAAATTAATGAATATTATCAAAGTGTCCGGATATTGTTACCGTCCGAATTTTGATTCACCACGGTACGGACCAGGTAAGACGCAGCATGCAGTGTTTCTAAATATTGTACAATTATTCCTTATGTGTGCCTTCAAGAATCGTTTAGGAACTGAATTCAGGAACATAAAGTTTCGGACATTTTGGGAATGAATCAACTGCCTCTTTTACATGCACTAGACGAATCGATTACAAATTAGTATGGCTCATTGGGGTCAATCGGTTAAGGATCGCCCAATGGATGTAAAATCAGAAATTATCACTTTTCAGCACTGTTTTTACAGGCAGGAAAAGTAGGCTATTATGTTGTTCATTCTCTTGATGAAAGGTAAGCTTATATAAAACGGAACTGCAAAAAAAAAAAAAACATTTAGATAATCTGCAAATAAAAATCAGTGTAATTGTGTATAGAAAACTGTTACAGGATCAATCCTGAAAAACGTTTAAAATGAGACACCATTCCAGAGACATCAGCTCTATTTTGTTTGTCACAGTTGCAAGAAAAAGTCCAATAATAATAATATAATTTAGTTTCCATCTCTATAGCCCAAAACTTTGTCCTCAGCTCGAAATAAAACCGAGTAAAGCACTGTGACCACATGAGGTCTCAAACAAGCTACATTTTCCATTTCACACTAGAATAGCAGCAACAGAATTAGTCCATGTAGGTCCTATTTGAACATGAATTTTGTTTTAATGCACAATCACGACTTTCTAGAACTAGATAATTGGAATAAGACTTGGATTTAAACCAGAAAATACGCTTACCGACCTCTCTACTCGGAATCTGTCTTTTCTACAGCACACATTTTCAATTTGTTTTTGAAAACATATAATATAATAATAATTGTGCCATTGAAACGAAATCAACCAGTGTTTTTTTTTGTTATGTACCCTCGATCTTTCCGGACAAACATGTAAAAAGGGCCACAATTCGCTATGCATTAAATTTACATTTTTGTTGGAAACAGTTAAAAGATGCTTTTTTGAATACTTCATATTCAACAGGAATAAAAGGTGCTCTCGTGAAATTGATTTTCATTCGATTTGTGTCACCTTTGATGAAATGCAAAAATATGTTTTGATCAATTACTCGCTTTTATCATGTTTGTCCATTGTTTAAATCCCAACTCACAGTGATAATTCGTGACAACAGAATTTTGACACACTTTGACGTACAGAAATTTCGTATCGGTTTCTCCCTCCTAGATAGGAACCTTTCAAGTCATCAATCTGACATTTTGACTTTTTTTTTAAAAACGACACTGTCTACAGCTCTGCTGATTTAAAATAGTAAGGAAGAGATAACGTATTTGAGTAATTTAATGATGATAAATACTTGAACTTCTTAGTGTTTTCCATATCTTTATAGAAAGTGTTTTTCATATCTTTTTAGCAAGTATTGAAATGATTTTCGATTTATACCTTTTTTCTTCAGCTATCCACTTCAACATATTTTCCACTGCATAACAGTGGTACAGGTCGGACTCGATTATCCGGAGACTCGATTATCCGGGGACTCGATTATCCGGGATTCGATTATGCGGAATTTTAGACTCGATTTTCCGGAATTTGTTTTTTGATGTTCTTATTTTTCAATTTTTATGCATAAATCTGAGATAATTTGGTATTACAATATACAATATGAATGGTTTTGCAGTTTAGAACGTATTTAAGAAAAGGGGAGTTTGAAAAAGTGTTTTTTTTTGTGTATGCTGGTCAAATTTTTGTTTCTTGTAAAGACCACTACTGCTCCTAGAAAACATTTCTGGCTACGCCACCGCATCATATAAATAAAATAACAGAAAAAGATAATATTTAAGTTCTATTGTAGCATATTTCAATTTTTTTTCTTAGTGATTCGATTATCCGGAGGATTCGATTATCCGGAGTGAAAAAAAATCGATACTCCGGATAATCGAGTCCGACCTGTATGTGCGTACATGATCGTGGATAATGTTGTTGGAACAAAACACAATTGGTCACTTTATTTTGAACGCAGCTTTGGTATAGTACTAATGAAATACACAGAACGTTCAATGTTGGAACCATTGGAGTATATGTCGAACAAAATTGTTAATAATATAATTAATTAATAATATTATATTGTAAAAAACATGACGCAACTAAAATGAAAGGTTAAACGCACCGTTGCAAAATAAGTAATTTCTCGTTTCATGACGTTTAAAATAACCCTATAACGACGAAAAATTACCCAAAAATAAACAATCAGCTTGCAATTCATCACTTGAACTGTACGCGTTGTTTCTATCACGAATCTAATGACACATAATTTCACTCCTGTAATGGTAACATTGAAAACGATAGAACCTTCGGAGGTCACACTATAGCGTCATCTAATCATGCAGAAAAGAGTGGAAAACGATCCTTTATTACTGGTACCCACGCGTCGATTCGCCCACACGTTTACGTTACGTAAAATAAAGGACTCATTCATTTTTTCAGCTGTTACACTGCTCGGGGTAACGTCAAATTTACGATTAGCATAAATATAAAGCACCAGCTATTTTAAGTGTAGCGCGTGTGCCACCCTCTCCGGTACTCAGGTGTGCCGGTTTTTGTAGTAGAGAGGAGAATGAATGGCGTGTAGCACCTAGCTTTACAGCTTTACTACACTTGTTCCCATTGCACCGCCATCAACAATGTATTCGCCCCCCACAACATTGCTGGTATTTTTCGCGTGATTTACATTATTTGCATATTAAATAGCCCAGCTGAAGGAGAAGCAGTAATGAATTAAATACCGCGCACTGAGCGCACAACACATTCAGAGCTAGGGAACGACGACGACGTGCTTTTCCTGGACCCGAAGGAACACTTATGGTTGGCCCCGGGAAAGTGCTTTCCTGTTCGCATTAGGGTGTGAAACGTTTCAGGGGTTATTCCATAGTCTTGAAAGATTGCCCTTCCTGACCTAAATTTTCCAACTTGCTGTGCATGTTCAAAAGATGTGAGTTCTGTTCAACATTATTTTTTTCAGTCGATGTGCAGATAAGAAAATGTATGTATTGACTTGTTCAATATTCTACTAAGATATTTTGGAAGCAAATTATGATTCAAAAGCTCAACCACACTCTAAGCAGGAAAGACGTTCAGTAGTTGGTCCGAACCACCAACAAGGTTTCTTCGCTTGAAGCGCTTACAACGATTAGATAGGCAACGAGGTCCAGGAATATCGTTCCCACTCGGCGGGGATAATGATTGGTGTAGCCAGGATTTCCATCATGGTGGGGCGAACGATCTCGAAGGAATTATTCACCATTTTTTTACAAAATAACAATTTTTGATAATATCCATCCTTTTTCTGTGGTTATTTTGAACTTTTGCATGACACGTAACAGTATGAAAGATGCAAATCCTCCTCATTCTATTACAGTGAACAAAGTGGAGCCCAAAATGCGATTTAAATATAAATTTGTTCAGGACGGAAAAGGTACGAAATCATCCTAAAACAATCTTCTAATGTTTCAGCCAGGGACGAAAAAAAACATGCTCACTATACTCAATTCACTGACATTTATGCCACCATCAAAGTAACCGCACCACCACCAATATGATTGTACCAATGAAGATGGCACAAAAATAGATGAAGAAAATAACCAACGATGCCCGTATGTCATTGGTGTTTTTGATTATCAGAACCAGAAGAGTATCAGTTTTAAAAAAATGATTTTCAATGAGGTTCATATTAATTAAAAAATATACTGCTTTACGGGTAATGAACAATCCGATGCACGGAATCGATGATATTGACGCGTCTTTAGTGTGCTTCATGCAAGAATTACAACTTGCCGAAGCGGAATGTAAAAGACTCAAGCTGTTTCGAATGAAAATCATTTTTTGTTTCCGATTATCATAAAGCGGTTGAGTATCAGCAGGTTAAAAGAAAAACTGAAAATCTTGCAGCAAGCGCTTTGTCAATCTTTGTTGTGTTTTTAAGGTGAGGATAAAAACAAATAAAAATCAACGAAGATTCTACCAAGCAAGCGTCAATATAGGCGAGGGAAGATTGAGTGTTTTCGTCCCTGGTTTCAGGCATTAATTACTTCAGAATATTTGAAACAAATCCTGCAAAGTTTTCGAAGAATCCTGAAGCTAGACATTTTTCCAAGAATGCTTTCAAAAGAACTTGAGAGTCTTCTCATAATCTAAGCCAAAGGGTTGTTTGTTAAAGCATTTAGAATTACTTCATTCAATTCAGTTTTCCTACGAATTTTAAGGATTATTCCCGGAAATATACACACTTAAAAATAATTACGGATTACGGTGAATTTTACACACTTAAATTATTTTAATATCATGCACACACTTAAATTCCGGCCAAGCGTGACAAGCTTTACAAAATTTTTGAAGAATCCATACAAAAAGTATGACAACGGGGGGGAGGTAGTCGCCCCTTCTGAGTCAAGTTTTTTCTAAACAAAGAGAAAAAGAAAATACAGTAAAATAATATAAGTGTGCAGTAAAATAAGGTTGAATTTACGAATCGCAGTGATAACTGATTTATAAGTGGGAAATAGCCGTGGTCTCGAAGATGAGCGTCTGCACTATACTTTTACGTGTACACCATTTCTCCCACGAACACACACTTTTTGATTAGTATAAATATTGATTTGGGAAACCACTAAAAATTGTTACATTATCGGTCTCGGAAGCGTTTTAGCATCCTCCTTGACGTATGTTTCATCGTCTATTAGAATGCATTGGTATAGATTGTCCAAAAAATGGTTGTATAGCTTTCGAGCTCGGTTTTTGGCACGACACTTTTGTTCCAGGGACTGTTTAGGGGTCTGCTGCTTTTTGCAGGTCCTCAAGTTATGTCTTTTCTTAATCCGCTGATTCATACCGATGCTGATTTTGAATTTTTTGGCCAAATCCCGAGTAGAGAGGAATCGGTTCTGTTGAACATAATCCACCACTTTTTGGTTCAATTTGGAGTCACCCGAGCTAGGTTTTCGTTTGCTTCTTTTCGAATCCTCCAAAAATAATTCCGTACCGAACCTTTCGATTATCCGTTTCACACTTGCCGGTTAATCTTTTACTCGTTTTGCGATCCGATTGAAGAAAATGCCCTTCTCGGTGCACCAGATGTGCAAAATTTTCTTTTTAACGACAATTTAAATTCGTGACATCTTCCGTACAAACTTTACGAAACAGCAAAGAGAATGAAATAATGAATTTTGACATGTAAACAAAAGCATCCGTACAATTTTTAACAAAACTTTTAATTTTCATAATAAAAAAACATTCGTTCGCGCGCAATAAATCGCCAAACATTTGCGACTACTTTTCAATGCACTCCTTACTCCGACTACCGTAATTTCTGGTTAAATGGATCATTTTTCACGATTTTTCAAGTCTGCTTTCTAAAATGTTATCAAAACTATAAAACTAAATGGAGGAAAACAAGTACAACGGTGAACTTCATTGGCTTATATACTTAAATTTTCTATTAAAAGTGATGTTAGTACATAATCTTTAAAATAAACAGCTAAAAACGAGATGATTTCTCAAGCAGTGATACTTGATCCTCGTTTTAAAAAGCAAGGATTCGAGAATGAAGATGATTACAAATCAGCGTATGATGCACTATTAAGCCAGATTCGTGATCTACAGGATGTTAAGTCAATCGGCGAAGAATGTTCCAGGGAAGCTGATTTTTCGGAGCGTTCATCGAAATCGTCACTTTGGGAAGAGTTTGATGAATCTGTCAGCAAGATACAATTCAAACAAGATCCTGATGCTGTCTGTAGTATCGAGCTGGACAAATACATTGCAGATCCCATCTTACCCAGAACCAACGATCCGTTAACTTGGTGGATGGAGCGTAAATGCATTTACCCAAACCTTTTCAGCATTATGCAGAAGCGGCTGTGTATTCCTGGTACTTCCGTTCCGTGTGAACGAGTTTTCTACAAGACGGGACAAATTTGCAACGAAAAAAGAAGCAGGTTGAAACCAAAGAACGTATCAAAAATTGTGTTCATCCATCAAAATCTTTGAACACAATGTATGAAAATTGTAACAGTGTTGGTTGAATCCTAAATAAATAGCAAATATAAAACAAACAATCCTGTTATTATTTTAAAACGATATATCTGAAACAAAATAACTAGAATATACAAAAAAAAAAAAACTAAAATTAATCGAACGGAAGAACGGTTCAAATTAAATAGTTCTTTGCAAAAAACTGCTCAGCTGAGAACGGTTCAACGAAAATAACTGTTTTGCCCATCTCTAGACTAAAGTTTACCTTTCTAATAATCGTCATCAGTTTTCGCGCTGATGTTGGTTGAAACTTAAATGGAGAATAATTATTAAAATGTTTCTGATCACAAAAGTGCCTTTCTCTAAGAAATATGGGTAACAAAGAGGTAGTTGATACAATAACTAGGTGTAATGTTGCAGGATCGGTCATTTTTGGATCTCTTGTTAGTCATTTTCTCCATATCCTCGTTTGGTAAGATAAGGCGTTGTTGAAAACCACGTTAGATTTTATCCAAACAAAATCCCAGGTCTCCTGTCAATTAACACCGTGTCGACGATCAGCTGTTCCGAACAAGGGAGGTAATCGTGGCTCTTTACTGCTTGCTACCTCAAAGTGTCGCTGGTTCTAAAATGTAAACATCCATGTAAACAACAACGATGGTGAAGGCGTAACCAATTTTCTCGAAAACATCCATTTTGAAAATTTAGCTGAATTTGCTGATCAAATTGCCAACAGCACACTGCAATGGCATGTAGCAAAAAACTGCTTGCAAATAATTTCTTTCAAACGCATTGATTACCTGTAATTTCGCAAATAATGTTTATGTTTTGGCGTTAAGTTTTAAAATTGGTTCTGGACTTAGGTTGGAGGCTTCTCAACTTTACTCTCATTTGACAGCCGACCTCCACCCTTGGTTCCGAAACGTCTCGTAAAATGACTCATAGTTTTGATGCTTTTTATAGTTCTATACTGAGTCAGAATCAGGGCGAATGTGAAAACTAATACATTCTCAGTAAAATCGGTTTTATGATAAGCGGATATGATTTCAATTCTTTATTATGTTTCCGATCGATTTAATTGCATGATGCATTTTTGTATGATCCATTGCAATATAATTTTTGTTGCAAACCATTTGATTTATTTTCATTCACTTGTTAAAATAAATAAGAATGCATCATGTGCCATTTATCAAAACTTATAATTGTTGCGCCCCTCGATTTTTCGTCTCCTTCAGTTTGACAACAGTGATTGTCAATTTTGTCCTTGTCCTTCTGGTTTGACTATCACCAGCTTCGCCGTTTTGCTACGCTTTATCACACGAACCTTCATCACTATCGCCCTTCTGCACATTAAGTTTCAAATGCGCCCGGTTACCGCGTGGGGAAGAACGGCGAAATTGACATCAGACTTCGAATTGAAAGAGAATATCAAACGCGCCTTTGTATTTTTATCACTTATTTCGTGAAAAACGTTATGTTTTGGAACAGCTGTTAGGTGAATACAACTCAGTTTGTTTACATTTGTCAGTTAGGCTGTTTTTCTGGTACTGTATTGAGTTTACCAATAATTGTTTCCATAGTAGATGCTATCCATAAACACATCTAGATACTTATTACTTCCGAATAAAAAAAACTTGAATTTTGATTTTTGTCTATGGAATCTGTGGAATTTCTCGAAAAATTCATTGAAATGGTTCGTGGAAAAGTCTCTGGTTGAATCGTCGATATTTTTTTGGATGAACCGCTGCAGAAATCCTTCGATGGAATTTCTGGGAAAGTCTAAAGTTGTACCACTGTAAACATACTGGAGGGACATCCCATCAGAATGCCGAAAGATTCCTTGTAGTAATTGCTCTAACTACGCCCGTGGCGATGATGCCATCCGCACATTGGAAGTAGGAGAGAATCCCTTCCGGTTTGCTCTGTGGTATGGGAACCGGGATTGCCTTTCGTGACCCAACCATTAACGAGCGTAATCAAAGGGATTAAGTGTTCAGCTTTGCATTTGCATCGTTATTCATAGCACAAATTGGAATTATGGTAGACGTAAAACAGCCAGCCCCCCTTCTGTGATAAATGCGCCAAGGTTCTGATTGTAGCATCAGCGAACACGAACATACCAAGCAGGAGTGCTTCTTAATATTATCTGGAATGGAGGAAAACCACTTCTTCATATCCCCTTTATGATGCGAAAAAGGCACAACAGGAACGAAAATGAATAAAAAAATCTTCCTCCTCGATCCAACATGTGGGCTGTAAAATACATGAGATTTTCTTTCGACTGCGTTTTCCCTACAAAGGGGAACTAGATGTAAAATACGCAACCGTAATATCTCAAAGATAAAAAAGTATTTTAGTTGAATACGATTTCTGTATCCGACATTTCCCAATTTCGTCATCAAAAATATTAAATGCAACAACGTTTTTGCCAACATTGGGAGAAAATGGCGTAGAGTGCGTTCTGTCAAATTTGGATACCTTTTGCAGTACCGAGGGATCAAATGCAGTACTAGAAGTGGTACCCATTATGTTCTCGACCATGACTCTATTCGTTGCTGGTACCATGTAACTCAAATTATGCCTCAAAAATTAAAACTTAAACGAGACAAAGAACATTATAGTATCTACACTTTTTATATTAAATTTAGGGGAGGGATTATTAGAGTATATTTAAAACTACCAATTGAACTTTAACACTTCACTTTTTGCAAAAAATAAAATACTAAAATCACTAGTAAGGCGAGCAAATACCTTTAAACTCTAATATGTGTTGCTTATCTTGACAGATAGGCCTATTTCGTCTGCGATTACAGACTTCTTCAGTGTCGAGTGCTAGACTTGAAGAGAATATCGCATGGATCTATTATTTATACTAAAAAACTCTTACGACATATTTTAAATCCTTGGAAACTTGACGTAGCGGAAAGCATAGAAATTTTCAAACAAAACCATACCAAAAATGGGTACTCTTGGCTGTTTAAACTTATACCTAACTTTCACACACACAATAAATAAACACGTTAATTGACCACCTGCCAAACAAGCAGGAATTTGTAATTTTGACAATCCTTTCATTTGATTAGGTACACATTATTTGCTCGCCTTACACATTATTTGCTACGCCTTACTAGTGATTTGAGTTTTTTATTTTTTCAAAAAGTGAAGTGTTAAAGTTCAATTGGTAGTTTTTATTATAGAATCTGCTGCATACATAAGAATAGGAAAATAGCTGGATTTTACTACGAAAAAAACAAACATTTGTGGTTCAGGTGGCGCGTTATACCCCGTTGTTTTGAAAATCGTTTGAAAATGTTAACATTTTTTGAATTTCATGTCTTAGATATGATTCCTTCAATCCAATGACTGTTTTAGTAGTTATAAGTGTAAGGTACGATTATTCATGAGACTTACCTGTGAACATATTTAGAATAACATTTCCGACGAAACTCATAGCCATAGTCATATTACCCCGTCTTCCCTTATACGGATGGGATGATTGCGGCGGATGGTAAAAGAGGTCGCATCCCCATACAATTCATCTACACATATTCATAACCCCTCCCTCACAAGTGCCCTCTGCTCCGAGGACGGGATCCCATCGAGATGGCACCGGAGAGATTGTAAATCCGAATCCGTTGAAAATTAATTTCTTTCTCCTTTGTCGTTTTGCTTTCATGTTTCTTCTATTCGGAATTTTTGCTTGCGGCTTTTTGGATCCTTTCGGGGGACCTTCGGCGACCCAAATTGGCCCTCTACTCCACCGCCACCACCAGGTCATGGTATCAAGTGCTACAACTGTGATTCGACCAGCAAGGAGGACTGCACGGAGATAAGGAAAAACACCGGAATCATCGCGGAGGTAAGTGGATTGGATTCTATACGATGTAGCAGTATTCATGTTATTTGTGTAGCATTATCTACTTTATTGTTGGTTTTCAGGATGTATGTTAGGATTTGGCGAATTTTTTTTGAAATTATATGAGCATTCTATGGCTTTGAACCCAAATTGCTGCAATAGGTAGCATTTTTTTTGTTATCGTGAAATAACAATTTCATGAACAAGGCGCTTCGACGTGGCTAAGCACGCTTGATCGAAATCAGATAATTAGATAGTTACACATCTCGCGTTGAGGGCGTATCTACAGTTTTGGCGGGAAATGAGATTTCGTAATATTTGAATTCCATGGGTCCGAAACCATAACCCTACCAAAAATTATGATCAATAACATTATAAAAATACCATATTTTCAAAAAAATAATTGTACAGAACTACAATGGAAAAATTTATACGTCAGGCGTAACTTTTTTGATCATTATCTCTTGAAGTTGCGCCAACTGTGATACTGTTCCGTATTTACAAAATGTCTATCGGAAAACATTTGCTGCTTCGTATTATTTCATCGTTTTACACACGATTTAACACAGTTGTATAAGTTCAATACATTCCACATTGGTCCCAAAGCCATATCTAGGAAGACAAAAACGATTGCGCCTAAACCGTCAATTTTAGATATATGGTGTCTTCGGCAAAGTTTCTCCATATTTCTCAGACATTTTTTTCAGAGATGTGAAATTAGGGTGGCCCATACGGTTTACGAGATCAGCACATAAACTTTTTTGCTGACACATTTAGGACTACACAATGTTCTACAATGTTTTAGAACAATCGATTTGGAGCAACTTTGCCGAAGAACCCAAATTTCTATCTTTTATGGTTCGCGAGTTATAATTTTTTTAACAAAAAGGTTAGGGTGGTACTGAAAAATCAGTTGTTTCTTGATAACTTTTCATACGATAATTTCTCGCAAAAACTTTGTTCCGAGCACTTTTAGAACTTTTGATTGCGCAACTTTTTGCCTAAGAATCTAATGTTCTATATCTTATGGTTACAGAGTTATCGAAAATTTTCTTCGAAAAAATGGTTGTTTTCAAATGCCGATATCTCCGAAAGGCGCAACCGGATTTTCAATCTTTTGTCGGCATTAGAAAGATTATCTCTTTCTCTGTTTATGGTGAAAAAACTGTGAGGACGTTTTTTGTTTGAAAAGATTGACAAAATTTTGAAAATAATATGTTTTTTAACCGAAAATTGTCCATAACTTGAAAAATATTCGAGATAGCTCTTTGGTGCCTTCAGCAAAAATGTGCAAAATTGAAAGTTCTGAAAGCGCTTCATACAAAGTATTCATGAAAAACTATCGCTTTAAGATATATTCACCATAAACCGTTTTGTATCATAAAGAAGCGAAAAAAGAGATATTTGCTGGAACAACCGGAATAACTGTATGTAAAGTCATTTTAAATTGAATATATATGTAATGAAAAAAGATCGATCACAATAAGCGAAATCTAAGGAGTTAGTTGTTATTTCACGCGACATATTGTTTGTCCAGCTAATCTATGCCGTGGTTGGTTATAAATTGCTACCGCTTCGGCTTACTAAGCAGAAGGTCATGCGTTCAATACCGGTCCCGTTTATTATATTATCATCCCTAAACGATTACAAAACGTATACTTTGAAGAATTCCTTCAAATTACCAAAACCTTACTTCCCGTGATATCCTGCTATAGAAATATAGAAGTATCTGCAATTATTCCATTATCCCATTCAATTCAATCAAATCCAATAAATCTGCCACAACGAATAAGTGAGGGCAGCATTCGCCTGTTAAAGAATGCATGAATCTTGAACAAGAGCCAGATATAAATCCCAAATATCTGTCTAAGGTAAAGAACCAGAAGGTGGGCCTTGATCACTTGAAAACTGCTTCAGCAAATAATTTTCCTTTTTTCAACTCCTTAGATTCCGCTTACTATGATCGATATCAACACATGTGTATTCAATTTAAAATGACTTCACATACAGTTATTTCGATTGTTCCAGCAAATATCTCTTTTTTCGCTTTCTTTACCATATAAAATTCGGTTTATGGTGAATATATCTTAAAGGGTTGATTTCTTATGAATGCTTTGTATGAAGCACTTTCAGAACTTTCAATTTTGCACATTTTTGCTGAAGGCACCAAAGAGCTATCTCGAATATTTTTCAAGTTATGGACAATTTTCGGTTAAAAAACATATTATTTTCAAAATTTTGTCAATCTTTTCAAACAAAAAACGTCCTCACAGTTTTTTCACCATAAACAGAGAAAGAGATAATCCTTCTAATGCCGACAAAAGATTGAAAATCCGTTTGCGCCTTTTGGAGATATCGGCATTTGAAAACAACCTTTTTTTTCAAAGAAAAGTTCTTATAACTCTGTAACCATAAGCGATGGAACAGTAGTTTCTTCGGCAAAAAGTTGCGCAATCAAAAGTTCTAAAAGTGCTCGGAACAAAGTTTTTGCGAGAAATTATCGTGTGAAAAGTTATCAAGAAAAAACTTATTTTTCAGTACCACCCTAACTTTTTTGTTAAAAAAAATCATAACTCGCGAATCATAAGAGAAAGAAATTTGGGTTCTTCGGCAAAGTTGCTCCAAATCAATTGTTCTAAAACATTGTAGAACATTGTGTAGTCCTAAATGTGTCAGCAAAAAAGTTTATGTGCTGATCTCGTAAACCATGTGGGCCACCCTAATTTCACATCTCTGAAAAAAATGTCTGAGAAATATGGAGAAACTTTGCCGAAGACACTATATATCTAAAATTGACGGTTTAGGCGCAATTGTTTTTGTCTTCCTAGATATGGCTTTGGGACCAATGTGCATTCGAGGGTGTAGTATGGCTTACACCTGAAGAAATGGTGAAGGAATTCACTGCAGTTGCATGTGAATAATGTTCAAAAACCATTCCAAACATTTTCCAGTATATTTGTTTTACCATCATTGAAAATAGCACAGCGGATTCCCGTACAGACGCCTCATACGATGTTGTAGGAACAGAGAAGGACGATCTGGAAGCAGTGTACAATAATTCGTATTAATTCAATCAAATTCTGGTTGAAAATTGACAAGCTTTCCCTGTATCTTAGCTGTAAACGATACATGAACCCCAAAATGGCATTGTCGAATAACATTATGTTTCTCTAATTGTAAATATGTCCAAAGTGCACTTACTTGAGAAGCTGGTACGATTCCAGTAGGTATGAAATTTTAACAAAAAGTTATTAGAGGCTCTCAGAGTCTGTTTGGTGTAATACAAATGTTAATCGGTGTTTTTTAATTTATCAAAAACTAATGATTTTGCTTCGTGGCGTAACATTTTCCAATGCGCCATACCGGCGTAGCTACAATTTATTTCATTATCCAACATATTTTATGTGTACCATAAAACGGGGTAACTTTGATAGTTTTTTTTCGAAGGAATCTTGAATATTTATGCATGCTGTTTCAAAGAATTGTAATTTATATTTTTAAAACAAGTACCGGCATCCTAGCTATCGATTACAGTTGGTAGATTTCCAACAGATTCATTTTGAAGGGATATTTAACTTTTCACATAATTCGAAGTAGGTTTTCTGTTTTAGGGTTACTTTGATAATGGAGTATAAATCGAATAAAATTGACTGAATTTCGTAACATTTATAGGACATTGCATACCTCTAGGCGTTTAACGTTATATGGAAATTTCAGGCGTAGATAACATAAATGGTCCCAGTTTGTGAAAATGGCATTCGCTAAGAAATTTGAGACCATAGTCTAGTTCTATGATAACTAGGATGTCAAAGACAATTGAACAACTATTCAAAACTACATCAAATAAGCGTTTCAAAAACGGTAAAATCGTATCAATTTTTAATATTCCTAAATAAAGCCTCAAATGTTCTCGATTCAAATGAAAACTGCTCTTACATGAAGTGTCATACTAATATTCTTTAGTTTTGCATTCGTTCTGCTTAACCGATTAACAGAAATTATGATACTTGGTTTAGTATGTGGTGGGTAACGCACTATCAAAGTTACCCGCATTATTAAAGATACCCCGTTTTACGGTATTAAAATTTATGTGATGTCAGATTGCCTGAAAGCTATTCTTGATTTTCCTAAATCTGTACTGACACTGAAGATAATTATGTTAGAATTAATAAGTCGTATTCTGTTTAGTTTGAGAACTTATGTTTATTGGTTTCCCTCGTCAAGCCTTTACAACTCGTTCTGGTACTGTAGCGATTTGTGTATCTTATCTTCTAATTCATTGAAGCCAATCCAGATACATTCCAGTGACCTTGTCAACACTGCTACCTATGCCTATGCATTGGTTTGTGTTAGTTTGTTGATCTACATTTGTAGTATTTACACATGGCGGGCCCAACATTGCATGCATGCAAACTGTAACACCAAAGTACCCTTTAAAGGGTAAAAAAGTACCCTCTTTGAGAGAAACTAGTTTAACTCATAAAAAGAGTAAAGGGCATTTACTCATTAAAGAGTAAACGGCTTGTACGTCAAATCAACGAGTAAATTTTACCCTCTATCCAAAATATTTTTTCACGAGAAACAGAGTAAATTTTACTCTTTTTTAAGATGAAAATATAATTTAATTTTTATATTACTTTTCGTAGGATAATCAACAATGAAATCTCGAGAATATAATACATTTTATTCAATATATTTATTACGATGTATTATTATTGCTCCAATGCAGGAGAAAGAGCTATCTGACTGAGTTGTTGATCTGGAAAATGGGGCCACTGCTACTAGAAGTTTCGGGAATGCGGAATGTACTCAGCAGCAAAATAATCCTGCAAAATATGATAGGATAATAAATAAAACATACAAAAAAGGCAATTTATGTACCTACTTTGAACCTTTCTGCATTTCTTCGAACTTATTGTATTTTTATGAGAACAAAACTGTGTATACTATAGTATTTAGGCTGCTGCATAAATCTACCGATTGTTGCCAAGGATTTTTTCACCCATTAAAGGGTAAATAAACGGAATATGTAAAAGGGCACTTAATACCCATTATTGGAAATTGTTAAATACCCATTATTTTGACAGCTGCATATATCGGCAAAAAATGGGCATTTTTTACTCCCATAAGGGTAATGCCGAGTTTACAGTGCAAGATCAGGGTGGGGATAACATTTTGATAATAGGAATGACGTTTGTCTGGGCAAACGTTATATGATTTGCCACGAACGCAATTTCCCCATGACAATCACGAATACCTCGCGAGTGATTTGTTTCGACTGGAAATCGTGTATATTTTAACAAATTATACCATGAAAAAAATAGGCTTTAAAGGAATGTTTGATGAAGGTTTTTTTTTCTGAACCCAATTTTGAATTTGAATCGAGTATAAATATTCATTTCCAGAGAAATGATTTGTTTTTCGTGAACAAGTTGCAAGAAATTTACCTACATTTAGGTGTTTTGTTCTGTAATTCATAAATTTCAATTACAAAATGTACCGATTTATCAACAAGTTGTAAGATTTTTGAGACTTGATTCGGATTCAATGACCCCATATTTAGTGAATAGCATGTATTTTAATTTTTGGAAACCTATGCTATGTTTGATAGCAGAAGGAACACTACAACAGCATTCAAGGTTGTGATTATTGGGTATTTCTTTCACTACTGGACTGCGAAGTGCGGCTTAATAAGTGCGCAATTGTCAATAAAAGTGCGGGATAACATCGAATCATGTAGGTGTCTTCAGAGCACTTAATCTTTGATTTGCGGAGAATAAGTCCCCAAAAGGCATCTACCCGATCGGATGCAATTGCGCACTTTAATTACCGTTTCCGTCTGCGATAGACCAGTGGTAACAGAAATGCGGAAAACACGGATTTAATAAATATGATCAAGCATTGCTGAATTCGTTCTCAATTGATTTCGAAGCATAATCTGAGCAAGCGAAGAAAAACATCGCATCTGTATTGGTCCATGATCGACAATGAGCCGCAAATTGTAACAAGTTTGATAAATAGCAGCTGCGAACTAGGCCCCAACAATCCTTGAACATCCTATTTAAATAGTGCCCCCTGGTTTGGAGCTTGTTTATAAGAGTTTTATTATGCACTGTTATCCCCCCATAAAAAAGAGTTGTGGACTCTCATGGTTTGATAAATTTTGTTTTTGTGATAAATTGTCTAAAAAACAAAATGACGTTGAAAATGTTAATAGTAATTGTCGGTCCTCCAAGAAACATCAAAATATCTTAGAAAAAAGGGGAACAATAATAAAAGCCTGCACATATTATAAAATTAAAAAAGTTTTTTGAGAACTTGTGAAAATGATGCAAACATAGGGTTTCGTTCTTCTTCGTTGTAGGCGCTATTATTCGTCGTATCAAACTTAAAATATTCCACTACTGCGGATATTCCAACTTAGGGGCGATCCATTAATTACGTAAGACAATTTTCAGGGTTTTTCATCCCCCCCTCCCCCCATGGTAAGATTTTTTGTATGAAAATTGAAAATAAATTGTATGGCGCGTAAGAAAAACCAAACCCCCCCTCCCCCCATAAACCCTTACATAATTAATGGACAGCCCCTTACCTGCAACACAGATTCATTTTCCAAGTGTAATTTTGTGCAAGCTGTTATAGTTCGTACACTTGTTCACCGAAAATGCAACAAAACTACTGTATTTCAATCATAAAGTTTGAGCTGAATTTTGATGGCAAACAATTACTTTTAAAGGAAATTAATATATTTCATTATGTTGAAGGAATGGAAGAAGATGCCCGTAGATTTATATATTCTAGAAAGACATGTTAGAATAGCGTTGACGTGTTGTATTTTGACCATTCACTATATCACAGTGAGTCGTAAGTTGTGAGACGGATCTGAAAACTGATTGCGACAGAAATGGAAACGATACCACGTACTGAGAATATGGCAAGACGCAATTTCATTGCATTATTTCCAAAAAGACGATCAAGATTTATTAAAATCTTATTGTACAATGTGAAAGCCGTTTTGTGAAAGAAATGTTTGGCTCCGGTTTGAATCAACATCATTCAGGTTGTCACTGATCAAAGCTTAATACGATGGATAGGGTAAAAAGGTGTAATACGCCCCCCCCCTTAAGGAAATACTGTCCTATCGCAGTAGCAAATGCATCACTCCTAAAGTTTTTTTTATGTCAAGATGTTCCTCATATAGTTGGTCATGCTCTGCACGCAACTTTCTCTTTCCATGTTGCTCCGAAAAAGTGTACGAGATGTTTTTTTGTAAATGGTTCCAATGTTAACGTTTCAAAACAACCCGGGCAATATGCCCCTCGCATAGAAAAAAGGTCCACAACGTTGTAGAAATGTTTCCAGGGAGAATTCCACCACTTGCTAAGCTTAAAAGGGTCCATTAGCGTTCGTCTTCCGGTAAAAGTTGTTGTAATAAAAACTATAACTTTACTTAAAGAATGGGCTTCATTCACCCTGAGGCTTGCTTATCAGAAGTAAAATTTTAAACCAAAAATCGGATTTCGATATTTTAAGAATCATTATTGATTGTTTATTCACATCAAAGAACATATGTACGCAACATCATGTTTTCGCGAATAGTTAAGATATGTTATCATATTATCGTGTAAAAGAAGCCTCAATCCCGTGAAAATGCAGAGGGGCATATTGCCCCGTTGGTGCGTATTACACCAAGTTACCCTACTAGCACATCACCCTATCGAAAAACAAAAGGTTTTCATGATTTTGGGTAAAAAATGAAGCTAACGGTAGGTAAAAAAACATTGCGGTCTACAGACTGGAACGCGTAAAAATTAATCAACTTCAAATTGATGTGTTTCTATTGAAAATGCATTGAATAAAAACCTGAAATGCTGCATTTGAAAGTTGAGTGTATATACAATGGTTGCTATGATGGTTTATTGTTTTGTTCTCCAGTTTTCAAAATGACGTCCCACTAATAGAAGTAACGTGTCAAAATTTTGCTCGTGCAGCAAGAGAATCCGACGTTCTCGCATGAAACTTAAGTGAAGGCGGATTTTAAGCAGCTTCCAGGACAAGAGTTTTATACTGCATCTGGAAAAGGAAAGCGCCGAAATTTTCAAAACCATCAAATTATCGAAATTCTTGAAAAAATATCTCGTCCGGCATGCCATATGCACGTGTGGTCTGAAAAGTATAATTTTCATCAATACAGGAACCGTCGGGATACATCAAGAGATCTACATCTAGGGGATGCTTCAAATATTACGTAACGCGAAATTTGCCAATTTTAGATCCCCTACCTCCCCCACGTAACAGCTTTTGCATGAAAAATTTAAATTTTTTGTATGGACTGTAACACTACGGAAGACCCCCTTCCTCCCCCTGTTGCGTTACGTAATATTTGAACCATCCCTAGGATTGCCTCTAAAAGCGACTGCCACCATTCCATAATATACCTTCTGCTGTTCTGGCTAGACTTAGTGAGCTGCCACTATGGGAAAAAGGCAGTCGAGTGGTACAATGCGATCAATATCTAACGGTTTTGGGTCTTTGTCTGATATTTTTCAACTTATAAATCCATGGATAACGAGCAGCAGTTTCAATCAAACTGGCGTTCGGTGGCGAATAAGGTCGATGAGACCACTCTGCATTTTTTTTTTTTGAAAGGGGTTAACCTGAAGGCACGGCAGTTCGGATTTAGCAAATAAAAATAATAAACGAACATATTTTCCATCTGATATATGAATTGAGCTATCAAAACAAAAAAGTTTTTGTATTATGAAATTTGACTGAAAGATACGATTTTTTTGTCGACCAATTTTTGCGCGTTCCAGTCTTTAGCTTTACTCATCCTATTGATTGAGTGCGTATAAAACAAATTCTTGGTTCTAGTACTGCATGTTTATTCCAAATATGTGTCTGGAATGTCTCGAAGCTGAGTCAATTGGCTTGTATAGCGTTTTTTTTACATATTCTTGTTTGGCGTGTTTCCAGTTTTTTTTTTAACTTATTCTGATTCTATGTCAGAAATTGAGCCATTACCCATAATTTCATAATTTTGCGTGCACTGAAACTATTTTTAAAACACGTTTGAAGTTGGTATGGAAATCACTTTTGAACCACCCCTCGGCAAATTTTACTACGGGACGAGCTGTCATAATGTAAATTGAAATGTCATTGAGTCTACAGATTGAAATCATAATTAATCATTTATATCTTAAAAATAAGGATATTGGAGTGCAATAAAATTGTGTTATGCTTAGAAAAATATGCTCTTTCGATCAAGCTACGAAAAACCGCGAATGTTTCATCGCTAAACAACCCAATTGCTAAATAAAGCAATTTAGCGTTTCATTTTGTAATCCTTGCTTTATTTTTTTCGCGGCGACATAGATGTGTACTTTAATGTATAGACGATTGGCAGTATAATATTCAATGCTTCGGAAATTAGTTCTCAAACTCTGTAATCCAGACATGAGAATGATTGTGTAAACCGGTCAATTTAAGGCACGCTTCCAGAAATGTTCGGCTGTTAATGGCAATTCACACCTTTGGGGCTATCTTCACTTTTTGCAAGAGACTACCGCTTATTACGGGTGTTATGTGCGGAAATGTCGCAAAAAAATGATCATTGCATTTTTCATGGTAATAAACGCATGCCGATATAACATCTATACACAATACACTTTTGGAAGAAGAACCCTTCAACAGTTTATCAACCATTTCCTAATTATCGAGTTTTCATTGTATAATTATCTTCAATGAATGAAACTAAATTTATGAAAATGAAAAGTAGCTATCAGATAATGCGAAATCGCAGGAATTGCAATAATTCAAATCGGATCATAGATCATTACAGTCTTTACGTGTAGATACGGAAATGATAAACATTTTATGCGATTTCTCATCGTTACAGGCTGTTTTTCTTAACGTTAATCTGTCATGAAAATCAAATGTCAAATGTCAGTGAATCTCATTTTAAATGGCTTTCAATATTTTTGAATTTCATCGCCATCTGAAAAAAAAACTAATTTGTGAGCCTAACCCTATCATTCTTATGTTCGATTACTGTAGTTGGCCAAGCAACTACAGTAATCGAACATAATTCTTCAAAACAAAATCTGCAACAGAAAATGTGAAAACCAATTTTCTCTTTTGACTTCAAATTTGATATTTGCGTTTCGAACGTACACAACAATAAGTTGTGAAAACCCCCTACTTGAAAGGATTCCCAACTGAAGATTTTCAATTAATTCTTCAAAAGCGTACGTTGTTTAACATTAACCCCAAGACATCGTCATTGCAAACGTCTGGTCACAGAAGCGGCTACAATGCCTTCTGGGAAAAAAAAAATTAATTCAAGTAGTTGCCCCGTCATACAAGGACACACTGGAGAAAGTACACGTATACTTAGCTATAATGAAACTGAGAGTCATGAAAAAGGGGAAACGAGACAGTTAAGAATGATGTACGGTTATTTATGAGAGGCAGCATAATGAAGATGAGCTGCAGTATAACTGAAACAAATTAATTCACGTGCCGTTCTCTATCTGGCTGAAGCAATCAATTAATGATACCATTAGGATTCAGGACTTTCCTCGAGAATGAAATATGATCTTGTGGTTGTTTTTCAGATTAGGCTTCTTAGAAACTAAGAAAATAACATATGATTCATACTGTAGTAGTAGCGTGCAAGTTCATGATAATTTAACTAGTTAAATTGTAGCAAAGCAATGATGTTATGAACGACTTCCTTAGTCGAGTGGTTAGAGTCCGCTACTAAGCAAAGCCATGCTGAAGGTGTCTGAGTTCGATTCCCGGTCGATCCAGGATCTTTTCGAAATTATTGAACATTTCCTTGACTTCCACGAACAGAAAGTATCATCGTGTACTTGTCAGACGATATACGAATGCGAAAATGGCAACTTTGGCAAAGAAATCTCTCAGTTAATAACTGTGGAAGTGCTCAATGAACACTACCCATGTAGCACGCGAAACATCTTCCAAAGAGATACTTTTCAAAAATGGTTTCAATCGCGTATCAATAAAAGCATATGTAACTTACCTGATTTTGTTTGTTTGCATATCAATTTCAAGGTTCATAATGTTTAATTACCGTTCCAATGAACATGCATTTCACTCCTTGTTTGATGTTCAACATTTTTGAAACGACAAGATTTGCTGCAAATGTCCCTTGCAATTAGCAATGAAGTCAAATTTATCAAGATGTTTTCAGCAACTTTTCAAACAAACTCTTGAAACTTCTCCCAAAATGCCGGTTTTAATGTTATGTTTCACATTACTTTCATTAAAAGCGTCCGCAACTTGCATTCAATTTTCGTTCTCATACCCACAACTCAAAAAGATTCATCATACTTAGTTGCGAGAAAGTTGCACTAAACTACGTGTATGATAGCTAGAAGTTTGTTTGTTTCAATCCAGTTGCAATATGGTTGAGTTGCACCTTAAGTATCATCTAACAACGAAACCATGGTCTAGCGACAGTTTGTTTGTTTAAAAGGTGTTCCTCATGTGTTGCGCGTAAGTTTTTGTGAAAAGTTTAGATTGTTTCAGGCATGGCCTAATTTCGCCGGTAATGGACTTGTATTCCGAAGGGTGCAGTCAAGTTATAAGCAACAAGCTTTGATTAATGGACCATGTGGTCGCTTTTATAGTGCATTGGCGAAGCAATTGTTCGAAGAGCTTGTGGAGTAGTGAGTAGAGGAGAAGATTGGTGATCTTAAGGTCGGGAGTTCGATTCTCGTTCATATTTTTGTTTTCATTTTTTTCTTTTAAGTATTTTCCAACAAATAAGCAATTTCGATTTTACTTGAATATGTTGCAAATAGACTCCGCCTCTTGCGATTTTTGCGTTGTTATTCAGTGCAATTGTAAGTCATATTTTCAACAATTGACAACTCTGATTAGTTTCAAGAGATAATTTTATTCTTGAGTTGCAACAAACTGTGCTGCTTGGGTAAGCTGAGAAACAGCCTCTGTCCCAGTGTGGACGTAACGCCAAAAAGAAGAAGGAGGAGAAACATATTGTCATTTTCGACCAATCATTTTTTTTTTCAAAAATGTCGAAATTGGTGGAACTCTAAGTATCGGCCAATCAAATAAAAAAGGGCCAATGACGTAGAATCGATCCAACATCATGGAGACGCATGGTAAATGGCACTGCACATACTACGGATTTCTATCTGTAGCTGACAAGTTCAATAACAACATATCAAGATTATTTTAAATACATTTTACGTATAGTGCATGAAACGATAGCAGTAATTATATTTGTTACCAGTTCTGCACTTTATAGATTACATTGCTATCGTGTGATGTTAATTATGTAATCCAATCAATTCAGCTCTGCAACAGAAACCAGCTTGTGCTACCCATAATCAATCAGCAATTTCCCCAGCTGAATTCATTTGTCAAGTTTCCAATTACACTTTTCTGGCATTGCCACATACCTACGTTAGAGATGGCTCGCTGTCGCTTCAGTAGTTCCACCGGAAACCTAACGAAAAATTGATGAGTAATCGACTGCCAACGGGCACCGCATGCTGATTGGTACCGGTTCTGTTGCTCCGCCTGACGGCACACTCCGGGACAATCCGGGTTTCCATCGGGACCTTTTCTCTTTCGGAAACATAAATTACGTGTCCCGTCAGCAGAAAAACTTGATTGTAAAACCGAGCTTTCGTAGCGCTTTGGTAAAAAACTTGTCTGAAATGGCTTCCTACCGCGGCGGTGGAAAGCTGCACGCAATGAAAATCCCCGGCGTGTTGCGATTCGACGGGTTCGATGCGAACGCCTAGCTGTCTGTTGCGAAACTTTTCGATACAGTTAATACCATTGGTGCCCAAACTTTCCGGATGCACGACACACCTTGTCGTCAAGTTGGGTGTCAAGTTTTTGGGATCTTCCAGAGAAAAAAGGGTATAGAGTTTTTTGTAGAACAAGGTTGTGATTTTGAATATTTCTGAAGTTTCAATACCGTTTTGACTCATATTTCGAACACTTAAGGCCAACAGTAACTTCAAATGCACCTGGTGGGTTTAAATTCGCTCATGTTAGTGAAAATCTTAATTTTGTCACAAAGTCTAACTGTTAGCTGTTAGGTGTGCCGACAAAAATGTTTATTTGAAATTGTTCAGTATTGTTTTTACGTAAAAGTATGGAACGCCATTTTGATTCAAATGCCGAACACTGTGTTCATTTTGTCTCATATTCCGAACACTTTGATTCAAATTCCGAACAGCACGAATAAATCGTATTCAAATGCATAATTTCACAAATAGATTCATCTGAGCTAGTTTTACTGACCTCGATCTAGAGAATCATCACTACTCCTGAGTAGAGTTACATATTTCTCAGGAGCACATAAATGTACTGACGAGCCTCCCACCAAACCGTCTCCGAGCTCATGGAAATCCTAGTGTGCTGCGCTAGCCGGAGGTTCACGAAAATTCTAAAAGCGCGCGCTAGGTGATGTGCTCTCGGGGAGACTCGTCTCATGCGCTGCTCGGCGCTACGGCTCGCCATCGGTATTCAAGTTGTGAAACAACCGCTTAGTAACGAAGAGCCTTTAAAACTATTTTCGCCTCATTATGCAGGTGTCTAGATGGTCTATATGATTTGGTCGAAGACTGACGATCCAAGAGTAACAATTTCGATCCTCGTTGATAACTTTTGTAACCACTTCAATTATTGCGCTGACTTTTAAACAGCACATGTGACGGAGCACATGAGACCACAGTGAGACACATGTCAAGAGAAATGAGGCGCACCAAAAATTGTCTCACAATGTACAGCGCGCCCGTGCGCTTGCAGGCCATGAGGCTCCTGCACCTACGACTACAGCATGTGTACAGTAACTCTACTCCTGAGATATAAACTATATTGGAAAATGATTAAATTGAATTGTAATTGGCTGCCATTTCCTGGTAATCTGATGATCAACGAAACATTTCAACCACATGGCCATACAAAAACCGAGTGTTCGGAATATGAGTCTGTTCGGAATTTGAGACAAAACGGTATTTATAACCATTTCGCACACTCTCTTCAAATGAATGTAAATATGAAAGTATTTCTAATGAAGAAAGATAAGAATGTAGGGTTTCGTTCTACTTCGTCGTAAACGCTATTAGGTATTCGTCGTATCACTACGGCGGATATTCCAACTTACCTGCAAATTAGATTTATTTTTAAAGTGTAATTTTGTAAAAGCTGTAATGGTTCGTACACTTGTACACCAATAATGCAATAAAATCTAATCGTTTGATTGGTAATAACAAAATACACACTTGGTTACCTATGTTTTTTGGGGCGAGATCAATAACCTACCTTGTGCATTAAAAAATGATTTTTAAATCAAAAAAAAAAAAAAAAAAATCTGGAGTAACCCCTTGAGGAATCCCCGGTTAAATTTCTGGAAGAATCCCTGGAGAAAATGCAGGATCCTATCGAGGGATTCCAGAGGACATCTCTGGAGGAATTCTTGAAAAATATTCTGAAACATCAAATACGCCTTTTGACTACGCAGTTTCTATTATTTCAACTGCTTTTATATAATAAAGGCTGCGTTAGCGTTAGCGTTAGCGTTAGCGTTAGCGTAGTTACGGTATACTTCGTAGATTGGATACTAGCAACATTCATGTTTCTTTTTAATAATCTCATCCTGACTACTTTCAAGAACAAGGCAGGGGAGTATACCTTGTTCAAATCATAAACAAGAATACTAAAAGCATGAATATCGCTATTCCCGGCCACGCCCATCTTTACCGTAACTTGGGATAGGGGAAGGAAATGTTGATGTAGCACTTACTTAATGAGAGGCCACCGACTCAGCGACACCCTCATAAGTGCTACGGAGTTGGAGGTTGGGGAAGGTATATTGTCAGGATTCGCCTAGAAAGCTGGCGATAGACCATAAATATTTGTTGTTTAAGCGTTTTCAAATTAATCTTTTGAATGCCGGCAATCAAAAGAGAAAACAATAGCTTATTTATAGTATAAATAGTATTTCGCGAAATGCTTGTCGATTGTGCAGTAATATTTTTGCTCAACAACCAGTAAAAAGCAAAACCGATCCCTCCAGGGTCATCGGATTGTGTAACGATACGCGTAAAAAAAAAAATCACGCCTATTGAAAAACTGTACTGTGCTCATTGAAAAACTGTACTGGGTGGTACTGTATTTTTAGATAATCGAAAAACGAAAGGAAGCGCGTTCGAACTAAACACCCTAGGACACAGTCGGTTTTTCTGCTCAAAATTATACGAAAAGCAGGATCGATCCCTCCAGGGTCATCGAACAGTTAAAAAGCATCCACAACCGATTGTTAGTTGCGTTACACCCGCCCGGACAGAATGCGCAATCTGAACATAATTATCAAACTCCGAAAATAACATTTTCCGTTCAAGAAACGATCAGAAGTTCCACGACGCGAACAAAAACGATCCGGAAGGCTCACAAAAGAAAAAGTATCATACTGGAACAAACTCACCGGATTGATTCTCTAAATTTATGTGCTGCATGTCACTTCCGGATGGTTCGGTGAACTTCGGGCGGCCAAAAACCAACAGTACTGAGGACACAAATCAAACAAATCACTTTTTCATTTTTCACTTTTCACTATTCCATTTCTGAATGTAAAAACGGTCCTGCTTGGGCTTCACGAAGCACTACCCAGCAAGACGCTCCAAAACAGAAGAAAAAAAATCTCCGGCGACGAAAACATGCGCGAAACTGTGAGCTAAATCTATTGGACGACGCAAAACCGAACTGTCCTGCTTGGGCTTCACGAAGCACTACCCAGCAAGACGCTCCAAAACAGGAAAAAACAAAATCTCCGGCGACTAAAACATGCGCGAAACTGTGAGCTAAATCTATCGGACGACGCAAAACCGAACTGTCCTGCTTGGGCTTCACGAAGCACTCGCTTTTATATAATAAAGGCTGCGTAGACAAAAAAAATATTTCATTAAAATATGCAATTAATTAAGTTTCAGCTCATCCCTGCAACAATTTCTGAAGGAATTTATTTAAAGATATTTTTGAAGCAATCCTTTGTAAAATTTCTGAAGAAATAGCTGTGGAGATTTTACTAGAGAAATCCCTGGATGAATCTCTGGAGAAACTCCTGTAGGAATCTCTGAAGGGCTTCTGGATGAATTTCTTGAAGAATTGCTGGAAAATCCTTGGTGGTATCCCATGAAAAATCACTGTAAAGATTTTGTTGGTGGAATTTGTAGAGGAATCCTTGGAAGAACCTCAGTAGAGATTTTTCTGGAGAAACCTCTGGAATAATTTTTGCAAAAATCCCAAGAGAAATACCAAGTTCAGGCAAAACTTCAAGTTATTTGTAGTTCGTCATCTAAATTTCAGCCAATTCGGACTACCAGAAGCTGAGATATACCACCCCAAACTTGGGCATTTTGCATGGAAAAACAGCATTTGGTTACTAACTTATGTCACTGACTGTATGCCTTGGTAACTATTGTGATTCTAGGAAGTATTCGGAAACATAAACCAAAAACACGGTAGTAGCTTACAATCCTCTCAGGGGTTCGTGAGCCACTGTTTGGGAACCTATGGTTAATGCACTGCGAACTCCCGCGCCACGGTTGAATAATTGACGGGTGATGAAATCACCTTTCAGGTAACGTGTCAGGAACCGATGATTGAACACCTGTTTCTCTGGCATTCATTCGAAGCGACTCAGCGGATTGTGGGTGAGCCTCTGAGCAGCACTGAGCACATACGTCACGTCCGCGGGTTCGGCCTTTTTGCCTTCGTTGCGGTTTCTTTCAGCTTATTGCGAACTGATATGAAAAATATTGCCGCTACCGATATCGTACCTATGTACAAAGCGTGAAGTTCAATTACTTCCCTGTGTTCTTTCCATCCTTTGCAGACGTGCACTCCCAGCATAATGGCATCGACAACGGGCAATTGGCTGGCGGATTTGACCCGGATTGAATACTTTGGCGGAGCTGAGATTACGGTCCCGATGGTATGTCAGAAGATTGTGGCAACCAATGGTAAGTGCTTGTGTGAGGTGAGGTTAATTGAAGAAATTTCTGAACTTAGTGATTGCTTTCGAAACGTTTACAATGTGATAGCAAGGCCACAGGTTTAGAAGTGGGGCACGTTGTGGGACCTATCATTTTTATGCAAACCTGGAGCCTGTGGACCAAGTTGCAACTTAAATATGAATCTTTTATTTGACGTCAAAAAAACCTATTATTCTTGTCCATTCTCGCAATGTTCTCGTTAGCAGCACATGATAGCCTCAACTTATCATTTTGCAACATATTTTTCACAGCTAATAACCGACCAACGAACTTGATGATTGTTGATTTCTATTGAAAAGTGAATGAAGAAACTTTTCAAAAGGTCGTGAGTGTTTTGTGCACTTTTTTATGGAAACGACGTGTCAAAATTTACATTTACATTTTTTACATTTGATTGAAAACAAATAATTATTTTTCCGTACTCTTTTTGTACGTGTGTTAATATTTACAGCGATGTCCTCTAAAGGAATATTCCCATCAATATCTCAAGAAATTCCTTTGAGAATTCTTTTTCATTTATTTTCTCTTGAATCCCTACTATATTTTTAAGGTATTTTGCTAAGCTCTTCTGCACTTTCTAGAGATTCCTCAAATAAATTTGTTCAAGGATCCCGCTGCAATTTTTTTTGAGAGCTATTGTTAGAATCCTGTAGAAACCTTTAAAGGACTTTCTTTAGGAATACAATCAGGAAATTCCCAAAATAAAAAATTATTCCTGTAACAGGAGCATTTTTTACTGCCAAAATATTTTTAGATTTTTCCGAACATTTGCACCAGAAATTTTTAGATTTTTCCTTCGAAGATGAATGGACAATGAACATCTCTAAGAGAATTACATATATTCATTTATAGAATCGAAAGGTTCCCCCTGGAAAAGATTCAGAAATTTCGTTTTAAGACAATTTTTGTCAATTATCTTGATTCAATAATTACTTAACCCATATTGGCGTGAGTGAAAGAAAAATCACACAAACTCTCACAGCTAAGCGAATAGTTAACGGAATTGAAGTTTTTTGTTCAGTATGCTCGTACACATTCTTGTGGCTAAAGAATCTTGGGAATGCTCCTGGGGCCGGAATCATTCCGGTGGATCATTGGGTCAGGTCGGGTGAATAGGGTGCTAAGCTTTTGTGCCCCTGGAAGTAGGCAAATTTATCAGACAGTTTCCGGTATCGGTCATAATGTTATCAAGGAATTTTAAGAAAAACGTATCATTGTGATCCTTTTGAGAAACGATTAAATTGGATAACCATGTGTCCTGCATTTGATTGATCCTTCAGCAATGATTTGGATTAAAATAGCAATAAAAAAATAGCGTTTAAGAATGTATATTTTAGTGCTAACTATTATAATTGTTTATTGCTCATCTACTGTTTTATTATACAACTGTTGATTGATTTTTTTATGGCTACACGGATAAAAATCTGATCCCCAAATCATGATTTACAAATCATGAAATTCATAAATTGTTTAGGTCATAATATCAGGATCACAAATCATGGTTTCTGTAGTCATAATCATGATTCTTCATAAGCGTAACATATAGTGTGAAAACACTAAGCGGTGCACTTTGCTTCAACTCATTCTTGTCGATCACTCTCGATTCAAGATTACGAAGTGGTTGAGTGGTAGGGTATGTAGCTATCAATCGGAAGGATCTTGGCTCGAATCTCAGTGTACGCTGTTTTTTTATTTTGTCGATCATATCCGGGTGCGTGACTCAATATTTTTGGCATTTGAACCATGATTCCGCGCAATCAGCAATAAAAACCTAACACGTGTGTTGCGTTACGGCAATCTGACTCATGATATCATGAGTCCAAATCATGGTGTATTTTCATAAGATGAAAACACACTGGAATCTTGATATCATGAGTCATAATCTTGTTTTTGGATTCTGATTTCTACCTGAGTAGTTTCCTATTTATCATTACAACTATGAAGAATTTCTTAAGTGATTGCCGTTGTGATAACATACCTTATTCCATACTGTATGATTTGTTGTTGACCTTATTCAAATGCCCAAAAAAAGGATTATTCTAAACATGACTATGAAAAAATTGAATCTCTGAAAATTTTTCCGGGATTCCTCATGATATTACTCGCGGTCTTTTCTGTAAGCACTCGACACTTTGCGTGACGTTCGTATCGTTACCATGGTCAGCAGTCATTTTATTTTTTTTTTTGCATTCATCCGCTACCGCAACCTGTAACTTCCTAATGAACAGGACAATCTTTCAATAATAAGAGACCCCTCGAGCTTGGTCTCAGGGTCGGCTTGCTACTGGGTAAGCTGAGGGGCTACGCGACCTAAGTGTGCAGCGTACTGTCACCTGACTAGGGCTATTGTGGTGTGTGGATTGAAAGAACTCTAACTTGGTGGGAATCTTTAGGATTTTATTGGGCAAACTGGACTATTGTGGATTTTAGGGTCATACTTTAGTAATTTACTGCAATCTATTAGTTTTCTGGAGCTTTTTATGGTTACTTCAAAAATTTTCACGTACCAGTACAACTTGCTGCTTCTGGTTACTGCCGACAATCTGCTGCTAATGGGGTTGTTGATTGACGGCATATTGACTTAGTGTCGTCGCTGTTGAGGCTGATTAGGCGTCTTCCCTCCCGACACGGCCCAGGACGCTACTACGTTCAGGAGTGATTACTCCGAGACCTCCTTTACATTTATGACCGAAATGACCAGAGGCCACATCATACCAGTCAAGATGGCGGAATTTTAGAAAAGTCCTGTGAAGGTAATAAAAGTATGAATAAATTACGGGTGAAATTATGAAAAAAAAAAATCCACACGAACCCAGGACTTTTGTATGCTAGACGAGCGCTTTACCAATTATGCTACCGAGCCACTTGGTGACCCAATAACTCAGTTGGTTACAAGTTTCGAATGAAAATCCCCACAAATCACGCAGACCTTTTTCATAACCCATGTCCATCCATATCATATATCAGTCATTCCATGAAAAACCGATCTAGTGGGTCTCCGAATTCCGTGAAAATTTGCTATTTTGTTCCTTATCCGAAATAAGGATACACGTATTTTTGGATTTTTCGATTAGGGTGACCATTTCCGAAATAGGGTGTCGCGATTTTGCAAAATTTTTATTTTTAAAAAAATTATAACTTTTGAACCGTTCGACCGATTTTCAATCTTTTTGGACGAAATGAAGACTAAAGATTTTGACTTTTCAGGAAAAATATAAAATTTCACAAAAATTGTGTTTTTTACATGAAAAAACTCAATAGTTTCCGTTTTTTCATGTTTTGAAGGCCTCGGGACCAAAAAGGCTATCGCTGTTCTCATTTTTTCTTGAAAGTTCAGAAAATTTTACGTAAACTGTCAAATTTTCAGCGATGTATGTTTTTTAGTTTTTGAGATATATTTTTTTGAAAATAAAAAATCAGTCATTTTTTATCGGCACACACTGTAGGTCTCAGCGCATTAGATTTGTAATGTTTAAAAAAATTATAACTTTTGAACAGCTTAACCGATTTCCAATCTTTTTGTATGGAATGAAAGCTTAAAATTTCAACTATTCAGACAAATCCAAAAATACGTGTATCCTTATTTCGGATAAGGAAAAAAATAGCAAATTTGCACGGAATTCGGAGACCTACTAGATCGGTTTTTCATGGAATGGCTGATATGCTACACAAACGCGCAGAGCGAGTACGATTTATTTAGTGTTGAAACTGTTTGCCTATCATACCCACATTTCGGCTATTTGGCCTCAATGGAAGTTGATCCTCAATATCAGCTTCTATACTCGAATAGCCTAACCGAGCAAAGCTTGAGATCATATTGAAAACTAATTTTGATGTTGTGATGTCGCGAATTTGGATAACTTAGATTGATGTTATTTTGGTCGTTTTAACGGTTAAAATATCAAAACTGAGAGCACAAAAATGTTTCCATGAAATCAAATCCAAAACTATTTTTGCTATCAGTGAAAGCAAAATGAAAACTGTTTCTGCTACCATGGAGGGCACATTAAGAACTCATTGATATGTTCATATTTTCAATTGATATTGAAACGAGTCTGCGACAAAGTAAATGCTTCATTTTTATATTCTCATAGTGTTTATACATGTAGCACGAATAAATTTATAATTATATTAAATGAAAACATAACCAAGAATTTTAAATGATAGCAGAATGAAAACAAAATATGATAACGAATATTTCAATGACAAGTTGATACCAAATTATGATATCAACATGATGCTGAGAACAGAATATGTTTTCGACTTGCTTTCTTTTTGATGTATGGACGGGTAGATAGCCGTTTAGTATCGGTAGCCGATTGCAACAAGGCTAGAAATAACACTACGGATTGCCTGTTCCGGTGGTATAAATCCATCATACAGGTGGCCCATAATTCATGGTGTCATGCGGCTAAAAGCATACCGTGCCTAGGAATGAATGGTTAGGGGGGGTCAAAAGAAACCTAACCGTGAACGGTGCATGTGGAGTACCGGGGCACCCTCCACAGTATTATGCCCTTACTGTGCTACCCGGAGCAATAGGGCGCACTTGACCTTGTACTTCACCAAAATAATCGGCTACTCATATTTAGCCTCAAATCAGAGGCTTGATACGAGTGGAAGCATGTTAATGTAATATGAATCGAATAAAAATTATCCAGGTGAACCTTCATTATGCAAAGGGCGCATCAGCAGTGCTCAGCAGAAGTACTACATACTACTTGTAACGATAACAACTTACAACTAATATGAACATGGAATGGTGCCTCTTCCCAAGCAGCACATATTGTTACAAGTAGCTTACAGCAACGGCTACTAAACATATTCAATAATTATTATGAAAATTTATTGGCTTTTTTCGGTGAATAACAATACCTATACTCAAAGTGAAAGGGAGTAACGAAAGTAATGAAATAACAAGATGGATAGAATCGCAAGCGAGCGACAAGAGAAATGAATAGAAGTTAAAAATTTGTTTTAAGGTGATTATAAAACGAAGCCAAACTTAGAATTTTCAAGTGCACAAGACTGAAGAATCCGACAACAGTTCGCGTTGAAAATCAATCAAATTGCTTGCTTGCTGGTGATGACCTATGGGATTAATTTTCAACGCGAAGCGCTGTCCGGTTCTCAAGTCTTGTGCTCTTGAAAATTTGAGGTGTGGCTTCGTTCTATAATCACCTTAACAGAGGGCCATATGTGTGAACAACACAATCGAAACGACAAATCGTTGCCTAACGTCCTGGTCCTACACTGAGGCAAAAATCTCGCATGATTTTCATAAGATCACACTAATGAACGCGTTTTTTATTATTTTTTTGTTGGTTCATAAGACACTTGCGTATTTCATTCGACGAGATTGAGATTCATAAGACAAGTGTAATTTTTTCATAACAATCAATTGTCAATGTCATAAGAACGCTTATGAACCCCATTGTTCATCATTGTGAAGAACCACGTGAGGCAAATTTTCTCGGTACAGCCATTTCACTATCAGAAATTCAATATGGCTTCCGAAATGGACGTGTTTGCTGATTTGTCGCTGGCTGACTCCGTTTCTAATGCATCAAAGGGTAAATATTTTCTATTTATCATCTATTCCGCTGTAACAAACACTTTCTTTCGATCAGATTAAGAAATTGGATCCAAAGAATAAGATTTTTGACTGAAAATTCAAAACAATTTGTATGACGCGTAAGAAATCACAAACTCCGCTCATCCATTAATCCGCCCCTAACGTAAACCTGCACCAATTCAGGCGTTCTTCACAACTTTTCTCAATAATGTTTCGCTGCTATAATATACTTCTTCGCGTTCAAAATAGATTAGCCAACTAGAGAAAATCGAATTTTCATCCATTTTGTCGTATCCCAAATCGATTCTAATGCTTACAGTAAAGTGCTTTAATCGAATTGCGACATGACAAAATGGATGAAAATTTGATTTTCCCAAGTTGGTTAACCTATTTTTCAACGCGGATTAGTATTATTCATTCATTGAAATTTATAATCTAAAGCTCAAATTACACAAGACAGTCTTATGGAACCAAGAATGGATCAGAACGTAATTCATAAGACTATCTATGGATTTTGTTATCAAGTCAATGCTGGTTCATAAGATCATCTTACGAAATTCCTTCGAGGTGTATTATGGAAACAACATCTGCCGAAATCCATACGATGGTCTTATGAATTTCAAAGATTTTTCTTGTGTCGTAATTCCATAAGCAAATCTTATGACAGTCTTACGTTTGCTTTCCTCAGTGTAGCCGTTCAAGCTAGATGTTGTAGTGTTGGTCACCACTAACACTAGACAGGCAAAAATTTGTCGCCTCGACCTGTTAACTATATTGTTCGGCGTATGTAACAGTTCTATCGATCGTTGGCATATTTTCGGAGATTGATACGAAATTGACGTTACTTATTGGATTTTTTCGCGTCTAATATCGCATACCCCTAATTTGTGATCATTCGATAGAACTGTTACATACGCCGAACAATATAGTTAACAGGTCGAGGCGACAAATTTTTGCCTGTCTAGTGTTAGTGGTGACCGACACTACAACATCTAGCCGTTCAAGACCAGGACGTTAGGCAACGATTTGTCGTTTCGATTGTGTTGTTCACACATATGGCCCTCTGTTAAAACAAATTTTCAACTTCTATTCATTTCTCTCGTCGCTCGCTTGCGATTCTATCCATCTTGTCATTTCATTACTTTCGTTACTCCCTTTCACTCTGAGTATAGGTATTGTTATTCACCGAAAAAAACAATAAATTTTCATAATAATAAAGTCATGCGGTGATTAAACCTTATAAATATTCAATAATTACAATATTATACATTTGCAACATGGAAAAATACTGCTATGTAATCGAAAAAGCGCAAAAAGCCGAGCCTTTTGTAACTTGTTTGTTCGTTACATAAGATGTTTACAAGCGACTGCTATGTAATTTGTTGATTACGCATGGGTTGTCCTGTGACAAAATAAATGAAACGGCGTTGAAGTTGTTGTTACTTTCTGAAAGTTTTGGAACCGAACAACCATTTTAGAATTGAATGTCGATAAAAGTAATACGTATGATTTTCGAACGCGTAATTATTCACAAGTACATAATAGATTTAACATGCCGATTTGAATTTGTGGTGAAATCAATCATTTTACTTGCTCAAAATTGACGCGCTCATAAAATAGATGATAATTTTATATTGAATAACACATGATACCTGGATTGTTGAGATATTATTCTATTAGAACTGACACAGAAAAATGGAAATTGACACTGTTACTCAAATCAGCAGTGTTTTTGATTTTAATTTAATTGTTTGTGAAGATTGTGATTCCAAAATCACGTTGTTTGTGTATATATGGGAGAGGTAGTACGGATGAGTGTAACATATTACAAAGGTGTGATGCGCCGACAGCAAGCATCACACAGCCCAACGCAACTACATTAAAGCAATTGGGCTGCTTGCTGCTAGCTGGGGCAAAACAGAGAAATTGAATTGAACATATGTACATCGCAGCGCTGCTGCTATATCTTACTGCACCTTACATACAGTAATGGGAGATGCGTTTGCGGTGGAACCGAACCACGAAAAAATCATTAAAAAAGAAAACGGCAGTTATACTGTTGACTCTTCTGAACCAATGGAAGTAATGATGAGAACTCATTTCCCTGAATCGATCCCATATTCGGATGGAGAACAGGTCTCAGATGAGGCAAGACATGTATGGTCGATAAATGCCTATCGGAAAGCTTGTGAAATCTTCACGCCTTCGAGGGTCGAATGGGCATTGAGTTGTTTTCAGCCTTTCACATCTGCCGGGAAAGATGATATTTTCCCAGGCTTACTGCAACAAGGAATATAGACGCTTCGGACGCAATTGACCAAAATATTCAAAGCAAGTGTTGCGCTTTCATATATTCCAAAAGCGTGGCAAAAGATTCGAGTTGTCTTCATTCCAAAAGCTGAAGACAGAACAAAAAATCTCGCAAAGCCTTTAGACCTACAAGGGGCTTGGATAAAAGTGTTACCGAATGGGCTATGACTATGCTCAAGGGTCGGACAATTTCTGCTGATCTAGGAGGTACGCAAATATCTATAAGATCTACTAAGGGATGTCATGAAGGAGGAGTGTTATCGCCCTTACTGTGGTCTCTTGTAGTAGACGAACTCCTTAGAAATTTAAAAGATCAAGATTTTGAGGTAATTGGATATGCCGATGATGTGGCCATCTTGGTTCGTAGAAAGTTTGATAACACGATTCCCCATCGATTGCAAACTGCGTTAAACATTACTATCAAATGGTGTAAAAAATGGGAGTTAAAAATAAACCCTTCGAAAACTTTTATCGTGCCTTTTACCTGAAGGAAAAAGGTATAGCTTATACGGCCTTCTTTGAATGGAGATCATATAAAATTTTCGGAAGAAGTGAAACACCTTGGGGTTTCTTTGGATAAGAAATTGAACTGGAACTCTCATCTGAACAAGTTCATAAGTAAGGGTACTAATGCCCTATGGGTCTGCAATAAAGCCCTAGGGAAAACTTGGGGACTGCGATCTAATATGGTAAACTGGAATTATTAATAATAGTCCGACCAAAAATTATGGTAAACTGGATTTATTAGTAATAGTCCGACCAAAAATTAGTTATGCTTCACGACAAAAGAGGTAACCGCTCAGAAGAAGCTGGCTAAGTTGCAAAGACTTGCTTCTATATCAATGACACGGGCAATGAAAAGTACACCAAAGCAATCGTGGTCAGAGGCTGGTTTTGTCAGTTCAGGGGAAGGGCTGCCGAAGATCAGCGAAAACGTGTCGACTACCATGATTGCTTACAACACTGCTTGCGGATTTCCTTCAAATACTTTTTCTTAATTTCCTCCAGGAATTAAGGTTTGCTATTTCTCCAAGTATTTCTCCAGGAATCATCCAGAAATATTGTCATGTATTATTATAGGAACTCTTATCATGTATTATCATAGCTTCCATGCATCATTTCTTTGAAATTCTTTCAAATTTTTTTCTCAGCTTGAAAATTTATGTTTTCGGATTGAATTCTAGGACTAGTGGCAGGGCGGTCAGTTTTACCAAGCATACTGCCGCATCGAGTCAAAGAGTGTGGGTTTGATTCCCCCTTCAGTCTGTAAAACTTTTTGTCAGGAATGTATTTCGACTGAGCCACTGGTCGTTGCATGCTAGTTCGTTGTTTAGTGTGGTGCTTCCTTCAAAGGACATAATCGTCCACTGGAAGGATTAATGTTCTTCTTCTTCTTTCTGGCATTACGTTCCCACTGGGACAGAGTCTGCTTGTCAGCTTAGTGTTCTTATGAGCACTTCCACAGTTATTAACTGAGAGCTTACTGTGCCAATCTCCATTTTTGCATGCGTATATCGTGTGGCAGGTACGAAGATACTCTATGCCCTGGGAAGTCGAGAAAATTTCCAACCCGAAAAGATCCTCGACCAGTGGGATTTGAACCCACGACCCTCAGCTTGGTCTTGCTGAATAGCTGCTCGTTTACCGCTACGGCTATATGGGCCCCTGTAACCATTGACGTGTCAGTGTCTTTTTATATATTTATTGATTGATTGTTGGATAAATCCCTACAAAAGCCTCTGAAGTGATTTGAGCTTGAGCTTGAGTTTGAGCTTGATTGGCCGCCCGTGGTTGCTACTCCAGTATTGCCAGATCAGCTGCACTTACACAAGGAACCAACCGAATGACTGCTTGGGACTAACAGACACCCTTAGTGTATAAGTGCTGGTGACCTTCTATTTTTAGGCAACAATGGCACCTGCCACGTCAGAATGCAGACCAATGAGGGGAAAGGTTGAGGAATTGATGATGCATTGAACTGGCTCCCACTTAGACCGTATATACCACTGCATCTACGCCAATTCATGCGGGAGTGTATGGATTGGGGGAAAGGCATAGCAGAGAGGCTTGCTCTTTGGTTAGCAGACTGCCTAAGTATCAAGCGTAAGGAAAGGCATGCTATAATGATGAGATAGAGTGAAGCGTAGGGAAACGTAGGGAAACGGTTTCTTGTCCGTTGCTGGTTCTAGCGTTTTTGCTATGAACGAGTAGCATGTGAGTATGAAAGATTGAGGGTGGAAGATAGAAGCAAGTATAAGACACAAGTACAAAGTACGAAGAAAGGGACGGGCCTGGAATTGAACCCATGACCTTCTGCATATGAAGCAGAAGCGGTAGCCATTAGACCACCAACCCCGTCCCTACAAAAGCCTCTGAAGTGATCCCAAGAAAGTTCCTTTCTAGATCCATTCAACGGCTGAACAATTAGTGGATGTATGTTATCGAAATCCTTCATTATTGATAGACGCGGCTTGCAGTAAACGTATTCCTCTCACTAGAAGCTTCAGCGTGGCGTCATCGTAAATAATTTCATTAGAAAGCACTGAATTTGAAACTTAGAAGCCGCACACGCGTTTATTCTTTGACGTATTAGCGGTTCAGTGTTATTATGTGACCATGGAAACGAGTTAATTCTGCTCAAACGTCAAAATATTGATTTCATGCATTAATGGACCAATGCACGAGTTCACTCTTTGACGTTTGAGCGGTGCCAAATTCACTTGTTTCTATGGTCACATAAATAACACGGCTCCGCTCTAACGTCAAATAATGAACTCGTGCATTGGTCCATAGTTCAGTCCACGGCCAAGCTCTCTCTCTTTGATTGAAGAGTTAGTCTTTATTTGAAAAAGTTTATTTTCAAACTTGACAAGCTTGACAGATGCTGGAACCGTTGTTTTCATTATTCCTAGAGGAGGGAAAGAGTGCGAATTTCTGATGACGTAATCGTGTGTGTATTCTCATAAAAAAACATTTAAATGCAAAGCTCCTTTTCGCGTCTATTGTTTCAATACTGCAGTTGTATTCTACGTTGCTCTCGTAAAATGGTTGAAAATCAGAAAATGAAGCTCTTTTACTACCACACTACTAAATTTGGAAAAAAACAAAAAATAAATCGTTTTGCCGTGAATTGAGCTATTAAGAATGAGCTTAGAAACTATTGGAAAAGGTAATGAAGCAGTCCATGGATAACATCTTTCGAGAAGTTTTGGAAAAATTACTGAAGGAATCAACGAAAGAATAAGGTACCCAAAACTTCCCGGGAAGGAAATTACTGTAGGAAATTTTGAAAGATATCCCAAGAAAAACTCTGAGGAAATTACTGGATTAGATATTGTTGGAACCTAGTGATTTTTTTTCTTCTTGGCATTACGTCAACGCTAGTGTTCTATTGAGCCCTTTCACAGTTATTAACTGAGAGCTTTATTTAACAATTGACCATTTTTGTATTTGTATATCGTGTGCCACGTACCAAGACACTCTATGCCCTACGAAGTCGAGAAAATTTCTAACCAGACAAGATCTTCGACCGGATTGATGCAAACCCACAACCCTCAGCTTAGTCTTGCTGAATAGTTGTGCAATTACGGCCCCTTCTGGTGGTACTTCTTATGAAATGTTCTGATAAATTGTTATATAAATTCCTGGACAAATTTCTTTAGAAATTCTTTATATATACATATCTTACAGAATTTTTAGTATAACATTTCAAGTGACTGCATTTCAAGTAATTCACAAAGGTCTATCTGTAGACAACTCTATTAATATCCGAAAACTATATGAAATAAGCTATGTAATTGATTGCAATTTTAAACTTAAAAAAGGAAATGTTTATTTTGTATTCAGAACTAACTTTGAAACACAATGTACAATTTTATAAGATGCAATAGTAGAGTGATGCAAATTTTGAAATGTTGGCTCCCCTATGCTTGAACGATTTATATTATGGTTAAAAGCATCCTCCCAAAGTTTGAAATGATTCGGAAGAAATTTGACTGTGCACAAGCCATTTGAAGTTTATATGGAGATTACTATGGAAAACGCCAATATTTTGTGTCCAGGCCTCTATCTCTTCGACATAATATTTTATGGAAAAGTGAACAACCTTCTTCTTCTTCTTTCTGGCGTTACGTCCCCACTGGGACAGAGCCGGCTTCTCAGCTTAGTGTTCTTATGAGCACTTCCATAGTTATTAACTGAGAGCTTACTTTGCCAATGACCAATTTTGCATGCGTATATCGTGTGGCAGGTACGAAGATACTCTATGCCCTGGGAAGTCGAGAAAATTTCCAACCCGAAAAGATCCTCGACCGGTGGGATTCGAACTCACGACCCTCAGCTTGGTCTTGCTGAATAGCTGCGCGCTACGGCTATCTGAGCCCCCATAGTGTGAACAACCTCTGCTCATGTAAAATCCTTTCAGATACAACTTTGCTGAATACCACATTTTGATAGGACTTAAGGATAAATTGCTATTTTTAATCATAAACTGGGTTTGCATTTTGCATGCTTAACCAACTGCTCGGCAGGCAACAGTGGTGCTCCTGGCGGGTAGAATAGATCAAAGTAATCCAGGCTACTATGTTCTACAGCAGAATAGCAGTGTTGCTCCGAAAGTAATTGAATGATCATCTCAGCATGATTTAGACTTTGTTATCACAAATAACAAATTATCCTTACGTCCCATCAAAATGTGGTCTTCGGCAAAGTTGTAGCTGGGAAGATTTCACATGAGTAGAGCTTGATCACTTTTCCATAAATTATTATTACCAGCAGGTAGAGGACTGAACACAAAAGGTTTGTCTTTTCCATAGTGATTTCCATAGAAACTTCAAATGGCCTATGCACAACCAAATTTCTTCCAAATCACTTCAAATTTTGGGAGGATGACTTTCATCATAATTGACACCTTTAAAGCATAGGGGAGCAAAAACTTCAAAATTTGCATCAGTCTAGCAATAGTTTGGAATAAAACACAAAGTTTTCTACGAAACTACCCTACGAATACGAAACCCTTTCGTTGCAGAAAACAACAAATGATTGCGTTAAGTAAACAATCTGTACTGACCTTTTTTCCAGGCTAATAGTGTTATTGAATCGCAAAAAAAAAATCTAAAACAGTCATCTAAGATTTGCAAAATATGTACATCACAATTATTTTATATAGATCTTGATTCGCCAGACTGTATTAAGTACCATCATTTTGTATGGTGGAAAGCGTAAAATATAAGTTCCCGTTTATTCTATGAAATTAATATTATGAAAAATGCGGAAAGTTGCTCTCAGTATATTGAGAAGGTTTCACAATAATTCCTACATTTTTTGGTTAAATATTAAAATTGATCTTGGGCCTGAAGTTTCCAGTCAATGAGACCATAATAATTGTACATTTTTTTTCAGACAGAGCGGTCCAAATCGATAATTGGAGTCCTCTCGAGTTAATACTCACCCAATAACTCGGAACCAACTAGATTCCAGTTTACCCTCTTGGGTATTTTTATATATTTGCTACACTTTACCATCACCATAGTGATAGGTTCGTGCTGGTAAGCCCATCCTAGAAAAATTAATACCAGACTTTCGAAGCTTGAGCTTGAATGGCCACCCATGGTTGCTACTCCAAAAACAGTTTCTAGCCCGTATCAGGTTCTAGCGAAAACTATAAACGAATAAGATTTAGTTATGACAGATTAAGAGTGGACGATAGAAGCAAATGAAAGTACAACTACAAAGTACGAGGAAAGGGACGGGCCTGGGATTAAACCTGGCACCTTCACAGCTTATGAAGCCGAAGCAGTAGCCATTAAACCATGAACGCTAGACTTTTTAAAATGGTTTGATCTGATTTCAAGGACAGTAAAACTTGCACTGCATTCAAGTTATATAGGAGAACATTACGAAAATATAGTTGAGACCTCATACCTATAATTTCAAACAGGGCAACTTTAATCAGCGGGGTGACATGGTTTGGTTTGAGACTTCACATAAAAAGTTTATATAATCAATTTCTGTTTTTCAATCATGTTTAAAGAACATATAACAACACATGGTTAAATTAGTTTCACATACTAATGTTCCGTCAATTGTTAGTAAAGTTTTTGAACCTTTTTAGAAAATGGCGACACAATGACCTACCGAGGTTGTCAGCTGGACGGAGGCAAAACGGATCCCTGTCAGATTGCATTTGGTAAGGCCAAACTGCAGCGAGGTGTCAACATCGAGCACTGTTCGATCTGTAAGGATGACGAATGCAACGGTGCCTTCAGCATGATCCGAGCAAGTAGCCGCACAATCCTAGCCACTGGAGCAAGCTTGCTAATTGTGGCCATCGCCAACAGAATGCTATTTTAAGGTTGTGTACAATGCTTGTGGTAGACAAAACGATTCATGTTTCAACAACGCTAGAGAATAGATCGGTTTTTATATGACATACAATGATATTCACGTTTAGCGAAAATATAATTAATAAAAATTGCATACGGCTAGGAAACACTTGCTGTGTAAATAACCTACTCATAGAGTGTAGATTCGCTTGATATTAATAACTTGACCTTTATGGTTACCAACGTTCATAAATGTCTTTAGAATTTCAATACTATTTTTAAGGAAACCAAACAAGCATCACTGGTGAAACAATAACGATAAGTAAGCCCAACTTAGAGTTTAGAAAATAATTACGATATTTGATTACGAATAAAGAAGGCAAGCCGTAAACACGTCACGTATTTAATGAAATATATTTAATAACTCGATAAATATATTCACGCATATGCCTTCATTGTAAACCCGCAAGGAGATTTGTACAATTGATTTTACGTTAAGAAAACTCGTTCGGACATGATGTCAACTGTATGCACAAGCAGATGCTAAAACGGTGATTTAAAAACGCTTCATCAGTATAAATAAACCCATATAGCGTTAGACAGATTACTGTTTGTATCATAAGGCTATCCATTACTTAAACTTAACTGTACTAAATTTATAACAATCTAAACGCCCGGAATCCGTTGACAACAGTCAACGGAAAATAATAGTAAAATCTTATAAAACAATCGCAGACCCATATCTCACGATCAAAATCAATGTCACTCTATAAAACTACATCTCAAATCAAAATATTCTACGAATCCAATTTATTTCTTCTTTGCACCAACAGTCAACTTTGTTCCGCTACCGAATAAGAGTTGAAACGAAACCCAGAATCAAATATCTACTGTTAACCTCTAATCAAAACCAGTTTCTCATTGAATTTCTCACATATTTGCACTAAAAAGGAATTCTAGACTCAAGCAACTACAATAGACGATAAGCGTTTGTTTAAATGCTGCACTTTTTCTTGGCATTTCTAACCATTCAGCAAAGAACACAAATTGATAAAATTAATTAACAATACATATGCAATATGAAGTATAGTAACATTCGACAAATAATGGAATAATGGTTAGTGAACGTAGAACGAAGCAGAAGTAGGCAATCTATGTAAAGTGAAAGAGTAAAAAAAAACTTTGTTATAGGACTAGCCGAGGTGTGAAGCATCATCGAATTGACTTAAACTAGCAATATAAATAAATCAAAGCTGTAACAATCCCCAGAAAACAGAACAAAACCGTTGAAAAATAAACGAACCAATATTCCCCTCTTAACGGCCCGACTAGGAAACTAGCTGTCGTAACACGACACCAGTCGGTAGTACTGAGAATGATGAGCAGAAATAAAATCACTGCACATTCACAGAAGGGTAAGACCACTACAATAACAACAGAAACAACTAAGAAGCACACCAAATCACGACTGTGTTTTGATTTATTGATATCTTATCACGACCCCTGGTGCTGCTGCCTTGATGTTCCGGGCCAGTCATCCCCAGATAGCACGAGTCGTCCAAAGCCGTTGATTTCAGATCGATCGATATGATTAGTGCGATATTTCTGAGCTGCCCAGTTTTCGTTCGGCGTAGGTGGGTCGGTGCGCACGATTTGTAGCTTATTTTGAAACAATTATAATAGGAGAGGTTGGGCACGGTGCTTAAAATGTCGATTATTTATCAGAGTTGCTAACCTATGACAAAAAGTCGAAAGAAAAAAACCTAGAAAAGACAGAAGGTTGAAAAACGAAACGTAGTAAGGATAAAAGGTCGTTCCTTTTCGATTTTGAGGGGGGATTTTGAGAGAGAAGGAAAAATTTCTCACCACCTGTCGACCTTTTGTTCGTTTAACGGTTTGCCTTTAGGCTTATTGTCCCTAAAACGTTTAGTCGTACATACAAAATTTATCACAAGCCTGGGAATGTATTCACCAACAGGAATTTTGTTGATCTTCTAAATATGATATTGTTGCACAAATTTTGATCGTTTCCGAAATAAAATATCGGGTGCCAATGACTAAGAATGGAAATTATCTCAGTTGTCAACAATTACCATCACCAATAGATCTAAAAGGTAGTAACACATCATTTAAAAATCGCTGATGGCTATAAACTGATTTGATTTTAGAAAGTTCAACGTATGTTTGAAAAAAAAAATTGTAATGCTCTGATTTGGGGTAGCATTGATCACCATGGGCGTAGTCAAGATTTCCATCAGGGGAGGACAAGCTAGTTTAAAAGTTTTTTTTCACTAATTTACACAATATCCCCGCCCCCTTTTCTAAACAATGTTACCCCCTTTGTTAAACAATGATACTTTTGTTTTTACAATGAGCCTAGTGGAGTCCAGAACACGTCTTGGTTCAATTTGTTGACCACTCAACGCCTTAAAAAATCCAGATTGAAAAAGTTAGAAAATTTCGGATGGTCGAGTTTTTTTTGACCGTAAATTTCAGTCTTGCCATTTATTGAACTTCATACAGTTTGATTCCACCAGCATTTCATCCAGAAAAAAAACTCCCGAATTTCTCCAGGCATCTCTCTTTCTCTAGCAAGTTTCCTTAAAAGAAGACAACAGAAAATCCCACATGGAAATGATTAGGGATTCCTTTAGAGATTTTTACAGGATTATTTTTTAGTTTACTATCTGGATAACTTGCTTTGCCTCAACAGATGTTACGAAATATTTTGAATTGCTACTGGAATTCAACTCGGAATGTTTTTTAAGATTGATTCAAGAATAAGTTTAAGGTTCTTTAAGCGGTCTGTGTGGCTGTCAAAGATGTTAAACAGATAAAATAAAAGAATACTGTCAATATATTTTCTGTAATAAATTTAATATTTTTTCAAGGAATTCTTTAAAAATTCCACCAAACTTGTTTCTTGAGATATCATTAAGATATTTCTTTAGACTTCACTTCTGGCAATTTTCCTTTGACTCTGCTATAAACTTTTCATTTAGCGTTCTTCCATCGATCTCTTTTCTGGGGAATTTCTCCCAATGAAATTCATACAAGAATTTTATCAAAATTACTGAGATAAACATCTCAGAATATGTCTTTGAGAAAAGCTTTTTTTTGTATTTCTTAAAGAATTTCTTACAGAATGACATATCTTCTAGAATTCTTTTAAAATTAACACCAACAGCTACATCAAGAATCTCAGAATTTCTTTCAGATCACCAGTTACGTTAAATTTCACTGGAATTTACTTCTTGGAATCCCTTTAAGTATAATTTGCAACAATTTCTCCAGAATTCAATCCAAAGTTTTAGGTACAATTTTTTGCAATAATGTATTGAAAATACATCCCAGTGTTTCTTAAGAAATACCTTCTGCTTCTTCTTTAAAAAGTTCTCCACGATTGTTTCTTCTATAGATAAGCATTAGATGATGTCCTAAAAAATCTCTGAAATTATTCCTAATGCATGTTTGGAAGTTTTCCTGTTTGAGTATTTGGAGATCCCCTGAGAAAAATCATTAGCTTGTTCCGCGGGGAATCCACAATATTAATTCCTAGACCAATCGTATTAATCGATTGGTTTTAGAGATTTAATTCCTATTTAAAATCAAATCATATCACTTGATCTGCTTCTAATTAAATTCTAACAATATTTTTTTTCCGGAAGAACTTTTGAAAATTTCCGCGTTTTTTATAACATTTTTGAGGAACTTTTTTGAATATTCCTCAAGAAATAAGGTGAGGAATCCAGAAGTGTTTTGTACATTGAGTTCTTGAAATCCCTGATATAATCCCGAAGAATTGCCTGGAAAAATGTGTGCTTGAATCGCCGTATGATAGTTTTAGGCAATACCAAGAGTAATTTCTAATCGAGATCGCAGTAGGCAACGCGCGAACGGATGTGTTGAAAATTGATCGGTCTCGTTTTTATCGTCTCCGCAAATTATTAGATTCAGCTGGTGCAGTTTTTGAAAAAAGTGTCTATAGCGGAAATAAGTCAGTTTATTCCGAATGCGTTCTGCTGGGCAGTGCTTCGTTAAAGCCCAAGCAGAAGGTGAAGATGCATCGAAGCCGGAGCTGAAATTTTCAGAAGCGCGGGTTCAGAGAACAGAATGGCTTGATCGATTGGTCGCACGCTGATGGTAACCAATTGATCCAGTTTTCAGCTTGATCCACTGTCTGGTTCTTTAGATTTTTGCTCTTCATGGTTTGAATTTGGCTTCGTTTCATCTTCACCAGAAAATTTTTTTCTTTTTTTTTTCGTTTTAGTTTGCACGCGATCTGTGTGCTCGATTTCTGGTTTTCGCGTCGCCGGAGTGATATTTTGCTTTTGTGAAATACTGATGAAAGTAGCTTACAGCTGCTCAAATAAGGGTGGATGGTCAATTTGATGTGCTCGTTTCATGCTTTTATTTTAAATGTATAATACCGTTTTGATTCATATTACGGACACTTATGGCCCCTGTGAAGTATAACCGATTGAAACGCATATAAATAGAAACATATTGTATGATACCTGTGCGTTATCAGACTTTTGAAACACTCAACTTCCGAACGGTGGGCGAAGATTCGGATTCCAAAGCTTGAATTACCTAAAATAAATAGAAATTATTGATCTTTCCATGATTCTTATTCCGGACACAATCTCACTTTTGCTTCATTCTACGGACACCTTGTTTCTAATTCCGGACAACTCACGAAAAGAAGAACTTCAATAGTTAAATTATAAATAAACTCTCGCATTCGTAAAAGCAACGTCAAAACAAGTTGCGCATTATAAATTTTCATGGATTGCTATTTGAAATTCATATTAAAACGCGCTTGAACTTTGGGAACTTTCAAACACGAAATTTTGAAACATTTTAATTGAAACCTTTTCCATACAAAGTAGAGTGTCTGGAATTAGAAGCTGTCCGGAATTTGAATCAAAACGGTATATACATTATAAAACGTATTTTTATCATGACAACGCCACAGTGGGAAAAAAGGTAACAACCCAACGAAGAACTCTGTATCTTCTCAACGCAACGAGTAATCCTTGAGAAAATACCTGTACACACTAAGCTCTTACGGTGAATTTCACCGTAATCTCAACAGCTGAACAGTTCGGTGAAATAAAACACCGTAATTCCGTCGAAATTTTACGGATTCCGGTGATTTTTTACCGAATACTGTAAAAAATTACCGTACTCCGTTAATTTATTTCACCGAACTGTTCAGCTGTTGAGATTTTTACAGGAATCCGTAAAATAATTTAAGTGTGATCTTATGTAAAAATATCTATGACATTCGGTTTTCTAAGTGGTAATAGCCTAGAGAAGCGAGTGCATGAATTAAAACTGACTGCACGGATCGGTACCAAGTTCATTTATCCGAATTCCCCAATTTATCAGGTTTTCGATAGCATATCTCATATTATATGCAGGGAAACTGTTTATGAGCTATTGAAATAACATTTTAAGCGATAACAGTCTGAGTAGGTGAGCGCATGAGTTTAAGCTGACCGCACGGATCGTTATTATGCACATTTCACTCCAATTCATCATTTTATTAGCTTTTTCCATGTGATTTATTAAATTATAGGCAGGAAAACCGTTTATTAGTTATTGATATAACGTTTTCTAAACAGTAATAGCCTAGAGAAGGAAGTGCATGAATTAAAACTGACCGCACGGATCAATTTCAACTCGTTTTACCCAAATTCCCCAATTTATAAGGGTTTTGATAGGATTTCTCATATGACATGGAAACTGTTTATGAGCTATTAAAATAGCGTATATTTGACGATTGGAATGTGCAGTGGTTTGATCAAAATCAAACTCGTTTGATTTTAGTCGACCGATTCGCCAACCGTCAAATCGATTTCACAAACTGTCAAATTTGTTCGACAAGCATAGCACTAGAGTTACTGCGCACGTGCTGTAGCCTTAGGTGCAGGAGCCTCATTGCTTGCATTGCTTGTGTGTCACTACGGTCTCATGCGCTCCGTCACATGTGCTGTTTAAAAGTTAGCGCAATAATTGAAGCGGTTACAAAAGTTGGCGAAAATTGTTGTAGAGGTTCTTTGTCACTAAGCAGTTGTTTCACAACTTGGATACCGATGGCGAGCCGTAGCGCCAAGCAGCGCATGAGACGAGTCTCCCCGAGAGCACATCGCCTTGCGCGCGCTTTTATAATTTTCGTGAGTCTCCGGCAGTACACTAAGATTCCGATGAACTGAGATACGGTTCGGTTGGAGGCTCGTCAGTACATTTACAGGGGATAGGCAAAATGATTGAGATAGGCAAAATTTTGCCCAAATTCAAATGCTTATAACTTTATGAAAAATGGATGAAATTGGATGCATCTGGAAGCAGTCGACGGCAAATTTGGTCCAGTTTTAGGAACTTCCTTGGCCATGCATATTGGCCACTGGACACCGGAGATGTTCCGGATTTTCTGAGGTCATGTCCAAATGTCATTTTTTCTGTCGCTTCTATTTTTGTGCGGTGTAAAGTTTGATAGATGTTTGCAATTTTCCTAGAAACTAGAACTAATAGGAAGTTGAATGCCACCGGACGCATTAAGATTGGTTGGAAATCTTCAGAAATATGACCATTTCCGTAAAACTGGTTCTTGAAAGCATGATCAGTCATGTTTGTATTTCCAATCATGTTAATATTATACGGAGCTATATCGAAGCGGACACTAACCTTAAAAATGATGATTCCTGCAGCATATTCAGAACCATTAGATGCACAGACTACACTATAGAAGGTTCCAAGTACCCTGGGGGAAGTGGTCAATTAGGAACATATCCGGAACCATATCAATATGGGCATCAAACTTCATGATTTTTAAAGTTTATGCTTTCCGAAGCATTTCCAGCATCACCGGCTGCCATGACCACTTTATAGTAGGTTCCAGGTGCCCCGGGGAATGTGGCCGATTCGGAACATGTCCGTTCATCTGTTTAGAATCACATTCTACCATAAACAGTAAGATCCATGGGACTTGGAAAATGGCGATCATATTCAGAACCACATGATGTAATAACCACTCTATAGTAGATTCCAGGGGCTCCTAGAGATGTGGCCAATTCGAAACATGACCTCATCCCCCAGGGCCCATGGAACCTACTATACAGTGGTCGTATAAATAAGTTGCGCTGTAAATACTTCAAAAATCTTGATGTTTATACCCATATTGATGTGTTTTCGGGCATGTTTTGAATTGGCCACATCCCCCGGGGCACCTGGAACCTACTATAAAGTGGTCATGGCAGCCGGTGATGCTGGAAATGCTTCGGAAAGCATAACCTTTGAAAATCATGAAGTTTGATGCCCATATTGATATGGTTCCGGATATGTTCCTAATTGACCACTTCCCCCGGGGTACCTGGAACCTTCTATAGAGTGGTCTGTGCATCTAATGGTTCTGAATACGCTGCAGGAAACATCATTTTTAAGGTTGCTGTCCGCTTGGATATAGCTCCGGATAATATTTACATGATTTGAAATACAAACATGACTGACCATGCTTTCCGGAACCAGTTTTACGGAAATGGTCATATTTCTGAAGATTTCCAACCAATCTTAATGCGTCCAGTGGCATTCAACTTCCTATTAGTTCTAGTTTCTAGGAAAATTGCAAACATCTATCAAACTTTACACCGCACAAAAATACAAGCGACAGAAAAAATGACATTTTGACATGACCTCAGAAAATCCGGAACATCTCCGGTGTCCAGTGGCAAATATGCATGGCCCAGAAAGTTCCTAAAACTGGACCAAATTTGCCGTCGACTGCTTCCAGATGCATCCAATTTCATCCATTTTTCATAAAGTTATAAGCATTTGAATTTGGGCAAAATTTTGCCTATCTCAATCATTTTGCCTATCCCCTGTATGTGCTCCTGAGAAATATGTAACTCTACATTGCACCAACATGAGCTAAAACCTGGGGGTGGAGTCAATGTTGGTCAAACCGACAGAGTGTCTGTGGGCTGCATAAAGCCTTTACTCGAAAAAATTGAACCATTTTTATCCGTGTGTAACTTTTTTGTCCGTGGGTAAAAGTTAATGGAAATCTGGGTATTGGAGATTGGAATGTATTGTTTATGGGTGCAAAATTTCATAACAATCGGTTAAGTGATTATTGAGGTGGCATCGAAACAAGAAGATAATCGCCGGAGAATTTTGCGCGCCGTCATAGAAAATCCGACTGTGTGCATGAGATGGTTCAGATGACTACTGGGAATCACCCATACAACTGTCTCTCGGGTGGTAAAATCTTTTAAGGAGTCCCAGACGACCGAGCGGCGGGCTGAAAGAGAAAGAAAATCGAAGTCAGCTGCCCCTGAGACGGTCCGGAAGGTGTAGGATTATTTCAAACCGAAATGTGTGGTTATGAATGACGAAACCTACGTCAAGACAGACGCAAAGCAGATACCGGGGCTGGAGTTCTATGTTGCCAAATCACGATATGATGTTCCGGAAGACACAAGGAAGGAAACAATTTACAAATTCGCCAAAAAAACTTGCTCTGGCAGGCCATATGCCAATGCGGTAAACTAAGTAAACCGTACATTACAACGGGTATCATCAACAGCGAAATTTACCGCAACGAGTGGCTCCAAAAGCGTCTGTTGCCCTTCCTGCGGTCTCACGGAGGCGAGACATTATTTTGGCCGGATCTGGCATCATGCCATTATGCGCGATCGACGTTGGATTGGTACAGAGACAATATCGTTGTTTTTGTACCAACAACCGCCAACCCCCCAAATTCACCAGAAACTCGTCCGGTGGAAACATTTTGGGGTATAATGAATGCCAAAGTTTGAAAATCGTCCAAGGAGTCCGAGCTGGAATTGAAGAAAGCATTGTTTAAAGGGGCCCAAAATGTTGGCTCCAACATTGCACAAAACCCAGACAACTACAAGCCGCATAAAATTTTACGTAACAACTTGTTAATTCATACAAACTACATCAAACACACGAAAGACGGTGGATAAAATCGTCAGATTTATGAGTTTCTTCGCATAAGTAATGTTGCATAAGATCACAGGTTAGTTCGATAGAAAATTTATACACTCGCATTGTATGCTATTTTTCATCACATAATATATGCACGTATATCGCCTCCACCTTTGTAAGTAGAAGGCCTTTTCGCGACATCTTATAAGTGAAATTTTGCAAATAAAGAGCCTCCAGATGATTTCGTTATACGTACAGTTTGGTTGTCTGGGAATGTAATATGGGATCTTAAGAGAAAGGTGCGGGCTTTCAGCGAAGGAAAGGACATTGAATAGAGTAATTATGCCGAAACATAATCCACATGTATTAGTTCATTCACTAAAAGTTTCACGAAAATCCGACTAAAAATTATATTTTGGCGGACACATTTGTCTGGTGCATTTTTTTTTTTTTTCGAGTACTGGTCTTACTCTAGGCACATGTGTTCCTATTGTGGCAACAAGCGATAATAAGTTTAAAAAAAGAAGATATTTTTGTGGTTACTTTATTTTATTCTACAAAATCAAGGTAAAAATCTGTTAGATGACTTCAACAATGAAGCCGCTTGCTTCATATTTCAATTTAACACGAATGTTTGTTCTAAGCTGTTCGGCTATTGGTACACCGAACCTAAGTTCAGTGGCGTGGGAAGTAAGTAGGACATGTCCTACGTACAACAATACATGGGTAGAGTAGCCAAAGGATTGCCATGCCATGTTGAAAATGTATTTTACAACGACGAAGGTATTAGATATTTTAATCAGATTTTTGTTTTTTTTTTACTTATTTTGACTGAATTTTATCACTTTGAAATTGCGAGCCGCAAAATCAACATGACTGCCAAAACGAATGACGGGCTACTCAGCCTTAAAATGAGATTTTTTTGTAATGTAACTAGGGTTACTTTGAATCTATTGAATCCATATCATCATGGGTTTGCTTTATGAGGAATAAAATATTGTAGTACTAATAGGCGCTATTAGGCGAAACCGATATTTTTACTAGGGGGTGCACCACTAACCACGATTATACCCAGTTTATCATAGAAACGTTTGGCCGAATAGATGTTTATGGCCATGTAGATGTTTGTGAAACACTCGAAAGGACAGTCTTTCATTGATAGGTCTTTCATTTGATAGGAAGATTACCTGACCCTCAGTTAATAACTAAGATGTAGGCTTTGTTCAAGTTGAGACTCAACGTCAGAAGGAAGAAGAAGAATCATTTAAAAATATCTGGTAAAATATAGGTTTGATCGTTCAAGATCCAATTCGCAATCACTACGGATTCCTCTCGCACAAATTCCCAAGTTTTATTTTATTTCGTATCTGACCTGTGCCTCAACATAACCGAAAAACTGCCACTGTCGAAAGTAATGCTTGGACTTTGAACACTGACGTACCCGAAGTACAGTACATAATAGGGTAACAATTATTATTAGATCAGTACAATGTGAACGCACACTAAGCAGAAATCAGAAAAGAGTTTACGGTACCACAACAAAACATCCCCATGCGCAGTAGAAATGATTTTCCACAATCTTTTATCGGCTTTGGTTCGAGCCTAACAGGATATACCTACTTGTGCAATTGCGGATAGATGGTTTGCACTGGAGCAATTTCTCCAAAATCCCTGTTTACTCCTCCGACGTCATTTGAGGTCCCATGAGTCATTTTTTTTTTTTTCATAATCGGCTTTTGATAAGATAACATGTACCAGTGGTAGGTCTCATGTTTCAGGCAAGGAAATCGATGTGCTGGCCGTGATTTTTTATTTGAGCCTCTAGTTATAGCTTTGGAACGTATATACATGACCTGTAACAGCAAACAGTGGGTTTCCATGCACGGTTCATATGTCATAGGGTATTTGAATAATATACACACCAACATCTGTTACTTTATGACGTTACGGCCCAAGTCGGACAGCGGCTGCTTCTCGGTTCTTATGAACAATTCAATTAAGATTTTCTTTGCCTGTTAACCATTTTTGCAAACCATGTGACGAACAAGAAAATACTAAAGAATTTTGAAGGACTAGCAAAGGATCCTTGAGGAGTTATAGGAACGATCATCAGGAGTAAGCATTTGATAAAGTTTTCTGGGAGGATGCTGAAAATACTTGTACGAGGTTTTCCTAGTGAATAACTGAAAAGAAAATTTATTGGTTTTCGGAATCGCTCGAGAGATACTCTGAGATTCAATTGAAGTATATCTTAAGGTTTTCTGGGAGAATTTTTGAAAAATAATTTCTGTAGCAATAGTTGAAGTGCCTATTGAAGAGCTTTAGATTAATTTATCCAAAAATCTGTAAAGGTTTGCTCTTTATTCAAGTATTGGAAACAATATTGGAAGAATTTGTTAGGCAACAAACAGCCAGACATAACAAATTGAGCACTGCTGTGCACCTAATTTTGCTACAATCCTAATCATTATGAGTAATTCAGGTTCTTTCACAATGGGCATCGCGGTGAACTGATATCGAGCCTGATTTATCGTGATTTAGTTAAGTTCTCCACTTAGTATGTGCTTGTATGTGTATTTTCTGGTGGTGTTGACCAATTTCTTATCTATAGATCGATGCATAGATTATAGTGCTTGATATAAAACTGGATTTTGGTAAAGTTCAATTTATTCGAGTTTTGTTCGCCGTACAATACAGTTGAAACTTGGATCAAGCATTTCGGTGAAGATTGATTGAAAAGGACTGATAGTGCAATATGAAACTTCTCATTGGACTTTTGCTAGTTGGACTAGCCATAGAAGGTGTGTGTGTGATATTAATGACCAATGTAACCAAGAGAGTAAATTATTAATTTTATTATTTGTGAAGGTCGCGCGCAGCTGACATGTTTCGTTTGTGAAAACTGTGGGGATCCGTTTGATCGTGCTGCTCACACTGCTCAGACCTGTCCTCAACCAGTGCCAACAATTGTAACGCCTCCAATTGAAACAACTACTACGGCGATTCCCCCAACACCTCCGAGTCCTGATGGACCAACTCTTACACCTCCTCCTCCGGTAACTACTGCTGCACCAGGACCAACTCCTGGACCTACTCCTGCGCCAAATCCAGATCCTACTCCTGAGCTTACTCCTCCACCGGTTGGCCGAAGAAAGAGACAAGCCAATCAGCTCTCTCACAGATGTTTCATCATGACACACAGTAAGAAAAATCTAACGGGCTAGAACATCATTTCCCGAATTTGGTTTTCGCGACCCCAACGTCACGTTAGCTCGCTTTGTATAGTACAGAGGACGTGAGGTGCTGACAGATTGGGGGGGTCGCTAGAGCCAAGTTTGAAAAACGATAGGCTAAATTGTTCGAGAAAGATCAACCTTAATTCTAATTATCTAATTTCGCAGACGGAGTCACCCGACGAGGTTGTACAGCTCATGGAAACGATTGGATGGAGACTTGCCGGAACAACAACAACGGTCAGCAGCCCAACGAATGTCGCCTGTGTGACTGGTCCGAGTGTAACAGTGCCAGCGGGTTGACCGTTTCAATTGTGACGCTATCGGCAGCCGTGTTGATTGCCCTTAAATTCTTCTAAACTGACTAATTGAAATTATACACCAATCTCCCTCTAAGCGTGTGATCGTTATTGTAAGCATCGAAAACCAATCACTCAAATGCTCAGTTTGGCGAGCACTACGGCTGCGCGAATCTACCGTAGCACGAATTAGTCAAATATCTGAACGGACTTGTCACAAGGGTCAACCGTAGTTATATTAAGATAGAGTAATAAATTTTACCGCTAATAACTTATTGTAACCGTAATCTAGTCATTGCCCATGTGCTATCGCAATTTCAGTCGTGGTCTATCGAAAAAACTTCGGTCGCTCCCTTTGGTAACTGTCAATCAGTGCAGTGCGTAAAAATGATAAGCTCAAGGTACGACAGCTGACCTCGCCGTCATGGATTAGGCACGGCGAACCACAATATCCATCATTTACGGTAATTGCGATAACATGGTGGTTCGATGTTCAACACTGGGTGTTTGTTCATTTTGATTTTATCGCTGTTTGTGCTCCTGATTTATCGCCCATGGTGAAATGCTTATCTTAGCTGGAATGCGCAGTGCTCTTAATTGACTTTAAGCAGGAAGTTGGCTACATGCATTTTTCCTAGATGATACTTCTGATAATTCTAATTCGTTACTGACTTCAAAATCTTGATTTGTTGAAATGCGAGGAAGTATTTTTTGCTCCTAAAAGTGAGAGCTGTCAAACCATGCTTTCTTTTTCTTTGCACATTGCCCAGTATTTGGGGGAATTGCAACATATTGATACTCAAGAGCTAATGCGATGCTTAACATTTAATACTTCGATGCTGAAATTTCGGCGTGTATATGGGAAAGGTTTATCAGAAAAAATAGGCATCGCTAAACCTTTCACCATTCAAAAATATAGGTTTTCAGCTTTCATTTGAAGTGTCTCCAAAAAAAAAATTCACCGAGGGATCCCGAACATTTTTTTTGTATTTTAAATTTTTGTTCTTTAGAATACATTATTTTAAAATGTAATCATTGTGAAAGACAGTTTCAGTGGTCTTTAGCTCGATGAAAGCTTCAACTCCAAGTAAAAGTTCATAAAACAAATGTATATTAGGTTTTATTTTGTAGAACAAAATAAAACTGTCCTATGTGTTTTTGAGGATTTAATGAGCCATTGATCCGAGCACTGTTTTCTTTCATGGTTGGATAACATTAAATTTCTTTTTATTTTTCTTCTTCTGTCTGGCCTTACGTCTCTACTGGGACATAGCCTGCTTACCAGCTTAGAGTTCTTTGGGCACTTAGTTGTTAATTGAGAGTTTTCTTTGCTAATCAACCGTTAGTGCATTTGTATTTTGTGTATAGGAACTAATCAACCATTTGATCGTGCGATCTATCTGCGAATTCTCCTGGCCATCGTCTCATGCACTGCGCGACAAACCTCAGGAAGACCTAAAACGATACTGTTAGTAACAAAGGTTTTTTTTTCTACAAACCACTGTCTGTATTGGTTCAATATGAGGATCATTAAAGTAGAATCTGTCACCATTACAACAGCCTACGAAATTAAACGAAACATGCTTAAACGATTTATACCTCAAGCCTTAGCTAAAAGCTTCAAAAATCCTCATTGAATAAAATATTGAGGCACCCCGGAACAAATGATAATCCGAGGTCTTTTCTAACGGTATTGACATATTTTGATATTTTTAACATATAATTTCAAAATTTAACAAGAATATAGTTTTTTGTGCATTGAGGACACTTTAAACCAGAAGGCTGCATTCGTGTCAGCAAGAATATAGTGGAAGATATTTTCTATTCAATCAAACTTTAAAAATAATTCCACCGTGAAGGGTTTTTTTTCGACAAGCATAAATAGCAATAACAAAATCTTTAAAATTACTGCAGTTATAGAAAAACATAAGTAGCTTAAAAATATGGTTAATTATGTGATCAATGATTAACAAGTTAAATTCCAAGTGTCCCACTTGCCCCACAGAGTAGGGTTACTACAAGTTAAAGTAGATTTTTCAGACTTCCTTCCAAGAGTTTCAATGGGCGGTATGAATAAAATGTAGTAAAGTTGAGTTTACTACATTACCGGTTGTAAACGCTATATGTGTAACACAAGTTAAACATGTTTGTGTCATTTCTCTTTCTACACCTTTCAAACATACTACAAACAACGCGTTGATATGATTAAAGGTAGCATTTACTACAAAGCTACTGGTAGTTAGCTTCAGGGGTTGCTGATCAACGGAGAGCTTTAAATACCAATTGACCATTTTGCATGTGAATATCGTGTGGCAGGTACGAAGATACCCACACCCACACAACCAGAATGTACAGATAACGAAAGCACCTTTTGCGTTATGCGATGCTTATATGCGCAAAGTTTCACGTATAAGATATCGCGAAAAGGCCTTATACGTACAAAAGTGGAGGTGATATACGTGCATATTTTATATGATGAAAAGTAGTATGTAATGTGAGTGCAGAGCTGAGAAAAGTTCTGAAATTCACACTACAGTAGGCAAGCGTAGTAAATCACCGTCAGTGGAGCCAGTGAAACTCACGCGTAGGGGAAGGGGTGGTAAAATGAACACCTGAAGGAAATCATCTTGTTTCTGATAGAAAAACGAGAAATTTGTATAATTCTATCACACAACATCAAAAATAGGAATGTAATCTATAACAGCGACATGGATTCAGACAAAAAAGCTAAATTTTTACATGTTTTCATCGCTATCAAAAAGCGATGCAAATGTTCATTTTACCTGCACTATGTGGGTAAAATGAACAGCGGTTGGTGGTAAAACGAACACCATGCAAAAACGTGAGTAAAACAAATATTTCTGAAAATTTTCATTGCCCCACCGAAAATACATCCATTAATGATTGTAACCCATTCAAAAAGAATTCTAAAAGTATCATACTTGACATCATATCATAACAATATTCACCTCACTGAAAAACCTGAAGTCTTCCGAGCTAAAAGTTACGTCAGTTCTAATTTTCAAACGTGGTTTTCTAAAATCTTAGTTTTCGTTGATTAGATTTAGATTTATTTATTTATTGCTTTTTTTTATATTTGTTATATTGCTTTTTTTTTTGCTATTTGATATTTTCACTTAAATTGACCTACGTATCAACTCGAACACTCAGATTTATGCTCTAAATCGTCCGTGCGTGATAAAAAATCATCGAAATTTGTTTTTTCTCGGTAAAAGGCACGGTGTTCATTTTACCACCCCTGTTCATTTTACCACCACTTCCCTTATCGCTGCTGTAGGCAAAATACCTTGAAAATAGCAAAACACCCGTTGCTAAGGGCAACCCAAAACTACTGTAGAAAAATATTCTATTTCGCACTGCATTTCCCGCATTTACAGCCTTCAATGACACTACTGGTTTAGAAAACTCATGTACCCAACATAGGCTACTTGATGACATTCACAATTTTGAACTACTGTATTAGAAGAACCACGTGATTTTCGCAAAAAAACTCATGCCTACTACTATTACCATTCCCAGCTCTGTGTGAGTGTGTATATTTTATTGCGAACTAATATGTACTCTATTACGACTTAATTTGTAACTACAACATTGATTTGACAGCTGCTACGGATTGATCCGACTTACTTTGTATGTGTATGCGGGACGAAACGAAATGTACACATGAACCCATAAAAAAGCGTTTTATGCGAAGAAACTCGTTGGTCAAACGATTTCGCACACCATGTAGTGCGGGTGTGATGCAATTTATACTAATAAACGACTTTGTTTGTTAATTGTTATGCGACTTCTGGTTGTCTGGGTAATTACGATAATTATGTAGTTACTTAGGAATTTTCGGATGTTGGATGGATTTCAGCTATTTATAAATTCATAATTTTCTGTGAGAATTCTGACATCCCAGATTCTCACATTTCCCTTGGAATTCTGGAATTCCTATAGTAATTCTGGGTTAGGCATGCTAGATTTGTAATAACAATTCTGGGATTCTGGAAGCCATTCTGTTTTTTTTTTTTTTTTTTTTTGGGAATATTGTAAATCCAGTGTTTGTTCGGGCTAATAATCTTTTGAAATTATTCGGGTAGCTTAAAAACGGTATTTCTGTAAGAATCTCTGAGATTTCAGTGAGATTCCTGTAAATTCTGGTCAGAATCTTTGTAATTGTTGTAAATTTCATATCCCTTTGATTTCCAGTTCCGTTGGGATTTCAGAGGAAATCTCCAAGTATAGTATAAACCTTCGAATGTCTGAATGTAAAAATCTAAAAAAAAATCCTTAATTTTTTATTTCAAGGAATTCCAGGGATACTACCAGGAAACCTACCGAAATAACGAGAATAGCACAGAAATACTAAGAATACCATATCCATCATCGGAGTTCAACATGCTGTTAAAAATTCACATAGGAACCTCAAAATTCTACCGCTATTTCATCAAACTTTCAGTACTGGAATCTTGAAAGTTCTAGGAACATTATAATTTTATAATTGCTGTAATCTCAAGATCCCTTCATAGGATACAGATTTCTAGCTAAAATTCCAAAATTCTCTGAAAAATCTTTGTAGTCAAATCATTATAAAATTCATATGCACATAAAGGGAATTCCAGAGTTATCGCACATTTACACTTCAAATCGTGTAAAATTACATGACCTACATGAATTTGTGTTAATGATCGATTACGTGATGTATAGCGGGAATGTAGTAATATTCATATTTTCACATGATATGTCGTGTGAATAAGCGACAAATTTGGCATCCCCTTTATATGCATGATTATTGATTTTACGCTGCATTCTGAATGGAATTTTCTTAAAGTGCAACATCAGTAACTGCTCGTGTTCGAAAGTAGTACGTACTACATGTTCGAAAGGTTTTTTATTCATACCAAAAGTGTAGTAAATTCAAATCGTACTCTTCAGGTTTATTATCAGAACTCCAGATCTGAAAGACTTCCTGTAAGAGCTGGTGTTTTCTAAGGCATAATTTTGGGACCAATATTATACAATATTTTTAATCTGACCCTCCTGTGTTACCTCAGGGATGTCAAAAATCCTTGTTTGCGGATGACACAGGCCTCTCCGCCAAAGGACTCCGCCAAATCTGCGTGTCATCTGTAGTCGATTGCAAAAAAGTTTGGATATTTTTTCTTCATACTTGCAAAAATGGGAGATTTCTCCTTATGCTTCCAAAACTCAACTAATAATGTTCCCACATAAACCAAAAGCTCTTTATTTGAAACCTTCAAGTTGACATGTTGTCACAATGAGAGGGGTTCCAATAAATTGGTCAGATGAAGTGAAGTGTCTAGGGCCCATGCTAGATAAAAATTTAACTTTCCAAAATCACATTGAGGGCATTCAATCCAAATGTAATAAATATGTAAAATGTCTCTATCCCCTCATTATTAGAAAATCAAAACTTTGTCTCAAGAACAAGCTTTTGATATTCAAACAAATTTTCAGGCCAGCCATGTTGTATGCTGTACCAATATGGACTAGCTGTTGTAATACTAGGAAGAAATCGCTGCAGAGAATTCAAAATAAAATTTTGAAAATAATTCTGAGGCTTCCTCCCTGGTATAGTACCAATGAGTTACATAGAATATCCCATGTTGAAGCATTGGAACAAATGTCAAATAAAATAATTAATAATTTCAGGCAAAAATCGTTACAATCTTCTATTGCAACGATTGATGCGTTATATATTTAGGTTATGTTAGTTTAAAGTTAGGTTAGGATGGATATTCTATGTAACAGTAAATTGAAAACGTGTTTTTTTTTCTTCTATAAGCAGGTGAAATCAAATAAAATGTAAAATATTGTTATAAAATCTTAAATTTGTTTTACCATATTAGGATGATAGTGTTGTCTAACACAGAACACCTAGATATAAGAAATAAATATAATATTTGGAATGATACTGATAAAGACATAAAAAAAGGACACGCAAAATTCGACCATGTTCGACCTTATTCCCTTTTCCTTGTTGTTTCTATCACGAAAATTTGAAATGAAAAGTCGTTTTTTTCCTTATCGAATTGAGCATTGCTTCCCTTTAGTAGCAGACTTGAGTTACGTAATGGCTTATAACACAACGCTTTAAAGCAATTACAGAACATGTTTCAATCATACCGTCATAATTTGGCAATAAAATAGAAGGCTGTCCCCAAACTGTTACACAGAAGTGTAAGTTTTCTTGATACCAGCAGCTGTGACAAAAAACGCTTAATCTATTTGCAGCAACGACTTATACGAGTATGGCGAAATAAATCAGACTGTGAGCTTCAATGTATGCAATACTCGTCAAAAGCTTCTACGTGTTTAATCTGTTCTGTTGTGAGCTTTCGCTTGCAGGTAAGTGGTAACCTGTGGGGCGCACTCTAGTATTCAAGTAGGGTACTGCTTTCAACACAAATCACTGTTATCTGTTGGGTGACGCGTCTGATAATGCTTATCGGTTTAAACTTTTGTCCAAATCTAAGCTTCACGATTGACTCATCGTAAGGATTTGATTTGAATCCCTCTTAAATCAGTTTACTCTGTTATTTCAATAAAACTACGAAATCAGTCCACGGAGTGTAAACATAATATAACTGCAAGCAACAACTCAAGCACTCACATCTTAAATTGGTGGAATGGATTGGCTTCATCACCATAATTCATAAGGGGAGAACTGATAGAAATCAATTTCACACGCATGTCTAACACTGTATCGTGATCTTCGTTTGTGGCGGGCGCCAAATTGATGCTACTCTGATGACTGCATATTGGTAAGACCAGCTTACCAGATAACACCCTATCAATTACGATTGCGCGTAATTACCAAAATCGTGATTCACGAGATTTTGTCATTCAAATTTCAACCTCATGCAGGTTTGTTGTGCTCATCTTGATTTAAAGCTGCATTGGTTTGGGTTTTATTGCCACGCTGAATGAACCTATGCACGAGTTCTTTATTTGACGTTCGAGCGGTGTCGTGTTATTCACTCGTTTCCATGAGTTTGACACCACTTAAACTCACATTAGTGAACTCGTGCATTGGTTCATTTGACGTTTTAGTGGTGCCGTGTTTTTTATGTGTCCATAGCAACCAGTGAATTCGGCACCGCTCAAACGTCAAATTAGTGAACTCGTGCATAGGTCCATACGTGATTAATTATCCATATTTCTGTGATTACATGTCTAACTGAGACTCTCTGTGGTTCATCCGAAAGACGATGAACTTACTTCGTAAGAATTTGTCTCATGATGCTTTTTATATTTGGTTTACTAAAGTTTTATTGCAATTTGAAACAGTTTCGAAAAGTCATGTGAAATTTTCTCAGCACTGTATAAATCAATATTTTGGACCAAGGCGATATTAAGGTTTGGCCCATTTAGAATTGCAACATACACAAATTGGAATAATTTGGGAATACTTCAACAAAAATGAATTCTGTTTTAAATCAAATGTTGCATTGCATGCGACGAAAAATAATAAAAAAATATTGACCCCAAAATCACAAATTGGGGCTGAATTGGGATCAATTAGGTGAGTATTACCCATCATTCAAAAAATCTTAAATTCCGTCAATACTTGATCAAACAGCTTCGTGGTAGGAAATATGGCCACATTGCTCTAATTTTGTTCCCTATTTGGTTATCATGTCTGCAGGTATGATCGGAGGCTTCAATATCCGAAGACGAATCCATTGCACGGCACAGCCTGCAGCACCGAACTTTTTGGCCAAATCGCGATCCGAGACTGTTTGGATTTGAATCAACAGTCCTGACATGAATTCGCAGTTAACGGTGCACAGTAACTGCTCGACGCTTTCTTTGTGGCTTGCGTGTCGTTGAAATTTTTTCTTTGTACTTATTCAGAACAAACCACACAGTATTTTTTGGAAAACCTAACACTTGCAATTTCTATTCACGATCAAGATGGATTTTCCAAATTTGTGTAGAGTCGGTGTTCCCGTAGTGGACAGTCCCCTATAGTCGCACTAGTGGCTTTTGATGGCCGTTTTGCTATAAATCATTTCAAAACATTTTTTAACATGAAGGTCAGGAGCTATTTATCCAAGTACCATTGATACACAGCTTGATTTTGTTCAAAAATGATCGAAATAATTAGTTTTGCTTAAAATTTGAGTTCCCTTGCGCCTATAGTAAACCTATTGTTCCTATAGTAGCACTACTGAGAGAAACTATTTTTTATTATACGAAATAATTGATGAATTAAGAACTTTTTTTACATCAAACGAAAGCTTTTGACCCACACTTTGTAGACAAAATATAAAAGTTTTGTAAAAATACGATTTTGATAATTATTTTGCCAACGCCGTGATGCTAGTGCTACTATAGGAACAAAAATTAGAAATAGTGCTACTATAGGCACATGTATTCCTATAGTGGCACACGCGGTAATAAATACAAACATTTGAGTTTCCGTAGTTTTCATATTTCTTCCACAGAACCAAGATAAAAAGCTTTCAGATGATGTAAAAATAATGACGCTAGCGTTATTTTTCGATTTTATACGAATTTTTCTTCTTAGCTATGCGGCTATTTGTACATCGACCCTATGCAATTATTTCTCTTATTTCTTCTTCCATGTTGAATTTCTAAGAAGTACGTACGAAGTAATCTGCGAAAAAAAAAACATGTGACGTTATTATTGTTATAAAGCACACATAGACGGTTCAGCTTCTAAAGTCTCCCACTAGAGTCGTTGTAAGAACCAAACATGTTTGTTTCAATTCTAAGTGGGCCACACCTTAGAACCGTATTTCTATACTCTTCGATAGGCACTTGCAAAATTCTGGAGGGAAAATCTGAAAATTTTGTCGAAAATTTGGTGGTTTCGTGATGGGTTGTAGGACAAAAGGTCGAAGGACAAAAGATCGAAGGACAAAAGGTAGAATCACAAAAGGTCGAATGACATAAGGTTGAAGGACAAAAGGTCGAATGGACAAAATATCGAATGGACAAAAGGTTGAATGGACAAAAATTTGAAAGGACAGAAGATTGAATATGTCGATGGATTGAAATTTAAATGGATGAAGATATTCAACGAATAGGGATTTAAAAAGTATAACATATTTATTGTAAACTGATTACACTAAGCTTACCGGTTGGAGGACATTTCCCAGAAAGTCAAACCCTAGAACGACATTCCCCAGAATGACGTTCCCCAGAAACCCATTCCCCTGAATAGGAATTTTTAAGAGGGCATGTTTGTTCAAAGACCAAGTCCCATACAAATTTCAAAACGTTTATACGGACAAAAGATCACGAAGGGGAGAGGAGGTGGTTTTAAAAATCTAAAATAAATGACAACGTGGTTCACCGGCATACCCAACCAAAATCTTAATGGGAAAATGCTGTTTAACAGTTTTACATCAACTTAACAACTTAACATGATTGTGCTACTGACGTTTCCCTGAATATCATTTCCCCGAACGCCACCTCTCCGAATAACCCGTTTCCCCAAAAGACATTTCCTCGAAAAGTGATGCAGTTCAAACAGGTGCAAAAATAGTCTTTAAGGTGAAGATGAATCGAAGCCAAAGTTCAAATTTTCAAAAGCACGGATCTTGAGAACCGAACATCCATTCAAGCTGAAAAATTAATCGATTGATCACTAGCTGGTGGTGACCAATCGATTAAGTTTTCAGCTCAAACGGATGTTTGGTTCTCCAGATCCATGCTCTTGAAAATTTGAACTTTGGCTTCGATTCGTCTTCACCTTAAGAACTGAATGCTGAAATAGAATGAATGATAAGCAATTAAAAGAAGAAGATAATATAGATTATAACATCTTGCCAAATATGTCGATAATGGTGTAACTCGAAAGAACCGCCAATCAAGTGAAGAATGGTACATATCAGATGACCGGTTCGTTTACCACTTGAAACACATAAAAATATGACAATTATAAGAGCTGAAACTTTTCGGGAACTAGGCCATTCGAGGAAACGGGTTGTTCGGGGCACTGGCACTCAGGGAACTGGGGTTGTAATATTAATTATAAGTAAAAACAGCGGGATTGATCGATCTATGTTATTCAGTCTATTTTGTTACAATTCATCGCATACAATTGTATGCAATTTTCTCAACGTGCAAGATGTATGGCAGAATTGACGTATGATCATTATATTTTTTGTGCTAAATAGCTGACCAAAAAAAGAGCTGAGATATTTAACACGAATTAGTTTAGTCGAATGGATATGTTAGAGAATAGTGTATCTTTGCGAAGTATCGCAAAATAACTAGAAAGAACAGCCTTTCATTAGAAGAAAGGAAAATTATGTTTTAAATACGATCAATATAACAGTATTACTATAATGACTCAATCCAATGTTCTTGCGGTCAAATATTTGTAAACATTATTGTATTTATTTATTTATTTATTATCCTTCGTCTTCAGTAAACACTGTACAGACTGCTGCTTAAAATCTAGTTAATACTATTGAACATTTACACACTCATCTTCTCAAGTCATAAGGTTCGCCCGTTTGAACATCGAATAAATACATCAATACAGAACAAATCTAATCTATCACACACATTTGCTTCAACACATTGCATCAGCACAAATCGTTTCATTAACAATACTCGACAATACTTAACGAAGCAAACACAGAGAATATCAAACAAGAGTATCGATCAATTCAATCAAGCTGGTTCATCATAACGGTTATTCAAATTATTACGCTGGCTTCCATGTATTCCTAGGTTCTTCAAAAAATTGTCGATACATTATACCGGTAGGCCACGCATTAGCCTGTAATGCTTTATACTTATATTTATCGTGTAGCTTAACTTTAAACGAAACATAGTCTCGAATTTCTGTTTTCCATTTCGGCACAAGTTTACGGACATTGATCTCATTAATTTTATTTACTCCTAACGATTTCGATACCATATTGCTCAACTCTTCCTCTGTCACATGTACGTCGATATTTGTTAAAAATAAAGAGAACATTCCCTGACTTAGATTTACAGAGTTATCTCTAGACAAATGCGTACGAGATGTCTGTGTTGTACATAGGCTTTCGTCGATTTTTGTACCCATTTGAAGCTGCGAACAACGAATCGGTGTAGAATGTCTTGGTTGCGGCTCTGACGTATGTTGAAGTGGGCTTTCAGTACTCTCATGTGCTGGAATCAATTGCATTAATTCGGTGGCTTTAGTTGTTATGGCATTCAATCCTTCAGCAATTGATCGAAGCACAGTGTCTTGCTGAGCAGGCTCGGTTTGTTGATTACGCTGATGACGATGGAAGTCAGCTAGGCAGTCATTACACAGCCATATAATGTTCTTCTGCAAGCAACACACACTTGTCTCCGAAAGCCCAACACATGTAGCGTGAAATGTTCCATAACACTTTCCTTCACAAACAACGAATAGATCCGTTTTGCAGTCCACTGGTAACACACATTTTTGGCAAGACATGATGACGAGCGGGCTTTACAAACTAACAATGGCTCTGTGGTACGAATAAAACGAATTGCTGCAGCTGAAGAATATATCAATTTTTCGGTAATGTCGAGGTCACAGATTCGTTTTAAGAATGACAATTGATATTGCTGTGTTTCAATGATGATACTGAACACAAATAACGAATTTTAACAGCGTATTTGCGGACTGAATTAGCAAAAGGGCAACGATCAACGGAGAGTATATCAACACGCAGCAACAAGCGATACAAAGAGATATCCTTGATAAGAACTTTAAAACTTTGTTACTCTTAAAAATAAATTTTACCACGTTCTTTTTGTTTTGAAATAGTTTCACACCATTTGAGACTAGTTGCCATAAAACTCGTCAATCTTCAGTATTTACTCTGATTGTTAGTTTCCGCTATCTGGTACCGGAGATATTTAGAAATCACTTGGAAGAGTGCCATTTTACCATAATTTAGAGTGTAAACCGAAAAACTCACAGATTTTTTTCTCTTATTCGGTCATTTGCTATACAGAACAAGTCGATAATGAAAATTTATGTTTTTGGAACTAGTCGAGTCATTGAAGAATAAAAATTAGATAAACTTAATGGTTAACATTCCATGGTCCACTCGCGTTCAGTATAGCTTCTTTATTTAGGGCAGGTGTTGACTAACCATTTACCGAATTTTGCATTTTAATGTCACTTGAATCCTCTTTGCAGACATTTTTTATTGCCACCAGTCTTTCTTTGATTTTTTTTTCGAACTGTAGTTATTGAAAATTGATTTGACACAATATTGTTTATAAAACTTCCGTTGTTTCTGTTAGCAGGCAGCTAAACACTTATTCAGTATAATTATGAAGAACAGCCAATGCACATTGGTCCCAAAGCCATATCTAGGAAGACAATAACAATTGCGCCTAAACCGTCAATTTTAGATATATGGTGTCTTTGGCAAAGTTTCTCCATATTATTCAGACATTTTTTTCAGAGATGTGAAATTAGAGTGGCCCACATGGTTTACGAGATCAGCACATAAACTTTTTTGCTGACGCATTTAGGACTACACAATGTTCTACAATGTTTTAGAACAACCGATTTAGAGCAACTTTGCCGAAGAACCCAAATTTCTATCTCTTATGGTTCGCTAGTTATGATTTTTTTTTTAACAAAAAAGTTAGGGTGGTACTGAAAAATCAGTTTTTTCTTGATAACTTTTCATACGATAATTTCTCGCAAAAACTTTATTCCGAGCACTTTTAGAACTTTTGATTGCGCAACTTTTTGCAGATACTTCTATATTTATATGGGAGGATATCACGGGAAGTAAGGTTTTGGTAATTTGAGGGAATTCTTCAAATTATACGTTTTGTTATCGTTTAGGCATTGGCGTAGGAACAGGGGGGGCCAGGGGGGGCCAGGCCCCCCCCAGAGTCTTCCAGGCCCCCTCCAGAATTTTGAATGAAAATATATTTGAAAAAAAAAATGTTTACATAAATCTAAAGTGAAGTGAAATCTTCTGAATCTATTGATAAACATTCTTCAGTAGTTACGTTCTTTTATTTTGTCCAATAATAGTGGGAAAACCTAGCTTGTCGTTCACAGCATAAATGTTGAATTCGTTGAATTGTGCGACCATCGAAAAATTAATCATCCGGCTGTCGCTCGACATCTCCGTTTCAAAATACTGTGATACTAAAAAGCGTCAGTATCCTGGAAAATCGGTTCCTTAAATTCGTATTTTCTGAGTAGGACAAACCATACTATTTCAAATGTTCTAGCATAGTGTAGCCTTTTAACTGAATAACGATTTCCTGTGTTCTTGGAGGGTGCCCTGATCGTGGTGTCCGGTGATGATGATTGCCCCCATAAGATTTCTTTAAAGAAATTCATTGATAAAAAAGGTCTCGGCAAAGAAATAAATAGGCAAAATTACTAAAGGAACTTCTAGGACGTAAAATAGCTGCAATTATTGGCGAAAAACAAGGCCTAATTCGAAACATATCTCTTCAAAGAATTTCGAACTTACCTAAGGCTTAAAAAAAGTAAAAAAATCGGCCATAATTTTTGATTCCAGCAATATGTTCTTTCTCTGTTTTCGCTTCATTTTTTTAAATAATTTCGTATGAATGAACTTTTTAATTTATTTCTAAACTACGTTTAACCAAGTAAGTTCTTTACAGTCTCAAGAATATTAGTGATCAAATTCGTTAATGTATATCGAAGAGTGGTTTATACCTTTTGCTTCAAATCTTTTAGAAAGTAGTCAAATACAGGTCGGACTCGATTATCCGGAGACTCGATTATTCGGTGACTCGATTATCCGGGATTCGATTATCCGGAATTTTAGACTCGATTATCCGGAATTTGGTTTTTGATGTTCTTGTTTTTCAATTTTTATGCATAAATCTGAGAAAATTTGGTATTGCAATATACAATATGAATGGTTTTGCAGTTTTGAACGTATTTGGGTTTGAAAAAGTGTTTTTTGTGTACGCTGATCAAAAAATTTTGTTTTCTTGTGAAGACCCCTACTGTTCCTAGAAATAATTTCTGGCTACGACACCGCATCATATAAATAAAACAACGAAAAATGATAATATTTTAGTTCTTTTATCGAAGATTTCAATGTTTTTCTTAGTGATTCGATTATCCGGAGGATTCGATTATCCGGAGTGAAATAAAAATCGATACTCCGGATAATCGAGTCCGACCTGTAATATTGAGATTTGCTAAAAATGGCTAAACCTTGAAAAAGTTCAAACTTTGCCCTAACATTTTTTTTCTAGATAATCGTTGATTCTGTCAATTTCCTTCATATAGGGGAATTCACTATTCTTGGCAGTCCAAACCGATGTCGCGCTTCTTTTGCAATTTTCTCGAACATCAGCAGACAAATTACGTTTTTGCCTGTTTACATGTATGCGCTGCTCAATCCTCTATCAATTCACACCGATAGACTTGTTAAAACCTTCTTGGAAACTTATTTATAACGCTTCGAACAACCAATATCCGTGTCACTAATGTCGGCAGCCTTAAATATTCTCTTCGGCAGATTTTCCATAAGAACTGTAGGCAAATCTCCAAATCAGTCGCACTTTGTAGCGTGTTCATTTGAATTGATGGCATCTATGGTGAAATTGTTCGTCCAGTCTCGGCAATGTCGTCAACGGGAAGCTGACAAAACAAAGAAACATCTAAATGTTTTCATTGATGTGTTTTGAAGAAAAAATTCTGTGTATCTGGCATTTGAAATTTGGTTTCCGATAATAGTCCAATGGTACCAAAGCCGTAAAAGGCCCTAGTTTTCCCAAAAAAGTTATTAAAAACTTTTTCGCAAAGTTCATTATAAGTCCTTCAGAAATATTTTTAAAATGCATTGTAAATTGTGTTACAAATTCTCCTTTGTTTTTTTTTTGTAAATTCTACTTCAAATCCCCAGATTCTACAGGAATTATATACGAAAAGTATTTTTGGAATGTCTTTTGGCTTCGAATCTCCAGAAGAAATTTATTGAAAAATCCCAGGCATATTTTTACTTCCGAAATAAGCAATTAAGCAAAATAACTGGGCAGGGATTAATTAAGAAATTCATGAAGAAATTTTTGAAGATCTTTCTTAAAACTATATTTCAGAAATTGTTTTATAAATTCTGCAAAATATATATATTCTGGAATTGAATTCTTGTACATTTTTGAGGCGAAATTCATAGAGGCTTAATTATGAAGATTCTGATGGAGCTCCTTGAGAAATTTGTTTTTTTTTTTTTAATATGATTTGAACGATTTCAATTATTCTACAGTTTATTGTTTATTTATCCAGCCCATTGATTCACCTCTAGAGAAAAAATATAGATAATCACTTATCTTCGGTTGTTTCGATCTGATTTAACATTTTGTTGTTTCTTCTTCCTTCACATGACGTATTCTTAAACACCTTCGTACAAAAATTCGTACTTCAAAAAGCAACATTTTAAAGGATCTAAAGAAGTAATGATTAAAATTCCAGGAGTTTTAAAATTTTTCAGAGTTCTTATACGTATGGCTCCTGATTTCTGAAAATCCATCAGGAATTTCTCAACGAATTTTCAAAGTTATGCAAAAATTTACTCCAAGTTTTAAATTATGAATTTTGTTATAAAACATTTTTAGCAGAGTTCTTGATAAAAACCGCCAATATTTTCACCTTCAACTTTTACAGTTCTACCACAATAGTTAAAAGTTTTTAGATTAATCTGCCGGAGTTCATGCGAAACATGTTCTAAAATGTAAGATACAAACAGCTTCATAAAAATTCCATCTATTTTAACATAAACCATTGTTTATTATAAAGACGATAAAAATAACCAAGATTTTTTGTAGTTAATCCTACAAAAAACGCCAAAGCTTTTTCTGTGACCAACATCGTCAGGACGTCAAAAAGTTCCAAAATTTCTACGATTAATTCTTGAATTTCCCGATAAGAGTTCAATATTTTTCCAACTTCAATTTGAACTTTAATATTAAAAAAAGAGAAATCTCTGAACAAATTTCTCGAAAATTTTTTGAATATTTGCACGGAAGAGTTTATGAAAGAATAGCTGAGCCCATTCCACTAAAAACTTCGAAATGATTGAATTGAAAAAATATGGGTAAGGAATTCGGGGATTAATATTAAATTGATTTTTAGATAAATCTAAAGAAACACTTAGACAATTTTCTTTGAAAAAAATGCAGATAGATTTGTTGAAAACATCTCTGAGAAATCACTAAGAACATTTTCCCAGGTAAATCTTATTTCATTATTTATGAAAACTTTGTGAAATATTAGGAGAAATCAAGGGAGAATCAATAAGTTTTGCTGTGAATTTATCAAGCAATCCTCTACAAGGTATCGACTCAATTTGGAAAATAAAATTCCCTGACTTTCCCCGACCTTCCAGTAATTTTTCAGAAACATTTCAGAGTACTGAATTTGGTTTAAAGACGAAATAAAAATATAGTTGTCGGTCTCAGCACTACATTTTGTTTACCAAGTTTGGCATATCGCAGTACACTTTCTACGATATTCTAGATTTTGATGTATTATTTCAAGTGCCGTCAAATTTTGAACAACTACAAGGAAAATTAAGGTCTTTATTTGGACCGTAATAGGTCGTATGAAGAAAAAGCTTTCGCTCAGTTTAGCAAAGGCTTTCACTTTACTCGAATACAACTGTTAGATAATTTTCTAGAGCGTGTTTTAAAGCTAGTATGATTAAACTGATCACTTGAGTGTTTTCTTTCAAAGCTTAAAGATTCGTATGAAACAAAAAATAGTGAAACCTGAGTACCGTTAAGTCACCGTGCGGCCGCCATTCACCGTGCACTTATACAAATTCCTACAGAATATTCATACAATTTTTACAAATTATTCTTTTGTCAGCAAAATAAGATAAAACTGATGAAATGAAGTAGTTTTTGTCACAAAGCATTCTGAAAAAACTAGTTTATGTAGTCGAAATCATGTGAATTCTGTGCCAAAACGAGATTTTTCAACACTCTTAGTAGAAACGCCAAAAAATCACATTTTTCATTTTAACGTTAGAGTATGAAATTTTTCAAAATTTCAACAAGTTTTCACTGTGACTACTATAAGTAAGATGCATTCCATCCTATGAGCAATGAGATTTTATGCAAATTTGATTTTTTATTGTGTATCAGTCGAAACCCAAATGCACGGTGAATGGACCCTTTTCTATATATATGGTTCCTATTACCGTGCATTAGTTTAAAAGGCATGACATTATTCGGTAATATTAGATTTATTGTTATGTCGTAATTAAACAAATTCTTATTTAGTGAAAATGGAATGGTTTGGACAGTCAAACCTCTTATAACGATTTTAATAAAACAATAATGATTTAGCGAATTTTTAAACTTTTTATGTTTTTTTTTGTTACTGAAGATTTGAATATTCTTAAAAATGAGTGTGCACACTACTAGCAACATAGTTGCTCCATCAACAACGTTTCTTCAAGATACGAAATAAAATCATGAGGAAACTATACGCACGGTAAATGGTGCACTAGTGGGCACGGTAAATGGTGACATAGAACGGTACGAGGCGACCTTAACATGACATTTTCAAACATATTTTTTAAGTAATTTTTTGTTATGAATCACTAGTTTTAGATTTTTCCCTGAATTATGATATAATTGCACGCTACGTAGTGGTATTTCAGGACGCTTCAAATTATTTGGAAATGTTCTATAAGTTTTTGAAGTGCAGATTTTTCTTAAATGCACGGTGAATGGTAGCTTGACGGTAGATACCCAGAAAATCCTGAGTCATCTACTTACTAATCATACTCAGTTAAAATCTTCAAGATTTCAAATTCTTAATGTTTTTCTCTACATGTATTTGTTTAATATAAGAAGATGCTATTTCATAGACTATTAGGCTGATACAAATATTTTTTTTTTTTTTTATGTCCGAGACCACTTGGAAGGTTCGAGGGGGGGGGGGATAAAAATAAATAAGGAACAAAACAATAAAAATGAAAAAAAGTTATTTTTTTCAAATTTTCATTTGTAACGATAGTTGTAAAACTTTTTTCAGTTGTCATCTGGATCATTATTTTACCTGTTTTTGGTTTTAAAAATTAAAAAACATAACTGATGTCAAAAAAATGATGAATCTTTTTTTCCCCCTCAAAATTTTCGGATTTTTGAAGGGGGGGTGACATAAAAGAAAATTAATATTTGTATCAGCCTTACCAAAAATATTACATTATTCCTCAATAAACTAATGCGAATATTTCATCAAGAATACTTAGGATGATATTTTCAAGAGTCTCATTTTTTTCCCTCAAAATGAATTCATATTTTTTTTTTGAATAGGCACAGCGTAACAAAAATGACATTTTTGCGTGTCTCAAGGATCTAATTATGTGTCTCTAGTAAATTTGGGGTTGCTTAATCTGGTGCCATTCTCAGAAATGTTCCAGCACGTCACAATTTTTAGCTACAGGTCGCCAAAGTTGTATAAAACACTGGTTTTATTAATGTTTACATGAAATTTAAAGTACAATTTATCAAACTTTTTTATAATCTAATCCACCAAACATGCAAAATAGAACTTGAACTTTCATTTCAGACATAATTTGATTGAAATCGCGCGATTAAATTTCGATTAAACCGATTTTTTCAACATGCTTGCAGTCTCCATACAAAATTCTTCGTTTCTTCTATATGGAAAAATACAACAATTCTCTAAACCATCAAAAAACAACTTTTCCGCATCGAAAGTATTACAAATTTTGATGATAAGTATTGTTATACATATAAAGTTTGAATTCTGTGGCAAATTAAGCCAATATATTACCTTACAAGCTGACAAACTTGCATGCAAGTTGGCTGAAATAGTCATTTTTTGCGTTTTCAACAGTCAATATCTCAAAAACTAGACGTGCTATGATATTTCTGAAAACGGCAATGGATTCAGCAACCCTTAATTAAGTGAATAGCGGTATTTTGGTGCTGGAGACAAAAACGTGTTCCGCAGTGTAGGTACTTCAAATAATTCTTCGCGAAGATTTGTTACAATTTATTTATTTTAATAAAAATTTTGGACTTTCCATATGAATTATGCCTTGGTTTTCTTCCCCGAAGAATTCATCTAAAGATGCTTGAAAAAATCATTCAGGGATTTATTATTGTTCTAATAAAAACTTGTCGTGCCTCCAGCAATGCTGTGAGGAACTGCTCCAAGAATGCAATAATCGATTCTTCTAAGAGTATCGTCAAGAAATCTCACAAAATTTCAATACATCATAGCAGAAATCCTATTAAGAGAATTTCTGGATTCTTAAAAATTTTAGAGGAGGGGAAAAGCACTAAAATTTCGATTCACAAGAATTCGGTAAACGTTCGGTAAATGTTACAATTTTAATTTCACCGGAAAAGGCCGATGAAATTGTCAATAAAATTTATGATAGCGGGGATGATCCAGACATAACAAATTGCAAAGAATCGCAAATTGAACACTGAAAGAGAATTTCAGAAGAATCTCCAGAATATCTGGGGAATTTTTTGTGTTCATTCTGCGATTCTAAACATCAGTATAGGAAAGCTCCTAATGAAAATCCTAAAGTAGCGCATGGAACCTTATTCATCACATTTTCAAAATTCGAAATTCCGATGATCTTTTTTATAGATAGTAAAATATAGTTTACTTTACCATACATAACAGCGCTTTATCAATGATTAATAGCTAAGATTGATTACCCATTTCGTCCAACAAATTTATCGTATTTAATAATTTGCAGATAATCAACTCGTTTAATGTTGTAATATAGTATTCATAGATAATTTTCCCTGACCTGCAGTGAAATTCTCTGACTTTCCAGGTCAAAAATTGGATTCCCTGACATTCCCTGACTTTCCAGGTTTTTCCAGGTAGTCGACACCCTGACTTTAAAAATTTCAGAGAGATTTTTGAACACAATTTTGGTAGTATTTATTGTAATATTTCTTGGAGAAATCCTAAGTATTTCCAGAAAATCTGGTGAAACTGGTAAAGGCGTTCTTGCACTGGAAAAGTACAGAAATAGTTCATGAAGAGATCCCCGATACTTGAAAAGTTTGAGCAAGAACTTCAAAGGGATACTCTTCGTGAGTTCTTTGGAAAAATTCTTGAAGGATTTTTTACTGGATTAGACAAAGAATTGATATTTTCCGTAATTATTATTATTATTATTATTATTTATTTAGGACAATTCACCATACGTGTGGCATTCGTGTCGGATTTTCCGTAATGAAAATTGTAATTTACAAGTAATGCTTGATATTCAGAGATAATAGCTGATTTGAGACAAAAATACAAACAGATAAAATCAACGCAAATTTTCGCAAACTACGAAATTTGCGAAAATCATGATTATTACTACGGTAAACCAAGAATTTTCTAGGCCCCCCCCCTAGGCCCCCTCCAGGAAAAAATCCTAGCTACGCCAATGCGTTTAGGGATGATAATATAATAAACGAGACCGGTATTGAACGCATAACCTTCTGCTTAGTAAGCCGAAGCGGTAGCAATTTATAACCAACCACGGCATAGATTAGCTGGACAAACAATATGTCGCGTGAAATAACAAGACTTCGTTTATGGATTAATGTTCCATGGATCACTGTTAAAACTGATTCAGCAACTAAATTTCCCTAACTCCTTAGATTTCACTTATTGTGATCGATCTTATTTCATTACATACACACTCCGAAAAAGTCATGCGATTTTACGTCTTTTGGATGCACATAAAAGAAGCGAGCCAAATGACGTGAATTTGTGTCACATTTTAAATACGATGGTGTCTGATTCGGGAAATGTCAAAAATAGCGGCATCGTTTTCATGTCCTTCATCATGCAAAATTACATTTTTCTTTCAATACATCTTTCAGATCCCATTTTTACGTCACTTCAGCACTTACATCATGTGTCATTCAGTCATAATGTGAATTACGTCCGGAGTGATTTTCATTATTTTTAAGAGTGTATATATTCAATTTTAAATGACTTTACATACAGTTATTCCGGTTGTTCCAGCAAATATCTTTTTTTTCGCTTTCTTTATGATATAAAATTCGGTTTATGGTGAATATATCTTAAAGCGATAATTTTTCATGAATACTTTGTATGAAGCACTTTCAGACTTTCAATTATGCACATTTTTGCTGAAGGCACCAAAGAGCTATCTCGAATATTTTTCAAGTTATAGACAATTTTCGGTTAAGAAACATATTATTTTCAAAATTTTGTCAATCTTTTCAAACAAAAAACGTCCTCACAGTTTTTTCACCATAAACAGAGAAAGAGATAATAGAAGGTATCAGGTATCAGAAGGGCGGCTCCAGAGGCACGTTCCCCGCCATTTGGGAGATTTGTGCCATCGCCATATTTGAGCCTATTTCATCATCTACCCGATGGGAAAGGAAAAAGAAGGGAAAGATGGGAGGAAAAAGGAGTGGGGTCCCTTGAAGAGGGAAAATCGCATAAGCGAATTAAGAGCATGTAGCTCCATACCGCAATGGGTTCGAACAGCGCCCTAAAAAGGGCACTGTAAAACGCATGAGCGTAAAGAGAGCCTATAGCTCATTACCACTGCGGGTTAAGAATACCAGAAGGTCCTGAAGATTCAGTTTTCTGAAATCAGTTTCACTTAATAAGTGTTTACCAAGTAATTGGAATCGCAATCACGCGAAAAATTGACATTTACAGATCAGGTGATAAAAAGTTCCAGTATCGGAATCACAACTACCACACACAAATGTATCAACACACTGAATATTTGCCATGTGGTAGTTAAGTCAGCAGTGGCCAGTCAAGGTTGTAACCAAGCGACTGCAATTCTGCTTTGACAGATTTGTTTAATACTTAGCCACCCTTTTGGATGGCTTAGTAATATACAGACGTCCACTCGTCCCGCGAAGGGAGTTGTGAGGAACATTTCCTACAAGCAAAGTAACAAGCAATTGAGAGATCACTCGAAGCAAGGGCAATTGTGTCCCAATTCACCGGAAGTGGAAACATCCAAATCACTAGAATTTCCAATGGACGGAGAAAATCCATGGAATTTGGTCACAACCAATTCCCAGTTTGTGGAGTATAACAAATGCAAAGTCTGCGAATTTACATTCTAATGTTCATATAGAGATGTAGCGATGATCAGATAATGATTCATCATCTGATACATGCCAATTCGTCAACTCGTGACTGATTCTATTCGAGCAGAGCATTATGTCTAACACTTCTTCTCTGGCAGATACCATGAAGGTAGGAGGATTTCCTACAATAAGTAATCCAAGATTTGAACTACTTAAGCATTCTCTGGAGCATTTGAACTGGAGCTTCTCAAATTGGTATCATTGCCCACAAATAGCAGAAGGCCTTTTCATAGGCAGTGAACGAAAACTCGTTTGAAATCATCCATTGGGGATGGTTCATCATGTGGTAAATACACCACAAAACGAAAGACGTATTTCCTATTGAGGTCACATACAGAAATATCAATTGTGACAGCATATACATCTCTGGTTGTTAACTCAGAAATGAGTATGGCGACGTCAGCGCTATTTACGAGCACGCATGCACGAGGCATGGCACGCAAATTTGCCATTTCATGTTTCTGAAAGAAGCAAAAACTGGGTCCACTAGGTTTCCTAGATAAAAGTTTACAAAAGTAAGGTTTTTGAACTAGCGCCACTTGAGCTGTACCATTTGCATGAGTCTACAAAGATTGATCATTGCTGACATTTTATGCTGGAGATTGATCTAACTAAGCTATCCTAGCCGTAGCCACTACCCAAACTAGGCAAGATTAAGCTTTTCGCAATCTCAGAACGAAAAAGATCAGCAGCGAACAAAAACCAAATCGGTATCTCTTAAAAGTCGCCAAAGGCGGCGAAAAGCACAGAATACACTGTGTAAAACGCATAATGCGAAACCATTGAGGAGAAAATTTAAACTAAATTACATTAAATGTATTAATAATCCCTCCCTTATTTAGTCTCAGCCTTGAGACTGAAGAAGGGCAGCCGATTATCTCGGAGAAACACAAGGTCACCTACACCATTGCTCCGGGTAGCACAGGAAGGGCATAATACTGTAGAGGGCGCCCTGGAACTCCACAGGCTCCGTTTGCGGCTAGGTTTTATTTAGACCCCCCTAACCATTCATTCTTAGGCACGGTAAGCTTAAAGCCGTATGAATTAGGGGTTACCTGTGAGGTGGACTTTTACCACCGGAACAGGCAGTCCGTAGTGTTAATTCTTAGCCAGTTAAAACAACCGCTACCGACACTACGCGGCTATCTAGGCTGATCGGGAAAAGGAAGTTAACATTGATTATTAACTCCTGACGTGCCCAAACAGCCCCAAAAAGATCTCATTTTTACGTCACTTCAGCACTTACATCATGTGTCATTCAGTCATAATGTGAATTACGTCCGGAGTGATTTTCATTATTTTTAAGAGTGTATATATTCAATTTTAAATGACTTTACATACAGTTATTCCGGTTGTTCCAGCAAATATCTTTTTTTTCGCTTTCTTTATGATATAAAATTCGGTTTATGGTGAATATATATTAAAGCGATAATTTTTCATGAATACTTTGTATGAAGCACTTTCAGACTTTCAATTATGCACATTTTTGCTGAAGGCACCAAAGAGCTATCTCGAATATTTTTCAAGTTATAGACAATTTTCGGTTAAGAAACATATTATTTTCAAAATTTTGTCAATCTTTTCAAACAAAAAACGTCCTCACAGTTTTTTCACCATAAACAGAGAAAGAGATAATAGAAAGATGCCGATAAAAGATTGAAAATTCGTTTGCGCCTTTCGGAGATATCGGCATTTGAAAACAACCATTTTTTCGAAGAAAATTTCTTTTAACTCTGTAACCATAAGAGATAGAACAGTAGTTTCTTGGGCAAAAAGTTGCGCAATGAAAAGTTCTAAAAGTGCTCGCAACAAAGTTTTTGCGAGAAATTATCGTATGAAAAGTTATCAAGAAAAACTGATTTTTCAGTACCACCCTAACTTTTTTGTTAAAAAAAATCATAACTCGCGAACCATAAAAGATAGAAATTTGGGTTCTTGGGCAAAGTTGCTCCAAATCGATTGTTCTAAAACATTGTAGAACATTGTGTAGTCCTAAATGCGTCAGCAAAAAAGTTTATGTGCTGATCTCGTAAACTATATGGGCCCTAATTTCATATCTCTGAAAAAAAATGTCTGAGAAATATGGAGAAACTTTGCCGAAGACACCATTTATCTAAAATTGACGGTTTAGGCGCAATCGTTTTTGTCTTCCTAGATATGGCTTTGGGACCAATGTGCAATGATTTAAAGGAGGGCAAATCTCGTATGAAGCATATCAGTCCTTGTGTAGCTCTAAAGAACAGTTTAGTATTCGAAGAAGGGAAAATCGCTAATAAATTAGTCTCGAAGATGATCACTAGAGTGATGTAAATTTTGAAATTTTAGCTCCCCTATGCTTAAACGATTTTTGTTATAGTAAAAAGCATCCTCCCAAAGTTTGGAATGATTCGTAAGAAATTTGACTGTGCACACGTTATTCGAAGTTTATATGGAGATTACTATGGAAAACGTCAACCTTTTGTGTTCAGCCTCTATCTCTTCGTCGTAATATTTTATGGAAAAGTGAACAAACTCTTCTCATGTGAAATCCTTTCAGCTACAACTTTGCCGAAGACCACATTTTGATTGGACGTCAGGATAAATTGCTATTCATAATCATAAAGTGGGTTTACATTTTGCATGCTTAACCAACTGCACGGCAGGTAACAGTGGTGTAAGAAAAGTGGCGGGAAGAATAGATCAAAGTAATCCAGGCTACTATGTTCTACAGCAAAAAAGCAGTGTTGCTCTGAAAGTAATTGAATGATCATCAGAGCATGATTTAGACTTTGTTATCAATGATAACAAATTATCCTTACGTCCAATCAAAATGTGGTCTTCGGCAAAGTTGTAGCTGGGAAGATTTCACATGAGAGAAGTATGTTCATTTTTCCATACATTATTACGACGAGCAGTTAGAGGACTGAACACAAAAGGTTCGCCTTTTCCATAGTAATTTCCATATAAACTTCAAATGGCGTGTGCACAACCAAATTTCTCCCAAGTCACTTCAAACGTTGGGAGAATGATTTTTATCATAATTGACATCTTTTAAGTATAGGGGAGCAAAAACTTCAAAATTTGCATCAGTTTAATAATCACCGTCACATTAAAAAATAGTTTTTACTAAGAAAAACCTTAGTAGTCTATAATACCTTCTTCTTCTTATTTGGATTTTATTTCATAAAAAATCGATTACATATACTGATAGAAATCAATGAAGTACTGATTTTACCGAAATAAATTTGACTATTTTTAAATTCCAAAGGAAAACATGTCAAAAAGTTGTGAAATAGTGATCAATTTGCCCCCGGATTACGGTATTTGATTCCCGTTTGAAATGTGTTCCTTTCAGGAAAGTGAATGAAAGATTTGTTTAGTGGAAGTGTTGTGAACGCAATATGGAATCGAAAATACAAATGCTTGCTGCAGAATTACAATGGAAAAGGTAAGCACCTTCTATTTACAAGTGTAATTGTGTGAGGCAATGAAATGCGGCATAAGATCGGAGATTTTTTTTGAGAATATAAATCTCATGTATTTTGTTGTAAAATTGATAATGCTGTATCTGAAAGTGTTGAATAAATATTACAATTCCACCTGAAGCATTTTTCTTCGTATAAATTATCCATAAAATCAGGTGATGAGCAAATATATTTCATCGATGCTGAAAATAGCAATACTATCATAAAAATATGTTAATGATTTTAGAAGAAGCCATTTTGTGATGACGCACCAAAAGGCCTTAAATAATAGCTGTTCTTTAGAAATAACATTTGAAGCAATAGATTGTATTTAAGCTATAATTTCCGAAACAAAATATTCATCTTCTGAACGTTGGTTGTTATTATTTTGAATTATGCGTTGGAGTGGTTATAGGCCTAGTATTTGACACATTTTCAATAGAATCTTGTGCTTTTTAACATGGGTTATATATTATAGTATTTCAATATATTTGTAGACACTTGTATCGACGATTATTTGTTCTATTGAACATCGGCTGTTCTTCATATAATTTACATTTACATTTTACTTGTAGTTTTTTTTTTTCAATTGATGTTTTGCCTTCTTCTAATTATCGGCTGTTCTGAGCTGTTCTAATTATCGTTTGAGTGGGCATTTCAATTGCATGGCGTATCAAAGGATGTTCCTTCTTTTGATGTTTCACTGTTCTTAGGCTTATGCATTAGAGTATTATCTGACTGTTGGTTTCGACTGACTCCAATTAGCACCAGAGACTATTAATCATCCTTTTTCTGGCATTACGTCCCAACTGGGACAGAGCAACTGAGAACTTTCATAATCTTTAATTATTTCTAAATTAACGGAATGTAGGTGTGATGTCGCATCACCGATGGCCTGAAATCTACCCAAGCTCTGCGTATGTGTTTACAGAGAACACATATATTACCCTTACACTCAGACTCACTTCCCTTCGGAAACACCTTCGTATTACTTCGAGGAGAGGCCATTGCATGTAGGGTAAGTGATGCAATGGTTGAGGGTGTTCCTATAGTTGCGGTAATGACTTTCATGCTGGTTTCATTGAATTTGATACAGATCCGACGCTGCATGGGCTATATATCGATATGTTTGCTTGTTGATACCTGAAACAGCTGAAAATATCGTTGAAATTCCTTCCAAATTGATGAAATACCAGCAAAAATGTTCCTATAATAGAGGATTCCATAGGAAAACAACGGATACCGCAACTATAGGAACACAAATTAAAAATTTACCTCAACTAAAAGAACAGTGTACCAAAGATGGAGGCATCAATTTTCACTAAAATGCTTTTGGTTACTATGATGCAATGATTTTTTTTGTTAAGCAAATGCCATTTACAACAAAAATACATAGATCATCAAGCTTCTTGGGTTGTAAGGGGTTTAACGAAGTTGAATCGTGCTTAGAACCTCCACTATTGGAACATCTACCACCAAGGCGGCAAAGTGCTTCGCCTAGCCGCCTTGAACATTGTTACAGGGGACCAGCCTCATGGTCGGTACGCCATAGGTGCTGCATTTCAGCATAATCTGAACAACAGTCGCACTTACTGCATACCAGCACACGGCACCCCAACATCGCGTGACGCACCTGTTTTCAAGTTGCCTGTGAGAGAGAGCGAGACAGCACCAACACAAGGCGCACAGTAAAAGTCATGAGAACAAAAGAATTTATGGTACGTACATAGGCTCATGTACTAACGAGTCTCCAGCCGAACCGTCTCTCAACGCATCCGAATCGTAGTGTGCTGCGCTAGCCGGATGTTCACGAACATTTTGAGAGCGCGCGCTAGGTGCTTATGACTCTCGTGGCATGCGCAGCTCGGCGCTACGCTCGCCATCGGTATCCAAGTTATAGAACAACTGCTTAGTAACGAAGAGTCTCTAAAACTGTTTTACCTCATAATGCAGTAGGTGAATTCCGGCGAACAATTTCTTCGAAGAGAAGAAATTTTCTTCCATTACACACCAGCAAGAAATTTTTCTTTTCTTCGAAGAAAAAACGCGCCGGAATTCGCCTACAGGTGTCTAGATAGTCTACACGATACGGTCGAAGACGCGCAATCCGAGAGTTACGATTTCTATTTTCGTTTTAAATTGTTGTCTTCATTTCATTCATTACGCTGACTTTTAAACAGCGTATGCGACGGAACGCATTGAGAAACATTTCAAGAAAAATGGGGAACACCAAAATAGGTCTCAAAATGTGCAGTGCGCGGGTGAACCTGCAAGCAGTGTGGCTCCTGCACATAAGGCTAGAGTACAGCGCATTTTCTTCAAATCTGTTCTGTTATTAGGAATACATCGTTAGATTAAGCAGTTCCAACATAGAAGCTTTTTTTGACAAATTGATAATTAAGACATCACCAGGTGTTGAACAGGATGAATGATCAGTAACATCAGGAAACAAGTTACACATAGTCCACTAAGTATGTAGGTAAATACAAAGATTTGTTTTGGATCGCTACTTATTTGGGCTTGCTTCCTGAAAACTTTGCCTACATGAGCTTTTGCTCTTGTGAATTTTTTGACCATTCGACCTTTTGTCCATTCTACATTTTGTCAAACGACCTTTTGTCATAGATTCTCGTGATGATAACCATGCATCGCAAGCACTACACAACTAGTTTCTCTGTTTGATTTTTACTTTTTCCCGGGAAACTCACGAGGTTGTCGGGTTACAAATAAGCCCCAATGCCACAAAAGTCTACCAGTCTTCTCTACTTTATGAAAAGGAAGAATTGATATGTGCTGTTGTTAACGTGAATAATTTAGATTATTTGCAAATTTCAAGTAGTTGAGGCTCATTTCTGCCGAGTGAGGGAGTCAAGCCTGGACCCAACACATCCACGAGAGCGATAAAGCTATTTGCATAGATGTCATTGTCCTATCAATGCTTCTCCGATAAGGAGTCATCGCCGACCATTGAAATGATATATTTCTGATGCTTGTTAGCAGTACGGGCCATTTGATCTAAGTTGATTGTTAGCTCCAGTGCATGACGGTGTATTGCGAAGATTTCAAGAAACGGTGACCATGTGGACCCGAATCACGTTACTCGTGTTAGGAGTGATGATTCACAGAGGTACAACTCTTGTAGTGTTTTTTGTACGATTTTCGGTGAATTCAATTGTTTTCTCTCGTTTAGTTAACCTACAACTAATGTGCTATGAGTGCTTTGATTGTGAGATCAATCCCGCAATTTTGGTGGACTGTGGTGAAGAAATTCTGACGAGTGCACAACCTACATTACCTGATACTTCTGAGCTAACAACACCGGAGCCCACGTTTAATCCAACTAGTCCAGAAACTACTGTAACGTTTACTCCCACATTACCAACAACTCCGGATTTTGCCACGGTTTCTTCGTTACCGACAACCCCAGAACCAACATGTCCAACCTGTGGAACAAGTCCCGTGTTTACACCTACGTTACCGACAAGCCCGGATCTTACCACTGTACCTACGATGCCTACAAGCCAAGAGCCAACGTGTCCTACTTGCGGTCCATCAGAAACAACACCAGAATTTACGCCAACTTTACCGACAACTCCAGAGCTCACTAGTGAATCTACTTTACCTACGAGTGCCGAACCTACATGTCCTACTTGTGGGCCAATAACTGAAACTACACCGGTTATTACTCCAACTTTGCCAACAGATCCAACACTTACAACAGATACTCCTTCTACGGTAACCATAACCATGCCAACATCTCCATCAATGACGCCGCCAGTTACGGAAACAACTCAATTTCCAACGTTCACTGAGCCAACCACTCCACCTCCAACTGTACCCGATACAACACAATCGGTTACAATTACTATGCCAACATCTCCATCATTGACGCCAACAATTACGGATACGACTCAACCACCTACAACCCTTTCATCAACGCTTACCACACCGGAACTGACTACCATATCAACTATGCCAACAAACCCAGAGCCAACCTGTCCTACCTGTCAGCCATCCGAAACAACTCCGTTGTACACTCCAACATTACCGACGACTCCGGAATTGACTACAATTTCAACATCACCAACTGACCCATTGCCAACATGTCCAACATGTGGACCTTCGGAAACTACTCCAGTTTTTACTCCAACATTACCTACAAGTCCCGAAATGACCACCATGTCAACTCAACAGGAACCTGTAGGAACAACTCCTACAATTCCAACAACTCCTATACCAACTTGTGCAAACTGTGCCCCAGAATCAGGTAGGGCTATGCCGGGGAAGCAAACTTTCCCAACTATATTAACCACTGCAAACACGCTCTTACCTGCTATTACATACACTTCCTCTATCATGCAATCCCAACCCATAACATATACTACAAACTCGCCCATTTTCACACCACTACAATCCGTCATTCCGGGTATTGTAACTCCTCCGTTTACACCTGCTTGGCCTGACTGGGTTCAAACTTCGTTGCCAATTATTACTGCACCGATCACCACAGGTGGACCGATCAATACCCCACTAACGACGATCTGGCCAACCGTACCTATCACAAACCCTGGTGGCATCACATCCCCTCAAGTTACCACAATTTGGCCAACGGTAACAAATACAGCTTGGACAACTAGCTCTCAGATAACAACTATTTGGCCAACGGCTCCTACAAATCAAGAAGGACAAACTACACCTCAACTAACTACAATTTGGCCAACAGTGACCAATACGGGTGGGGCAACTACTCCTCAGCTCACCACAATTTGGCCAACGATGAGTACGGATGGACCAACTACACCTCAACTTACAACTATCTGGCCATGGGTTTCTGACACAACGACCTCTTTCATCACTATATGGCCAGAGCTCACAACTCCAAGTCTAACAACCGCAGGACAAACGACTCCACAGTTAACTACAATATGGCCAACATCAACGCAATATCCACCGATAACTTCCCCTCAGCCCACGTTTCCCACGGAATCATCACCGATTCTAACTACGCCAGCCCTCACACAAGGACCTTCGTTGACTTCGGGCATCCTCACAACGCCTTCGTTAACGCAAACTGCTCCTGTTGTCACTCAGCCTTCCGAAATCCTCACAACGCCCGCATTAACGCAAACTGCACCTGTGGTCACTCAACCTTCCGGAATCCTCACAACGCCTTCATTAACGCAAACGGCTCCTGCTATCACTCAACCTTCCGGAATCCTCACAACGCCTTCATTAACGCAAACGGCTCCTGCTATCACTCAACCTTCCGGAATCCTCACAACGCCTTCATTAACGCAAACTGCTCCTGCCATCACTCAACCTTCCGGGATTCTCACAACACCTTCGTTAACGCAAACTGCTCCTGCCATCACTCAACCTTCCGGGATTCTTACAACGCCTTCGTTAACGCAAACTGCCCCTGGGGTCACTCAACCATCCGGAATTCTGACAACGGGCTCGTTAACGCAAGCCGGCGCGGCGATTACTCAACCCGCAGGTATTCTGACAACAGCTTCGTTAACGCAAGCTGCCCCGGCTGTCACAGCTCCTCCACAGTTTCCTACACTGTGGTATCCGATATTAACCCAAGCTGTTCCAGTAAAAAGGCATCTCCCGCTCCCTGTGAATATTTGTTACACAACGGAGCAGCTTGGTAAGTCTTTCGTATTTCACAAATAATCTCCAGCATTAAAAGAGCTGTTACTCTTTTTTAGTGAACAATCGACGGGTGGTCAATCGAGGTTGCACGAAACGGAACCACTCCATTGAAGCGACCTGTGCGAACCTTACCAACAACCAATCATACACAAGGTGTGCTATGTGTGCCTGGAGTCTCTGTAACCAGTAATCTACTTTGACAATTAGCATTTAAGATCACTGATATTAGCATGTTAACTAGGTTTAAGACAATCAATGAGTTTTATCTACCATTTTTGTAATCGTACCATTGAAATATGACCTTTTCAAGAGCCGAACGTTATCAGAAGACCCACAGCTGTCGTCATCATAATTCTCAATCAATCATAAGGACAGCACGCGTGAGGCACACAATTTCACCGCATTTAGTGCGAACGCTTCTCGGTGCAGAACAATGTCGCCAGTCGCAGACAGCTGTTAAACCATGTTGGACTAACACTTCGTTATCTATCGCTCTCGATCGTTCGAACAGACGGCCAAAAAACGGCGATACGTTATCTAGGCAAATGGATTGAAGCCTCCAATATGCAACTGGTGAACCACCAAATCAATTTATTTTGGGGGTGTGCATTGCGAAAACATTACTGCTGTCTGCTGTCCGTTGGTTTGTACTTTGTCCAATGATGACGCTGTTTCAACCTCAATATGTGTGCCAAACCGTGATGACCTGTCGTTTTAACATTGCCGATGGTAATCGATCATCCGCAGTTCAAGTCAGCGAAACGTGCCATTCAACGACTTTTAAGCATTAGTGTTCTGAATTGAACTTTGTACATTGTATCCACGAGTTTTTTTTTCTTACTCAATTTAAAGTTGTCATTAAGTTCATAAATCGAGGGATAAATATGTTTTTCAATGAAAATTTTCTATATACCTAGTACTGTAAATTTTCACGTGGTTGGTTCAGACTTGTCAAACATATTATTCCCAGTTAACCCAAATTCGTAAGACAAGACATAAGAGGGCACCAGTGAAGGCGATTTACGTACATGCACCATAAGGTGCACCATAAGTGTGAGTTTTGTACACATTTCTACCTACTTTTATAGCCTATTATACTGCCCATAACTGCATATCAGTCACATTCGACATTTTTGAAAATTTTGAGTTAATACCGGGGAGAGTCATCTAATGACAAATACTTTCGATCAACTTACTGAAATCTGTGAGATTGTTCTAGAAAATTCGAAAAAAATACCAAGTTGTTTTGTCACATTGGCAATTGTAACCGCAAAACAGTCACATTGAGATTATACATGAGCCTCATAATGCAGTACCAACGAAATTTCTATCAGAATTATTTTCTGACTGCTCACCCTATATGCGATATGAGTTGTTCAAAATTTGAGCATCAAAGAAGCACTTTTGAATTCTCAGTGATTTTTTGAAATTCTAGTTTCCTCCCATACTGCAGTAAAATGCAAACTTGGTATCCCATTTACTCAATGCCTACTTTTGTCGAATGTTACAAATATGCAGTTATGGGCAGTATATGCGATCGATAATCGATGTACTCTTCCCGCATCATGCTACAAGCCCATGGCCCCTTGCGCCGTATGCGGCAGATGAAGGAGAAGAAAAGGCGAGGGTGCTGAACGAAGAGCTGGCAGAAGTCGTGAAATCATTTGCGTCATATAAGGCACCGGAACCCGATGGTATCCTGAATGTTGCCCTAAAAGCGGCAGTGAATGCGGATCCGGACATGTTCAGAACTATTATGTAACACTGCATAGATCAAGGAATCTTCCCGGATGTATGGAAGCGACAGACATTGGTGCTACTACCAAAGGCGAGGAAACCACCTGGTGACCCCTCGCCGTATAGACCTATCTGTCTACTAGATACGATGGGAAAGTTGTTGGAGAGGTTGATCCTCAACAGGCTAGTACCGTATACGGAAGGTGCGAACGGCCTGTCCAACAATTAGTTTGGATTGAGGAAAGGTTAATCTACTCTAAACGCTATCAAGTCGGTCGTTCAGACATCTGAGGTGGCAATCAAGCATAAAAGGAGTGGTATCCATTACTACGCGATTCTCTAGATGTGTTCAACAGCGCAAGCTGGGAAGCGATAGCCCACTCACTTCATCACATCTACAGTATTGGACAAAACATTTGCAACTTTTTCGATTTTCCATACAAAATAACAACTTTGGTAAGCTATATCTCGGTTATTTATGGATCGATTTGAATGATATTTTGGCAGAACATCAGACATAACTTGAATTTTAACATATATTTTTGAGTGATTTTCCAATCACATGTTCAAAAGCATTAACGATTTGACTAAAGTGATTTTTTTGATGATTTTTTATATATGACATATCTAAACATATTGAAGGAATAGCAGCAAAGTTGTAGATTATAACGAGATGAACAAGTTTGCTGAAGACAGTTTTTGTATAGGGCTATCTGATTTTGAGATAAATAGTTTAGTATTTTTCGTCGAAAATTACACTTTAGTTAAACCGTTAATACTTGTAAACTCGTGATAGGAAAAAATATTCAAATATATATGTTAAAATTCAAGTTATATCTGATGTTCTGTGAAAATTTATTTCGAAACGGTCCATAAACAACTGAGATCCAAAGTTGGTTATTTTGTATTGAAAATCGAAAAAGTTGCAAATGTTTTGTCCAATACTGTAGATACCGGTGCAGTTGAGTAAGCTTCTAGAAAGATATTTTGATTGTAGGATTCTACTGTATTACACAGAGGAGGGGCAACCAAGTGTTCGAATTGCCGCGGGAGTACCTCAAGGTTCAATACTGGGCCCGAAGTTATGGAATGCGATGTACGATGACGTACTGCGGCTGCTCCTTCCGACGGGTGGTAAGATTGTTGGCTTCGCCGACGAAATCACCCTATGGCGAGTCATAGTTGAGGAATGGATGAAGTGTAGGAAACTAGAACTAGCCCATCACAAGACTGGTCAACAACTGCAAGTCCGAGCAACGGGCGCTTATCTCGGTAGGTGATTGCAACATTAGACTGATGCAAATTTTGAAGTTTTTGCTCCCCTATGCTTAAACGATGTCAATTATGATGAAAATGATCCTCCCAAAACTTGAAGTGAATCGGAAGAAATTTGGTTGTACACACGCTATTTGAAGTTTATGTGGAAATTACTATGGAAAAGGCAAAACTTTTGTGTTCAGTCCTCTAACTGCTCGTCATAATAATCTATGGAAAAGTGAACATACTCATCTCATGTGAAAACTACCCTGCTACAACTTTGTCAAAGATCGCATTTTGATGGGACGTTAGGATATTATGTTATTATTGATAACAAAGTCTGTATCATGCTGAGATGATCATTCAATGACTTTCAGAGCAACACTGCTTTTTTGCTGTAGAACATAGTAGCCTGGATTACTTTGATCTATTCTTCCCGCCAGGAGAACCACTGTTGCCTGCCGAACAGTTGGTGAAGCATGCTACATGCAAACCAACTTTATGGAATAGGAAACATTGATTGAAACTTGATAAGTTGTAGTATGTTTACCTTAATAAATTTATGTAAAAATGCGATATCGTTAATAAACGGCATACCACAATGGGCTGGTCACATTGTGTGAATGTAGGTAGAAATTATGCTCAATTTGAAATGTCTTGTAATCGATTCGTGATCTAGGTATATCAAATAAGTCTGTAATGCATCAAAATTAGTATAACTCTAATATTCTCCTATGAACTCATATATGAGAGAAGGGTAAAAATACAAAAATCGACTTTTTTCAATTTTTTGCCGATGAAAGATTTTTTAATATTCCGCAAGCTTTTCTTGACTATCAAGGCTAACTTTTAGTGAAAAAAGATCGGAGGTTCATGCAAGTTCGATAATATGTGTGTTCCAGCACACCGTGTGTTAGTGTGTAATCTTTGCTATTTGGAGACCGTGTTTGCCTCTGCATTTGGAGACCGTGTTTGCCTCTGTTGATTTTAGCGATATAGTTTGTTCGGAGAAGTTTCTTGGTATAATAAGGCGCAACTTTTGACGAAAAAAGTTTTGTGATCAATCCACCTAGCAGTGAGATAGAAAAACTATTTTTTCAAAACATTTTGATAGACATATGGTGTCTTCGGAAAAGTTGTAGAATTGGCAATTTGAAACAACTTTGTCGAAGACACGATTTTCCTATATCTTATACTTTTTGAGATATATGCCGTTGTATGTGGATGGCCCCTAAAAATAATATTTTTTATCATAACTTTTTTCCAGGATTTTTAACATTTTTTGTGCTTTCTACAAAGTTGTTTGTCATGAAAAAACCCGTGTTTTTGTTGAACATATCATCACCCTATCTTTTGAAATAACAAAGTTATTCATGAATTACTCTTTGTTCAAGGGGTAGTTTAGGCCTCTATAATTGGCTTCGGTGCAAAATGGCGCAGACAACTCTTACAAATCATGAAAGTACCATATCTCCCCTTTTGGCAGTTGATAAAAACATTTGTCTATAAGCGTCTTTGCATGGGTTTTTATTATCAAACAAATAAGCCTTATTAAAACGAACTCGACTGATAATTCTTTTTCCTTAAGAGATAGAGAAGTGCGATGTTCAGCAAAAACACGCATTTTAAGATGTTGAACAACTTTGTAGAAGACATGAAAAATGTTAAAAATCTTGTAAAAGAGTTACGTATTTTTTAACATACAGTACACAAATTTGTATGAAAAAATTCGTTTAAAATCATTTTTGTTCATAACTTTTCACTTAAATTTTTAACATTTCTCATGTCTTCTACAAAGTTGTTAAATATCTTGAAACGCGTGTTTTTGCTGAACATCGCACCTCTCTATCTCTGAATAATAAAGAATAATCAGTCGAGTTCGTTTTAATAATGCATATTTGTTTGAAAGTAAAAACCCATGCAAAGACGCTTATAGACAAAAGTTTTTATCAACTGCCGAAAGGGGAGAAATGGTACTTTCATGATTTGTAAGAGTTGTCTACTTTAGAGGCCTAAAGTACCCCTTAAAAAAAAGTAATTCATGAATAACTTTGTTATTTCAAAAGATAGGGTGATGATATGTTCAGCAAAAGCACGGGTTTTTTCATGACAAACAACTTTGCAGAAAACACAAAATATGTTAAAAATTTGGGAAAAAAGTTATGATAAAAAATATTATTTTTGGGGGCCATTCACATACAACGGCATATATCTCAAAAAGTATAAGAGATAGAAAAATCGTGTCTTCGACAAAGTTGTTTCAAATTAAAAAATCTTCAACTTTGTCCAAGACACCATATGTCTATCTAAATGTTTTGAAAAAATAATTTTACTATCTCACCGCTAGGTGGATTGATCACAAAACTTCTTTCGTCAAAAGTTGCGCTTTAATAAATCAAGAAACTTCTCCGAACAAACTATATCGCTAAAATCAACGGTTTGGGCGCTATTCAAAAAGCACATGAAATCGAGAAAAAAAACACAGTGTAATGGTGTTATCGCATCTTAAGGGCCCATTCACAAATTGCATAACGATCTAGGGGGTGGGTGGGTGTCCTTGAGGTGTTACAGCTCACACAAAATTTGTAAAATATACATACAAAAAGTGTTACAAGAGGGTGGGTGGGTGTCAAAAATGACCATTTTTGGCGTTATGAAATTTATGAATAAACCCTTAAGAGCTAAAAATTTATTAAGGAAGAATAAATAAGTTATCATGGTTCAAATGGAAATCAATCAATTAAGAAACATATATTATGACCACAAGGTGTATTATCAATCTTTTATCATAGCCGTAGCAAATAAGTGTCATTCAGCCACAACAAGCAGTTAAAAGAAGGTATAATATGCTGTCATAAAGCTGGTTTTGTAGCCACAAAAGTATTTTCATTAGGGGTCATACACAAATTACGTCACGCTCCGAGGGGGGAAGGGATCAAGCCAAGTGTGACAAGCCTTACAAAAATTTCGGAGGACTCATATAAAAAACGTGACAAAGGGAGGGGGAGGGGGTCAAAAAAGTTGAAATTTAGCGTGACATAATATGTGTACCATCCCTTAAAAGGTTTTGAAAACAACTAAGATCTGAATTATAAACTATCATCTTCTAGAAACGATAACTGTCGCCTCTTAGTATTATAGCATTCACGTAACTGTCATAAAACATAAATAAACTCACACGACAGCCAAATTGCTGTGGAATTGTTATTTGGGTTACGATAATAGAATCCATCAATTCTATGAAATACAATAAAATACCGGAACACAGCAAACCTGCTTTTGAAGTTTCGATGATGACGATGATTGCGATGACGGATTACATTTTCAAACATAAAACTCAATTTTATGAGGATTGGATACAAGACATCTCTCCAATAACTTGCTTCGTTACTTGAAAAACAATTAATGTCGATAAAGACCCAAGCACAACCTCATTGAACATTAAGATAGATTCTCACAAATTACTGAGCATGAATTTTATACCTAAGAGAAAAATATTAAAAATATTGGGCAGCGGGCAGCATTAGAGGCAGATTATTAGATCATACAATTTCAGACAGGATTCTCATATGAGTTGCACATTGAACTTGAGCAGGATAAGCACAAAATGTTGGACAAGATTGTCACATAATCCTAACGAATGCCGAATTGGGAATAATTCTTACACAATCTTTACGGAATTTCTTACAGAATTCTAAGCAGGGCAAACTTCTTTACGTTCTAGAACAAAAATTTAAAACTAGTCTTAATGAGGTTCCGACGGAATCCTAAGGACAATTTTCGCAGAATTCTGTGCAGGATTCTCGAAAAATCCGGGACTTTATTCTGAAAAAAACAGGGCAGATTTCTGAGAACAACGCAACATGCTCAAAGAGTTCATGGTAGAGTTTTCAAACGAATCTAATTACTGTTCAACATATAATGCTTTGTTGCTTGAAAACTAACGAGCTAAGGATGCACCAGATGATCTAAAATGGTTATCCTTCCGTTTATTGCTCTTATCCGTAATTTTTATCCTCTTAGAGCTTGCAAAGTTCCATGTCAAAAATCGATCGGTTGTCTTTCTTCAAACCAACTTTATTCCTATATTTTCATATAACACAGCGTAACAAAAATGACACTTTCGCGTGTCTCAAGGATCAAATTATGTGTTTCTAGTAGATTTTGGGTCGCTGAATCTGATGCCGTTCTCAGAAATGTTCCAGCACGTCACAATTTTTAGTTACAAGTCGCCAAAGTTGTATAAAACACTGGTTTTATTGATGTTTACATGAAATTTAAAGTATGATTTATCAAGCTTTTTGTGATATAATCTACCAAACATGCTAAATAGGGCTTGAACTTTCAATTTAGATACAAATCAGTTGAAACTTTACGATAAAATTTAGGTTAAATCGATTTTTTTCAACAGGTTTGCAGTCTTCATATAAAATTCTTCGTTTCTCTTATATGGCATAATACAATACTTTTCTGAACCACCAAAAAATAACATTTTACCATCGAAAATATTATGAACTTCGTTGATAATTATTGTTCTATACATAAAGTTGAAATTCTGTGACAAATTGAGCAAACAAATTGCCGTACAAGTTGGAAAACTTGCACGCAAGTTGGCTGAAACAGTCAAATTTAGCATTTTCAACCGTCAATATCTCAAAAACTAGACGTGCCATGATATTTCTGAAAACGGCAATGGACTCAGCAATCCTTAATTAAGTAAATAGCGGTATTTTGGTTCTTGAGACAAAACCGTGTTCCGCAGTGTTTCCTCTGTCATGTCTTTTACTACTCAAAAGCGGATTGTAAGACTTTCCGCCGTTTCTCTACTCCGGAAGGAGAAAAGAAATATTATTCAGGATTGCAGAAAAAAATAATTCAATGGACCGATGCACGAGTTGATTATTTGCCGTTTGAGCGGTGCCGTGTTATTCACGTGACCATGGCAACGAGTGAATTCGGCACCGCTCAAACTTCAAATTAGTGAACTTGTGCATCGGACCATGGACCAATGCACGAGTTCACTAATTTGACGTTTGAGCGGTGCCGAATTCACTCGTTGCTATGGTCACGTAAATAACACGGCACCGCTAAAAAGTCAAATGATGAACTCGAGCATCGGTCCATAGCAAATTTGCATGACTTGCTGAATCGTTGGCTGTTATCATTGTGGAAGTGTCAAATTTCTAATCAACAAACTCGAACAGTAGAACATTTAAAGAAGAACAGAGAGCGACAGTTGTGATAAATATGGATCAATGCACGTGTTCACTAATCTGACGTTTGAGCGGTGCCGAATTCACTTGTTGCCATGGTCACGTAAATAACACGGCACCGCAAAAACGTCAAATAGTAAACTCGTGCATCGGTCCATAGTACATATTTAATACTTCGTATAATTTTTGATAACACCGATGTTTAATTTCAGATTTATCAGCCACGTTGTTCCGGTTTGCAACATTTTTAAAATTATTACCTTTTTTTCTAGCTTTGAAACTGGAAAAAATGTATTTCAAGAAGCGTAAAAAAGGCAACTTAAAGGAGGGAAATGTTGGCGATGCAAACGAGGCATAAAATCTGTCTAGAATGCAGGAATTGTAGCGTGACTTTTGGTCGTTTGACAACAGCCGACCTCATTCAAAGCTTGTTAAAAACTGCATCTCTCATGGGTTTCTCCAGAGAGACATTACTGGCGACATCACTGTGCGATAATTTGGATAAAATGGTTGAAGCAATATATAATACAGATTGGAGGGCTTTCTGAAAAACTTCAAGCTATTTCCCGATCATGAAAGTAAGATCACGTATTACAACTATTCAAATAAAATGGATTGATCAATCAAAAGTTTGCCAATTTGTTTCATGTTTATAGTTAAACATGTAAGTGTGGGTTCTAGAATCCGATGAAGACCTTTATCCGCCCAATCAATCAAAAGTTTTGGAAGCCCAGCGCGTATTCAGTGAGGCAAAATTACTTCGAAGACTTTAGCAAGAACTACAGACTTCCAGCATATGATTTTCTGACTGCTTATAAGAAGGTTGTGCCGTTACCGCATTGATCAAGAAATGAGTCATGATTACATTATTCCTATACACAATGTGTCGATGATGATGATGAGCAGGTCTATTGCAAAAGGTTTCAAATTTAAATTGAAATTGTACTTTCCAATTTAATGAAGTACCTGCTCGATCATCTGAAATAAATAACGATTATTGAATAATTTGAAAAGAGCAAACCATTACAAAACACTCACAACAAACAATTACGTGTTGCTATGGACCAATGCACGAGTTCACTATTTGACGTTTAAGCGGTGCCGTGTTATTTATGTGACCATGGAAACTAGTGAATTCGGCACCGCTCAAACGTCAAATTAGTGAATTCGTGCACTGGTCCATTGGTCCATAGAGCGATTCGTTAGCTCAGTGGTCCTCAGCCTACCTGATCATGTGGGCCACACTGGTATTCTCAAAACATGACGCGGGCCGCTATGCATCCTTGCAATAAGATTTTCAAAAAAAATGTTTATACGCAGTATGTAATACCGAGACCCTGCTGTTTTACCTATGTGCATCAAAACTAAAAAACTTACAAGAAGCCACGCACTAAATTTTGGAGAGATTTGCAAAACTTGGAGAAACTTTCGACAAATTCCTTTCCTTGTACATGTCAATATTTCAACATCATTGTCAAAAATTTTTGGATTCAAAATAGTCATTTTGGAGTTAAGATATTTTTACAAAAGTCTGCGATGCCATCCAAGCCTTGTTCCTGAAAGCATTCTAGATGAGACTATCAAAGAATAAAACATCAATAAAGCTAGCTCCAAACAACGAAGTACGCCATTACTACGCTAACGTTATTTACAAGAATTTGCGAAGCCTCCTGGTTTTTCTTCAATATATGAGTATTTTCAAGACGATTGAAAAAAAAAACCTTATCAAATAAGCTTCTGTGCTCAGTTAGGGTAAACCTGAAGAAACCTTCAAAGCTCATCTGTCAGATCGAGCTAGCATAAATATCAAGACCTGGTTATTCTAGTTAAATTTTGAAGAAGTGTCCATTTCTTTGGGCAATCTAGTCGTACATATTGAATTCAAAAAAATCTTAGAACTTGGAGAAACTGAGTCTCAAATAATGTTCAAAATTCAGTTATCCCTGAGCTAAGCATTCAGTTAATCCCTCTTTAATTCATATCAAACATACATCGGTTAAACATGGATGAACAATGAAAATCACGTCTCTCAATTTAAAAACATGTTTGAGCATAAGGAAATCACAACAGGCGGGCCACACTACTCCTAGGTTTGTACTTAGTTCGCGGGCCGCACAAATCCCTTCGGAGGGCCGCATGCGGCCCGCGGGCCGCAGTTTGGTGACCACTGCGTTAGCTAGTGGTGTTTTTCAGTCAAAGCTAAGTTGATGGAAACGTTGAAAAAAAAAATGCATTTGATGCATTGAATGTACATTTGATGTGCACTCAAGAAGTGATTCGCCCCTTGTTTTCATTAAAATTAAACGAATATTATGTGATATTACACAGATGTCCGGGCTTTGATTCGTAAGTGTCCGGATTTAAAGACACCGTTTGCATCAGTTGTCCGAATTTATGGACAAGACATGCTCAAATATTACAGTCATCTCTCCCTTACTCGATATTCCGTATCTCGATATCGAGTTAGAGAACCATAGTAAAAGTTGGTTTTTATGGCTACCTCGATGGTCTCTTGGATCGCAATTGCACTGGTTTTGTGTTCTGTAACTCGTTACCTCCCTAACTCGATGGTCCCTTTAATATCGAGTAAGGGAGAGTTGACTGTAGAATGATTTTCATGTTGAAATCATGATTTTTACCAAAAAGTTCATCAGTAGCGTGAAGATCTTGAGTTAAACATGGTTTGAAACAGTATTACATTAAAGGTTTTCTAAAACAACACCTTGATAGTAGCATTTGAACATTTGTGTCGACTTAAGCGTCCCGGTATTGATGCACCACGGTATTCCTTTTTCCACTCATATGCATATGACTTTACATTGCGCCGATATGGCTTGGACCATCAAGGCACCCAAATTGCCGACATTGCAAAGATGCACAAATTGTTCGTTTTGTAATCCAGTTGTCTCATTCTAACTTTTATGTACCCTAATATTGTCAGACCTATATAAACTCAAATGATCGAAATACAAATCAATGTTTGACTAGCAATCAACTGTGTAAGATCAGTCTCTACTGGTGACTACTTTCGTAGCTCACAATAGTACACTGAACTAACTCTTATAGTGAACACTATATGTTACGCATATATTTTTGCACTATTGGATTTGCATATAGTATTAACTTGAGGGCGGAAGAGGTAACTTCAAGTTATATGCAGCGCATATGATGAGCTGCTGGAAGGAGCATGATAGTATTATATGCCAACCATTTAATATCTGCAGAAGAAAGGTGTGTACAGATTTTATATGAAAACGCAATATATTCAAATGAAGCCCGGCGGACTGATATATGCAAATGCAAATTGTTTTATTAATATAACAAATAATTCGAATGTATGTTTCAAATATTAATAACAATGTGTTGTACTGTTTGTACATATTCAAGTTTCATTATTTTTATTTCAATATTCACACCAATTTTATGTACATATATAATTATATAATAAAAAGCATGTTTTGCCACGGGGCCTTCCTTAGCCGAGTGGTTAGAGTCCGCGGCTACAAAGCAAAGCGATGCGATTCCCGGTCGGTCCAGGATCTCTTCGTAATGGAAATTTCGTTGACTTCCCTGGGGCATAGAGTATCATCGTTCCTGCCACACGATATACGAATGCGAAAATGACAACTTTGGCAAAGAAAGTTCTCAGTTAATAACTGTGGAAGTGCTCATTAGAACACTAAGCTAAGAAACAGGTTCTGTCCTAGTGAGGACGCAATGCCAAGAAGAAGAAGATGTTTTGCCATAGCTTGGCATGGGAGACACTTTCGCTGATATGGTATATCTCTTCCAAGGAAACCAGTGTGATGTTCAATTGGCTTTGCCGACCGGAAGAAAAATCTCGAATCTATCGTGGAAGAATAAAATGTGTTTTCTTAGAATCCCAATATATACTGATAAAATATTTACCTTTGAAAATACTTCTACTGGATTTGATGTTTTATGTCGTTTGTACTTGTCTTCATGTTTAGAAAAAGGTACGAATCTAGAAAATAGATGTCTAAATATTAATTGTCTCAAAATAACTTGTGTTTTAGCATTTTAATGATTTAATCACCTTTTAAAAGATGTCAAGAATGTATAACACAACTTTACGTACAAACGCTCCATTTTTTCTACTGACATCTCGATCATATTTTTTACAGCGCATACCAGCATATAACATTTAACGAGACAGCTTGTTTGGAAAATTTAAATGCGAAGCATATACCAGGTAAATGCACGCAGCATATGATACATGTATGAACCCAGCATCTTTAATGTTTATTTGACCCTTGTTGTATTCTAATAGCTTAACGAATGATGAGTATGGGAGTGCTTTTGGAATGCACGTGTAGCGCAGAAACTATAGCTTATATGAAATTTCTGATAGAATAACCTGTTCAATTTATTTCAGTGTAGGGATACTGAACTAAAAGAAAAGTCCTTCTCCAAACGTGTCCGCGTTACAAACCTGCAACAATATTCACCAGGAAAGTCGGAAAAACGATAATGAACGAAACTGTCATTTTGTATGGGATGATTCATAGCATTTCTCAATGGACCTATGCACGAGTTCACTAATTTGACGTTTGAGCGGTTCCGCATTCACTCGTTGTCATAGTCACATAAATAACACGGCACCGCTCAAACGTCACAAAATGAACTCGTGCATTGATCCATAGCCTACTTGATGGCAATACGTCCTGGCCTAGGGGGTGCGAACCAGGCATTGCATTTCATCTCATCATTTGGTCATCTGAGAAAGATATGGTTCGAATAATGCAATATCAATTAGAGCTCTTTGATCGATCTTTAATCAATATCTTTGACTCATTTGATGCTCTATGAATTCTTCCAAACACAGTAATCCGTGCGGTTATGGAAAACAGTTTTGACAAATATATTGTTTTAAAATAATTTAAACGGCAAACATGGACAAAGGAATACACTCTGGCCGAACAATAATGACAACATTAACGAAAGTATTTACAATTATAAACAGATTTATAAGAAAATTAGTTCTTCACTTAATTTTCTTATAAGGCTTCCATCATGTTTCAGCAATGAAAACAGGATTTGATATGCGTTCTACCCAGGATGGCGCGTTCTTCTCAAAATAAAATGTAAATGCTGGAAAAAATGGAAGCAAATTTCTTGGACGCTTAGCTGGACAAGTGAAATACATATATATTAAATTTTATTCTGGTTCGTTAATTTGAGACAGATTGAAGTCAAGCACCAATAAAATATTCTTTAAAAATCCAAAACTGCAATAACATATTTGCTTACATCTCTCCTGCATGCACGCTAATCAACATGTCAGTTGAGCTGTATTTCAGTGCGTTATTTCACTATTGTTGGCTTCGAAATTCGCCAGCATTCACAAGACACAATTTTATCTGTGGCAGAGTTAGTCAGAAGCAAAATTTTAACAGCAAATAACGTTATTTAACAATGATCTCTTTGATCAGATGAGATTGCAATGCCTGGTGCGAACTGGATATCAACAAACAGCCAGGCTGTTGTCAAGCTCAAATTTTCATCAAAATGATCCGAGTATGCCCAGAAGTGTGCGGTCATTATTTCGTCAAGCTAAAAATGTTATACATTTTATGTGACACAGAAACAATCAACTGTCGAAGCCAAGGTATCTAAAAGGGAGGTAATACGATGTGTCAAATTGCTGAATCCGCCATATTGGAAAAGCATACGACAGCTAGCCACTTTGTTTTCATGGAATAATCCAGCAAGCCATGAAATCTAGTCAGCTTTTTCTCTTCACAGTTTGTTTTGTTTGGTGCGGAAACGTCATGAACACTGCCAATGGATTGTGCAGTATATTATTGATTTTATTCTGTTACCTATAAAAGAACTATCCTAGAAAGCTTCCAACTGAATCCTGTACAATATTATACTTCCATTGGCTTTTGTTTGGAACGGAAACGTCATGAACACTAGCCAATGGAAGTAAAATATTGTACAGGATTCAGTTGAAAGCTTTCTAGGATAGTTCTTTTATAGGTAACAGAATAAAATCAATAGTATACTGCACAATCCATTGGCAATTCCGTATTCGGAATATTTCAGGGCATCCCCAAATGGTTTTGTTTGACTAATGTTTGAGATTACTTGAATCGTAGAAGAAGTTGCATTGAACAGGGATAACCAGATTCATTAGAATATTGGCAAGTTTCGCCGAGAAGCGTATGAGTCCTGTCCAGGCAAATTAAGAACAAATAAGCTGCAACAACGCTACAACACAGAAAACTTTATTATAACAATTCTCGCGTATTCTATCTGCAAAAAATGATGTCGTCTAGAATAAAATAATGTGACTTCATCTTGAAGACAATGAAACTTTATCCTGCTTGCCTATCACTATGGCACACGCTGCAACGATCTTGAAGGTTATAAACATCTCTATGGACACAAAAAAGCCTATGGAGGGCATTATACAAAAACATTATACAAACACATCGATACCGTGGTGAATCAAAATCCGGACGGTACCAATATCCGGACACTCTGGTTATATTAGTCAATTAGGATCAAATTAAATGGCAATATGTTTGGTTTTCATTCACTCCGTTAATTATTAACAATGCTTAAAACATTACATTTTTTTTTTAATCTAGTAGCCATCGTCAAATAATTAATAAAAAAATAAAAACAAATGATTTGTTACTGTTGAATGTCATTTGATCGCGGTCTAACTCCAACTCAAGTTTAACGATCGATGATTGCGCGAACATCATTTGATTGAAGGAAAAGTTTGTAAACAATATTTTTATAGCAAGTTATAACCTAAGTGTTAAGAAAAGATATTTCAAAAGTTTGGTGACTCCACTGTTGGTAAATATGTTGGAAATTCATTTTTATCGGTTCTTTGAGAGACTGTCCGGGAATTCGAGCCAGTGTTTTAAAATCCGGACATCTTCGAAAAGACCCTGGTTTAATTAGTGTAAGTGAGATTCGTGCAGGAAGAAATAAGAGCAAATTTGATAAATAACTATGGGAAGCTTTGTGAGTTTTCAATATTTAACTCGATATGAAATGAATAGTGTTAAACTTTTATAATAACAGTTCAAACCGCACCGACTGCAGTTCATGCCACACGCGCCTCGGCCAAGGTAATATAACCACTAATATTACAAACGTGCAATTATTTTTACAATTATAGTGCAAACCCAGACATAGAGCTTATTAAATGTTTATATTTTATTGTCTATTGATATGATTTTCATTAAAATTAAACGAATATTACGTGCTACTAAACAGATGTCCGGATTTCGATTCATTAGTGTCCGGATTTAAAGACATCGTTTGCATCAGTTGTCCGGATTTATAGACAAGACATGCTCAAGTATTTGAATGATTTTCATGCTGAAATCATGACTTTTATCAAAAAGTTCATCAGTAGCGTGAAGATCTCGAGTGAAAGATGGTTGGAAACAATATTACATTGAAGGTTTTTTTAAAACAACACCTTTATATTAGAATGCAAACATTTGTATCGACTTAAGCGTCCGGGTATTGATGCACCACGGTAGACCAGCTCGCTGAATTGCCAGCTGTTACTTTTTACACCCTCTCGGTTTACCACTCCCCGCATCCAGTGACTGCTTAGATTGCTGTACCTGTACCTTTAAAATACCTTGATCGAAGCAACGTTTTACTTGATCTTAATGATACGTAAAATTTTGAGAACTTTTGTGATATATATTTATACTAAGATACAGTCGGAAACTGTCTGTTTCAGTTGATTCATTGGACTTATTGCCTTCATCAAATTGCAGAAGCTTAGTGTGAAGCATTTTCAGTGTACACCTTAAAAATGGTTTCCAGCGATAAAAGCAAACAAACAACGGTTAGCACCTGGGAGGGAGAAACCAATACAAAATTTATCTACGTCACGGTGAGCCGAGATTTTGCTGTCACAAACTGTCACTGTGAGCCCGGTTCTTAGACAATGGACAAACATGATAAAAGTGCGTGATTAGCCAAAGCATATTTTTGCATTTCATCAAAATTCGAAGAAATCGAGTTAGAATCAATTCTTGCACATTCAAAAGTAACATCACGAGAGCACCGTTTATTCTAATTCAGTATAACGTATTGGAATGAGGCTCTTTTTACTATTTTCAATAAAACTGAAAATTAAACGCGTAGAAAACTGTGTCCCTTTTTCAATGTTTGTTCAGAAACATCGAAGGTACACAACAGATGAAAACTAGCGATTTTCACCAAGCCTGCCTTGATTGTCGTTGGCAAACTGCAGTTATCTGCAGTTTGGAAAAAAAATATCAAATTTCGTGTGTAGTATCTGTGCTTCCCTCCCAGGTTAGCAATGGTGGAAAAAATTGTGTTCAAATTGAATGACCTAAATGGTTTGAGACCGCACCCCTCAGGCCGGGGCCACTAGTTGTCAATAAAATTGTAAAAAAAAAACATCTGTTTCGAGAAGTTTGATCCTACACAATGATTAAAATCGGTATCGTGGTTGATTTCTGTGACATAACTATTAGAGACTATATGCGAAGCTTCTTGAACGATAAGCAATTCTGTAACTACACCATTCCTTCATTGGCATAGTTGATTGAATTCCACCATTGATTGTTAAATCCACAATATACATATTTATCCCCTTCTTCTGTTATCTTGTCCCATATTCTGAGGCTCCTGCATCACTTAAAAGGATTTTTTGCAATTTCTCATCGTAATAGGCTGTTTTTCATCACGCCAATATGTCATGAAACGGTCTACTTTCCTGCACTGAAATATGCAGTGAAGGAACAGTCATTACGCAACTGATACTAGTGCTGTTATGATTCATTACGCAACGCGTTCTCATTACGCAACTGTTTTGAGTTGCGTAATAAATCATTACACAACCATTTTTCAGAAATTATAAAATAGTGGTGAATGCTTTCCGATATAATTTCTGATACCCTCAAGTGGTCTTCTACGAAATTGCAAAAAATGTTGTACGTGACTCGTTGCAGAATAATTATCCTACTCGACATGTCTCATAGGATAAATTTACGACTCGTAGTGTAAAAATCATCAATTCTGCAACTTGTTCCGTAAACTACTATAACATAAGTGATATAATAGTGAAAAAACAGAGAAACTCTTTGAATTTGTAAACAATAAATATGGACGAAAACCAGCAACTTGTTCCGTAAACTACTATAACATAAGTGATATAATAGTGAAAAAACAGAGAAACACTTTGAATTTGTAAACAATAAATATGGACGAAAACCAGCCGGCAGCTATTTTTACGTGGGTTTTTTGTTGCATCGACTTGTTACATTCATTTTACATCTCATGCATCATTTCAATACAAAATTATTAGTTTAATGGGAAGTGATATTGCATCACAATTGAGACGTGGATGATGTGCATCTAATTCGACGTTATATTACACTTGATTTTTTGTTGACTATTGAATATTGCAGTACTGTACAATAAACCCTAATCATAAGTGTACAATAAACCCTAAGGCGGCATCCACAAATTACGTAACGCTCTAGGGGGAGGGGGGAGTAGGCTCAAGCGTTACGGCTCATACAAAAATTTTAAATTTTCCATACAAAAAGCGTTACGAAAGGGGGTCAAAAATTTCCAATTTTAGCGTTACGTAATAAATGGATGCTGTCTAATCATAAGTAATTTGTTTTTAAGACACTAGATGAAGTGCAGTTAAAAATATATTTAGCATAACTACAGTAGTGTCACCGCTAATTCACTTTCTTTGGTTCCTTATTTTCGTTATTTTTTTTTCAAAGTTTTAGGCCTTGTTTTTCATTTGCACTGTTATATCTGATAAACTATGAATAAGACTACGTACACAGTAATAATCATGTTAGCAATAAAAAAATAGAGAGAGAATAGGATAATGAAAAAATGTTCTTTCAACTAATAAATTAACAAAATCCACATTGCTGCCAGCAAATCCCACGGACATACTTAATTTATGACATAAAGAAATGCCTATAATCAATGACATAAAGAAAATTCCCTAATGATTCATCGTTGAATAGAAAAAAAAAAAGAAAAATATTTAGCAATGAAATACGTCACCTTGCCGTTCCCTCCCTCAGACAGAAACAGACAGTGCATATCTAGGCAGTGGTTACTAATCATGTGATAAAAGATTATCCACTGCGTCAACATAAGGGACCTGCAAGCGGCTACGGATCAACAGTTGAAACAAGACCATCGAAGTGTTACTACCGATTTTTTTTGTAATTAGTCACAATGCAGTTGAAACTAGTTATAACGTTGTCAGTGCTTTTGGTGACAAGTGAGTTTTACAGTTATCCAAGAGATCACGGATTGATTTGATGATACATATTTTAAAATTCTTATGCAGCTACCACCGCACAGCTGTTGTGCTATTCCTGCAGTGACTGCAACGTGAATGCAGTGACTGTGCAAGCATGTGGTTCGCAGTATTCGACTACTTCAGTTCCATCTGTACCGGATTCAACTATACCATCGACCACTACTACTATTGCTCCACCGGTGACAACCGTAGTTCCTCCTGAAACGACCAATATTCCACCGGAAACCACGACTCAACCGATTACTACCAATATTCCTCCAGAAACTACGACACAACCGATTACAACCGTAGTTCCTCCAGAAACTACTACGCTTTTACCGGACACCACGACCCAACCGATTACAACTACAGCTCCAACGGAAATAACCACGATCACACCAACAACCATCCAACCAACAGAATCAACTACATTGGAGACAACTACAATTCCTCAGACTACCCCGACCATACCTGACGGGCCACCCACACTACCAACAACCATCAGTACCACCCTGGCTTCCTCACAGGGAACGGATGGTCCTCCGATCCCAACTCTACCAACCACCATCAGTACCACAGTGGCCGCCATGCCAGATCTAGCTACACCTCCGATTCTCCAATGGTTTTCGAACAATGCGGAATCCTCTTCTCGGAGGGTAATTGTATTGGAACCGCCCAGTGAACCACGATACGTGTGTCTTGTGATGAAATCGAACGGTATTTTCCACATTTGATACCTTATTTCCAGGGGAAAATAATTCAAATTTCCTTAAATTTCAGTGGGTAACCGGGAAGTTATCCAACGTGGATGTACCCAGCTGTTGCAAACCGTAACCGATACCTGCAACCATGAGTCGGGAGGCCAGCATACTCACTGTTCCGTTTGTATGACACACCTCTGCAACTTTGGATCGTAATGCGGTGTTTGGGAGTCACTGAAGTAACTGTTTTAACAATTTAGAATATAATAAGTTAGGCCTAAATTTACTAGTTTTCACTTTTGTTAGCAATATTTATGAAACTTATTGAGTGTATCAGGTAAGGTTGATGTTTCCTATAAGTTTATCAAATAAATCAATTTTAATTATCTATCAACGCCAATTCAAAATTGTATGAGCTGGTTTTGAGTTGACAGCCAATGAATTGCAGATTGTATTCAAAATATCCGGCCATTATGTTTGGATTGGATCTGGTTTAGCTTTGGCTTTTGCTGTGGATCTGGATTCGATTAGGATTGCTTTTTTAGCAGCTTGGTGGCATTGTTAACAGCAAAAAAATAGGAAAAATGTAGCGTTAATTCACTCTTTTGTAGAAACCTAAAATTTGTACCGAGCAGGTCTTAAATCTTAAGTTTCTACAAAGTATTGAAGGGAATTATGACTGTACCTAGTTTTTATATATAATGTGTGCATACGATGTTTTTTTTTTCAAGTCGAGTCTAGTACACGACACTAAAGACGGTCTTACAGTTGAGGTCGAAAAACGAGGGTCTGTCAAAGGAAACTAGTATAAAGAGGAATATTTCAAGCGTTTTTGACAGCCCTGTCGTTGTGAAATTCGAGCTACTTAGTCGTCACTTTTTTGGGGGCGTTTTTATAGCATGGAGGGCGCTTTACAAAAAAAACTTCACACAGACTTTAATACGGGGAAACAAAAAAAATGCACGTAATAAGGGTTTCCACTCGAGGAACCTTACTTGCATTTCCAAGAAACAGTTCCAGGGAATAGATATGTCCTGCATACAAAGAAATCGAGTCATTATCGACACCTTTTCTATTGCCTCAGCTGGGATTTCTACTGACGGATACCGAAGATGTTCTGGTTAAAAGGATGTAATGTCTCTCGATTTCTAGCTATTGAACTTTTGGAGGGTTGCTGTGGATCTTTTTGATGCATGAGAGTTGTATGTTCGTTGCAAGAAAAATTCTGATTCCTGGAAAATTCAGGATAGTCTACCGGAAAATTTCTCACCACTTTAATCGTAGCCACCCGTGACCACAAATATTAAAATGTTGGTTCTGTCAGCTGTATCCAATGCATGATACCTAATTCTGATTTGAGATAGCCAAACAGATCCTTTTGTTGATCAGATCCGCTAAAATCACCCGAATAATCTATATTAGTGATCCGAATCAGTTGAACGAATCAAATTTCCCAACAATGAATGAATGAGTCAATCTTGCTCTTCTAAAGAGCACAATCTTGCAGAAGGTCCTGCATATTTTTATCAGTTCAGTAACATAGATTATAACTTATATGTTAAAATATTACAACTTATTCTAGAATTGATAAATACAAATAGCATTGTAAGGGGGACAGAGGTGGTCCAAAGACGCCACTTACAGAAAACAGAAAATGTGGGAAACTAACAATTGATTCCTATCAAAGCCGTACGGAGAATGCTGGAAAAGTTAGCTGTTTCTCGATAATAAAAGATCTCTATTCGCTTGTTCACTTTAATGTGCCGTATTTGAAAGATTCTGGATCAGATTTCCAGTTCACTAGAAAGCCCTTTCAGTTCAAAGGCTTTAAATAATCATGCCCGTTTAGGTGAATTTCAGTATTTTTCTAAAGTTTTAGATATAATTCCGAAGAATATCCTCTAATTTCCTTTGGAATTCTTCCAAGAATTTTGTTTCGGATATCTCAAGAATATAACCTGGATTTTAACAAGGATTACAATAGAAATTACCCAGGAATTTCTCCAAAGATTCTTTTAGACATTTTTCAAGGAAGGCTAAACCCTCTAATACCCAAATTTTTATTTTCGATTTAAGTATTATTTTTCGTTATCTAAAATCGTTCTAAACACGTTTTGGGCATTTATTTATTTTTATTCGCAAATTTTTAAATTTCGTTTTTTGATATTTATAATTTTTATTTTTGAACATCCCTAGCTTTTTTCATTTTTTCTTGAAGCCTTTTCTATTTGTTGATTTTTGGCAATAATAAAAATTTAAATTGTTACGGTATTTTTAAAAAAAATAAATTTTTAATTTGTTTTCGGAGCGTATTTTATTTTCCGTGTAACTAACGGAAAAACAGGTTTGAAATGATTTTAATACCACCAGGCTCTTCGTTTGTGATTCGTAGAAAAATATAAAAGGTCTGATTTTTTATATTACACGTTAAATGTAGCCCAGGCATTTGTAGGTTATATAATAATGCAATTTTTCAAACAATTTTTAATAATACAAAAAAGTTTCAAAAGTCATAAAAAACTTTTCTTATATGCGTGTTATGAGTCAAGGTATAAGCCAAAAATGAAATCATTTTGATTTGCGAGCTACGAAAAAATACACAAAATTCCAAAGTGACGGGGTACACTAAAAGCGGGGTTGGGTATTAGAGGGTTAAGTCCTCCTTGATTCTATCAGGTGATTCTTCCAACGATTTCCTCAGTAGCAAGTATATTGCTTGAAGGATGTTGAAAGTGAAAATTAGTGAAAAAAAATACCTGGAGGAACTCCTAATCCTTTGCAAAATCGCCGAAAGAAAAAAGTCCCTCAAAGTATTTCAGATGAAATCTCTGGAAAAATCACTGGAAAATTTCTTGAAGTTATTCCATGAGACATGTGAGAGCAAATTGTTAAAGAATCTGCATTAAAGTCCTTGAATCTTTTTTCTCCACAGCCCGTAGAAATTTGCATCAGGATTCTCTGTAATCCTAATGAGGAAAAAAGCGACTTTAGAGAGCATTTTGATTAAAATAGAGATCTTCTATTCAAATTAGAGACTATTCAGATGCTTTTATTAAAATAGAGGGGGACATGGGAGGACATGTCCTCCTTTTTAATCACATGTTCTGCTGTCCTACCTTGGATTGAAAATGTCCTCCTTTTTCTTCTCAGTTCCTTCTCTTTTTCCAAATTTGTAAATATTTTTGTCTCTAATAAACTTTTGATTATTCAACTTGTGCCAATTAGGGTAAACTACAGTTAAAAACTTTAAATACTTGAGTTGCCAAACTATTATTCAAATCACTATTCCTCATAAAAATGAATGATGATATAACTCGAGAGTATTGTTTCTCCCGCAAAAAGCTCTGGGTGATAGATTATTTGTTTTTGTGATCAGGGAGCAGGCCGTTAACCCAAATGTCGTTGGGCCAAAAGGTTCGTTACCTTGTGATCAATTCAGGGACATTGAATGTAATGTGATTGTTGCGAATGCCCCTCGGTAGTAAGTACACATTCCACATACTGAGCCGATACCGTCTGACAGGTAATTGACAGTGACACGATAAGAAGGTAAAACACGACGAGAGAAAATTATGTGCACCACGCTGAGCCAAGAGAATAATAATTATTTTCACATACTTAATCGTTTGTTATCCTAATTCTAGTTATCATTAAAAGGTAAAATGACGATGAATTTAATTAAATTTACTGATATACATTAACTTTATTCCCTTCGCAAAAGTTGATCTTGGTTACAAATCAAAGCATCCAACAATCAAATTCGATTGGATTGCGTCCTATGAAAGGTAAAATGTTATTCAATATTGAAGCAAATAGGGTTGTTGGTGTTTTGGATGTTGGAGAAAAACCAATGGCAATTGTGTAAGGTTGCTAAACAGAAGACTATGATTTCAATCCTTGGACCATATTCAACAAAAAAAAAACCCTAAATGTTTATAGCCAACTGTCGCAAGGACGTGGCTAGAGCAACTATTTTTATTAAAAAAAAATGTTCTCCTTTTTCAGAGCTAATCACACAAAACGTCCTCCTTTCTTAAATATTCATCTGGTAAGCCTATTTGAGAGTGGGGACCTTTCTTAGCCAAGTGGTTAGAGTCCGCGGCTACAAAGCAAAGCCATGCTGAAGGTGTTTAGGTTCGATTCCCGGTCGGTCCAAGTTCTTTTCGTAATAAAAATTTCCTTGACTTCCCTGGGCATAGAGTATAATCGTACCTGCCACACGATATACGAATGCGAAAATGGCAACTTTGGCAAAGAAAGCTCTCAGTTAATAACTGTGGAAGTGCTCATAAGAACATTAAGCTGAGAAGCAGTGTCCCAGTGAGGACGTAATGCCAAGAAGAAGAAGAATGTTTGAGAGTGGTTGGTTCAACTCTTGTTCCGTGAAAATGTTTGTTGGGAAGTCTCTAGAAAAAGACCTGCTACCAGCTTGACAGCAATTTCTTCAACTCAAAACTGTTAAATAAATCTGTTTGTTCAGCAACTTGAATATCAAACATGAATAGAATAAGCATAATTTGAATAAAGGTACGTATAAGAAGCGAATCGTCAAACGAATTTTGTTGTTGACATTGACATTGACAAAAACATTGAATTCAACTTGTAAACATATAAAATCTACTAAGATGTATTAAATATAAAAAAACATTATCTAAATTAATTGTAATTTCAAATTGGTTAACGTTCATAGGGGATTGGAAGTATTTTTTAACATTTTAAAATAGTTTGACTCTGGTAAAAAAACCTTATAAAAACATTGCAAATATCTTGTATCTGCTCAAGTATCAAAATGTGTTTTTTTTATTTCAGGGAAAAGGGTCCCCACAAGATAATGGCCCCCCGGGGCCCGGGCCCCCACATTTGTAAATTCGACCCTGACCTTAGTCAACGTGTCTCATGGCGTTCGGTGATTTTTTCAAGTGAAATTATTAAAAAAAAATGTTTTTGAAAATGTTTAAGTTCTTCGAAAGCTTGGCATCATATCGATGACATTCTTGGCAAAATTCCCGTGAGTTCCCACATTGTTTCACGACACAATTAATCTGCCGGAGCTGTTGGATGTGCAATCATATAGGTACCGTAAAACGGGGTATCTTTGATAATGCGGGTAACTTTGATAGTGCGAGACCCACCACATACTAAACGATATATCATGATTTCTGTTAATCAGTTAAGCAAAACGAATGCAAAACTAAAGTATATTAGTATGACACTTCATGTAAGAGCGGTTTTCATTTGCATCAAGAACATTTGAGGCTTTTTATATTCGTATAATAATTGACACAATTTTAGCATTTTCGAAACGCTTACAAACAATCTGTTCTACGATCACTATTTGATGTAGTTTTGAATAGTTGGCCACTTATCTTTGATAGCCTAGTTATCATAGAACTTAAATACGGTCTCAAATCACTTAGCGAAAAGCATTTTCACAAACTGGGACCATTTTTGTAATCTAAGTCAGAAATTTCCATATAACGTTAAACGCCTAGAGGTATGCAATGCCCTACAAATGTTCGTTATTCATTCAATTTTGTTCGAATCATACTCCACTATCAATGTTACCCCTAAACAGAAAACCAACTTTCGATTATATGAAAAATTATATACCCAATCAAAATAAATCTTTTGCCAATTTATCGACTGTAATCGATAGCTAGAATGCCAGTACTTGTTTTAAAAATATAAATTGTAAATCTTTGAAACAGCATGCAAAAATATTCAAGTTTTCTTCGAAAAAACTATCAAAGTTACCCCGTTTTACGGTACTCACTTCATCCTGACTTTGCAGAACCGGACAATGTTTGACTTTGAGCGAAGATTTTGCTTGACAAGCTCGTCGGCGATTTTTACTCTTCGGAAGTGATGCATTCAGAAAATTGGAGCCAATGAATCTGTGGCGTCCTGCATACTGGTGGAACGAAAGACTCAGCCTCTTCCGTGCAGCCTGCTTAAAGGCCCAAACGCAATGATAGCGGGTGGCAACCGCAAGCAGAACCGCTTCGCCAGCATGAATCACTCCATCTTGACTGAGTTGTCAATGAAAGAAAGTAAACCAACGCTGAGTCGACAAGCATGTTATAGTTCATGCTGGCGAACCGATTCCACTATCATTGCGTTTGGGCCTAAAGAGTCAGAAGACGCGTGCAGAGAGCTAGATCGGAAACCAGCATGGAAGAGCGTAAGGTGACCTACCGGTTGGCCAGAACCGCGTTCAAACTGCTACTAGGAGTTGTACCGGGAAGCTGATGCAAATCCCTGGGCAACGCCTATCGAGTAATGATGATCAATGGTCAGCTAAAATGTGCCCCGACAAACTGAAGTTGGTCGAGGACGATCTCATTCCTACGCAAGCTCCCACCGCGTGGCCGCACACACCGTACGCTGACGTAGATGAAGAAAATACCGGTATCCAAGTTTCTAACGCTGAGCTTTTAACACTTGCGAAAGTATTGAAGCTGAACAAAGCTCTCGGTCCAGATGGTATCGCTAACGTAGCGCTGAGGGCAGTAGTCTTGGTGCTCCCAGCTATATTTAGGACAGCGCTGAAGAAATGTCCAGCGGAAGGCTGCTTCCCAATGTTCAGACGCTGGTGTTGCTGCCAAAACCGGGAAAACCGCCAAGAGATCCTGCTTCGTATAGACCAATATGCTTGCTAGTTGCTACTCTTTGTACACTTCTGGAGAAGGTTATCCTCGGCAGGCTGACGATCGACATGGAAGGTGAGAACGGATTGTCGAAAAGGCCGTTCGGGTTCCTTAAAAAGGCCCCCACGGTGGATGCTATTCGGACAGCCACCGCGTGCACGGAGAAAGCGTCCAAGCAAAAGAGGAGGGGTAATCCCTACTGCACAGTGGTAGGGTGATGTGTAGTAGGGGGACTGGGGGTAGTTTGCCCACGTTAAGGAGAACAGCGATTTTAGATGTGAAAAACATTATTTTAGGCTCTTTTTTAATGATGGTTGGATAGACAAACATGTTTTCTACCAAATAGTAGAAACAGCTATCCATTTTAACTTTTTGGGGGTTTATAAATTAATTTTTAGAAATTGCTTGCTTAACTGCATATGTATTGTTTTGCGGGGTAATACGCCCCGCTTGAGTTCGGCGTTAGCCATGCTGCAAACGAACGAACACAATCATGCTTGTATATGTGTTGCATACATCCGGGCGTTTGTTCAGATGTTATTGTTCAATAATAGTATACATGCTGATGCGAATAATGCACATTTGTAAGGTTCCAATTTTTGCGTAACTTCAACGTGGCATTACGTTTGGTAGAATTTGAATTCAAACGGTTGTTTTGGTGTTATGAAATAGGGGTGGGCGTTTTGCCCCCAGAGTTGATTAAAGTTTAGGTCCTTCAATAAGCTTTTTGAGGGCAAATTAAACATATGTTTTGCACGTAATACAAACTATGATAGTGCGCAAGTTGGCTCTCGGCAATAGTTTCAGAAATTTGGTTATTTATCGACCTAAAAAATGACATTGAAAATCGCACAAAATTGCAACGAAAACAGCGAAAATCGTTTTTATAGGATTTTATCGATTTGGTTGAGAAAAACACATAAAAACATATTAGGAAAAGCATTTTTATCCATTTTCTATGATCTAGGGTGAAAAAAAGCATTCTAAAACACATCGTTCGTCTAAATCTATGGTGGCGCGTTTTGCCCCCTATGGGCATATTACCCCCAGTTCCCCTATCCATCATATTAAGCATTGATCAGTGAGAACTGCAATTTTCGCAGTATTGCAGTGAATGATGCTGATACAAACCGATGTCAAACAATTATTTCTCAAAACGGCTTTAGCATTGTACAATAACATTTTGATATATCTTGATCTCTTTTTGGAAATAATGCAAAGAAAATGCATCTTACCATATTCTCAGTCCGTCGTATCGTTTTCAACTCGGTCGCAATTAGTTTCTAGATTCGTCTCACAACTTACGGCTCACTGTGATGTATTGCGTGGTTAAAACACAACATAACAACACTGTAATAAAATGTTTTACTAGAATATATAGAACTACGGGCATCCTTCAGCTTGATGGAATATACTAATTTCCTTTAAAATTAATTGTTTGTCATCATAATTCATCCTAAACATATGAATACAATTCCTTTTGACCGTACAATTATGGCATTTGCTCACTGTACAGCGAAAACAACACAATCAAAGGAACCGTATTTTTACGTCGAGCGTCGCGCACACATTGATGCGCACAAGCTTTTTTTTCTCAGTACGACGGATTGAACTTTGTTTACATTCTCAATTATACACGGCGGTTGAGGAAATTTCGTAAAATTTGATGATTTATTGAAGTTTTACGGCGTGTGATTGGAATGAAATCATTCAGTGAAGAGGTACGAAGGTTTTTCATAGTGAACATAAGTGCCCGGCGAAGTAAGTCACCCACGGGGGCGGGAAGAAACTTGTGTTGGAAAGTGGTGTGTATCGACTGAGACGCTAAGCATTTCTCTCAAATCGTGTTCGTCCATGCGATTTAGGTGAAAAAGTGCAAAGTGGATAATTGAACTGAAGTTATTTAACGATATACAGTAGTTTTATTGCATTTTTGGTGTACAATTGTACAAACCAAAACAGCTTTCACAAAATTACACTTGGATAATGGATCTATGTTGCAGGTAAGTTTGAATATCCGCTGGAGAGGAACATTTAAAGCTTGATACGACGAATAGTAGCGCTTACGACAAAGTAGAACAAAACCCTAACGATAGATGTTAAGAACACGTTTAACAGTGCCAGTTGGGAGGCTATCGCCGCAGCCCTACACAGAATACGGGTCCCCGATTATATGTGTAAAGTTATGCAGAACTACTTTCAGAGCCGGGATTTGGTTTACGACGCATAGGACAGATGTCAACCAATATTACGGCGGGAGTTCCACAGGGATCCATTCTTCTTCTGTCGGGTGTGGGATCACTGCGTCCATTTTTTAGGACTATTGTGATATACCCTATTACTCTATGTACACAATGTTTTCCAGTAGCAAATGTGCCTCCGAAATACTTTGCGCATTTGACTGAACTTTGAACCATCTGCCATTGATGGGCAGAAGTCCTAGGTTGCAGTGTTGTAGTTCCCCCAATCTGGCGTGATCAGCCTAATAAAGCTAACCACCTCCCTGGGGGATGCGTTCCAAATATCAGCTGGCTGTAAGTAGTGCTTGCCAAATATTTTGAACCTACGATGGATGTGTGCACTGCAAGAGCAGAGAAGGTGTTGTGAGGTTTCGTCCGTCTCGTCACAGAAACGGCAATTTGTGTTTTGGACGACACCGATCTTGTATAAGTGGTATCTGCTTGGGCAGTGACCAGTTATTAGACCGATGTATGTTCTGAGATCCCTTTTGTTGAGACCTATAAGTTTTTGTGTTTGTGTCGTGTTTATTGTTACGAACCTTTTGGACTGATTCGCATTGGAAACTGCATTCCAATTTGATTGAATTTGACCGAACAACCAGTTGTTCAATTCCGTGTTTAGTGCAGAGTTTGAAATGCCAAGGAATGGCTCTGGACCAATGAACATATTGGTTGATCCATTCCTTGCTAGCTGATCGGAAATTTCGTTACCCTCTAGACCCGTATGTCCTGGGATCCAATATAGTTTAACTCGATTGCGTTCAGCTAGGGATTTCAGTGCAAGAATGCATTCCCACACAAGTTTTGAGTTGCAAGTGAAAGCCTTCAAAGATTGAAGCGCTGCTTGACTATCAGAGAAAATACAGATGGTGGCATGTCTGTAATTTCTTTTCAGACACAGCTGCGCACATTCCTTGATTGCATAGACTTCTGCTTGAAATACTGTAGGCCACTGTCCAAGAGAGACAGAGATTTTGGTTTTCGGTCCGTATACTCCAGACCCTGTCAAATTATTCATTTTTGAACCATCTGTGTAGAATTTAATAGATCCCGGTGAAATGGTGGGTCCACCTCCTTCCCATTCCTCACGAGAAGGAAAGACCACCGTGAATGGCGAGTCATAGTTTACCACTTTTTCCATCCAGTCACTACATTTTTCAACAATAGGATTTATCGAAAATTCGTTTAATATACTGAGGTGACCTGTTAAGTCCCCTGACAGTAAGACTGTTGATCGTTTTAGCCGAAGAGCACTTTTCTCAGCATCCAGCTTTATGAATTGATCCAGCCGGGGCAGGTTGAGTATAGCATCTAGGGCAAACGAGGGGGTACTACGAACTGCACCGGTTATGGCAATACAGGCAGTACGTTGAATTTTGTTCAGCTTAGCTCTAGCCGTAGCTTCCTTTGTCTTAGGCCACCAAACAAGGGACGCATAGGTTATTCTAGGCCGAACGATTGTTTTATAGATCCACATGATCATACTGGGTTTTAGACCCCATGTTTTACCACAGGTCTTTGAGCAAACCCAGAGTGAATTGAGACCTTTATTTATGATTGTTTGAAGATGGGTGTTCCAATTTAGTTTTGCGTCAAGTGTGATGCCAAGATACTTGACCTCATTTGAGTAAACTAATTGTATTTGGTTCAAGAAAAGAGGGTGGAGTTGTACCTTTCGTCTTTTTGTGAACGGTACAATTGTTGTTTTTGAAGGGTTTATTCCTAGTTTCTCTTTTTGACACCAGGAGAGTGTGTGATTGAGAGCAATTTGCATCCTTGATGAAATAACGCTGTCAAATTTGCCTCGTACAATAATGACTACGTCATCTGCGTATCCAACAACTTCAAAACCCCTTCTTTCTAAGCTATCTAGCAGTTCGTCCACCACTAATGACCACAAAAAGGGAGATAATACTCCCCCTTGAGGGCATCCCCTTGTAGCCATTACAGTAATGCGCGAATCACTCAGCTCAGATGAGATCTGTCGATTTGCTAGCATAGCATGTACCCAGGTTGCAATGCATGGGTCGAAGTTTCTCCTCAACATTGCCGAACCTATAGACGAATAAGAAGCGTTATCGAACGCGCCCTCAATATCAAGAAATGCTATAAGAGCGATTTCTTTTGCATTAAAGGTTTTCTCGATCTTGTTCACTAGCGTGTGCAGTGCTGAGACCGTTGATTTTCCGCTTTGATAAGCAAATTGGGATTTAGAAAGAGGCATAGTTTTCATAAATTTAGAATCTATATACTCGCATAATACCTTCTCCATGATTTTAAGCATTACCGAGGATAGGCTTATCGGTCGGAATGCTTTAGGGTTGGTTTTGTCCTTTTTTCCTGCTTTTGGAATAAAGACAACTCGAACTTGACGCCAATCATTTGGAATGTGTCCCAGAACTAAACTTGCCTTAAAAATCTCTACCATGTGTGGAATCAGTGTCTCTTCCTCTTTTTGGATAAGCGCTGGGAAGATTCCATCCATGCTAGTAGATTTGAATGGCTCGAAAGCTTCTAACTGTATAATAGTCTGAATATTTGGCTCTATTATATAGTCTTCAGAACGGAGAATAGCTGAGTAGGTTTCCCAATCAGTTTTCTTGGGATCTTTAAACGACTTTTGAATCATTAGACCCCCTTCCCACTCGAAGACTATATGTTTATGGTCTGACATAGATATTTCATTAGAAACATGCCAGTTTTTTATTTTATCCGAGATGGATTGACTGCATAAAGTCAGATCAAGGACTTCTTGTCGTAAGATGTTTTCAAATGTAGGCTTATCACCGACATTGCATATGTCAATATTTTTGGAGTAAAGAAACTGCAAAAGATGCTCACCTCTGATATTTGTGTTTGTACTTCCCCATACAAGGTGATGAGCATTGGCGTCACAACCGATGACGAAGGGGATGTTGTGTTTTTGACTGTAAGAGACAAGAGCAGCCATCTCTGGAGGAGGAATGTCTTCTGCGTCGCCAGGGAAATACGCCGAAACCATAATGATCTCAGTACTGCCCCTAGCAGTAGAAACCTCCATCCTGACCACGATGTCCCTTTTGATGAATTCTGTAATTGGAAAACATTTAGTATCATTGCGTATTAGAATAGCTGCTCTGGGAGAGAGCTGGCTGTCATCATATACCAACCTACACGAGTTTAGTTGAATACCTTGTATTCGAGTTTTGTTGACCCATGGCTCTTGAATCAGTGCCACGGAAAGGTGTTCTTTTGTGAATCTCCTGCAAAGCACATCTGTTGCGCACTGAGCATGGTGGAGATTCACTTGGAGGATTTTAATCATTGCTGAGGCGTTCCGCATTTTCCGGACGTTTGCCGTCCTTCTTTGGATGTTGCGGATCATCAACTTTTGATTTTGGGGGATGTCTTAGATTTTGGTTTTTGTCCTTTCCTTTACCTAGGCCTGCTGGCTTATCCCCTGTGGTCAATTTTACACTTTTGACATTTCCACTGCCCTTATTGGGAGCCATTGAGGTGACACCGCTTGGGCCAGGAAGTGAGGTCAAACATGCATCTTTTCCATCAGAGGAAGACAAGCTAGCCTGTATGGTGGGAGTTGGTTGTGGGATGCTACTAGAGGCCTCCTCAGATTTCTCTTGGGTCGGCTGTCCAGTTGGATTGTCATTGGAGTTTGGGGTTGTGCTCTTTACTTTCCTCAACTGTATTTCTCCAAAGCGGTAGTTGAGGATGAACTTGGATTGAATGAGTTTTTCCATGGACGGTCCATCTACATTAAAGACCCACACCACATGCTTATTGTTAGGAGTGAGCCGTTGCATGACACGCCAGTTGTTGGTTATCAGATCGTTCTGACTCTCGATGAGAGCTTTGATACGATCATCGGTGTATTGTGCGCTTTGAGGGAAGAAGGCTCGAATCAGTTCTGGACGTTGAATCTTATCCTCATCCATTGCAACCAACTCAACGCCTTCCAGGGGATTTAATGCAGGTGTTATCTCCTTTACCCATTCCGCAGTCTCCTGATCCTTACAAATAAGAACCATATGGCCAGACTTGTAGATAAGGTTAGAGAACTTGGGCTTCATTGTCGCGTTCCGTTGTTGTTCAACCCGAAGCAGCAGTGCCTCCTGGAGAACGTCCAGCTGAGTCGTTGAAAGTTGGGTCGTGGGGAAGTCTTTTGGGATTATTCCGAATCTCCTGCGACTGGTAATTTCACCGTAGCTTAGACTAGTCTGTTTTTTATCTTCTGGTGGGGGTTTGTTGATCGTCGAGGCTGTTGAGCTGTTGGTTTCCTGTTGCCCAACGCGCTTTCTCGGATTCAGGTGTTGTTTCATCCATTTCTGCTTATGTTCTTCTTCAGCATTTGTAGACTTGTCAAGGTCCTGCCGAGTGCGTTTCGAAGGAGTTGACACCATAGCCTCACCCCCCGTGATTCTGGATAGGGCCTCAGGGCGGCTTAAGCCACTTTGTCGGAGTGCTTTTAGCTGCTTCCTTTGGCTCCGAGTGATCTTATTGGTGCCAGTAGGTTTTTGTTTGTTCGCGTCATCTGTTGGATGTTGATCGGTCTTCCCATCAATAGGACCCGAGGTGACGTTCGATCCTGTGATTGATGGCTGCGATCCTGTCAAGTTTATTGTGACTGTAATTCCATCCTCTTCGTCGTCCATTGGTTCAACCGAAGGATGGAGTCCAGGGTCGTTCGGGAGTGTCAGAGGGAGGTCGGTTTCCATGTTTTCATGCGAACTACTGAGAAGCTCATCTTCGGTCAGTCCAAGCTTACCAAAAGCATTCTCTGTTTCCGTTTCGTCCGACTGGGAGAGGCCTTTTTCGAACTGAGGGAGGCAGTCGACACCTTTTATTTTGGTTTGATTATTTGCACTCATTTTTTGGTCCCACGAGTCGCTGGGGAAAGACGGTCCGCTGCATCATTGCCCCGCCCTAATGCAGTAAGAGCTACATACTGGAGAGTTCGCCCTGATGCTCTCCAGGCTCCGTTAGCGATTGAGCATATTTTAAACCCCCTCAACCATTCATCCATCAGCACGGGTCGCATCACACCTTGGGATTGGGGTTACCTAATTAGTAGATTTTTACTACAGGATCAGGCAATCCGTAGTGTTATTCTTAGCCAGTTGAGACAACCACTACCGACACTACACGGCTATCTAGGCTGCTTGGAAAAGAAGATAACATTGAATATTAACTTCTATGAACGACCAAGCAGCCAGACAGGGATCCATACTTGGTCCAACACTGTAGAATATGATGTACCATGGAGTGCTAACCTTGACACTGCCGATTGGAGTCGAAATCGTCGGATTCGTAGATGATGTCGTTCTTGCGATAACTGGCGAAACTGCGGAAGAGGTGGAGATGCTGACGGTGGAATCGCTAGACATCATTGAATCGTGGATGAATGGAGTCAAGCTGTAGTTGGCTCATCACAAAATGGAGGTGATGCTGGTCAGCAACTGCAAGGCGGTTCAGCAGTTCGAGATGAACGTCGGAGGACACGCAATCTCACCGAAGCGCACTCAATAGCACCTTTGAGTAAAGGTCGACGACAGGCTAAACTTCAACAGCTAGTAAACTATGTCTGTGAATAGGCAGCAAAAGCAGCCAAGACTGTAGCTAGGTTCATGTCCAACATTGGACACCCAAGAAGCAGACATCAGATATACGCACTTCATAGCTTGTAATCAGCTTGCCATGAGCCCAAAAAAAAAACGAGCTATATCCACCTATTCCTCCTATCGTCGAAAGCAGTGTGCGTTATCGCCGGAATGATCCCCATCTGCATCACTCTGACCGAGGGCATTCTATGCTACCAGCAAAGGGACATTAGAAATGTGAGGAATACCATCAGGTTGGATACAATGGCCAAGTGGTAGCTGGAGAGGAATAACTCGAAGAAAGGAAGGTGGACCCACAGACTCATTCCTGACGTGTCGGTGTGGACGACCAAAAAACATGGAGAAGTTTATTTCTTCCCGACCCAGTTTTTTCAGGCCATGAATGCTTCCGGAAATATCTGCACAGATTTGGACACGCAGAGTGTCCACATTGTCCAGCCAGTCCAAATATAGAAGAGACACCGGAGCATGTTATATTCAACTGCCCTCGATTCAGGTTTATACGAAGCGAGATGATGTCGGAAACCGCAAGCATCCTAAATCATCGTGTACTTGGAATGCGGTGAACAGAGGGATAACGCAGATTATGTCGTCGCTGCAAAGGAGGAGGCGTGAAAACCAGAGAACTCTGGGCCGCGATCGGAGTAGGCAAGATCTTCCAACGGGGACTAGCTCGAATAGAGCAGGCGTACCGTAGTATCGGTAATAAGTCGTCTGAGCGTCTGGGCAAATCGGAAATCATCCTCCAACCGGAATTGCAGAACCGACCCTGGCACTTGGCCGACGAACATCGAGTCGAAGTATGCTGAGTCCACGCCGGGGTCTAGCTGAGTAATTTGCAAATCAGCACGGGCAGATGGTCGTCGGGGTGCTGTAAACCGGAAGTTTCCCTCCACCGCAATCGTAAGACCGACCTCGGCATCTGCCCAGCTAGTTTGGGAGTAGGCTAAGTCCACCGTCGGGGATTGTCGAGTAGATTGCGTTGTTGCACCGGCAAATGATCATCGGGGCGCCTGTGAACCGGCAACTTCCCACCATCGGAATCAAAGGACCGACCTCGGCATCAGCCCGGATAACAACGGTTCGGGAGATCTTCTGCCACCGGGGAAATCTTCGTCGCAGTAGGATAGATCCATCGCCGAGAACTACTCTGAGTAGTACGTAGTACGTCACCTGCTTGATTCCTCGGAGAGCCAGTGAAACGGAAACCATCCTCCAACCAGAATCACTGGACCGATCTCGGTCAACAAGGAGAGCTCGAACAGCAGCAGCGGAGGACGAGTCGTCGTAGAGTATCGAAGTGAACATGAGCGTCCAGTAGAAGTTCAACATAGCTCTTACGTGAGGCCAGCCCAAGAGTAGAATGCATCGTCGCACAGAAAGCTGTGCAAAGCCCCGGTGAGGCAATTGCTAAATGGGCGAAAATAGTAGTCGCAAAGACACCGTAGAAATGTCGTAATGAAAAGCGTTTTTGACGACATTAAGCTCCAACAGCGAACTAGCAAACCAGCTAGAGGCTTTTTTTACAAGGGGGAAATCTGCAAACAGATCCCCTGAGAAGGTAACTCATGGAATGCACGCACGCACCAACGACGACCCGCTAAAACCAGCCCATGCACTGTGCTTGAGCAATTCTTTTTGATTTGCTCAAGTGGTGTACAGTGCATTAACATGACCCTCGGACTCAGACCCTTATCTCCCCGGAACCACCTTACGGAATTTCTTCGGGGAGGGACCAGTGCATAAAGCACAACACGTGTAGCAGAAGTAGCCTAGGCAAACTGCTTCTCCTAGCCGACTTAAACAATGCTACAAGAGAGCAGCCTCGGCAGAGCTAATCCTCTGCAGCCAACTCTTGGTCAGCGCGCCATAGGCGCTGCAATTCTAACATAATGTGAGTAACAGCCGTAGTTACTGCATTCCAGCACTCGGCATCCGTATACATTTTCTCTATTATATTGTCAGGGGCCGTGTCCCCTCCCTAGCTACATGCGACTTCTCACAACAATGAAACGGGGGCAATCGAATACGACATGCTCCGCTGTTTCCTCCACACCAGCACAATTGGGGAACGCAGGAGATTCTGAGTGCCCGAACCTATGCAGGTACTGTCTATAGCAACCATGTCCTGACAGAAACTGCGTCAGGTGGAAGTTCACTTCCTCATGGTTTCTACTATACCAATCTGACACATTTGGTATTAGCCGATGGGTCCAACTACCCTTAGTGGAGTTATCCCATTCCTGCTGCCAGCTTCTGAGCGTTTCCTCTTTACACGCGTCGCTTACTCCTCTGGTACCCCTTTGGTTGAAGCATTGAACATCTTCCTTGATGATGAGCCCGATGGGCGTCATCCCGGCTATGATGCACACGGCCTCTTTAGATACCGTCCGGTATGCACATGCTACTCTTAATCACATTATTCTGTACGTGATTTCCAACCGCTTTAGACCGCTTTAAGCGCTTCTGACCGAATTGGTCCTCCATATCTTAGTATGGACAGCACCACGCTTGCCAGTAGCTTGCGTTTACTGGCAATTACAGCAGAGCTGTTAGACATCATCATCGAAAGCGCCGCTATAGCCGTTGATGCCCTTTTACAGGCATATTCAACGTGGCTCGCGAAGCTGAGCTTGTCATCGATCATTACCCCAAGATGTCTAATGGATCGCTTGGACTCTATGGTGCAATCACCTACCGAGATAAGCACCCGTTGCTCGGACTTGCGGTTGTTGACCACCACCACCTCAGTCTTGTGACGGGCCAGTCCTAGTTTCCTAGACTTCATACATTCCTCAACTATGGAAATAGAGTGCGCTGCTGTCAACTCTACTTCCTCCATCGATTCGCCATAGACCACTAGGCTGATATCGTCGGCGAAGCCAACAATCTTAACACCCGTTGGAAGTGCAGCCTCAGTACGTCATCGTACATCGCATTCCATAACAGCGGGTCCAGGATTGTACCTTGAGGTACTCCCGCGGTAATTCGAACGCATTTCTGCCCCTCCTCTGTGTCGAACAGTAGAATCCTACAATCAAAATAGCTTTCTAGAAGCTTACACAACTGCACCGGTACCTTGAGGCGGTGAAGTGCGTATGCTTTTGCTTCCCAGCTTGCGCTGTTGAACGCATTCTTTACATCCAGAGTGACAACCGCGCAGTAACGGATGTCACTCCTTTTATGCTTGATTGCCACCTCAAATGTCTGAACGACCGACTGGATAACGTCCAGAGAAGATTTACCTTTCCTCAATCCAAACTGGTTGTTAGACAGGCCATCCACACCTTCCGTATACGGTACTAGCCTGTTGAAGATCAACCTCTGCAATAACTTGCCCGTCGTATCTAGTAGACAGATAGGTCTATACGCCGACGGGTCACCTGGTGGTATCCCCGCCTTTGGTAGTAACACCAATTTCTGTCGCTTCCATACATCCGGGAAGATTCCTTGATCAATGCAGCGTTGCATCGTGGTTCAGCTAGAGTCTGAGATTGACGAAGTGCATGAGCTCAGCCCTCCCTCGATGAAGTTGCTTGATGTAGTTCCGGGGAGATCGGGGCTCATGAGCAGTAGGGAAAGTTTTTTAATGGTGAAGCATGCATAACGAGTGCCAAAACACAACAGGCAAATAAAAAAAGTATGCTGAGCAGAGAGAGTTTAAGTAGGGAGACTTACGGCTTCGGCACCATTCGACTATTATCGGCAACCAAATTTCAAACGCCAAATTCACAGTATTATTCTATCAAAACACGTCAATGAAAATATTCAGATGATTCTTTGTTCTGTCCGCTTACCACTGACGAGATTTCCGAGACTGAACAAACAATACCGCCAGAGGTATCATCAATTCAAATGAAGACGCTTCAAAATGCGACTGATTTGGAGCTGCCGAAGTGTGCTGGTGGATCACTTCGGCAGCTCCAAATCAGTCGCATTTTGAAGCGTCTTCATTTGAATTGATGATACCTCTGGCGGTATTGTTTGTTCAGTCTCAGAAATCTCGTCAGTGGTAAGCGGACAGAACAAAGTTGGTTTTTATGGAAAAGTTGCCGAACAGAATGAGGCTGCCGACAATAGTCACACTGACAAGAGATTTTCGAAGCGTTGTAAAAACGTTTTCAAAATCATTTTGGAAAGTCTGTCGGTGTGAATCGATAGAGGATTGAGCAACGCATAAATGTAAACAGACAAACACGGAATTTATCTGCTGATGTCCGAGAATATTACAAAAAAAGCGCGGCATCGGCTTAGACCGCCGAGAATACGTAAGTTCCCCTATGTTTTTTTTTTCTTACTTCCACACTGAGGCAAAAATACTTAGGTTTTCCATAAATCAAGACTTATGAACCAGCCAAATTATGGTTTCATTGCACGCTTAAACATTTCGAAAATGGGATCATGAGTTTCATAAGTGAGAGCTTTGAATTCTTTATCAACAATTACTTGAAATATTTATCATAGCAATCGCTAGAAGAACTACTCCGCTTTCGATGTTGGCTACAAGTTTATCGAAAACAGATCACATGTTATCAAAACATGTCAATTTTTGTGCACGCCTGAAATAAAAGGCGAACAACATTATCGATTGATAATACGATTTGAGTTAATACCATTGCGTTTATTATCGAATTTCATTGATTGACTTACGAAATTCATTACTGAAATTCTTCACCAGAATCATAAGTAAAACTTACAAATTTCAACAATAATCGTTGTGGCGCCAAATCATAATTATTCCTTAAGAAATTATTAAGTTTTTTTGCCTCAGTGCACACCAAAAAGCTGTGTTAATGAGCCCTTTGGTAGTGGATTCATCAACACTCAACAAAAAGACAAAAAAACAAAAAAAAGCTTATCGGTATGTGTAACAGAATAATTACACTTTAACAAAAATTTCCTAAAAATATATTTTTCCAGCTGGTGGGGAATCGACTGTATGGTTGTAATCAATTATGCTTTTCGGCTACGCAGTCTTAATTTTTACAACGGCTTATTTATTCGCCCGACGTGTCGAAACGTCGGGCGAATAAATAAGCCGTTGTAAAAATTAAGACTGCGTAGCCGAAAAGCATAATTGATTATATTTTTTTATTCTAAATTATACACCCCTATTCTTGTTTACGTTCGAACGCTTTTTCGGTCGAAAACCGCAAAAACCAGCAAGTCGAGTGGGCAATGGATTCGAACGAATAGGATTCTAACGATTTCTGACGATGGCGGTCTAGTTTCAATGAGAGTTACTCACATATTCCGATTTTAAGGAGGAGGTCAGTTACCTAAATTTGTAACCAGGGCTAGTTTTAGGGTTGGTCATGATTTGGAAAGATAATTTATCATTACCTTATTTTCTGGGCCAAATGTTTCCATATATTTCCTGAAATGCAAGCAACTCATAAGACTAGATCGTCAAAACAAGATTTATGAATGAATTGACAGTCTTCATAGCAGCTTGTCAGCAAAGTTTTGATGTATGATAACGTTTGATTCGATAGTGCGCTTATGCATCAGTAGCATTCATTGGTCATGGTCATTGGTAAACATTCAGATAACGAGATAGGCAATCAAAATGTATAAAACCTTTGAACACTAATTGAATGGCAACTAGTTCACATGAAGTTGGAAAGTACACGTTCCAATCAGCATAGCAAGAAATTTCCATTACAAAGTCAACAATGAGACTCGAGAGATCTTTGCTGGTTGTTGCGTTGCTCAGCGCAGGTAAGGGCTGACATAGAAAATTTACCATCTTGATCCAAATATCATCTTAACATTCCACAGCAAGTGAAGGTTATCTACTATCTCCATTGATCTGTTACTACTGTGAAGATTGCACCTCGTCTGCTGCGGTTATTCAACCATGTGGCCTCACAAGTCCCATTCTGACTACACCGAGTATTGTTGGAGACAATTTTCAACAGGCCCCTCAATATTCATCAGAACCTATTCTCACCCCTCCCCCAGTTGTTGGTGGGGGAGGAAGTGACACAATCTTCCCTCAGTATCCAGATAATGATCAGGGAAGTCCTTTACTGACTCCACCGACAATACCGACTGGGGCAGTGGCACCTGAGTGGAACGACGGCTCGGTTAGTGGAGCAAGCAACAGCGGAGTCCCAGTATTGACCACCATTTGGCCTGGAACGACTTCTTGGAATTGGTGGTCTTCGAATCGTGCAAAAGTTGATAGGTATATATGCGTCACGGCGAAATACACCGGTAAGAATTCTATTTCAATTAGGCACGTTTCATTATCATTAACAAAAATATAATTTAGTTGGAAATCGACAAGTGATCTATCGTGGATGCTCACGACAAGGTCGAAGTAACGACGATATCTGCAGTGGAATGAGTAAAGGCAAGTATCAACAGTGTACGCTTTGCACTTCGCCGCTTTGTAACAATGGGAAATGATCTAAATAAATTCAAAAACTATTATTTTGTTGTTTCACTATGCTTCCCAAGATTTATGGATCCCTTCACTTTTATATAAGGTAATTGGCATTTTATTGTGGTACCTTCCCCGTTGCACAGAGGAGCACCTAGAACAAATTCGTGGCCATAACTTCGATTTTGAAAAATTGAGATGAGTCGCGCACTTTAACCACTCGGCTTGAGAAGATCTATAATATAAATATGGGATAGTTTGAAGTAACATCATATTCATAGGTTTTCAGAAATAACGTAATTTCGGTTGAAATGGATAATTAGGGTAGGTGTACCAGTTATGGCCATAGTGGTTCCCTATTTCGCCATACGTGTTCACTTGATTTTTTTCACATTTTGAAAAGTTTTGTGTGTTTTAGCAGTAAGATGAAGGATGTATCTAGATGTTAAAACTTTCAAAAATTAAAAAAATGTGAAAGTTATCGAAATTTCACATATGGCCAAATAGGGAACCACTATGGCCATAACTGGTACAATTTCCCTATGTCCAGTTTTTTTTTTTCTCTTCTCTTTAATGTTGACAATGACAAAGAACTAAATAGAGGATAGCAAGAACGACGGTAAACCTTACTGGCTCATGTACAGAAATTTTCTAACAAATGTGGTTTTAGTGCTAAAAATAATCTCTAAAATAAAAACTGGGGGATTCCATTTCGGGGTGACATTGATCACTTGTCACTGCGATTATTGTGATTTTTTGAAATTACTCTACATACTGAATTCCGGCTCCCTGAATACGAATATGCTTTCCAAATTTGAAAAAGAAGACTATATGTCTGGAAATAATGAAAAAATCAAGAATTTCGTGGAAAACGCCTCAATGTAGGCAATTTAGAAAGGAGTTTCCTAACAGATACCGTCGGACCGAGCTACTTTTGATTCCAGGGGCTACTTTGGACACCCACCTTTTGTATTTATTAGCAGCGTAAATATTAATCTGAGCAAGTTTGTGTCTTCAGCACTTTTATTAACCAATGTATGCTCTACCACTAGGCATGATTTTTTTTTTGGAACAACATCAACAATAACAGGATAAACAAGAAAGCATTTCAAAAAAGTCCGAATAAATATTCACAAGGTATAAAACATTGGCTATACAAACATTGTTTGAATTTTACCCATGTCGTGGAAACTTATTGGGAGCATCACAAAACTATCAAATCGTCATGTTTTATGAAAATCTTGTGATTTGTTTTGCTTAAATTTGTTGTTTTATTAAAATAATTGATCAAAGGTCTTATTTTTACGACTTTTATTTCATTAAAATATTTTGGTTTGTATATTTTACAACATAAAAAAATAAAAATAAATGTTTGTTAAAGTAAAAAGACATAAAACACACATACTTCAATACATACCAATGACAAGTTCACAACATAATGTCTAAAAAAATATTTTCCGTCATATTTTATATGAATTTGCAGTACAAAACAATTGGATCCTTCAAATGCTTAAAATAAACTACTCTTAAGCCAGCTCTAAACTGCTAGGAAGCTAAATGCACATAAAAAAGGCAAACTTACTTCTTTACGATATTACTTCATAGATTACGTTTTAAATAAAAATTACTTACTGGTATTAAACTAGTTACCGGTATCAATGTGATCCTTCTACATATCGTTCATATAACAGTAAGAATAGAAAAAAAACAGTTTTTGTACATACCGTCGTTGGGGGTGACAATGGGTCAAAAAAGGATATGTGCGATTTATTTTTTGAATAACTATCGTAATTTAACTCCAATAAACTTCAAATTTGGTGTGTATGTACTTGGATGGTGCATTAACTACTGTTCAAAAAATTAAAGACAAATATTTATTCACAGCGGCACCGCAAGTGAATGAAAAATGACCCAATCTCAGCCCATAGAGGGGGTGACATTGGGTCACTGTAATTGAAATAACTTGTTTTTGAGAATATGATTTCAAAACCATTCACAACTGAAAAATATTGATAAAAAACGATGCAAACAAGACACAAAGATATTTAAGATGTTTCACAAGTATGATAAACCCACTTAAAAGAAAGATTATACTGAAAATTTAAGAGCTATGAGAAAAAATATGAAAACCCAACATTTATCGTCAAGTTTACATAAATTTTCTTGGTGTTTCCCTCAAATTGTCTTCAAAGTCTCATCCCCATTGCACAGTGGTCCAGGAATCAGTTTTACGCGGATAGATGCATTTTGAGCTTTAGAATGAAACATTAGACAAAAACGGTCTTCTACAAAGTTGTTTGTATTAGTTAAGCCCTTTGTTTGGTGTTATTGAAAATTAGGGTGGACCACATTTTCATAGAAATTGTGTAACTAACTTTCTTATTTGTAGAAATTATATTATACATGCTTCAGCAAAGTTATAGACCATTCAATTTCAAGCAACTTTGCCAAAAAAAAGTTTTTTTGTATCTCTTGAATTGACAGATTTAGAGCTTTTTTCCTGCAGTGACAGTGGTCCGAACAAAACTGGTTTTCTGGCTCTAGAGTTTTCAATTCAAATTTCTCATCAAAGTAGTCTATGAAACACTTTTAGAGCTTTAAAAAATGCGTAATTTGGTGAGTGAAGTAACTCGCTATCTCCTTCCGTTTAGGAGTTATTGTTGTTTTTCTCTCAAAAATATGCGTACTTTGATTGTGAATATCTCTGATTGGGACAAACATAAAAAATATCTTTTGACGGCATTCAAAAGACAAAATAAAATTGTATATTATATCAAAAAATTACAGATGTGTTATTTTTGTAACTCTAATAAAACGTGTTGAAAGTCAAATATTTTTTATCACAAAAACTTTAATAACTTTTGAACTAAAATAGATATCATCAATATTTTTGCATGAAAATTTGCGTTTTATTAAGTTTTTAAAGTCGTTCATAGACTGCTTTGACGAAAAACCTGAAATAAGAAAGATAGAACTCTAAAACTATTTTGAAGATTTTCATAGTATGTATTTCTTTATTATTTTGCATTTTGAGCATGAAAATGAAATTTTAGACAAAAATGATCTTCTACAAAATTGTTTCTTAAAATGTAAGCTTACATATTGTGTCATTTGAAACTAGGGTGGTCCACAATATCAAACATATAATATAATCAACTTTTTTATTTGCAAAAATACTGGTATATGGTCTTAGGCAAAGCGGTAGAACTTGAAATTTTGATCAACTTTGCCAAAAAAAGTTTTTCTGTAGCTCAAAATTTGACCAATCTAGAGCATTTTTTCCTAATCATCGCAGGGTGGTCCAACAAAAATAAGTTTTTCAACTCTAGTTTTTTTTTAATATTATTTTCTCGTCATAGTCGTCTATGAACGACTTTTAGAACTTAACAAAACGCAAATTTTCATGCAAAAATATTGTTGATATCTATTTTTATTAAAGTTTTTGTGATAAAAAATATTTGACTTTCAACACTTTTTATTAGAGTTACAAAAATAACACATCTGTAATTTTTTGATATAATATACAATTTTATTTTGTCTTTTGAATGCCGTCAAAAGATATTTTTTATATTTGCCCCAATAAGAGATATTCACAATCAAAGTAGGCATGTTTTTGAGAGAAAAACAACAATAACTCCTAAACGGAAGGAGATAGCGAGTTACTTCACTCACCAAATTACGCATTTTTCAAAGCTCTAAAAGTGTTTCATAGACTACTTTGATGAGAAATTTGAATTTGAAAACTCTAGAGCCAGAAAACCAGTTTTGTTCGGACCACCCTATGTCACCGTAGGAAAAAAGCTCTAAATCGGTCAATTTAAGAGATACAAAAAAACTTTTTTTGGCAAAGTTGCTTGTAATTGAATGGTCTACAACTTTGCTGAAACATGTATAATATAATTTCTACAAATAAGAAAGTTAGTTACACAATTTCTATGAAAATGTGGTCCACCCTAATTTTCAAGAACACCAAACAAAGGGCTCAACTAATACAAACAACTTTGTAGAAGACCGTTTTTGTCTAATGTTTCATTCTAAAGCTCAAAATGCATCTTTCCGCGTAAAACTGATTCCTGGACCATAGTGCATTGCTATAAAGCCCATTCAGTTTCCCCAAAGGTGTACTGAAACAGTGATTTTTTGAAACCTTCGCAAATAGTTAAATTTCGGTGCGACATTCCACGATCAATAAATTTCAGGCAAAAGTTGACGTCATAATCCCAGTATTTCAGCGATCCAACTCATTTGTACTTCCGTGAGATGTTTCAATAATATAAAAACACTGATAAATAATCAAATTTGGGAAAAAAACTGCTTTTTGATAAAAATTTACGATGTTGCTGCGCACGAAACACAGTTGCTGGTTTGAGAAGTTGTCAAAATGCGTTGTATTGTTATTCAATCCACGGAATACTCAAGTAGACTTGTTTGATGTTCAAGAGATGCTGTATTTAGAAAGAATAAACACATCTTAATGAAAAAAAAAACACCCTACACGGTAAAATGTCAAAAAAGTTGCCTTGGAATTTCATTTACTATCGTTCTTGCTTGACCCAATCTCACCCCCATTTTCAATGTTTTAGACATCGTACCGAAAAAAATGATTTTTTTGTGGGAAAATCAAACAGATTCCGGAAAATACCTGTGATGTGTAATGAAAAGACTTTCAACATTCTACTAATACAACGTTAGAGGCTAGAGTACATGCGTGATACTTTGTACCTGAGAAATTTAATGTTGTAAGTTTTATCTAGTTTCAACATGCAAGTTTATTGATGTAGTAAACAAAAACTACTATTTCTATAAATGCATATTATTATGAATTATGTGTAATAATATGTTCCCCAACATATGAATTATTAATTTTAGTAATATCAGCGTTATTAGCTGAAATATTTCACAAAACATATTTTTCTGTTTTGACCCAATCTCACCCCCTAGACCCATTGTCACCCCCATCGACGGTAACTCATTAATTATTGCAGTACCTTATAGTTTCATCGTTCGTTTAAGTCAACTTAAAAATCAAGCATTCTTAACTGATATTATAATTTAAGAGGAAGTTGAAAGTTTAAGTTTCATACTGCAAACTGAGAATAGTGAATGCCATAATTCGTTGAAATTTGTTATATATGTGTAACTGTTTCTAGCTTTGCAATTTTCTAAATTATGTTCATTAATGAAAAACGTTCAATAACATCACAATGGACGATAATCTATAGAATCGGTTTGACAGTTATAAGGAAAAATCATTTCATTATCAAATTGTGAAAATGTCCAAAGTAGCCCCTTTTTGTCTTGACGGACACACTTTTTTCGCTATTCAAGCATTTTTATTATTTCTCGATGGATTTGTCTCATATTTTGCACATTTGTTACGTACACATACAACTTAAATATAGGCAAGAATTATCAATATCTATCCATAATTCTAAGAGTTACAAATTATCAAAGTAAAAGAAAGTGAAAATAATGCCAAAAGAAGCCCCGTTTGACGGTAATGAATTATTTCAACAAAATGAGCTCATTGGTAGGAGTTTCTAAAGGATTCCCAATGGACTTGAAAATTGTGTGTGAAAATTGGATAAATTAACCAATAAATAACATGATTTTATATTCATGGGAATAGAAGCCGATTAGTAAAATTTTTACCTAATTACGCTGTCAAATTTTCAACTAATTATGAAGGAATTCTTATGAAAATTCGTCTACTTTTTCATTAAAATTTTAAGACTGATGGGCATAGGCTGACTCCTAGTTTTGTTGATGCGATTCACATTTACAAATATCGAAAGTCAGAATAATCCGTTCGTAATATCTTGAAATTTTTGGATCGGATGTTTTGTACAAATGAGGCATACATAAAATGTTTGCAAAAGGCATGGAGAAAGCGTTTCAGATAAATCCTACCAGTCAATTTTATTATTCCATTAAAAAGAAATTTGATTTTATGAATTCCAAATGCAATATTGCATTGTATTCTTTTGGAAGGAAAAGAATATCTGATAATTAATTTCTAAGTATACCTACAAAACATGTTTGAGCTGGAATATCCAATAACTGTTAAAATTCTAACTATTTATCGATTGCTTACCGTCTTGGCGAGCTCCTAAACCGAGTTGTAGCAGTTTTTAAGTCAATATTAAAGTATGATCAGATCATTTAGTGGAAAAAATAATTTTGGCCATGATTTACCCAAATTACTCTTGTGTGCGTTGGTTTGACCACATTTAGACTATTCACTTTTTAGTTTGTACCAGCTAATCTGCACATCGTTCAGATTAAAAATGGTTCAAACATCATTTAGCTCATGGAGTGAAAAGGAACTTTGTGGAACAGCCAAAGCGGTAATCAGAAGTACGATTTTCTGTTGTTCGGTTAACTAGAAGTTCAAATTAAAAATGAACCCCGACGGTTTGCATGAGGTACCGTTCAAATTAGCGGGAATGCACGGTATTAGATTCAGGAAAAGTTCATTTTCAAAAATTCAAATGAAATTTTCTAAACATTCTTATAGATTTACAAAGTGGAGGCACAGGTGCGACTGTTATGTTGATGTTTGAGGTTATGGTTAAAAACAGATTTTCGCTAACATCGCTTTTATTTAAGCGAAAATCCGCTTTTGAGCTCTATTTAAGACTGAAAGCCATAACCTCAAACATTAATTTCTTCGGGAGATTATTATTTTCTCTCAAGATTTAATTTTATTTGGTGAACATAACGAATGTCAGAAAAATATTGCTAAATGAGTTAAGTGCTGACATTGCAGAATTCGTTCTCAATTGATTTCGAATCACGCTCAAAGCAAGCGAAGAAAAACATCGCATCTGCATCGGGCAATGATCGGCAATGTTTCGCAACTTTAACCCCCGGTAAAGAGTGTCAGTTCCCGTTCGATTTTGGTACGATTCACTTTTCGCAACAAACCGTTCAAATATCTGTTTTCTAAAATAAGTGAAATTTTCACATTTACAAAATATCATAAGACAAAAATGGAATCATTTAGACTGATACCGTAATTTCGGGTGAAATTGATCATTTTTCACGGTTTTGCTAGTCTGTTTTCTATAATGTTAACAATGCCAAACAACTAAATGCAGGAAAACAAGTACGAAGGTGAGCCTCATCGACTCATGTACCGAAATTTTCTAACAAATGTCATTTTAGTGTTAACAAATATCTCTAAAATAAAAAATCAGGGGATCTCATTTCGGGGTGAAATTGATCACTTGTCAATGCCATTATTGTTAGTTTTCAAAACAACTCTACATGATAAACTTGAGCTCCCTGAATCCGAATATGCTTGTCAAAATCTTAACAATGCAATATTTATATAAATAACGAATAGTTAAATTTGAAGAATTACGCGGAAAACGCCTAAATGTATACAATTTCCTATGAAAATCAATGATATCTAACAGAAATTCAACTATTTCAACCATTTGAGCTAATTGGTACGAGTTTTGGTGATGAAATCTGGTTTGCGGATATATCTCAAGCATCCTCGCAAACTTTCAGGTTTATACTATGTTCAAATCCTTGATTAGAAATAAAAGTTTATAGGTGTTTGTCAATACTGCACCGTGCATGATTTTGAAATTTTACATTATTTTCATAGTAATAAACATTCTTCAACGCAAGAAAACTCCACAACACACAATTCGACAATAATTACGACGAACAACGATCATTTACTGCAGCTTACATTGATATTTATGCTCCATTACGAAGAAATAAAATCGTGTGATACGATGATCAATTTCACCCTTCTGATCAATTACACCCGATTTTACGGTACCAATATTGACATTCTTTTTTGAATAAATGAACTTATCAAAGAATACTCCTTCATAATTTTTTGGATAATTAACTCTACTAAAGATTAATTATCTCTACTAAAGATATGTTGAAATACGTAATAATAATTTCCAGTAGTTTCTTTGCTAAACATGTTATTCGCCACTGCATCATATATAGCATAAAAAAAAGACACAAATAAATGCATCAATCATGTAAATCATTGTTTCAAAATGTTGAACAATTTGCGTATGATCAATGATACCTCGATTAATCCCAGTAACTGCAACACTTGCTGAAATATACGGTAATAATAATAATATTTGTGGAAATTTAAATACTTGCTACACTGCCCATAAAAGCATACCTGTCCAAAGGCGCCAAAAGGGGGGGGGTGTGAAGCGGAGGTTGGCGAAGCACGTCGTTTGTTATTTGCGCAATAATTTGCTAAGAGCAATTACTCATTCCACGTTGCATAAGGTACATGTATAATTATCGTTATTTTGTCAACAATATTTGATATCATGCCTCGAATTTCACTTTCTCGCGATAATAAATGCCGTATCCGACCTAAGAATGAGTGTGTTTCTGAATTGTTTTTGCAAATAAACAAATCTCCCTTTTTGATGAATGAAATGTAATTGACACCGTTACACATTCCAGACTGACATTGATGAAACGGTGGAATTAAAGCAATTGGTTCTGCTTTAGTGTAGGTGGAAGTCCTCTATGCCCGAACACTTTTTGTTTTTTGGTAATATTTCAAAATTTACATTAGTTTTACCGTTAATTTTTGTACAGTATTAAAAATTCACATTATTTTAAGTAAAAACTCACATGAGAACAAAAATAAACCTTTACAAATCATTTTTATGGCGGATTACATTATATACTAAAAATGGTGTGCACTAAAATGTGTCCTCTATGGCCGGACACTATGATTTTCACCATCAAAGTTTACACCAAACCGACAGAAAGGCCAAGGGGTGCTTTGTATGTCAGCACATAGTTTGTGGGTTCAATCTTTGCATAATGTACAGCGTATGAAGCTTGTTAGCGAGATCATAGGTCAGTTCCATAAACTCCTTTTTGATCAGCACCACAGAAAGATTCGCCATATCAGTCTATGTTGCATTAGCGGTTGCTCGTATTCAGATCTCCTCTGACATCTTCGGGAATTCAATGCTTTTCTAGTTCTTCACATTTTCTTTGTCAGCTCGAAGGTTGAAGTGTGCTTTTAGGAACAGTCAACTCTCCCTTACTCGATACTCCGTATCTCAATACCAAGTTAGAGAACCATATTAAAATTTGGTGTTCATAGGGTAGTGCTTCGTGAAGCCCAAGCAGGACAGTTCGGTTTTGCGTCGTCCGATAGATTTTGCTCATGGTTTCGCGCGTGTTTTGATCGAAAATTGTTTTGTCCATTTTAATATACAGTCACATATAAATACAATTTTACATTCAGAAATGGAATAGTGGAAAGTAAATAATGAAAAAGTGATTTGTTTGATTTGTGTCCTCAGTACTGTTGGTTTTTGGCTGCCTCAAGTTCACCGAACCATCCGGAAGTGACAGGCAGCACATAAATTTAGAGAATCAATCCGGTGGGTTTGTTCCAGTATGATACTTTTTCTTGTGTGAGCCTTCCGGATCGTTTTTGTCCGCGTCGTGGAACTTCTGGTCGTTTCTTGAATGGAAAATGTTATTTTCGGAGTTTGAGAATTATGTTCAGATTGCGCATTCTGTCCGGGCGGGTGTTACGCAACTAACAATCGGTTGTGGATGCCTTTTAACCATTCGATGACCCTGGAGGGATCGATTCTGCTTTTCGTACAATTTTGAGCAGAAAAACCGACTGTGTTATCCTAGGGTGATTAGTTCGAACGCGCTTCCTTTCGTTTTTCGATTATCTAAAAATACAGTAAAAATAGTACTGCACAATCGACAAGCATTTCGCGAAATGCTATTTATACTATAAATAAACTATTGTTTTCTCTTTTGATTGCCGGCATTCAAAAGATTAATTTGAAAACACTTAAACAACAAATGTTTATGGTCTATCGCCAGCTTTCTAGGCGAATCCTGACAATATACCTTCCCCAACCTCCAACTCCGTAGAACTTATGAGGGTGTCGCTGAGTCGGTGGCCTCTCATTAAGTAAGTGCTACATCAACATTTCCTTCCCCTATCCCAAGTTACGGTAAAGATGGGCGTGGCGGAAATAGTGATATTCATGCTTTTAGTATTCTTGTTTATGATTTGAACAAGGTATACTCCCCTGCCTTGTTCCTGAAAGTAGTCAGGATGAGATAATTGAAAAGAAACATGAATGTTGCTAGTATCCAATCTACGAAGTATACCGTAACTACGCTAACGCTAACGCTATATTAAAATTTGGTGTTCATAGCTACCTCAATGGCCCCTTGAATTACATTTGCACTGGTTTAGTGTTTTGTAACTCGATATCTCCCTAACTCCATGGTCTTCCCGTAATGCGGGTAGATCCCCTTTTCGAGGTGCTTTACGGGGTAAGATCTACCATATTGTACTCTTGTTGTATCTGTTCTTGTGAATACTTATAAGTTGAGTGTTTGCGGATGCCCCCAAGGGGGAGTCTTGTCACCACTTTTGTGGAATTTCGTAGCAGATACGCTATTGAGGCAACTGAATAATTGCGGTTTTCCAACTTTTGGATTTGCCGACGACTATCTAGCTCTGATAGTTGGTATGTGCATAAGCACCCTATTCGACCTGATGCAAAGTGCTCTTCAGGTAGTCGAGAGTTGGTGTCGCCAATATGGCCTTTCGGTTAACCCGAATAAAACATCTATTGTTCTTTTTACGGAAAGACGAAACCGCGATGGAATTCGACCTTTACGTCTTTTTGGCACTGAGATTAATGTGACTGATCAAGTAAAGTATGTCGGAGTCATTCTAGATTCCAAACTTTTATGGACAGCTCACATTGATTTCAGAGTCAAAAAAGCTTGCATGGCCTTCGGTCAATGCCGGCGAACCTTTGGTAAAACTTGGGGCCTCAAACCGAAATATATCAAATGGATTTACACAACAGTTGTTCGACCAATATTGGCATATGGATGTCTTGTGTGGTGGCAAAAGGGCGAAGTGAGAACAATCCAATCAAAATTGGGCCATCTCCAGAGGATGTGCTTGATGGCGATGATTCTCTACAACTCCCACGGCAGCGCTCGAGGCTCTTTTCGACGTTGTGCCACTACACATATATCTTAAACAAGAAGCACTTTCTTGCTCTTACCGCTTATGGGTACTGGATCTACTGGAGAAAAATCCAGTGAATCGTAGATCTACACACACTTCGTTGTTTCCACTTTTGGTAAATTGGGACAAAATTGTCCTTGCTCCAAGTGATCTCACAATTGCTTGTCACTTTCAGCCCTGTCGTCGTAAAATTTGAGGTACTTAGTCGTCTTTTTGGGGGGGCGTTACTATAGCTCCGAGGGCGCTTCTACTCCCAGGCGTTTATTAGGTCGTTTCTAATGTCCAACTTCAGATCAAGAAACATGAATCTGTTAACTTTATCAAACAGATAAAATAACTAATCTCAATCATTTTTTATTCTTCTAGCGCATCGTCCCTCCTAGGACAGAGACATAATTTTATATGAACAATTTTAATCCATTATATGTTCAATCAAAAAATCAATAAAATCGATGCGTCGTAACTTACTTATTTACCTTACCGGTTAGGATAAGGTGTGGGTGGCCGGAGACGTCTTCATTTGACTTGGTCCATGGCTGCCGATCCTTAGCCACGCATTCTACGAAGAATCCGCAAATGATCCTCAACTTGATTGACCCATCTTGCTCGCTGCGCACCACATCGTCTTGTTCCGGTCGGATTAATTTCGAAAACCATTTTCATCTGGTTGTTATACGATATTCTGTTGGCATGCCCGCCTACCACAACCACCCAATTGCAGATCCACCTATGTAAACTATTGCATAGACAGACCTGTCACATGAAAATGCCTATCCCCGCTTTTCTTATCACACCCTCTAAAGCTATGTTGAACAGCGAGATTCGAAGAGACTCGAGGGCGTCTCTGATACTCGGGAAACGCACATCACTCGATCTATCGTCGCATTGATCAATATTATCAGTTTGCCCAGAAATACCGTATTTTTGTATGATCTGCCATAGCTGGTCTCGATCGTATGTATCATAGGCCGAATTGAAATCGATGAACAATATCTGTAGAATGATGTGTGGATACATTGTACTCTCGGTATTTCTGCAACACCAGGCGAATAACGAATATATTATCCAGCGGCCTTGTTGTTTTCTAAGGGGTCGTCCATAAATGACGTAGCTTTTTAGGGGGGAGGGGGGCTTCACGAATTTGTGACGATGTGTGACGAGGGGGAGGGAGGGGTTCTAGCTAGTGGACGTAGCATTTTAAAAAATGTCGGTAAGAAATGGCACACATTTATGTTTATCAAAGCTATTTTTCTTTGTTTCACTTATAAACTTGGGTCATAAAATGATAATTCAGCTTCAAAACATTCATGTTACAGAATTGAAAAAAAAATCTATGAAATTGTAGATTTTCTTGATGAATGCTATCAAACAGATTTTTTAAAGCTTTAAATTTAAATAATTATGTGAATATTATATTACATTCGTGTCTAAATTAATAAATTTTTAAATAAACAAAATAAAACTTTAATATATTAATTAAAAATCAGTGCTTTAACGACTTGGAGAACATTGTTTTCCCTGTTGGCTTTATTTCTTCAAGAGAGACAAATTATGCTCGTTTTGGCAAATATTACATTGAAACAAGATATTTATTCCGTGGATTATGCATTCAATGTTGCAGGAGATCTCCACCCAATCAACTCAAACATTTGTTTTGATATCTCAATGCTCTTCATGAAATAGCCTGAATATTAATGAGAACAACAGACGAGTGTTGAACTTGAATAAAGAATATTTTTATGTTGTATTATAGGTTGTGTAAGATTATTTCAGTATGGAGAACAATAAGTTCAGCTGAAATATGAATAGAGATGAATACTTTGTATAATAATCGCTAACATTTTCTAAACGTTCCAAATGGATTTGAATTGCGATAATAATGACGAAGATCCATTGCAAATTAATATATTTTGTTGATAAACTTCATTGGAATCTATTGCCTTACAACGAATAATTAAAAAAAAAAACAAACCTCTAATACAACGAAATTTCTGTTCAATATATTATAAAATATATTGTACCCTAACTCGTTACTGTTAGCTGAATTAATCAAACCAAGCATTTCTTTTTTTTTTCATTTTCTGTTGTTAACTATATTTTTATGGTAAAAAGAGCTGATGTAGAGTAATTTGGAAAACAGTTTGAAATAAACATATTTCCTGTTTAAGTCATACAGTTTTGGTTTCCAGTTTCATCTAGGCTAAGTAAGTTGTATTAACTTAGCCTAGATAAAACTGGAAACCAAAATTATGTAACTTAAACAGGAAATATGTTTATTTAAAACTGTTTCCCAAATTACTTTTGAGGGCTTCTTTTTATCGAACTGTTATTCGTTAGATTATCCTTACGTTTCAGCCAGTAATTAATATCAAACTTTGTATGATGATTTCCAGCAGCTTGTAAAATTTTTAGTATTTTCAAATTATGCCAATTGAATTATTTTTTCCATCCAATGATAGTACCTATATAGAGAGAACCGGATTTAATTTTATTTGAATCACAAGAGCTGCCCAAACATACCGAGAATAGCAAACATATTGTTATTATCATCTTGCACTCTATTCTCGTAAAAATAAAGAAATGTAACAGTTTTAGAGGTAAAACACTTAAAATTCTGCAAATTTTGCAAATTAATTCTATTTATTTTCGTTAATACAATATTGAATTGCATGCCACAATTAGATCAAAAATCAAACGAGATATAAGAGCAACTTCTACTCAGGAGTTTATTGTCTACTGCGTTCATGTACGAATGTGGGTCACCTTCAATTGTATACAATTCATTGTCGCCGACGCGAACTTATCTGGATTGACCCAGAATTTTTTTGATGTCCTACAAAGCTATTCTGTCCATAAACCACGTTATTTGGTTCTTGTGCACACATTTTTCAACCATAGTTTTAATGACTACGTGATTTTTTCTAAATTTCTATCCAAATAATTGATCCATCAATTTATTAAATGATTATGATAAATTCAAGGGATCAGGGGCATTATGTTGCCAATCATATATTCAGCTATACCCGAGGAGGAAAAAATAACTCCCCAATAACTTATGCATACCATATTTTGGTATCATACCATAATTAGGTATTATTCAGTTGTCAATACCTCATTTTGGTGTTATAATGGTATTTGAAAAACAATTAAAAATACTTCATTTTGGTATTCGATAGCTATTGAGGATTGCTGGAGGTATTGAAAAATTTTACTTTTATATGAAAATCCATCAAGTATTATTTAGGTATTACAAAACCTGATCCAGTTATCAGCTTGGTATTTGTAGAATATGCATAAGGTATTATTTGAGGTATTTTACCTCTTAAGCAGGGCTCATTCATACCTCATTCAGGTTGTAAGTATTGGAAATTATCTGGTATGGAATACCTCAATTTGGTATTCAGTAGTTATTTTCTTCTGCTCGGGTATCAGTGCACTGGATGATATTTCCTTATCTTACGTAGAACTATGCTGAATCAGGTGAAAATATACAATTTCCGGAATGTATTTGGGCGTTAGCATGCTCATGACCTCGAGTGAAGTAATATTTAATTACTCAGGGACATTGATACAACTTAACAGCATCTACATGATCTATGTGAGATTCAGGGCGTGGATAAAGCTTAGAAATTCCAACTGATGTCTTTCAGGGCGTTAGGATGGACCTGGTCTACTGAGGATAAGATCAAATAATTACTGGGCCTTGATATAGCATGGAATTTTTGATTTATATCCTCAGGGCGATCTGAGTTATGGTCAAATAACTTCTAGGCATGAACACTCGGAAATTCCAAATGAAAAATTCCAAAATTCCATGGCGCCAAGTAGAGGTTGTTTACATGGGATAAGGTCGAATAACACCAGGACGTTGATACAGCTTAGACACGGTGTGTTTCGTAGAGCAATTTCAAAACAAAAAATTCGGCATGTCTGAAATTTTGACACAAGAAAGCCATGATTTTCCCCTTTCATTTGCGACCAAAACGAAAATAATCGGTCGGGGGGTCTAGAACAATTTTTTTTTCAATTTTTTTACCGAGTTTGGGATATAACTTAACCTTAGTAAGTCCTTACTAGGTCGTTTTCGACCCATTTAAAAATTCAAATCATTGTAACTTTTGATTAAAATAACCTTGCAATTTGACGTTCTCTGACAATTAGGTATTTTTTGTGGGAACATTTATTTTTTCGGAGACAAAAGTTTTGAATGGCCCCTTAGGGAGCTTCCATAAATAAAAGTTACAAATTGTGACTTAGGGTCGTTTTTGACCCAAAAACTTAAAAAACTCGAAAAATCAGTGTGTTGACCGAATTTATTTCTGTTGGGCTGAAATTAAAGGTACACATGTTGATTTTCGGAAAACCAATCGGAGATCCGGAATTGCGTCACTGTGTCCACCGGGAACCTGCCACATCTGAAAAAAAAGTCCCTTTAGATACCCTTACTTTGACAACCTGTAGTTTCGTAACTAAACAAGTAATCTGAACCGTCATCATATTGTTAAATAGGTATTTATGTGGACTGTAAATAGAGATTCTCAAATCATTTAGTTATTCATACCCGGTTCCGGAAACCCGGAACATCCGAAAAGTAAGTTTCCATCGTAGTTTTGTGTATGTAATTCACATTGGTACTATTCGGTTGATGGATATTTTGACATAAAATTTCTCTGTAATAAGGAACCAATTACCGGTGCACATCGCTTGAAAAACTCGGTCCAGTATGGTCCAAGCAGAACCGGTTCCTGGGGACCTGGAAGGTACCCAATCTGGACAATTCGATGAAATTACTCGGACTGATGCCAAAAAACCAAATGACTTGTGTCCAACTCATAACAATTGATTATGTTTGAATGTATTTTGCTAAAAGAATGAATTGATGGTTATTCTGGTCCTTCTGGGTACCGAAATGACCACCGGAAAACCCGTAATATGGGATCACTAAATTTTAGCACCAAAACTAGGCATGTGACGGCTCAAACTTCATGATTTTGAATCCCTATGACTCTTCTAATTCAATTATAGCGCCAACTCGAACGTCTTTCAGAGGGAAGATTAGCATCAAAAGTCGTTCGAGGCGCTTTTAGAAGTTTTGAACACAAGAAAGCTATACGAAACATAGTACTTGAGATCTGCTGGATATAAATAGCAAACAAGTCTGTATGCACTAAAGATCACTGTTTATGGCTCTTTTTTTGGTGTAATCGGAGACTTTTATGATTCACCTGATATTTTTGTTAAAGCTTCGTATGATTTCGTTGTAAAGCTAGCAAAATCGTAAAGTTACTGAGTAACATTTTCAAAGCTGATTTAATGTATTTGTTTTATGAATTACTGAAGAATTCCGTACAACTCTAATAAAACTATGCTAAAACTGAACGTTACAGCACTTATTGAGATCACTAAGCAAAATATTACGATCACACGATCAATCTTTCACAGATAGATTTGTTATGAATAAAACCTTTCGATGTTTGTATGAATTCATTTGCACTTTTCCTACCATCAATTTAAAAAGGAAGTGTATATTTGTCAGCATTATTATTAACATTCTTATCTTTATTTAAAAGATTTTTAGCCCTAGACTGGTTGCCAATCTGAGAATATTTGTCAGCAATTCTGTTTGTTTTACCATTGCAAACAAAAGCAATGTTCTGTCAATTCTCACAACAAACACATGGACAATAGTGTCAACATTGCATTGCTATTGCAATTGGGTTAGAATATTGGATTTATGAAATATTATATTGCGTCTGTCATTGGCACAAATATGAACTTGTCAAGCTTAGGGTCGTGGGTTCGAATCCCACCGGTCGAGGATCTTTTCGGGTTAAAAATTTTTTCGACTTCCCAGGGCATAGAGTATCTTCGTACCTGCCCTACGATATACGCATGCAAAAATGGTCATTGGCACAGTGAGCTCTCAGTTAATAACTGTGGAAGTGCTCATAAGAACAAGCTGAGAAGCAGGCTCTGTTCCAGTGGGGGCGTAATGCCAGAAAGAAGAAGATGAACTTGTTAATTTTCTAGAATCTATGACATAAGATCGAAAGGGCAAAAGTTCGAGGAGGAATAAAAAGGGGATAAAAGGTGAAAAATCTTCTTTCAAAAATTATTTATTTTCCCTTAATGCAAATCACTTTCAACCTTTGGTCCTTTTGACCTTTTGCATTTTCGACCATTTGTCTTGTCTTCCTTTTATCTTTCGACTTATTGTCCTTTCGACCTCGAAAGATGAATATTGCTCTTGAGTTACAAATAAAAATTGAAAACAGGTTGTTTGACATACTTAGTTTTAAAAGCAATGCAAATTTCAACAATGGAAGAAAGCAAAAGAGAGGCAACTCAAAAATTTAAATTTCGGCCTCGGCCTGTAAATTTTTAGGTCTAAAGCTGTCTAGGCTGCAACATTTTCATCTAAATCCGTTTCAACAGTTCACCTCACCAAAATTTATTAATTCACGGTGCATTTAAAATAATATCACAAATAACAAAATCTCAAAAAAAAAAAAAAAAATTGCACTAGACCCCCCGATGGATTTTTTTCATTTTAGCAGCAAATGAAAGAGGAAGGTCTTGTCTTTCATTGGTTAAAATTTGAGACATGCCGAATTTTTTGTTATAAAGTTACATGAAAAAGACACCGTGTAGAATTTTCAATAGTTGTCCTTAGGACATAATGATGTACCTGATGTATTTAGGGTAAGGGCAAATCACTCCAGGGTGTCGATACAACTTGGACATTTAATGAATGTTTACAGGGAGTTGAGATGCAGGTAGCTTAACTGCTACGTAGAATAATATCAAATTACTCCAGGGCGTTAATATAGCTTATAATTTTTATCTGATGTCCTACAGGGCATCAATTTTCAAATAATGTCAAATAATGTGACATACAGGGCGTTAAGTACACTTGGTCCTCGTGGGATATAGTCAAATTTCTCCAGGACGTTGATACAACTTATAATGTTCAAATGATGTTCTACAAGGTGTCAAGTTACTTGTGATCTACAAAAGAAAAAACCAAATGACTCAAGGGCGTTGCTACAAGTAGGAATTTTCAAGCAACTAGATCAGGGCGTTGCGGTGCATCTGATCTACGTGATATCTGGTCAAATTATTCCAAAGCTGATATCTTACAGGGCGTTAGGATGCGTCTGGTTTACGTAGATTAAATTTAAATTACTCCAGGGCATTGAGATATCACATAATTTCAATTTGACGTCCTACAGGACATTAGATTAAATTACTCCAGAGCGTTAGTACAGCGTGGAAATCTAAATTAATAACTAACAGGACATTAAGATGCACCTAATCTACTTAGGACAAATTGCTGCATGGCGTTGATACAGCTTGAATTTTCTATTGTTGTCTTCAGAAGGTTGAGATGTATCTGATTTACGTGAGAAAAGCTCAAATTACTCCAGGACGTGGATACAACTACGAAATTTCCATTGATGTCATACATGGGGTTATTTACACTTGGTGTACGTGGGATAAGGTTGGAAAACTCTAGGGCGTTCATGCAGCTTATGATTTCGAACTGATATCGAACAGGGCTTCAAGATGCACCTGATCTATGAATTTTCAATAGTTGCCCTCAGGGCGTCAAGATGTACCTGAACTACTTAAGATAAGGTCAAATAACTACAGGGCGTTGATACAACTTGGACATTCAATCAATGTCTTCGGGGGGTTAAGATGCAGCTGAATTTCGTAGATACAGCTTATAATTTGCAACTGATGCCCTACAGGGCGTCAAGATGCATCTGATCTTGGTGAGATAATGTCCAATTAATCTAGAGCGTTGATATATCTTGAATTTTCTATTGATGTCTTACAGGGCGTTAAGATGCACCGGATATATTTAGGATTAATTACTCCTGGGTGTTGAAACAGCTTACAATAAATATTCAATTAATGTCCTCAGGGAATTGAAATGCTCCTGATCTATGTGAGACAGAGTCAAATTACTTCAGGGCGTTGATTTCGATTGATGTCATACAGGGCGTTAAGTACATCTAGTCATCTTGGGATAATGCCGAATTACTTTGGGGCGTTGGTACGGCTTATAATTTCATCGATATCTCAAAGGACATTAAGATGCACCTGATCTACGAAGAGTAAGGTTGAATTATTCTCGGGCGTTGATACAGCTTATAATTTTAAACTGATGTCCTACAGGGCATGAAGATTCACATGATCTACGAAGGATTAGGTCAAGGCGTTCATACATCTTGGAATTTTCATAATGTCCTCTGGGCGTTGAAGAGAAGTGAAGTTTTTCATCATAATATTCAACTGCCTTCAATATTCCATGGCTATCGTACAAGACGTACACATAATTTGCATCAAAATAGAGCACTTACAATGTTTGGTCAAAAAAGAATTTCAATCATTGATCCTAAGTTGTACAATCAATTACCGGATTACTTGAAACAAATAAGCGATCGCAATAGTTTCAAACAAAAGCTAAAGCAATACTTAAAACTAAATCTTCACGGCATTCTTGGATAAAAAATAATATTCGTATTTTGAGCAATATGTCAACTACCAGAAACCAATCATAGATTAATTAAATTCTTTTTTTTTCTTAAATATCTTTTTTTTTTTGTTTAAACTTCATTAGTAATTATATCATAAGTGGGTCCCTTAAAAGGAACATTTGTTCCACTGGGACATCACGCCATGTAATTCTATTTAAATTAATTAAAATTTAGTTTAACGTTAATTTCAATCTCAGCTCATGTTTTGTTTGTTTTTTCATTAGATTTTTTTTCACGTGTTGCACAGAGTGAGCTGAAATAGTTGCGTCCACTACCAGGAAGCTACACGTGAGCTTTTTGGTGTGGGGGAAAGTGGCGGGTAAAAAAAAAAGTGCATCTTATCTACGTATATAGTCAGCTAATTCCAGGGCTCATGCCTTACAGGGCGTTCAAATGCACCTGGTCTACGTATAATAAAGAAAATTACTCCAGGGCGTGGATATAGCTTGAAAATGTCTATTGATGTCTTACAGGGCGTTAAGATGCACATGATCCCGCAATGATTAATCACTCTTCCTATATTTTCCATGAATCAGGGCGAAAATTGTAAAAAAAAATGAGAAGAGCTTCTTAGTCGTTGACTAGGCGCGACTAAGCAGGACGACAGGGCTGGTCACTTTCCTTACAGGACATTTACCACACAATTCCCTTCACGGGAAGAGCGGACGTCTGGCTATTTGGAAGGAAGTATGTCAAACAAGAAGTATGTTACACTGATGGCTCCCTTCTTGAAGGTAGAGCTGGTGCAGGAGTATATTCTCGTGAGCTAAGGCTGAATCAGTTTTACTCACTTGGTAGAAACTGCACCGTTTTTCAGGCGGAAATATTTGCTCTTATGTGTGGAGTGCAATCAGCACTTCAACAGCGCTTAATGGGTAAAGTCATATACTTCTGTTCAGATAGTCAGGCTGCTATAAAAGCTTTCGCTTCGGCCAACTCAAGGTCGAAGCTTGTTATCGCATGTCGAACTCAAATTGAGGAACTGAATTCAGTCAACTCTGTAAACCTTGTATGGGTACCAGGCCATTCTTCCATCGCTGGAAATGAATTGGCTGATGAGCTAGCTCGCGATGGAGCATCGCATGACTTCATTGGCCCATAGCCGGCTATTCCAATTTCGAAGTGCTGGGTGAAGCTTCAGATAAACTCTTGGGCGGCAACTCAGCACAAGCAATATTGGAATAGTTTGGAGTCATTTCGTCAAACAAAATTGTACATTACTGAGCCATCTCTAAGGGTGGCAAAGTATTTAACAAATCTGTCAAAGCAGAATTGCAGTCTCTTGGTCAGAGCGTTGACAGGCCACTGCCGACTCAACTATCACATGGCAAATATTCAGCGTGCTGACTCATTTGTGTGTGATAGTTGTGACTCCGATTATGGGACTTCGTATCACCTGATATGTAACTGTCCAGTTTTTTCGCAAATGCGATTCCAATTACTAGGTAAACACTTATTGAGTGAAACTGAATTCAGAAGCCTGAATCTTCAGGACATTCTGTTATTCTTAACCCGCTGTGGTAATGAGCTATAGGCTCTCTACGCTCATGCATTTTGCAGTGCCCTTTTTTGGGCGCTGTTCGAACCCATTGTGGTATGGAGCTACATGCTCTCATTTCGCTCGGACCCCACTCCTATTTCCTCCCATCTTTCCCTTCCCTTTCCTCTCCCATCGGGTAGATGATGAAATAGGCTCAAATATGGCGATGGCACAAATCTCCCAACTGGTGGGGAACGTGCCTTTGGAGCCGGCCTTCTGATACCTGATACCTGATACCCCTGCCTTGTTCCTGAAAGTAGTCAGAATGAGATAATTGAAAAGAAACATGAATGTTGCTAGTATCCAATCTACGAAGTATACCGTAACTACGCTAACGCTAACGCTAACGCTATATTAAAATTTGGTGTTCATAGCTACCTCAATGGCCCCTTGAATTACATTTGCACTGGTTTAGTGTTTTGTAACTCGATATCTCCCTAACTCCATGGTCTTCCCGTAATGCGGGTAGATCACCTTTTCGAGGTGCTTTACGGGGTAAGATCTACCATATTGTACTCTTGTTGTATCTGTTCTTGTGAATACTTATAAGTTACGGTCGGAAGAGTATAAGAGAGTAACAAGCCACTAAGACCCAACTATTTGTCCTAGATGATGAGGAGGTCGAAGTGGAAAAACGGCTCAATCAGCATCTGAGGTTGGTTTCAACTCATGAGACAAGTTCTTTCCGAGTCCAAGAGTTTATCTTTCGATACCTAGGAGGGAAACGATTCCGAATCAGTGGAGTAGCAGACCACTTAACTTCTAAAATAAGCTTCTTGTTTCAAGGAATCCAAATGTCTCATGCGATGAAACCTGTTCACAGTTTCAAAAAACGACTTTGAAGCTAATAAGTAGAAGCAATAATTTGATACGCTAGAGTACCGATGCATGGTCAAAATCAATATCATTCAACTAGCATAGTGGCCGAACCTGATTAAGGGGCACGCTTTTGAGAGTTCAATGGTGACAAACTGTTTTCTCCAAAAGGTATAAATAGCGGTATCTTTTTCTAAAGAGGCTTTATGCAAAATGGTGAAGAATGATATTTGTATAAAAAACGACTACTTCATTATTTCCCTACATTTATGAAAACAGCAAATTATAAATTCGATCCCAGTTATTAGGTTAAAATTTTCACTGTCCGGACATAGAGGACTTGCAATGGTTTACAAAAAAGGTCACTTTTCTTTGAAATTCTACATTTTCTAATAAAATTTGCATTGTGATTGATGCAAAACTTACTGAAGTCAACGTACGGAGACAATTCTGCTTAAATTATAAGAAACATTTGGGGATTTTTTTTTATTACCGTACGGGTTTGGGCCGAAGGGTCTCAGATTTTCATGAAACTTTTTCCATAGGCAGGGCTCATGGATATATGAATAAAAAAAATTGAGAAAAATTCAGGGTCGCCTATTTTTCCGGAAAACTCAGGTGGAAATTTTTTGTTTTCCCTTGACACTACTTACTTTGAAAAATCATAACTCAAGAACGAAGCATCGTAGAAACAAAGTTTTCATATGAAAATTTAAGCAAATTTTCTCAAAAATCAAAAAAAAATATGAACTGGAAAGAGTTTTCCACAAAATTTTCCACCGTTGGGAAAATTCGTAAAGAAAAGCCGGAAAAACTATGCCCGAACTCGTGGAAAATTTTCAAAAAAATATTTTCGAGAAGGTAATTTTATAAGCTTTAACCACTGAAATTTTTTTTTTCGTTTTTGAGTTATGGCCAATTTTGTGAAAAATGTCCAGATGTGCCATATAAGACTTTTCTTTGAAAAATCATAACTCAAGAACGAAACATTGTAGAAATAAAGTTTTTATATGAAAATTTAAGCAAATTTTCTCAGAAATCAAAAAAAAAATATGAACTGGAAAAAGTTTTCCACAGTTGGGGAAATTCATAAAGAAAAGCTGGAAAATCTATGCCCGAACTCGCGGAAAATTTTTAATAAAATATTTTTAAGAAAGAAACTTTATAAACTTCAATTCTGATAACTTTTAGGATGTACTTTTCTTTAGTTCCTGATCTATGGTCAATTTTGTAAAAAATGCAAAGATTTGCCATACATGCCTTTTCGTTTAAAAATCATGACTCAAGACTCATCATGACTTGTCGAACCGGATTCAAATTATCCCAAAAATATGAAATTTTTGAAATGGAATCAGTTTCCCAGGACATTTTTCACTGTTTATGAAAACAAATAATGAAAACCCGATTAGCTATTCCAGCTTTCAAACAAAGTATATTTGAAAAGAGCGATCAATAAGATCCAATCCTACAATATTTTTCAATACGCTCATTTTTCGTTCCTAAATCATGATCAAATATTGCTAGGATGAGCTGTTTGAACCATATATTTACAAATTTATAAGTTCATTAACAAAACTTCTTAAGAACGAAACTACATAGAAACAAAGGCAATTTTTTCCTGTTAGGTAACTACAAAATTGACAGTTAAATAAATGGGTAGACAATATGACAAATAGGTATTTACCAATTCAAGTTTAAAGCGTTGAAATGGCTTGAGAATCATAAGTTTACCAAAAACTAACAAAGAGCAGTGAGAAAGTGCAAGTGTTGTCTATCAGCTGTATATTCCTCGTTATATTTTTTTGGAAAGTGAAAAATGTTTTCCCGAAGCTGTTGAAATGGACAAAGTTCAATATTACGAATACAATTCTTTATGCTGTAACCCCTTCGGACTGGACGGCCACAAATCAGTAAGGACAAATCTACGATCGATCAGCCAAGGCCTCATCAGTAAGCTTCATTCGGATGGAGTTCGGTGGATTACGGAAAAGATGAAAATTTGCGTGAAGTGTTCCATTACCGGTTCGACAAGTCATGATGAGTCTTGAGTCATGATTTTTAAACGAAAAGGCATGTATGGCAAATCTTTGCATTTTTTACAAAATTGACCATAGCTCAGGAACAAAAAAAGTACATCCTAAAAGTTACTTGAATTGAAGTTTATAAAGTTTCCTTCTCAAAAATATCTTAATAAAAATTTTCCGCGAGTTCGGGCATAGATTTTCCAGCTTTTATTTATGAATTTCCCCAATGGTGGAAAATTTTGTGGAAAACTTTTTCCAGTTCCTATTTTTTTTGATTTCTGAGAAAATTTGCTTAAATTTTCATATAAAAACTTTGTTTCTACAATGTTTCGTTCTTGAGTTATGATTTTTCAAAGAAAAGTCTTATATGGCACATCTGGACATTTTTCACAAAATTGGCCATAACTCAAAAACGAAAAAAAAAGTGCATTCCAAAAATTTCAGTGATTAAAGCTAATAAAATTACCTTCTCGAAAATATTTTTTGCAAATTTTCCACGAGTTCGGGCATAGTTTTTCCGGCTTTTCTTTACGAATTTTCCCAACGGTGGAAAATGTTGTGGGAAACTTTTTCCAATTCATATTTTTTTTTTGATTTTTGAGAAAATTTGGTTAAATTTTCATATAAAAACTTTGTTTGTACAATGTTTCGTTCTTGAGTTATGATTTTTCAAAGAAAAGTCTTATATGGCACATCTGGACATTTTTCACAAAATTGGCCTTAACTCAAAAACGAAAAAAAAGTGCATTCCAAAAATTTCAGTGATTAAAGCTTATAAAATTATCTTCTCGAAAATATTTTTTTGAAAATTTTCCACGAGTTCGGGCATAGTTTTTTCGGCTTTTCTTTACGAATTTTCCCAACGGTGGAAAATTTTGTGGAAAACTTTTTACAGTTCATATTTTTTTTTGGATTTTTGAGAAAATTTGCTTAAATTTCCATATAAAAACTTTGTTTCTACGATGCTTCGTTCTTGAGTTATGATTTTTCAAAGTAAGTAGTGTCAAGGGAAAACAAAAAATTTCCACCTGAGTTTTCCGGAAAAATAGGCGACCCTGAATTTTCTCAAATTTGTTTTATTCATATATCCATGGGCCCTGCCTATGGAAAAAGTTTCATGAAAATCTAAGACCCTTCGGCCCAATTTGTACGATAATAAAAAAAATCCCCATTTGTGGCTACACTTGTATGAAATTTTATCGTTTCACATTTTTCTGGTAGATCGTATCAGAGTGAAACTTTTAACAGCTACTGTTTGTTTACGTTTGGATATGAAATCGTCATAGTTTGTATACACTGCAAAAATGTGTTTTGGTATAATCCTGGAATACCAAAATCTTAATATCATTATTCGTTTTTGGAAAATTCAAACTGTCCGACTATAGAGGCTGTCCGGCCATAGAGGACTTCCCCCTATGCATAGATAGTCGCAGCTTGTCGATAAACATACCCAATGAGATGGTTTCGCACAGACAAATAACCAATTCAATGTAGATTCAAGGGAATACCAAAATTTGCTAGTCTTGGAGCATCTTCTGTCGTCAGGTCTACTGATGAGCTCCCACATTATTCTGATAAGGAAATAGGCAATGGTAATCTATATAAAGTGCAGACGCTAGTTAATTAGACATTAGTCGACCCAGAGCTGGAGAAGACTCTTTACAAGGTCATCTATAATTTACATCGAAACATTCAAAGATGATCTCCACAATATTACCACTGTTTTTTGTAGCACTTGTAACAGGTAAGCAAAATTCTTAAATCCAAATCGAAAACAGATACAACAGTTCCGGTTCACTCTCCACAGCAATTGATGAACAGCTGCTTTGCTATTACTGTGAAGATTGCAGCTTATCCGATCCAGTTATTCAACCATGTGGTTTCGCTATTCCTTCCGAGACTACACCGGCACTTACCCTCCCACCCAACGGCGATGGAGGTACTAACACACTTTACCCCCAGTACCCTTCGGATGGTGTTCAAAACCCCAGTTTGACTACTCCAACGACGCCGTTGTGGAACAATGGTGGAACCAACAACGGTGGGGTCATCATAACCACATTATGGCCCGGAATGGGTTCATCGCAAATAGTGAACGGTGGTGGATCCAACAATGGCGGAGTCCTCACTACAATATGGCCAGGAATGGCTTCATCGCAGTTAGTAAATGGTGGAACTATCAACGGTGGAGGTTTACTAACTACAGTTTGGCCCGGACAGAGGATGCCAGCGAAGCGAGATAATAAACCGACTCATGATAATAATTACCTATGCGTTACAACGCAATCGACCGGTGAGTATTGGAAATCGCTTTGAAAAAGATTAACTCTATAGAAATGAGAAATTGAATATATTTTAGTTGGCAATCATCAAGTGATAGGTCGAGGATGTGCCCGACAAGGTCGCAGCAAAATCGAAACATGTAACGAAATTACCAAAGGAAACGTTCAGTCGTGCACGCTATGTAGTTCACCACTTTGCAATAATGAATAGTAATATACAGCAGTTCATAAACTTTCTATGTAAGATATATCATAAATAAGAAAATAAATATTATCCAACCCTATAAACAAGAAGTTTTATATATTTTACTACACTAAAAAACGAAAATTCTGTAAAATCTTATGCAAATTTTATACAGCGGAACAAAAATAACATTTTTGCATGTCTTAAGTTTCAAATCATGTGTCTCTAGTAAATTTAGGGTTGCTGAATCTGATGCCACTCTCATAAAAGAAGTAACGCAGCTTGGTTCAATTTGTAGACTCAGTAACAAGTACATTGACGCGTTGGAAAGTTCAAGATTCAAAAACTTTCCCACAGGAAAATGTCTAGGGACTCTATTGCATTGCCTCAAATGATACCTTCAAATATTTCCTCTTGATGTTTCTAAGGAATAACACTCAGAAATTATGTAAGAACTGATTCAGGGATACTGCCATTTATGATGTCATACTGTATTTTAAAGAATCAGTTCTAGAATTTTTAAGGAATTCTTTCACATTTAATCTACTTTTTTTCATGAGATGTAATCAATATGTTTCTTTAACCCATATCCGCCCAGCGTCCTAAAAATAAAACAGAACCCTTGAAAATAAAGAGATTTAGGAGAAAACTGTCTTCTGCAAAGTTGATCACAGGACAGCTGACTTCCACTTGGTAAATGTTTTAATTCAGAATTAACTCACCAGGTGGCGTACAGACTCCAACAAATGTCGCATTTAGAAACAACATATGAAACAACTTTCTGGCATACAAAATATTTGCTACGTTTGTATTTCAGTCAAGCTAAATGATACAAAATTGGTTTCTTCGACAAATGTGTTCAACTAGCGGACTTTGGGGCAAGTGTGCCATAGGGGCAAGTGTGCCACCCCTGCTTTTTATAAAAACTACAATATACATTTTTCTTTGAGGTTAACAATATGTTCTCTTATAGTTCATAATACAATGATCAAAATATGATGAAAATTTACATCGACTTGTGCAAAGACAACCAAATTTGAGTGGATTTTTATAAGATTTCGTTGTTTCTAAATAGCACGGTGAAGGATAAATTATTAACAGATTTTTCTAACGTACTGTACATCGTTAAACTATTCAAATGTGTAAGTTATTGTGGCATTTGAACGAAAAAAGTTTTTAGTTTTACATACGAAATCCAGTTTGGTTGAAATGTATACTTATTGGGGCAAGTGTGCCACCTATTTAGTAAACAAAAATTGTTGGGGTGAAATTTATAAAAGCGTAAACATCATCAACAAAATCATAATAATAAACCAAAATGAGGCAGTTTCTGAAGTATAGTAGGGAAATAACTGACATTTTTGCCCCCCAAAGTGATTTTTTTCTCAAATTATTCAATAATAACATGTTTTTCGGCTTATTAAGTATCGTTTTACATATCTACATCACTATTTTACCGTTATTAGTGCTGATCAAGTTTAACATTATGCATATTCGCCATAATGTAAGGGTAAAACATATATTGTATTAAATGGAGACAAAAATAACCATTTTAGTTATACGAATTGAGTAATAGGGAATTACGCATGCTTTGAACCTTGTTATTAAGCATCCCCTTATTACGGTAAACTTAAAATTCTTTTTTAAATTATTGATTAGCGTCTGCTTTGTAAGTAATATTAATATGAAATAAATAAAATTTCATTTCAAGTAGAATTACATGCGATGTTCACTCGGTGGCCGTCTTGCCCCATATGGGTGGCACACTTGCCCCATAGTGTCGAAAAATCGGTTATTTTGGATGATAACACTTTTTGAAATTATTTTCTTTTTAAATGGGACAGTGGTTATGACAAGTTGTGAAACTAACATCATGTGGCTAAATTTGTGGATTTTATAAGCTTTAGGCAACAATTTGCTTAAGGTGGCACACTTGCCCCAAATTCCGCTAAATGAGATCTCTGTGGTAGCTAGAGCTGGTATATTGAATTGTAATTGAAATATTGCTTATGTTTAGTTGAGCGTGCATGTTTGGTTTGATATTAGCGTGCATGTTTTATATCAGCGTGCCTTTTGGTTTCAGCGCGCAAACGAATGAGCACACAAACAGCTTGCAGTCTTGTCTCGGGATCGAGACTTCAGTTTAGTGAATGATTTTGTGACGAGCGGTTGTGCTGGTTTGTACCTAGCACAGGCGCGTTGTAGAGTGACTGGATTCGGATACTACAATGGCGCAGCTGGTAGAATCAAGCAAGTTGGAATGCGTTTTTTTTTTGGTTTCTGAAATGGAATAGGGTAGGTGTACCAATAGTGGAGGTACTAATCACGATTGAACTTCATTTAACCGCACAAATTCAAGAAGCGCAATTAATGTACATGTAAATGTTGTAACAGAAAGTAACGACCATTGACTAAATGAGAAAAATGTTTTCATCGCAGTAATCCACGGCTTGTCAGGAAACAATAATACCTCCACTATTGGTACACTGTTCATTTAGTTTCGGTATATTTTTAATTTGTGTTCCTATAGTTGCGGTATCCGTGGTTCTCTTATGGGATCCTCCACTATAGGAACACTTTACCGCAACTATTGGTACAAGTAAGACAAGTTTTAGCAATTTTAGTGATATTTCATCAGTTTTAAAGCAATTTGAACGCTCTTTTCAACTATTCCGTGTATCAACAAGCCAATACGTCGATTGGCAGTGTTGGTTCTGTGGCTAATGTAATAAAAACAGTGAAAACGGCATTACCACAACTATAGAAACACCCACAACTAAGGGAACAATTACCCTAGTTAAGAAAGTTGTGGTAAGTATGATTGAAGTGGAGAGAAAACGTCCCCAGTAGACTTCCTGTCGGAAGAGCAGTGAAATAGGCTGGAGGATTGACTTTTAAGGGGGCAAGATCCGTCATTGATTTCGAATTTTTCAAAAGCAGTTTTTTCGTTCAAAATTAAGACAATTTACAAGAAAATATGTTCACTGTATTATATTCTCCAACCGAAACACAGTGAACATATTTCCATCAAATATTTTTTTGTTTTGAACAGAAAAACTGCTTTTCAAGTTTCGATGTGTAGTGTAGTATGGGAAACCAGTACCTGCACTTTCGGCCGTTTCCTCCATCGGCCGAACGCGCCTGTGCTAGGTACAAACCAGCACAATCGCTCGTCACAAAATCTTTAACTTAACTGAAGTCTCGATCCCGAGACAAGACTGCAAGCTGTTTGCGCGCTCATTCGTTTGCGCGCTGAAATGAAAAGGCACGCTGATATAAAACATGCACGCTAATATCAAACCAAACATGCACGCTCAACTAAACATAAGCAATATTTCAATTATAATTCAATATACCAGCTCTAGCTACCACAATCTCTTCGCCCAAAAACTTATTACAGTCATCTCGCCCTTACTCGATATTGAAGGGACCATCGAGTTTATTTATTTATTTATACACACCGTCTTCGGCTTTAAGCCGTACAGACTGTTGAACTTAACTCTAGACATAAACATAAGAATTTCATTAGACTTATTTCATTACAAACAACAAAATTCAAAAACATCAAACTAAAGCCACATTTACATAAAATTTGAATCATTAACATCACATAAATCAATCAAAACTAATCAGTCACATAACAAAGCTTGAATCAACAGTACAACGAAGAGGGAACATTTTATATCGGTTTCCACGTATCATATGGTCGATTTACGAATTCTCGAAACTTAACACCTCTCGGCCAGGTAGATGCATCCAACGCAGATGTTTTCAAATGCTTTTTCAACGCGATCTTGAATGACACATAGTCAAACGTCTTAGTGTTTCTCCACTTCGGTATTAGTTTGACGACGTCTCCGCAATCAGACAACGGAACACCAAGTTGCTGCGATACCATCAAACTGATGTCATTTACGGTAGCACATTTATCTATATTGGTTAGATATAACGCAAACACGTCATTGTCGGGTGCTTCGGTGGACAAGTCCAAGATTTCATCCTGCGTTGTGCTGCTGCAAACCACTTCATTCGTACCATCGAAAACCTTCAGCAATGAGATAGGCGTTGAACAATGATGCGGTGTGGTAAGATCAGAGTTTGTTTGGGTGATTTTCGAGAGCGTACAAACAATATCTGCAACAGTGGTCTTCAGTTCGCTGATGTCATCCAACATGGATTTAGGCGTATCAGTGTTGGTCGCTACGTCGGTTGATACTCTTTCCCTCATTCGGCAAAATACTGTCATACAGGGGCTGCAGATCCATATTATATTGCTCGATAAAGCGCACAAATCCGTTTCGGTCACACTAACGCATTCTGCGTGAAATGACTTTGCGCACATCCCTTCGCACACCGTGTATAGATCAGCATTGATGTCGATCATAACAGAACACTTTCCGCAACAACGATCCATTTTGCAATGATGGCTTTGATACTGAGATTCAGACGGTACCGTTTTGTGGGATTATCACCGTAGATACGACGAATTAGTTGATTCGTTCGATGAACTCGAATCGAGACGGTGGTTATGACGATAAGTATCAGCAATTAAAAATTTTTGATGTTTCAAAACTCGCGATATTATGCGGTGAAATACGAGACGATCAGCGGTTCAAGAATCGACAAACTCGCACACACACATTTTTGTTAGGGAGTTAGGGAGGTATCGAGTTGCAGAACACAAAAGCAGTGCAACTGCGTTCCAAGGGGCCATCGAGTTAGCCATGAAAACCAACTTTTACTATGGTTCTCTAACTCGATATCGAGATACGGAATATCGAGTAAGGGAGAGTTAACTGTAGTTCGAAAAACATTCACAAGGTGGCGCTAGTGGGCAAACATTTTATTTGGTTGTATCTCAGTCCTATTATAAGATACGAATTTGGTGTCTTCGACGAAGTTGAACAACTAAATGAGACTTATACCTTGGACAGACATCTGATACATGTACCATGGTACAAGTTGTCAAGAAAATTATTCCAAGGCTATCTTGAATGAAGACAATTATCAGTATGGAACCCATTTCAAGATAATTGTACCATGGTACGTATACCACAAGTGCGTCATAAGTATTACTCGCAAAAACTTTCTTTGGTCGGTGGTGGTGTCGCTAGTGGTAACACATTTTTTTTGCGTTTATACATATGTCAATCCAATGGTTGGATAAAGAGTTGGTGTCTTTGACAAAGTTGAACAACTAAATGAGACCTATTCACTTGGAAACACATTGGTTCGAAAATCATCAAATGGCAAACATTTTATTCGCTTGTATATCAGTTCAGTGATTAAATCGAAAGAAAACTATTCTCCTTAAATCTTTTTAGTTCGGTAGTTCCTCTTATGATGGCGCTAGTCGGCAAATGTTTTGTTCGCATATTTTGAAGTCCAGTGATGAAAATCGTGAATGAATGAATTATCTTGAAATCTTAAAAAAGAAAACACATATTTTCTAGCCGTCGATTGATGAAGCTGATCATTTGAAGGGAATGAAAAACGAGAAAAACGACAAATTGACTTATCCACCGATGAACTGAATTCACTCGGTCCAAGAATTGTCATTCTTCGGCGGGACATGTTCCCAGATGCTCTGACCCCGATCTATTTAAAAAATCTTGGACCAAATCGATTCGGTTCATCGGGGGATAAGACCATATGCATCAGTAATTCAGTAACTTCAACGTAATAGACGAATGATTTTCAAATATCCAAGTCTGTGAAGCATGTAATAGTTGGAGCACAATATATGACTGTTATTGGGCTATACCACAATTTTTTGATTAGTTCTAACAAAAATCTGATATTGTCAAATAAATATTTGGATCGTTGTCAGATTCCAACCACACCATGTACCAATAACTTGACCAAGAAAATTATTTTAAAATATTTGTTTTCATTATTAACTGGCAAGTTTTATAACGCCTTTCTAAAGGCTTTTCTTAAACATCTGTAGGTGTTTTTGGGCCCTTCCTTAGCCGAGTGGTTAGAGTCCGCGGCTACAAAGCACAGCCATGCTGAAGGTGTCCGGGTTTGATTCCCGGTCGGTCCAGGATCTTTTCGTAATTGAAATTTCCTTGACTTCCCTGGGCATAGAGTATCATCGTACCTGCCACACGATAAACGTATGCAAAAATTGCAACTTAGGCAAAGAAAACTCTCAGTTAAAAACGGTTGGAGTGCTTACAAGCTGAGAAGCAGGCCCTGTCCCAGTTGGGACGTAACGCCAGAAAGAAGAAAGAAAGACTATGTATAAATATTTCTCAAGTTTTTATGGCTTTTATTGTAAAAAAGATTTGAGCTTCGTAGAACATAGGCATCCTGGATAACTATGATCTATTCTGGACAAACATTTCAAAAGGGCACATCGACATTGGTAAACAATGGCTTTCAAAGACGCTGTTGAGCCCAATTCAACTCGATCACGTTCACCAATAACACTACCAGGAAGAGCTAACGTTAATCTTCTTTATAGTGGTGTTAATTTGTGTGGGCGGGCTGAAATGGGCTCAACAGCAACTTTTCCGATAAAAAGCTCAAGACCCAAGAGGCGACTCAAGAGTCGTTTCAGTATTCTTCACACCAGGAACACCACTGTTGCCAGCCGAACAATTGGTGAAGCATTCTGCATGCAAACCCACTTTATGCTGATCAATAACAGTTTATTCTGACGACCTATCAAAATGTGATCTTCGGCAAAGTTCGAACTGAAAGAAGAGTGTGGCTAACGTCCCCTATGGGAACATTTTGGGTGTGTTTTGAGAATGACACTACCAAGACAGCCAAAAGGAAGGAGGTTTCAAGCGCCCTAATACTGTTTGGCGATCAAGCAGGTTCTATCGATCGATGGCTTATATTATTGGGGAATCATTACACAATCATGGATGGTTTGTCCATATCATGTGTATTTCTCCCCGATAAGCCACACACATGATCATTTATTTATGAACTGCGTTTTTTGTTTTTTTTTAGCCGGTTGTTATTATTTTACATACAAAGGTATCGACCGTGATAATTTTTATAGTGTCATTCTCAAAACACACCCAAGCCGTTCCCATAGGGGACGTTAGCCACAAGGAAGTGACGTTTCAAGTAATACTGATTCATATGGTATGCCCTCTTCAACATCTAATCCAATTTCTCTCGCCGTTCCCTTACGGTACCTATCCATCTAGTATTCATTGCATTCTTCTCCATGCTCCCTCTTACTTCGAGCAAAATAGACCGATATGCCGATAAATAAATTCAAAATAAAAATTATCACGGTCGATACCTTTGTATGTAAAATAATAACAACCGGCTTAAAAAACAAAAAACGCAGTTCATAAATAAATGATCATGTGTGTGGCTTATCGGGGAGAAATACACATGATATGGACAAACCATCCATGATTGTGTAATGATTCCCCAATAATATAAGCCATCGATCGATAGAACCTGCTTGATCGCCAAACAGTATTAGGGCGCTTGAAACCTCCTTCCTTTTGGCTGTCTTGGTAGTGTCATTCTCAAAACACACCCAAAATGTTCCCATAGGGGACGTTAGCCACAAGGAAGTGACGTTTCAAGTAATACTGATTCATATGGTATGCCCTCTTCAACATCTAATCCAATTTCTCTCGCCGTTCCCTTACGGTACCTATCCATCTAGTATTCATTACTTTCTTCTCCATGCTCCCTCTTAGGGATCATGCACAAATTACGTCACGCTCCAAGGGGGGGAGAGGGGGTCAAGCCAAGCGTGACTAGCCTTACAAAAATTTTGGAGGACTCATACAAAAAACGTGACAAAGGGGGGGGGGAGGCGGTCAAAAAAGTTGAAATTTAGCGTGACATAATTTGTGCACCATCCCTTACTTCGAGCAAAATAGACCGATATGCCGATAAATAAATTCAAAATATTTATGATCAAATGCATACGAAAGTAAGATCATTGCCTTTCGAATGAGCTATAGAAAGTTTGAATTAGATATGTACTCAAAGAGATATGGACAAAACACTTCGGAATGTTTTTAAGGAGTGACCCTAAACTTTTGCACTTTTGAGTGTACGTACATAATAAAGACGGGGTTGGTGATTTAATGGTTATGCTTTATAAACATAAATTCAAGGATTCAAGCCAAGGTCAATATTCGGCTTTCATAAATAATGTAAATATTCAATTTTAGACAGTTTGTCACATTTGATTTATTTACCTATACATCAGACATTACTCTCTTTAAAATAAATAGTAAACAACACATCAGATCGAGCTTTAATATCATTTTTAAATTATAATCCTAATAACTACTTTACGGCTTTATTGTTTGCAGTTCAATGAGAGGTTCAATTAAAGGTATTAGCGGAGGGCGAGCTATTACCAACGGTACTTTTCCTATGCTGTCTTTAGGACAACAAATAAACCCCATATCTCCCTCAAACCCACACATAGTCACACCTGTCCCGTTCCGTTTTTGTCTTTCAACTTCCGCAGCACAACCCCAATGATCAAGACAAGACCCATCCACACCTTCTCGTGTGCGACATGGTTTGAAAAATAGCGAAGAAGTGTCATCCACTGGAAACGTAAGGGATGGTTCAGGAGTAACGGATCGGTCAAGCACAAACGATTCTATCCACGCCATGTAGGAATCTAGCTTGAGCACTATCATGGAACTGGGAGTTCCACACTCACCCGGTACAACGTTGATACCTTGCAGACTGGAGTGACCACGGTTAAGCAATGGTCCACCTTCGTCGATCTCACAAAGTTCCGGAAGTAGGCGGTAATCTGTGTTCCAGCAGTCAACATTGCCGTGTATGACGCCTGAGATGTTTGCATTCGAAAGCATTTCACCGTCACACTTGTGACGGACTGGGACAAATAGTTGTTCCTTGACGTTGACGGAAACGTTACGTAATATTTTCAAAGAGCTTAATCCATAATCGTATGAACCGGAAGTGACACAAGCTGGAGCGATATCGTTATTTGGCTTTAGGTATGATTCCAGCCTTATAAGAGCAACATTGTCCTTCGCAACTACCTTCGTATAATTTGGATGACGTTCAATTTTGCTGATGGTGACTATTTCTCCTAGAATTGAGATGTACTTAGGTTCATTTCCTGCCGGATTCACGGTACAGTTAGCTGTTGTGATAACAGTATTGTAATCGATCAGTGTTCCAGCACACTGCAGGCCTTGTTGTCTATGCTCCCAAAGAAGCTCAACCTATGGAGAGAAAAAGTTTTAATTAATTCCAGAACGATAATATCTATAAACATTTTCTTACTCGATTTACTGGCGGGCTGGCAATCTTACATTCTGGTTCCAGTTGATAACCGACTCTATAGCGTTCGTACTTTCTCACGCATTCCAGTGGGTCTAACGATTCTCCAACAATCGACTCTATCCACCGAATGTGGGGTTGGATTTTCTGGTACACACCAAACGATCCAAACCCGCAGCTCCTGCCGAATGAAGTCACACCAACAAGTATTGGAATGTGCTGATTATAGGTGCGAAGAGTTATTTGTAGTGGACCTCCGGAGTCTCCCTGACACGTATCCATACCGATGTTAGAGGCACACATTTGCTGTTCTGTAATTCCATTTGGTAGACCGCGAGTTGCCTCAAAATGTTCGGCGCAGTTTGCTCTAATTTCCTCTCTCAAATGTGCTTTCAATAGATGCGGGCTACCTTGTTCCGCATATCCGGTGGCTCCAAAACCTGCGACATCGAAATTATTATACGGCAACTGAGAATCGTACCAAACACAAGCTGGACAAACTCCCGTGGTTGTACTACGAAAAAATACGAATACATTAGTGATTGAAGAAATCCCAGTTTTGCATTTCAATCTATCCAACAGGATACTTTTTGCAGGGATGAAAACTACTATCGTATCGTGAGTGAATCAAATGCATACCGAAGCATTTTAACCGTGTCTAAAAATAAGATAAGAATCTGAAAATGTTATTTTCGGGTTTCGAACTTGTCAAATGCCCTGTAATAAATTTACCTTCGGATTACATTCAATGTAAATACGTACCAAACTTATACAGTATGGCCCATAAAAAATGCAAAAATCGACATATCATGTTTTATGATAGTTTTTACATAGAAAATGTGAATGAAACATAAATATTATTCATTACTTCGCTTTGAACATGATTTTTTTCACCTTACCAGAGAGGAATTGGAAGCATATCTTCAAATTTTATCATGCGGACGTCGAGTTCAATATCTGTGTTATGAAAGCTTCTAAAACATCAACGATGACGTGGAATTCTTCACAGGCCTTGTCTCCAGCATACGCCTATATCAAATGATAGAATTGATCCTGGGTAATTGTAGACTTAAACATTTTTTTTGAAAAAAACGTCTCGTTTTGGAGAGCTTTGATTGAACCTTCATATAAGTGTGGTAAGCGGCTCCGTTTTGCTTAACAAATGTTATCCTCAAAAATCTGTTATAGGCCTCCGTATTTATTTTTTATTCAACCTTAACAAAAAATAAAGGCATATCAAACCTATAAGACGCAAATGCCCTCAAAACTATGACCCTGGCAAAATATTTTATTGTGATTATGAAAAACACGTTCTATAAAAACTCCTCCATCCTCTGATACCAAATAAACTAAAATTTTCAACAATAAAGTATGATTTTTAAAGGTAGAAAGTTTATCACCAGAGTATACGACAACCAGACGCTGTTCCTAGCTTTGGGCGGACAAAACCTTTGAACTTATTTGCTTTATTACATTATTTAGGACAGTAAGAAAAATATGACAAAAATTGTCCTGGATAGCGAAGTTGTGTCAGAATATACTACAATAATCAGAAATTACATCACTATCAAAAACAATGCAAATCACGCTTGTGGATGCTATATTCACGTTCGAACAATTTTCGCATTTTTTTATGGGCCATACTGTAAATGTTTTACAGGTGACATAAGGTTATGAACTACACTGCCCATAACTGCATAACAGTAACTAAAATGGTTTACGAATCGTACTGAATTAATTCATAATTCTAGCACCCACGAGATTTGACTACTTCTTTACACAACGGAGAACCAGTGAGTCTATTTGACGTTCTTGGAGGAGAATGACATCTCATCAAGTTAACCCTTGTGCTAAAAATATGTTTCTAATAAGATTTTTATAAGCGTATTATAAGCCATAATTCTAATAAACTATGAAAGATATTCAAATATGAAAGAACTGCCTATGATAAAAAGAAGAAAAAATCTTATAAAAAATCAAGCAGGTATAATTCAAATCATTATTATATCAGAATGACTAGAAAGAACTGACGATGATTTAAAGAAGGTAAAATAATAAATTAAATGACTGGTGGTAAATGACTGGACAATGCGTACCATTGGTACTTCACGTACCTACAGGTATAAAATAGACCCCATTTGTGGTCCTTAGCCTCTTGTCCAGTAACTCCTATCCCTACCTCCCCGTGGTGCCGCCTGGGATACGAGTAACCGTAGGGAAGATCGGGTAACCAACCCTGGTGGAACCTTGGTCGTATGCTGACAGGGAAGGGGGGCTCCTCTCTTCTGAGAGTGTAGCTTATCAGAGCGTCTGTTCTCCATGTTAGGGGCGGCTCAAAACAGCGTCTGTTCTCCATGTTAGGAGCGGCTGATCATCGTCATAGTGCCAGCGTGGGACTCTAAACAGTGCTGTGCACGATGATCCTCCGGCGAGACAGGGGGTTGGGCATCGAAAACGGACTAACGATTGGAAACTCGGATCATGGAACTGTAAGTCTCTCAATTTCTTGGGAAGTATCCGCATTCTTTCCGAATTATTGAGGGTCCGCAAGTTCGACATCGTAGCGCTGCAGGAGGTTTGCTGGAAAGGGTCGACGGTACATACGTATAGGGATGGTTATACCATCTACCAGAGCTGCGGCAATAGACATGAGCTGGGCACAGCTTTTATCGTAATGGGCGAAATGCAGAGGCGCGTGATTGGGTGGTGGCCAATCGACAACAGAATGTGCAAGTTGAGGATCAAAGGCCGTTTCTTCAATATCAGCATAATCAACGTGCACAGCCCTCACCTAGCAAGTGACGATGACGATAAGGATGCTTTCTACGCGCAGCTGGAACGTGAATACGACGGCTGCCCAAGCCATGATGTCAAAATCGTTATCGGAGATCTCAACGCTCAGGTTGGCCAGGAGGAGGAATTTAGACCGATTATAGGGAAGTTCAGCGCTCACCAGCTTACCAACGAAAACGGCCTTAGACTGATTGATTTCGCCGCCTCCAAAAACATGGCCATACGTAGTACCTACCAGCACAGCCTCCCGTATCGGTACACCTGGAGATCACCCCAACAGATTGAATCACAAATCGACCACGTTTTGATTGATGGAAGGCACTTCTCGGACATTATCGACGTCAGAACCTATCGCGGCGCAAACATCGATTCGGACCACTACCTTGTGACGGTTAAAGTGCGCCAACGACTCTCCGTTGTGAACAACATTCGGTACCGACGCCCGCCCCGGTATAATCTGGAGCGACTCAAGCAACCCAAAGTCGCAACTGAATACGCGCAAAGCCTTGAGGCAGCGTTGCCGGAAGAGGGAGAGCTCACCGAAGCCCCTCTTGAGGACTGCTGGAGTAGTCTCAAAGCAGCCATAAACAACGCAGCGGAAGGTGCCATTGGATTCGTGGAAGCAAATCGACGGAACGGTTGGTTCGACGAGGAGTGTCAGACGGTTTTGGACGAGAAGAATGCAGCGCGGGCGATGATGTTGTAGCAAGGCACCCGTCAAAACGTGGAACGATACAAACAGAAGCGAAGACAGCAAACCCATCTATTCCGGGATAAAAAGCGCCGCCTGGAAGAGTTGGAGTGCGAAGAGATGGAGCAGTTGTATCGTTCTCAAGGAACACGTAAGTTTTACAAGAAACTAAATGCATCCCGCAAAGGCTTTGTGCCGCGAGCCGAAATGTGCCGAGATAAGGATGGTGGTATCTTGACGGACGAACGTGAGGTGATTGAAAGGTGGAAGCAGTACTACGATGAACACCTAAACGGCGCAGAGGAGGAAGATCAAGACAGCAGGAGGAATGGCTTCATCAGTACGGCGGATGAGGGAGACGTGCCAACTCCTACAATAGGTGAAGTTAAGGATGCTATCAAACAGCTCAAGAACAACAAAGCAGCTGGAAATGATGGTATTGGAGCGGAACTTATTATAAAGGGCCCGGACAGGTTGGCCACTTGTCTGCACCGATTGATAGCCAGGATCTAGGATACAGAACAGCTACCGGAGGAGTGGAAGGAGGGAATAATATACCCAATATACAAAAAGGGTGACAAGTTAGAATGTGAGAACTATCGAGCGATCACCATTCTTAATGCAGCCTATAAAGTGCTTTCCCAGATCATCTTCCGCCGTCTATCGCCACTGGCAAGTAGATTTGTTGGAAGTTATCAAGCCGGATTTGTGGACGGTCGATCGACAACAGACCAAATCTTTATGTTGCGGCAGATCCTCCAAAAGTGTCGCGAATATCAAGTCCCTACGCACCACCTATTCATCGATTTCAAAGCGGCCTATGATACCATCGACCGCGAAGAGCTATGGAAGATTATGGACGAGAATGGTTTTCCCGGGAAACTGACTAGACTGATCAAAGCTACGATGGATAGTGTACAGTGCTGTGTGAAGATATCAGGTGCTTTATCGGACCCGTTTGAAACACGCAAAGGACTTCGACAAGGCGATGGTCTTTCCTGCCTCCTGTTCAATATTGCGCTAGAAGGTGTTATGAAACGGGCGGGCTTCAACATGCGGGGCACGATCTTCAATAAATCCAGCCAGTTCATTTGTTTCGCTGACGACGTGGACATTGTCGGAAGAACGTTCCAGGTGGTTGCTGAACAGTATACCAGGCTGAAACGTGAAGCAGATCGGGTTGGATTGAAGGTAAATACGTCGAAGACGAAATATCTGCTGGCTGGAGGAACCGAGCGCGATAGAGCTCGCATAGGCAGACGCGTGACGATCGACGGGGATGAGTTCGAGGTGGTGGACGAATTCGTCTACCTCGGATCATTGATAACGTCGGATAACAACTGCAGCAGAGAAATTCGAAGACGTATCATTGCCGGAAGTCGTGCTTAGTATGGACTCCACAAGACCTTGCGGTCTGGTAAACTTCACTTCCGTACTAAGTGTACCATGTACAAGACGCTAATAAGACCGGTAGTCCTCTACGGGCATGAGACGTGGACAATGCTCGAAGAGGACCTGCAAGCGCTAGGAGTTTTTGAACGACGTGTGCTTAGGACGATCCACGAGAATGAACCACGAGCTTGCGCAACTCTACGGTGAACCCAGTATCACGAAAGTCGCCAAAGCTGGAAGGGTACGATGGGCGGGACACGTTGTGAGAATGCCGGACAACAATCCCGCAAAAATGGTGTTCAACTCAAATCCGGCCGGTACAAGACGAAGGGGAGCGCAACGAGCTAGGTGATTTGACCAAGCGGAGCAGGATCTTGGAAGTGTGGGGCGATCGAGGAATTGGAGGTTAGCAGCCATGAACCGAGTTAGTTGGCGTAACATTGTGGCGCAGGTCATGTCTTGAAGGACGTAGCGCCAGCAAAACACGAAACAAAATAATAAATTAAAATTATTGCCAACAATTATGGTACCAGTACAAATCAAAAGAATAGCCTAAGTTTTAAAGAAGGAGCAATTTCTGATAACCCAGAAACGAATCAACCATCAGCTAGGAGTCTTGGCGCGAGTTCACAATTTCGTTCTGAATTACGGGTCGTTCTAATTATCCTCTTGGAGCACTGATATAGCGATAAACATGACGTTTGGCCACAGCATGAGAATCAACAAATGAATAAGCTGATCAGTTATTGAGCCACATTTATGAATCCTACTGATGAATAGAAACAATTTGATTTTTTTGTGTCGAACGGCCAAACACCGACATAAGAATATTTATAAGCATTATATAAAACTTGTATATTACTGTTACGATTGCTGTTTACGTTTCTAAACGCAAATACCAGACGAGATTCGATGTTCCACAGGATATACGAAATCAAAGATACTACTCTTGAAGCACATTTAGGAACAAATTCACGCCAAACGCAAAGTTTTTCTTAGTTTGATATTGAGAAATGACTATTTCGAGGCAGATAAATGAACTTAGTTTGTAGTATACACTTAGGGGGTTATTGAATATCTCGATTTTATCAAAATGAAAGAATTGTTTTTGCCATTAAGGTGTCAACTAAGCTCTATTCTCCGTTTTGGTACACACACGATACGGTATAAGTTTTCATTTTTGCGAAAAGTATCACACTGCACAGATAGACTTCAATTTTGCACCACTCCAACTTACACGATCTTCTTCTCTAGCTCGATCAACGCAATATCATTATACTTGCTGCTGAAGCGATGCTGCGGATGTCTGATAAATCGAAGAATTTTAACCTGTTGCGCATACTCATCGTCTTCCTCGGAGACCAAATTCACGTCACCAAATCGCACCACACTTGGAGCATTATTTTGTTCATCTACTGCACAGTGCGCTGCCGTTACGACGAACCGTTTCGTTATCAACGATCCTCCACACTTCCACGCGATACGAGTGCCATTTTCTGTCCAACCGATAACGGCCATATGTGGAAACTCGGTGACATTCGCGCGCGTTCCTCCAAATATCAGACACTGGTCATTCTTGGGGCCATTGTGGAACCGCTCATGACAGTCACTTAAGCTCGAGCGCGAAAAGTATCCCACGGGAACACGTTCTTCAAAATACGATTGCCCCGATATTGCCGAAATAGCTATCAGCTGACAAATAAACACTTTTTTAAGTAACGCCATGCTTATCGAAAAGCGGTGCGCGCTAATCACTATGATAGAAGAACTGATACGAGACCATCCATGACGGTTTACTTTTATATGACGTCTTTGCGGCTTCACGAGACGTTGTCCGTTAGGTGCCACAAAAACAACTGGTAGCTTGCTGAATCATATCTTGAGTACCAACTGGATGCTAATACAATAAGTGTTCGGTTTTAACAACAGCAGCATACACCATCAGTCGATTGAATGAATACAGCATATTGATGGACAATAAAATCGTGCGACTCTTGTTCGCTCCGGTAATGGCTTTCTCTGTGTTTCGTTCGTCGGTGATTCCCATTTCATGCGTTGTTCTGTGGGTTTCAGACGTTGCAGCAGCCTGGCTGTGATCAGCTTAGGCGAAACATTGTCTGGCACGGGGATTTTTGAGCCATCATTATAACAGGAAAAGGGTTCGGTTTGCACGTAGGATAACTAGCAAATTATTGAACATCTTATAATAAAAAGTGCGAACTGACCTGCGAAAGTGCGAACCATCTAAGAATTACCCTTCGCAATTTTGTACTTTATACAACAATTGTGGTTAATATGCTATACTATTGCTATCTATCGACACCAAACCAAAATGTAGTCCTCAAAAATCTTCACTATAATCTTCAACAGTGTGGCGCTAAACAATGCGTTAAAATCAACAAATGTGTTTTATGCGTTTTTGAATAGAACCCAAACAATTGATTTCAGCGCTATAGTTTGTTCGGAGAAGTTTCTTGATATATTAAAGCGCATCTTTTCACGTAAAAAGCTTCGTGATCAATCCACCTAGCAGTGACAAAGTTGTAAAAGTTGCAATTTGAAACAACTTTGTCGAAGACGCGATTTTGCTATCTCTTATACTTTTTGAGAGATATGCTGTTGTATGTGAATGACCCTTAATAATTATATTTTTAATCATAACATTTTTCCAAGATTTTTAATATTTTTTGTTTCTTCCGCAAAGTTGTTTGTCACATAAAAACACATATTTTAGTACACTACACTGAAGACGGCCTTAAAGTTGAGGTTGGAATAAACGTACCTGTCAGAGGATACAAACTCTAGCGGGATAAAATAGTATAGTACTAAATTCGGTTTTTCGCTCATTTATAGGTATTCCACTAAACAATTCGAAGAATAAAGCTAAATTTTATTACCATGGTGGGGTAAGTGGATCACCAATAACAAACATCTGTTTTCAAAACAAATGTGGTTTAATTATGTATAGTACGAATGATAATACACTTGTTCTTGATATTAGTGCTAGTAATATTACATTTTAATACTTTGAAATTAAAAAATATCTTTATTTAATCAAAACATATGTATTTACATATTTTATACATTACTTCACACTAATTCGAACAAAAATAATATTGTAGCTAAAATAATTTGAAGAAAATTCATCCATTTGTACACATAAGTCATAAAGAAGTATTTTAGGATTATTCCTAACAATGTTTTATAAAACCACTCGGAGTTTAAAAATATTAGCTACATTTACTTTTGAATAACAAACTGAAATCCTTTTATTCTATTTATGAATATATTTGTATCACCTGTCTAGAACAATTTATATGGTCAAATAAGGTACGATTATATGCTTTCAATTGGAAAATTTGTATATTTTGCTCTTTTACAACTTAGCTTAGATAAACCACGAAAAGTTTCGCGTAAATTTTAAAATTATTACTTTTTTATACCAGAGAGGTTAAAAAACTTTCAAGTGGATTATTTCAAATTGTTTTTGATCAATTTGACAAATTTAAGCTGGGAATGAATCAAATTAAGGGAAAACAACATTTGTGGATACTAAAACTTATTAAAATTATCGTAAGCAGTCTGCCACTCAAAAATAATAATACTTGATCCACTTACCCCACCCCATAAAAAAGCAGGGGTAAGTGTACCATGTCCAATATATCTGTATTTATTTATAAAAATCACATATTTTTCATTGTGATTCATTGAATTAGAACTGAAATGCTCACCACGTGTCGAAAAAACTTATAGTATTCGACTTTAGACAGAGATACAGTGGATTTTTGATTGATGGAAAACAATTTTAAAATTAATTATTTTTTGCAGCTAACAAGTTTGCTTGTGTTGGTGTACGTGTAGTACCAGTTTTGCAATAGTATCAGTGTGGGCGTAAGAATATAACTTGAAACGAAGCAATGGTGCGAAAACATTCAACATATGCAAGTATTTATGCTTAATATTGACGCCAGAAGGATCTCCGACGGTGAGAGCTATATTAAAACTATGCATTGGCTAGTGTTAGCGTGGGCAGTGTTCTTTGCTTACATTTTATGGGGTCCATACTAAACTCAAAAAAAAAACACGCAATCAAAATCGAAACAGAACAACCGAAAACGCGATTCCTATGCGGTTCAAAACAAATGCTACAAGTAGGGGAAGACGGGGTAAGAGCGCCCGCCGGGGTAAGACGGACCACCTCCAGTTTGGCATGAAAATGGCGGTTTTCTTGAAAGTTCACCAAGCACTTTGCATAAACACAAGATTTTTGACATTCCAAAGCATATAGCATTATTTTTTCAATGCCAAATATCAAAAACAAAGTGTTTGCTCGTAAATACTGAATTTGATCTAATTTTAACAGATGCTCACTTAAAGATTTCAGAAGAGATTTTTCGTCGAACATGACAAATTACCCGTCCATGCTTTAACATAAATGTGAAATATGCTTCAGTGAAGTGAAATATGAATTGTAAATATTTAGCTTTGAAATGAGGCCCTACTTGTGAAAATTGCGCAAGCGTGGTAAAACCGACCACTGTTGATGGGGTAAGACCGCCACCCCTAATTTGTACCAAATAAAATGTCTAAACCATTTTAAAAATTGTAACTACATTGTACATTATTATTCAAGTAAAATAAAATCAATTTTGTTGAAAATACACAGCCAATCCGCATATTTTTCCAAAATATGCATGTCTTAAGGTAATGATAAGTATATATCTAAGTTTTGTTTAACTAATTAACCCTAAAAATGATTCAATATTCACGTGATTCAATGTAGAATTCATAAAACAATATGCTTTTTAGAATAACAGGGAACTGATATATTTTATCGCAAAATTGTGAACGAAAATCGAGGTGGTCGCTTTTACCCCGTCGCTAAAAATAATCGTGATAAGAAATCACTTTTTCAACCTTCAAGAAATATTTTTTTTTTTACAAATACAATACCTACGATATTTTTTGATCATACCCAAGGCTTCAAAAAACGACATGCTGCGTCTAAAAAGGATTTATTGATTCTTGATTTTGACATGTGAATTAAATTCCTTAGGCGGGCGGTCTTACCCCGTCTTCCCCTAAGAGTTGAATTTCGCGACAAGTTTAACAAGTCGATAGCAAAGGGGAATCTTTAGGAAACAAAAGTCACTCTCGAGCGGCAGTCCATGTGATTGTAACTTCTCTCGATATCAATTAGCAGTTTTCGTTTGAATTTATTATTTTTGGTTTGATCGAAATCGGGGAAGCTATAATTGTAAGATTGTCAGTTCGAGAGAAAATCATGGAGCTTTTAGCTCCCAGATAAGTCTAATTCGCGAGAGGCGTGGGCGTGATCGAGACGAAACGAGTGATTTTAGCGAAACTGAGCGTTAAAACTGATGATAATTCTTAAGTGATTCGTGATTGCTAATGATTGTTGAATGTTCTTTTTAACTACTACACTCATAAGATTTCCCTTTTATTTTTTAGTTGATTACTATTTATCATTTATGTTTGTACATTTCCGTCTTTCCCTTAAAACGGTTACGCGTATTGTGCATAGGATTTGTTTCTGTTTTAAAATCTCAAACCAAGCAATGGGCCCCATAGAGAAGTGTTTTTTTTTTCTAAAAACAAACAGCCCTTTTGCGATTAACCTCTATTTCTACACTTTATGAAAGAAAAAACAGCATGTTAACCGTAAATCATTATACAACGTTGCTATACAATCGTATATATTTATATCACGGTGTGCCAGAAACCGTTATTAACGTAAAAAAATGTCCAAGATTTTGGCACCTACATTCGAAACCTACCATTCGAAAGATATAGTATTCAAGCACCTTCTCCGTGAATTTGAAAATATTTTAACGAGGGAATCGAAAGTTATCGTGATTTGAAGGGTTTGAACTGTTTTGGAAGGGATTTTTACATACTTCACAATTTTCCCCACCAGTGCATCATTATTAATTTGTAAACTAGCCAAGTAACCATCAGCTTTGCATTGAGCATTCAAAACATATGATATCCAAGCATCTTCTCTGAAATTTTGAGACAATTTCTTCGAGAAAATCAGAAGTTACAGTGATTTGTATATTTACTATTATTTCTATGAAGTTTAAATAAGGGCTTATTTATATGGCTTTGCTATATTGATGCGCATAATTGACAAATAAAAATGTCTATAGGACTGACACTCGGTATCCAAAAGATATAGTAGAATCTTCGCAGTTAGTTTGATATAATTTTATCGAAAGACAACATAACCGGAGTACTTTGAAGGTTTGGACATGTCTTTAGGATTTATTTTCAATCGTCTTTCATTCGAGAAAGGCAGTGTTTCGTTACAGCATAAGCAAATGTGATCATTTTCGGCGTTTTGCTGGGCAGTGATTCGTTATGGCCCAAATACGCGTATTGGTTAATCTGAATAATTTGAAAATGGTTCTTTGTTACTCAGTCGAGGATGGATTATCAACTGATATCGTTTTATGCTACTGTTTTAAATGTTCTAAATACGATTGTTCAGAATTTATTTGGACAACGTTTATATTTGTTCAAATAATAGTTCAATAGTTGTTCAAATTAATTCAAATAAATAAGTCTATTATTGTCGAAATAAACCTTGTTTCATGTTTTTCAAATATTTCAATGCAACAAGTCTCATATTCGGATTAGTTTTTACATAATATACCAAGGTCCTTGAATTGTTAGGTACTATAAATATCGACTTTTCATTTAGATACTGATAGTTTACGTTTTAGATTGATGTTGCATGATTCGCATCATGCAAAACCTTTGAATGGTTCGTTATCAAAGGTGTCGTCATATGAGTCTCAAGTCAAGTTTTGTACACATGAAAGAATTACTTTTTATTTTATTTTATTTACTATTTTGTTGACATTATTACATTTGTAGGGAGGTGTCACCAGTGAATATGATGCGATGATCTCTAGGACTCTTGTAATTAAGCGTTATGTTTACCAAGACGAATCCTGTAATATAACCTTTTTCCATTTTCTAAACACCCAATGATTTCTCATGGAAGTGCAGAGGATCCCAACGGCTTCGTCAGAGATAGCAACACGTAATACATTTATTCCATAACCCAAATTGACCTGTATTCGAACGCAGGCGGCGCTGATATTGCTTAGTACAGGAAATGAGAATTCCATTACTTACACACTGAGGATGATGCAACAAATCCTAAGTAGCATAGCATCCGTTGGTTTCTTATACAAGTATAGTTGCTCTTGTAATGACAAAGAAGCAGCAGAGGGCGGTCAATCACGCTCTTTTATCACATTGATTAACATATTGACAAGAATTTGTTGGATTTAGTAATAGTAAAACATTGAACATACTAATTAAAAATATTCAAAATTTGCTTTTCCACAACTTCAAAGTACTCTAGTTATGTTGTCTTTTGATAAAAGCTAACTGCGAAGATGCTAGTCAACTAGTGTGTGTAGTCAACTAAATCTTCTGAATGCCGAGTGTCAGTCCTATAGACATTTAATTTGTAAATTATGCGCATCAATAAAGCAAAGTCATATAAATAAGCTCTTATTTAATCTTCATAGAAATAATAGTAAATATACAAATCACTGTAACTTCTGATTTTCTCGAAGAAATTGTCTCAAAATTTCAGAGAAGATGCTTTGATATCATATGTTTTGAATGCTCAATGCAAAGCTTATGGTTACTTGGCTAGTTTACAAATTAATAATGATGCACTGGTGGGGAAAATTGTGAAGTATGTAAAAATCCCTTCCAAAACAGTTCAAACCCTTCAAATCACGATAACTTTCGATTCCCTCGTTAAAATATTTTCAAATTCACGGAGAAGATGCTTGAATGCTATATCTTTCGAATGGTAGGTGCCAAATTCTTGGACATTTTTTTACGTTAATAACGGTTTCTGGCACACCGTGATATACATTTCATAAAAAAAAAAGATATAAATTGTAAATTGTAATGCAATACTATTGACGAATGATCCACTTACCCCACTGATACACTTCCCCCACTGTACCTTACATATAATATCCAATGTTGAAACATTGGAACAAATGTCAAATAAAATTATTAATAATTTCAGACAGAAATCGTTACAATCTTCTATTGCCACGATTAATGCGTTATATATTTAGGGTAAGTTAGGTTGAGTAAATTAAAAACGTGTTTTTTTTCTCTCTTATAAGCAGGTGAAATCAACTATCCTGTAAAAAATCTGAACTGCTACGGCAAATGAAATGTAATATGTTGTTAACAAAATGTTAAATAATGAATTCTTAAATTTGTTTTACCAAATCAGGATGATAGTGTTTTCTAATAACACAGAACACCTAGATATAAGAAATTAATGTAATGTGTTGAATGATACTAATGAAGAAATTAAAAAAAATCTCAACTAACCCAGTCTCTAATCATCTGTTCTATGATAAAAGGCTGTGGAAAATCTCAATGCATCACTTTGAAAACAACAAGTGAAATTAAAGGGAAAGTTACATCAGAATCGTGCTTTTCGAAATTATTGTTCTATCTTCCTCTTAAGTGTTCCAAAGAGTATCAAATTCTTAGAGTGTTAACAATTTGCATCGTTCCATCAATCTGCAAAGGGTTTTTCACTTCTTCTTCTTTTTCTTCTTGGCATAAACGTCCTCACTGGGACAGAGCCTGCTTCTCAGCTTAGTGTTCTTATGAGCACTTCCACAGTTATTAACTGAGAGCATTCTTTGCCAATGTTGCCATTTGCACATTCGTATATCGTGTAGCAGGCACGATGATATTCTATGCCCAGGGATGTCAAGGATATTTCCATTACGACACCTTCAGCATGGCTTTGATTTTATTTTCGCCTTAAAGTATCACATGCAACTATGTTCAACAAGGCTATGTACATTTCTTATTAAATTTATTTCATATCAGATGTGTGATGCTCCTCAACTCCGAGAGGTAAATGAAATGCATTCTACCAAAACATCATCTGTTCTGAAATCATATGGATCATTTTATATCAATGAAGTTCAGTAAACATTTATTTTTGATGTGCGATTGAATGGGAAATGATGTTCCAAAATGACACTGCCAAGCTTATCTAAACCATAAGGTGATTGGACAAGCAATAAAGTTTTTATTATATCGATTGTGGAAGTATATTTAAAATTGACAATTTCGAACGATTGAGCTATTTGTCTACGATCGGTTGTTGGTGTCGGTTTAGGTTACGTACAAATATACGCATCATTTTCGGAGAAAATGAGAAATTTTTCAATATCCATTATATTGGTGCTAATCGTCTTAAAGGATTATCAAACATCAGCACTAAGTTTGAATTGTGTTCAGTGTGAGAATTGTCCTGAAGAAATAACTGACTTCAGTAATAGTGAACCATGCGAAACGCAATGCGCTGTATACAAAAGTGTGTTATGGATGAAAGGTGAACTGAATCACTGTAATCTCATGAGCAATATTCATTTCAGATGAAAATAATCAGATTGATCGTGGATGTTTCGTCAGTGCAGAAAATATAATGCTTGTTTGTCCGGGAGACAATTGCAACTATAAGCGTATTCCAACATGTGACCAGTGCACAACGTTGGATGACTGTATTACGACTGTGTGTGATAGGGAAAACGACGAATGTTATGCCGGAAAATTCGGTAAGTTTCTTCTTTTCAATTTCTCATCGTAACAGGCGGTTTTTCATCACGCCAATCTGTTATGAAACGGCCTTCTTTCCTGTACCAAATTGATCGGCGCTAAGTCAGAGTGGACCAAGTACAAAACTTGGGAAAATTGGGTTATACTATCATTATATGCGAAATTACCTTACTTCCATTTCACTTTGATCAGATTCGATGAATGTTGTAAACTGCGAGAGATATGTAACAAATTTACTTTGAATGATCAATGAAAATCCATAATAGTATGCAGTCAGAGTAGACCAAGTGCGTATTTCCATAACAGCGAAAATGATCAGCGCACTGAGAAATGCGAGGAAATGAAAGATATTTCATACGATTTGTCAATTTTTCTCACATCGAATGAATCATCTTATCATCTTTTAATAGAAACTCATGAATATTACTAAATTCGATGCATTTGATTTTGATTTTTGACTATTTACCACATTTGGATGGGTGGTCAGAAATTGCAACAATTTCTGTGCATACAGAGCGGACCAAGTGTCAAAAAGCAACGAATCCATCGATTATTGCAATTTTGAGTCGATTTCAGAGTCCGATAGAACATTTTGATAGTTCTATGATGATGTCTAGTTCTATTCTATAGTTCCTTACAAACAGGAATTCCCTAGAGCCCGCTTATTGGACCAGTATATTTTGGGAAGACTCAATATTTTCACTTGGTCCACTCTGACTGAACGCATATTTGAATATTTCAGGTATTCAATGCCCTGGCCCTGCAAAACTTTAATTGTCATGCTATCTTAATGCCACTGATTTCGGGATTGAAGATATTGATTATTGAAGAGATTACGAAAGAATGTTCATAATCTGTTTATCTTAGATGTAAGTACCCAGTTTAACGCTATATGGAAATTTCTGACTTAGATTACAAAAATGGTCCCAGTTTGTAAAAATGGATTTCGTTAAGAGATTTGAGACCGAATTCATGTTCTACTATAACTAGGCTGTCGTGGATAAGTGACGAATCCATTATGACTTTATCAAATAGTGATCGTAGAACAGATTGTTTGTAAGCGGTGCAAAAACGCTAAAAACTTGTAAATTTTAAAAATTTGCATATAAATCCTCAAATGCACTTGATTCCAACGAAAATATCTTTGACATGAAGTGTCATACTAATACTCTTTACTATTGCATTGGTTTTTCGTAACTGATTGACAGAAACTTCGTTTTTTTTTCGTTTAATATGTTGTGGGTCTCGCACTATCAAAGTTACCCGCATTATCAAAGTTACCCCGTTTTACGGTATATTTAACTGAATATGAGAATTAACGTTTTGAACTCATGCGTAAACCTTTGAGGCCATTGAGAACATTACGATAGGTAGGAGGTTTCTGAGATTTGCAGCCATTATTGCATAATGGAGCGAGAGATTGTTAACCTGTCAATTATTACTCCGTACCAAGTTGGCCGCGTGCAATCTTATTTTAATATTTTCAGCGGAAAAAAGTTGCGGAAAATAATTTTCTGTACCACTTCTAAGTTGTCCCCTCTGACAGTTTTAAACTGCAATAAAAAAGTTTCAAAATTAATTCGACATAGAACCAAAAATAACTAAATTGAAACACCGTAAATTTTCTAATCACGTGGGGAAAGTGAAAAGTTTCTTATTAGAGATTGAATTTGTGTTTTCTCTTTAGGTAGCTATAAGTATACAAGGTTTGCAATTATCATAGAACAACTGAACGTGGTGATAATTTAAGAAACACTATACTAAAAGTGTTAAAAGCTATTATCATAGAACTTCTCTAAAAAAAAGGTTGACAAATATTACGATATTAATATGTTTACTTTGGACAGCCAATTAAAAGGAAGACGTTGATTGAAAAGTTCCAATATAAAAGAACGCACGTAAATCTCGTGGAATGTCTATGTAAAGCTAGTTCAAAATATAAAAATGGTGTATAGGCGTATCCACATAAAAAAAGTTCTTAATATTTTATTGAAGGATTCCGTTTGATTTCTCCCGAAGAGTTATCCGACGTCATATCAATACAAATAACGAGCGGTGTAAATTCTACAGAGCAGTTTGCTGACCCACGATGTAAGAACTAACATTGGAAATGTTGCAGTTATAACATTGTCGAATCATTTCAACAAACATAACTGAACAGAAGAAAATTCAAGTAACAAGAATAAAATTTTCTTTGTTTACATGTTACTTATGTTATTGATCATTGGGACGTCTTGACAAATGTTAAAGGTAACAGAAATCGTGAATATAACTGTAAGTTTTTGAATTTAATCTTCAAAACGATAAACTTGCCCCACTTGCCCCACTTGGCACGGTAAATGGCTGGGCATGGCGTACCATTGGTACCTCGCGTACCTACAGGAATAAAATAGACCCCATTGTGTGGTCCTTAGTCTCTTGCCCAGCAACTCCTATCCCTACCTCCTCGTTGTACTGGCAGGGGTACGAGTAACCTTGGGGAAGATCGGGTAACCAACCCCCGGTGGGAACTTTGGTCGTATGCTGACAGGGAAGGGGGGGTTTGCTTTTGCTTTTGCTTCTGCAAACCTTGAGCGTCTGCACTCCATGTTAGGAGCGGCTCACAACAGCGTCTGTTCCCCATGTCAGGGGCGGCTGATCATCGTCCGAGTGCCAGAGAAGGACTCTAAGCTAAACTGCGCACTATGGCCCTCCGAACATTTAGGGGGAATGGTCCTCCGGAAATCTAGGGGGTTGGTGTCAGGCCCTGCAAGCCAGCCGTAAAAATACACCAGCACAGGAACGTCAACGAGAGAATACGGACCGGAACAATCGGCAAAGACCACAGCGACGAAAATGGACAGGTTCGATGGTGCGAACGTTTAGAGGTAATCATACCATCTACCAGAGCTGCGGCAACACACTGGGAACAGTTTTTATAGTGATGGGTGATATGCAGAGGCGCGTGATCGGGTGGTGGCTGATCAACGAAAGAATGTGCAAGTTGAGGCTCAAAGGCCGGTTCTTCAACTTCAGCATCATAAACGTGCATAGCCCTCACTCCGGAAGCACTGATGATGACAAGGACGCATTTTATGCGCAGCTCGAACGCGAGTACGACCGCTGCCCAAGCCACGACGTCAAGATCATCATAGACTTAAACGCTCAGGTTGGCCAGGAGGAGGAGTTCAGACCGACGATTGGAAAGTTCAGCGCCCACCGGCTGACGAACGAGAACGGCCTACGACTGATAGATTTTGCCGCCTCCAAGAACATGGCCATTCGCAGCACCTACTTCCAGCACAGCCTCCCGTATCGATACACCTGGAGATCACCACTGCAGACGGAATCACAAATCAACCACGTTTTGATCGATGGACAGCACTTCTCCGATATTACCGACGTCAGAACCTATCGTGGCGCTAACATTGACTCCGACCACTACCTGGTGATGGTTAAACTGCGCCAAAAACTATCCGTCATTAACAATGTACGGTATCGACGCCCGCCTCGGTATAACCTAGCGCGACTGGCCCAACCGAACGTCGCTGCCGCATACGCGCAGCATCTCGAGGTAGCGTTGCCGGAAGAGGGCGAGCTTGACGAAGCCCCTCTTGAGGACTGCTGGAGCAACATAAAAGCAGCCATCAACAACGCATCCGAGAGCATCGTCGGGTACGTGGAAAGGAGGACATGTGACGATTGGTTCGACGATGAATGAAGGCAGGTTTTGGAGGAGAAGGATGCAGCGTGGGCTGCAATGCTGCAGCAAGGAACGCGACAAAACGTGGAGCGATATAAAAGAAAACGAATACAGCAAACCCGCCTATTCCGGGACAAAAAGCGCCGCCTGGAAGAAGCGGAATGTGAAGAAATGGAACAGCTGCATCGTTCACAAGAAACGCGAAAGTTCTACGAGAAGCTTAACGCATCCCGAAAAGGCTTCGTGCCGCGAGCCGAAATGTGTAGGGATAAGGACGGAAGCATCTTGACGGACGGACGTGAGGTGATTGAAAGGTGGAGGCAGCACTACGATGAACACCTGAATGGCACGGAGAACACAGGCGACGAGGGTCACGACAGCGGAGGAAGTGGCTACGTCAGCACGGCGGATGAAGGAAACCAACATGCCCCCACATTGAGGGAAGTTAAAGATGCCATCAACCAGCTCAAGAATAACAAGGCCGCTGGTAAGGATGGTATTGGAGCTGAACTCATCAAAATGGGCCCGGAGAGGTTGGCAGCTTGTCTGCACCGGCTGATTGTCAGAATCTGGGAAACGGAACAGCTGCCGGAGGAGTGGAAGCAAGGGGTCATATGCCCCATCTACAAGAAGGGTGACAAACTGGAATGTGAAAACTATCGTGCGATCACTATCCTGAATGCCGCCTACAAAGTGCTATCCCAGATTATCTTCCGTCGTCTATCACCAATAATAAATGAGTTTGTGGGAAGTTATCAAGCTGGTTTCATCAACGGCCGCTTGACAACGGACCAAATCTTCACTGTACGGCAAATCCTCCAGAAATGCCGTGAATACCAAGTCCCAACGCATCACTTGTTCATTGATTTCAAAGCGGCTTATGATTGCATCGACCGCGAAGAGCTATGGAAAATCATGGACGAGTACAGCTTTCCCGGGAAGCTCACAAGACTAATAAGAGCAACGATGGACGGTGTGCAGAATAGCGTGAAGATTCCGGGCGAACACTCCAGTTCGTTCGAATCCCGCCGGGGACTTCGACAGGGTGATGGACTTTCGTGCCTGCTGTTCAACATCGCGCTAGAAGGTGTCATGCGGAGAGCCGGGTTCAATAACCGAGGTACGATTTTCACAAGATCCAGCCAATTTGTTTGCTTCGCGGATGATATGGATATTGTCGGCAGAACATTTGGAACGGTGGCAGACCTGTACACCCGCCTAAAACGTGAAGCGACAAAAGTCGGCCTGATGGTGAATGCGTCAAAAACAAAGTACATGCTGATAGGCGGAACCGAGCGCGACAGAGCCCGCCTGGGAAGCAGTGTTACGATAGACGGGGATACTTTTGAGATGGTTGATGAGTTCGTCTACCTCGGATCCTTGTTAACGGCTGATAACAACGTTAGTCGTGAAATACGGAGACGCATCATCAGTGGAAGTCACGCCTACTATGGGCTCCAGAAGAAGCTGCGGTCGAGAAAGATTCACCTTCGCACCAAATGTACCATGTACAAAACGCTTATAAGACCGGTGGTCCTCTATGGACATGAAGCATGGACCTGCAAGCACTTGGAGTGTTCGAACGAAGGGTGCTTAGGACGATCTTTGGCGGAGTACAGGAAAACGGTGTGTGGCGGCGGAGAATGAACCACGAGCTCGCTAGGCTCTTCGGCGAACCCAGTATCCAGAAGGTTGCGAAAGCAGGAAGGGTGCGCTGGGCAGGGCATGTTGCAAGACTACCGGACAACAATCCTGCAAAGATGGTGTTCGCGTCGAATCCGGTTGAAACAAGAAGGCGAGGAGCACAGCGAGCGAGGTGGCTTGATCAGGTGCAACAAGATCTGGAGAACGTGGGCCAAAATCGAAGTTGGAGAGACACAGCCATGGACCGAGTAAATTGGCGTAACATCGTTAACGAGGTTTTATCAAATTAATTGATGTAATACCAACTAAATAAATAAATAAACTTGCCCCACTTGTGGGGTAAGTGAAAAGTATGGAGACGTTTTTCAAAAACTTTTTCTGGACTTTTTTCTTCAATTTTTCATAAAAATAAATTTCAGCATACTGCTTATATTTGGTGGGAGTCAAGCTAAAAAATATACACGACCTCATTTGTTTTAATTTAAAGTCTCTAGGATTGGAAGAATCCCAACTATGTCAAATCCATTACCCACTTGCCCCACGGTACCTTATTATCAATCTCGAATGAACCTAAAATTTCCCTTCACAGGGTTTTAGTTCATGATCTGACCTTTCAGAACCTTTCGGAAACGACGTACTGGACGGACGAGAGTTGTGTAGTGCTGGCTTGGTCTTTCAATATCTAATAAATAATGCGCTTTCAGCTAGGCATTACATAGGGTTATGTGCTAGTATCTATCGAATCAAGCATTGATCAGTGAGAACTGCAATTTTCCCAGTATTGCAGTGACTGATGCTGATACAAACCGATGCCAAACAATTCTTTCTCAAAATGGCTTTAGCATTGTACAATAAGATTTTGATAAATCTTGATCTGTTTTTGGCAATACCGTCAAACGGGGCTTCTTTTGTAATTTCTACATTCTTCAACTTTGAGGATTTGTAGCTCTTACAATTATGGATAGATATTGATAATTATTGCATATATTTAAGTTGCATATGTACGAAACAAATGTGCAAAATATGAGACAAATCCATCAAGAAATAACAAAAATGCTTGAATTGCGAAAAAGGTGTGTCCTTCAAGACAAAAAAGGGACTACTTTGGAAATTTTCACAATTTGATAATGAAATGATTTTTCCTTATAAATTTCAAACTAATTCTATAGATTATCGTCCATTGTGATGTTATTGAACGTTTTTTCATTATTAAACATAATTTAGAAAATTGCAAAGCTCGAAACAATTACACATATATAACAAATTTAAGCGAAACATGCTATTCACTATTTTTAGGTTGCAGTATAAAACTTAAACTTTCAAATTCCTTTTAAATAAAACTTTTACTTACGAATGCTTGATTTGTATGTTGACATATTTAAACGAACGATGTAACTACTAGGTACTGCGATGATTGCATGATTATTAATGAGTTACACTCCCGTGCATAAGTTTGGGTTCACATCCTAAAAAACATGCAAAAGTGTTCTGTTCATATATCTGTGATTACACGTCCAATTGAAACTCTCTAAGTCGCATTCAAAAGGCAAAGAGTTATTCTTACTTCGTGTGTATTTTTCCAAAAACATTCTTTGAACTTTGTATACTAAATTTTTACTTGAAGTTGTGACATTTTTCAAAAAACACACTGAAAAATCATATCTAATTTCCTCAGCATTGGGTCGACCAAAATTTTAAATCAAAGTGTCATTAGAATCGTAATCTTATATTCTTTGAAGAGACCCCACGAAATTTTGGCGGAAAAATCTGGAAAGTAATCAATATCAATGAAACAGTCAGTCAAGTCATCGTGCAAAAGTTTGGGTTCACCCCTCAGTATGGTGTATCGTGCAAAAGTTTGGGTCACCTGAACTTACTTAAATCTGTGAAATCTCAAACCAATCATGTACGTGCAAATAATGGCGCTGAAAAAAGCTTTAAACTATTAAAATCGGTTGAAAAATGGCAGAGATATTGACAAAAATGATGTGCGTGCGGCTCAGGTGAACCCAAACTTTTGCACGATTTGCATCATACTGAGGAGTGAACCCAAACTTTTGCACGATGACTTGACTGACTGTTTCATTGATTTTGAATACTTTCCAGATTTTTCCGCCAAAATTTCGTGAGGTCTCTTCAAAGAATATAAGATTACGATTCTAATGACACTTTAATTAAAAATTTTGGTCAACCCAATGCTGAGGAAATTAGATATGATTTTTCAGTGTGTTTTTTGAAAAATGTCACAATTATAAATAAAAATTTAGTATACAAAATTCAAAAAATGTTTTTGAAAAAATACATACAAAGTAAGAATAACTCTTTGCTTTTCGAATGCGGCTTAGAGAGTTTCAATTGGACGTGTAATCACAGAGATATGGACAGAACACTTTTGTATATTTTTGAACCCAAACTTTTGCACGGGAGTGTATGTACAAAAACTGTCTTTTTGCTATTCCGTTGCATATCACCCTACTTTTTATCAACAGGGTTAGCAACATAACGGCCTACTTTTCCTAACAACAGAAATAGTATCCAAAAGTGTTACTTTTCAGTACTGTTAACGGTGCTGAAAAGTAGCACTTTTCAGTTTTGTTTTTGTTGTCGTCAACTAGATATCGGAATCTCTTCATACGTGATTCCTTCAAGGTCTACAGGTTTCTAATTAACTAAGTACATCAGTACATCATTCGCTGGGCAATCCGCATCTTATTCAAGCCTTTCTGGAATGGAATGAGAACGTTTAGCGGACGTAATGTCAGCTATTTTACATCCAAACAAGTCTGATGCTTCACGAGACAGTTCGTTTGGCATTTTGGCACATAAAAAGCAACAATATTTACAATATGATTCAATTTTACTTTTGGCTTCCTACCTGTTCAGTCCTCGAAAAGCCACAGCGTTTCAATCAATATCGTATCGGTGCAAATGTGAAAATTTGTGACAGTCATACAACAGCTCTGTATCACAGCCTACGTGATGAAAAAATACTGATACTACGCAAGGATACCCACGTGGATGGTCTTGACATATGTTTGTGCTAATAGAAATAATCCAACTGAAACGGCATTTTCGTAATAGCAAAAAATGTTGTATGCAACTCGTTGCAAAACTCGATTTTTTCAGCACTCGTCGTATTTATCCAACTCGGCAAGCCTCGTTGGATAAATGTACAACTCGTGCTGAAAAAATCATCATTTTGCATCTTGTTGCATAATAGTTATTTATGCAACAAGTTGCAAAATGATGATTTTTTCAGCACGAGTCGTACATTTATCCAACGAGGCTCGCCGAGTTGGATAAATACGTCGAGTGCTGAAAAAATCGAGTTTTGCAACGAGTTGCATACAAAATTTTTTGCAATAACGAAAAATGCCGGTTTTTTGTTGGATTTCTGGGGATATTTCAAGAAAATCCACATGACCATCCATGCGTTGTAGCAACTCAGTGTTTCTCAATCAGGTAGGCTGTGGAATGACTGTCACAAATGTTCACACTTTCATTGCTGATTCTACTTTTAAAGACATACCAGGTAAGGACGCCCCACTTAGAATTTTCAACCATATTGTATATGCTGAATTACCAAGATTACAAGAACCGCCCCATAACGCTCCCGTCCTTTTATATAGTGAACCCATAAATCCTCTACTTCCGCAAGACTCAGAATCCCCACGGTCAACCAGCTTCTGAATCTAGAATCCGAATCCGATTTAATTCAGTTCGTCAAATGGATGAAGAATCAACTTAAGTTCTGATTCTACATCCATTTGACGAACCGAATTGAATCGGATTCGGATCCTAGAATCAGAAACTGGTTTGAGAAAATCACAGCATTTCAATAAATGTCGTATAGAGGTGATCCGACGCCGATTCGGTAACTTCCAAAACAGAACTGAAAAGTGCTACTTTTCGATACTGTTATCAGTGCTGAAAAGTAACACTTTTCAGCACTGTTTATATCGGTAGGAAAAGTAGGCTGTTATGTAGGTCATTCCCTTGATAAAAAGTAAGCCGATACGCAATCGAATTGCAAAAATGACTATTTCAATTCTTACTGCTATATGAATTATATGTAGAAGGATCATATTAATACCTGTAATTAAAAAGTAATTTTCATTAAAAACGCAATTTATGAAGTTAAGTTTTGCAAGATTGTGATGAAATATAAGTTTGATTTTGTAAAATGCTTTTAGCTTCTTAGCAGTTTAGAGCTGCTCAAAGTAGTTTATTTTAGCAATTGAAGAATACAATAGTTTTGTACTGCAAATTCATGTAAAATATGACGGAACATATTTTTTCAAGCGATTATGTTGTGAACTTGTCATTGGTACGTATTGAAATATGTGTGTTTTATGTCTATGCACTTTTCCAAATATTTATTTTATTTTTTTATGTTTTAAAATATACGAACCAACATATTATAATACAGTACACTCTCCACATCTCGATGTTCTACATCTCGATATATCTCCCTATGTCGATGATTTCATAAGTCCCTTCAGTCTTCATACATTTTCACTCTCCATATCTCGATATCCTGTTTATCTCGATATCTCCATATCTCGATGGGTTTCTGTTGATTTGCGTTCTCAATTTTCTCTCCGTATGTCGATATGATCAATATCGAAGGTTACTAGACCAAAGTTTTGGGATTCAAAACAAATTAGGAGCGCAAAATGACGTTTGTTTGTGTATTACTTTCTTGGCAAGGGAGTGTTTTGTTTTTGTTTCGGAATGTTTTCTTGTTTATCCTGTTATTGTAGATGTTGTTCCAAAAAAAACTATGCCTAGTGGTAGAGCATACATTGGTTAATAAAAGTGCTGAAGACACAAAATTGCTCAGATTAATCTATATAAATAAAAATGGAATGGTGTTTGTATGTCACGAAATGGCTTACGAACGGGTTAACGGATATGAATGATTATTTCTCCGTTTTGTTCGTCAAGGGTTCCGACGTGTTCGTGCGTAAAAAAATTCCAGGATATTACCGGGAAAGTCGAAAAATCGAGAGTGGACGGAACTGTCATTTTGTATAGGACGATCCATAGCGTATACAACAGCCTACTTGATGGCAAGACGAAGTTTGCCGGGACCACTAGTATTAAATACAAAAGGTGAGTGTCCAAAGTAGCCCCGGAATCAAAAGTATTACGGTAATGCAAAGAAAATGCATCTTGCCGTATTCTCAATCCGTTGTATCGTTTTCAATTCTGTCGCAATAAATTTCCAGATTCGTCTCACAACTTACGGCTCACTGTAGTCACTGTAGTGAGTGGTCAAACTACAACATATCAACGCGATGATAAAATGTTTTACTAGAATATATGAATCTACGGGCAGCTCCCTACATTCCTTTAGCAAGATGGATTTATTGATTTCCTTTAAAATTCATTGTTCGTCATCAGCCCAAACATATGAACACAATTCCTTTTGACCATACAATTGTGGCATTTGCTCACAGTGCAGCGAAAACAACACAATCAAACGAACCGTATATTTACGTCAAGCATCGCGCACAAGCTTTTTTTCTGAGTATAACGGATTGAACTTCTTTTACATTCTCAATTCTACGCGGTCGTCGAGGAAATTTCATAAAATTTCGTGAGTTATAGAACTTGCACGGCGTGTGATTGGAATGAAATCTTTCAGTGAAGAAGAACGAGGGTTTTCCATTGTAAAAATAAGTGCACGGCGAAGTAAGTCACACAGGGGAGCGGAAAGAAATTTGTAACATAAAGTGGTGTGACTCAGTCGATCGTTAAGCATTTCTCTCAAATCGTGTTCGTCCATGCGATTTCGGTGAAAAACCGCAAAGTGGATAATTGAACTGAACTTATTAATCGAAATACAGTAGTTTTTTTGCATTTTTGGTGTACAAGTGTACGAACCATGACAGTTTTCATAAAATTACACTTGGAAAATGAGTCTATGTTGCTGGTAAGTCGGAATATCCACCGTAGTGGAACGTTTTAAGTTTGATACGACGAATAATAGCGCTTACGACGAAGTAGAACGAAACCATACCACGTGATTATTGAGCTGAATTCAGGTCAATTTCTGCGTCCATGAGTTCTCTCGTGGTGTAGGAGTAACGCGCCCTGTCTAGTAAACAGCGGGTCGTGAGTTCGATTCTCATCGAAAAGACGTGTAACTTTTTCGCAGTTTTCACATTAATTTGACCATTTAAACCAATTACTAAGTATATGTAATGTTTAGTTTTTCGGCGATTTGTATGTTTTTTTTTTCAGAGTTGCTCCTCATTACCTGGCATTGTATAGTTCACATTTTATTAATTTCTTCTTCATTCTGGCATTACGTCCCCACTGGGACAAAGCCTGCTTCTCAGCTTAGTTTGCTTATGAGCACTTCCACAGTTATTAACTGAGAGCTTACTGTGCCAATGACCATTTTTCTATGCGTGTATCGTGTGGCAGGTACGATGATACTCTATGCCCTGGGAAGTCGAGATGATTTCCAACCCGAAAAGATCCTCAACCGGTGGGATTCGAACCCACGATCCTCAGCTTGGTCTTGCTGAATAGCTACGCGTTTACCGCTACGGCTATCTGGGTCCATTTTATTAATTTATTTATTTTTTATAAATTGATCAAAAACAAAATGCCTCCATAGACATTTCATATGAAGAATGTCGGTCCCAAAAGAAACGTTGGAATATCTTCAAAACCAGATCACCAGATAGTATTTTAAGAGCTTGTAAAAAAAAGATTTGATTTTTTTGTGCGGTAAAAATGAAGCTGCTGCCCAGTAAACACAAACTCGTATACGATAGCGCATAAGAGTACAATTGTGGAGGCAATATACGTACATGCGTCATTAGACTGCATGTCAAATGTGCGTATATCGCCTCCACATTTGTACTCTTATATCGTATCATTTACGATCGTGTGTTTACTGGGTGGTATAGAGGGGTTTATATTCTATTAATTAATAACACACCGCTTGGTATCAAATTCTAAACATGACTCATATTCCGAACATTCGATTTTAAACAGTGATTAAGCTATTAAATCTCCAACAAATGATCAGTGATTTTACAGTACAGGTCTTCCGTATTGAGAGCTTATGACAATATTAGTTTTAAGCTTTAAATTTTCCAGTGTTCGGAATACGAGTGATTTTTGGAATTTGAGACAAAACGGTACATATTACAGTTATTACTAAAGCCTATTTGATTCCTGGATCGACACTCAAACTTTCATCAACATCAACTTTTTCCGCATTTAAAACAAATGTTAGGTGTTTCTGCGAGACACATTTTTTTTTTCAATTTTACATTCGTAGCAGCCTATTTGCCTTTTCAATGCAAAGACAGATGAACTACTTGATTAAAACTGAAAAACTGTGTTTGCTGTCAAATAAACCCGTTAAATTTGTGTACTTTCCTGAACACTTCGAAATAAGTTTAGATTTTTTTTCGTCGTCATACGTTTATCGAAGCCATCAAAGTGATTATGCTTTTAATCGTCGTTATCGTGGAATTCTTCATATTCTCAATGGTGTCCCGTTATTTACGATCTAGGAAAACAAAATTACCGTCATAAACAAGACTGGGGCTGATAAGCTTTGAAGACAGATTGCCAAACTGGAATCGTGAGCCGATATTCGTCACTTCAAATGCCGCTGAAATTCTACCGAAGCCATTGTTGATGAAATGTAGAGGCATATTAAATACTTGGTGCGCAGTGCTCAGCAATGTCATGGTCAACTTTTGAAATAGTCGCGTATTTCGCGCTAACTAAAGATTATTTTGGAAGATAAGTAAACCTTATTCAAATAACAAAGGTCCAAATAAAAGTGGACTTGCAACTTTGGATTGGTCGGCTTTGAATGCGTATGTTATCAAATATATGGTTTTAAAATTCAATCAAATGTCAACCAAATCGATTTAGCGTGAGCCGATTGTTAGCAATCATCAATCAAAGTTTGAAATGCGATAAGCCAACGATATTGGCACCAATCGATATGGCCATTTGTCAGGAAAATTGTATCCCGTTTTGTCTCAAATTCGTAAAATGTCCCATATTTCGAACAGTGACGATTTCAAACTTTAGATTGCTACTTTTGCAACGTTTACATGCAGATGACTTGAATCCTAGAAGAATTGATATTCCTGTGAAGAAATTTGAGTGGTTTTCTTGGAAAATCGCTACAAAAAGTCGAGTGTTCGGGATTTGAGACAATACGGTATACAGTATCAGGTATGACATACTATGGAAATCATCATATATGAGGAGATTAAAATAGATATCCTGCTTTGATAATGCAATGCAACAATTCATCATTCACGGACCATGTAGAGGCATGGCTAGGAAATAAGATTTCTGAGATGATAAGATTACATTCCGGAACACTTAATTCTCTAATACCCAACCCCGCCTTTAGATGGGGTACACTTTGGAATTTTGTGTATTTTTTCGTAGCTCGGAAATCAAAATGATTTTATTTTTGGCTTAAACCTTGGCTCATAACACGCATATTAGAAAAGTTTTTTATGACTTTTGAAACTTTTTTGCATTTTTGAAAATTGTTTGAAAAAATGTATTCTTATATAACCTACAAATGCCCGGGGTTCATTTAACGTGTAATATAAAAAATCGTACCTTTTATATTTTTCTACGATCAACCTTTCACAAAAGAAGAGCTTGGTGGTATTAAAATAATTTCAAACCTGTTTTTCCGTTAATTGCACGGAAAATAAAAATATTTTCATAACAATATTTAAAATTTAAGATTTTTAAAAATACCGTAAAAATTTGAATTAATATTATTGCCAAGAATCAGTAACTAGAAGAGGCTTCAAGAAAAAATAAAAAAGGGTAGGGATGTTCAAAAATAAAAATTATAAAAATCAAAAACCAAAATTCATAGATTTGCGAATAAAAATAAATCATTGCCAAAAAGAACGATTTTAGATAACTAAAAATGATATTTAGATCGAAAACAAAAATTTGGGTATTAGAGGGTTAAGGCATCTCCTGTTCAATATTGCGCTAGAAGGTGTTATGAAACGGGTGGGCTTCAACATGCGGGGCAACTATCTTCAATAAATCCAGCCAGTTCATTTGTTTCGCTGACGACGTGGACATTGTCGGAAGAACGTTCCAGGTGGTTGCTAAACAGTATACCAAGCTGAAACGTGAAGCAGATCGGGTTGGATTGAAGGTGAATACGTCGAAGACGAAATATCTGCTGGCTGGAGGAACCGAGCGCGATAGAGCTCGCATAGGCAGACGCGTGACGATCGACGGGGATGAGTTCAAGGTTGTGGACGAATTTGTCTACCTCGGATCATTGATAACGTCGGATAACAACTGCAGCAGAGAAATTCGAAGACGTATCATTGCCGGAAGTCGTGCTTACTATGGACTCCACAAGACCTTGCGGTCTGGTAAACTTCACTTCCGTACTAAGTGTACCATGTACAAGACGCTAATATGACCGGTAGTCCTCTACGGGCATGAGACATGGACAATGCTCGAAGAGGACCTGCAAGCGCTAGGAGTTTTTGAACGACGTGTGCTTAGGACGATCTTCGGCGGAGTATGTGAGAACGGCGTATGGATGAGAAGAATGAACCACGAGATTGCGTCACTCTACGGTGAACCCAGTATCACTAAAGTCGCCAAAGCTGGAAGGGTACGATAGGCGGGACACGTTGTGAGAATGCCGGACAACAATCCCGCAAAAATGGTATTCAGCTCAAATCCGGCTGGTACAAGACGAAGGGGAGCGCAACGAGCTAGGTGGTTTGACCAAGTGGAGCAGGATCTTGGAAGTGTGGGGCGATCGAGGAATTGGAGGTTAGCAGCCATGGACCGAGTTAGTTGGCGTAACATTGTGGCGCAGGTCATGTCTTGAAGGACGTAGAGCCAGCAAAAGTAAAGTAAAAAGTAAGTAAGGGTTAAGGCATCCTATACCAGGGATGAATAGCCGGTCGCCTTATGATGAACACGAACATTTTCGCATCCGTAAATGACCAGTAAGTTGTATTTTGGTAAATCCTCCCCTTGGTGGAGTCTTGGCAAAATACTTCGTAGCCAATTGCTTATTTGACCTGAGGTGTGTTCCAGGCTTGATATTCAGATGTGCTTGCAAAGAACGTCATTTTTAGAACTTTAGAAACTTTTCCTGAATTTCTGAATAGGTTTCTTGTAGGATATTGGTGCCTGTTAAGATCAATTAGGTGCCGTTCACAAATTACGTAACGCTCTGGGGAGAGGGGGAGTAGGATCGTCAATCAAAAATTAAAAAAAAGAATACAAAAAGCGTTACGGACAGGGGGAGTTGGTGGAAAATTGCCTATTTTAGCGTTACTTAACAAATGGACGCTGTCTTACGGATTCTTTTCGAAATCTTCTGCATTTCTTCGAAGAATTTTAATGGATGAATGATGACTCTCCAGTGGGGAGATTGCTTAATGTTTTCAGCGAATTGCATTTGGAACTTCATGATACATTTATCCCAGGAGCCATTTATGATACAGGGGCCCAGATAGCCGTAGCGGTAAACACGCAGCTATTCAGCAAGACCAAGCTGAAGGTCGTGGGTTCGAATCCCACCGGTCGAGGATCTTTTCGGGTTGAAAATTTTCTCGACATCCCAGGGCATAGAGTATCTTCGTACCTGCCACACGATATACACATGCAAAAATGGTCAATTGGCATAGAAAGCTCTCAGTAGATAACTGTGGAAGTGCTCATAAGAACACTAAGCTGAGAAGCAGGCTTTGTCCCAGTTGGGACGTAACGCCAGAAAGAAGAAGAAGAAGAAGAAGATACATTTATCCAACTGAACGCTTACAATTTTAGCATATTTTCCTTTCCTTTTTCTCCCTACCTCGAATTTTTAAGAGCACAAGTCTTGAGAATCGATCTACGCTCCGCGTTGAAAATTTATCCCAGGCCTGTCCAACCTTTTTGGCTCTTCTTCGACATAAATGGTTGGTCCACAAATATACTACCAAGCTTTCATTTGAGACTAATTTGGTTCATGTCGATCAATTCTTGCGAGCGAACCATTTATGTCGAAAAAGAGTCAAAAAGGTTGGTGCAGGCCTGATTTATCCGAATAGTCACCACGAGTAAGCAAGCAATTTGATTGATTTTCAACGCGAATGGTTATCAGATTCTCCAGACTTGTGCACTTGAAAATTCAAAATTTGGCTTCGTTTTATAATCAGCTTAAACCTTGATTTCAACACACATTTATTTTCAGGGGCCCACCATCCCAGTTGATCATTTTGCCAGCCGCTTTGCCAATTGTGAAGAGTAATTTGACACACTAAATGAAAAAAAAACGTTGTGAGAAATTCTCCTATCATAAATCTCACCTTCCTTTGCGACAACCTAGCACATTGCCCCAATATGGACGTAATGCCAATACTCAGGAGTATCATTTTGAGGGTGAAAAATTCTAACGGCCATCTTAGAATTCTACGCCATCTCGGTTTAGAACAGTTAAATTATATTTTTAACATCTTAGCGCTCATCAGGCCTCCGTTGAAAATTCAGTCAGAACCTTTCATTCTTATCTCAGCTGTTTAATTAGCATTATAATAGAGAATTCCTACTTTATAATCTGTTTTAATAACCTGTTTTTATAACTAATGCTGAGAATCTGAGAATCAGGCTCTGTTCCAGTACAAACGTAATGCCAGGAACAACGTGAAAAACTCACTCTACTACTTAATATCAACATGTGGTCAAAATCCAAGATGGCTGCCAGATTTTTTCACACAGAATTATACTCCTATTCTTTATTTGATTCTAAGAATACTCCAACGATTGAAAAATTGTTTCTTAGTTGCACGAAAATTAATGTTTGCAATGTGGTTGTGGAGTTCAGAGGTAAATAATATGCACTCTGTCACGAAAAACCCAAAGAATCCAAAATTTACCTTATAAACTCATTATCTCGTAGAACAAAACTTTCTTTATTTTGGCTATTCTTTCAATTCATGAACTTTTTTGGGTCAAACTCAGATCAGCACAATTCTCGCGTAACATTACTAAAAGATCTATGTACAAATGAGAGGCTCTCTTTGTTTATTTTCTCTTTGATTAATAACTGAGTCATATTAACCTCTTCTGTTGCGTTTTATGTATGAAAATCTAGTCAAAGAAATTGCCTTTCGATCTGTAAAAACTCTGAAAAACTTATCAAAAGTTTTAATATTCTACTGTTATAATCGAAAGAGAGCGAGAGAGGAGAGAATCTCTCATTTGTACATAGATCCTTTAGTAATGTTTAGTATTGTTCTGGTCCGTCTCCAAAACGGTCGATGTTCCAAAAAAAAAAAAATTTCTTTTTCATTTTTTTAGAAAATTGTTCCAGTCATGCCTTTTTAAAAAATTGTGGAACCATTTTTTTTTATTTCGCCATTAGGGTGCTCTTTCGTGGATTAGGGTGACCCAAAAATTAATATTTTTTTTTTAATGTGCATCAAAATAAAAAAGATATATTCTCTAATTTATATGATTTTTTTATAAATGGATCGAAATCAATGTACGAGAGATAAAAATACATCATATTCTCTCTAAGATTCAATGCATTAGGTGACGATGATGTTTTGTCGCTACAGTTAAGATGAAGATAAATCGAAGCCAAACCTCAAATTTTCAAGAGCACGGATCTGGAGAACCAAACATCCGTTTGAACTGAAAACTTAATCGATTGGTCAGGTTTGGCTTCGATTCATCTTCACCTTAACTCTCCCTTACTCGATATTGAAGGGACCATCGAGTTAGGGAGGTATCGAGTTACAGAACACAAAACCAGTGCAACTGCGATCCAAGGGACCATCGAGGTAGCCATGAAAACCAACTTTTACTATGGTTCTCTAACTCGATATCGAGATACGGAATATCGAGTAAGGGAGAGTTAACTGTATAATTCAAGAACTAGTCTACGTCATAGAAAAGTGGTAAAACATACATGTGTGAATAACTTGAAAACTAATTGTCTCCACCAAACCATCTTGGTTTTGCTATGTTTGTGTATATCCTCAAAAAGTATATAAGATTTTTTTCTCATTTATTTATTTATTTATTTATTGCCTTCATCGGACTTCAAAGTCTTAATGAAGTGTGATGGAGAAAAGTCTCCTTGAATGAGCTAATGCGCATTCAATTGAGATCATTCAAAAAGGCGTAAAAACTCCATATCTTTTAGAAAAACATTACAATGAATAAAAATTACATTAAAAAGTACACGAGAAACTAGATTACAATATTACCTTCACACGTTCAAAGAGAAACCTTCTCGCTTTAATATTAAAATTGTCGCATCCAAATGATCCTCGTCGTAGAGGTGATAAAAAAACCAAACAGTAAATTTCTTCCAAAGTAAAATGAATGGACAGATAGGGTAACGTATATAACTTGGACATGCATATAATTTGGACAGGCTGCTTGTTCTATGCTCATTTACAATGAGATTATGAGGAATTTATGTACGGAAAATCATGTATTGCATTATTAATACACTATGCTACTTAATAATGATGGCCAATTTCATAACAATTACAAATTGGCTTCAAAAATATCAAAACTGTAAATTGTATCAAAAGAACACCTGTGAAACCTACGAATGCAAGAGGATGTATGTTTCAAGAACATACTTTAAACGCAATGATAGCGCTCAGAATAGGTATTCATAAAAAGTTTAAAGGCGGCATTATGACAAAATATGTCTAAAATTGAAGCTAAGTTCATCTAAAATCTTAACATTAGTATATAAGGCATAAATCAGGTGGTGTCCAAAATAGATTACGGTTTTTGTTCAGTTGATATAATTTGTCCATCTGATGAAACGCACTGGAATGTCGCATGCATGCATACTTGCAGGCGTATTTCGTGGATCTGATGATATTTGCTTCCATTAAATGAAATTAGTGATTATCACTAATATACACATCCAATAAGCGAAAAAATGCATAAGTCACATGTAAACTCTTCAAACATTATGATATGATCGTCCTTTTAAGAAACCATTGAATAGATAGTGAGATAACGCTCCTGTCCAAATTATATTCACATGAGGGTGTCAAAAATGTATATTTGATGTCCGAAATGTATAACAGACAGGCAATTAAAAAACGCTATTTTGGCACCTATTCCTACAGTTTGTAAGCTTTTTCTCTCCATAAACTCAGAAAACAATGATACATTAAGCATATAAGTATCATAACAAAATAATATATTAGTATCTAAGGCAGTTAATCGATCGCCGTTTCCAGACATATCCTTAGCCTGTCCAAAATACATAATTTACCCTACTCACCCTCCTAGATAATGCTGGGCTACCACTCAATATTGGGCTCCGCAGATCTGGTTTGGCTACTCTGAAGTTTTTGTTTGAAGGTCGTAGATGAAGAGTTGAAATCGGAGAAGGTGTACAACTCGTTGAAGCTTGCGGACATGAACCGGATAGGATCATGCAGCCCGTATTCGGTATTCCTGGAGTCCATCCGTAAGAATTCACGCCTTCGAAGAATTTGCTCTGGCGCATAGACATTTAGTTGTGAAAGAATTGCAGATGAATCAGTCTCTCCCAACAAAATTTTACAGCGGTCCTTATATCGTGGCAGGTTTAATGGGTCACGCCATGGAAGATCACGTAAGGCGTATCGTACAAATTTCTTTTGAATCGCTTCAAATCTCGCAATCCATGTAGTCTGGTACGAACATAAACCCGAGATGACGGTTGGCTCTGCAGATCATGTCATCGTAGTGAGCATGGAAAGTGAATGCTGTATCAAGTGTTACACCTAAATCACGAACTTGAGAAACTCGTGCAAGGGTCTGGCCGGCGATATTGTATTGGAAGGTAATCGGATGCTGCTTACGATGGAATGATACGATGCTGCATTTTTGGACACTCAGGGTCAGAAAGTTTTCCGAGCACCATTCAACGAGACAGTCAATCTGACTTTGTAGATTCGAGCAACCGGGAAGAAGGACAAATGAGAGATCGTTTATGAATATCGTGAATATAAGTGGTCTCAGGTTACTTCCTTGAGGCACACCGGATACATTGGCGAAAGTCCTCGATTTGTCAGCACCAATTTTTACTACGAGCTTTCGATCCATTAGGTATGACCGGAACCAGTTTATGATATCAGCGGATATTCCGAGTTTACATAGCCAGGCAAGCAATATTCCATGATCAACTCGATCGAAGGCGGATTTGAAATCTGTGTAAACTGCATCAACCTGAGCTCCTGTATCAATGTTTTGCAATCAGAATGAAGAAAACTGAGCAAGATTCGTACATGTGGACCTCTTAGGATAAAATCCGTGTTGATCCGGGGAAATATACGATTTGCAGGCTTCGAACAATGTATCGTTAATGATGATTTCTAAAATTTTGGAGCATGCGCACAAAGAAGTGATACCACGATAGTTGGCGACATCTCGCTTGTTCATCTTCTTGTATACAGGAAACATTTCCGGATATTTCCATGCCGTAGGAAATTTGCACTGTCTAAGAGAGTTGTTGAAAATGGCTGTTAGTGGTTCAATCAGAGCAATACTGCTGTTGCGGATGCAACAAGGGAAACGACTTTTCCGAAATTTTGAACCGTATATTTGTGGCGCAATTCCGAGCGCAGCGATTAAAATTTTCCTGTTACATAAAGTATCATTTAGACATAGTTTTTAAATTAGTTTTCTTTTACTCACGTTTGTACATTTTCCTTTTTTCTTGCAACGAATCGGTGTGGGAGTGAATAATCCTATTTTTGTACAAAAATTAGTCATAGACTACTCGTTTCTAGTTCTTAGTAATTTACCTTAGTTCACGAACTGTTTTTGAGCGCGATTCTTCGCAGGCGACTGGAACAGATTTCCTAGTTTGCTAACCTTTAATTTCGATTCTTCTCTTTAGATTTCTTTTCCACTTCTCATAAGCCAGAATGTTTCACATCTTACCACTTCACTTTAGATACCGATACAAATTAGTGTAAGCATAAATAGAAACTAGTATAACAAATAACTTTATAGAATTATAGAAACAATAACTTTATAGAACAACAAAAAAGGCTAACTGTGACTAACTATAATGTGTTCACGCCCGATCTGTAGATTTGCCAATCCTTGTATATTCTTGTTGTCATCTCTGACATTTCTCCCATGTCATCGTTAACCGTCACACGTACGTCAGTTTCGCAGGCGCAAAGTACTTGAAACGACAGGTCAGCGTTCAATAAGTGCTGTAGACATCAGGTGCGGCGCAACACTTAAAGTGTACGCAACAGTCCCCCCCAGTAGTTGGACCCTGGTCCGGCTTACTATCGTTTGCACCTATGTCCAAAACAGCTAACTTGGTCGCAGGTCTGTCGTAGAATCCGGAAGCAGTCTGCACAACTGCCGAACGAACCTGCCCATCCGAAGAGGTTTTTACCGATACAACGCGTCCTTTAGGCCAACAATTCCGCGCTAGCTCAGGATCGGCTACGACGACCACGTCACCTACCACAATAGGCTTCACTGGGTAAAACCACTTGGTGCGACGAGTGATAGTGGGCAAGTACTCTGTTACCCACCGCTGCCAGAAACGATTTGCCAGAGCTTCCGAACCCTTCCAAGACTGCTTAACCACTGAGGGACAATCTGTGTACGGAACGAGAGGTTTGGATCCGCTTGACGATCCTACCAAGAAGTGGTTAGGAGTCAGCGCTGGCGACGAACAGTTATCTACGGGAACGTGTGTTAGTGGACGGCTGTTGACGATGTTTTCTACCTGAATAAGGTAGCTCCATAGAACCTCTTCCGTAGGTATCCGTTGAGGTTTGATGATGGCTAGAACCTTCTTAACGGACTGGATCAGACGTTCCCAGCAGCCACCCATATGTGGGGACGCTTGAGGGTTGAATGGCCACGATGTTGCCGGAGTAGTGAATTCAGTCATCAGTTTGTCCTGGTCAAGTCCCGCCACCGCAGCCTTAAGTTCCTTATCCGCCCCCACAAATTTTGTCCCACGGTCGCTGCGGATCTCTATTGGAGTTCCACGGCGTGCAATGCAATTCCTCAGGGCTAGGATGCAAGAACTTGTGTTCAGCGTCGCTGCAAGCTCAAGATGTATAGCTCGAGTTGACAGGCAAGTGACAATCACACCCCAACGTTGCTCGTGTCGACGGCCAATGAGGACGAGAAACGGTCCAAAGAAGTCTACGCCCACGTACGAAAACGGACGCATGAAGGCTGCTACTCGTGCTTTCGGAAGGGATCCCATCGCTGGCGGCTCAGGCTTCGCATTGTTGACCTTACATTGCTGGCAGCTCCGCCGAACCTGATCACAGACTCTGCGCACTCGTGGAATGTAAAATTCTCGACGGACTTCGTTCACGCAGGTTTCGTGGCACTGATGCTGATAACGCTGATGCACGCTGGCCACGACGAGACGGGTGGTTGGATGATCTCGAGGGAGTACAATAGGATGTCGTTCACTTTCGTCCACAAAGTCACACTCTCCCAATCGACTGCTGATCCGCATCACTCCGTGGTCGTCGATGAACGGGTTCAGCTTGAATAGGCTACTCTTCTTCTTCAGCCGGTTTCCTGCTGCAACCACTGCTAACTCTCCGCCATATACGTCTGCCTGGGCTTGCCGAAAAAGGAACGATTTCGCTGTAGAAAGTTCTTCTTGTGTGAGCGGTCCAAGAATCATTGGTTTTCTCTTTTGCTTGTGCCTGACGTTCCCAGTGAAACGATGAACTAAGGCCGTCACCCGAAGCATACGTTGCCAAGACGAGAAGTTTTCTGCCTGTAGAATGGTACGGACTGTTCTTTCGATGTGGCCCAGAAAGTTCGCACGAAGTTCGATTATGGTTTCTTCGCTATTCAGCGAGGAAGATGGCCATTCACTTTTGGGCTTCCACAGGAACGGTGAACCGGTGAACCAACGGCTTGTTGGCTTAATGTCTGGTCTGAACTTCCACTTTGTACCATCATCTGCAACGTTGTGTTTTGTGCCCAGCCATCTCCATTCAGTGATGTCTGTTGCCTCCAGTATTTCACCAACACGAAAGGCCACAAACTGAGAATACCGTCGGTGAAGCCAACACATGACGTCTCGCGCGTCCGTCCAGAAATAGCGACGATCGATTTTAATGGAGTGTCCTTCCGCAATGCTTCGAGCTAACCGTGTACCGACGACAGCTGCTTGCAACTCCAGAAGAGGAATGGAGACGAACTTGAGAGGGGCAACCCTTGTCTTACTTCCGATGAGGGCGCATTCGACGTAGTCGTACACTTCGAAACGGAAATAGGACACAGCAGCAAAGCCGCTTTCACTGGAATCTACGAAGGTATGGAGTTCGATGGTAGCTTGATCGATTCTGGCTTCGTGTCGGAAGTAACAACGAGGTATTTTGACAGACTCCAGGTCGGGCAGTATGCGTAGCCAGGTCAGCCATTTCTCCAGATACTTTTCTTCGATCGGATCGTCCCACCCGGTTTTCGCCCTCCAGATCTCTTGTAGCAAAACCTTCAGATACATCAGATAGTGTGCGATGAGTCCCAAGGGGTCGTAGATAGCCATCAGTGTACGTAGTACGTCCCGCTTGGTGGGATGTTTGGCGCCAGACAGAAGCTCTCGATTGCGATCCGTACAAAGCTTGTAACTGGACGTCGTGTTCCACCACATGCCGAGAACCTTTTCCATGGCGAGCTCCGCATTCATCTCCATTGACTTTTCAAGCTTCGGATTCTCTCCGAGGGCCTCAAGTACCGCTGACGAATTTGATACCCAGTTCCTCATATGGAATCCACCTTGGAGGTGAATGTAGCGAACGTCATTCGCTAACTGGATCGCCTCCTCCTCTGTGTCAACGCTAGTCAACATATCGTCGACGTAGTGGCGACGGCAGATAGCATCGACAGCAACGGGATACTGGTTCTCGAATAGGGACGCGTTCTCGTTCAGGACGTACAGTGCTGTACTGGGTGAACACGTAGCGCCGAATGTTACTACCTGCATCACGTAATCACATGGCTCAGTTGTGTCCTCGCTAGCACACCACAGGATCCGTTGACTGTGTTCGTCTTCAGGTCGCATTCTGATCTGATGAAACATCTCGGCGACGTCGCCTCCAATGCCGATCAACCGCTCTCGAAACTTGTACAGTACTGGCGGCAGAGCGTTCAATTGATCTGGACCCTTCATCAGCACGGAATTGAGAGATACACCTCCTAGGGATGCAGCTGCATCGAAGACAATCCTTATCTTCCCCGGTTTGTTGTGATTGAATACTGGAAAGATCGGCAAATACCATGTTCGGTCTCCAGTCATACGACTTTCTTCTTGTGTCAGCTTACGAATGTATCCCTTTTGTTCGTAGTCCTCCATCTTCGCACGTAGTGTTTCAGCTAACCGGGGCTCACGTTCCATCCTCTTGGTCATACAACGGTGACGTCTCATCGCCATGGATCGGTTGTTAGGTAGACGTACATCGTCGTATTTCCAAAGTAGGCCGGCTTGGTACCTCCCGTCTTGAAAGGTCGTAACTTTGCGTAGCATTGCTAGGGCTCGTTCATCTTCCTTGGAAAGAAGCTGGTTTTTTGGGGCGCTGATTCCTAGACTATCGAGAGCGAAATAGTTTTTGACCGCTTCGTGTAGGCTCTCGTCCGTTCCATGAAAATGCGAGCAAATGTGGAAGCTGTGGGGAAGAACTGGTTGCACCGAATTATTCGCCGATGTATAAGTACCGTAAACCGTCCAACCAAGTCGTGTCTTCACTGCAACAGGTTCATCCAATTTTCCTTCGCGATCGTCCAAGACATGCATCACTCGAGCGTTGCTCACTCCGATCAAAATCTTCGGCTGGACGTTACTGTAGGGCTCAATCGGCAAACCCCTGAGGTGCGAGTACCTGTCAGCAAGGTTATCAGCAGGTAGAGATTGCGAGAGTAGCTTCAACTCCTTCACCGTGTAGACTTCGCGTAAAGTATGTTGACCGCTACCAGGATGTGTTCCGGAGACGTTCAAGGAAACTATAATGGCGTCCTTTTCATACCGACAGGTATCAGCTGTCCATCGCAGACATAGGGGGCTCTTCTCGCATTTCAGGTTCAGTTGTTTCGCCAAACTTTCCTCCATCAACGTCAGGGATGATCCACTGTCAAGGAACGCATGGGTGTGAAGCTCGATCCCATTGTTATAAAGCACAATCGGAATGTACTGAAACAGCACGGACTTGTTTTCTCCTCGATGTGTGTTGCATGATTCGACGTCTTGTAGCACTTGCTGATGACCTTTAGCCTGGCTCTGGGAACCAAACGATGACGTTTCCGGCTTACCTTTAGTGTCGTTGTGCAGCAGCCGATGGTGCTTGTATTGGCATCCACTTTTCCCACATATTTTTGCTGATTTGCAGGGACCACGATGAATGGTTAGGCAGCTGCGGCACAGCTTGTGTTCTCGTAGTGCGTCCCAGCGAGCAGACAGACTGAAAGACAGGAACCGCTTACATTTCTCTATTGCAGCACAACTACCCTGGCAGACGAGACATCCAGCACTAGCGTCAAACTGCTTCGGCTTCGGAACTGTTTCTGTATGCGCATTTAAGAATCCATCCTCCTTTCTGCCCCGACGAGGTTTGTTGTCGACGACTCCCGGAAACTGTGGCATTGTTACGGTGCTTCCGCCAACTTGTACAACCAGTCACTGAATTCAGATAACGTCGCTGAACGAAGAGACTGACGATGGGTTGCCCAATTCAGGCGAATCATGGGAGGAAGCCGCTCACTTAAACTGTGTAGTAGTGTGAGGTTGCATAGGTGCTCTTCTAGTTCATAAGCCTTGACTGTAGCCACCATGTTACGAACAGCTAAAGCGAAGTCGACGAGTGTCCCAAGACGATCTGCTTTGGGGGCAGGCAGACTGTTGATCTTCTGCAGCAACGAATGGACGATAATTTCCGGACGACCGAAAAGCATTTTCAGGGTAGCGATAACTTGATCTAGATTGCTAGGGTGCAACACGAAGCAGTGGGGCGGAGAATGGAGGCAGGTAAATGAGAAGCGGGAAAATTTGGTTGCTGATTGGTCTGCCGCAAAGGGAATGTCGAAACATCCGGCCGAACATTAAGCATTGTCGGAATGATCGATGGATCATCCTGCCTTTCAGGATGCGAGATTGGAACGAACGACGAAACGTTCCCGTTCGATGGCGTGGGTGGTGGGGGCAATCGATTGACACACACTGGTGATGAATGGCACACGGGGGGAAGATCGACAACACGATTTTTCATTTTTCATTGTCGTAGACTACTCGTTTCTAGTTTTTAGTAATTTACCTTAGTTCACGAACTGTATTTGAGCGCGATTCTTCGCAGGCGACTGGAACAGATTTCCTAGTTTGCTAACCTATAATTTCGATTCTTCTCTTTAGATTTCTTTTCCACTTCTCATAAGCCAGAATGTTTCACATCTTACCACTTCACTTTAGATACCGATACAAATTAGTGTAAGCATAAATAGAAACTAGTATAACAAATAACTTTATAGAATTATAGAAACAATAACTTTATAGAACAACAAAAAAAGGCTAACTGTGACTAACTATAATGTGTTCACGCCCGAACGACAGGTCAGCGTTCAATAAGTGCTGTAGACATCAGGTGCGGCGCAACACTCAAAGTGTACGCAACAACTGCACTTTTTTTTTCAAAAAGCACGGCGGTATGCCATCGGGACTTGCTAAGGAAGATGATTTTAGCTTATTAATTGCAGCATTCACTTGATGAGGAGTGATTTGGAATGCTCTTAAGGTAACCAGATTCCTTAGAGTGTTATGCCAAGCTTGCTCAATTTGAGCCGGCGATAGTCGATATTCATTAAATGCACACTTAAAGTGGGTTGCAAAAAGATTGCACTTTTCCGCAGCAGTATTACCGGTATCATCTCCCAGGAACATCTCGACTGGCAACCCGTCTTCCTTTCATTTGGAATTAACAAAACTCCAGAACTTCTTCGAAGGTTTTGTTGCATCCGAAGAGTGTACTGTTTTTACAAGAAATGGCCATAAGTTCGCTGCCGTTATACGCATAATTGTCCCATGTTACTTTTTGTGCATTTTCACTTTTTGTCATCAAACAGTTTATTTTTACGTGTAGTTTTAGAAAACACTTACCAAAAATTAACTTTGTTCGGAAACTCAATGAAAAGCAAGCCAATTCAATTTGTCCCATTGTTGAATTTCCACGCATAGCTGTCCCACTACTGTATTTCTACGCATAATTGTCACACTATACAATTGGCTGCACTAATCTTGAACAAAATATTCAGTTGTCAGTTTTGAATTAGCTGGTGTTTGGGAAAATCGTTTTGAACATCTTCATACGTTGGCTTCACATCCCATGTGGAACAAAACCTGTTTTATGTGTTTGTATTATCAGGATGCATTCGTCATTCATGCGAGTCTGACGTCAAATTTGATTGAAATTTTCATTATCAAAATTTTATATCCCACCCGTTTTTCAATGATTTTCAGTTAAATTTTCAGGGTCAATCCATTTTTTTTTTCAATTTTTTTGAACCGCCGTCACTGTAATTTTGGATTCATCACGAGGAGTACTGAAATAATCCCACATGAAGAATCAGTAACTACTTTAATTTCGAGTCCATGGCTTGCGACAAATCAACTTCATGACTTAGCAAACATAGTCCAAATAAAAATAGTTCGACCGTTTTTGGATGACTTGGCCATATGCTGGGTTGGTCCGAATACCGGTTCACTGGTGGAAGAGGCCATTATATTGGCGAATCTGAAACCTAGCTTGTGACATATCAATTTTCGTGAATTTGCAAATCAAGTCTACAATTGGTTCAAATGTATTTGAATGACTTGAGCACATGTCGGATTTTTCTGAATTGCCGGTTTCCTGGGGGAAATGGCCTCTAAGCTGTCGGTTCTGAAACCTAGCCGGCAACATCCAACTTCATAAATTCACAAATCAAGGCTGAAGAGGGGTAATTCAAAGGTTCCTGGATAACTTGATAACATGCCAGGTTGTTTTAGATACCCTGTTCCCCAGAGGAAGTGGCCATTATATTGGCGGTCTTGAGACGTATCTTGCGACATACCAAACTTGATGAAGTCAAGAAGAAGTCAAAGTCAAGTCAAAAGAAGAATATGACCTGGCCACATACTGGGTTATTCCGCATAGTTGGCTCTTCGGTGCAAGTTGCAAATATGTTGGTGGTTCTAAAACTTAATTTGCGATTATCAAATATCAGGATATGTATTGCAAACAAAGTCCAAAGAATTGTCAAATCGTGTCAAGATTTGTGTCGTGTATTTTGAGTTAAATATTTACTCCGCAGAATGACCTTGAATTCGCAGATGAGTTTCTGTCAAACCTGCAACTGGAAGAGTCGATTTAGGAATTTATTACATCTTATAAACTCTCTAACTTACTCATCCACTCTTTTTTTCACTAACTCATACATTTTCTCATTATCACACATACAGAAAACTTTGATTCCCATCCCAAACTATAAAATCTTTTTTTTTTTTCACTTCCCCACACGTGGCTCCGTTTGGCACATGTCACTTGAGCCTTCATTAGGTGCCTTAACAAAGTCTTGAGGATATACGTCCTATACATTCGGTGCAATCTATACGTAAGAACGATCATCTACAGCGGTACGCTTAGCACATAATTGGTCACTACTCTCAGTGGGACTGTTATGCGTAGAAATGCGCCAAAAATCGTCCCCGTATTTCTACGCATAACAGTCCCACTTTGAATTTCGTAGCTGTATTTACTTTATTCCAATAACACAAACTCTTGATTCTAATAAACACGCTGTTCTTAATACTATTGTGAAGATTTCAATTTAATTTACCACACACTTGGTCAATACGAGGCCTAAATGTGTTAAAATCTTTAAACGCGTTTTTCTCGGTTGTATATTTTGGAACATGGGACAATGCGTATAACGGCAGTTCGGTAGTTATTACTTGTACGGTTGAATTGCTGTTTGCTAAGCGGACAACGTGATCTACGGTATTTCCGACGCGATTTAGACCGTAATCGTTTCAGTTGTCGGAGGCGTGCATTACCCCATGGGGGTTTAGGATTAGGGCGTCATGGTGGAACGAATTCTACAAGAGTGGTTGTCATCTTCTTCTTCTTTTCTTGCGTTACGTCACCACTGGGACAGAGCCTGCATCTCAGCTTAGTGTTCTTATGAGCACTTCCACAGTTATTAACTGAGAGCTTTCTATGCCAATGACCATTTTTGCATGCGTAATATCGTGTGGCAGGTACGAAGATACTCTATGTCCTGGGAAGTCGAGAAAATTTCCAACCCGAAAAGATCCTCGACCGGTGGGATTCGAACCCACGACCCTCAGCTTGGTCTTGCTGAATAGCTGCGCGTTTACCGCTACGGCTATCTGGGCCCCAGTTGTCATAAGGCTTGTGAAGCGTGACACGGCGTCATCAATGTCAAGTGAATTTAGGAACGACCAGTCAATTTGTTGCAGTGCATCGTTTAATCCTTCGTAATTTGCTCTGTTGAAATCCAGGCTTGGCTCTTCGGAAGTAATAATGACCTCGGGTTTTGATAGAACTAATTCGTTGTCCAAAGCAGGATGATCTGCATCAATGAGAGAAAGAGGTTCGACCACTTCACAAATAGAATATGTAGCTAATGTGATATCATTCACTAACGCAAGATCAATTAGGCGATTGTTTCTGTTACTGATGAAATTTATCTGATGCAAGCCATGAAAACTGAAGCCATTCAATAGTGCAGCAGAAATGTGCAATGGTTTTTAGTCACTTCACCACACAAAATTTCACACTATAAAATATGCACTTTTGGGATTGATACAGTTATAAACTTTAAAAGCACTGTTTGACGATTCAGTTGGAGATCCAATCGATGAACGACAAATGAATATCACAGGTAAATGTCACACAATAAACACAATCGAAAATTTACTAGAAAAACAATCACTAAAGTAAACAACCAGTATTGCCAATTTTATTTTATTTATATTTTTATGGAATATAAATCAAAATTGAAAACAATAATAAAACTTCGAATTATTAAGAGGAATACTAATACATAAATAAAAACCGAATTAAGTACTGTACCATTTAATTCCATGCACTAGACTCGAAAATTAAGTTATTTTTTTAGAGACCCCCTCCAACCACTCTTTCACTCTTTCACTCACTTTACCTAACATATACACTAACACTTTTGAAATCAAATAGCCCTCCTTCACGTTTACCGTTATGCCTTTCTGGCCCCCAATATCAAATTTACTTTATTTCACTTTTTACATCGAGTATTTATTTAAAAATTTAATTTACGTCTTTATAATATTAGTTTTTAATAAGTTGTATGACTGAAAGAACTTATACGGGTAGCATACATATTACAGGGAATTTAAGAACCCTTTTATAAACGGATTGTAAAAATCAGGTTATTAACCATATTAGAGCATGAATTTGCTTTTTTAAATTGTTACATATATTCCAACTATTTGAAAAATTACATAAAACCATCATTTTTTTTCCAATGTATTCAAATATTTGGAAACTATCAGATTTGAAAACTACGACCTCCCTTGAATTCCTCCACCATCCCCTATTTTTGGTTACTTAAACTTCTTCTCAAAATTATGGCTCTGATGTGGATCATCCGGTTGAGGCTTTAGTTTTAAGTTTTTTTCAACGTTATTAGAAAAGATTAAGAGGTTCTGTGCCCTTTTGAGAACGATTTTAAAGAAAATCACTCAAAGTAGGTTTTCCCTATTTCTAAATGTTTTGTTTAATAAAATAAATAAATAAATCAGATTTCAAAATAAAGACACTGACAATGCGTCTAATAAGACAATTCATAAGACAACTGCGATCAGCAGGCTTTTTGGTTTGTCAAGAGTTTTTGAAGTTTCGCAATCTGTGTGACCGTTAGATTACAAAAGAAAAAGTAAAGCTCTGAAGGACGATTCAAATATGATGTTCATTGTTTTTCGGGATCTCTAGACCCCACCCCCCCTTCTCCCACTGTCACGCTTTCCCCAATACCTAATACATGCACTGTTACTTTTGTTTTCCCTTTCGTTTGTGTTGCATGGGCACTTTTTTTTTGTCAACCCTACCGTGGAAAGTTTACTGGAAAGCATTATATACGATTATGACCTTTGAAAGGAGCATCACACGAATCAACGGACTAGCTAGAGAATTTGTTTATTATAGAGAAGCGCGAATTCTGAAACCGAAGGTTCCAATTTAACCGTCAAACGTGGTTCCAATCGAGCAAAATCAAAGAGACTCAAAGAGATGTTATGCAAAAGAGACGATGGATGTGTGTTAGTGAAAAGCGATACGTAAGTGACGTCACTGATAAGCTTGGTTTCTTATGGCGACTGACAGGATGACACGCACACTAAAACATTGTTTGAATGACCTCAATTTTTGATAGTCATTGCAAATGTTGTTTAACAAAGTCAAAATTCTCTCCGCGTTTCTCTAGTATAATCATATTCTCTGGGACTAGCATCCAAGGCCAAATGGCACAATAGTATTACGTTCGAAAAAAACATTGCAGCGGGAGATGAACCTACACTTCTTTGATCGATACAGCTAGTTACATTCAGTGGTGGAAAAGTTCGCATCACGAAGCAGCGCACGAGTGTATACCAACGCGTAACAAACATCACCGACTCGCGAACTGGCTAGGTGTGAGTAAGTCCGCACCTGTCTGCTCGGGAGAACATGTTGTAAGAAGTAGCAACAAACTCGGGATCGTTTACTCGCGAGTAACCGAGCAAAGTGTGATTAATTATGGTTTTGATAGACAAATTAATTGTATAACCATCAAATCGACAGTAAACAACTAGTTTATAGTCAAAAACCCTTGGAAACCATAAATCTCGGAGGGGAAGCAGCTTTTTTCTAAAAGCACAATATGACTCTGAGCAGCTCTGAACTCGTTCGCGAATCACTTTTAGCTTCGGTTACTCGGGAGCACGACAGATGCGAGTAAACCAGCACTCTGACGCTCGGGAGCGTTTGGTTTTGTTTTTGTTCCAGTTCAGCAGAACTGTTCGCTACTTTCCATCACTGGTTACATTGCAACATTAGACTGGCCCTTAAACAAAAAAGTTGTAAAACTCAACGGGGCACCCTCTAGATATGTGCCTTAGAGTAAGAAAAAAGCTCTCTCAAAATTTCAACTCATTTGGTTGCTCCCCTAGCTGGCGCATTCAGTTCAGTTTGTAAGGAAAAATCGTTTCAAATATATTGAAAATTGACCCTATGTCACTGTTTCTTTCCTTAGGGGAAGGGGTGGTAAAATGAACACCTTAAGGAAATCGTCTTGTTTCTGTTAGAAAAACGAGAAATTTGTACAGCGCTATCGCACAACATCAAAAATAGGGATGTAATCTATAGAAGCGACATGGATTCAGACTAAAATAGCTAAATTTTCACATATTTTCATCGCTATCAGAAAGCGATGCAAATGTTCATTTTACCTGCACTATGTGGGTAAAATGAACAGCAGTTGGTGGTAAAACGAACACCATGGAAAAAAACGTGAGCATAACAAATATTTCTGAAAATTTTCATTGCCTTACCGAAAATACATCCATTAATGCTTGAAACCCATTCAAAAATAATTCTAAAGGTATCACATTTGACATCATATCATAACGATATTCACCTCACTGAAAAACCTCAAGTCTTCCGAGCTAAAAGTTACGTCAGTTCTAATTTTTGAACGTGGTTTTCTAAAATCTTAGTTTTCGTTGATATTTTCACTTCAATTGACCTATGTATCAACTCGAACACTCAGATTTATGCTCTAAATCGTCCGTGCGTGATAAAAATTCATCGAAATTTTTTTTCTCGGTAAAAGGCACGGTGTTCATTTTACCACTCCTATTCATTTTACCACCACTTCCCCTATACTAGTTAATCGTGTTCAATTGAAACCAGAATGACAAATTCAATAGTTGATACCCTAATGAACATAGTTGCACAAGATTGTATCTGGATTTAAGCTAATTTTCATAAACCTTTCAGTTGTTGAAAGTTAGGCTTAGATCAGCACTCCCGTACAATCACATATATGCATGTACCTTGTACCGCAGCTCGCCCGGCGTCATAGGTGGCTATGATGGGCTTAGTGGCTACCATCCATCTAAGTTGAGGAAATACTAAGCAATATTGCAAATCTACTAGTTAGTTAAAACACCAACTTTCTCTATTTTAATCATCATACAACATTCTACAATATTGTTCGCCATGGTATCAAGTAGTGTTTATGACATTGTGGGTTCAATCAACAATTCTCGCATAACTTCTGATCTCGCCCTAAAAGCCATTGGTAACCATGTGTGTAGCACGTTGTCTCTGAGCATTTGAATGGATTTTCATGTTATTTAACAATGCTATGGGGAAGAAAGGATCATTATCTACCTGCCCGTAATGTTGGTTTGGATGCTTATTCTTTCATTTGCTCATAAACAACGAGCTACACACTTGGCTACCAATGGCTTTTAGGGCGTTATCTCAGAGTATGCGAGAATTTTGCCAAACAGGAGATGATGCACTGAAATTAATTTTATTGTAAATTAAGAACTGCACCAACGATTTTCAACCGACTACATTAATCTGTTAACTTTACCAAAACATAGTCAACATCACTACACAAGAAAATTTCTTCTGTTGATTTAACCAGATTATCAAAGCAAGAGGACATTCAAATATTACGTCCAATATTTTTAAGTCTATTGAAATCCTTCCTATGCACAATATCACGCTTTTTCACTAGCCCCCTAGTAAATGCACTGTCACACGTACACCCCCTCTCCCCTAAATGATTGACGTAATTTTTGAACGTTCCCCAAAAATTGTACTGTTTCTGAACTTTGCCATAGGAGATTTAAGGCAATAAGTGTGATTCCCAATCTATTTCAAATATGGACTTATAGAAAAAAAAGGTTTTAAACCAAAGGTATAGGTTTCTGGTTCATAGTTATTATACACTATTGTGGACATTAGTACCAGATTTTGCCACTTAACTTGATCAAAATACTGAAAATGAAAATTGGTAGTCCCCAACGAACATCGACCGGGTAAGTGCCGGCACCAGCACAATTGTGCTGGTCCCACTTTGTGCCTCCAGAAATCTTAGCTGTGTGAATCAATTCACATTTGGTCTTCACCACTTCCATGAATGACTCTTTCACTCTCGATCCGTATCGGTGCATACCTAGGAAAAACGAATAGTTGAAAAGTTGCGACAAAAAAAACTTGTTCAATTCTTACGGTGTTTGTTTACATTTTGTTTACCCTGAGCTGGTGTTTTCTAAACACGATGTAAACAAAAACTTTTGTGCTTAATGTCGAGTATCAATGATAATTCAATAATCGAGATCAAAAAACTTTAGTGAAACAATGATTTATTGGCTAAAAGAATCATTCAATGTGTTGGGTGCCCAACAGCATAATTGTGCTGGTTCGTTCCGAAAGGGATATGCATTTTGACGGGTCTGGAAAGCGTGTGCAAGTTTCGTTGAGGAAAACAAAAAACAAACTGTATACCATGAGCGTACCGTTTTGTCTCAAATTCCGAACAGACTCATATTCCGAACACTATGTTTTTGTATGGCGATGTGGCTGAAATGTTTCGCTGAAATATGTCATCAAATTAAAAGGAAATGGCAGTCAATTGCAATTCAATTTTAACGTCTATTTTATACCTCTGGAGTAGTGATGATTCTCAAATTTGAGATCAGTAGAACTAGATCAGATAAATTTATTTGCGAAATTATTTATTTGAATACGATTTATTCGTGCTGTTCGGAATTTGAATCAAGGTGTTCGGAATATGAGACAGAATGAACACAGTGTTCGGCATTTGAATCAAAATGGTGTTCCATACATTAACGTAAAAACAATACTAAATAAGCTAAAATAAACAATTTTATCATCACACCCAACAGCAAACAGTTAGACTTAGTGAATAAATTGAAATTTACACAAATATCAGCTAATTTATGCCTATCAGATACATTTGAAGTCACTGTTGGCCTTAAGTGTTCGGAATATGAGTCAAAACGGTATGCGAGCAATGAGAATTAGGCATTTCACGGCGAAATTCTCTCTCTTTCGCTCTTCAGCAAAACTTTAAAACAATGGTGCCAGTACCTGTCAACTTTGACAGGTACTGGCACTATTGTTTGCAGATTTCCCGACGGAGGGAAAGAGAGCGAGTTTTCGATGACGTCACCGTGCAATGGGCAATATATACCAAGGTGTGGGAGAGAAGCAACGGCTATGGATTAGTAAGGAGAAAAAACGTAAAAACAAATAACTACGTCACTAATTTACACGGCTTCTTATGAGAGCTCACTTGCTTGTAGTTGTGAAACATTTGGCACCGTACACAGATGTCACGCACACTAGATGTCTTTTCCACACCTCGGTATATATTCTCATTGGTATGCGAGTGTTCATGTGTTCAAATGTCATTAAGCTCTATTGATTTCACTTGCCATATACGTCAAAATTGTAGAACATGATTTAGAAAATGATCATTTCATGAATACCATTGCTCTCCTGGTTTTTGTAGTCTATCTTACTCAGTTTTTTCTCATCTTTTTGATGGTGATCTCGGAATTCAAAACGCGAAGATACCCCAAAATAGAAAATCGACTTTTGATTGTATTATAACATATAAATCAGTTCAAAACCATGTGTGATGTAATCCATCAAATGCAATCGATATTTTAGAATCCAGCGCCAGTTTCAAAAATAAAAAATTAAAAATTTTGTTCAGAATGTCAAAAAATTGGCTGACTTGCAAAAGGTATTTTAATAAAATACTGCACCGTGAAAAGCTGAAACGTTAATAGCATTTTGTGGGCAGTGTTAACCAGACTCATTTCCCCGAAATTCGTATTGTGAAGCCATGAACTGTTACAACTGTGCGTAGTATTCCTGAGATGGAGGGGGAGGTGGTTGGGCTTGAGTGTTGCACATGGTATCCGACAGTTTCGATCTCGGTGGGCCGCAATTCAAGTTTCTATTAAATGATTCGCACTCACTCACTCACTCATTTCATTTCACCGAAACTTGAATTGTGGCTCTCTGGGATCAAAATTGATCGATTTTGTGTGCAGTACTCAAGCTTACCCATCTGCTTTTCTATCTTAGGAGGATAGAGCATGGTTGTAGTAGTTCGTGGCTTCGTAGTTCGGAAAATGTTATTTTCGTGGAAATGAGTCTGAGCAACACTGTTTGTGAGCACATCTCATTATTTCTGCACTAAAAATAATGATATTTTCTTTCAAAAAACAATCAACAGTCCCGCTTTTCACGGTGAAGTATTCTATTAAAAAACTTTTTTTGCAACTCCGTTGGTGGTTGCAATTAAGCCAACTTTTTGTTATTTTGCACAACATTTTATTATTATTCATTTAGTAGACATCTAAACAGATAACACTGAATCAATAATTTCACGCCCCAATACTCGGTTCGTGGCCGCATCTCTCCATCCACCATCCAAATCTCCCTTCCCTGTCAGCAAACGACGAAAGTTCCCACCGGGGTTGGTTACCAGATCTTCGTACGCCAGGCCCAGCCATTTACCAATCAACAACTATTACAATATAACGGTCTACTTTTCCCACCAACAAAAACAGAACTGAAAATTTATTACTTTTCAGCAATGTTTTATAACGATGCTGAAAAATTATACTTTATATTTCTGTTTTGAGAGTTGGCAAATCAAAATCAGAGTGCTTCCATCGAATTATTCTGGATTTCTTAATGGCTTAGTAAACTAGCTTCTGATTCTGCATCAGTTGGACGATCCGAATTCGGCTCGGGTTAGGGATTCTGTGTGGTATTTTCAGGATCGATGCTTCTAGAAATAACTGAACTAGAACGACAATTTCAGTTATAGGGTACTAACATTTTATATAAAATCATGCTTTGATTATATAACACAAAATATCGGGTTCTTGTGTCGCAAGAGTTTTACTTTTTAGAACAAGGGTCGTTCTTATATGACATTTTAAAAGGGACACGGAAAACAAATACACCCGAAATTTGAGTTGAACAAAAAAGTTTTTTCGTCACTCGTCATATTTATCGAACTCGGCAATAGCTATTTCAGTAACTACATATCAGGATCTAATACAGGTTCTGTAGTAGTTTCGGAACTTTCGAGAATAATCCAATTTGAGTTTCCTTTGAATCTTTTATATTTTCCACGGATCGTAACTTTTCACACCTCGCTACAATAATGGCGGTCGCAACAAACCCCTCCCTTTCTCCCTCTCTCTCCCTCACCCATTCTCTCGGACCTCGGTGATGCTCATCCTCGCCCTAGCCTATATCGCACGAGGGGTGCGCCACTATATCCCCATTAACACTTCTTGATGTAATGTAGCATATAATTGTCGAACCAAGCAGGTTCCTTTCTCTTCCGCTTCTCTGGTACAATTGATTCATCTGGTGATTCTTGGCGTTCCGAAGAATCTATTGGAGGAACAGAACGCTGTTCATTTTGGGGTTTGTTCGTTCCGTCCAACCCTGTACTGATGTCATAGGAAGTAGTTGAGGGTTCAAGCTTTTTCATGTGTGCTGAATTTCTTCTGAACTCTTTTCCAGACGTTAGTGACTTAACAGTTATGCCTGCTCCACGTTTGCTAAGAACCGCAAATTCCTCATTCATAAATGCTGTGCTCAACTTATCCTTCTTCATTCGTTTAAGGACTACAGTGTCCCCCACAGCAATATCTTTTTGCTTTTCGTTTTGCATCACTATAGGCAAATTTAATGCGCCACCAGCATAGAGGTCACTAGGTAAGAAGGAGAGAAATGTCATTGAAAATGTTTGTTTACGTCCAAAATTCAATTTTTCGGCCCAAAAATTAGCTCATAATTAATTAATTATTAAACTATTTTCCATTGGCATAATCATTTGGAATTATTATTCTTGCGATATGCGTGATGCGTTTCTCCTACTAGCCACCAGATGTCGAAGTGATCGTTCAGCTTTGAAAATATTAGCCTATACTCTTTCCCCTTTTCCTTCTGAATTCAATCTCGTTCTCTGGTATCTTCATCATCGACCGAAAGTTTGTCAACTGTGGAAGTTTAGTACGTATCTTCCGTCCAAACATCAGTTCAGCAGGAGAACGGGCTGTAGTAGAGTGGATTGAAGAACGATGTGTGGGAAGAAATTTTTCAAGCTCAACTCTCCAGTCTTGTCCGAGTTCCTGAGATATTTGTAAATGCTTGAGAATTGTTCGATTTTGTCGCTCTTCATCTCCGTTCATCTGAGGCCAATACGGAACGGTGTTGATGAGCTTAAACCCGTAACTTTGGCAGAATTCTGCGAATTGTTCGCAATCTTCTCTTAACTGTGGGGCTTTATCAGCGGTAAGGGTGATTGAAATTACAAATCGACAAAATGTTCTTCATCATCCGGGTGCCAGGATGACCTTCGCTAGCTAGAGATAGAACCTTTTGTCGCAGAGAGTTGGGCACGACAATACGATCTCCTCGCATTAGTATATTACCGACTTGGCAGAGCTCTTGAGCAATCACTCGGTACTCTTTTGGAAGATCGAACAAACGACCGCATGACCGCATTGTTAATAATCTCCTGTATTTCCTCATCCTGCCGACATAGCGCCTCAATTTCTTCCCATCTTACCGCAGCATTGTTTGCAATTTCATTCACGAAAAGTTCTTCCGAATAATCGAATGGTGTCGGGTCCAGACAGCAGACTCCCCTAAACTTAAACGGTGTCAATTATGATGAAAATCATTCTCCCAAAATTTGAAGTGATTTGGAAGAAATCTGGTTGTGCACACGCCATTTGAAGTTTATATGGGAATTACTATGGAATATAAACATTTTGTGTTCAGTCCTCTAACTGCTCGTCGTAATAATCTATAGAAAAGTGAACAAACTCGGCTAATGTGAAATCTTCCCAGCTACAACTTTGCCGAAGACCACATTTTGATGGGACTTAAGGATAAGGAGAAAAACGTTTCTTGATTTCTTTCTGCAAATCCTGCCATATAATTTTCATAGCAGGATCGCGAGTGCGTTTTTTTTTTTTTTTTTTATTGGTATCATTTCAAACATTACATTCATTTCTTATATCTAGGTGTTCTGTGTTATTTGACAACACTATCATCCTAATTTGGTAAAACAAATTTAGGATTTAATTAACATTTTGTTAACAACATATTACATTTCATTTGCCGTAGCAGTTCAGTTTTTTTACAGGTGAGTTGATTTCACCTGCTTATAAGAGAAAAAAAAAACGTTTTTAATACACTTAACCTAACTTAACCTAAACATATAACGCATTAATCGTGGCAATAGAAGATTGTAACGATTTTTGCCTGAAATTATTAATGATTGTATTTGACATTTGTTCCAATGTTTCAACATTGGATATTCTATGTAACTCATTGGTACTATACCAGGGAGGAAGCCTCAGAATCATTTTCAAAATTTTATTTTGAATTCTCTGCAGAGCTTTCTTCCTGGTATTACAACAGCTAGTCCATATTGGTACAGCATACAACATGGCTGGCCTGAAAATTTGTTTGAATATCAACAGCTTGTTCTTAAGACAAAGTTTTGATTTTCTATTAATAAGGGGATAGAGACATTTTACATATTTATTACATTTGGCTTGAATGCCCTCAATGTGATTTTTGAAAGTTAAATTCTTATCTAGCATGAGCCCTAGATACTTAACTTCATCTGACCAATTTATTGGAACCCCTCTCATCGTGACAACATGTCTACTTGAAGGTTTCAAATAAAGGGCTTTTGGTTTATGTGGGAATATTATTAGTTGAGTTTTGGAAGCATTAGGAGAAATCTTCCATTTTTGCAAGTATGAAGAAAAAATATCCAAACTTTTTTGCAATCGACTACGCAATGACACGCAGGCTTCGACCTTTGGCGGAGAGGCCTGTGTCATCCGCAAACAAAGATTTTTGACATCCCTGAGGTAGCTCAGGTAAGTCAGATGTGAAAATATTGTATAATATTGGTCCCAAAATGCTGCCTTGAGGAACACCAGCTCTTACAGGAAGTCTTTCAGATCTGGAGTTCTGATAATTAACCTGAAGTGTACGATTTGACAGATAACTTTGAATTATTCTAACAATGTATGTTGGAAAATTAAAGTTTTTTAATTTTACAATCAAACCTTCATGCCAAACACTGTCGAATGCTTTTTCTATGTCTAGAAGAGCAAGACCAGTAGAATAGCCTTCAGATTTGTTGGAACGGATCAAATTTGTTACACGTAAAAGTTGATGAGTGGTCGAATGTCCATGGCGGAATCCGAACTGTTCATTGGCAAAAATTGAATTTTCGTTGATGTGGGCCATCATTCTGTTCAAAATAACCTTTTCAAAAAGTTTACTGATGGAGGAAAGCAAACTGATTGGACGATAGCTAGAAGCTTCTGCAGGATTTTTGTCTGGTTTTAAAATTGGAACAACCTTAGCATTTTTCCATTTGTCAGGAAAATATGCTAATTGAAAACATTTGTTAAATATATCAACTAAAAATGATAAGCTACTTTCTGGACGTTTCTTGATGAGGATGTAAAAAATTCCATCATCGCCAGGAGCTTTCATGTTTTTGAATTTTTTAATAATAGTTCTCACTTCTTCCAAATCAGTCTCCCAGGCATTTTCGAAAACGTTCTCTTGATTGAGAATATTTTCGAACTCCTGAGTAACTTCATTTTCAATTGGACTAGTAAGTCCTAAATTAAAATTGTGCGCACTTTCAAACTGCATAGCAAGTTTTTGAGCTTTTTCGCAATTAGTTAGTAATAATTTGTTTTCCTCTTTCAATGCCGGTATTGGCTTCTGAGGTTTTTTCAAGATTTTCGATAATTTCCAAAAGGGCTTAGAGCCAGGGTCCAATTGAGAAATTTTATTTTCAAAATTTTTGTTTCTTAATTGAGCAAAACGTTTCTTGATTTCTTTCTGCAAATCCTGCCATATAATTTTCATAGCAGGATCGCGAGTGCGTTGAAATTGCCTTCTCCTCACGTTTTTAAGACGGATCAAGAGTTTAAGATCGTCGTCTATAATCACGGATTCAAATTTTACTTCACATTTTGGAATTGCAATGCTCCGGGCTTCAACAACGGAATTTGTTAGAGTTTCAAGAGCATTGTCGATATCAAGTTTAGTTTCTAAAGAAATGTTAACATCAAGATTGGAATCAACATACGTTTTATATATATTCCAGTCGGCTCGTAAATAATTGAAAGTGGAGCTGATAGGATTGAGAATCGCTTCTTGGGATATTTGAAATGTAACAGGGACATGATCAGAATCAAAATCAGCATGAGTAATCAGTTGGCTACAAAGATGACTAGAGTCGGTTAAGACCAAATCAATCGTAGATGGATTTCTAGAAGAGGAAAAACATGTGGGGCTATCAGGGTATTGAATTGAGAAATATCCTGAAGAGCACTCATCAAATAAAATTCTGCCGTTGGAATTACTTTGAGAATTATTCCATGACCGATGTTTGGCATTAAAGTCACCAATGACAAAAAATTTTGACTTATTGCGAGTCAATTTACGCAAGTCAGTTTGGAGCAAATTAACTTGCTGCCCAGAGCATTGAAAAGGCAAATAGGCAGCTATGAAAGTATATTTATCAAACTGTGTTTCAACAGAAACACCTAAAGTTTCAAAAACTTTAGTTTCAAATGATGAAAACAGTTGATGTTTTATACGCCTATGAATGATGATTGCAACTCCCCCACATGCCCCATCAAGTCGATCATTACGATAAACAAAAAAGTTAGGATCTCTTTTGAGTTTAGATCCAGGTTTTAAATACGTTTCGGTAATAACTGCTATATGCACGTTATTAGCTGTAAGAAAATTAAACAGCTCGTCCTCTTTACCATTCAGAGAACGAGCATTCCAATTTAAAATATTTAAATTATTATTTGGATCCATTAGAAAAACGTAATCCAATAACAATTTGATTTGTAAATTTTACACCTACTTGGACTGCTTCAGTCATAGTGGTGGCTTTGAACATTGCATCAATCATTAGATTCAATTGTTCAGTTAGAAAATTAAAATCAGAGGCAGACATGTCATGTGATTTCCCATTGGAATTTCTGGTAGACGAAGAAGCGGAGTTACCTGTGGCGGTAGGGTTTTTTCCATTTGATTTGAAACAAGTAGAATGGGTACCCATAGATCGAACAGGGGAGGAGTTCGAATTTCCTGCTACGATATCGGCAAAGGATTTACCGTGGGTAGATACATTCGAAATAGAAAGATTCGAACGGCTACCCGACGGAGTAAAATTAGTTTGTGAATGAGCATGATTATGATCTTCCTGATGGGTATGATTCATGATCAAGCGATCGTTAACTGAAAAATGAGCATTGTTCGATACTCTACCAGGCAAATTCCGGAAACGACCGTTATCGTAACGGATATTATCTTTCATCTGCCTGGCACGAGCCTCAATGACCTTTTTGCGTGAAGGACAATTCCAAAAATTGGACCTATGGTTAGCCCCGCAATTACAACATATGAATTTGGTGGTATCTTCCTTCACTGGACAGACGTCTTTGGCGTGAGAAGAACCTCCGCAAATCATGCATTTAGCATCCATGCGACAATTTTTTGTACCATGACCCCACTTTTGGCACCGACGGCACTGAGTGGGGTTCTGGTAATTTCCTCCAGGTTTCTGGAAATGTTCCCATGTCACACGGACATCAAACAAAAGTTTTGCTTTTTCTAAAGCTTTAATATTATTTAGTTCTTTTTTGTTAAAGTGAACTAAATAAAATTCTTGAGAAAGCCCTTTCCGAACAATGCCAGATTGGGTTCTCTTTTTCATAATGATTACTTGGACTGGGGAAAATCCAAGTAAATCATTTATTCCATTTTTGATCTCTTCAGGTGATTTATAGTCACTTGAGAGACCTTTCAAGACAACTTTGAACAAACGTTCAGTTTTGTCGTCATAAGTAAAAAATTTGTGCTTCTTCTCTTCAAGATGTTTGAGAAGAAGCTCACGATCTTTAAGAGTTTCCGGCAAAACGCGACAGTCTCCTTTCTTTGCGATTTGGAAGGAAACCTTGATTCCCCTAATGGAGTTCAAGATCTCCTGCCTAAATCCCCCAAATTCGGAACAACTGACCACGATAGGCGGCACTCTTTGCTTCCTCACTTGAATCAAAGAGCCTGGGCTAGAGGCTGCTTCGATTTGGTGTTCGGAAAATTTGTCTAGAGCATCGAACTGATTGCTCATTTCGATACAATTATTCATTTCACCCTTGGAAGAAAGTTCGCAAGAAGCGTCCTTTCTTCCATTCTTGCCACGTGTAGTGACAGTTTTAAAACCCACATTTTTAGAAGGAAGTAGTGAATTCAGAGATTCACCCTTCCTTTTGTTTGTTGTTGATACCATGTTTAATTAATAAGCGAAAGAAGACGTGACCTTCGAAAGGTTTTTTCCCAAGACGGTGTCCAAGAAGGATTACCACCGCTAGCTTTCGCCAACGGGTCCAACGAAAAATCGAAGGCACGGGTCCAAACAAGGATCGTAAAGGGATCAATAGTAGAAAAAAATAGTACTGAAAAGTACTGTTTAAGTAGCACTGAAAAGTACCGTTTTTAATTTTAGCACTGAAAAGTACTGTTTTTGTAGCACTGAAAAGTACTGTTTTATTGCTTTAGGTAATTTTTAAGAAAACTTCCAAGAGCAGAGAGAATTCGTGTACGCACAGCACGAAGGTACGATGCGCACTGATCGCGAGTGCGTTGAAATTGCCTTCTACTCACGTTTTTAAGACGGATCATCGTCTACAATCACGGATTCGAATTTTACTTCACATTTTGGACATTCGAATTTAACTTCACATGTTGAATGGCTTCAACAATGGAATTTGTTAAAGTTTCAAGAGCATTGTCAATATCAAGTTTTGTTTGTAAATAAATGTTAACATCAAGAATAGAGTCAATATATGTTTCATATACATATTACAGTAAATAATAGAAAGTGGAGCTGCTAGGAATTAGAATCGCTTCATGGGATATTTGAAATGTAACAGGGACATGATCAGAATCAAAATCAGCATGAGTAATTAATTGGCTACAAAGATCACTAGAGTCGGTTAAGACCAAGTCAATCGTAGATGGGTTTATAGAAAAGGAAATACATGCAGGGCTATCAGGGTATTGAATTGAGAAATATCCTGAAGAGCACTCATCAAATAAAATTCTGACGTTGGAATTACTTTGAGAATTATTCCATGACCGAAGTTTGGCATTAAAGTCACCAATGACAAAAAAAAATTGACTTATTGCGAGTCAATTTTCGTAAGTCAGTTTGGAGAAAATTTACTTGCTATTCAGAGCATTGAAAAAGCAGCTATGAAAGTATATTTACCAAGCTGTGTTTCAACAGAAACGTCCTCTTTGCCATTCAAGAAACGAGCATTCCAATTTAAAATATTTGAATTGTTATTTGGATACATTAGAAAAACGTAATCCAATAACATTCTCCTTCTCTCCCTCACCCATTCACTCGGTGATACTCATCCTCGCCCTATAGCCTATATCGCACGAGGGGTGCGCCACTACAGGTTTTATAAAAAGCCTTGTTTTAAGTGTAACCATTGCTGCTTAAATAGGTTAACTGCTTCTAGGAAAATATGCGAAATTCAACCAGTATAGCTACATTGTGTATTTCAAGCCCGATAACACCGAAACGTCCTAATCTGTGGGTTATCGAGGGCGAAGTGTATGAGGTCTGTTCGATAGATTAGCCGTTACTTAAATAAAAGGGGGTGTGCTAGCAGATAATTCAGTTCCAAACGAAGTGGTTTCCCAAACTGTGTGGTGCTAAAATTTTCACACGCGTTAGCCAAACAGATCATGAGCAAAAAATGTGCCATCCGGAGAAAGTTTTATGTTTGTTGTTGATTGTCACAACAGTGTTTAGTGCTTTCGATCAGATTGACGCAGTAGTACTCAGTTGTGTTCAGTGCACGGATTGTCCTGAAGAAGCAAGTGCCATCGAAACTACCGTCCCATGCGGCTTCGTCAATGTGAACATCAATTGTGCAATTTTTAAAAGTGCGATACTAAAGATACATTCGAAACAAAAATAAATCTTACTAAAATGGGTGAAATTTACAGATGAAATCGGCTCTGTAGATCGTGGATGTCAAAACAGTGCGAATCCTGATACCATTATACGGTCCTGTAATTCCCCCAGATGCAATATAGATCGTGCACCAATTTGTGAAAAATGTTCCGATTTGACACAATGCACACCAATAGCGTGTGACCATCTAGGTGACGAATGTTATACGAGTACATCAGGTAAGGCGTCTGTACATGTGATAGAGGTAATAGCAACAAATGACGTAGGTTCGTTATTCATATCTGAATATGCACGTCATTCGAAAGCTTTTCTATTTTATTTGACGTAAAAAATATTCTTAAAATGATAAAATTATTGCAATTTCAAATCAGTGCGCATCGTACCTTTGTGCGTACACAAATTCTCTCTGCTCACGGAAGTTTTTTTAAACTACCTAATGCAATAAAACAGTACTTCTCAGTGCTACACAAACAGTGCTTTTTAGTACAGTTTTTCTTGATCCCATTACGATCCATGTTACAACCCGTGCTCTCAATTTTTCGTTGGACTCGTTAGTAAACACTAGCGGTGGTAATCTTTCTTGGACACCGTCTTGGGAAAAACCTCTTAGAAGGTCTCGTCTTCTCTCATTTAAGGACTGTTCATTTTATAAGGTGTCCACCTTGTGCATTTTGTATCTTTTTAATTTATCAATGAAATTTCAATCGGTTTTCTGTCCATAGTTCTACTAGTATTGTACAATGATGTGATAATAAAAAAATCTCCAAAACAATTAAATTTAACACGAATATGGAACAACGTGAAGAACAATCAATTTTCGGAGGTTATCAAAATCAATGATTGTTAGAAATTGGCTGGAAAATTCGACAATCTATATTATTTATTTTCAAGAAAAGCTTGTTTTTCGCAAGCATCATCAATCAGAAGCCTAATAGAAAAAATCAAGTTATTTTTGGAGCAACAATTTTACAGATACAATAAAACCATTTTTCCCGATATTTTAAGAGAAAAAACATTTTAAATTTGAAGGGAAATGATATGAGTAGATTTTTTTTGATTTAAAGTACGTCATGACGGAAGTGTTACTATAGTTTTAATATGACAAATAACTTACGCATTCATAGAGTTACTTATTGAGTCCTCACAGCACAATAGAAAAACAAATGCTTTATTTTCAGAAGACCTTTCAAAGTACATTGACAATCATAAAAATTGACAACACTGCCGTAATAAAATCGATTTTATTTTCCACATATTATTTTCATAATATGTTATTCTGAGATTACCAATTGAATTATTCGTATAAAAACGTTAACAATTTGCATTAGATCGAAAAAAAAGCGTACTCGATTTCAGAAGTATGAGACTTTTTAGTAAAACGACCATAATGAGTAAAATGTATACTTAAGACTGCGGTTTAAACTCACGATTTAGCTCTCGTTTATACAAATATAGTTTCTTAAGTGATCTAAACTAGTTTTGAACATGCTTTTTACTGTTCTAATTTGCTGGGAATGAAATGAATATAATTGATTTTTTTTAAAGCAATAACTTTTGTAGAATAGTAAAGGGTACAAACAAAGACACATTAAAGACCTCCATGTCCCTTGCAGTTGTCCAAAATTTTATGGCTCATAAGGTAATCTAGAATGCCGTGCAAATTGTACTGCGATCTGTCAAACTTGGGTACCTTTTGCACTACCGAGGGACCAAATGCAGTACTAGAAGTGGTACCAAATCTGAGCTCGAGTTGGACGGACCTGGTACAAACATACAATTTGTTCATAAAAATGAGGATTTTTGATTTGCGAAAAATAATGTTACACTTTGACGAACAGCTTTTCTTAGAAGTTTTTGGAAAAACTTTTCAGCTTTTCAACCAAAAGCGTTCTCTAAGATCTTATATTTTCATAGCAATGTAGAATAATAGTTGAATAATGCACAGTAAGCCGATTACGATTTTATCAATAAATAAAAAAGATGAAGTATAAACAATGTTTCCACTTTATAAAATGAACAGTCCTTATTCACTAAACATGGTTCCAACCACGAATCTTTGAATTCACAACTTCCTTCCAAAAACGTAGGATTTAAACCTCTCACTGAACGGGGAAGAAAGGACGTTTTTCCGAAATGCACGCTTTCTTCCAAGGGTGAAATGGTTAATGTTGATAATTACACCAAAATGAGCAATCAGTTCGATGCTTTAGACAGTGCCGCCTATCGTGATAAGTTGTTCCGAATTTGGAGGATTTAGGTAGCAGATCTCGAACTCCGTTAGGGGAATCAAGGTTTCTTTTCAAATCGCAAAGAAAGAATACTGTCGCGTTTTGCCGGAAACTCTTAAGATAACACAGTTTACAATCTAACTTCTTAGATTGCACTGAAACTTCAACGGCACTAGTCTCGCGAAGGAAGCATCCAACAAGAGTGAACTTTTTGTTTTGCATTGTGCACTAGCAGAAATCTTATAGTGAGAATATCAGGAACGTTTGACAACCATTTCTACAGTTTAGTGCTTTCAAAAACGCAAGAAGGGTCATGAGTCGGCCATTGTGACGGCCATCTTAAAATCTCGAGATGTTTCACCTAAAAGATCGCGAACTTCTTCTAAAACATCTTGAAAAGAGAAGAAGCACAAACGATTTACTAACGACGAAAAAACGGAACGTTTGTTCAAAATCGTCTTGAAAGATCTCTCAAGTGACTATAAGTCACCTGAATAGATCAAAAATGGAATAAATTATTAACTTGGATTTTCTGCAGTCTAAGTAATCGTTATGAAAAAGAGAACCCAATCTGGCATTCTTCGGAAAGGGCTTTCTCAAAAATATTATTGAGTTCAGTTTAACAAAAATTGATCTAAATAATATTGAAGCTTTATAAAAAGCTAAACTTATGTTTGACGTCCGTGTGACATGGGAACATTTCCGAAAACCTGGAGGAAATTTCCAGAACTCCACTCAGTGCCATCGGTGCTAAAAATGGGGTCGTAATACAACACATTCACGCATGGATGCTAAATGCATGATTTGCGGAGGTTCTTTTCACACTAAGGACGTCTGTCTTGTGAAGGATGATACCACAAGGTTTGTATGCGCAAATTGCGGTGGCAACCATAAGTCAAATTTTTGGGCTTGCCCTTCGCGTAGGCGAGTCGTCGAGGCTCGTGCCAGGCAGATGGACAGTAATATCCGTTACGATAACGGTCGTTTCCGGAATTGCCCTGGTAGAGTATCGAACAATGCTCATTTTTCAGTTAACGATCGCTTGATTAGGAATTATACCCATCAGGAAGATCATATTCGTGCTCATTCGCAAACTAATTTTAATCCGTCGGGTAGCCGTTCGAATCTTTTAATTTCGAATGTATCTACCCAAGAAAAATCCTTTGCCGATATCGTAGCAGGTAATTTTAACTACTCCCCTACTCATACTATGAGTACCCATTCTAATTGTTTCAAATCAACCCCGCCGCCACAGTAAACTTCTACTCCGCCTCTTGGTATACCGAACATTCTAACGGAAAATCATCAAATGTACCCACTTCAAGTGATATGCCTGCCTCTGATTTTAATTTTCTAACTGAACAAGAGAACCTAGTGATTGATGCAATGTTCAAAGCCACCACTATGACTGAAGCAGTCCAATTCGGTGTAAAATTTACTAATCAAATTGTTATTGGATTACGTTTTTCTAATGGATCCAATAAATAATAATGTAAATATTTTAAACTAGTGGTCCCGGCAAACTTTGTCTTGCCATCAAGTAGGCTGTTGAAAAGCGCCATGTGACATCTCATACAAAAAGACAGTTATATTCACTCTCGTTTTTTCGACTTTCCCGGTGTATATTTTGAGTTTTTTAAACACACAAACACGTCGGAACACTTCAAGAACCTAACTGTGGAAGAATCAGGTAAATCTTTTGACTCGTTCTCAAGTTATTTCGTGACATACAAACACCATTCCATTTTTATTTATATAGATAGATTAGAATGATCGTTCTTTGAATGGTTAAGAGGACGAGCTGTTTAATTTTCTTACAGCTAATAACGTGCATATAGCAGTTATTACTGAAACATATTTAAAACCTGGATCCAAACCAAAAAAAGATCCTAACTTGTTTATCGTAATGATCTACTTGATGAGGCATGTGGGGGAGTTGCAATCATCATTCATAGGCGTATAAAACATCAACTGTTTTCGTCATTTGAAACTTTAGATGTTCTGTTGCAACACAGCTTGGTAAATATACTTTCATAGCTGCCTAATTGCCTTTTCAATGCTCTGGACAGCAAGTTAATTTGCTCCAAACTGACATGCGAAAATTGACTCGCAATAAGGTAAAATTCTTTGTCATTGGTGACTTTAATGCCAAACATCGATCATGGAATAATTCTCAAAGTAATTCTAACGGCAGAATTTTATTTTATGAGTGCTCTTGTGGATATTTCTCAATTCAATACCCTGATATCCCTACGTGTTTTTCCTCTTCAAGAAATCCATCTACGATTGATTTGGTCTTAACCGACTCTAGTCATCTTTGTAGCCAATTAGTTACTCATGCCGATTTTGATTCTGATCATGTCCCTGTTACATTTCAAATATCCCATGAAGCGATTCTCAAACCTATCAGCTCCACTTTCAATTATTTTCGAGCTGACTTGAATATATATGGAACATATATTGACTCTAATCTTGATGTTAACATTTCTTTACAAACTAAACTTGATATTGACAATGCCCTTGAAACTCTAACAAATTCCATTGTTGAAGTCATGAGCAATGCAATTCCAAAATGTGAAGTAAAATTTGAATCCGTGGTTATAGAAGATGATCTCAAACTCTTTGAAGAATGCAATTTCAACGCACTCGCGATCCTGCTATGAAAATTATATGGCAGGATTTACAGAAAGAAATCAAGAAACGTTTCGCACAATTAAGAAACGAAAATTTTGAAAATAAAATTTCTCAATTGGACCCTGGCCCTAAGCCCTTTTGGAAATTATCTAAAATTTTGAAAAAACCTCAGAAACCAATACCGGCATTGAAAGAGAAAAACAAATTATTACTTACTAATTGTGAAAAAGCTCAAAAACTTGCTATGCAGTTTGAAAGCGCGCACAATTTTAATTTAGGACTTACTAGTCCAATTGAAAATCAAATCATTCAGAACTTTGAAAATATTCTCAATCAAGAGAATGTTTCAAAAATTCCTCGGAGGCTGATTTGGAATAAGTGAGAACTATTATTAAAAAAAATCAAAAATATGAAAGCTCCTGGCGATGATGGAATACATGGAGGTACTTTGAGAGATTTCACATCCTTACCTTTCCCCGTTAACCTAGTATCCTATCCCTGACAACTGTGGCAATGCAGAGGTATAGTCAGTCTCTAGTAACTTTGGTTGTCAAACTAACATTCCTTCCCTTCCCCGTTGATCGTAAGGACGTAACGTGACCGGCGCCGCCATTGACTTGAAATTTCGAGCTCTCGATTTGTGCACATTGAGTATGGTCAGCTTATCCCAAGCCCCATTTATTAAATCTGTATGCAACTTCTATTGTTCTGTTCAATCACGGATCAGGAACTACGAATTGTACGCTCATCTATGCTTACTGAGAAATAATGTTTTATTTCTTTGGGTTGCACCAGAATTTTTTTCAGTACAATGAATTACGAGTGTGTTAAGCAAATATTTATTTTTTTCTTCTCTTTGTTCACAGATGAGCGCCGAGGCTGCACTTCGGATTCCGTTTACGATTCAACATCTGCAGATTTTGAAACATGTTCGACGAATAGGTGTAATCGAGTTGTTCAGTGTGTCAAATGCGATTCAAATGAAGCAACCCACTCGAACTGCTTGGATGAGCCCGAAACATTCATTGCACCGTGCGAGAAGCATGGAACAATTAAGGAAGACAATTGCTATCGACACGGTAATATGGGCAAAAAATGTGATATTACCGATTGAACAAATTTAATTGTTAAGCTTATTGTTTCAGTCGACGGAGAACAGTTTCAGCTAGGTTGCATCTCTGACACCAATTTCCCACCAACATGTGGCGATCAAGGTTATCCCTGCCGAAAATGCGAAGATGACAATTGCAATGCAAAAGGTTCGATATGCATATTTTATATCTAATCATCAATGTAGCAGACAGGTGCCGTTTTCAAAAAATGTATCTCTTAGCCAATCTGCACTCTTCTACAAGCAGCATTATTTGTTTTACCACAAAAATTATTGAAATAGCGGTAATTGTTTTGTTTTTCGATATTTTGCACCATTTATTTCATCGGCCGTCGGAATGATTTTTTTTTTTTGGTTTTACATTTTACTGGACAGTGATAGTTTGTTAATGCAGAGATTGTGATTTCAGTCAAGTATGGATTACCAATCGGTGAGCTCGTTTCATACTTGTGATAACACCAAAGACAAATTAAAGACCACCATGCAGTTGCCCAAAATGTTATGACTCATAAGGTAATCTAGAATGCCGTGAAAAGTGTACTATGATCTGTCAAACTTGGGTATCTTTTACACTACCGAGGGACCAAATGCAGTACTAGAAGTAGTACCCAATCTGAGCCCGAATGTGACGGACCTGATAACACATCGTATTGCATCGTGCCGAAGTTACATTTATTCAATCGTTGAACAACCTATGGATAGTTCGTCACTATATGTGTCGACATAAGCCCTTCTTCTTCTTCTTATTCCTGTAATTACGTCCACACAGAGCACAAGCCCTTATTTCTGTTTTAGGAAAAAAAATGGATATATGTACTAGAGCGGTTCAAAAAATCATTTTTGCTCCACACCACTCATTCGGTTCTTGATCAAATCCTGAGTGTCCTCCCAAAATTTGAGCTCATTTGGATATTATGTACCTATTCTTTTATTTATTTGTCGCAATTACTAAATAAAAAACTTTGACCAGTTCGACATTGAATATGTCGACGCGCTGATAGATAACTCTTTTAATTGAGGCTGCAATTGAGGATCGCATCACTTACCAAGGTGAATCCTAATCATGTAGCTTTTGAACCGTCCCAGTAGCGAAACTCTCTCCTGTGAAAACCATGGTGGTGCAGATACAATCTCGGTCTTTAGTAGAAATGAACGTCCCACTAACATTCCTTCCCTTCACCGATGACTGTAAAAATGAGGCCGGCGGAGTAATTAACATTACCGTAATCCGGGGTAACATTGATCATTTGTATGAATGTTTCTCTAATATTTCGTTTGAAAATGCAAATGATGCAAATTTTATATTTTTAAAGCTACCACCCATAGCTTGAGACTATATACTGTATTTTGTTTATTTAAAGATTAAAACATATTAAAACAAATGTTGAAAGCGATTTTTTTTTATCTAGCTGATATGGAATACGCCTAAAGGTATGCAATTTCCTAAGGGAATTTCAAATTCTTAACAGTAATTCGGTAATGTTACCCAATTGAGCACACTTATAAATTTTTTGACAACGGAATTGTTTTTGGCGATGCCATTTTTAGTAAGAACCACATTTTCCTTGCTTATATAGTTTGCAGACCCAAATCTTATATAGTTTGCAGACCACAAATCTTCGGTAGTGTCATCCTTAACAATTAAAATCATTATTTCGAAAAATTAACAAATTCACGCATATGGTAAACGCAATTTTCGCAAAAATATTAACTTTTTTAAGCTCATGAATATAAAAAAGAGAAGCACCTTTTATGATTTGGAAATGTTTCATCAATAAATGATAATACGAACTTTTGATGAGATGAGTCATTCCGATCAATGTTAGCCCGCTGATCAATGATACCTTGGATTACGGTACTATATTTGGAGTTCTCGAAATTGTACATTAAAGATGCTGTTGCTAGCCTCCAATTCCTCGATCGTCTCACACTTCCAAGATCCAACTCCACTTAGTCAAACCACCTAGCTCGTTGCGCTCCTCTTCATCTTGTGCCGGCCGGATTCGAGGTGAACACCATTTTTGCGGGATTATTGTCCAGATTTCGTGCTACGCCCATCGTACCCTTCCAGCTTTGGTGAATTTCTGGATACTGGGTTCACCGTAGAGTTGCGCAAGGTCGTTATTCACTCATCTCCTCCATACGCCGTTTCCACATACTCCGCTAAAGATCGTCGTAAGCACATGTCTTTCAAAAACTCCTAGCGCTTGCAGGTCCTCTTCAAGCATTGTCCACGTCTCATGCCCGCAGAGGATTACCGATATTATCAGCGTCATGTACATGGTACACTTAATACGGAAGTGAAGTTTACTTGACCATATGGTCTTGTGGAGTCCGTAGTTAGCACGACTTCCGGCAATGATACGTCATCGAATTTGTCTGCTGCAGTTGTTATCTGACGTTACCAATGATCAGAGGTAGATAAATTCGTCCACCACCTCGAACTCATCTCCGTCTATCATTACACGTCTGCCAATGCGAGCTCTGTCACGCTCGGTTGCTCCAGCCAGCAGATATTTCGACTTCGACGTATTTACCTTCCACCGTTCTGCTTCACATTTCATCCTGGAACGTTCTACCGATCCGTATTTATTGAAGATCGTGCCCTACATGTTGAAGCCCGCCCGTTTCATGACACCTTCTAGCGCAATAATGAACAGGAGACAGGAGAAACCATCACCTTGTCGAAGTCCTTTGCGTGTTTTGAACGGGTCCTATAACGCATACTTAAAGCACTTTATAGACTGCATTGAGAGTGGTAATCGCTCGATAGTTTTCACATTCTAACTTGTCACTTGTCACCCTTTTTGTATATTGGGTACACCACTCCCTCTTTCCATTCCTCCGGAAACAGACCTGTATCCCAGATCCTGGCTATCATTCGGTGCCGACAAGTAGTCAGCATGTCCGGGCCCATAGGTTTCGCTCCAATACCCTCCTTCTCAGCTGTTGTTGTTCTTGAGCCGTTTGTGAGCATCATTAACTTCACCTATTATGGGAGTTGGCACGTCTCCTTCATCCGCCGTACTGATGACGTCATTCCTCCTGCTGCCTTGGTCTTCCTCGTCTGCGCCATTCAGTTGTTCATCATAGTGCTCCACTTTTCAATCACCTCACGTTCGCCCGTCTAGATACCATCATCCTTATCCCGGCACAATTCGGCTCGTGGCTTAAAGCCTTTGCGGGGTGTATTGAGTTTCATGTAGAACTTACGCGTTTCTTGAGAACGATACAGCTGCTCCAACTCTTCCAGGCGGCGCTTTTTATCCCGGAATATATGGATTTGCAGTCTACGCTTCTGTTTGTTTCGTTCCACATATTAACGGGTACCCTGCTGCAGCATCATCGGACGCCGCATTCTTCTCGTCGAAAACCGTCTGACACTCCTCGTCGAATGAACTGTTCCGTCGATTTCCTTCCACGAACCCAAAGGCACTCATCCGGAAACGCTGCTTCAAGTCTTTGCGCGTGATATGTTGCGACTTCGTGTAGCTTGCGTCGTTCCAGATTATACCGTACCGGGCGTCGATACCGAATGTTGTTCACAACTGAAAGTCTTTCGCACACTTCAACCACCACAAGGTAGTGGTCCGAATCGATGTATGTGCCGCGATAGTGTTTTCCATCAATCAATTCAATGGTCGATTTGCGTTTCAGTCTGTTGGGGTGATCTCCAGGTGTACCGATACGGGAGACTGAGCTGGAAGTAGGTACTACGTATGACCATGTTCTTAAAGGCGGCGAAATCAATCAGTCTTTGGCCGTTTTCGGTCGTAAGCTGGGAAGCACTGAACTTCCTCATAATCGGTCTGAGTTCCTTCTTCATGGCTTGGACAGCTTTCGTATTCATCCAGCTGTGCGTAGAAACCGTCCTTATCATCATCGCCACTTGTTAGGTGAGGGCTGTGCACGTTGATTATGCTGATATTGAAGAAACGGCATTTGATCCTCAACGTCTAGCTTTTGGTGGTATTCAGTTACAACACCGTCTGCTGAGAGAGGCGCTGAATATTGGAATCTTTCGCTGTGTTCTCGAATTTGCCACCTTTGACAACCATCTGATGAGATAGTGGTGCGAGTCGATGTTTGAATCCCTGACATCCCTAATCATCGTTATCGGTGACTATCCGGCAGGTCCCTTTTTTTAATTTCTTTATTAGTATCATTCCAAACATTACATTCATTTCTTATATCTAGGTGTTCTGTGTTATTAGACAACACTATCATCCAAATTTGGTAAAACAAATTTAAGATTGTATTAACATTTTGTTCACAATATATTACATTTCATTTGCCGTAGCAGTTCAGATTTTAAAAAGGTGAGTTGATTTCACCTGCTTATAAAAGAAAAAAAAACACGTTCTCAATTTACTTCAACCTTTAGCTTTCAGATTTGTTGGAACGGATCAAATTTGTTACACGTAAAAGTTGATGAGTGGTCGAATGTTCATGGCGGAATCCGAACTGTTCATTGGCAAAAATTGAATTTTCGTTGATGTGGACCATCATTCTGTTCAAAATTACCTTTTCAAAAAGTTTACAGATGAAGGAAAGCGAACTAATTGGACGATAGCTAGAAGCTTATGCAGGATTTTTGTCTGGTTTTAAAATTGGAACAACCTTAGCATTTTTCCATTTGTCAGGAAAATATGCTAATTGAAAACATTTGTTAAATATATCAACTAACAAGGGAAGGTCACGATGGTGTTACACGGGGTTTGAAACCGGACTATTTTTGTTAGATTCTACATGTCGAAATATGAAAAACCCCAAAGCCTTTCGGGGTAGCCAGGACGGGCTTTAAAAGGGGCAATTTTGTACGTATATTATATTATTGAGCTAATTGGAAATTTGACATAAATAATTTTTTTTTAGTATTTATTGTGATGGTAGAGAACAGAATTGACATTGATGTATAATGTATTTTTTCCATGCTATAGGCGCAATCGGGATGGGTTTCTTTTTGGTATACTATTAAAAAAAAATTGTTTTGGTGTCCATATTCCATGTTAGTTACGCCAATGGCATAAAAATACATTGCAAACATACATTAATGTAAATTCTGTTCATTAATATCGTAATAAAAACTGAGAAAAATCTTTTTGACAAATTTTCACTTGACTCAATAATATTATATTCGTACAAAATCGACCCTTTCTGAGTTCTTCCTGGCTACACCACTGGTCCATCACCCGAAATGCTTTGGGGTTTTTCATGTTTCGACACGTAGAATCTAACAAAAATAGTCCGGTTGAAAACCCCGTGTAACACCATCGTGACCTTCCCTTGTAAGAATGATAAGCCTCTTTCTGGCAGTTTCTTAAAGAGGATGTAGAAAATTCCATCATCGCCAGGAGCTTTCATATCTTTGATTTTTTTAATTATAGTTCTCACTTCTTCCAAATCAGTCTCCCAGGAATTTTCGAAAACCGTTCTCTTGATCGAGAATATTTTCAAAGTTCTGAGTAATTTGATTTTCAATTGGACTAGTAAGTCCTAAATCAAAATTGTGCGCGCTTTTAAACTGCATAGCAAGTTTTTGAGCTTTTTCGCAATTAGTTAGTAATAATTTGTTTTTCTCTTTCAATGCCGGTATTGGCTTCTGAGGTTTTTTTTTTCAAAATTTTAGATAATTTCGAAAAGGGCTTAGAGTCAGGGTCCAATTCAGAAATCTTATTTTCAAAATTTTTGTTTCTTAATTGTACAAAACGTTTCTTGATTTCTTTCTGCAAATCCTGCCATATAATTTTCATAGCAGGATCGCGAGTGCATTGAAATTGCCTTCTCCTCACGTTTTTAAGGCGGATCAAGAGTTTAAGATCATCGTCTATAATTACGGATTCAAATTTTACTCATATTTTGGAATTGCAATGCTCCTGGCTTCAACAATGGAATTTGTTAATGTTTTAAGAGCATTGTCAATATCAAGTTTTGTTTGTAAAGAAATGTTAACATCAAGATTAGAGTCAACATACGTTTCATATATATTCAAGTCGGCTCGTAAATAATTGATAGTGGAGCTGATAGGATTGAGAATCGCTTCATGGGATATTTGAAATGTAACAGGGATATGATCAGAATCAAAATCAGCATGAGTAACTAATTGGCTACAAAGATGACTAGAGTCGGTTAAGACCAAGTCAATCGTAGATGGATTTCTAGTAGAGGAAAAACATGTAGGGCTATCAGGGTGTTGGATTGAGAAATATCCTGAAGAGCCTCATCAAATAAAATTCTGCCATTGGAATTACTTTGAGAATTATTCCACGACCGAAGTTTGGCATTAAAGTCATCAATGACAAAACAATTTGACTTATTACGAGTCAATTTTCAAAAGTCAGTTTGGAGCAAATTCACTTGTTGTCCAGAGCATTGAAAAGGCAATTAGGCAGCTATGAAAGTATATTTACCTAACACCTAAAGTTTCAAAAACTTTAGTTTCAAATGACGAAAACAGTTGATGTTTTATACGCCTATAATCCCTTCAAGTCGATCATTACGATAAACAAAAAAGTTAGGATCTTTCTATGGTTTGGATCCAGATTTTTAATATGTTTCAGTAATAACTGCTATATGCACGTTATTATCTGTAAGAAAATTAAACAGCTCGTCCTCTTTACCATTCAAGGAACGAGCATTCAAATTTAAAATATTTAAATTATTATTTGGATCCATTAGAAAAACGTAATCCAATAACAATTTGATTAGTAAATTTTACACCAACTTGGACTGCTTCAGTCATAGTGGTGGCTTTGAACATTGCATCAATCATTAGATTCAATTGTTCAGTTAGAAAATTACAATCAGAGGCAGACATATCACTTGAAGTGGGTACATTTCATGATTTTCCGTTAGAATTTTCGGTAGACGAAGAGGCGGAGTAGATGTTTACTGTGGCGGCAGGGTTTTTTCCTTTTGTTTTGAAACAAGTAGAATGGGTACTCATAGTACGAATAGGGGAGGAGTTAAAATTACCTGCTACGATATCGGCAAAGGATTTTCTGTGGGTTCATTTGAAATTAAAAGATTCGGATGTTATCTTTCGTCTGCCTGGCACGATCCTCGACGACTCTCCTTCGCGAAGGTCAAGCCCAACAATTGGACTTATGATTGCCCCCGCAATTCGAGTATATAAACTTGGTGGTATTTTCCTTCACTGGACAGACGTCCTTAGCGTGAGAAGAACCTCCGCAAATCATGCATTTAGCATCCATGCGGCAATTTTTTGTACCATGACCCCATTTTTGGCACCGACGGCACTGAGTGGGGTTCTGGTAATTTCCTCCAGGTTTCTGGAAATGTTCCCATGCCACACGGACATCGAACATAAGTCTAGCTTTTTCTAAAGCTTTAATATTATTTAGTTCTTTTTCGTTAATGTAAACTAAATAACATTCGTGAGAAAGCCCTTTCCGAACATTGTTTTTTTTTATGGGATCCTCCACTATAGGAACACTTTACCGCAAGTATTGGTACAAGTAAGAAAAGCTTTAGTAATTTTAATGATATTTCATCAGTTTTAAAGCAATTTGAACGCTCTTTTCAACTATTCCGTGTATTAACAAGCCAAAACGTAGATTGGCAGTGTCGTTTCTGTGGATAATGTTATAAAATCAGTGAAAACGTCACTACCGCAACTATAGGAACACTTACCCTATAGAGCATCGAACTGATTGCTCATTTCGATAAAATTTTCAACATTATTCATTTCAATTCTGAACAATACAAAGGATTGATCAAATATTAAGATGAGATGACAATGCAATGACTTAGGTATGAATAGAACGACAATAATACGACTAATTATGTTACAGGTTAATATGTTCATCACCCCTCATTCAGTATAAATTCACAACACTCCTGCACTCCTTCAAAAATCATTTCATTCGATAAAATTTTAATATAATGATTTTTCCATTCGCAGATTTCCAGACATGCTACGTATGTTCTGATAATACTAACTGCGCAGATGTTCAAACAAATCAAAATACACTGATTTGTGCTGAATACAACTCTGAATGTTTTATGGCATATACGTGTAAGTGTAAAATTTAATCACAATCATTCGTTTCTGTACAAGAAGTTCTATATCAATCTTAGGAAGTATTTATTGGATCATATTGTATGAGCTCAGTTTTATGCACATGGTCAAATCTCAACAGTAATTCCATTCAGGATTTTTAAATGAACATAATTTAAATGCTTCGAAATTCCGTCATCTCTTTTGTATCTTTGCTGCAATCCTTATTAAAAAGCAAAAAATTTTAGAAAGCAGCGTGAACAGTTGGACGGGTCAGTAACATAGTATTATACTTATTCCAAGAGAGCGTTCATCATTTCATTCCCTGATATAAAACTTCGACAGCCAGCGATGGCACTGTGCCAACGGTTCCACCACAGACAGTCTGTGGTTCCACGGTATCCATAGATGAATATATTCTAAAATATTTTCAGACTCAACCAAAATGATAGAACGTGGCTGTTTAGAAGATTTACCAGACACATTTTATGAGGACATAACCGTTACATGTGCAACCCCAAACTGTAATCAAGAAGAATTTCCAGATAAATCAACACATCTTAAATGTTACCAGGATACGTTAGGTGAAGTCGAGTACTGCAAATCACCGGACGCGACCAAATGCTTCACATTGGAAGACGAAAGCGGAAATTCACTACGAGGCTGTAATACTGACGACGGTTTTGCAGAACTTTGTAGGGAAGGTGACAATTGTGTAGTTTGCGATACAAGCGAGTGTAACTCTCCTACGGAATGCGTGATTTGCAGCGGGTCAGAATCATGTCGGGATGAACCACTGAAACGAGCTTGTGCAGAATCAAAGTTGTCCAACGAATGTTACACGTACCTTGATAAAGCTAACTTAGAGAAAGGTTGTCTCGGTGAACTGATGAACGGCGATACCACATCGAACGTATATGAGGCTTGCAGTTCCGATAATTCACTATGTAATAAATGTTTCGGACCTCACTGCAATGAAGTTCATTGTTTAAAATGCGATTCCGCTGAAGACGACACATGTGTGGAAGGAGATCCAGATTCTATCGCCTTTGAAGCATGCTTGCCCGACGACAGGTGTCTGATGTTCAAAGACGGTAAGTTGGTGTATTAACAAATGAATAGAGGAAAAAACAATACCCTCCTCGAGGATCTGAGACATGGATTCTAGAACATGAGGCGTCCGATTTGAAAACGGTCTTCGACAAAGTTGTAGCTGATGATTGTATCTCACAGTATCAACGTAGCTCTAATCCCCAAGAGCACATGGGCAAACACTATGACCGATTGAATGGATTGGTTGCTTTTCTCATAGTAATTCCCATATAAACTTTGAAGGACTTGTGCAGTCTCAGTTTTCATCCAAATGAGCTCAAATTTTGGGAGGACGCTCAGAATTTGATCTAGAATCGAATGAGCGGTGTGGAGCAAAATATTTTTTGAACCACTCTAATGAGGACTCTTTGAGTTATAGGTCACCAGATTTATATAAGCAATCAGTAATTTCTTGCTGTTTTTTTTAATTGCTTTTTAATAAGCACGCAATTTTTACCTTATACCGTAATGCGGAGTAATATTGATCATTTTTGTTTGATATTTCTTAAACATTTCCTTCGACTATGCATATATTGCAAGTCTAATACAGTATATATACCCAATGCTCGTGTCTATATACTGTATTTTGTTTTCTGAAAGTTTAAAGCATGTTTAAAAAAATGTTTCAAGTGATTTTTTTATTTAGCTGATATGGGGTAACATTGATCACTCATGAAAATAACGTTCAATAATATTGAAAATATCATTACTTACTAAAAATCATGGTCCCGAAGCCAAATACGAAGGCCAAACTCTTACAAGTAATTTACTTTTTGAGTTATTTCAAAATTAAAAAAAAAACCCGAATTGTGAAATACGCCTAAATGTAGGCAATTACCGCATTATTTACCGTAGATATGGAGCAGGGCCGAGTATTCTCAAGAGACCACCACCACAGTTTAGTTTGGGGTCTATACTATCTGTGGAACGAGAATGCAGCAGTGGATGAGCGTCATTTTGGCACAAGGTCGAAAAAAATGATTTTTTTCGTAAGTTAGGGGTTTGCTCTACTTCGTCGTAAGCGCTATTATTCGTCGTATCAAACATAAAATGTTCCACTACGGCGGATATTCAAACTTACCTGCAACATAGATTCATTTTCCAAGTGTAATCTTGTGGAAGCTATTATGGTTCGTACATTTTTATACCAAAAATAAAAAATAATAAAATAATATATAAAACTACTGTATTTCGATAAATAACTTCAGTTCAATTATCCACTTTACATTTTTTCTACCAAAATCGCATGACAAACAAATAGAAATAATAAACCATAGATGAATAACATCGTTGGTGTTCCCTTTGTTCTCACTCAGAAACATGTTGGGTACATACCATGCCCACACAGTTACGGATCACCCACAGTGACGGATCACTTTGGCGTTTAACATCGGATAACTCGCTCAAAACATAAACAGTGACGTAAAACATATTTTTCTTATGTTATACTATTTGTCTTCTACCATTTGTAATGTTAAGCACAACATTCAACCGCTAAATAACGGTGTATTTGACAAATGTTTAGTTGGTACCACACAGCTATCATATTATATGGTCGTTTTCTGTAAGAAGTGCCGTCAGCATTCATAAGCTCCCACAGGTGGTAAAATTCAAATGTTATAGCATAAAACATGCTCGTTCGCGTCAATTAAGTATGAATTCATCTTTGGAAAACATGTTTCTTGATTGTTGATTCTAAATACCGAATATTAGCACTTCTAACTAGTGATCCATAATATGGATCAGGAAATTATTGTTTACCACGGTTATGGATCACGTCCAAAGAATGTAGATTTCTGCCATTTTAAGCATTGGATTCGACATTTTCAGACAATCGCACTAAGGATTTAACTAATAACACATCAAGATTTGTAAATTTCATTTTTTAGCAGTCAAAAATGGGTGGAAAACTTGATGTGGAGCGAAAACAGTTCATGTCTCAGTTACTACAACGCAGTATCACAAAACAAGGGCATTTTACCCTTGTTTACAGCTCTTACACTGCTATTTTTTGCAGTAATATGTGACACATTGTTAACTTTCGCCAAATCATGCTATACAGATGCATTGAGTTGAAAATCTCTTGATTTTGCGCACTGATCCGTAATATGTCACAATTTGATCCATAATATGAAAATTGATCCATAATATGGTTTTCAGAAACCGATACAATTTTTAATTTCTATGCAATCCTATGTAAATATTACACTCAAAACAGTTTACTAACCGAAGTTCCAATTTGAAACGATTCAAATCATGCATTTAAGTTACAATTTCACGTTTTCCATGTCGTTTTATTGAATTTTAAAGGTTGGACTCCACACTATTTGATCCATAAGTGTGGGGTCATGGTAAGTGTCAAACTGCATACATTTCCGCGTTGATATTTATAGCCCCGCCAATCTCCGCCAGCAAAAGATGTTCCTACTGCGACGCCAGCGACAAGAGACCTGGGAGAAAAGTTTACCTTTTCAAGTTTTAGCGATGATGATGGTTATGACTGTGTGCATTTCTAGCTTAGTTTTTTATACAGGCGAAAACTTAAATGGAGAAAAATTATTAAAATATTTCTGATCACAATAGTGTTTTTTTACGTGCAATATGGGTAACAACCCAAGGAACAATTGTGGGCGATTAATAAACTTGCCTGAAAAACTACAAAACACTTTCACTTTTTGATGTTTAAACAACTTGCCTGGTCAACGAACAAAAGTATAAGTTGTAGAAAGTGATGATCAAATGTTGCATATATTCTTAGCAGCGCTTTAGTTCCTCACTTCATGGTATTTGAATAGCAAGTAGAACCAAAGTTTAAACAACGTGTGTTGATAATTTAGTTTGGTTGTCGAAAAGTCTCTCTAGGATAATTAAAGATGAGCTGTTTCTGTAGATCCAGATTCCGTTGTTCCATACACGACATACAACTGACAGGGTTTCATAACGAGTAATAACTAATTTGTGGAAGAAAAGTTGTCCTTGTTACCTATGATCATCGTCATTCAAAGAGTAGCCTGTGTACAGTATTAATTCAACCACATGTTTTCATGACGTGATTATAAATAAATTCTTAAACTGCAATAAAGCTGATTGTTTGAACAAGTCTTGCGTTTGAGACCTGTTCAACAACAAGCAATGTTCAACAATCATGTTTACATACACCGAAGGCAAGCAAAATACTTAGACGATGTTTAAACAACATCCGTACGGTAATCTGTTCGATTATCTTATTCTATCTTTAAATACTGCTCTCAGCCTGCAGATCTATATAACCTTGGTTGGAGCAGAGGAAACCTACGTGCCTGTTTATTGGAGTTCGAGTCTCAACATCATAACAATCTTTGATTGATTGAATTTTTTTTTACCTGCCACACGATATACGAATGCGAAAATGGCAACTTAGTCAAAGAAAGCTCTCAGTTAATAACTGTGGAAGTGCTCATAAGAACACTAAGCTGAGAAGCAGGCTCTGTCCCAGTGAGGACGTTAATGCCAAGAAGAAGAAGAAGCTTTGATCAGTTAGAATCTGCAATTATTGATCAAAGCTTAATAAGATGGATACTAGCACATCACCCTACGATTATAGATTATGCGAGCATAAACCAAAAACAAATCGTATAAATTAAACACTGCTTGAAAGAAACTGTTGATGTCATGTTTAGTCTTAAAAGTGTTTCACACTTAATTATTATTTTTGTTAAAATGAGTAAAAACTGACCGAAAATTTCATTCATATAAAAACTGCATCTACCCAACTGGACTAAAAAGTTTGCAACGATTTCACGATAAACTTGGTTTATTTACTAACGGAAAAAGAAAGACCACTCTATCTGTTCATGTGCCCTGGCTAAAAGATGATTATTTGAAGTTACTAACCTTATCGTAGAGGTATGGTTTCTCAACTAAAAGCATTCCATAATGTGTTTTTTTTTAATTAATCAGTTTTTGAATGCAAACACGTAGTTATTGCTGTGATTTGTGTTGTAAAATAGGGTAAGTGTTCCCTTAGTTGTGGATGATCCTATAGTTTCGGTAGTGCCGTTTTCACTGATTTTACTATATTAGCCACAGAACTGACACTGTCAATCGACGTATTGGCTTGTTGATACACGGAATAGTTGAAAAAAAAAATTGCGTTCAAATTGCTTCAAAACTGATGAAATATCACTGAAATTGCTAAACCTTCTCTTACCTGTACCAATAGTTGCGGTAAAGTGTTCCTGTAGTGGAGGATCCCATGAGAAAACAACGGATATCGCAACTATAGGAACACACATTTAAAAAAAAATACCGCAACTAAAGGAACAGTGTACCAATAGTGGAGGTATTATTTTTCACTGATATTCCGTGGATTACTGCGATGAAATATTTTTTCTCATCAAGTCAATGGTCGTTTCTTCCCGTTACAACATCAACATGTACATTAATTGCGCTTCTTGAATTTAGGCGGTTAAGGCCGCACGGGACCTCATCTTAATCACCCTATCCATTTCAAGAAGCAAATCCCAAGAACCACTCCATATATCGATGCGAAAATGTATCACTATGATTCCTTATATGTAGTGCACAACCCGACAAATTTTCAGCTTCATCGGTTCACTAAAACTCGAGATTTGCTTCCACAAAGTTTTGATGATTATTGTTAGAGTGAGACGAAAGATAGGGAAAATAACACGGTCTCCCGTGTCCCTTTAAAAGAAGTTTAATCGTACTTAGTACCTCCACTATTGGTACATCTACCCTACCACTTACAGCTTAGCTTAGACTGACTACACATATCAATGGTTGCTATTCCGTGATTGACCGAAGTCAGTGAAAATGCACAAAGAATCAACTAGAAGTTCGGCTGGGATTGGCCATAATCTTCTTCAGTGTGCATAATTCAGTACCTCTATTTATACAGGGTCAATAACGGCGCCGGCCACGTCCTTGCTGTCAGGTGGGATTGGGGGAAGGAATGTTAAAGTGTAACCTTTGCTATTTGGAGACCGTGTTTGCCTCTGCATCTCCACAAAGGTTACTGGGAAGGATGTTTGTTAATGGGGAGGATCGTTGGGTCAAAGGATTCACTTTGATAAGTGATTAGACCATGATAAATAGTTTTTTGTCAAATATAAATATGCTTTTATGAAAATATAATATTTTCATTTGATATGAACAATTTCTATGTAAAGGAAAATTATGCCGACAGTTGAGGTGACGAACCATTCAAAGTTTGTTGAACATATATCTAAAGTTTGTTGAATAAAGTGAACCTTTCGCAAGTCTACACTTGTAGTGTCGAACCATTCAAAGTTTTTTTATAATTACAAAAATAAAGATAAAAAGAAAGGGGTGTTTTGAAAACAAAATAATGTTAAACATAAATAATTCATGAATTAGAGTTTATGTCGACACTCACAGTGAAGAACCATTCATAGTTTGTTGAAAAATCATATTTACGTCCTACCATTGTATCGATTAAATGTGCAGTCATACATATTTTATAGATTAGAAATAGTAGCATGAAACGAGCTCACCAATTGATCCGTCATCCTTGACTGAGCAGCAACAATCCACATTCAGCTTAACTCGTTTGCTCCGCTATATAAAAGCACTCAGAGAAAATAGGCGCACGACCCGAGAGGGAAAACAACTGACGACTGCTCGGGCTTTCTTAACGCACTGCCAAGGAGCAATCGTCAAGGTCGAAGATCAAACAGAACTAACCGATCGCGGAACTTTTTCACTTCACTCGACCGACGCGCGACATGTTTGATCCTGCCCTCGTCACTCGCTCCCGCAGAAGCAAGCGTCAAGGTCGGAAGATCAAACAGAACTCAGAAAACACTAGATTACTTCTACCGAACATAAACTCACTTTATTCTGATATTCGCACAAACACGTACCTTTATTCTGTCCCACTTTCTTCTCGCTACTCCACCGTCTCTCCTTCCTGGACTACGCTTCGCTCCTTCTCGCTTTCGTTCCGACAGGACACGGCCGGTGGAACCTTCACTCCTCCGCACTGCACGTCTGCTTCCTTGTTCAGAGTGGACGGCCGGCTCAGTACATCTACCCTACCACTTACAACAGAATAACTCCTTCACACATCGCGTTGATGTTTGTTGACTTATCTGTGCCCGTTCTAAAATTCACATTCAATTGTATTTCTACCACTACTGGAAATGGTAATAGTAGTAGGCTTGAATTTTCGCGAAAATCACGTGGCTCTCCGAGTACAGTAGTTCAAAAACGTAAATCTCATCAAGTAGCCTCTGTTGGGTGCACGAATTTTCTGAATGATGAGTGTCATTGAAGGCTCTAAATGCGGAATATGCAGCGGGAAAGAGAACATTTTTCTACAGTAATTTTGGGTTGCCCTTAGCAACGGGTGTTTTGCAATTTTCAAGGCATTTTGCCTACAGCAGCGATGGGCGTGAGTTTCACTGGCTTCGCTGACTGTGATTGGCTTTGTTTGGCTACTGTAGAGTGAATTTCAGATTTTTTCCCAACCCTGATTTTTACTCACCGTAGCAATTCAAAAATCTGATGCGATACTTTAAACACTTTAATTTTCTTCGCATCGTGCTCATGAGAGCAAGTTTATTTCATAGCTTCTTCGCACATCGCTCTTCAACAAAACTTGAAAACAATGGTGCCAGTTCCTGTCATCTTTGACAGATACTGGTCCCGTTGTTTTCAGATTTCGCATGCACAGTAACCTTATTCTAGTTTTGATTTGCATTTGAGCTGCCCTTGAAATTAAAAACAAACGTTCAAGCTCAGACAAACAGACGTAACACGTAACAAATCGGGATTCAAATCATAGTCCAGAGAACATGTACGCCCAATGCTAAAATCGGTATGTTTGGACCAACAGATGGCGGTAGTGTGTAAACGTCAAATTCGAACAAAAACGATGCGAGCGCTGCGGGTGGATTGACCACCTACAATATATTTGAATTGACCGTTAAATAGGTGGTTGATGGACAATGACGAGAGTGTGATGTCTGTTTGTCTGTGGTTCAAGTCTATTGCTCATGAATACGTAGCTCATTACTGGGTTAAATACTAGTTACACAATCCAGATGCGATGAAAACATCAAACACATAAAAACAATTTGAGCCGCTTCATAATGTATTGCCTACATTTTATTATTTAAATTTCTTTATTAGTATCATTCTAAACATTACATTCATTTCTTATATCTAGGTGTTCTGTGTTATTAGACAATACTATCATCCTAATTTGGTAAAACAATTTAAGATTTTACTAACATTTTGATAACAACATATTACATTTCATTTGCCGTAGCAGTTCAGATTTTTTACAAATTAGTTGATTTCACCTGCTTATAAGAGAAAAAAAAAACATGTTTTCAATTTACTTAACCTAACTTAACCTAAATATATAACGCATTAATCGTGGCAATAGAAGATTGTAACGAATTTTGCCTGAAATTATTTTTTTTTTATTTGATATATGATTCAATGTTTCAACATTGGAAATTCTATGTAACTCATTGGGAGGAAGCCTCAGAATCATTTTCAGAATTTTATTTTGAATTCTCTGCAGAGCTTTCTTTCTGGTATTACAACAGCTTGTCCATATTGGTACAGCATACAACATGGCTGGCCTGAAAATTTGTTTGAATATCAAAAGCTTGTTCTTACACAGTACCAAAAAATAATGTGATTTACGTCTTTTGGGATGCACATAAAAGAAGCGAGCCGAATGACGTAAATTTGTGTCCAATTTCAAATACGTTAGTGTCTGATTCGGGAAATGTCGATCACAGTTCCATAGTTTTCGTGTCCTTTAACATGTAAAATTACATTTTTTGTTCAATACATCTTCAAGGACACGTTTTTGGGTCGTTCCATCACTTACATCATGTGTCATTCAGTCATAACCAGAATTACGTCCAGAGTAATTTTCATTATTTTTAAGAGTGTAAGACAAAGTTTTGATTTTCTATTAATAAGAGGATAGAGACATTTTACATATTTGTTACAATTGGCTTGAATGCCTCCAAAGTGATTTTTGAAAGTTAAATTCTTATCTCTTATCTTAACTCCTCTCATCGTGACAACATGTCTACTTCTTTTTCTTCTTTCTTGCATTACGTCCCAACTGGGACAAAGCCTGCTTCTCAGATTAGTGTTTTTATGAGCACTTCCACAGTTATTAACTGAGAGCATTCTTTGCCGATTGACCATTTTTGCATGTGTATATCGTGTGGCAGGTACGAAGATACTCTATGCTCTGGGAATCGAGAAAATTTCCTTTACGAAAACATCCTCGACCAGCGGGATTCGAACCCACGACCCTCAGCATGGTCATGCTGAATAGCTGCGCGTTTACCGCTACGGCTATCTGGGCCCCAACATGTCTACTTGAAGGTTTCAATTAAAGAGCTTTTGGTTTATGTGGGAATATCATTAGTTGAGTTTTGGAAGCATTAGGAAGAAAACTTCCATTTTTGAAAGTATGAAGAAGAAATACCCAAACTTTTTTGCAATCGACTACAGATGACACGCAGGCTTCGTCCTTTGGTGGAGAGGCCTGTGTCATCCGCAAACAAAGATTTTTGACATCCTTAAGGTAACTCAGGAAAGTCAGATGTAAAAATATTGTATAATATTGGTCCCAAAATGCTGCCTCGAGGAACACCAGCTCTTACAGGAAGTCTTTCTGACCTGGAGTTCTGATAACTAACCTGAAGTGTACGATTTGACAGATAACTTTGAATTATTCTAATAATGTATGTTGGAAAATTAAAGTTTTTTAATTTTATGATCAAACCTTCATGCCAAACACTGTCGAATGCTTTTTCTATGTCTTGAATAGCAAGACCAGTAGAATAGCCTTCAGACTTGTTGGAACGGATCAAATTTGTTACACGTAAGAGTTGATGAGTGGTCGAATGTCCATGACGGAATCCGAACTGTTCATTGGCAAAAATTTAATTTTCGTTGATGTGGACCATCATTCTGTTCAAAATGACCTTTTCAAAAAGTTTACTGATGGAGGAAAGCAAACTGATTGGACGATAGCTAGAAGCTTTCGCAGGATTTTCGTCTGTTTTTTAAATTGGAACAACCTTAGCATATCTCCATTTGTCAGGAAAATATGCTAATTGAAAACATTTGTTAAATATATCAACTAAGAATGATAAGCTACTTTCTAGGAGTTTTTTTTTGATGAGGATGTAAAAAATTTCATCACCGCCAGGGGCTTTCATACTTCTTATTTTTTTCAATAATGCTTCTCACTTCTTCCAAACCAGTCTCCCAGGAATTTTCGGAAGCGTTCTCTTGATTAAGAATGTTTTCGAAGTCCTGATTAACTTGATTTTCTATTGGGCTAGTAAGTCCTAAATTAAATTGTGCGCGCTTTCAAACTACATAGCAATTTTCGCAATTAGTTAGTAATATTTTGTTTATTCTTTCATAGTCGGTATTGGTGTCTAAGGTTTTTTTTTAAATTTTACATTTTAAGCGAATATTTTTTTGTTTAGAACATAAAAACTAGTTTTGAAGTTTTGATGATGGTGATGATTACGAGACGGATCCTTGAACATTAAATTTAGTGTAAAACGCTGCTAACTTTACAACATTTTGACGAAGTCTTTGCAATAACTACTTCACTGGACACCGCCAAACACTAGCTGATATCAAAAAGACAATCCTTAGCTGACGGTCTTTGTCCTCGCTTGATCTTTGTTAACATGAGGCACGGACTTGCGAGGACCAGAGCAATGTTGTATGCTCTTTCTAGTTTATCGACTCGTCATTTCAATGGTCTTTATGTCTACAAACCTTATTAATTGAGATCACTGGTTACGCTTGTACCTCCAAAGGCCCAAACTCATAAGTGTTCTTAGATAATCACGTTCCGTGAACGCAGGTCTTAGTGTATGTAGGGGAACTTACGTATTCTCGGCAGTCTAAGCCGATGCCGCGCTTCTTTTGTAATTTTCTCGGACATCAGCAGTCAAATAACGTGTTTGTGTGTTTACATTCATGCGTTGCTCAATCCTCTATCGATTCACACCGACAAACTTGTCAAAATTTTTCTGGAAACGTTGTTACAACGCTGCGGACATCTCTTTTCAGTGTGACTATTGTCAGCAGCCTCAATCTCTTCGGCAACTTTCCCATAAGCGCTGCAGGCGAATCTGTTCGGCAGCTCCAAATCAGTCGCATTTTGAGGCGTGTTCATTTGAATTGATGATATCTCTGGCAAAATTGTTTGTTCCGCCTCGCAAATCTCGTCAGCGGGAAGCTGACAGAGCAAAGAATCATCTGAATATTTTCACTGGTGTGTTTTGATAGATAAATACTGTGTATTAGGCGTTTGAAATTTGGTTGCCGATAATAGTCGAATGGTGCCGAAGCCGTAAGTCTCCCTATGTAGTACTAATTCTCGCTAATTATTTTCCAGAACAAGGATACACAAAACGAGGCTGCTCTAGTAATTTTGACGGATCGGATGAAGAAGGCACAGATCCGGGCTACAATTTTGGGTTGGTTCCTAGCGATGCGATCAAATGCTACCAGTGCACGGAAGACTGCGTTGATACCGATGAAAGTCAGCTAAAATATTGCAGCTCCAATAGCGTGTTGGGATGTTACTACATATTCGACGGTAATTATGTCCAACTTACAACAAATTGAAAGTTTCATTATTACTAATCTCTGACTAGGAGTGTCCATTACGAGTCGGGGTTGTTTATCGGAAGAAGGATTAGATTGCGATGGCGATCAGTATTGCAATAGTTGCACAGGAACAGATGGCTGCAATTCGAATACAATAATTGAGTGCTATCACTGCAGTTTCGATGAAGCAACACAAGACTGTATCACGAGCGGAAGCACTGAAACCTGTTCTACGACTGGCGACTGCGTAGTTTACATCGATAATGGTATGTAGATTTGGCAAAGGTCTCCACGTGACAAAAACAATATTTCATATTACAGAAGGAAAGTTTGTACGGGGATGCGAGAGTGATTTACCTACAGAGGCAACGTGCGCAAAGACATGCAGCGACAATATGTGCAACAAGAACGATGTTTGCGATGCTTCGATTGACTGCTACGGAATATGTAGCGCAGTTATGCCTGAAGAAAAATGTGTACGCTATCAAAATGTGAATCAAGTGCACACGGGGTGCAATGAATTTAGGGAAGAGATTTGCGATCTAGATGATGAACATTGCTACGTGTGTGATCAAAATCTATGCAATCGAGCAGGTATGAGTTGTTTTTTTTAAATTGCGCAGAGAAAAAATCAATAAACCAAAATTATTTGTACTATTCCAGCTGTTGCGGAGTGTTACGACTGCACGAACTGCCCTATTATCGAGCCCCAACATCGAACTATACTTTGCGAAAATATCAACGATAACTGCTACACGGCCACAGAGAACCCGAGTGGACAGGTGATTCGTGGATGCTTTAGCGATAAAAAGGATGAGTTAACTGGCTTGGAAACATGCGTGGGAGCTGCTTGCAATAAAGCTCCATTGGTGGAAGGCAACTCATGTTATCAGTGTACGGATTGCAGTACTACTGATGGACGAACTCCCACTAGTTGTGGCAATCCACGTTTTGAAGGATGCTACACTGCGCAAGATCTAACGGAGCGTACAATATCTCGTGGTTGCAAGACGGATGCTGATTATTCAGAAAAATGTCAAAAATTCAACTGTTTGGAATGTGTCGGAGAAGACTGCAATACAGACCAGGTTAGACCGCAGCCATTATGGTGTTCATCGTGTTTTGAGGCTGATTGTTTCGACTACACAGCTCCGAAGCCCTGCAAAGAAGGAATGCTTGTTGATTACTGCATAGAATATGTTGTGTTTAATATTCCCATTTATAAAGGGTGTCTAAGCGACGGCATTCCGCCTGAGATTGAATCTGATTGTAATGGCGACGAAAGATTTTGTAAACTATGCGATAAAAACTACTGTAATACTCCTAATCTATCCTGTTATGAGTGTACAAGTCTACAGGGCTTCGATTGCATAACAAAACCAGATATCTTGGGAAATACAAAAGAATGTGGTGGTCTTGCACATTGCTATACTAGCGTAGATAAGGAAACTGGTGTTCTAAGTCGGGGCTGTTCCACCGAAGGCACTGCTGAGTGCATCGAAGGTCCTCTGTGTAAAAATTGTCAAGATCACAACTGCAATGTCGATGTGGTACCTAACGATCGTTTGTATTGCTACCAGTGTGAAGGGCTCAATTGTCTAAATCCCACCAACTCGGAACCTTGTCAAATCTACGAAGCTGATCAAAAATGCTTCACTTACGCAGAAGACGCAATTACTGTCTATCGAGGATGCTCCAATGACAATTTTGCGCGCCAATGTGATGAAAAACCATGCGTTTTCTGTCCTGGTAGAGGTTGTAATGATGAGCCAACAATTGTGCCGAATACACTTTCCTGTATTCAATGCATCCGTAATAGTGATTGTGATGGAAAAGCTTTCGGGGAAAAGTGTACCAAAGACCTACTCTTGGGACGATCCGACAGTTGTTACACGCAATATCATTCAACAGCTGTTCCAATCGAAAAAGGATGCTTATCTGATCTGACTGAATCACACCCTTGCATGCAAGGCAGCCTCAACTGCAATATTTGCTCAGGGGACGATTGCAATCGAGGGAAAGCAATTTGTTATGAGTGTGACTCGGAGCAGGACAACGACTGTTCGCAGATATCGAACGAGACATTCACATCCGAATGCACCGGCGAGTGTGTGACCCTGGTAGATGACTACACTAAACGGGGCTGCATAGAAGATTTCCCAGAATTGGAAGTAGTCAATTGTGAAAATTCAGAATATTGTGAGATCTGTCAAGGGAAGCAATGCAACAGCGGAATACTGCCCGACACTCGTACACAGTGCTACGTCTGTGAAGGCTCAGAGTGCGTCGAACCTTCAGCCGAATTGTTGAAAGCTTGCACCAGATACAGGGAGGACGACCATTGTTACACAAACGTTGTAAACGCATCTTGGGTTCAGCGAGACTGTTGGTCCAGTCTAGAAAACGAAAATTGTGGCGATTACTGTCAGTCATGCGTTGTACCTGGATGCAACAACCAAGGAGTTATGCAACCGAACACTCTCACCTGCATCAAATGTGAAGATGGGGAATGTGTTGGAAAAGTCGATGGTAGTAAATGTACTTCACCGATTATGTTAGGAAGACAGGATTGGTGTTACACATTTGAAAGTAAAGGAAAGCTTTCGAAAGGATGCCTAAGCGATTTGGAGGAAAATGAGTCTATAAAGGATGCGTGTACAAACGATGTAGATGAATTATGTGTGGTATGCAGCAATGACAACTGCAATGGAGATTTTCCGTACTGTATCACTTGTGATTCTGAGAATGATGCTAGCTGTGGCGGATACTTGGCAAAAGTACCTGATAGTATGAGGACGCTCTGTGAAGAACGGAATTGCATAACCTACGTTGACGGTAAGTAAGAAGAATTAAGCTTTCCGTATCGCTATGCCAAATGTGCAAATGTGGCTAGGCGTAAGCCAGCAGAGCAGACTAACATCGGTTATAACAGATTTCTATCAGCAATAGTTGAAAACAACAGAAGCTGGTATAATTCTTTTGTATAATTCAGCGAGATGATAATTAAGGTTAACAAAGGGAAATGGAAGAGGTCATTGCGCATCTCGGCTGATATGTGATGGACCCCAAGGAACTTGATTTGATTTCATACTTTCGATAGCTGTGTTTATCTTATGCACTGATAGGACTACAACGTTGGTTCAAGTAGTAGGTCAAGCTCTTTGCGGATCATGCCCCAAAGTAGATACTTGGAAAAGATTTACGAAGTGTTCCAAACAGCCAGCGTTTAAGCTACTCAGCTTGGTCGATAAGCATCTTTTCAGATGTATTTCTTACAGGCAACGTCACATTCAACTTTCTGAAGGATAAACAATAAAGACTGGACTTGAAAAAAATGATTACCAAAAAATCATTTTAAATCGGATACTTCTCAAATTTGCAGATATTAAATAACTCTATATTAGCTATGTTTTGGCATAATTTATTTATTGAATTTCCTCCGCAAAGCTGAATGCTTGTACATTTCTCTTAACACTCACTGCCCATGAGATCTTGTGATTATATCGGCCCAAAATCTTGACGGCATCTTGGCACCCATCAGCATGAACCGACACATTTCGATAACGTATCGATTCCGGCATTCCGCTACTCCATTTTGTTGTGGCGAATATCCAGCAGTGAACTCGGGATGGATCCCATACTTGCGGTCGAACTTCATCAGCGCTTCGCTCGAATACTCCCCTCCCCTGTCAGACCTGATGCGCTTGGGAAATTTTCCAAACTGCGTGTGGACGTAGTTGCAGTACTCCTCGATGCGATCGACGACCTCGAATTTTTTCTTCAAAAAATAAATTGTACAGTAGCGACTGTGGTCATCTACAAAAGTTATAAAATAACGATATCCACTCACCGAGGGTGTTTCCAGCGGTCCATACACGTCCGAGTGGATGAGGTGTAACGGCATGCTGGTCGTCTTTTCGGTGGTCTTGAGGAAGGAAGTTCAAGCTTGCTTTCCTCGCACACAGCATTCGCAACCTTCACGTATTCCGCAGTCGGCCACCGCCATACCATCGACCAGCTTCTTATTCATAAGCACATCCAACGCTTCCGGATCGCGATGTCCAAACCGACGATGCCACGTGTGTTGACAATCTCGCTTGTGAGATAGAGTCACCTTCGATGCTATCGCTTGCTCCGGTTTGTTGAGTCGATATAGGCCATTGCGCTTCGTTGCTATGACAATGATTTTGCATTTTTCACCGTCAAATCGTACTTCCGCTTTTCGGGTGGTTATAGTAAGCACTGACAAAAGATTTGCTGACAGTTGCGGCACAAACAAAACGGCCAACTCCACCTTGCCTGATGCTGGTTCCATTTCGTCGAAGAATCCTCTATTTGATGTCACGTGCGAACTCGCACCAGAATCGATGATCCAATCGTCCGTTGTGGATCCGTTTCCAATGGTCAGCGCATACATACCTCCGTCACGGGCAACTTTTGCATTTTGCTTGCTTCGGTCCGCGTGGGTCTTTCTGTAGCTTGCAGTCACGTTGCTTGTGGCCAGGTTGCTTGTAGAAATGGCATACATTCGGCTTCCGACCGGCAGCTTTCAGCGCCGATCCCCCAGATGAATTCCGGTTTTGCTTGCTTACCTCGTCCAGCAGCTTCTCTCGAATGAGGTTCAACGTGAGGGCATCATCGGCACGTGTCTCCAAGGCAGTAGTCAACGCGTCAAATGATTTTGGAAATCCTTGCAGAATGAAGGCCATCATGGTGTCTTCTACCAGGTCCTTTCATGCGCTGCACAGTTTCGAGTACAGGTCCTCCATTTTCGTGAGATAGTCGTCCATATCTTCACCTTCCGTGTACCGGGTCTCGCACATCCGTTGCAGTAACGAAACCCTAGTGGACAGCGTTGCCTTTTGGTGCTGCTTGGCAAACGCCACCCTCCTTCGCCGTTTTCGTCGCGCTCGAATCACGCCGAACTGGTTTTCTTCCAGCAGTAGCAAAATCGTTGCACGTGTTTTTTGTCACCTTCATCCCATTTCGCCAAGGCTGCCCCAGCTTCTTCCGCTTGAGCTCCATCTGCTGCCGGGGGTCGTTCTTGACGTAGATCCGCAGACTTTCCCGGATCAGTAGCGCTTCAGTGCGGAGCTTCCAGGCTTCGTAATTCGAATTGTTGAGCTTCGTGGAATTCTTCAGATCCATCCTATCGCAGGAGTGGATCCAATCGTCGAACTTCCGGAAACTTCTTGAAAAAACGACACGGTGCTAAAGGCTCATAAATTTATTAACTCTATACATTTACAGATTGCTGTGATCGCATGGTGAAATTTGAATTTAAACTGGTTGCTTCGATAATCTCTGTATTCCATTATTGATGCATGTCATCCCCGGATACTTGGCTGTGATTGTTGGTGGTTTCTTCACTGTCTCGCATTTTCTTACCAGGAGGCGATCTTCTGCTACGTACACGTCGGCTGCTGTCTGATCCATGTGATGTTTGCGAGCTATTCGTTTTGTTACCATCGGGTTTACGAGTTGTAACGAAATCGCTGAGCGTGATTGCACTCGGCGCTCCGATGGGCTTCGGAGCGGGGGGTGCCATCATTGTCCGCTGTGCTGTTGGGAGTCGGGTTTCTTTCGGGTTGGCACTCAGTTGGCCGGACACGTTGGGTTGAATTTGGGGTTCTGTTGCTTTGGACTTATGTTCGACTTCGCCGGTTTTGTTGCCAGCACTGACAGTTTCGCGACGTTAGCATATGATTGATCTGCTGCGAACTTCTGCACGAGCAGTTTTTTGTTTTATACTCACGACATTCCGACATGTACAAACTCATGGCAGTGAAGGCACGTCTGCCACTGCGCTTTGTTACCAACTGTCGTGTCTTCCCCATGAATCGTGACGAGAGGAGGGATGTTTTTTTCACCACCATCCGAGCAATGCGTACACCGGTCTTGACGCCACCGAAAGCGGATCGTTCGTCCCACAGAAGATCCCGAATGTTGAGAACGTCACCGTATTCGGTGAGAAACTCGGAGATTTGGATGTTGGTGATCGCGTTGGAAAGACCAAACAGGCGCACTTCGACAGCTCCATCCTCCATCGAAATTCGCATAACTTGTACGCCTTCACATCAAACACGAATTCGTGCTTGTTATCGTGCTCCTGAAGGATCCTCTCAGCGAGATCGAGGTTGCTGACCTCCACGAAGGTGCAATGCAATGCAATGCAGCCCTAGCTCTTTCTCGATGAATTTGTGGCTTTCATCGAAGGAACTGCGAATAATCAACGCGGCGCGGCATCGCGGAACACTGCGACGCGGTTTTTGCAAACTTGATACTTGAAGTGTCGTTGAAAACGATCGACAAAAAACGTAATAAAGTACATAGTCTGTGCACGATTTCCGAAATTTGCTCTTTCCAGAATATCGACTGATCAGCTCGGAAGTTGAATGCTAACTGATGATGATAATTAATCTTCGAACTGTTGAGTGGAATACCTATGAATGAAATCCGAATTTATTTGGTACTATACCGTTTAATTCCACTAGAGTTTGTATCCTTTGACAGAAACGCGTATTTCGACCTCAACTGTAAGGTGGTCTTCAGTGTCGTGTACTAGACTCGACTTGAAGAAATCCAACGTATCGTAAGCTCTAGCGGAATTAAGCGGTATGGTACTTAAGTCGGTTTTCATTTATTTATTTTTAGTATATTCAGACTTAAGACTTTTCTTCTTACTACGAATTCCGAACCGTTAGAGATGTTCACGTGAAATTTGGACATCCGGCCCCCTTTTCACGTTTGGTTCTGGAAATATAAGACGTCACAATTTCAATTACCTCTACCCCTCCTCCCCAAAACCGTTAATTAATTTGTGCATGACCCCTAACTGTCTTCAGCTTTCAGGACACAAGATCAAATACTTGACAGCGACGATTTGAAAGGCAGAAATTTTCTTTTACATTTTAATAACGTTCACATTATAATCTCATTTATCCACAGAAAATGGCTATACGCGGAAAGGGTGTGCCGACGAGACAAACTTTTGTGAAGACAAAGAACATTGCGTTGAATGTGCTGAGCCTATGTGTAACAATGCAGCTTTTCCGGAAGGCCGTATTCTATGCCACCAGTGTGAAAACTGTGGATTGGATAGGCCAATCGGTGCGCCACTTACGTGTCGTCAGTATGATGCATCGGACTCCTGTTATGTGGACGTTACTGGTAAGTTTATCCTTTATTCGAATTTATAATCGAGCTAACAGAGACGTATTCCTAGACTTACCGATTAATCGAGGATGCGTATCGGATGCACAAGTAACATGTGACCCAGATAGCTGTTTGACTTGCACCACCAATGGATGTAATGATCAGCCATATGAATACGAGAGTTCGCTTTCCTGTATCCAATGCATGGGAGCACGAGATTGTGAGAGTGCGAGTGTGCCAAGTGCCTGCGACGGATTGACTATTCTAGGGCAGGCAGATGAGTGCTTCAGTCTTGAAGTGAACGGTGAAGTCATTCAAAAGGGCTGCCGAAGGACCTTTGATGTAGATTGTGAGGAACCGGATTGCAACACTTGCAGTTGTAATGGATGTAATTTCGCAAATAAGAAAGACATTACTTGTGCCAAGTGCTCTGGAAATGATTGTGGAAACGCAATTCCTGGAGGTAGCACATGCTTAGGCACAGGTTGTATTTCATATGTATCAAGAGATGGAATCGTGTCTCGTGGTTGTCTGGAAGACTTTCAAAATGAATGTTCTAGCTTTGGGAGTAAGCATAAGACATGCTTTGCTGATAACTGCAATATAAATATCTTCCCTGAAGATAGAATTTTGTGTCACCGCTGTGAAAATTGTTTGGAGAATATTGGAAGCCCTGAAATATGTCCCACCTATGTGGAGAATGATAACTGTTACACTGCACAATCTGTCGATGGCCAATCGGTTTCCCGTGGATGCCAATCCGAATTGCTAACTAATTGTGTTGAACCACTTTGCAGCCTCTGTGATGAATCTGGATGCAATAGTAGAAATCCTCTCGATCCTGGAACAACTGAAACTCCGGAAATAACGCCCACAAGCACCGTTACGAATGAGATAACAACTACTCTTTCAAATGAAGTATCCACAACTCCCGCACCGACTTTTTTGTCGTGTCTACGCTGCCAAGAATCCAGTGACGACGCTTCATGCGCATGGGGCTTCCAAACGAGTGCAGCCGAGCAGTGTTCTTCGGAACATGCAACTGGTTGTTTCACTTGCCAAAAGGATAGCCTCACCATCCGTGGATGCTCTTCAGAAGACGCTCAGAGTTCGTGCACATTAGAACCTGAAACGTGCAGAGAAGATGGCTGCAACAATAAAAACCACCGGACTCAACGTTGTGCCGATGGTACAGGCTCTTCCTACACTGTAAAGGATTGCGAGGGAATTGTGGAGTATGACAAACGTGGATGCTATATCTTGAGAAGCGGCTTAGGCGTTGTAGTCAATCGAGGATGCTATGCAAAGCTTACCGAAGAACAGATACAAACTTGCAGCACCGACAGAAATATTTGTTATATATGTACGGAGGATGGCTGCAATTCAGGTTTCATGGTACGCGTGCTGAACAGTTTGATTGTGATAGTTGTCGTATTGGGACTTGCAAGAAATATAACATTGTAGTTAACAAATAATTGAAATTTATAGATACAAGCATTTATGTTTTATGCAATTTACAGCACTTATGTTTATGTTAAAGATTAATTATGTTTTTTTTAAATTAAATTAAAGTGACAGACACAAAGTTTGCAATCATTTTTCTATATCCGAAACGTGAGAAAATACTCGATATAGTCGTTAGTTAGAAATTAGCCTTTCGCTTTTGTATTTCTGATTAATTTGGATCCATTTTTTGCCTGTAGGTACAAAATTGTAGAAATAGATTTATTTGGAATTTCAGAAGTTGACCTTCCCAACGTCTTTACAAAAAAACAACCCAAGGAAATTGTTTGCTATCCCTTACCTTTCTCATTATTATACACCTAGTATATGGCCCCTACGGAAAATCCTCAAATTTAAATTGAAATATAAATTCAAGGTTAACAGCTTTTAACCGGCACTGTTAATCAGTTATATATTCTTATATAATAATCCAATGCATTGTTATGAACATACTTACTGCTACGAAGATATTTCATCACACGTCGGTGTGTAGTGTTATTGTTTTAAAATTATTAAAATCTAGCATCAACGCAGCGCAATTTTCCTTAACTGAGATGAGTCGCTAGTTTCTAGTTCGATGAAACCCCACGTTTTCAGCGTTAGCAAATGTTTGAAGCGCCTGGCGCTCGCCATCCGGTCGTCGTTGGTAATCTGCGCAAGTCGATTGATGGTGATTGCGTTCTGTTTGGTGTTTGCCATTTCGCGCTGTTGCGTAAGATAGAGTTTCAAGATCTGTTGGATGATAAATAACAATGTGGTATTAATGTAATTAATCCAGTCGACATTCTTTACACATGCCAAAAACACACTAAACTGCGTGTAACATTTTTTTCTTTTGATACATTGTTGAAATTTTCAGAATTTCCGAAACTCTCCTAATTTACGATTTGAAGAATTGTGAATATGATGTAAGCGGATCTGGAGTTATTTCAAATTATTTTGGGGTATCAATATTGGTCAAATATTCTATTTAACTAATATCTAAAAACCCTGACGAGCTAACATATTGGTCTCTTCGTAAAAGCTGTTCTGCAGATCTGGCAGTAACAAATCTAGGGATTCATCCACTAGATGGCGCTAGAAGCAAATTGTTTTTATCTCGAAATCCTGATAAACTAGAAGGTTTGTGCCTTCGGCAAAGTTGTTCAGCAGTTCAACGGCTATCCGGCAGCGACTAATCTGCTTGAAAATTAATGCTGGTAACATATATTTTCAGTCTTTTTTATCTCGTGACCTTGATGAGCTAGAATGTGGGTGTCTTGGGGAAAGTTGTTCAAAAGTTCAAGGCCTATCTGACAGTGTTGAATCTGCCTGATAATTATGTATTAGGTGGCGCTTGTAAAAAATATTCATTCTACTGTATCTTGAAATCCTGATAAGCTTTTGCGAAGTTGTTTAGCGTATCAAGGGATAACAAGAAGATCTAGGTCGGTGAAACATATAATTGGGAATTCATTCGCTAGGTGGCATAATGTTGTTTTTTAAAACTTTTCAATCTCAACATCCTTATTAACTTAAAGATGAGACATCAGTTAAATAGATTATATGGCAAATTTTGGTACCCTCAGCTATTAGCGACTGAATGAAATAGAAACTTAGAAATCACTATTATGAAAAAAGGTTCCAGACAGGAACTACCATAACTCCCATGACTGAGGACCTTAGTCACAATTGGTTGAGATGCTCCCGAACCGTCCCTTCTTTCGGTGGATGCGCTCCCGTTCTTAACTCATATCGATCGCTTCACTAGTGCTCGGTAGTGTTTCGTATTTGCTTTTAGCATGATCGGTTCATGTTGCTTGGTATCGGTCGAAAATGATCCAGGTTTTCTCGTATCAGGAATCATTTGGTGTATATGTTGCTTTATTTTTCTACCCGTAGTACCTAGTCAATTTTACCAGCTAATTCCACCGTCAACAAATCTTGATTAGTTGTCGCTTGACCAGCTTGGTACTTCAGAATACTCGATTTTGTTTCCTTTACTATATCAGATGGTCGTTTTGCTTTGGTCGGTTTCTTGAGAGCTAACGTTATCCGGATTCGTCGTCTTAAATGCCCAGATGTGTTTTGCTCCAAAGCGGGACAACATTTTTTAACATTGCAGCATTACTATATTTTCCCAAATTATGATTTCTAATTTAAAGTTAGTATTTCTTTCCTAACTACGTTTGAAAGCTTAGACAATACCAACAAAGTAATTATCAGAATTCCGCTTAATATGCAAAATATTAGGACACATATTCCGGAACATATGTAATTCATACAAATGCAAGAGAAAGTACTTACATCATTCTAAATGGTATTCTTACAGCATTCTTAACAGTTTTCTGATAGAATTTTGAGATAATATTTTTATAAACTAGAAACTGATGAAACCTTGTGTATAATTCTAGAGCAAAAATCTAGAGCAAGATTATTATAGATTTCTGAAAGAGATTTCAACATAAACTTGAACAAAATTCTAAGTTTATTTTAAAACGGCTAAGTAGACTCATTAAGAGTATTGTTAAAAATATCAGAAATTCATAGTCTTTTAAAAAAATCTCTCCAAAATATTAATTTTTGCAGATTGATCATCGTCCAAATTTACGATAATGAGGTTTTAGCTGGATTGCTTATGTATTAAAAAACTTGGCTCGCTCGAAAATTCTGTATCTGAGATTTATCCCGTCTTTCTAAATGGGGTTTAAGTCTGCCTTACATTCTATGACTCATAACTCATATCATATACTCGCTGATAGAAATTACACAGCTTTCCTATTACTTTAAACAAGCCATTGACATCATTAGAAAATGCATGTAATACATGTTTGGTAAGCTAATAAGGTAACAATGATAGCTGTTCTAGAAATGCGGGGCATTTTAATGATTTTAGTGAAATGCGGGACATTTCGCGGGACACTTTTTAGCGCGGGACAAATAGTTAAAATGCGGGACTGTCCTGCGAAAAGCGGGACGTCTGGTCACTTTATCTTATCATCATCTCGGCCGGTGAGGCACCTGTGGTGCAATGACTTGCAGATCGGTATCCCATCAAATAGTTTGCAACTAACTCTCTGACATTTCGCCTTTCTTCGGATAACCCTTTCTATAATGAGGCCTTGAAGGATTTCACTGCATTTTCCGCTTGCCCACTAGATATCCAGGTTTTGTTAAATGCATACTAGACTCCATTCGCGGCCAAAAAAAAAATCAAAATTTCCCAGCAGGGAACTGGGCACCATTGCACACACGATTTCATCCATGAGACCAAACCTGCTGATACTCTAGCTTATCCAAAACTTTCATGCTGCAGGTGATTCCCATCTTGCAGTTCGGGACCAGATTTTTCAAACGGGCTGCCCAAGCGTTCAGCGACTCATGTTCCTTTTTCTTCGCTCTCAAAAACGTTTGTTCCCAGACAACCAGAAGTCGCATGAAAGTTTACGTAATAACTCGTTTATTCGTGCAAACTATATCAAAACCGCAAAACACGGTGGATAAAATCGTCAGATTGATGAGTTTCCTCGCATAAAACGCTTTTTTTCTGAGTTCATTTGTACATTTTATTTCGTCCCGTACACTCGTACAAAGTAAGTCGAATCAATCCGTAGCAGTTATCAAATCAACGTTTGTTATCATAGGATAAGTCGCATAAGATCACAGGTTAGTTCGGTAGAAAATTTACACTCTCGCATTGTATGCTATTATTCATCACATAACATATGCACGTATATCGCTTCCACTCTTGTACGTAGAGGCCTTTTCGCGACATCTTATAAGTGAAATTTTGCACATACAAAGCCTCCAGGACATTTCATTATACGTTGTCTGGGTTGCCCTTCGTGCACTATCACCGCTGGCGTGAAATATTTAGAGAAGCACACAAATTCATCGTAGATTTTCGTGGCAAGAGAATCCTGCGTACAAAAGTCGAATATAAGCTGGTAGGTCAATCAAAACCGCTCGTTTAATATCCGGCTGTATATTGTTAGCAGTGAAATACTGCTCCAGCTGCTCCTTGTACAGCTCCCACTCTTTGCTACTGCAATTGAAATTACGGAAAGCTGGACAATTGCGCCATCTGTTCCTCTTTTACTTTCACTGTTCTCACACGTGTTACAATCAATTACTCCTCGTCAATGTAATATACTTAACGACTTGATAACTTCCCACAAATCCGCATGCTAGCGGCGACAGACGGCGGAAGATAATTTAGGGAAGCACTTTATAGGCTGCTTTGAGAATAGTGATTGCTCCATAGTTTACACATTCTAACTTGTCACCCTTTATGTATGTTGGGTATATTACTCCCTCATTCTACTCCTCCTGTAGCTGTTCTGTATCCCAAATCCTAACTGTTAATCGGTGTAGATAAGTAGCCAACCTGTCCGGGCCCATTTTATTAGGTTCCGCTCCAATACCATCCTTGTCAGCTGCTTTGTTGCTTTTGAACTGTTTGATAGCATTGTTAACTTCACCTATTGTGGAAGTTGGCACGTCTCCCTCATCCGCTATTCCTCGGGCTGCTCTGGTCTTCCTCCTCTGCGTCATTCGTAGTGCTGCTTTCACCTTTCAATCACCTCACGTTCGTCCGTCAAAATACCTTCATACTTATCCCGGCAAATTTCGGCTCGCGGCACAAACCCTTTGCGGGATGCATTGAGTTTCTTGTAGATTTTACGTGTTTCTTGGAAACGATAGAGCTGCTCCATCTTTTCGCACTCCAAGTTTTCCATGTGGCGCTTTTTATCTCGGAAATGATGGGTTTGCTGCCTTCGCTTCTGTTTGTATCGTTCCACATTTGGACTGGTACCTTACTGCAGCATCATCGCTCGCGCGGCAATCTTCTTGTTCAAAACTTTCTGACATTCCGGACATTCCTCGTCGAACCAACAGTTCCGTCGATTTCTTTTCACGAACCCAATGACACTTTCTTTTGTGTTCTTAATGACTGATTTGACACTATACTCCAGCGATCCAGCGATTTGACATTTCAATATGAATTTGAACTTAAAGAAAAAATAGCCTTTTCCTTGGAACGTGTTTAGTGTATTTTTCAGATTACATCTAGGAAAAAATAATAACTGTTTGTACATGTTCCAATTTTGATCGGCTTCCTACAGATCTCATTTTTTTTAAATGAGCGAAAAACATGTTTTAGTAGAAAATTTTGGAATGTGTTCATCTGCGTTTTCATGTATGCTCATAAAACGACACTCAACTAGAAATAAGAATAGAGCTTAATTTATCAGCTTGGTAGAGCATCATATTTTTCTTGTTCAGGCATATTTTATCCTGAATGAAAAGAAGTTACTAAAAAAATAGGGTAGCGGTCAGACAGCAAAATAATAGTGACTTTAGTGACCAAAATTATCAAAATAGTGACCTAAAAGTGACTTCAAAACTACAAGTATTAGTCATAAAAATGACAAGAAATGAACATACGGTTTATGTCAGTGCTTCCCAAAGTGGGCGAATTCGCCCCCTGGGGGCGATTTTTAGGTCCAGGGGGGCGAAAATTTGTAAAACTAAATTTGGGGGTGAAAATGCTAAAAAAGGGGCGAAAGTGAGAGCAATTGAAAAACACATATAGAATCAAAGTTTGTAAAAGACAACTAACTAACTATTTTAATGATAGCATATACATCTGACGAAGAATTTATTTCACACCTAACTATTCCATAGATTCTTTACTCTAAACGCGCTCGTTTTTAAATTATGATAGACAAATTTGACGATTGTCATTGAGATCTGAATGATTTTTGCTAAAAAAAATATTTAATGCATTTTGAAAGCAGAAACTTTTGGCGATGTTTAAAATTTAGTTATAAGGCCAAACTAAAGTTTGGCGACTTTTTGTTAGGGGATCTTTAGAATGAGGCAGATTTCTCACACACTTGATAAACTTGTCATTTTGATATTTTGTGGACCCGCATACTAATCAGTATTTATAGTAAAAACCATTTTATAAAAAAATTATGTGACTTTGGTAGACGAAAATCGAGTTCCAAAGATAAAATCTCTGAATCTCATATACGTAAATCATCCTACTTGATAATAGGCCTGAGTGACATAAAATTGCATGGATCAAAGCTTTAAAAACATCTAAATTAAACGTTACATTTAAGTAAAAGGTGAGTTGGTTTTTTTCTTATATTTTGTAAATAGATTGAACTGTTTTCAGAACAGACGAAAACGTATTACCCAATTTTCCATAAAATTACTAACTTAAGAAACATTAAAAAAGACAAAAAAAAAACAGAAAGTGAGCTAAACATTTTTTGTTGATCGCACATAAACCAGGATAGATTTGTTGATACAAAAACAATTTATGCATATGCTACATATGACTCTTTAACTGATATACAAGTAGAAGATACTCTTCTTGGGGTATTTTTATAGAAGCATTAGGCTGATTGACTGCTTTAAATTTGAACATTTTTTGGTATACTTATGATGATATATTGATCAATACTAGCGTACAACGTAAGTATAACGCTTAATACAAATGTTGAAATTTCATATCAGGGGGGCGATTCTGAAAAATATTGGTCTCAAGGGGGCGAAAGTCAAAAAAGTTTGGGAAACACTGGTCTATGTGAATATTAACTTATCTACATATTAGGTGAATTTAGAACACAGAGAACAACAGTAATTTGAAATACTTTTTTAACAATTATCTGTCAAGGATAATACATAATTGAATTATAATGGTCGAATAGATTACGCATTGGAGATTTAATTTCTGATTTTTTGAGAGACGAATATAAGCTGTATGCCAAACGGCATTATACCAAACGGGGTAGACCACTTTCCTTTCCCATGACTTTGATCAACTATTTCTTTAAGCTAAGTATGCTGTTTCGCTCAAGTAAAGAAATTCCTTTAGTGAATGGGTCAACAAATTTCCTACAGCGAGCCCCATTTGAAATGACATTTCTTCTCAACTGCGTACTGCGAGCAGAAAAATGTGGTTTTCTGAACCATTTATGGGAAGAAATTTTCCACGCATCGAGATAGGTGATAGATGGACTCCTGGACTGCGCATAACTGCATACAGGTCGGACTCGATTATCCGGAGTATCGATTTTTTTTTCACTCCGGATAATCGAATCCTCCGGATAATCGAATCACTAAGAAAAAAATTGAAATATGCAACAATAGAACTTAAATATTATCTTTTTCTGTTATTTTATTTATATGATGCGGTGGCGTAGCCAGAAATGTTTTCTAGGAGCAGTACCGTGAAGGCCCCTAACTCTGCGCAGCTCCTAACTCTGCGCACTTTCATCAAAATCCAGCAAAATCTGGTAAAATACTTACATTTTTGTTCAAAATTTATTTTTCATATATTGCTACAATAGTAATAAAAAAGCACACCAAGAATTTTCTTGACAAATTTACGTTTGTTACTTTAATAAAAAATAAAATAGCTTTAAAAATATTGAATAACTTCCAAATTAATTGCCCGTTATCAAAAATGCAAAGGGAGTACCTCATCACTTAAGTCATTTGAAGCAAATTAAAGTGAATATATTTTCGATTTTTAGTACGTAGGCTCTAGTTTATTTATCGAGCAATCATCACTGATAAAGTGCAACTTATTTTCTCTCCATTTTCATATTGTTCTTAAGTGCGCATAGTAAGGAACCATTTTTCAACTATGTTCCTTACTATGCGCAGCAGTTATAAAACGTTATTTTCAACGATTGTAACCCTCCAAAGGTCGATATTGAAGGGAACCATTGACTTGTCAACACCATCGAGATATGGAATAGAAATGCTTTGGAAAATTGTTTGAGGGGACCATCATGGTAAGGGAAGATTAAAAAATGACCACCATCATATTTAAAGGATTTCTACACTCCGTCCCCTCAATCCCCTGTCGCGATTTTTACAGTACCTAATGCATGCATTGTCACATTTTCATAGACTCCACCTTCCCGTGAACGATGGACGTAATTTTTAAATGCTCCCTAACCATGCAATAAAATAATTTTGATTTTTTGTATAGTTCCATGAGTTAATATCGAGTAATGGGACATCGAGGTTTAATCGCATTTGCAACATAGAAACGCCAATAAAGTGCTGTTATTGATCTGCAATAGGAATCGTTCATTAATTAAGTCACGCTTATACAGAGCGGCGATACTTTTCGATTGAGTGATGAACACTACATTAAGAATGGATATACCCTTACGCTTAAACTATTCTTCGTATTTAGTAGAAATGCTCGGATTTCACATATAACAAACCAGCACCAGGTTCTTATTTATTTTCTTCAAACCCGGATCCGATCCGAATCGAGACAATAATTTGATACCAAACCCGGACCCGAACCGAACCAAAGACATTTTTTGTTTTATATTTGCTAGTGAAAATAAATAAACAGTCAAAGCTTATTTTCCCTTACACGCCAAGGGTGAACGCAAAAAAAGACATAGTTTGTACCCTTTTTGTATGTTGGTTTAGGTTTTAGAAAACTAAGTTAATAACATGTTTTGGAAATCATATGATGATTTCGATTGTTTTGAGAGTTGCACTTAATGGCATTCAATTGAATTATAGATAAAATTCACTTCACTTAGTAAACTTGTGTTAGAGACATTCCACGCTCCACTGGGGACGTAAAGCCGTATGAAGCAAGAAAATGAAGAGAAATTCGGAGTTTAAATGCTAGTAATGCTATTAGTAAAACACTTCAACTGTTATAAAGAATTTATCGAGTGCGCAGAGTTAGGAACCTAAATGCGCAGAATAAGGAGCATTGCAAAAATCAGTGCGCAGAGTTAGGAACACGGACACCCGTGAGAAAAATTAAAAATTTGCAATAAAAATCATTACATGTCGGACTCGACTATCCGGAGTGTCGATTTTTTTTTCACTCCGGATAATCGAATTTTCCGGATAATCGAATCACTAATGTGCTATGCACGCATTGATGCAAAGCATACTTCTTCATTAATTAGTCACAGACCCACATGGGCACAAACGAATACCACGGCGAAGCACGCATTAGCAGCTTGTACCGAGGCACTCGAACGGTGCGCATGTTTTGCTGATTCTACTGTTTGAGTCCGTTTATGTTTACATACAAAAGCGGCAATTGCCAAAATATCGTCACCGCCGTCCCAGGCGTCTTTATCTATCCATTAAGTTCAATTAATTGACATTTTCCAAATAAAAGGGACAGAGGTTCCACCACCAGGGCAGTCTTGTTCTGGCCTTCGACTCACTTGTTTCACTGCATTCTAAATGCATACTGAACGTCCCTGTAGCACTCTGGTTCCCAGATACTGCTTATGATCTGAGGTTGGCAACAAGAAAGCAACTCTAAGGGCTAAAAGACCGAAGTCTTTAACCCCCTACTGTTAGTCCCCGGACGGACTTTCAGATGGCGACCGGACTTTCGAACACGCAATGTTCGGATAGTTTTGTGAATTTCTTGTGAAGAATTAAAGTGAAGTGAAAACACGTAGAAGCCCGAACTGAACTGAAACCAAGTGAAAATGTGGTTGTGTGCAGTGACCATAGTGATCCTACTACTAGTAGCATATCAGTTGTTTCTGTTTATAAAACAGGAATTCACAGGAATAGTCCTGTTGAAATAATAACCCAGTGACCACCTGAAAAAAAAAAGTGAAATTGACACATGTGAGCTTGGTGAAAAATATTTAAAAATGGGGTCAGAAGAATCGAAGGCTCATGTCGAGCATAACGGAGATAGCCGTATCGAAATAGTGAATGTGCAAAGCGAACACACTACAAAATTTAACGAACAAAAAGTGATATTACAAATCATACTAGTAGTGGTAGCAATCCAACTCTGTATGACGACATACCGCGAAATTAAAGGGTATATGAACAGGAAGGCCTCGAAAAAGGCAGAAGAACTACTTAGTGTTGTCTCCAAAAAGTGAACAATAAAAACAAACAGTGCATCCAACGGCTGATTATAAAGCTAAAGTGAAGAAGGCGTCTACCTCGCCATAAGAAGGTATACAGTGAAGAAAAAAAAAAACAATATGTCAGAAATAGCAACTATCATCATAACCCTCAGGAGAGGCATAGCAGAGAAGAAACCTGTGAAGATAACAACTCATACGAAGGCAGGAAAACAATTTGTAAACATTTTACAACGTGAGCAAAGAATAAAAAACGTGAACAAAAAACAAGCACTTTTCCAATCTTCAATGTGTGACATCACCAGCGTGGACCGAACACCGGTAGGAGTTAACGAAATTCTATTTTACGCAAGTGAACAGCTACCTAGTGTTACGGGCAGCCTAGTTATATCAACACACCGAGGAATAATGACGCACTTAAGCGCAGTGGAGAAAAATTTGGGTGGACGTATAATCGCCCGAATCTTCTGAAAATCCAGCAGCGAAGTAAAAATCCAGCAGTTTTACCTAAGGATTACGACATCAGCAGAATCATCGAGATAATCTACGGTGAAGTGGTGAGAGATTTTTTTTTAACGGATGTGAATGTCTTTTTTTATAAACTGTATATTCTTTAAGCTTACTATGTCATTCTTGGTGTTATAGACAAATGAATACAATAACTACAGTCAATACAGAATATGAACATCTTGGACCTTGAAGAAAAGTTAAAAGAATTATTAATTCTAGAATCAAACTTAAAAAAATCCATCTATAAAAAATTTCTGCATAAAACTTTGCTCGAGAAGCAAAGGTTAAACAACCAACTATATGATTATGTACAAACAGGATTAATAAACTTAGAAGATTCTCTATCAGAATCAAAATTGACTTATTTTGAAAAGGCTTCAAGACAGGCTTTTCTGTGTGTCCAACAAATCTTGAACACCAAATTGGCGCACACAAAACGAACCATTCCTTTTAAAACATTAGTATCTACCATTATCATTTTAAGACGCTTAAAACCCGAACCAATCGTACTAAATATACAAGAAAACATGGCAAATGCCACGGAAATAATAAAAATTGCCTCGTCCCTCATACCCCAGTATGATGGGAACGGCGAGAAGCTTAACAACATAACCGCGGCGTTAAAAGCGTTAAAAACTGTTGTTACAGCCGCAACGGAACCTGTTGCAATACAGATTATCTTATCAAAATTAGAGGGAAAAGCAAGATCAGCGGTTGGAGATTCACCCGTTGATATCGAGGCGATCATCAATAATTTGACTCGGAAATGCAAACAGTCTGTGTCATCAGATGTAGTGCTAGCAAAACTAAACGCAACCCGACAAAGTGGGGCGCTGAATAAGTTCACTAGTGAGATAGAGGAACTCACTAGCCAACTTGAGGCAGCCTACATAGGAGATAATATCCCATTGGACACAGCAACGAAGATGGCAAATAAGGCTGGAATCAAAGCCTTATCCAACGGCTTGAAAAGTTTGAACACTCAATTAATTGTGAAAGCAGGCACATTTAGTACACTAAATGAGGCCATAGGAAGAGCAGCGGAAAACGACCAGGAGGAAACACCGTCAATGAAAGTTTTGCATTACGGACAAAGAGGAGGAATGTACTCCTTTAATCATGACCAACGGTATAGATCCTTCTACCAGAACAATCATCGAACAAATTCAGAACAAAGAGATAACACCTCGCGGTTTGGAGGTTACAACCAAAATTTTCGAGGAAATAACAACTCGAATTCAGAACAAAGAGACAATACCTCGCGGTTTTGAGGATACAACTCAAATTCCCGAGGTGGTAACAACTCAAATTGGTACAGAGGTAATAACAATTCCAATCGAGGAAATGGCAGAAACTATAGTTTAAACTATAGCAATGGCCATCGAGATCAACACCAGGAACGATACAACAGTAACAGACATAACCCAAGTCATGGTAGGATCTATCATGCTACGACACAAGAGAACGATTCTCCTCTTCAAAACAATCGCAATAATGAATGCGATGACAGACGCGAAACCGGACCACATAATTTTTTAGGAGGGAGAGCAGACCAGATCGAACGGTCCTCTCAATAAATTTGAATGCTTCTAATTTCGTTTCTGTTGGTACTGAGATGTCCGAAGGTAAAGTTACTTTGATTATAGACAGTGGAGCAGACATTTCATTATTTAAAATCAACAAAATTAAACCAAACAGATTCGTGAGCACAGCTAACAAAATCAAATTAACGGGAATTACAGATAAAACCGTCGAAACGCTTGCTTCCACGGATACAGAAATATTTTTCGAAAATGGATTAAAGGTAAAACATACTTTTCAATTAGTTTCAAAGAATTTTCCAATACAAACAGATGGTATTCTAGGGCGCGATTTTCTCACTACCAACAGGTGCAAAATAGATTACGATTCTTGGTTATTACATTTTGACATGGGAAATAAAACAATTTCCATACCTATTGAAGACAATTTTAATAATGGCTTTATACTTCCTCAAAGAAGTGAAACCATTCGTAAATTATCAAAAAGAGCTTATCCAAGTGACATGGTTGTACACGCTCAAGAAATCCAAACTGGAATTTTTGTTGGTAATACAATCATTTCCAAGGACGAACCATATGCAAAATTTATCAACACTACAAATGAACCAGCTTTTATAAACTATGATCAGATTAATCCTATTATAGAGCCTTTTGACAATTATCATGTCCTGAAAACTATGCAGAATACACTTACAAGCACCAATCGTCAAGAACAAATTTTTAATGAAATTGATCTTTCGGATATACCTAGCTTTGTACAACAAGATTTTAAAAATTTGATCACGAACTATGCAGACATCTTTAGTTTAAAGGATGATAAACTCTCTTCAAATAATTTTTATAGTCAAGACATTCATCTTACCGATAATGCCCCTGTATATATACCAAATTACAAGCAAATTCACTCACAAACAGATGAAATTAAAAAACAAATTGATAAAATGCTTGAAGAAAATATAATTGGACCTTCTATTTCGTCATATAATTCACCAATTTTACTAGTCCCGAAAAAATCAAATAATGACAATAAAAAATGGAGATTGGTTGTCGATTTTCGGCAACTGAACAAAAAAATTTTGACAGATAAATTCCCCTTGCCAAGAATTGATTCAATTCTGGATCAACTTGGTCGAGCAAAATACTTCAGTACTCTTGACCTCATGTCAGGATTTCACCAAATTCCTCTTACACCAGAGTCCAAAAAATACACAGCTTTTTCAACACAATCAGGTCATTATCAGTATACGCGAATGCCATTTGGACTAAATATCAGCCCAAATAGTTTTCAGCGTATGATGACAATAGCCATGGCAGGGTTAACCCCTGAACACGCATTTATTTATATTGATGACATTATTGTGATAGGATGTTCTGTAAAACATCACATTTCAAATTTAGCAAACGTTTTTAATCGCCTCAAATACTACAACTTAAAATTAAATCCAAGTAAATGTAAATTTTTCCAGACCGAAGTTACATATTTAGGTCATAAAATTACCGATAAGGGTATCTACCCTGATGATTCAAAGTTTATAGCAGTGGAAAAATTTCCAGTTCCAACAAATGTTGATGACGTTCGCAGATTTGTCGCCTTTTGCAATTACTATAGGAAATTCGTACCAAAATTCGCAGGCATAGCAAAACCATTAAACGATCTACTTAAAAAGAATGTTAAGTTCGAATGGTCTGATAAATGTCAAAAAGCCTTTGAAGAATTAAAAGCTCATCTATTATCACCACAAATTTTAAGATATCCAGATTTCTCGAAAGAATTTACCATTACAACGGATGCTTCTAATGTAGCGTGCGGTGCAGTGTTATCTCAAAACTTCGATGGTAATGACTTACCAATCGCTTACGCCAGTAAGACGTTCAACAGCGCTGAGTCAAGAAAACATACTATTTATCAGGAAATGATTGCCATTCATTGGGCGATTAACTATTTTAAAGCTTACGTATACGGCAGAAAATTCAAAATTAAAACAGATCACAGACCGCTCGTCTATCTTTTTGGAATGAAAGAACCTACAAAAAAGCTTACACAAATGCGTCTGGATCTAGAAGATTACAATTTTGAAATTGAATACATCAAAGGCAGAAACAACGTTGGAGCTGATGCACTCTCCAGAATAGCAATCACGTCAGACGAATTGAAGCAGATGTCAATTTTAAAGGTAAACACTAGATCAATGACTGGAACGAAGACGAAGGAACCAAAATCAGATGATTTGACAGGTGCGCAACTGTCAATCTACGAAACGGATTCACCTTCAAAAACCTACAAGTTACCAAAAATACGCACAACGATAAATTCATTCAAAGAAATCACAATTATCATAACGGATCCAAAAGAAAGTAAAGAAATATATGCAATCACAGCCGATGGAACTCAGACGCTAGAGTCAGTTTGTCTAAGGTTGAATGATATGCTTCAGAAAATGAAAATAAACAAGCTTGCAATGTCGACACAAAATGAAATATTCACAATTCTACCAGTAGAATTGTTTAAAAAAATCGCGATAAAAACGCTAAAGAACGTGGAAATATTATTACATAAACCACGCAGAAAAATTGAAAATTCAGAGGATATTCAGAAAATACTGCATGATTATCATGTAACACCTATCGGAGGGCATATTGGGCAAACCCGATTATACATAAAACTACGAGACAAATATGATTGGAAGGGTATGAAAAAAACAGTTAACCGATTCATCGAGAACTGCAGATATTGTAGAATCAACAAAGTGTACAAGCATACCAAGGAACCAAACATAGTAACCACTACCCCAGCTAAACCATTTGATGTGATATCAATTGATACAGTAGGACCTTTACCAAGAACCAACAGTAGCAATCGATATTGCATAACTATACAGTGTGATTTAACAAAATATGTTGTCATAATACCTGTATCAAATAAAGAAGCTTCGACCATAGCAAAAGCTTTGGTTGAACATTTTATACTTATTTATGGAAACTTTCTTGAACTCAAATCGGACCAAGGAACAGAATATAAGAACGAAGTACTGAATCAAATTGGAAAAATACTAAAATTCAAGCAGAACTTTGCTACGGCATATCATCCGCAAACAATAGGTGCGTTAGAAAGAAATCATAGATGTCTCAATGAGTATCTACGATCTTTTTCAAACGAACACCATGATGATTGGGATGAATGGATAAAATTTTATTCATTCGTTTATAACACCACCACACATACCGATACTGATTATACACCTTTTGAGCTTGTATTCGGGAGAAAACCTAACTTACCACAAGATATTTTTAAACCCAAAATTGATCCAGTATATAATTTAGAGCAATATTGTAATGAGTTAAAATATAAACTCCAAAAATCCCATCTGGTAGCAAAAGAAAACCTAATTAGAGAAAAACAAAAAAGATTGCAAAGTTCAAATAAATATACAAACTCGATCAAATTATCCGAAGGAGATTTAGTATACATAACGAATGAAAATAGGAAAAAGTTGGACCCTCACTATATTGGACCATTTAAAGTAAAGAATGTACAGGCACAAAATTGTAAGTTGCAAGAATTGAATTCGAGAAAGTTGATTATTGTACATAAAAACAGAATAATAAAGATGTAAAATTTGTTTTTAACTTATAAATGTAGACTAAGTTAATGTAGCGCCGGAGCATTCAACAGGCAGCGTTTGAAATTTGGATGTTTTAGACTTTTAAGTTAAGGCTATGAAATAAAATACGTAAAAAAAAAAAAAAAGAAAAAAAAATACCGAAAAAAAAAAAATTTTTTTTTAAGCTGCTTATATGCATTATAAAATATTGTAAAACCCGAAATATTGTAAAATTTTATCTCAAAGGCATCTGGGACAGGCAACCGCAAGAATGATTCCATTTCATTTTCTTTTCCATTACATCATTCTCTCAAAGGGGGAAGGTGTGCTATGCACGCATTGATGCAAAGCATACTTCTTCATTAATTAGTCACAGACCCACATGGGCACAAACGAATACCACGGCGAAGCACGCATTAGCAGCTTGTACCGAGGCACTCGAACGGTGCGCATGTTTTGCTGATTCTACTGTTTGAGTCCGTTTATGTTTACATACAAAAGCGGCAATTGCCAAAATATCGTCACCGCCGTCCCAGGCGTCTTTATCTATCCATTAAGTTCAATTAATTGACATTTTCCAAATAAAAGGGACAGAGGTTCCACCACCAGGGCAGTCTTGTTCTGGCCTTCGACTCACTTGTTTCACTGCATTCTAAATGCATACTGAACGTCCCTGTAGCACTCTGGTTCCCAGATACTGCTTATGATCTGAGGTTGGCAACAAGAAAGCAACTCTAAGGGCTAAAAGACCGAAGTCTTTAACCCCCTACTGTTAGTCCCCGGACGGACTTTCAGACTAAGAAAAATATTGAAATCTTTGATAAAAGAACTAAAATATTATCTTTTTTTTTATTTTATTTATATGATGCGGTGGTGTAGCCAGAATTTTTTTCTAGGAACAGTACGGGCCTTTACAAGAAAAACAAATTTTTGACCAGCATACACAAAAAAAACACTTTTTCAAACCCCCTCTTCTTAAACACGTTCTCACTGCAAAATCATTCATATTGTATATGGCAATATCAAATTTTCTCAGATTTATGCATGAAAATTGAAAAACAAGAACATAAAAAAACAAATTCCGGATAATCGAGTCTAAAATTCCGGATAATCGAATCCCGGATAATCGAGTCCCCGGATAATCGAGTCTCCGGATAATCGAGTCCGACCTGTACTTAGTGAAGCTTTTATATTTTTTCCTTATACATAAGATCAATAAGTATTTGCTTCCAAAATTTCAGAATATTGTTTTTTGTTTTCAATTAATTACAGCTGTTTGAAATTTGAAAAGCCTTAAGTGCGCAGAGTATGGGGCCTTCACGGTAGTGGTCTTTACAAGAAAAAAAAAAAAATGACCAGCATACACAAAAAAAAACACTTTTTCAAACTCCCCTTTTCTTAAATACGTTCTAAACTGCAAAACCATTCATATTGTATATTGTAATACCAAATTATCTTAGATTTATGCATAATTGAAAAATAAGAACATCAAAAAACAAATTCCGGATAATCGAGTCTAAAATTCCGGATAATCGAATACCGGATAATCGAGTCCCCGGATAATCGAGTCCGACTTGTATTTGTAACATTCGACAAAAGTAGGCATTGAGTAAATGGAATACCAAGTGTGCATTTTATTGCAGTATGGGAGGAAACTAGAATTTCTAAAAATCACTATGAAATCAAAAGTGCTTATTTGAGGCTGAAATTTTGTACAACTCATATCGCATATTGGGTGAATAGTCAGAAAATGATTCTGATGGAAATTTCATTGCTACAGGCTCATGCACAATCTCAATGTGACTGGTATGCGGTTACAATTGCCAATGTGACAAAACAACTTGGTATTTTTTTCGAATTTTCTAGAACAATCTCACAGATTTCAGTAAGTTGATCGAAAGTATTTATCATTTGCTGACTCTCCCCGGTATTAACTCGGAATTGTCAGAAATGTCGAATGTGACAAATATGCAGTTATGGGCAGTAGATAACATATATCATGTATACGTACTTCATGACAAGAGCTTGAGATTAGCTTGTCATGAGCGCACAATAATAACCGCGCGCTTGAGCACGTACTTTGGTGAGACACATTTTTTCATGTAGCAACGTACTAGCTCAAACGATCTTATCTGCACTGCCTCATGCGTCGTCTCATGAGAAACGCAATGTGACAGTGCATTTGAGACTCTCTGGCAGGCTTGATAATGCTCCTCAACATCATTAGAGTTCGGAAAAATACTCTAGAGCAGCGTGCTGCCTTTGCCTCTTTGCGTGGGAGCGAAAAATGCTAAGCAGAGAGGAAACGAAAAATGAGCGAGGAAGATGCAGCACAAAACACAACCGAGTAAATTTCCATCAAAAAAAAGGTCCTCTCACAACTCCTCGTGGACTGTTTGTTCGGGCGGCAGACTCAAGAGTTATTTTGAAGTGTGAGTTAAGGTGAGCATCGCAACAAGAGAGGAGTACCTGAAAAAATCCTCGTGTTTTCATGCACTCTCGCTCGAAACGCTTGAGGATATGTGTTGAAAATTTTGAGTTCAGTTTTTTCTCCTCAGAAATACGGCAAAATCGCCTCCTCTTTGCCTCACAGGAGGAGTTTCTATCAAGCCTGCTCTCTGGCGAAGGTTTCAAAAGCAAGGAAAAGGGATATGGATTAAACTGCTCGTAGGAAGTATAAAAGGACTGATCGCATGACACACTAGCTCATTTAGGTATACATGAGAACTACGACACTCTGCTAAATAATCCGGAATAACTCCGGAACCACATTTCCAGTTTCTTCGAAACAGAAGTTTGAAATGTTATTTGGGGAATTCCGTAAATTTCAATAAAATGCATCAAGAAACAAATAAGTTATTCAGTTTCATGTGAAAAACTTGTTAGATAGATAAAGGTTAATGCTAGTTTACACAATTTTTACTCACCGATATCAGCATCTGCAAAAAAGAAAGAAATAAGCAAAGCATTAGAAACCATTTCTCATAAAAGCTGACGATTTGGACGTTTTGCCGCAAACTTTCTCAATCTGGCCCATAAACCTAACGATGGCCGTATTGGCCCGATTCAGGCTGTTAACCATGGCACGGAGTGATTCCCGCTGCTGTCCGATCCTATCGGCCATGGGCTGCCGAATCTGGACTTCTACCGGGTCGGTCATCGTTCCGATCGATTGGAACTTCTTAACCGGTTCCCGACGCGCCGGAAACAAACAATCCTGCTCCACCATTTTACCCATTTGCGTCTCGAAGAAATCGTACTGCGTGTTGAGAAATCCGGTCACGATGTCCTGGGTGAAAGATTTCTTCGGTTCCGATAGAACTGCTGCCGTTGTTGGCATTTGGGAATCGTCGAAGCGAAAATCTTTCAGCTCGTCTACCATAATTCTGGGTGGCGGCATTTCGTCGGAATCGATCACGTGGATGGAGGCCACAGGTGGAGGGTTGGGTGATGAAGAAACCCGAGATACTTTTGGTGCCCGAGGCGATGGCGAGGGAATAGGATTCGTTTGGGTACGGAAGGGAGAGTTTGTAAGATCGTAAGCGTCGCCGTCGATTACGGATGTCCTTCTGGCGTCCTCCTGGTCCTGCGGAGGAGGCTGAGGAATATCGTCTTCGTCTTCTTCGTCGTCGATCAGCAGTTCGTTTTCGCCAACTTCGACACTGTCATTCAGGGGCCGTTTGCTGCCAAGTGGTGACGGGTTATCCGGTGCGGCCGATGCCATCTTGAATTGGAACTTGGAGACCGTCGAGCTGGTGCTTGCTTCAGGGGCACTTGCTTGTTTTCCCGCAGCACCGGCCAGGAAATCTCCAATGAAAGACTTGAAATGGGTAGAAGAAGCGGCCGATTGTTTGGCTGGAGAAGCGTCCTCCGGAACCATTCGCGTCTACGAAGGTAATTACCACAGTTGACCCTATGCGTGAAGCTCCGATTATTTTTCATGGCAAAGCATAGGAAGTCAATTTTCAAATGCTTTTAAAAAATTCAAAACACTTTTTAATTAAATTCTGTTAAGTGTACGGGGTTAGACTATTGATCAACTATAGAATCAGCAGCATATTGAGAAAAAAATAAAAAACTCAAAATTATATGCCTATAAGGTAGCCCATCAAAAGTATATCAACATATACTGAAAAGATTTTAAATAACTATTGTAGTTAATTTTATATGAGCATTTGAAATGTCGCTTCCTATACCTTGCCGGGTAAAATTTTCGACGCTTCACGCATCGAGCAAACTTTTCCCAGATGGCAGCACCGTACCTTCGTGCACTCGAATAGGGGAATCACTCAAACGGGCCAGGTTCTGCGCGATGGCTGGTGGAGGTACCCATGTGTTTGTTTCGGATACAGAAGGGGAATCGCGGACTGGGTCAGGGTTACGAATTATACTCTGTCGCGTTCGAATGGTACTTCTACGTAGCCGGGACATTTTTCACAAAATTATAAGTTAGAGATTTGCGGTCCAGCGCTTATGAAAAAAATGTTTTTAACTATTTTACTGTCGGCTTCAAATCGATATCACGTGTGTGTTATCAATGACTATCCTCTAAATCGGTGTTACTCCATTCAATTCAGCAGTATCAGCAGCAGTACTGCACCGTGAAACATTTCAATTATCATTGTCTGTGTTGATTATTGCATACTTGATGGCGTTAATTGCTAAAGATAATTTGGGGCAGTACACGGAGAAAATGAAGTACTCAAAAGTGAATTCATTTCACTCAATTCGAGGTTTTCAAATATGTGCTAGAATAAGGGCGTAAATCGCATGATTGATTTCTCTTCATCAATCCTCAATTCTGTGAATAAAGGTGACAAATAGCAAGTTTGTCAGCATTTTTTCACTTTAGGCCGCTCGCCATTTTCATTTTGTTTTCTTGTAGACACAGATATCAGATGTTTATGCTAGAACAAAATAATTCTGAAAAACTGTAAATATTCAAACTGAAACACTTTGACATCTGGAATATGCGACCTGGAAATCAACAAGCAGACACACGGATAAAAACGGATTATTCAACGATGGAATGGAATAAACCAATAATGTACAATGTAAGGTATTGCATACAATACAGCGTATTGTAATTGAATGTCGAAGCAACATTATTCTTGATTGAATGTACACAGGGCCGGCTTTACAAATGTGGGGGCCCCGGAGCCAGAGTATTGTGGGGGCCTTTATCCCAGAAAACAATTTCAATGTTATAGTATGTTCTCATCGGGAATTCCCATTTCACTTTTAAGGTTAATGTTTAAGATAAGGTTCTAATTACCATAAGTTACAGATATTTGAACTGAATTAAACAACTCATAAGCGTAAGTTGAGATCAATGGCTGTAAGTGATAAAACCATTTTTTTGACAAAAACAGTTTAGAATTTGTCCAACAATTTTCACTCCGTACAAATTGTATGAGAGCAAAAAATAACACAAATCAATCTCCTACAAATTATAATACTTTTTGAAACGGAAAACCACTTTAGAAGGTTTTTTAGAGTTAGGTCAAAATCTACCAAAATGTAACATTCACTTACTTTGGGCCCCTCAATTTAATGTAGTTCAATATAGCTTATTAAAAATATTTCAAAGCAATGTCGCAATTTCTTTTCTTTTCAACGTATTTGTTCTTTAAAATTCATGAAATATGTTCACCGCAGTGCTCAAACATTTTTCTTTATTTTCATTCATTTTTAGATTCATATAAAAGAGATCCAACTAAGCTTTTAGAAACAAGCAAAAAGTGAAACTTCCAGATCCAAAGCAATAGGGCACACAACAGAAAAGCCTTGAAATAATTAAGATTGCAAGCCAAAGGATTGTATACTAATTTAAAATTTGAAATCCTAAATTTTCAAATCCCTGTATTTGATTGGCACCATTCCATCGGTTTCTAATAATTCTTAAATGTTCAATAATTATTTTAGTTGCATTTTGTGGTGGCCCCTAATCTGTGGAGGCCCGGGGCCATGGCCCCCTTGGACCCCCCGTAAATACGGCCCAATGTACAATTCAATAACAATTCATTAGTTTAATTTGAGTATGGAGCACGATCAAAGCAAGCAAAGAAAAACATCCCATCTGTTGCGGTCCACGATCGTCATTGTATCGCAAGTTGTAACAAGTCTAATAAATGGAAGCAGCGAGCGAGAGCCCCAAAGAGAGAGCGATGATAAAATCCATTTTTCTCGCTTGTTTACCGTTGGGGATAGGTGTTTTTCTTTACTGACACGATAAACAACTTCCAATAGCAACAGTATCCCCCAGACTTGGAGCATGTTTAGAGGGGTTTTATCATGCACTACTATCCCCCCAATCTGATCAAAGTTGTAGCAGTATACGATGAACAGTCTCTCATAATGTGCAGCATGTTATGATAGTTACAGAGAGCGATACGTGAGAGATTCTCTCAATTTTCTCTAGATTCAATCCCTGATTGTAACAGAACACTGTATTGGATTTTAATGGTTTTGTACCTTACGATTTTGACCAAATTTTTATTTTCGTGGAAAACACCTTTTCCTTTTTACTGTGTTGCTTTACTGATAGAAGTAAACGAAACTGTTCAGAGAGCAAGATATTGTAGATCTAACGCAAAGCTAAAATGCGTAGATGGCGCTCTTCTAGAATAGGGACTAGTGCATCTTAATCAATATTTCTAGTGATAACTTTGGAAGAAAAATCACCATAATCATTTATCTGACAAGATTTTCCCAATTTAAGCCACAGGAAACCGTAAATATTCATTTCAATTTGAAACCATTCGCAGCCTAACCTCACTTTTGATGACCAATATCGGGTGAAAAATACTTGAAAAGTAAAAATATTTAATTTTGTAAAAATAAGTGATTTTAACTGTGGTTTTTCAAAGGACGAATGCAACAATGTTGAAGATCTATGCCTCTATATACCTACTGTCGTGAATCGCAAGTCAGTCCCGTCTGTAAAAAGTACGCATTGAGAAAATGGGCTGTGAAGTTTTCAAACTCGTTTTCCATAAGAATATTCAAAATATTCCAGAGGATCTTAATGAAATTTTCACAATTTGCTTTTCACTTCGATATCATTCTGAGAAAAATATAAAGATGATCAAAACACGGTTCATTTTTGTGCTACAAGCAGGGATTGAATCCTGAGAAAATTGAGAGAATCTCACATATCGCTCTCTGTAACTATCATATCATAATATGCAGCACATTATGAGAGACTGTTTATCGTATACTGCTACAACTTTGATCAGATTGGAGGGATAGTAGTGCATAATAAACCCCTCTAAACACGACCCAAACCAGGGGGACACTATTGCTATTGGAATTTCGTGGATTGTTTATCGTGCCAGTAAAGAAAAACAACGGTTAAGGCTAAGTAGCCCGTCATTCTTTTGGTTACAATGATGACTTTTGAGCTTGCAATTTCAAAGTGATAAAACTCAGTCTTGATAGTTTATGTTACTTGAAAAATTATCACTGTACGCGCTAACATGTATAAAGTATGCTGATACTTTTTCAGCTGTGTGAGCGCAAAACCAACTGATTTTCTTTAATTTCAAATCGTGAGATGAATTAGCAACAATCATCAACGACGCGTACAAATTTTAATGACGGCCTACTTCGCCTTGACAAGTGAGAAAAATGGATTTTATCATCGCTCTCTCTTTGGGGCTCTTGTTCACTGCTTCCATTTATCGGACTTGTTACAACCTAGGGGGTGCGAACTGGATATCAACATGCAGCCAGGCTGCTGTCAGGCTCAAATTTTCATTAAAATGAACCGAGTATGCCTAGAAGTGTGCGGACATTATTTCGCCATGCAAAAAATGTATACCCTTTGAGACACAGAAATAATCAACTTTTGAAGAAAAGTTTTACTTGGTCTTATTGATGCGTAATATTTTCAGAACATTTGTGCAATATATTTATACTAACATACGGTCAGAAACTATCTGTTTCAGCTGATTCATTGGACTTTTTGCCCTCATCGAATTGCAGAAGTTTAGTGTGAAGTATTTTAAGTGTGCACCTTCAAAATGGTTTCCAGCGATACACACAAACAAACAACGGTTAGCACTGGTGGAAACAAATGGTGTTCAAATTGAATGACCAAAATGTTCGACATCGCACCCCTCAGGTTACAACTTGTGATTGACGATCGTGGACTGCAACAGTTTGGATGTTTTTCTTTGCTTGCATTGATCGTGCTTCATACTCAAATGAGAGCGAATTCTGCAATGCCTGGCTACACGGTGCGGAAATCTGTAGTGGGACTGATATGCGGTTACTTTTCATTATAGGACAGTTTGACTTGCTGTTTTTTCCTATTTTTTCCGAACAAATTTTATTATCTCATCAGTGTAGCTTAAAGAGCATTGTAAGATATGTTGAAAACTGAACTCAACTCAGTTTTAACGAAAATGCAGATGGGACTGCCTTGCGATAGGCAGTATAGGAGTTCAAATTCTTTAGCTATTGTTAACAAAAATATCTGGTAAGTTGGTAACAATCCATAAAAAAAAATCACAAACTCTATTCTTTTCACCACCAATCAATATGCATTTTGTTGAATTGTTTGTGTATTGTTATACAATACACCAATTACCATTCAAAACAACACAAAAACAATATTTTTTACAGTAATTCACTAAATTTTGCTACCAATAAAAAAAACAATATATCTTTTTGTTTTTGTCAAACCTTAGTAAAAGAAAACACAATATTTGTATTGTTACGATACTTAACAACCCATACGTTATATTGTAGAAAACCTCATATACCACCGAGATGAACTAGCCCAGGGCTAAAAATCTCGTTAATAAAGATAGAAAAAAAAACTCATAGTAAGACGTATCATATTCTTGGCACTTCCGCAGTGGGGTTTTTTGAAAGCTACTGAGCTTATATTTGGCTACAATATGCGTCATTTTGAAGTGATTCTTATTGCAAAGTTTGAGACAATTCGGCTGAGAAAAACACCCCATGCCAAAGTGAATCATCGGAGTGCCCAAGTAGCTCTGCACTTTACACACAGTGAATTGTTCAAAACAATATATCCAATGTTTTGAATGGTACTCTTACAATACGTTTTATTGTATTTGTATTGTATTATTTATACGGGCAGGCTGCTGTCAAACAAAAATTTTCGTGAAAATATCCGAGTATGCCTGGAAATCTACGGTCATAATTTCGTCACGCTGAAATATGTTATACAATTTATATAACACAAAGGCCGCCTACTGTTGAAGCAAAGTATGCTGTTTCGCTAAAGAGAAGTAAAGAAATTTCTTGACTGAATGGTTTAAGAAATTTCCCGCAAAAAGTTTCATTTGAAATGAAATGTGATTTTCTTGACCATTTCTTGGAAGAAATTTTCCACGCATCGAGGTAGGCGATTACTCATCTTGTCAACGGCAACCAGCCTTAAGAAAAAAAATTATTTGGTCCAAATTATTCTTGTCTTTTACATTGAACTGATTAATTTTTTTGTGTAGTAATTTAAGTGTGCCTTTAGACCTGTACGCAATGTTCACCACCATTTTTATTTTGATGTATTTTCACTTTGTTTTATTTCAAAATGTTACGATTCAATAATCAAAAATCAATTGCAGGGCTGGTGGCAGCCAGGCAGCAAAATAATAGTGACTTCAATGACTACAATGATTAACCCTCTAGTAACCAAATTTATATTTTCGATTTACGAATTAAATTTACCAATTGGGTCCTAAAATGTTTAATGAAATCTTGTTTTTATTTAATGACACGAAAGAGCATGTTACTGCAACTATTTTAGCAATTTTTCCCGCTCAAATAACGGCTACATCATTTTTAAACTTTAATTTAAAAATTGGGTCCATAAATGAACCTTGGCACTTTTGATCATGTTTGACGTTCACTTAATCGACAAAAATACCACAGGGCTTATAGTTTTAACACTGGGGTTGTTCCTATCTGACATTTCGGAAGGGACACGGAAAACAAAATACACCCAAAATTTAAGTTTAACCCAAGGAGTGTGACAAAATCTAAAAAAAATGTTTTTGGGCTTAAACAAAAGAAAAACATTAAAAAATTGAGTAAACATGTGTTTTTGACCTAAACTTAAGCGTTTGACATTATAATTGGGACAGGCCTATAGGACCCTATTATGAACATGGTTAGCCACACACAAACATTGAGATTTACAGGATTGGCGACTGACCCATGATCAATTTTTCGTATATACGCCTACTTTATCCGAGTCGTTAGAGTTCGCGGCTAGAAAGCAAAGCCATGCTGAAGCTGTCTGGATACGATTTCCGGTCGGTCCAGGATCTTTTCGCAATGGAAATTTCTTTGACTTCCCTGGGCATAGAGTATCATCGTACTTGTCACACGATATACGAATGCGAAAATGGCATCTTTGGCAAAGAAAGCTCTCAGTTAATGACTGTGGAAGTGGTCATTGAACACTAAGCTGAGAAGCAGGCAATGTCCCAGTGAGGACATTTCATTTCATTTATTTAGTTAACATCTAAATAGGTAACACTGAATCAACAATTTAACGCCACAATACTCGGTTCTTGGCCCCATCTCTCCATCCTCGGTTCTGCCCAACGCTCGCCAAATCGATACGCACTTGATCCACGTCTTCTTGTACCAACCGGATCTGACGCGAACACCTTCTTTGCAAGGTTGCTGTCCGGCATTCTTGCAACATGCCCTGCCCATCTTATCCTTCCAGCTTTGGCCACCTTCTGGATACTGTGTTCGTCGTAGAGTTGAGCGAGCTCGTGGTTCATCCTTCGCCGCCACACACCGTTTTCCTGCACACCGCCAAAGATCGTCCTAAGTACCCGACGTTCAAAGACTCCAAGTGATTGCAAGTCCTCCTCGAGCATCGTCCACGTTTCATGCCCGTAGAGGACTACCGTTTTGTACATGGTACATTTGTGAATCTTTTTTGACCGTAGCTTCTTGTGAAGGCCATAGTAGGCCCGACTTTCACTGATGATGCGCCTCCGTACTTCACGGCTAACGTTATTGTCAGCCGTCAGCAAGGATCCAAGGTAGACGAATTCGTCGACCACCTCGAACGTATCTCCGTCTACCGTGACACTGCTACCTAGGCGAGCCCTGTCGCACTCGGCCCCACCAGCTAGCATGTACTTTGTCTTGGACGCATTCACCAAAAGTCCAACTTTCGCTGCCTCGCGGTTCAGGCGGGTGTACAGGTCTGCCACCTTTTCAAATGTTCGGCCGACGATGTCCATATCATCCGCGAAGCAAACAAATTGACTGGATCTCGTAAAAATTGTACCCCGGCTGTTAAGCCCGGCTCTCCGCATAACACTTTCTAGCGCAATATTGAACAACAGGCACGAAAGTCCATCACCTTGTCGTAGTCCCCGGTGGGATCCAAACGAACTGAAAAGTTCGCCTGAAACCTTCACACAATTTTGCAAACCCTCCAACGTCGCTCTTATCAGTCTCGTGAGCTTCCCAGGAAAGCTGTTCTCGTCCATGATTTTCCATAGCTCTACGCGGTCGATACTATCGTATGCCGCCTTAAAATTGATGAAAAGGTGGTGCGTTGGGACCTGGTATTCACGACATTTTTGGAGGATTTGCCGTACAGTCGAGATCTGGTCCGTTGTTGATCGGCCGTCAACGAAGCCGGCTTGATAATTTCCCACGAACTCGTTTACTACGGGTGACAGACGAAGGAAGATGATCTGGGATAAAACTTTGTAGGCCGCATTTAGAATGGTGATCGCTCGAAAGTTCTCACAATCTAACTTGTCGCCTTTCTTGTAGATTGGGCTTATTACCCCTTCATTCCACTCCTCCGGATGACCAGGATGATATCATCGACATAAAGAAGGAGATAGACCACTTCATTCCCATGTCGTCGCCAATAGAGACAGCTGTCCGTGTTCGAGCGTTGGAAGCCCAGTTGCAGGATAAACTTGTGGAACTCCGAATTCCAGCTTCTTGGGGCCTGCTTCAGTCCATAGAGCGATTTCTTCAGCCGACAGACAAGGCCGGGGTCGTCCCTCTTGACGTGGAAGACCCATCTGCAGTCGACGATGTTCTTTCCTTGTGGCCGCGGCACAAGTTCCCAAGTCTCGTTTTTGCGCAACGATTCCAGCTCACTTCCGATGGCCTGTTTCCAATCGTTCCAGTCGTCTCGTCTCCGCAGCCCGTCAATCGTGGTCGGCAGGTTGTCCACAAACATCTCGGCGTTCAACGCAAACGCCATCGTCGATTCACCGAAGCCATTAGAAACACCTGAGAAACATTCAGCAACAGTAGTTGCTCTTGAGCCGGTAATGAAATCTAACAACTTAACGGGAAGTCTGCGCTCCCGTTCGCTGCGCCTCGTGATCACTTCTGCTGGGCAGTTGTCACGTTCTGGTTGCGAAGGGAGCGCGCTGTCGATCTCGTCGTCGTCGTGGTTGCCCTCGCCATCATCGTCAGTGACTTCACTGCCTTCCTCATCGGTTAGCTTTTCTTCAGGTTGATTCGCAATCGCATCCGTAGGCTCCGTCATGTCCAGTTCCTTTACCGAACGGTCTTCTGATACCTCCGATTCTGCATAACTTCTGTATAAGACTTGAGTGACCGGCTTCTCTTGCTCAGAACCACTTCTCTTCTCGTCGAATACCAGATATTTTGAAATGAAAATCTTCTTCTTCTTTGCGTTCCAAATGCGATAGCCATTCGGGGTGTAGCCTACCAGAATATTCTTCTCAGAACGTGGATCCAGTTTGGTCCGCTTTTCCTTTGGAATCCAAGTGTGCGTCACTGGCACTGAGCCAAAAACACGCATCTTGTCGATATTCGATTTCTTCCTATACCAGGCCTCAAATGGAGTTTTCTTCTCTTTCAGCGCTGTCGTTGGACTACGGTTGGTCACGTATGCGGCGGTTAGTACCGCCTCACCCCACATGGATTTGGACAAACCGGCATCCTGTATCATCGCACGGGACTTCTCCAGAAGGGTGCGATTCATTCGTTCTGCTACACTGTTCTGCTGTGGGCTGCATGGAACGGTTGTTTCAATACTGATACCTTTTGAGCGACAAAACTTCTGAAACGATCCTCCAAGATACTCCCCGCCGTTGTCGCACCTCAGTCTTGCCACACGAGTGCCGAAGAAAGCCGTAACCCGAGCGTAGTACTCCTCGAATTTTTCCTGCACCTCATCCTTGCTGTGTAGAAGGTACACGACCGTAAAATGGCTATACCCGTCGATGAACGTCAGAACGCTTGTTATCCCAGGTCCTCGGAGTAAACGGGCCACATACGTCCGAGTGGATTACTTCCAACGGGCGCGTCGCACGCCTCTCTGCAACATCGTCAAACGGGTTTCGGGTTTGCTTCGCCTGTATACATACCTCGCAGATGCACTGATTGGGTCAGTCGAGAACCTTCGTCGACGTTTCCACCATCCCATGCTTCCAAAGAGTTTTCATACTTGCTTCTCCCAGATGGCCGAGGCGCCGGTGCCACAAATCGAAGCAATTTTGCTTTGCGGCCATCGCGCCAGGTTCGGATGATGCACCTGCACTTCCACATAACTCGATGTTCATTTTGTATAACTGTCCGGCTCTCCGACCGGTAGCCATCACCCGTTCACACTTCGAAATCATCACGGAGCCGTTCTAAATCTTCACCACCATACCGTTGTCTTCAACACGCCGTACCGAGAAGAGATTGCATTGCAGTCCCGGTACGTACAGGACGTCTTTCACTACTGCCGGTTGCCTTCTTTCTCCGATCAGCATGTTCACTCTCACGGTCCCCGCGTACTCCACATAGAGCGCCTGGCCGCACTTGGCCACTGCTATACGTACCTTCTCAGCTAGCGGGTGTAGTTGCTCGAAAAATTCCTTGCTCCTCAGCATATGGTCTGTGGCTCCCGAGTCGAGAACCCAATCGATTTTCACATCTTCTGTTGCCGTGGAAGCCGAGAAACAATCTCCCTTCGCGGTAGCGACGAACGCGACTTCCGACTCCTCAGCAACGTTCACTCGATATTTCTACTTCCGGTTAACCTTCCCTCCGCTTTTTCGGTTTCCTTGGTGACCAGATTCGTTTGGAGGACTATTTTCCTGACATTTGGCTCTCTTGTGCCCAAGCTTACCGCATCCAAAGCACTTAAGCCTCATTTTCTTTCCGACAAACGCCGAGTCGCTCGCCTGGCCATCCTTACCAGCAGCTTTATTGTTCTTGAGCTGGTGAATGGCATCCTTAACCTCCCTCATAGTGGGGGCTGGTTGGTTTCCATCCTCCGCAGTACCGACGAAGGCATTTCCTCCGTTGCATTAACTTTCATTGCCTATGCTCTCAGCGCCATTCAGATGTTCGTCGAAGTGCTGCTTCCACCTTTCGATCCCCCACGCTCGTCCGTCAAAATGCTCCCATCCTTATCCCTGCACATCTCGACTCGCGGCACGAAGCTGTTGCGGGTTGCGTTGAGCTTCTGATAGTACTTGCGTATTTCTTGAGACCGGCACAGCTGTTCCATCTCCTCCAGGCGGCGTTTTTCCTCCCGAAAGAGGCGGGTCTGCTGTTGCCGTTTCCGTCTATAACGCTCCACGTTCTGCCGGGCCCTTGCTGCAGCATGACCGCCCGCGCTACGTTCTTCTCCTCCAGAATCTGGCTACATTCCTCGTCTAACCAATCGTTCCGTCGTAGTCCGTCCCACATACCCGACGTTGCTGTCAGCTGCATTGTTGATGGCTGCCTTCACTGTTCTCCAGTAGTACTCAAGAGGGGCTTGGTCCAGCTCACCCTCTTTCGGTAATGCTGCGCGTATGCCGCTGCGACATCCGGTTGCTTGAGTCGCTCTAGGTCGTACCGGGGCGGCCGTCGGTACTGTACGTCGTTGACGACGGAGAGTTTTGGGCGCAGTTTAACCATCACCAGATAGTGGTCAGAGTCGATGTTAGCGCCACGATAAGTCCTGACGTCGATAATGTCGGAGAAGTGCCGTCCATCAATCAGAACGTGGTCGATTTGGGATTCTGTGGTGATCTCCAGGTGCATCCGTATGGAAGGCTGTGCTGGAAGTAGATGCTACGAATGGACATATTCTTGGAGGCAGCGAAATCAATTAGTCGTAAGCCGTTTTCGCTCGTCAGCCGGTGGGCGCTGAACTTTCCAATAGTCGGTTTGAACTCCTCCTGGCCAACCTGAGCGGTTAGATCTCCTATGGTGATTTTGACGTCATGGTTTGGGCAGCTGTCGTACTCGCGTTCGAGCTGCGCGTAAAAAGCGTCTTTATCATCATCAGTGCTTCCGGAGTAAGGGCTGTGCACGTTTGTAATGCCGAAGTTGAAGAACCGGCCTTTGAGCCTTAACTTGCACATTCTCTCATTGATCGGCCACCCGATCACGCGCCCCTGCATATCACCCATCTCAATAAAAGCTGTTCCCAGCTCGTGTGTGTTGCCGCCGCTCTGGTAGATGGTAGGGTGGACCATTCCCCCTAAATGTTCGGAGGACCATAATGCGCAGTTTAGCTTAGAGTGCTTCTCAGGCACACGGACGATGATCAGCCGCCACTGACATGGGGAACAGACGCTGTTGTGAGCCGTTCCTAACATGGATTACAGACGCTCCAGGTTTGCTGAAGTAAAAGCTTAAGCAACCCCCCCTCCTTCCCTATCAGCATACGACCAAAGTTCCCACCGGGGTTGGTTACTAGATCTTCCCTAAGGTTACTCGTACCCCGGCCAGTACCACGAGGAGGTAGGGATAGGAGTTGCTGGGCAAGAGACTAAGGACCACGCAAAAGGGTCTATTTTATTCCTGCAGGTACGCGAGGTTCCAATGGTACGCCATGCCCAGCCATTTACCCAGTGAGGACATAATGCCAAGAAGAAGAAGAATAAGTGGAAAAATACATTTACGTTGTGTTAAAATTTTCCACGATAAGATCTTCTACTATTTCTTATTCTACTTCTTGGCATTACGTACTCACTGGGACAGAGCCTGCTTTAGTTGTACCATTGAGTAATAATTAACGTATTGAACGAATCATAATAGGTACGCAATTTTATTGTTTTAATGTCATCTTACAGATCTTAAACTTTCATACCATAAAGTGCCGTAATTAAGCGCAATTTTGGAATCAAACTTTTGAATGAAAAATTAGTAAATGAGTATTGCATCAACAAAAAAGCTTTATGAGAGGATCGCTTCATACTCTTCAAGGGTTGTGTATGGTCTAATCCACCGGTGTACTAAATTAACTCCGTCTGATAATTATGACACTTGAGCGGGGCACGCTCCCGTATGATCACCACGTGATCTGGACCCGCTCTAGTGTCAAATTTCTTGAACCGAGTGAATTTAGTACACCTGTGGATAAATTCATTGAGCAAGTAGCCATTTTCTCGAATTTTTAGACCATTCCTCCCAACTATGGTCTAATCCACCAGTGTACTAAATTCACTCGGTCTGAGAATTGTGACACTTGAGCGGGGCACGCTCCCGTATGATCTCCACGTGATCTGGACCCGCTCTAGTGTCAAAATTCTTCGACCGAGTCAGTTTAGTACACCAGTGGATAAGACCATTTAGCTGTAATACATACAACTGTATACACTAGTTTGTAAAGTAGACTCACCTCTTTATGTGATGTATCCTCAGGTTGTGGTACCTGATCATCGCTCGTAGGGCGATCTGGCTGCTGAGGCGCCTCAGTGACCGGAGCAACTTGCGTTGCCTCGGTTAAAACTGCACCCGGTTCAATCTGCTCGCGAGGCCTCTCGATTGGTGGTCTCAATATACCACTCGGCGTCTCACGATTAACACTAATACCGGTATCGAGGCACGTGCTGGTATCCGAAATGATTATTTGCGGCGCAGAAATGTTCACGGACGAGTCCGGGAAAAGCATTTGATTGCCGAGTCCCGTGTCCAACATCTGGCTGGTGTGATCGAGTGGAACCTCTGTCAAAGCCGGAATCGATGGAATAACTGGCTCGATCACCGGAGGAAGCGTCGTTTCTCCAATTGGGACCGAGACGGGGACACCTTGTAGCTGCTGCTCTTCACGTTCTTCGTGCTGTGGTCTCTCTTGAATGGGATACAGCTTGGACTGATTGGCTGTTGGTTCCCTGATGGAACTAAGTTCAGCTTGCGTTGCCGACACGTCACGCATAACAGGATGCTCTTCAATGCCATTTGGAAGCGAGGGTCTTATCGAAAGCCTTTCGGCTGAGGTACGTGCATGCTGGATAGTGCCGGTAGGGCGAGATTCAATTATGCATTGTATCAAAGCTCGTGACTGCTCATACATGTCCAAGTTATCAATGAAGTCATATTCGAAAACAGTTCGAAGTTTCATTGTAACGGGGATTGAGTTCTCTGTATAAGTGGGAACCTTCCGGAAGATGTTACGAGAACGGCGAGAACGTGGCACTGTTGTTGCCTCTGATGATGATGATTCAATCCGAACGGGGGCAGGTACATTAGATGATTCGACTGCAGCTGGTGTAGCCACTTGTAGTATTGGTGCCACCTGTTGCACTGAGGTCGGTTCTGCATCTTGAGCAGGTTCCAATGTTGGAGCTTGGACTGATTCTGGAACTATACCGGCTGCAATGATTTCTGCTGACTGCGGTGCATCTTGACTAGGAACATTCACAAGAGTATCTGCTGGTATTATTTCGTCTGTTGGTCCAACCTACAACATAATGATAAAATTAGTACCCAAGTAACCATGGAGCATTTAAAATAGCATACACACAGCACGGTAGACGCAATAAGCTTCTTTTTACCGTGACACACAGCATTATATGCGTTGGCACGGCAACGCAATAAGTGCTTATCAAGCGTATAGCTGTCATTAGTGCTTCCCCAATGCAGGTTTTGGCGAAATAACGGGCTGCTTCAATGCTACACCTTCAGGAACGTTGCATTTAACTGTCAAAAAAGTGTAACGTCTTGGTGGTGAGCGAAGAAAAAAACAAAATGTTGACCCTCTTCTCTTCTCTTCTCTTTCTCTCGTGTCATGGTTTCTGTTATTGGAGCTTGTTGTTGTTGTGGTGAAGTTTTTTTTGCTCAGATCCCAGTTTGGGATTCGTAATGAGAATTTGGCGATTATAAGTTTTTCGATGGCGATGCTTCGCGCAGCAGGAACTGCTACGGAACGTTGGGTGACGAGCGATGAATTTGTGCCCTACTTAAGCTAGCCCTTTTGAGGTTCGAAAATATTGTATAGCCAGTAAATGATCGAGATACTGGCATGCATTAAATAAAGTGAAAGAGGAAAGCGAGTGGATTTTGTAATTATCCGTAGTATCTTGTACGAGTTGATTCAACTTATAATATGTTCCTTCTTTTGTAAAATGATAACATTTATTCTTAGCGTACACCTTCTGGAAAAATGTGAGTCTGGGAGGTACAAATCACGCATGAGCTAATTTCTTCCAAATCTCGTGAACCATTTGCGGCAACGTAGCTGTTGATGTTTTATCGGTATTCTGCGTGGTTTTCCATAAGTTCGAGTGCTTTGTGAAATCTATTCTCGCATCATAGCCGCGAACAATTATGTCAGGCTACCGAAAAAAACATACACACAAACGAGCGATTGGTTAGAAAGAGACAAAACGCTTTGTCGAATCGTAACATATGTGCTTTACTCTTCTTTTTAGCAATTGAATAGCAACAAACAAGCATCTCGGTTGCACAGAACAAAAATAAGCTCTTGCAGTGGACATGCTTCTTAAGAACAGATTGATTTTAAATAGCAGTGCTTCTGCTGATTTGAGACGGCTATGCAATCAAACTGCTTTGATATGACAGAAAGCACCTGAAATGTTGTAAGCAGTCTGCTGTGCTGCTTATTCAAATGCTTAGTGGTTACCTGGGTATAACTCAAAATGCCCATGTGGTTAATGAATAGCGAAGATTGTTACCTGTTGTTCTTGCTCCTGATCATTCGGTAATTTTTCCGCCAAAGCTGGTGGTTTAATTGCACTGAGATCTGTGTTGTAGAATCGACGAATATTCGGATTCGGTACAATGGGTGTTGATGCGCTGATTCCTGCTCCCGTCGCGGAGGGTGGAGGCATTGCTTCTGTCGTTGGCAACGGAGCTACTTCTAACTCTTCAAACCATCCTGCAATTGATGGCCGCGCAAGACTCGGAAACTCTCCTCTCAAACGATCCAAGACGGAACGGTCGCTAACGGGCATTGGATGGTCGACTCCGAAAAACGCTGCAGCATCTCCCGGTGGTCCAAGGTCCAGATCTTCCTCAATGGTACCGATCGGTACAGATGGGACCTCTGCAGGTGGTTCTTCAAGCAAGAGCTCTTTTGGTGGCATTGCTTGAGAAAGGTCAACCTGGTTCATGGACACATCCAAAGCCCGTTCGATTCCATCTGCAGGGGTGGACGTTTCCATAGGCTCTTGCTGCACCGGGGCCACGGATCTCTCAACTTCTGCGTCTGGCTGCGCCGGCTCTTCGGCCATACGTCTCTCAATATTGTCTACCAAATGCCGGATGTCGCTCGTGTCTTGCGGTGCGTCCTGTTCAGTACTTCCCTCCACATGATGTGGCAGTTCGGGGCCAGGCACATAGCGCACTATCACTGGAGGAGCCACAGGCCGCTGGGGTTTATCGCGGAAACGCTTCTTGATTCGTTCAGCTTTCTCTGTAATATCAAATACACAGGGTAACAAAAATGACATTTATGCGTATCATTTATGCCGTGAGCAACTCCGAATCTACAAAAGACATAAATAACACGGCACCGCTAAAACGTCAAACAGCGAATCCGTGCATAGGTCCATAGAGTATCATCGTACCTGCCACACGATATACGAATGCGAAAATGGCAACTTTGGCAAAGAAAGCTCTCAGTTAATAACTGTGGAAGTGCTCATAAGAACAAAAAGCTGAGATGCAGGCTCTGTCTCAGTGAGGACGTAACGCCAAGAAGAAAAAGAAGCATTTGAACCACTATGTCTTTCAATACTTTCGATTTTAATTAGGCAAGAATTCTTTGAAATAAACTTTATAGATTAACTTACTTTCCCGCAACTGATAGAACACTTCCAGGTGGCTTGCTTCCGCCGTCGTCAAGCTCCGCAACTGTTCCGTGTTGAAATTGCTTCTGTAGTATTCCTCGAAACATGTCGTTCTGAAAAACGGCCACAGATGATAACTGATTACCTACTCGAATCAAGTTAAGATGAAAGCCCACTTACGATAAATCACGGTATTCCTGGTCCGACAATAAATCCGATTTCCGGACCTTCCCCGGGGAGCGCAGCAATCTTTGAAACACTTTCTTGGACATTTTTTAGAAAATGAGTAGATTCGTTGTTCCGAATGAAATTGATTTCAATTTTTAATTGATTTTTCGTAGCAAACTTGTGCAAAATGCGTTTTGTTTTCATGAATTGATTGACTGACCGCGGTTGCCTTTCACCATCTATGGATGAAAAAAACCGTTATTTTTATCATCGTCTCAACTTCACACAAACACACAGCCGCACAGAAATATTTCACAAACCGTTAGCTATTGCTCACACCTTGAAAAAAAATTCACTCTACACCTAGTAAATCATGCTAAAATATTGAAACATCTTTCCAGAATGAATTTATATTCCATACACTCTGCGTCGTTAAATCTCGATTACTTTTTCAAATCGACGTAAGTAACTTCCATACGGTTTTGAGAAAACTAATTGAGAAGAATCACAACCTGTCTTCTAAAACTGTTTTAAAATGAATCCCCTTTTTAACCTATTTTCGCCGTGTACATCGCTCAAATTTTGCATACAATCAGATCGCGTTCAAAAACTAGGTATTGTGCATTTAGACAAAACTTGTCGGGAGGTCGCTGGCAAACTGGCAACTTTGCTTACTTCCGATAACTTTTTTCTGTTCAAATCATATCATCCCGCAACACTGCACCTAGCAAATCAAAACAAAAACATCGTGCAGGATGACACACTAATGTCGTTTTCGTTTTTAGGAACTGGGTCGGTGATCAACACATAAACAAACAAACGTCAAGCAAATCGTAGTTCGGTCGAACCTGAATCGGGTTGGGGTTGAAACTGTGATTCAGAACGGGTTGCGCCAGTTCCAACCTGGGTTCAAAAACGAATTCGATATAATACTCCACTGCACTGTGACGTCACGCATCAATTTTGACAAGTACTGGTCCTGTTGTTTACAGTTTGGACTTAGTACTTATTTCGAATCATTCTTAATTTCGTGAAAGTTTGCTGCGAGGAGAGGTCAAATCCACTGCAGATACCCACGGATCGTATTATTCTATCTTCCTACCGTGAAAAATCGTCACCATCAGCATGCTGGTGATAGAAATGCGAAGATGAAAAAATGATGGAAAAAACGTCCGAAACGTAAACAACAGGACCAGCAGCTGTCAAATAAGTGAGGTTAGGCTCGTCATATGCAGCGCTCTATGGGTGTGAAAAATCTCCTGTGGAACTTTTGCCTTGCCACATCATGGAATAGGACTGATTCACGGCGGTAAATGTCCACCAGCCATTCCCGTATTCCGCCACTGAGTTTCTCAAATACCTGTTTTCGCTGTTTTTTCTTACGGATTCCATTTTATTTGTAGGCATGTTGTCGGTGCACTGTATCGGACTTTACTTCCCTTTTCTGCTAACCAAAACAAGTTCATTCTCATCATAAGGTAGCTGCCAAATTCAAATGTCAAAAAACTTCGGAAGTAAGTTCGGAAGTCGGAAGTCTGGACTTCCGAACTTCAATTTAGTGCTGGCGACACAATAGTTTCTATTATTTTCAACAAAAATAATTATAACAAAATGATAAGCCGTTTCATACAGTTACTTTCGACATTTTTCTACCAGTGTAAAATCGGCTCAAGTAGTGTTTTGTTTTGATTCGCGTTTTGTTTTGATTCACGAAATTAAGAATGATTCGAAAAAAGTACTAAGTCCAAACTGTAAACAACAGGACCAGTACCTGTCAAAATTGATGTGTGACGTCACAGTGCAGTGGAGTATACAGCGGGGCGGCGAAAGTAGTGGTTAGGTTGCGAAAGTTGAAAATCTTACTTTCGTCGTTTTGTAAATCCGGAAATTAAACATTCTAAAAGTGAAAAATCTAGTTGGGTAGGAGTGGAACATGTGGAATTTCGCCTGCGAAACACGTAGGATCAATAAAGTAAGTTTATTCACTTTTTTGACTTGAGACTGTTTGAATAAGTTTTCGAGAAATATGTTAAATAAACGCTCATAGGGATAATTCAAATATTACGTAACGCATCAGGAGGAAGGAGGTAGTGTTATACATATTTTATATTTCCTTACATAAGCTGTTACGTCCACCACGGGAGGGGGTAAAATATTAACAAATTTTAAGTTACGTAATATTTGAATCATCCCATTGGAAATGTGACAAAAATCTGGTCAGTGCACAATGGTCGGGATCCATATAAAGGGGCGGCCAAAACTACCAAAAACTTTTTTGAGATTTTTTTGATTTTTTTAATTTTTATATATACCTCATGTGTTATATTATTATGGTCCTTAATTGAAATTGAACTAACATTTAAATTTCTATGACTTTTATGACGGCAAACCGGCTGAAGTCAAAAAATTGAAAAATGTAACAATAAAATAGAGCACAAAATTTATAATATAGGAATGCAATATTTCCCCAAAGTTATCCACTATCTGAAAGCTTATGGTTCAACACCTTTATCGAGCATGAGGATGGAAAAAAATATTTGGTTGAAGTTTTAATACTATTCAATATTACACTTTAGTAATTTTGATGATTTTGAACATGAAAAACAACTCTTGTCGCGTCATGTCGCCGCCATTTCGAATATTGCACATCAAAAAGCATCCTTAGATCTTACAAAAAACCTTTAAAATTTTTGCAGAAATTTGCTGATTTGCAAGTTAGAGCTATTTGAATAACACAATATTTTACATATATTTTGACGATATTTTTCATACAAAGTTTATTTAAAATATATTTTACCAGTATTTATACATATATTAATCAAACTCGATCAAATACAAACAAAATTTGTGCTTTCAGCCCAGTTTGATAACAATTTAATAATTTTAAAAATCTTTTTTTTTTCAGTTACGTAAAATGTGAATAACCCGTTCTGAAACAACAAAAACGTCAAATAACATATTCAGATTACATATCTCATCGATTAAGGTGATAAAAATAGTTTTGGCCAAACTTCACTTTTTTCCGACCATTGTGCAGTGGCTCTTTTGATGGAAAATGGCTCGAAGAGAAGAGATTATTCAGCGAGATTTATAAGAGCAAGACTGACTAGAATTCGGAGTGGGATTGTTTTGTGGTGCAATTAAAACGTTGCATACTTGCTGGCGTTATGGCCGGTACGCTGATCATAAGTACTGTGCAAAAGGATAGGACAAGAAACGGTCAAGGAATGATTCCGCTACCGAAATTACTTGAGCTGTACGCAGCTGAGAAGTAGAGCTGATTTCATAACATCGGTAACGCCTGCCGTACAAATCAAAGGGAGCTGTCACTTTTCCGAACGGAAAAATGTGCCGCTCAATTATTCCGCAAGTAAAAGTGACATTTCGCTCATACTGAATCAGCTGTCAAAATTACTTGGGTAAAAAGGAGAAATTTTACTTGAGTGATTTACGTTTCAGGTCCGTACTTGGCTTTAAACAGAACAACAGACGAAGACTACCAAAAAATTCTTCTCAGATTCTGAGTTATATGATACCGTTTTGACTCATATTCCGAACACTTAAGGCCAACAGTGACTTCAAGAGCATCTGATAAGCATAAATTAACTGATAATTGTGAAAACTGCAATTTCTTCGCGAAGCCTAAGTGTTAGCTGTTGAGTGTACCTATAATTTGTTTTATTGAAACTTGTTTAGTATTGTTTTTACATAAAAGTATGGAACAACATTTTGTTTCAAATGCCGAACACTGTATTCATTCTGTCTCATATTCCGAACATCTTGATTCAAATTCCGAACAGCACGAATAAATCGAGTTCAAATGAATAATTTCGTAAACAAATTTATCTGAGCTAGTTCTAGTGGTCTCGAACTAGAGAATCGTCACTACTCCCGAGGTATAAAACATATTGGAAGATGTTAAAATTGATTTGCAATTGACTGCCATTTCCTGGTATTTTCTTGACATATTTCAGCGAAATATTTCAACCTAGTCGCCATACTAAAACGGAGTGTTCGAAATATGAGTCTGTTCGGAATTTGAGACAAAACGGTACAACGTGTTGGCCAAACTTCAAGAAAACTACGGCTTATGGTTACCATACACGGAGACGGAATTAAACTCAATTTTGGGTTGTTTCAACGCAATTCCGTAGTTGAGCCCAATAACTCAATTTTGGCTAAATTTCCAAGGTCCCCACTAGGTAGTTTGGCTTTAATTCCGTTAGAAAAGTATACTCAATTTTGGGTTGATTTAACGCAAAATTGAGTTCTTTCGACCCAAACATAAGAAAAGTTGCATTTACCCAAATTTGGCTTATTGGGCCAAAGTACCCCCATTGGGTAGATGCAGCTCTCTCTATTTTTGACAACATTCGTGTGGGAGAAAGAGAAAACCGAGAGATTTTGGGTTGAAACTATAATCGATATACTTAATTTTGGGTAAAGTAAACTCAAAAATTAGGTAAAAATATTTCTCCGTGTATATATAACGCGGTGCTGAGTTGTCACATAATCCACCGGCGTACTAAATTCACTCGGTTCAAGAATTGTGACACTTGAGCGGGGCACGCTCCCGTATAGTGGTTATCACGTCCAATGGTATGGGTGCCCTAGTGTAGATGTAGTTGTGAACCTTAGAGGAAAACAATATGCACTCTGTCTCAAAAAACACCCAGAATCCGGGTATAAATTTTTCAAATTGGGTAATATTTCCATATGCATTTTGATGAGTCTGGAAAACGTGTGCAAGTTTCTTTGAGGAAAACAAAAACAAACTGTGTATGACGAGCGTAAGCTAGTCTACGTGTGTTCAAATGTCACTAAGCTCTACACGCTCGTTCAAATCTACTCAAAAGAGAGTAGCTGTGATGTTAAAGTCACCAAAATAGCTTTGGTGAGCGAATTTGACGGATAGCGCCGACAATTTTTGTCGCATAGGATTCATCGAATGTAGCGCGGTTGTTGCACCATGGCCAGATTCATTTCCTGAGCGCGTGCACGGAAAGAAATAACAATTGTGATTTAAAAAAAAAACAGTAGCGGAAAATCAACTGATGATCATTGTCGTTCTACTATTATCAAACATTTTAATAAAAATAAAATGCTTTTAGAAGTGCGCAGCAATGCTAAATCGGTCTGATGTATTCTGCGCAGTTCATATATATTTTCCACACGTTCTCCTATAATTGTTTTTAATCCACTTCGATACCGTCAATCCGCCCCCAAACTGAATGGCGTACACTCAGCTTAAGGTGATTATAAAACGAAGCCAAACAAGGGCACAAGACTGGAGAATCTGACAACAGTTTGCGTTGAAAACCAATCAATCTGCTTGCTTGCTGGTGGTGACTAATGGGATAAATTTTCAACGGTGAGAGCTGTTTGGTTCTCAAGTCTTGTGCTTTTGAAAATTTGAGGTGTGGCTTTGTTCTATAATCACCTTAACGCAATTTATAATTAAGTATTGAGTTGTAAATATTAGTATATATTAGTTGTGTTCCTAGAGGACATCTTGAAAATTCACTGAGATTCTTTCAGAAACCCTTCTGAAATTATTATATGTAGTTATTTCTTTGATCGCTCTGATTTTTCCAATAACCTCCTTGGGATTTCCTATTGGACTATCCCAGAAACCCATCTTGGGTTATTATGGAAATCCTTTCAAGATTCTGCTGTAAAATTCTGGAATTCTGCCGAAAATGATTTAATGATTGCTTTCCAGTGTAATGGAATCTATTTTAAAAATCTGGGTTCGGGGATTCTCACAAATTTTCTCGGGATTTCTTCTGGAAATCCAATCGAAATTATTATTTAAATTCTGATATTTTCCTCGTAATTCTTCAGTATTTCTTCCGTGAAACTCTTTGAAAGTTCTTCAAAATCCCTTTGAGATTCTTTCCGAAAAATGTCTTAGATTATACCTATTATTCTAGAATACTCTCGGAAAGACGCCTGAGACTATAATCAAAAAAATCTATTATTTCACTTCACTTTCTTCCGTGCAAATTCTTGGGATTCTTTCGGAAATTCCTCTGGAATTCTTTTGTAAATCTCAATGGAATTCTCCCAGAAATCCCTGTGGAATACTTCCGAAAATCCTGCTAAGAATCTTCCAGATGACGGGGATTTTTTTAAATCTTTATTTATGGAAATCATCCGAAAATTCCTCTGTAATTGTTTGTAAATCCTCCTTATATTCTTACAGAAATCCTTCTTATATTCTTACAGATTTATTGCTATTGATTTTATTGTTTCTGCCTGAGATAATTTTGTATATCCAGAATTATTCCGAAAATTCCTTCGTGATTCTTTAGAATTTTTTTCTAAGATTTTTTGAGAAAAAAAAACTCTGTGATTCTTCTGGAAATTCATAAGGAAGTGTTTTTGATTTTTTTTCCATTGATTTTCCTTGAAAATTTTCTTAAATCCTTGGCAGAATTTTCTGAAAATCCCTCTTGACTTCAAATGGAAATCCTCCAAGAAAACTACCGGACAGTCACTGGGACTATAAAAAAATACCTATGAGATTCTTTGATTACTGATTTCTTTTTCTGAGCATCTTTTGAAATCTTTTTAATGGTTCTGGAAATTCCATTTGAAATTATTCCGTAAATCTTTCTGGAGCTCTTCTGGACATCGTAATTATTCTGGAAAATATTCATGAAATCGTCTGGATGTCTGTGACTTTTCATTGAATCTTCAGGGGTTCTTGCGAAATAACTTCTGGGATTCTTTTGGATATCACTGTAAAAAAACATTCAAAATCCATTCGAAATTCTCCTGAGATTGTTTCAGGAATTTACGAGAATCCTTAAAATAATTCCTTTAGAAATCTCCCTAATAATATTTTAGTGATTTCTCTGTGGTTCTTCTGTAAAACGACCTGGCATTCTTCCGGAAATCCTACTTTAATTCCAAAGCAATTTCCAGAAGAATTTTCAGAAGGATATTTTTAAGAATTATGTATATTTTTCCCTAAGAATCTCAATGTATTTAAACAAAATACCAGGACAATTTACAGTTCAATCCCACAAAAACTTCCGGTGGAATTCTTGAATGCTTATCATTCAAGCAGAATTCCAGTCGTATTTCCGGATGAATTTCGGCAGGTTTTACGGAAGAATCCCAGCAGAATTTCTTGAAAAATTCCAGTAAAATTTCTGGAAGAATCTTTGAAAGATGTTTTGAAGTCCTCCAGCAGGATAACAGAAAGAAATCTGGGGGTATTGTAGAAGAATTTCCGAAAGAATCCTAGAGAGATAGTCGAAATAATAACAGTTTTCTTGAAAAATTCAGGAAACTCCCAGAGTCTAGAGGTAATTCGGGAAGAATTTCTGCAAGAATCCTTAACAGAAGGATTTGAAGGATCCTCAGAAAGATTTTCGAAAGTATCCCAGAAGGCTTCCCGAAAGAATGCTAGAAAGATATCTGGAAGATTTCCTACAGGTTTATTGGAAGAGTCCCAGACAAATTTCAAGAATATGGACGTAAAAATCTCAGTGGCATTTCTAGAATAATTTCAGAAAGATTTTCGGAAGCATCCTCGAAAGTATTCTAAAGGGATTCCGAAAGCATCTCAGGTGATTTCCGGAAGAATACCAGAGGTATTCTCGTAATAATCCCAGAAGTATTTCCGGAAAAAGGCCAGAGTTATTTTCAGAGGAATTCTCGACGAATTTGTAGTAGAGTCGTAGTACATTTTTTGGCAAAATCCTCTAAAAATATCCAGAAGAATTGCATCAGGATTTTTGTTAAAATCTTCCATTGAATTTCCGCGCGCTTTCTGCAGAGCTGTCAAACAGACTTTTGTGCCTTCCTTCTTTCGCTCTCCTTCAACTCAACAACTCAGCACGATCCACCTCGCGGTGGATTGGTGAGCTGTCTGGTTGTTGCAGATGAACACTTATCGTGTAGCGTGACATCATCATTGACAGTAAGCGTGCAACTCACCAGACAAACGATAGGTGTAATTAACAACTGGACTTTGGTGAGCGAATTTGACGGATAGCGCCGACAATTTTTGTCGCATACACTGTAAGATCAAAGTACCCTTTAAAGGGTAAAAAAGTACCCTTTTTGAGAGAAACTAGTTTAACTCATAAAAAGAGTAAAGGGCCTTTACTCATTAAAGAGTACACCGCTTGTACGTCAAATCAACGAGTAAATTTCACCCATTATGTCAAACTAGATAATTGAGAAACAGAGTAAAATTTACTCTCTTTGAAATATGAAAATTTAATAGAATTTTAAATTTATTTTTATTTAATAAGCAACACAAGAGTCAAAAAAATATAAAAACATTTTATTCAATAACATATTTACAATGTTCTGATACGGAAGAATCATTAACTAAATGCTGATTTGCTTATCTGCCATATAGAGCTGCTGTTGCTGGAGGAACAGCAGAACATGCTTGGTATTTTCTCACAGCAAAGGCTTCCTGTAAAATTAAATTATTCACTTAATTTGAACAGGACAGGAACATTTAGTTTATTGAACCTACCTTGGAGCTATACGTATTTCTGGAAGCTTTTTTTCAGAGAAAACCAACCGAATTCTAGTTTGGTAGATAGCTTTACTATTATATGTTACAAGAAATTTTTCACCCATTAAAGAGTAAACCATCGGAATTTACAAATGGGCACAAATTACCCACTATGCAAAATTTTGAATTACCCCTTATTTTGACAGCTTCATATATCAGAAAAAAGTGGGTATTTTTTACACCTTAAAGGGTAATGTCAGGTTTACAGTGTAGGATTCATCGAATGCAGCGCGGTTGTTGCACCATGGCCAGATTCATTTCCCGAGCGCGTGCACGGAAAGAAATAACAATTGTGATTTAAAAACAACAGTAGCGGAAAATCAACTGATGATGTCGTTCTACTATTATCAAACATTTTAATAAAAATAAAATGCTTTTAGAAGTGCGCAGCAATGCTAAATCGGTCTGATGTATTCTGCGCAGTTCGTATGTATTTTCCACACGTTCTCCTATAATTGTTTTTAATCCACTTCGATACCGTCAATCCGCCCCCAAACTGGATGGCGTACACTCAGCTTAAGGTGATTATAAAACGAAGCCAAACAAGGGCACAAGGTCTTGTGCTTTTGAAAATTTGAGGTGTGGCTTTGTTCTATAATCACCTTAACGCAATTTATAATTAAGTATTGAGTTGTAAATATTAGTATATATTAGTTGTGTTGCTAGAGGACATCTTGAAAATTCACTGAGATTCTTTCAGAAACCCTTCTTTGATCGCTTTGATCGCTCTGATTTTTCCAATAACCTCCTTGGGACTTCCTATTGGACTATCCCAGAAACCCATCTTGGGTTATTATGGAAATCCTTTCAGGATTCTGCTGTAAAATTCTGGAATTCTGCCGTAAAATTCTGGAATTCTGCCGAAAATGATTTAATGATTGCTTTCCAGTGTAATGGAATCTATTTTAAAAATCTGGGTTCGGAGATTCTCACAAAATTTCTCGGGATTTCTTCTGGAAATCCAATCGAAATTATTATTTAAATTCTGATATTTTCCTCGTAATTCTTCAGTATTTCTTCCGTGAAACTCTTTGAAAGTTCTTCAAAATCCCTTTGAGATTCTTTCCGAAAAATTTCTTAGATTATACCTATTATTCTAGAATACTCTCGGAAAGACGCCTGAGACTATAATCAAAAAAATCTATTATTTCACTTCACTTTCTTCCGTGCAAATTCTTGGGATTCTTTCGGAAATTCCTCTGGAATTCTTTTGTAAATCCCAATGGAATTCTCCCAGAAATCCCTGTGGAATACTTCCAAAAATCCTGCTAAGAATCTTCCAGATGACGGGGATTTTTTTAAATCTTTATTTATGGAAATCATCCGAAAATTCCTCTGTAATTGTTTGTAAATCCTCCTTATATTCTTACAGAAATCCTTCTTATATTGTTACAGATTTATTGCTATTGATTTTATTGTTTCTGCCTGAGATAATTTTGTATATCCAGAATTATTCCGAAAATTCCTTCGTGATTCTTTAGAATTTTTTTCTAAGATTTTTTGAGAAAAAAAAACTCTGTGATTCTTCTGGAAATTCATAAGGAAGTGTTTTTGATTTTTTTTCGTGATTTATCATTGATTTTCCTGGAAAATTTTCTTAAATCCTTGGCAGAATTTTCTGAAAATCCCTCTTGACTTTAAATGGAAATCCTCCAAGAAAACTACCGGACAGTCACTGGGACTTTAAAAAAATACCTATGAGATTCTTTGATTACTGATTTCTTTTTCTGAGCATCTTTTGAAAGTGACTTTTAAATGGTTCTGGAAATTCCATTTGAAATTATTCCGTAAATCTTTATGGAGCTCTTCTGGACATCGTAATTATTCTGGAAAATATTCATGAAATCGTCTGGATGTCTGTGACTTTTCATTGAATCTTCAGGGGTTCTTGCGAAATAACTTCTGGGATTCTTTTGGATATCACTGTAAAAAAACATTCAAAATCCATTCGAAATTCTCCTGAGATTGTTTCAGGAATTTACGAGAATCCTTAAAATAATTCCTTTAGAAATCTCCCTGATAATATTTTAGTGATTTCTCTGTGGTTCTTCTGTAAATCGACCTGGGATTCTTCCGGAAATCCTCTTTTAATTCGAAAGCAATTTCCAGAAGAATTTTCAGAATGATATTTTTAAGAATCCTGTATATTTTTCCCTAAGAATTTCAATGTATTTAAACAAAATACCAGGACAATTTACGGTTCAATCCCACAAAAACTTCCGGTGGAATTCTTGAATGCTTATCATTCAAGCAGAATTCCAGTCGTATTTCCGGATGAATTTCGGCAGGTTTTACGGAAGAATCCCAGCAGAATTTCTTGAAAAATTCCAGTAAAATTTCTGGAAGAATCTTTGAAAGATGTTTTGAAGTCCTCCAGCAGGATAACAGAAAGAAATCTGGGGGTATTGTAGAAGAATTTCCGAAAGAATCCTAGAGAGATAGTCGAAATAATAACAGTTTTCTTGAAAAATTCAGGAAACTCTCAGAGTCTAGATGTAATTCGGGAAGAATTTCTGCCAGAATCCTTAACAGAAGGATTTGAAGGATCCTCAGAAAGATTTTCGAAAGTATCCCAGAAGGCTTCCCGAAAGAATGCTAGAAAGATATCTGGAAGATTTCCTACAGGATTTTTGGAAGAGTCCCAGACAAATTTCAAGAATATGGACGTAAACCTCTCAGTGGCATTTCTAGAATAATTTCAGAAAGATTTTCGGAAGCATCCTCGAAAGTATTCTAAAGGGATTCCGAAAGCATCTCAGGTGATTTCCGGAAAAATACCAGAGGTATTCTCATAATAATCCCAGAAGTATTTCCGGAAAAAGGCCAGAGTTATTTTCGGAGGAATTCTCGACGAATTTGTAGTAGAGTCGTAGTACATTTTTTGGCAAATCCTCTAAAGATATCCAGAAGAATTGCATCAGGATTTTTGTTAGAATCTTCCATTGAATTTCCGAAAAAATCTTCGAGAATTTCGATTCGAATTTGATTTCCAGGATTTCAAAAGTAATCCTTAAGGAGATAAACGCAAACTCACTTACAGATTTATGCAAATATTCCAATAAGATGTCCAGAAGAATCACAAAGGATATCCGAAAGAATCTCAGATATAGTACCGGAATGCTAACGATGTTTTTAGATGAGTTCAAAAGCGATATCTGTAAGTATTCCTTGATTTCCAGAAGAACTTAGAGAAAAATCAGAAATAATCTTTAGATTTCCAGAACAATCCCAGAGAGGTTTTGAAGGATTCATAAGTGATTTAAGGAAGAATCCCAGGAGGGAAATTCCATAGAATTCTGGAGTAATTTCTGGACCAATATCTTTTTATATGCTATATCAATATTTACAAGTACCGTAATTCGGGGTGTAGTTGATCAGCGGGGAGAAGTTGATCATTCCCGTACCCACATGTATAGACTGTTATAAGAGCTATGCCACGATTTCAATTATAAATTCGGTTTGGCATTCAAGGTAATTATTTCATGGAAAAACAGATTTTTTAGGAAATGTTTCATGAACTGTTGAAGGGTTCTTCTCCAAACATTCGGCTTTTTCCACGGCTATACAAAGCTACAGTTTTAATAAACTGTTTTATACATTCCAGATATGTTTTGTGTACCCAGTTTCGAATTTGTATTGAGGATACAAATTCTTATTTTAGAGAAAAAATGATCTTTTTGCAAGAGGGTTGCTAACTTCAAAGAAAATTGCCAACCTTTAGGCGTTTAATGTGGTGTAATCTGTAATTCACAACTTTCAATTAAAAAATTACCCGATTTATCAATAAGTTGTAAGATTTTTAAGTCTTGATTCAGATTCAGAGACCCCAAATTTAGTGAATAGCATTCTTCTTTATTTTAGGAAACCTATCGCATTAATTGATCAACTACACCCCGGAATCGAGAACACCACTTTTTGATCTCCAAAAATTGTTTTTGTTATTACGATAACAATTCGTCAGAATTTCGTTTGTATAATTCGTTAAACATTCAACCAGTACAGGTTTTAAAAATATTTGGGTGATAATACATGCATCCCACTAGGAATTATTGCACAGAATCGCTCAGAAGTGATCAACTTCCCCCCAGTTTACGGTAATTATAATAAACAAGTATTTATGGAACAATAACAATTTTAATTTATCGCCATAATTGAACAATTTTAATTAGAATGTGCATCCACCACATCATCCCTCTCAGAAGGATTATGATTCTAAATATTTTTTTTGCGGTGATTCAGAATTGTAATCACATACTAGTTTAATTGTATGTGGTGTCATTCAATATTTAAAATAAGATTCGTTAAGCCGAACATTTTGATCCTTCGACATGAACCAACGAGCATTGCTTGAAATAATGAGATTTTTTCGATTACTTTGATTACTGATTTCTTTTTCTGAGGATCTTCTAAAAGTTACTTTCAAATGATTCCGAAAATCCCGTTTGAAATTATTCAATGAATCTTTCTGCAGTTCATCTGGACATCGGAATTATTCTGGAAAATATTCATGAAATCTTCTGGATGTCTGTGAATATCCTTTAAATCTTTCAGGGATTCTGGCGAAATAACTTCTGGAATTCTTTTGAATATCACTGTAATTTGGATTTAGAATTCTCATGGGATTATTTCAGATATTAACGATAATCCTTCATACAGAAGTGATGTTTCTGTGAATCGCCTTGGAATTCTTCTGGAAATCCTTCTATAATCCCAAAACAATTCTCAGAAAATTTTTCAGAAGGATATTTTTAAGAATCTCAATGGAATTTCTGAAAAATACCAGAACGATTTACGGTTGAATCTCACGAAAACTTCCGGTGGAATTCTTGAATGATATCCGGAAGAATGACATTCGTATTTTTGGATGAATCTTAGCAGGTTTTACAGCACAATCACAGCAACATTTATTGAAAAATTTAGAATAGAAAGATATCCGAAAAAAAAAAACTCCAACAGGATTTTTGTAAGAGTCCCAGGAGTATTTCAAAGATATTGGCGTAAAAATCTCAGTGGAATTTCTTGAAGAATTTCAGAAAGATTTCCGAAAGCATCTCAAGTCATTTTTGGAAGAATACCAGAGGCATTCTCATAAGAATACCAGAAGTATTTCCGGATAAAAATCTAGAGTTATTTTCGGAGGAATTCTCGAAGAATTTCTAGTAGAGTCGTACATTTTTTGATAAAATCCTCTTTAAATATCCAAATGGATTGCATCAGGATTTATGGTAAAATCTTCCATAGTATTTCGAAAACAATTTTCAAGAATTTCAAAGAATTTAATTTCCTGGATTTCAAAAGTAGTCCTTAAGGAGATACACGCAAAATCACATACAGAGTTCTGAAAAAAAAAATCCAAAAAGATGTCCAGAATAATCGCAATGGGATATCCGAAAGAATCTCAGAAGTAATACCGGAATGGTAACGTTTATTTTTGGATGAATCCCAAAGCGATATCTGGAAGAAAATTCAGAAATAATCTTAAGATTTAAGATTTTCAGCAGAACAATCCCAGAGAGGATTTGAAGGATTCATGAATGATTTAAGGAAGAATCCCGGGGGACGCTCCCAAAGAATTCTAGAGTACTTTCTGGAACATTTTTTTTTCATATGATTTATGTATAAAAATACTTTGATTCAAATATATTTCTTGTGTAGCATTAAGTTTAACTACAGACACAGACAAACAGACGTTACACTTAGAACGAATATCGATCAAAATCATAGTCACGAGGACATGTACGCCCAATGCTAAAATTAGCGCGTTTGGCCGACGGGCAAACAGATGGTGGTAGTGTGTAAACGTCAAACGCGAACAAAAACGATGCGAGCGCTGCGGGTGGTGGATTATCCACCTACCATATTTTTGAAACAACCGTTAAAAAGGTGGTCGATGGACATTGATGAGAGTGTGACGTCTGTTTGTCTGTGCTACAGACATAGCTCGTAACATCAATAATAAATTATATACGTAAGGAACTCAATTCAATTTTAAATCTTCCATGTTATTTTGATACAAATGTATCATCAAATAGATAAGTTCCATTATTACAGTAAATATCTATAATATTTTGATGTTTCACATGTTTGGGGTACATTTTTCTTTCTCGATTGAAAAAAACACTTGGTTCAGTCTGTCTGAACACCGACCATATCTATGTTTGCTATTTGATATTTAAATACTTGAATTGTGCTGTATCAATATTTACAGGTAATTATAATAAATAAGTATGTATAGAACAATAACAACTTTAATTTATCCCCATAATTGAACGACAATATTAATTAGAATGAGCCTCCCCCACATCATCCCTCTCAGGAGAATTTTGATTCCCAATATTTTTTTTTGCGGTGGTTCAGAATTGAAAATATCAAAAGTCTATTGTAATCACATCCTTTTTGTTCAATTGCATGTGGTGTTATTCGATATTTAAAATAAGATTCGTTAAGCCGAACATGTTGATCCTTCCACAAGAACCAACAACAAGCATTGCTTATGTTAAGAGATTTTATCGTAATGCACAACCAGCCTAAACGTTCTTCCCCTTTTGTATATGTACTAATTATAATTTCAAATTATTTTAATTAAATTAGTTGTGTTGTCTACAATTGTACACGGCAATATGTTTCAAAATAAGTGGAGCTGCTTTTAAAACAAACTTTAACATCGATCAACCAAACCATAGAATATCCAATAGCGAAAAAATAATAATAATAACCGATCATTGCAAATCGAGCCGAACTGGCGCTCTTTCCGTGCTCACGCGCTCTTTCCGTGCGCATGCGCTCTGTCCGTGCGCACGCGCTTTCTGCAGAGCTGTCAAACAGACTTTTGTGCCTTCCTTCTTTCGCTCTCCTTCAACTCAACAACTCAGCACGATCCACCTCGCGGTGGATTGGTGAGCTGTCTGGTTGTTGCAGATGAACACTTATCGTGTAGCGTGACATCATCATTGACAGTAAGCTTGCAACTCACCAGACAAACGATAGGTGGAATTAACAACAGGCCTTAGGTGACCAGTGATGCCACATACACAGATTTATATGTAATTACACAGATTTTTTCCTGTTATCGCCTACAGATATCTGTGATCACAGATCACAGATTTTTTAGATGAAAACAGATTTTTAGTAGTAATTATCCATTTTAGGTCTACAATAGCCCTATTTAGCACGAGACATGAAAAATAAACCATCGCACGATATGTATTGGAGTTCAATTTCAATTGTCCCTAATTACAGGTTCCCTCGGGGACATCCGGTGGTCCCGGAAGTAGTCACTGTAGTCAACTATCCATTTTGAATCTACAGTTGCCCTATTAACGACAAGACATGAAGAATTAGCCGTCGCATGATATGCTTTGGTGTCAAAGTCGATATGTCCCCTATGTAAGGTTCCCCCGGGGCACTTGGCGGCGCCATGAGTGGCCAAATCTGTACAAGACTCATTTTCAATTTATAATAGGGTATTTAATGATAAGCTAGGGAGAAAACAATATTGCGCGACATATTTTGAGTGAATAAATTGTTTGATCTCAATTTGGATCCACTACCGGCACCAATTCCGGGGAAATGGCCATATATTGGTGGTTTCTGGACCGATATTAATACTTGGCGCACCAATCGCTTCAGAATTTGATCTTCTATCTTCATGTGTAGTAAAATTTTGATTTTTTAGCCGAGACATTTGCTAAAAACACATCATAGTTTTACTGCATAAGACGTGCTTCCGGAAATCCGGATTATCACCGGTATCCGGTGGTCATAGTTCATCTCTGTGGATGCACCTCAAAACAAGATTAGTTGACCCGTCCATTACTTCTTAAAGAATTGAAATCGGTCAATTTTTGTCAAAGTTACAGCATTCCAAATTTGGCCCAATTTTTCCTGTTCCAGTTATTTTGACAACCCCCTGTATATCAAATATTCCATCATTTGTGATACTTTAAAAATGGGGAGGGTACAAAATAAGGGGGGAGAGCTCCCTGCAAATCTTATTACAACTCTTCATATTGTATTTGAAGTTGAAAACATTATATGGGACTTGAATTCCATTGTCCTGAATATAAAACACTGGGCCGTATGAATAAAATGTAGTAAAGTTGTGTTTACTACATTCTCGGTAGTAAACGCTATATGTGGAACACGAGTGGAACATGTTTGTGTCATTTTCCTTTCTACACCTTTCGAACATACTACAAACAACGCATTGCTATGAATAAAGGTAGCATTTACTACAAAGCTACTGGTAGTTAGCTTCAGAGGTTGCTACACATGTTTTGAGATTGCGGAATTGAATGGAATAATTTACTTTTGAGTAAAAATCATGGGAAAACTATATGAGTTTTGATATTTCGGAAGGTATTTTGAGTTTTGCTTAGGAATTCTGAGGTTACGAAAACATTCGCCCCGCCAATGCTGAGATTCCGGTAAGATTACCGGCAGTAGCAATTTGTAATATCCGTGTGAATTCTGGCATTACGATAATTATGTTATTTTCTAGGAATTTTAGGATGTCGGTAGGAATTCAGATATTTATAATGTAATTTGGAATTTTACTTGTAAACTCTGACATCTCAGATTTCCTTTTGAATTCCGGAATTCCTGTAGGAACATTGGGATTCCGATAGGGATGTCGGATTTTTTATGATAATTCTGGAAGTTAAATACCATTCTAGGAATATTGCGGAAATATTAGGAATCTGGTAAAAATTCTAGAATTGGGTTGGGAATGGGATTCCGAATATTAATCTCTTGGAATTCTGTGGGTATCTTTGAGACGGTATTTCTGTAAGAATCTATGAGATTGCGGTGGGATTCCTGCGAATTATTGTGTGAATATTTGTAATTCTGAAAATCAATCTTCGTAATTATTGTAAAAATCTTTAAGATTCCGTTGATCTCCAGTTCCGTTGGAATTTCAAAGCAAAGCTTTAATATAAACGATTTGAATGTCGGTAAATATTTTATAGATTTCAATGGGATTTTTTGTGAAATCTACAAGAATTTTGATAATTTCAAAGGGAACCCTGGTGTTTTAGGGGAGATCCTCATTGAATTCTAACGACTACCAATGGAATCACTACAATTCCCATAAAAATCTCGACATTCTAAGTTCTAGACATTCCAAGGATACTATCAGAAACCCCACCAAAATAACGAGAATATCGCAGAAACACGGAATTCAACATGCTGTTAAGAAAATACACGGGGAGCATCAAAATTCTACCGCAATTTCACCAGAATCTCAGTACTGGTGCTAGAAAATATGTGGTTCCAAATTTGATAGCTGTAATCTCAAGATCTCTTCATAGATGTTTAGCTAGTATTTAAAAAATCATCAATCACTGGCGTTGGCGAAGGCCGAAAACCACCCAGAAAATTCTTTGATGTACCATCATCATAAAATCATAGACATAAAGAGAATACCAGACTAATCGCAAAATTACACTACAAATTTTGTCAAATAACAGCACCTTCATGATTTGTGCAAATTGTCGCGTAATCGATTAGATTCCATGCATTTTCTTCATATGCATGATTGTATTAATTTTAGGCGTCACTCTGAATAGATTGTTCTTTACGTGCAGAATCACTCTGCACTCTGAATGGAAATTTCTTAACGTGCAGCTTCAGTCACTGCTCATGTTCGAAAGTAGTAAGTACTACATGTTCGAAAAGTTTTTTATTCATACCAAAAGTGTAGTAAACTTTGTGGATTTTGTTTTTGAGTAGATGCTACATGCAGTAAAGTTCAAAGTTTTTTATTCATATCACCCACTGTGTCGGTTTATTGATTAGATTAAAAAAATAAAAAAGAATAAAAAATGTTAAAAGTTCAAGTATATTTTAAAAATGACCTGGGGCAGACACGAACATTCTGAAAACGCCATTATTTTTGTTTATTTTTATACTTTCAAGCCTGGGGTGTCCGGTCTCTGTGCATTCAGATCGACTTTTTTTGTCGAACAGTGTTTTTGACATGCCAAATACAGCCATAATACGTTTGTAAAGATTTTGTTTGATCTAAAGCATTAAATTTTTGATTTTTGCACAACACAGATTTTTACCAAGGTTTTTGGAGGTTGACCTAAGATAAAAAAGATTTTTTAGGCCGAAAACACAGATGGGTTTCGGAAAAAATGTGGCAACACTGTAGGTGACCATGGAAACTAGTGAATTCGGCACCGCTCATACGTCAAATTAGTGAACTCGTGCATCGGTCCATACATATTTTATATTTCCTTACATAAGCTGTTACGTCCACCACGTTGCGTACACCCCCCTGCATAATGGTCTAATCCACCGGTGTACTAAATTCACTCGGTCTGAGAATTGTGACACTTGAGCGGGGCACGCTCCCGTATGATCCCCACGTGATTTGGACCCGCTCTAGTGTCAAAATTCTTCGACCGAGTCAGTTTAGTACACCAGTGGATAAGACCATCCACCGGCGTACTAAATTCACTCGGTTCAAGAATTGGGTCCTAAAATGTTGAATGAAATCTTGTTTTTATTTAATGACACGAAAGAGCATGTTACTGCAACTATTTTAGCAATTTTTCCCGCTCAAATGACGGCTATATCATATTTAAACTTTAATTTAAAAATTGGGGCCATAAATGAACCTTGACACTTTTGATCATGTTGGACGTTCGCTCAATCGACAAAAACACCACAGGGCTTTTAGTTTTAACACTGGGGTTGTTCCTACACTGAAATGAATTTTATTGTAGAAACTACTGAATCCATGGTAAAATTAAGAACTGCACCAACGATTTTCAACCGACTACATTAATCTGTTAACTCTACCAAAACATAGTCAACATCACTACACAAGAAAATATATTCTGTTTATTTAACCACAGTTGTAGTATTTATGACTGGAAATATTCTAGATTTGACAAGTTTGGCATTATACTTTTGACCACACTGTGTTGTACGGTGGGTGTCACGGGTCGAAATACAATGCTATGTAGTCGAAGTTATTGAGGATTTTGCCCTCTAATAGACTCACACCTAAATAATTTTGTCACACCAAAATATTCTCCCACCATGTTTGCCATATATTGGATCGCGTCGTAGCTAACAAAACCAACAAGTAACACACATGTAACGCATTATGTTGGATTGTACATTGAATGCAAGATGCGTGCTTCTATGAAAGTGCCATATAAACTGACGTGTGAGTATTTATTTTTCCACGTTGAAAATGTGCACGAGAATCTATTCCTCAACTAAACGAACAATACTATGGACATAGTCACATTTACTGCACTGCTCAGTGATTTTCACCAGATTATAGTAAACTTGACAGATTTTTGTAGTCGGTTGAAAATCGTTGGTGCAGTTCTTAAATCTACCATGGATTCGGTAGATTATACAACAAAATTTGTTTGCGTGTATCTGACATTTCGGAAGGGACACGGAAAGCAAAATACACCCACAATAGACCATTTCCGTCAAAAAATTTTATTTGCTCACGAGCTTTCTTTCAATTTACTGAACAAACTTCCGTAAGGAACCCATATGTTTTGAGGCCCCTAACTATTGAAAAACAATGAAAAACTGGCGGCACGACAGTTCGCCCTACGGTCCCTTACATTCTATTTCTCTCCGTTTTTTATCAGGCCCCTTTTTCCCCTATGATTTTATCTCCACGTTGTGGTGAATTTTGATCAGCTGTTCCTCTGCAGTCTCCACTCAAGCTTCAGGATTTACTCCAATGATTAAGAATTACTCAGGTGGCGCAGATCATTGATGCGTGACACTAGTTCTCTCTTTCATTCTTTCGATATTCTTATGCAGTGCAAACAGTGACGTCAGCCGGACAATAAAAGAAAGAAACAGTGGCACGCATCAATGATATGCACCACCTAAGTAAATTCAGAACCTTGGTCTCATCTTTGTTGGTCTTCAGGTTTCGATGCACTACTTGTTCCTTTTTTGGTAATGGTGGTGACTGCTATCCCCACATCCATCCCGGAAACGACCTTGGTGCTGGTGCTGGCCGTTCAAATATCTTTCTTAACAGATTCCTACATCGGAACCTTAATGTTAATAGACCATTTCCGTCAGACCTTACCCCCAATTTTTATATTTTTCTTCGAAAGGCGATACTTTTTAATGATTATTGGCGCTTTCAGATATTTTTTGTATGCACTCCTGATTTTCTTACAATTTTTTGAAAATTTGGGAATTTGAGGTGAAATTCGTCGTGCGGCACAGTTGTTTCAACCCTGGGTGTAGAAAGTGGAGATTTCTCAAAATTTTTACAACATCCCTGCATTGAATGTTTGTAGACACAACAAAATGTCAAATCCAGCAACAACAAAATTGACTCGCTCGTTGGTTTGTTGTTTATCAACCTCACGCTAAACTTGTTCCGCTCAAAAATAAGTAGCGGGTGCACAAAATTGGCCCCTTCACATGCAGCACGTTTCCTGTGAAAATAGGTTGCATTCATTATTGAGCAATGTCTTGTAAACCAAAATCAATGAGTAAATTACGCACAGCGAAAGAACGCTCGAAATTCGGAATTCGCTTCCGTTTTTCTTTTGATTATGAAAACATGACAATGTTTAAGTTTTTCAGTTTTTTTTTCTATTTTAATATCTAAAGCGGAAGTAAATGGGGAAACAAATTTCGTGAATGTGACCATCTTTCAGCTTTTCGATGAAAAAATTCCCGGTAAGAAATCATCTTACCAACAGTCAACTGTTTGCTGTCACATGGGTGATGACTGACAGTTCTATTTTCAGTGATTTGCATATAGCCAATGGCCAACATTTTTACGTATAGGCTCAAAGAATGTGTGCGAATTGCACAGATTTTTCACTTATTCAGACATTTTTGCATTCATTGCCTTATTTTATGCAGATCGAACTCATGTGATGCGTGAATCTGGTTTAGCGTGTTGCTTCTATGCCCTCAAACAGTCACCGAAATCTCGCGGAACATTACTAAAGGACCTATCTAACATTGAGAGGCTCTCTTTGTTTACTTTCTCTTTCATTAATAACTGAGTTACATTAACCTCTTCTGTTGTGTTTTTTGTATGAAACGCTAGTCAAGGAAATTGACTTTCGATCTATAGTGAAAAACTTCCCAAAATATTTAGTATTCCACTGTTATAATCGAAAGAGAACGAGAGAGGAGAGAATCTCTCATTTGTACATAGGTCCTTTAGTAATGTTCCGCGAGAAATCACAAGAACTCCACGAAAAATGGCCGTCCTTGTAGATGGAATTTAATGATATTCTCAACTTTGAAATCCTTCAGGACCACAACAAATAACCCGCTGAAGCTGCTGTGGTGCACCGGATGATCCGCGATAGGTTCCTGCTCTTTTGTGGTTTTATGGCCGGCGGCAAACTGGCAACGAGGATTTCGGAAGCGTCTCATTTTTATTACCGGATATCCCATGGAAGCCGGGGCAGAATCCGAATCAAATTTATTAATCAAACAGCTCTTGCAACCTTGAAAGCGGCATTGTTACGGATCTCGAATTAGGATCAAATAGCTTAAAAGGGTTTATTCACAAATTTCATAACGCCAAAAATAATCATTTTCAACACCCACCCACCCCCTCATAACGCATTTTGTAAGAATATTTTCCGAATTTTGTATGACTTGTAACATCTTGAAGACACCCACCCACCCCCTTCAGCGTTATGAAATATGTGAATGGGCCCAAAGATGTTATGCTGCCACGCTGTGAAATTTTTTGTCGCCTATTTTCCAGTGGCCTTAAAACCAGGAGCGAGTAGCACTCTTTTCGAGAATTATTTAGCTGGAGCACCACAGCAACTTCATGCGAAGGATAAGAAGGGGATCTTTCATCTGTCCATGAAGAATTTCATCGCGACGGCTCTTCCTGATGGTCCCAGTTTCCATTTGTTTGGGGTCTTGGTAGTGCATCCAAACCCGAATATCAACAAAGTTGAGACCAATGTTCTGAATTTACTTTGGTGGCGCAAATCATTGTTGTGTGCCACTTTTTCTTTCTTTTATTTTCCGGCTGACGTCACTATTTGCTCTGCATAAGAATAGCGAAAGAATAAAAGAGAGAACTAGTGTCACGCATCAATGATCTGCGCCACCTGAGTAAATCTTGATCGTTGCAGTAAATCCAGAAGCTTGAGTGGAGACCGCAGAGGAACAGCTGATCAAAATTCACCACAACGTGGAGATAAAATCATAGGGGAAAAAGGGGCCTGATAAAAATTGGAGAGAAATAATATGTACGGGACCGTGGGGCGAATTGTCGTGCCGCCAGTTTTTCATTTTTTTTCACTAGTTAGGGGCTTCAAAACATATGGGTTCCTTAGGAAAGTTTGTCCAGTAAATTGAAAGAAAGCTTATGAGCAAATAAAATTTTTTGACGGAAATGGTCTATTGCTTGCGCCAAAATATTTCCCCGTTTTATTTTGGACCCCAAACAAGTGGACACTGGAACCATCGGGAAGAGAGCGAAAATAGCCGTCGCAAAGAAATTCTTCAAACAGATTAAAGATCCCCTTCTTATCCTTCGCATGAAGTTGCTGTGGTGCTCCAGCTGAATCATTTTTGAAAAGGTTCCTACTCTCTCCCGGCTTGGGGCCATTGGAAAACTGGTAAGGAAAAATTTCACTGTGTGGCAGCATGACGTCTTTTAGGCAATTTGATTCCAAATTGAAATCCAGAACAATGCCGCTTTCAAGCTTGCAAGAGCTGTTCAATTAATATATTCGGATTCCGCCCCGGCTTTCATGGATATCCGCGCAGTGAAATCTTCGTAGCCAGTTTGCCGCCGTCCACAAAACCACAACAGAGCAGGACCCAACTAACATTCACTCATTTAACAAACACCATTATGGCAGTTTTATCCAGCATCATGTTTTATAACATTTTAATAATTTCCATGGCCAACCTTTGTTAAAGCATTGTTCACACAAATTTGGAGAAACTTTAAAGCATGTCGTTGAATACCAACTTTATTTTTTAGCTTTAAAAACGTTTTACAAGCATTTAGTTCAGCTTTTATACGGCTGGTCTAAAAATAATTAAAGACTAATAAAAACAAAAAAAAATATTTTTCTAGGCACTTTATAAATGTAGTGTGCACTATTATTATGATAGTAAATCAATCTTATATAAAAATCGCCTGTATAGTGGATTCGAACTCGAGACCTTCCAATCGTCAGCGCTATGCCTTGCCATCTGCGCCATCCTAGAATTGATGATTGTACCGTCCAGTGCAAAATATAAACTTCTCATAGCTGAATATTGACCATGTTCGAGCTACTATTCGACAACTTGTCATCAACACATGGTACGCTAATCTACTACTGAACAAGCATATTATTCAGCTGCTGTTTAGTGCTGATCCAAGCTGAGTTCAGTCGGCTATTTTTAGCGCACAGTTAGAAAATTTATGTCGATGTTGGTCAAAATAATGTTTATTTATACAAAGTAAAAACAGTCTGAAATGATTAATGTAATTTCATAATAAGTTTTAGTTTTTGAACTGATTAATTAATTTAAATAATTTTATAAATTATAGTTTGATTATTTTTTTATTTGTATTTTTCATAAACCTATTACATATGCATTGAAGTAAAAGTTCTCTGTATGAATATATTTGAATCATTTGAAGGGTTAGTCCTCAGAACCCACCTGAATAGAAAAATATTCGAATATCTTGATGCGATTTTTATTTTCGGAAATGGCCAAGTAAATCATTTTTCTTAGAGCGCAGTATTTATTCAGTTGTGAAGAAATGTCATTTCAAATGTAGCTGGCTATAGAAATTTATTTAATCAATTCTGTCAAAGCTATTCCGTTTCCCAGATTCTGACTATCAGCTTGTCTGCATCGGCTGATAGTCAGAATCTGGGAAACGGAACAGCTACCGGAGGAGTGGAAGCAAGGCGTTATATGCCCTATCTACAAAAAGGGCGACAAACTGGAGTGTGAAAATTATCGTGCAATCACCATCCTAAACGCCGCCTATAAAGTGCTATCCCAGATTCTCTTCCGTCGTCTATCACCTATAGCAAACGAGTTCGTGGGAAGTTATCAAGCAGGTTTCATCGACGGCCGCTCGACAACGGACCAGATCTTTTCCGTGCGGCAAATCCTCCAGAAATGCCGTGAGTACCAGGTCCCTACGCACCATTTGTTCATCGATTTCAAGGCGGCATACGATAGTATCGACCGCATAGAGCTATGGAAAATCATGGACGAGAACAGCTTTCCCGGGAAGCTCACAAGATTGATCAGAGCAACGATGGACGGTGTGCAAAACTGCGTGAAGATCTCGGGCGAACACTCCAGTTCGTTCGAGTCTCGGCGGGGACTACGACAGGGCGATGGACTTTCGTGCCTGTTGTTCAATATTGCGCTTGAAGGTGTCATGCAGAGAGCCGGACTTAACAGTCGAGGCACGATTTTCACGAGATCCGGACAATTTGTTTGCTTCGCGGACGACATGGATATTATTGGGAGAAAATTTGAAACGGTGGCAGATTTGTTCACCCGCCTGAAATGCGAAGCAACAAGAGTCGGGCTAATGGTGAATGCGTCGAAAACAAAGTACATGCTGGTTGGCGGAACTGAGCGCGACAGGACCCGCCTAGGAAGCAGTGTTACGATAGACGGGGATACCTTCGAGGTGGTGGACGAGTTCGTCTACCTCGGATCCTTGTTGACGGCTGACAACAACGTTAGTCGGGAAATACGAAGGCGCATCATCAGCGGAAGTCGTGCCTACTATGGGCTCCAGAAGAAACTGCGGTCAAGAAAGATTCACCCCCGCACCAAATGCACGATGTACAAAACGCTCATAAGACCGGTAGTCCTCTATGGGCATGAGGCGTGGACTATGCTCGAGGAGGACTTGCAAGCTCTTGGGGTTTTCGAACGCCGAGTGCTAAGGACGATCTTCGGCGGCGTGCAGGAGAACGGCGTGTGGCGGCGAAGGATGAACCACGAGCTCGCTCAACTCTACGGCGAACCCAGTATCGTGAAGGTAGCTAAAGCTGGAAGGATACGCTGGGCAGGGCATGTTGCAAGAATGCCGGACAACAACCCTGTAAAGATGGTGTTCGCCACGAATCCGGTCGGAACAAGAAGGCGTGGGGCGCAGCGAGCTAGGTGGATTGACCAGGTACACCAGGACCTGGAGAGCGTGGGTCACAGTCGAGGATGGAGAGAAGCGGCCATGAACCGAGGGAATTGGCGAAATATTGTTGGCGAGGCTTTATCAAGATAATTGATGTAAAGCCAAATAATGTTAAATGTTATGTCAAAGAAATTTCCATTTTTCTTGTACGGAAAAACATCCCGAGCAGGCGAAAAAAGCTTAGCAATAGAAAATATAATATGGATAGCTAAAAGTGATATTAGCTTGATAGATATATGATATAAAATATCTGGAAATGATATCTAAAATAAACTGCTAGAACAAAATTGGCATGTCATATTTAGATTCTGCAAGATTTTACCAATAGCTGCGAGCTATTCATTAGGTCTGCGTACATCAAATTTTTCATAGGTTTAGAAGTTTCAGGAACAAAATTTTGATATTGTCTTCAGATATTTTATCTCTTATGTCAATCAAGTCAATATCACGCTTTGTTTGTCAGTACTTTGCTCCTACTCGGAGTACTTAGCTTAAATGTTTATTTTTGTTTTTCACAATAATTCTGCATTTCTGGAGACTGACCATGTTTATTTTCTGAACAGCTATTTCAAAAGTTTTAAGAAAGCATAATTTATGAGCTTGAAGTGCATTCGGAACTCAACATGAATTTCGGATATTTTGTCCATTTTATGAAATTTAGCTATAGTGTGATCGCTTTTACAAGGCTTATTTATTGCTGAACAATGTGTTTGTTAATCGTCATTTTGGCCTCTATTGGATCAACTGTTCTTATAATATACTGAAGCTGAATTAGGATTTTATAAGATATTTATTCAGCTCTTATTCATGCTTATGTTAAACATGTGGGAATAGCTGAAGTGCGACGCAAGTAAAACGTTAGTTCGTCTTCTGAATATCCTTTTATACATATACATTTGTTTAGTGGAATATTGGCTTTTTAATTGGGGGAAACATGTCTTGTTCAGCTCATTTGTAGAACAATCTTGACTAGTCGAATGAGAATCTTTGGAAACGTTTAACAAGTGGCGATTCAACTTTTGTTTATTCTAATGCATAACGTTGAACATTGATCTTAGTTTGTGTTAAAAAAGCACCTTCTCAGCTCTTTATAGAGCAAATTTTTTATTCAGCTGCCATTACCATTATTGAACAATAATTAAACATGCATGCTTGTTTGTGGCTCTGAATTGTTAGTTGGGGAACCTATCGCGGATCAACCGGCGCACCACAGAAGCTTCATGCAATGTGATGAATGGGTTATTTGGAATTTCGAAGTTGAAGAAGATCAAATTTGTCCAGCTACAACGACGGCCATTTTTCGTGGAGTTCTTGTGATTTCGGTAGCTGTTTGAGGGCATAAACGCAGCACGCTAAACCGAATTCACGCATCGCATGTATTCGATTGACTGTTTAACGATAAACATGCGACGATCGACGCGCCACCATATTTCATATAACGGAGGGTATTAGAACTAACTTGGAGGTGAGGATTTGGAGGTTATTTGACAATTTGGAGGTTAAAATCCCCTCCAAACACTAGCGATTTTGCGGTAGGATGTTGACGTTTGATGACGAATATACATTGTCATGTTTTCATAATCAAAAGAAAAAATGAAGCAAATTCCGCATTTCGAGCGTGTTTTTCGCCGTGCGTAATTTACTCATAATTTTTTACAAGCCCTTGCTTAATAATGAATAGAACCTATTTGCACAGGAAATATGCTGCATGAGAAGGCCGATTTTTTGCACCCGGTGCTCATTTTTGAGCGGTACAACATCCCAAATTGTCCAAATAACCTCCAAATCATCACCTCCATGTTAGTTCTAATAACATCCGTTATATGAAATATGGAGGCGCGTCGATCGTCGCAAGTTTATCGTCAAACAGTCAATTTTGTTGTTGCTGGATTTGACATTTTGTTGTGTCTACAAACATTCAATGCAGGGATGTTATAAATTTTGGTTGGTTGGTTTGACTTTATTAACGAGATTTTTAGCCCTGGGCTAGTTCATCTCGGGACCAACGGCTTTACTTCCCTTCCGAAGGAAGTCGTCACTATAACTATATACGTCATAAGTGACTATGTCGGGGATGGGATTCGATCCCAGGTCCTCGGCGTGAGAGGCGAGTGTTCTAACCACTACACCAGGTCCGTCCACTTTCTATACCCATAGGGTTGAAACAACTGTGCCGCACGACGAAATTCACCTCAAATTCCCAAATTTTCAAAAAATTGTAAGAAAATCAGGAATGCATATAAAAAATATCTGAAAGCGTCAATAATCATTAATAATAATCGCCTTTCGACGAAAAATATAAAAATTGGGGGTAAGGTCTGACGGAAATGGTCTATTTACATAATGACAGCTCGTCTCGTAGTAACATTTGCCGAGCAATGATTCAAAAGCGATTTCCATACTAACTTCAAATGCATTTTAAAAGTAGTTCCAGGGCACTGAAGAATATGAAATTTTGGATTCTGGCTCAATTTTTAACGTAGAATCATGATATGTAAAAACCTGGATACCCCTAAACAATCCGATTGAATAAATTGAATTTATATTTCGAGTTCAGTACAAGTCTGAAGAATTTTCATAACTATTTTATCTGTGTGAGTATTTTCGTGTAAGATAAACAAAAATGCAGCGTACCTTTAACACAGGACTGAAACGGCTGTCATCCACGAACAACTGAAGTGAAGCCAAAAATTTGGTGCTGGAGAAGGTGCTGATTTGACAGCTCGTCCAAAAATACCGTTTTAGGCACGAGACACACTCGTTTTCGAATGCGACATCCATATTTTACCTATCAATCTGGTGTTGAGTGCGTATTACTATATCCAGTTTTTCTGTAATTGCTAGATAATTTAGCCACATTTTATTTGGCACAACGAAAAACGATTATCAATAGTATAATGTTTTTTATCATACGACATTTGTCGCTACCGCACGGGGTTTGATGCGGGCAAAGCCTAAATTTGTTTACTTCAGCACTAGCGCCACACAGATGGTGGCAGGCTTCATGAACTAGCGCTTTCTTCAGGGGGTTGACCTTTAATAGCTGTCAAAATACGTTAGTATTGATGTTTGTTTGACGTCGTTGAGCTTTCAATCAACTTCAGTCCAACAAGGAAGTGGTTGTTTTGCAGCAATTCTGTTTATATTTGTATTCTCACAGCAAACAAAAGCAATGTTGTGACAGTTCTCACAGCAAACAAAGCAAATTTTGTCAACATTGCACTACTACGCAGGCAACTGGATGGGTCTATTAGCTAAATTTCCAATAGGCCTTTTCATGTGTCAGGTCCGTCTATGCATTTGTTTACATCGGTGGAGGACCGGTGCTAACTAGTAATCCTTTATAGGCCTATTCAAATGACGTCTCAAATCAGCTGATCGGGAAGCACTTTGACATTTCTTCTATGAAAATGACAGGCCCGTGTTAGCACCGGTCCTCCACCGATGTCAACAAATGCATAGACGGATCTGTCACATGAAAAGGCCTATTGGAAATTTAGCTAATGGTCCTATCCCAATCGTAGTGCACAACCGCAAAAAAAAAAATTACGACCCAACATAGTAATCCGGCAACACGGGCAAAGCCAAAACAAACGCATCCGATGGTAACTTTTCACACGCAGCAACACACTCGCAGACATCAAATTAAACCAATCACAAACTGGATTCAATTGTATTCCCAGTTGTCCTATCTTTATCTTAGGTATGTACCTGGGAGGGAGAAACCAATACAAAATTTCTGTACGTCACAATGAGCCGGGATTCCGCTGTCACGAACTGTCACTGTGAGCCCAGATCTCAAACATTGGACTAACATGGAAAAAGCGCGTAACTGATTAAAACACATTTTTGCATTTTATCAAAAGTGACAAAAATTGAATGAAAATCAATGGTTCATTAAAATAACCAAAACGGCCGCTATGGAAAGCATAGATAGCGCCACCGTAGCCTTGTGTGTTTGACAGAACAGCAATGCTGTCACAATGTTAAATCCCATATACAGTGGCGCCTTTGTTTTGATGCGGTGAGCACTTGCAAAAACTACATTCAATGATCCATTCATGCACATAATGCAAGTAATGTCACGTGAGCACCTTTCAACTGATTGAATACAAAGCATTGAAAAACGCATAGTTTTACTTTTTCCAATGCAAACTAATATTTGGTGCATAGAAAACTGTGGCCCAAACAAGGAAAAATGTTTGTCAGGAAAGATCGAAAGTACACAACAAAAGAAAACTAGCGGTTTTCCCCAAGTCTGCCTTGATTGTTGTTGGCAAGCTGGAGTTATCTTGCAGTTCAAACAAACGTTGTTCTATATTTCGTGTGTAGTATCGGTACCTCCCTCCCAGGTATGTACCACTGCATCTAAGCCAGTTTATGCGGTAGTGTATGGATTGGGGGAAAGGCATGGCAGAGAGGTTTGCTTTTGTGGTTAGCAGACTGCCAGCAGGCGTAAAGAAAGGCATACGCGTGAAAGAATGGAAGTGTTAGGGAAACGGTTTCTTGTCCGTCTCTGGTTCTAGCGTTTGCTATGAACGAATAGTTTGAGTGTGATAGATTTAGAATGGAAGATAGAAGCAAGTGAGAGATATACAATTACAAAGTACGAGAAAAGGGACGGGGCTGAGATTGAACCGATGACCTTCTGCTTATGAAGCAGAAGCGGTAGCCATCAGACCACCAACCCCGTCTTCCTCCGGCTAATCAAATCACTGAAAGAAAAACTAAAATCTGCGAGAAAAGTACTTAAGTATCCATTATGATGAAAGAAAACATAAACAAAAATCATCTGGTCATGCCAGCTGATTTTAAATTCACCACAACGTGGTGGCAAAACCATAGGGGAAAAGGGGGTCTGCATTTTTTCGAAGTATTGTAGAGGACCGAGGGGTGCACTAACGTGCCGCAAGTTTTTCTTTGTTTTCTAATAGTTAAAGGCTCCAAAACATATCGGTTCCTTAGGAAGGTTTGTTCAGTAAATTGACAGAAAGTGTTGGAATAGAGGTAGTGTCGCACCTCAGGTAGAAGAATCGTCGGTTGAGAAGCATGCGTCGTCGTAGGTAAAAGTGTGGAAGATTTGTTGTGAGGTATAATATTTGTGTAGGATGTTGAATTGTAAAAATAGATACCTGGTTTGAATAAAGAGAGTTGCAGCTGCTGATTGAGGTATCAGTCAGTTAGCTGCCCAGTTGAAGGAGACATCTACTGTATTGTATTTCTTTATGATTTGCAATCGGATGTGGACGGGCTAGCCTCGCTAGGATCTGCGTGGTCTTAGCGGACTAGCTTTTCAACAGGTTATGGGCCCAGGAGCGTGTTCTTACAGCATGTATCGTTCTAGAGGAGGATTGGCCGCATAAGCCGCGTGGCGCAGGACGGGATCCTCAGGCTGGATAGATTGGCCGCAACAGAGGACGGGATTTATCGGGAACGTAGGCGATACAGGACACTGGATGGCAGCTGGCTGTTCAAAGCAGCTCGTGGACAGGATCGAAGTCAGGAGGAGCTCGGATGGAGGACGGAGCATGTACGAAGTTCGGAACGAGGAGGAGTTCCAAGATAGGAGGAGACGATCGGGAGTAGAGGTTGCGACCCTAAGGAGGAGTGTTGGAATAGAGATAGTGTCGCACCTCAGGTAGAAGAATCGTCGGTTGAGAAGCATGCGTCGTCGTAGGTAAAAGTGTGGAAGATTTGTTGTGAGGTATAGTATTTGTGTAGGATGTTGAATTGTAAAAATAGATACCTGGTTTGAATAAAGAGAGTTGCAGCTGCTGATTGAGGTATCAGTCAGTTAGCTGCCCAGTTGAAGGAGGCATCTACTGTATTGTATTTCTTTATGATTTGCAATCGGATGTGGACGGGCTAGCCTCGCTAGGATCTGCGTGGTCTTAGCGGACTAGCCTTTCAACAGAAAGCATATTAGCCAATAAAAAATTTCACGGAAATGGTCTATTGGAGAAAATATACTCAAACTTAAACTTTTTCACTTTCATTCACATTTTATAAACCTTGTTTTAAAATCCTCATGAATACCACACACATTTCCTACAATTTCCCTAGCTATTTCGTACTCTAAAAATCTTATTCGTGATCAAACGTCAACATCCCATCGCAAAATCGCTAGTATTTGGAGAGGATTTTAACCTCCAAATTGCGAAATCATCACCTCCAAGTTAATTCTAATACCCTCCGTTATATAAAATATGGTGACGCCTCGATCGTAGCAAGTTTCTCGTTAAACAGTCAATATGTTTTCGCCTAAAACGTACTCAAGAATGCCAGTACCGCCCAATGTTATGAGCCTGTAATCGATATTATTTTCAGTATAGCCTATTACTTTTGCGCCGTGTTTACATTCTGGTTTCAATTAGGCCCACTATTTTCTCCTTATTTAATTTTTGTTTGCAGTGCCGCCGTTTACTATCGCCGTGTTATCGATTTCGGAGGCGGTGATAGGACAAACAAAAACACAGGCGTAATCAATGAAGTGTGTTGTTTTGCATGAGGTGAAGTTTCGTCTTCTACAAATAGGGTAACCACTGTTTATTTTGATCATAACCGCTAATAGTTGGCGCCAGCGGCAAAAAGTACAGACAACAACCTTTCGAACATTCAGTTTCACTCTTTGGCCGCCGAATGACAATACTGATATTTGTATACTGCTTCGCAACTAAAAATGGGTGAACCAATGTGCGAAGTTCGATTTTGACCGAACATAATTTTGTGATCTGAGCAAGTTTTAACATAGTTTTATTGAGGTTTGCGCTTCGAGGCTCTTGAAAATCACCAATTTTGGTGAGCGTTCTCTAATAAAAAACATACCTGCAAGAAAATTTCGGATTTTCAATTTCCAGAACATGATGGTTATACATATCTAAAACTCAATCCCGTTTAACGTTACAATTTATCTAATGAAAAAGAAAGAATTAAGTAAAATTACAGGAAAATGTGTTCACTGTGTTTTGTTCTCCAACCGCAACACAGTCAACAAATTTTCATCGAATATTGTTTAGTTTTGAACATAAAAACTGCTTTGGAAGTTTCGATGATGACGATGATTACGATGACGGAGCGTTGATTGTTAATGATTGTTTTCAAATCTATCTGAATCGTCAATGAAATGCGATCAAAACAATCATCATTCGAATAGAAAAAGCAATGCTAACTTGTTCAATTCATTCATTCGACGGTACATGTGTCATGCACGATTTAACTATCATCAGGTTGGGATGGGTTGTTCGATCTTTGGACATTATTGTAATTTATTGCCTAAAGCAACATGTAAGCTGTTAATGGTTAATGAATTCATAGATTTATTACTTTTGATTCCCATTTACTGCGGCCTGTAAAACTAATGTCAATGTGTGTTTTTTATACCATATATTTTCAGAAAACTGTGGTTTCTGGGTGCTAGGAAGAACAAATCTCGATCAAACTATGTTAAAACTCAGTTCAATCTCAAACTTTAACAGAATAGAATAAGCTTTCAAATAGTGGTAATAGCAAGTGATTTTGATGTTCCACATGCTAGTTATGATTTTTCAAACCTTGAACTAAGCCCAAAAACACATTTTTAACTTGAAGCATACTGAAATCTTTATCAAATGAGCTGAAAATTTGACCAGTCATTGTTCTTTGCATGAGAATTCTGAATACTGCTTGACCGGTAGACTTCCAGACATTTTTTCAAATATGAACAGATCTAGTGTGCATCTATGCCCTCCGCCGTGTGCATTATGCGCACTATTGAGAATCGAGTTGCGACGCGGCGAAGTTGGTCAAATATCAAACTTCGCACGTTGGTTAACCCATTTTAAAACGCGAACTGGATCGAAAAAGTAGTGATTAGAAATCAAGCGTAAGGGGTCATGCACAAACTATGTCACGCTTCGAGGGGGGGGGGGGGGGAAGGGGGTCAAGTCATTTTAAGAAGAGTCATACAGAAAAACGTGACAAAGGGGTTGGAAATGTTGAAATTGGCGTGACATAATTTGTGTACCATCCCTAATGTGAAAGAATAACCACAGACAAACAGACGTCACACTCCCATCGTTGTCCATCGACTACCTTTTTAACGGTTGATTCGAAAATATGGTAGGTGACGTTGACGTTTGCTCACTACTGCCATCTGTTGGCGCGTCGGCCAAACACACCGATTTTAGTATTGGGGGTACATGTCCTCGTGACTATGAATTTGATCGAGATTTGTTCTAAGTATTACGTCTGTTTGTCTGTGGGATAACTTTTTGTTCTTAGTTCATTTTCCATGGTGCTTTCTTTGCTTAAGGATTTCGTTTTTACTACCGCTGAAAAAGAGCCATCTATTGCCTTTTCAGTTTTGAATATCGCCGTGAATAGTTAAATTATCGGTAGGGGAAAAGTTTAAGTACAGTGGATAGACAATCAAGCTACAATCTCAACGCTATATTTCCTCGAATTGTGTACACGTTTTCAGTTTCGCCCAGTTCGCGAATCTTTCTAGATTTGATTCAGTATATTTTAATTTCTAGTGAGCTAGTGAGCGTGTAATTTTTCAATGCGGCATTTTCGACAAAGTCGAAAGTAACAGTACTCAAAAGGGACTCTGTGATATTCTCCGCGGTTTTCGAAATCATCGCCGGTTTGAGTTTTGAAAGATATACACATATATTTTCTGTTTTTTTTTTCTGTCATCCATCCATTTGTGCTGCGCACAGACTGCCAGTTGAATGTGGATTTTTGTTTTGAGTCGAGATATGAATTTGTACACAAGAGTGAAAACATGCTGAATTTTAATACACAATACGACAGAAGTAGTGTTGAAAATAGAATGAATATCCCTTGCGTTTGTATTTGTGAGTGTGTCTTTTTGTTTGCTTGTGTATAAGTTCAGTATTTTACGCCGAAGCTTTTGTGTTTGTGTTTTTGTGTTGCATGTTAAAAAAGTGATTCGCTGATTCAGTTTTTGCGCGTCGTTTTCTTCGTACTTCTTTGTCCTTGTCTGTTGATCTTTTCCTATTATAAATAGGACAGAATTTTACAAATATGTAGAACTATTTGTGGCACCATTACGAGAGATTTGATATGTTTTCGATTTGATTGGGGCGACATTTCAAAAAGAAGAGTAATGTGCCCTCACATGTCGTTTCAACGTTTTCGTCTGAACTTAGGCCTAAGAAGCAATTAGTTTCCTCATTTTGCGAATAGGCTTCCTGCAGTTCCAGGTCTTGGTCGTGCAGCGTTCTGGAAAGATTTTTGTGGACTCTGGGTTTTGGTGATCGTTTGTAACTTTCATTACGTTTCCAGAATGTTGCTCGACTGTATTTGCTGTTATTGTGACAGTTTCTGTGCAATTGTTCATCAGAGTGCTTCTTTCGAAGAAAGGCTTTTGTTGTTAGATGATACCTTTGTGTTCGTACAATTTCGAGTTCGTCGAATGGAAATATTTGTTATTCTTTGCACACTCTGAGTGTAGTTGTTGTGTCTTGTTTTGCTTCACATTAGTCACAGTTTGTTTAAGTTTTAGTTGATTGTTGCCTGCCTTTTGTTGGTTTATTCTCTATTCGCTCATATTTTGATTTCAGTCAAGAGATTTAGTAAGCCGTGAAATGAATAGTTTTAAGTGAAGGAATGTTTTGCTTTTGATTTTGCAGTTGTGTGATATTCAACCATAACTTCTTCTGGGCCTTTTTTTCACTTCATTTCGCGGATTTGAGAATATTCTAATTTTTAATAATTTTGATTTTTTATATAAGTGTATACTAAACATACGATAAGTAAATGCCTCAGCCAGTATGATATCTTGTTGTTCAGTTATTTAGGTCCTAAACTTACATGGTAATCACCGTTACTCTAAGTTTATTTTTTAGTTTAATTATACTTTTCATTTTATATAACGATATGTTTCTTTGCATAAGAACCGATAATATCAGTATAATATCTGTGACTCTTCAGTTTTCACATGTTGATGTACTCAACCTTCTTTTTCACTGCATGTGGCCGTTTTTCTCGGATTAAAAATGACAGTTTAACAATGTGTACAGACACAGTTGTATTTCGAAAATATCTTACATGGTTTACGAAGAAGTATGAAACAATTAGAACAATTAGAAGTCAATTTCCAACAAGTCAAAAGTTTGATAGGTTGCATTCCGCCGGTTCATGCAAACACAATGAGTTTTGTCACGATTGGATAGGAAATATTTCAACAGTGAGTTGCGTACTTGATTATTTGGTTATTATTTCTCTTGGAATAAGATACCATAATATTTCTGATTTATGTTCCATGAAAGTTTAGGTAAACAAAATAAATAAATAGAGAAGCATCTCATATTCATTACGAATTTCAAAAAAACCTTTTAACGAAAAATGAAAATAGAACAATGAGGTTTGAAATCGTTTAAGAAAAAAAAAATCATATGGATGGTGTTTTGAAAGCCAATATTTGGAGCTATTCGATACTTGGCAATGAGATAACCTTTGTATGTACGAATCGTAGGCAACTTCGATGTTCAATGTGACAAGACGAACCGGCGGTTGGAATTTTTCTGAAATTTTTTTAATCCTAGGTAGGTAAATTTTTTCCGGTTTCAGTTTATTTTGCGTGCTCAGTGCTTATTGTTTCCGTCGCACCTTTTTGGTGGAAAATTCTTTGATTTAAGTTTTAAGGAAGCATTACGGAACTAAAAGTTCGCTTGGTGGTAACATCGTTATTTGATTACTTCTTATTTTATTTGAAAATTCTTACTGCTCTGGAGGGAGTTTTCACATAATTGAACTCATGCATGATATGTATTTTTGTTGTTTATGGAAAATTGATCGTTACACTTCCGGAACGTTGCTTATAAGAAGGGCCTCTTACAGCTAATATAATCTGTTTAAAGAAATGCTATCATTCACTATTTGCTATCAATATAAGTATATTTATCTCGGCAAGGACAATAAGGACATTGATTGATATGTATTAGTTCATTTTTGTTGCAATAGTGAGTGCTTATTTCCTTTGTTCCGTTGTTTCACCATTTCTTTATTTTTGTAGACCATCTTAACTAACATTATACCACAACGAGGGAAAACTTTCTTAAAGTTCTGTGCCATTTTAGTAAATACTTCGTTCTCCACCTTTTCACGCATGCTTCAACAGGTTAGGACTCATCCCACTGGCTTTCATACTCTTTCGTACCAATCAGGTGGAAAGTTTTTCAATTTATTCTCGATTCTATTTTTTTTCTTTCAAGTAACTAGAAACTCAACAGCTTCCTCGACTTGCAAGGCATAACAAAAACGTGAGGAGGATTGATGCTTTGCTATAAGCGGTCGGGAAACGGATTCTGTACAGTAAAGTAAAAGTTAACGCTACTATTTCTGGTATTTTGATTATGCTTGTTTTGTGTGTCTTTTTGTCGCTGATTTTGTCTGTTTCCAGAAGCGTTTCCGTCTATCCGGGGTTTTTTGAGTGCTTTATGTTACTTAGATAGTTAAGCTGCCATCACGTTCTCCAACGCTTAATGCTTGTTATAGATGATTCGTTTCTCGCCTGCAGTGTGCTGGATTTCATGTTTGACCTAAAAAAAAAAAATAAATCGGTTAGTTTTACTAATATTACAACAAAAATACTTGTTTTAAAAACACAGAATGTAAACTTTATGCTTCATATTTTCTTGCCAAAGATACTAAGAGATAAAATAACAGTCTGTCATGAAAAATTTAATTATTTATAATATTTTTTCAGTATTTTTTTTTGAAAATTTTATTAGGATATGGTCTAAGAATATCGGTAATTTCAAACTATAGTTTTTTTTAATCCCTCTAGAAATAACTCGCAGAATTTTTTCAGTAGTATACGAGAGTAGGGGGAGATCCCCCAGTACCGGACACCGCAGCCGTCAAATTCGTAATTCAAAAACTGTTTATTTTATACAGTCTTGGTGCCCATTTATGATAAATAGTATCATTTTTGTATCATACAAGAAAAAAAATTGAAAATATAATTATGAATTCTGGCATTGTATTTTGATGATGTATTCTAGTACCAAATTGACCTATCATAAAAAGTGGCTCCCAATACCGGACACGATCTGGAAATGCCTCGAATTCTGAAAATTTGTAAATCATTGAATATTTTTACTCCATGCATAGTATTTTATTGTCAATTCAAGTCTGCAAGTTGGTCGTCAAAAATCCTCCATATATGATGAAAAACAACACACGTGTTGTTCTGAATTTTCATTCTTCTAAATTCTATTGCATCTTTGATACCATGATCGATGAAATCCATGAAAAATGAATGCATTTTTAAACACTGGAGTGAAAATTACAAATATATCATGTAACAAATCAAGCTGTCCGAAACTGGGGGACAGGGAGTGCTAGACCAAAATTTTAGTTTGACCATATTTAGTTATATATGGTACAAAATACATTCATACATTCAAATTATGATTATAGTCGATCATTCTTGCGTGATCTAAATTATTTGACCATATTTCAAATAATTACTAATTAGGCTCAAATTTAGGACGATACGTCAAATTTCTAACAATTTTCAAACATCTCTACTTTTTTTGAAAAGGCATGTATATTTATTCTACGCAAACATTACTCTCCATTATAGCTTCCTTTTCTTCTAATACACCGTCTTGATTGGATCACGATTTCTCAATTTTTCGACTTTGTCCGATATTGGGTGCTGTCCGGTACTGGGGGATCTCCCCCTACTTATTATTATTATTATTATTATTAGCTTTATTAGCTAACCTGTTGATATTTTCAGCCCGTGGCTGGTTCATCTCCAGCCGAAAGTAGGGTAACGGTATTATTTTGGACCCCCTAAGGAAATCATTTTAATTTTTTGTCCCAATTGATTAATTGCGCAGCGTAACCAACTCAAAGAACATGGCAAAATGTGGAGTCAAAAACCTTCCTCTACACAATAAAAATGCTCAAACGGTCATGTAGTATCCAGAAAACGTCGAAAATAATTGAATTGTGAAGAACTGTTTTTCATTATTTTCACCAATACATTTTGGACCCTGGCATTTTTTATCGTTTGGCGACAAAGTCCACGACATTGGTTGTATAATATGCTTGCCCATAGTCTAATCAATCGATTTACAATACTCGCTTTTAGTCCAGAAATTTAAAAAAAGTTTTTGTTTACATTTGAAAAAAAATCTGACTGCTTCAATTTCTGTGTGTAACGTGTTGTAGCGGTTGCATGGATGAACCAATTAAATTAAATTAATTTCAGATAAAATAAACACATTTTCTTTGTACTAGCGGTAGATGAAAGTGCGGAGTAGTCCTATCTTTCCAAATGGCATGCGAATTAAGTTGGTCTTTCGATTTAAACATGGAAATTTGCAGGAAAAAAAGGCTCGGGGGTCTAAAATATATAGGGTTCCAAAATAAATTGGTTACCCTACTGTATTATCCTTTGAATTTCAAAAGGAGTTCACGGTGTGTTTCGTAGAGAAGCTTCAAAACAAAAATATCGGCATGTCTGAAATTTTGACACAAGAAAGCCATGATTTGCAACTTTTGTTTGCCTTTCATTTGCAACCAAAACGAAAATAATCGGTCGGGGGATCTAGAACAATTTTTTTTTTCTCTTATTTTACAGAGTATGGAATATAACTTAACCCTATTGAGGAGCTTGAGTCGTTTTCGACCCATTCCAAAATTCAAATCATTGTAACTTTTTATAAAAATAACCTAGCAATTTGACGTTCACCTCACCAAAATTTATTAATTTACGGTGCACTAAAAATGATATTACAAACAACAAATTAAAAAAATTGCACTAGACCCCCCGATGGATTATTTTCATTTTATAAAGATACATGGAAAAGACACCGTGAGTTCTATCTGTATTTTATTCAAAGAAATTGCAAGTTTATACAAATAGGGTAACCAATATATTTTTGACCCCTATATATTTTGGACCCCCTGGGAAATTTTCCTGCAAATTTACCAGTTTGAATCGAAAGACCAACTGTATTCGCATGTCATTTGGAAAGATAGGACTATTCCGCACTTGCATCAACCGTTTGTACATAGAAAATGTGTTTATTTTTTCTATAATAAACTAAATTTATTCGGTTCGTCCATGCAACCGTTACAACACGTTACACACAGAAATTGAAGCTGTCAGAAATTTTTCAAATGTAAACAAAAACTTTTTTCAAATTTCTGAATTAATAGCGTAGAATTTCAGTGTCGTGAACTTTGTCGCCAAACAATAAAAAATGCCGGGTGTCCAAAATATATACTTTGAGGGTCCAAAATATATTGCTGTGTCCAAAATAATGGAAAACAGTGCTTTACAATTGGGTCCTAAAATTTTAAATGAAATCTTGTTTTTATTCAATAACACGAAAGAGCATCTTACTGCAATTACTTTAGCAATTTTTCCCGCTCAAATAAGGGCTATATCATGATTAAACTTTAATTTAAAAATTGGGTCCATAAATGAACCTTGACACTTAAGATCATGTTTGACGTTCGCTTAGTCGACAAAAACACCACAGGGGTTTCAGTTTTAACACTGGGGTTGTTCCTATCTGACATTTCGGAAGGGACACAGAAAACAAAATACACCCAAAATTTGAGTTTAAGCCAAGGGGTGTGACAAAATCTTTAAACAAGTTTTTTTGGGCTCAAACCAACGGAAAACATTAGAAAATTGAGTAAACCTGTGTTTTTGGCCTAAACTTAAGCGTTTGGCACTAAAATTGGGACAGGGCTTTAGGACCCTATTCAATTATTTTCGACGTTTTTTGGATCCCACATGACCCTATGGTCATTTTTATCTCGCAGAAGAAGTTGTTCTCTACATTTTGGCATGTTCTTTGACTTGGTTACGCTGCGCAACAGTTGGCGCCAGCGGCAAAAAGTACAGGCAACAACCTTTTGAACATTCAGCTTCTTTCACTGGCTGCCGAGTGACGACACTGTTGTTTGTATTCCTCCCACTAATCGCGCTACGCTGGATTCTCAAATTTCTCAAACTTTCAACACAAGCGCATGGAAGAATGGTAGTTGGAGAACTGTCAAAACGTATAGAAAATAATGAAAAACGTAAATTACTTGCAATTAGGAAACTGGATCAAAGAAATAGTGATTGGAAATCAAGTGTAAAGTGAATACATAACTTTTTGTGTTTACTTCATCTTCCGTGGTGCTTTCTTTGCTTCAGGGTTTCGTTTTTACTACCACTGAAAAAGAGCCATGTATTGCTTTTTCAGTTTTGAATATCGCCCTATTGATTAATTGGGACAAAAAACTAAAACCACTTTCTTAGGGGGTCCAAAATACGACCGTTACCCTAGTTGATATTAGCTTTGAGTTAACTTATATTTTTGTTTGGTGAGTCGACAACCAGGAAAAAGCGTCCAATATAGCTAAAATTCTCACAAGTAGAGACTCATACTTCTACTGGTCAAATGATGATAAAGACCGCCAGCTAAGGGTTGCATACATTGAGGAAAGTAATCGCAAGACTGTCATAAGATTTTCTTATGGAATTACGACACAATAAAAATCTTTGAAAGACCATCGTATGATTTTCGGCAGATGTTGTTTCCATAATACACTTCGAAGGAATTTCGTAAGATGATCTTATAAATCAACATTGACATGATTACAAAATCCATATGAATTACGTTCTATTCCATTCTTGGTCCCATAAGACTGTCTTGTGTAATTTGAGCTTTAGATTATACCTAATTATCAATAAATGAATTGTACCGCTTTGAAAAATTGGTTAATCAACATGGGAAAATCAAATTTTTATCCATTTTGTCATGCAATTTCTGACTTCATGGAAATTTCTGACTTAGGTTTCAAAAAGGGTCCCAGTTTGTAAAAATGCTTTTCGCTAAGAGTTTTGATACCATATTCAAATTCTATGATAACTAGGCTATCAAAGACGAGTGACCAACAACAACAAATAGTGATCATAGAACAGATTGTTTGTAAGGGTTTAAAAAATGCTGAAATCCCATCGATTTTTAACATTCGAATATAAAGCTTTAAATGTTATCGCTTCTAACGAAAATAGCTAATACTTTTTCATTCGTTTTGCTTAACTGATTATCAGAAATTATGTTGTTTCGTTTAGAATGATGTGAGTCCCCTACTATCAAAGTTACCCGCATTATCAAAATTACCCCGTTTTACGGTTCCTAATGGGTTACATGCATGCCCTGATTCGCTACTCGCCACGTAGTAACGCACTTGCACTAGTGTCAGTGCACAAAAAATCGCTAAAAGGAAATGCGAAAAATATTTGTATGACGGAATGCATCTAACGATTTGTTTCTTAAAATCGGGAACTTTTTTCGAATAAATATTTGGTACCGGTTGTACGTAATGATGATGACTATCACGCCTACCAAATATTTTTTCGATTATTGCTTTCATTTTCGAGAAATTTGAAGTTAGATGCCTTTTCCCATACAAAATTAAACGAGGAAGCTTCTGCTGATCAATTGTGAACAAGAGCGAAGCAGGTAATCCATTGTAAGTCATATATTCAACAATTGACAACTCTAATTAGTTTCAATGAATATTTTTTATTCTTGAGTTGAAACAAACTGTGCTGCTTGTGATTGATATCATTACGTACATGTGTGAAATTGGCCACTTCCATCGGGCCGGAAAAAACCTCAAAAACTCATGTTCTCAAAATCACTTGTTAATATTTTGTATAGACTTTTGACGATAGAGGGCTTGGTGGTCTAATGGCTACCGCTTCTGCTTTGTAAGCAGAAGGTCATAGGTTCAATCCCAGACCACGTCCTTAGGTAGACTACTTTGTAGATATGTATGGCGCCGTCCACAAATTTCGCTCTAGGGGGGAGGGAGGAGTAGGGGAAACGGGGTAAGACCGCCCGCCTAAGCAGTTTAATTCATAAGTCAAAATCAAGAATCAATAAATCCATTTTGGAAGCAGCATGTCGTTTTTTGAAGCCTTAGGCGTAATCAAAAAATATCAAAGGTATTGTATTTCTAAAAAATATTTATTTCTTGAAGCTTTAAAAAAGTGTTGTCTTATCACGATTATTTTTAACGACGGGGTAAAACCGCTCACCCACGGGGTTAGAGTGACCACCACGATTTTCGTACACAATTTTGCGAAAAAATATATTAGTTTCCTGTGATTCTAAAAAGTATAATGTTTTATGAATTCTACATTGATTAACGTAAATATTGAATCATTTTTAGGGTTAATTATTTTAAAAAAACTTAAATATATACTTATTATTTCCTTGAAACATCCATATTTTGGAAAACATATGCGGATTTTGCTTGTATTTCTCATAAAATTGATTTTATTTTACTTGAACAGTAACGTACAATGTAGTTACAAGTTTAAAATGGTTTATACAGTTATTTGGTATAAATTTGGGGTGGCGGTCTTACCCCGTCAACAGTGGTCGGTTTTACCCCGCTTGCGCAATTTTCACAACTATGGCCTTATTTCAAAGCTAAATATTTACCATTCATATTTCACTTCACCGAAGCATATTTTACACTTCTGTTCAAGCATGGACAGGTAATTTGTTATGTTTTTCCAAAAAAAATCCCTTTCGAAATCGTTAAGTGAGCATCTGTTAAATTAAGATTAAATTCAAAATCGACGAGCAGAAACTTTGTTTTTGACATTTGTTATGAAAAATTTGATGTAAATATCACCCAAAATGCTCCGGAATGTCAAATATCTTGTGTTTATGGAAAGTGCTTGGTTAACTTTTAAGAAAATTGCCATTTTCATGGCAAACTGAAGGTGGTCCGTCTTACCCCGGCGGGCGCTCTTACCCCGTCTTCCCCTATGCACAAGCGTTTTTACGGCCTTATACAAACATTTGGAATTTTTCATACATAAGCATCACATAGGGGGGAGGGGATCAATTCTAGCGTTACGTAATGAATGGAAGCTGCTCATCTTGGTTGCACAATCTTGTATCCAGGCTAGACAATCGCCTCACCCTCGCGTACTCGCGTACTCGGAGGTACTCGCGGCTTCTTCCTGCTACCTACCCCAACGTGTCTCTGGTTCTAAAATTAAAGTGACCAGACGTCGCGCAATTTCCAACATGATATTACACCGTCAAATCTACTTGTTTGATTAAAATAAGCAGTTAGATCATGTTTTGGGGCTAAAATGATTGTAGAAGACATATCCATTACAAAAAATATTTGATTGGGAACAAGAGCTGATAGAGCGTCATATATGGTCGCTTTATCTAAAATGGTAAACAGCCATACAAAATAACGACCAAACAATGGTGATGGCGTAATCAGTTGTTTCGAAAATATCTATTTCATGAATTTAGCAGAATTCGCTGAAGTAGCTCGTAGTATTTAACTGCTTCCAAATAATAGATTTCAAGATCATTGATTACCTGTAATTTGGCGAATGATGATTTTTACTTTTCCGCGTTAAGCCTTAAAACTGGTTCTGGACTTAGGTTGCTGGCTTTTCAATTTTGCTCCCATTCGACAGTCGCCCTCCACCCTTGGTCACACCGTAAAATGGAAAAAGTTGGCGACGGAACTAAAAGAAACATCCTCATCGTCACTCAACCAGCGTCGGATGACGATTTGCCGCAGAGATCCGATCACATAGGCTCGGCGACGTGACGAACAAATACGATTCCTTCGTTATGGGCGAATCTTCGTTCGGTAGCACTGAGCCGACTGAAAATATGAATCGTGTCTTCGACAAATTATGAGCATTTTTTGGAAAAAATAAAACAAAAACAAAACACGTTTGGAATCGAAAAAACAATCTCTGCATCGTCAACTCCACGCGCTTACCAACAGAGCTATTGATTAATCATGAGGAGAGCGGGTTCATTTGCCGTTACAAACAATTATGTGTTGGCATGCGTTGGTTGGTGCGAAGCAAGCGAATATACACACGCCGTGTCTGGTAGGTCAATATTATCACAAAAATAGGCATCGCTAAATCTTTCACCATCCAAAAATATAGGGTTTTAGCTTTCATTTGACGTGTTCTCCAAAAAAACCCACCGAAGGATCCCGAACATTTTTTTATTTTAAATTTTTATTCTGTAAATTACATTATTTTTAATGTAATCTTGGTAGAAGGTAGTTTAATTTTACTCAATTTCGATGATAGTTTAAATTTCAAATGAAAGAGAAATTTTCTGAACTTTTAAGAAAAAATGAGAGCAGCAATAGCCCCTTTGGTCCCGAGGCCTTCAAAACACGAAAAAACGGAAACTATTGAGTTTTTTCATGTAAAAACACAATTTTTGTGAAATTTTATATTTTTTTCGAAAAGTCAAAATCTTTAGCCTTCATTTCGTCCAAAAAGATTGAAAATCGGTCAAACGGTTCAAAAGTTATAATTTTTTTAAAAATAAAAATTTTGCAAAATCGCGATTTTTCTGGTCACCCTATTTCGGAAATGGTCACCCTAATCAAAAAATCCAAAAATACGTGTATCCTTATTTCGGATAAGGAACAAAATAGCAAATTTTCACGGAATTCGGAGACCCACTAGATCGGTTTTTCATGGAATGGCTGAACTGGTACACCTACCCTATCTAAAGGATCAGTCAACTTGTGATAGCATATTTGCTGAAGTGCGCACGAACATGAAAATAATAGCAAAAGTACTCTTCTCGGCGGGGCAGATGGGACACATACAATTTAACTTGCTAATGTTCCTGAAAAACCAGATCGTTAGCATAAATCGAATAATTACCCATATTTCATTCTGGACACATATTCGATGTGAGTATGGTATCTTTGACAAAATACGTAATGCTTTTAGAAGAAAATATTCTGTGTATACCTACCAGAACAAGTAGAAAGTAAATGTAATCTTACTATGTAATGGAACAGTTATATGCTCGGATTAGAGGGTCTTGTCCCGGGAATCCCGAGACAACAATCCCGGGAAATCCCGGGATCTAAAAAATCCCGAATCCCGGGATATTTTCGAAAATCCCGGGATTTCCCGAAAATGCATGTTGAGCTAGAAAATGTTGTTGTATTATTTTCAAATAATGACACAAAACAAGCGGCATGTTTTTTTTTTCAGCAGTGCAAGATTGTATTTATGGCATTTAGCTTAGTCAATAAGAGTTTTTATTGATATTTAAGGCCACTTATGCTTAAATTTGTGTTTCTTTGGTATTTTTGTTGCGTAATTTTCAATTAACTAAAACTGTTTTTAATACGGTTTGTTCCATTTGTCAACAATTGATTTAGTTGTTGATTTTTTATCTTCCCGTAACCGTTTTAATTTGCCCGGTGTACCTTACCGTGATCTAACGTGGCTCTAACGTGGCTGTTATGCCAAATAATTTAAAAGCATGATGATTCCAACAATGTTAATAAGTTACATAATCATGAGAGTAGATTTTGAAAGAGTTCTTGGTAAATTTTGAGAGTGATTGGTATCACCTATACCTATACCTTATGTATCACGATTGATTTTCGTTTCAAGTTAGCTTTAATAAATGGCCATTGACTTGGACTGCAGATAGGTGGAATATTGATGAATTTAATCTGAGATAGCATTGTTCTTTCCTCTAAGAATTCAAATTAACCTTGAAAAACAGGTTCGGTTATTACGAAAATACTCTATAAAACTAAACATTGCTTCAAAACCCGCTTCGACTGTTCTATAGTCGTTTTGGAAGCTTTTGATTTTTATCCCGGGATCCCGGGAAATCCCGGGATTTTTGAAAATAAAATCCCGAATCCCGGGATTTTTTCGAGTCCTGGAAACAAGACCCTCTAGCTCGGATCGATATAGTTTTCCAGTACGAATGAGTGTCCAACTGTCGAACCTCCCGCACATCAACTCGAATAAGTGTCCTATGACTCATTAAATCCTGAAAATCACATAGGACAGTTTTACCGTTTATAAAATTACACCTAATATAACTTTATTTTATAAACTTCATACTCCGAAAAAATCATGCGATTTTACGTCTTTTCGATGCACATAAAAGAAGCGAGCCAAATGACGTAAATTTGTGTAACATTTTAAATACGATCGTGTCTGATTCGGGAAATGTCAATCATAGCGGCATAATTTTCATGTCCTTCATCATGTAAAATTACATTTTTCTTTCAATACATCTTTCAGAATCCATTTTTATGTCATTTCATCAATTACATCATGTGTCATTCAGTCATAATGGGAATTACGTCTGGAGTGATTTTCATTATTTTCAAGAGTGTTGTTTTTCAAATGGAAGCTTTCATCGAGCTAAAGAGGAATAAAACTGAATTTAAGTTTGATCACATTTAAAAATGATGTATTCTAAGCATAGCATAAACTGACTGTGCATGTCAATGGTTGCTACTCCGTGATTGATCGGAACTGGTAAGAATTGCACTACGATCCAAATGAATAAGGGATGGGAGTTTCCGCTTACTCTCGAAGTGCAATATTAGCAGATCTAATATTATTGATCAATAACGAAAAAATGTGTTATCATAAGCATGAAACGAACTCACCAGTTGGTAATCCATTCTCGACTGAACACAAAACTGACAATGACAGCTTCTTGGCGTTTTGCTTGGGCCTTCCCAAATACCTACCCAGCAAGACGCTCCAGAACAGGGAAAAAAAATTCTCCGGCGACGAAAACACGCGCGAAACCGTGAGCAAAATCTATCGGACGATGCAAAACCGAACTGTCCTGCTTGGGCCTCACGATGCACTACCCAGCAAGACGCTCCAAAACAGGGAAAAAAAAATTCTCCGGCGACGAAAACGCGCGAAACCGTGAGCAAAATCTATCGGACGATGCAAAACCGAACTGTCCTGCTTGGGCCTCACGAAGCACTACCCAGCAAGACGCTCCAAAACAGGGAAAAAAAATTCTCCGGTGACGAAAACACGCGCGAAACCGTGAGCAAAATCTATCGGACGATGCAAAACCGAACTGTCCTGCTTGGGCCTCACGATGCACTACCCAGCAAGACGCTCCAAAACAGGGAAAAAAATTCTCCGGCGACGAAAACGCGCGAAACCGTGAGCAAAATCTATCGGACGATGCAAAACCGAACTGTCTTGCTTGAGCCTCACGAAGCACTACCCAGCAAGACGCTCCAAAACAGGGAAAAAAAAATAAAAAAATCTTCGGCGACGTGAGCAAAATCTATCGGACGATGCAAAACCGAACTGTCCTGCTTGGGCCTCACGATGCACTACCCAGCAAGACGCTCCAAAACAGGGAAAAAAATTCTCCGGCGACGAAAACACGCGCGAAACCGTGAGCAAAATCTATCGGACGATGCAAAACCGAACTGTCCTGCTTGGGCTTCACGAAGCACTACCCAGCAAGACGCTTCAAACAGGGAAAAAAAAATAAAAAAATCTTCGGCGACGTGAGCAAAATCTATCGGACGATGCAAAACCGAACTGTCTTGCTTGGGCCTCACGAAGCACTACCCAGCAAGACGCTCCAAAACAGGGAAAAAAAATTCTCCGGCGACGAAAACGCGCGAAATTGTGAGCAAAATCTATCGGACGACGCAAAACCGAACCGTCCTGCTTGGGCCTCACGAAGCACTACCCAACAAGACGCTCCAAAACAGGAAAAAAAATTCCTGACGAAAATGACGTGAGAAAGCGTCGAAATGTATGCATAATGACAGCCATGTCAGTTCCCTACCTATGACCGAACCCATGAAGAGAGTCTCCATCCCATACGACAGACAAGCTAAGGAATTTCGGAATCCATTTGGTAGGGTCGGTGTTCCCTTAGTGGACAGTCCCCTATAGTCGCACTAGTGGCTTTTTACGGCCGTTTTGCTATAAATCTTTTCAAAATATTTTTTGACATGAAGGTCAGGAGCTATTAATCTAAGCACCATTTATACACAGCTTGATTTTTTTCAAAAAATGATCGAAATAAATAGTTTTGCTTAAAATTTGAGCTCCCTTGCGCCTATAGTTAACCTATTGTTCCTATAGTAGCACTACTGAGAGAAACTATTTTTTATTATACAAAATAACTGATGAAATAAGCACTTTTTTTACATCAATCGAAAGCTTTTGATCCACACTGTGTAGGAAAAATATAAAAGTTTTGTAAAAATACGATTTTGATAAGTATTTTTCCAACGCCGTGATGCTAGTGCTACTATAGGAACAGGAATTAGAAATAGTGCTACTATAGGCACATGTATTCCTATAGTGGCACACGCAATAATAAATACAAACATTTGAGTTTTCGTAGTTTTCATATTTTTCCCACAAAACCAAGATAAAAAGCTTTCAGATGATGTAAAAATAATGACGCTAGCGTTATTTTTCGATTTTCTATGATTTTTTGTTCTTAGCTATGCGGCTATTGGTACATCGACCCTATTTGCCATCAGAGTCAATCAACTTAAGACTTCGTTAGACTCTACCAAGGATCCGGTTAACACATTAATCGAGGCTGGCGTTTACAAAATCAGTTGTCCTCACTGCAGCAAGGTCTACGTAGGTCAAACAAAGCGATATCTCGAAGTTATATTGAAGGAACACTTAGCGGAAATAGGAAAAGTTCAAAAGACGATAGAAAAGGGGATGACTCATGATTTCAAATCATGTCTTTACAGGGTCGTACAATTACGACGGCGGACATCTTAATTTTGCGAAATGTTTCTTCACCCTGGAAATTGGGTTTGGCTGAAAATCTGGAAATTGGCAAACAGGTACCTACGCAACAGAGATTTATAGTTTCTACAAAAGAGGGAAGGGAATATATGACTTTACCTAGTTTAAATGTATAATGTGTGAATACGATGGATTTCTTCAACGCGTATCTGTCAAAGGATACTAACCCTAGTGGAAACAAGGGACCAGATAGTTTAAGAATAAGAAATAGTAGAAAGATGAGGAAAGGAAAAGAAAGTTGAAAAAGGTTTATGAATCATTTAGCTTTTATTTATTATTGCCAATCGTTTAGTAATGTTAGTGATTTAGTATTTTTTTGTATTTTTTCACTAAAGTAATTTATTGTTCCATAACACAGCGTAACAAAAATGACATTTTTGCGTGTCTCAAGAACCAAATTATGTGTCTCGAGAAAATTTGGGGTTGCTGAATCTAATGCCGTTCTCAGAAATGTTCCAGCACGTCACAATTTTTAGCTACTGGTCGCCAAAGTTGTATGAAACACTGTTTTTATTGATGTTTACATAAAATTTAAGGTATGATTTATCATTTTTTTTTGTAATCTTATCCACCAAACATGCAAAATAGGACTTGAACTTTTATTTCAGATATAGTTTGTTTGAAATTGAACGATTAAATTTAGATTCAATCGATTTGTTCAACATGCTTGCGGTCTCCATACAAAATTCTTCGTTTCTCTTATATGGCAAAATACAATACTTTTCTGAACCATCAAAAAATAACTTATAAATAACCGACACATGCAAGTTGGCTGATATAGTCAATTCTTGCATTTTCAACAGGGAATATCTCAAAAACTAGACGTGCTATGATATTTTTGAAAACGGCAATGGATTCAGCAACCCTTAATTAAGTAAGAAGTGGTATTTTGATACTTGAGACAAAACCGTGTTCCGCAGTGTAATGTATAAACACATGAGCTTTGGAAACAATCTTTATGTCATTTCTTAAATTGGAACTAACATGAGAAAAGCTTTATAATAGATCTTTAAGTTAGTATTCACTGTGATAAGAACCCATTCTTCATAAAATTTAATAACGCTTCGATTTAGATCGATTAGTAACTAGATCTAGCGAAGCCCAATTCAATTTAACAATCGATACTTCAGCCGCTAGAATAAATATATCGTCAATTCCTATCGCGAGCCATCCACACATTCAACTTTACGGCCATCGCTCTCTCTCCTGCAGTCATAACAATGTTTTCGCATTTTTTTCAGCTCCACAGCAAAAACCAATTAAGAGTTCAATCTTGCTGGTGCTGGTGCTGGTACCATCGTTTTACGGGGCCTACTCTCGGAGGGATTCTCACCTGATCGGCAGCAACAGTTCCAATGCAAAGCAGCGGGTCCTTGAAGTACGAGCAGACCTGTGTGCCACGTGGGCAGGGAGGGAAAAAGAATACGTTACGAGTATGTAATCACATTGAAGTAACATTTGCCTAAACGATGCTCGACCGGGTTCGATCGATCCAATTTGCCGGCTTACCTTACGGGGTACTTGTCGATGTCTTCTCTGCACCTGGCAGCACAGTCCTCTGTTGGGGCGGGGGAAAAAGAAAAGCGAGGGTGAATTTATGGGGTTGTGCTGGGAGAATAAGCGTACAATTAATAAGCTTTTTGTACAAATCATTGAAGACAGCTGATTGCAGTAACTAATGGTAACTGATGTGATTGGAATTTTTTTTCGGGGGAAAAACAGAGTTGTAGTGGGTTTTCGTATTTACTCTCATAACAAAATCGTAATTGATTTGGATATAATTTTAAAAGGAAATGGAAAACTTCAAATCAATAAGTATTTTGCTACGCTTAACACAATTCGAACAATTGCAACAAATGATTCAGCAATACTCAAGACTGCAACTATGGCTAAGCCTAAGCCTAAGATGCTGTTTATTTTCAAACCGGGATACGAACATTTTCATGTGTCGTAATTATCGCCTCAATGAAGCATGTGGTGTTGTTTTTATTATTCATAGGCTTACAAAACATTATTTTGCTTATGACGACAAAACTGAAAGGTCGTCTTGAAAGGTCTCTCGAATGACTATAAGTCACCTGAAGAAATCAAACATGGAATGAATGATTATGAAAAAGAGAACCCAATCTGGTATTCGTTGGGAAGCGCTTACTTAAGAATATTATTTAGTTACCCTAAAATATGCTTAAGCTTTGGAAAAAGCTAGATTTATGTTGGATGTCCATGAAACATGAGAACATTTCCAAAAACCTGTAGTAAAATTCCAGAATCCCCACTCTGTGCCAAAAGTGGGGGCATCGTAGCAAATATTGCCGCATCGATGGTAGATGCATGATTTGCGGAGGTTCTTCTCACACTAAGGACGTCTGTCCTGTGAAGGAAGATACCAAAAAGTGTGTATGCGCAAATTGCGGGGGCAACCATAAGTCTATCGTTTAGGATTGCCCTTCGCGCAAACGAATCGTTAGGGCTCGTACCAGGCAGATGAAAGGCAACGTTTTTCGTAGTCGGAATTCTCCAGGCACAATCCCCAACATATCTAATGTTTCAGTTAACGAACGCTTGCTCAATAATCATATCCATCAGGTAAATGATAATCATGTCATCAGGTAATTTCAGTTTATCCCCTTCACATTTTTTTCCTACGACTAACATTTCGAATTTTTTCAATTGAAATGGAAATACCCGTGTCTCCCACAATTTTAAAGGAAATCGTTTTGAGTGTTACTTCTGTTTGCCTGTGCTAACACTATCCATACTTACCGCGTGATATCACAGTCGCTCGACGTAATGCAATCCTCGGCGTACTGCTTGGCCAGTACGATCGGCGGTCGGCAAACACTGGCGCCGCTCAGCGTCGAGATGTCGCAAACCAGGCCGGACTCGCAGTCGGAATCCCGCTGGCACATTTCGCCGTATTTGCGCCCCAGCATGAACACACAATGGCCAACGACTGAAATAGGCGAAACTTGATAGATCAGAAGAACGGAAACGGAAACAGAAACAAACCGAAAGGAAAACAAATTGGGTGGTAAAAAGAACTTGATTAGTGCAATCAATCGACTACGGGATTGCGGTGGTGGCTGATGCTGCGGAAGATGCGGTGACAGGTGTTGTTGGTCTTTCTTGATGTGTGTCTGTCTAACGCCCTATTCGTTGGCAAAACGCTTCTCATGGGATAAGGTAAGATGTTGACTGTGTGAATCGAACTGTGTGACAACACAACGAGATGAACATGACGAGTATTATTTCGTATTGATGGAGTGGATTTACAGCAACATATACATAAAAATATAGACACATAGAATATGTGGTCCCACAAAATTACCAGCTTATGTAACATGAAAAAAATGCTCCGGATAAAGGTGCCTATATTACAAAAGAGCACGCAGATGCTTCTACACCTTTGTTGGCCCTCGGAAGAAACATGGTTAACGAGATAATGGATGAAAGGACACCTCCCAGTGCCAAAAAAGCTTTCGTCAAGGGGAGAAATGTGGTAAGTAGTTCCACAAATCATGCACTGAATTAGGTAGAGGTTTACCGCACTAATGCCCCTATTAGCTTTAATGTGTTTTTGGGCTTTTTCGAACGTAGCATTGAATTATATGGAGCCTCCCTTAGCTGAATCCATGCTGAAGGTGTTTGGGTTTTCTTTCCGGTCGGCCCAGGATCTTTTCGTAATGGAAATTTCCTTGACTTCCCTGGGCATTGAGTATCATCGTACCTGCCATACGATATACGAATGCGAGAATAGAAACTTTGGCAAAGCTCTCAGTTAATAACTGTGCTCATAAGAACACTAAGGTTCTGTCCCAGTGGGGACGTAATGCCAAGAAGAAAAAGAAGGCAAGGATGCTTTCGAATGGTCTGTTTGGGTAATTTTTCCGTTCAAAAAGAAAAAAATTACATATGGCTTTTTTTCTGGTTCCCATACATTTAGTGTAGAAAGAAATATCGCTGAAAAAAACTTCAACATTTCAAGGTCGATCAGTTTTTTGTTACTTACATCCATTTGCTTCTAAGCCCCTCATTTGATATCATATTAATAAAACATACACAATAATTTTAAATTATAAAACAATTAAATTATCACGTATGGCTAAATAGGGATCCATTCCGATCATAACTGGTGCATTCATTTCATTTCATTTATTTAATTAACATCTAAACAGATAACACTGAATCAACAATTTCACGCCACAATACTCGGTTCATGACCGCATCTCTCCATCCTCGGTTCTACCCCCCCATATAGCTCGCTGCGCTCCACGCCTTCTTGTACCAACCGGAAACCGAACACCATCTTTGCAGGGTTCCTGTCCGGCATTCTTGCAACATGCCCTGCCCATCGTTTCCTTCCAGCTTTGGCCACCTTCTGGATACTGGGTTCGCCGTAGAGTTGGGTGAGCTCGTGGTTCATCCTTCGCCTCCACACGCCGTTTTCTCGACGTTCAAAGACGTTCCGACACCCGACGTTCAAAGACTCCAAGTGCTTGCAGGTCCTCCTCGAGCATCTTCCACGTTCCATGCCCGTGGAGAACTACCGGTCTTATGAGCGTTTTGTACATGGTACATTTGGTGCGGGTGTGAATCTTTTTATGATCGTCTGTTGTTCAAAGTTCTGCATATAAAAGCACCCATCACTATAAAAGTTGTTCCCAGCTCATGGGTGTTGCTGCAGTTCTGGTAGATGGTATGGTTACCTCTAAACGTTCACACCATTGATCTCTTCCAACACACTTCCTGCAACGCTACGATGCCGAATCCACGGTCCTTCAACACGTCGGATAACTAGTACATCTACCCTATATAGTTTTTTTTCTGAACTACTGAGCTTTTTGCACATTAACTAAAAATAGCTTTGTGGAATCAATAATAATTATTCTTATATCTGGTGTTACGTCCAGGAATAGAACCTGATTCTCAAGTTAGTGTTCTTATGAGCACTTCCATAGTTATTAACCTCTACTATGTACTTATTTGTGGCATCATAAACGAACTTGTGTTGGGTTGGTCAACCAGAAAACCTAGAAGCCAGCACCATCTTATTCATCATTATTTCACAGGAAAACCATAACGAGAACTGCGCTGGCGTGTTGTTTTCCCAAAGAACGGGGAGAAATTTTCTGAGAACTCTACACCTTCAACTGACAGCCAACTTATCTTCTGTCGCTGCACAAAGACTCCTCGTTCAATGTTCAGCGGTTTTTCCCACGTAGGAAGCCCAATCAGAATTGCTTCAAGTGCACTCGTGGTGCATCCTCTGCTAAGGGAATCGAGCAAAATTGCAAAATGGTTATTTTCCGTTTGCAACCGTCAAAATCAGCATGACACAAATTCCCTTGTATTGCAAACAGATGAAATGGATTTCCCTCTTCCGGCCAAGCAGCACCGGCCAAATAATGCAGATATAAATCGTTGCTCAATTTATGTTTCCACAGTACGCCATGAATAATTCAGTACCCTCACCAAAAGGCAACTTCTATAGCTGTATCGACTTCGAAAGCAGTCAGTACCTGAGTAGAAAAGGATGACAAACGAATATCATATTGTGATATTAAAATCAAGCACCAGCTTACTAGAACTATGATCTTCATAAGGTGGGAGTAAGTGACAAAACTCAAAAAAAAAAAAAAAAAACAATACCAATATACTGAAGTATTTTAATACTGAACGTATAACATAACTTTTTAAAATATGAATAAGAGCTTAATTTGCGGTTAGATCGATATTGAATAACAGATCAATAAAAGAATATATAATTTATTAGGTACTCATGGTACAAACCATGTTCTAGAAATTTTGAAAAAATCTTCACTCTTAATCATATTTTATCGCAAAAAAAACAAGAAGAACAAAGTAGCTAATTCTGTTATGATAGCATAAATTGATTTCCATCACGTCTTAATACTTATCCATATAATGTCAAATGAAAAGTTGGTCGAGGTATTATAACACATTCTGCTATGTGATTGTTATATGCTTGCTATTTTCTTCCGATCGGGTACCACACATCCCACGCGGGACAGATTTTGTGCAGGTCCGAAAAAGCCAGATCCGCCTGTAGTAGTAAATTGATTTCTCTGAAACGGAGACTGCAAATGCATAGCAATGAATCCACTTGACTAGAGCGAGGGATCAAACCTGCGGATGTCACCATGGCACACCATTCGGTGGGAAAAGCCGATTCAAGTTTTATAAATCAATTCGACATGATTCGCTGCAAAAGACAGTTGCTAAAAGCATTTGAAAAACTATGATCAAAGAGTAAGTTTTCGGAAGCTTTAGCTTATTGGAATAGTGAGGACCATGAACTTTATTTCAGGTTCGTTTTTTTAAGTAGTTCTGTTCCAACAGATAAAATCTGATTCTTAAATTATGATCTACAAGTCATGGAATAAATAAACTGGTAAGTCCAGAGTTACAACACTTTGAACTTAACCTCAACTCATTCGTATCAATCACCCATAACACTGCGGAACACGTTTTTGTCTCAAGCTTCAAAATACAGCTATTCACTCAATTAAGGGTTGCTGAATCCATTGCCGTTTTTAAAAATATTATAGCACGTCTAGTTTTTGAGATATTGGCTGTTGAAAATGCGAAAATCGACTATTTTAGCCAACTTTCATGCAAGTTTGACAGCTTGTAAGGCAATTTATTTACTTAATTTACCACAGAATTCAAACTTTACGTGTATAAAAATATTTATCAACAAAATTTATAATACTTTTGATGCGGAAAAGTTATTTTTTGATGGTTTAGAAAAGTATTGTATTTAGCCATATAAGATAAACTAAGGATTTTGTATGGACACAGCAATTTGGCTGAAAAAATTAGTTTAATCCAAATTTAGGCGTGCAATTTCAACCAAATTGTATCTAAAATGAAAGTTTGGGTCCTATTTTGCATGCCCAGTGGACCAGATCACAAAAAAGTTTGATAAATTATACTTAAAATTCCATGTGAACATCAATGAAACCAGTGTTTTATATAACTTTGGCGACCTGTAGCTAAAAATTGTGACGTGCTGGAGCATGTCTGAGAATGGCATCAGATTCAGCAATCCCAAATCTACTAGAGACACATAATCCTTGAGACACGCAAAAATGTCATTTTTGTTACGCTGTGTAATTAATTGACTCGTGATATCATGAGTCCGAATCATGGTGTATTTTCATAAGAAAAAGGATATGTCATTTTCATGATTTTGGGATTATGATTTCTACCTGTATAATTCTCAAGATGTTATTCGAAATGTAAACAAAACATGCAATAATGTATGTGCGGCTTCCAGAGTTGAGAATGTTAACAATTTCATAGATATCATGTTCATTTATTTAGTCAGACTTTGAGTAGATAATATAAAATAAAAAAAAATCCACAACGTAAATCTTCTTTCATCTTTCCAACCTCGCTCGCCAAATTGCTATGCATTTGATTTTATCACCTACCAGATCTGAGGTGACAGCATCTTTGCAAGGTTGCTGTGCAGCATTCTTGCAACATGCCCTGCCCATCGTATCCTTCCAGTTTCCAGAAGGTGGCACCTTTTGAGTACTGGGTTCATCCCTTGCCGTAACGCACTGTTCTCCTTCACATCGCCGACGATGGTCTTAAGCAACCGGCATTCTAAAACCACAAGATCTTGAAGGTCTTCCAGAAGCATAACCCACGATTCATGCCCCCTCATGAGAACGAATCATTTTCTACCTCATGTTTTTTCTTGAACAACAAGCACAAAAGTCCTTCACCTTAACCGATCGGCCGTCAACTCGTTAACTACAGGTTAGGTGACAGACGACAGAAGATGATTTGGGATAATATTTTGTGGGTGGTTTTTAGTACAGATGAGCAAACCGGCTCTTTTAAATGAGCGGATCTGATTCAAATCACTCACTTTAGTGAATTGGACCTTTGGCGTTACGTGCAAAGCGAAGCACGTGTCAAGCGTTATAATGAAACCGACATACGAACGAACGAGAATAGAAGAAAATAATCAGTTCGTCCTTTTTTACGAATCACTTTTTATCTAATCCGTTTTGTTTTTGTGGAATTTGTACGCGTCGTTGATGATTGTTGCTAATTCGTCTCACGATTTCGAATAAAAAAAATCAGTTGGTTTTGTACTGAGACAGCTGAAAAAGTATAGCATATTTTATGCATGTTAGCACGTACAGTGATACTTTTTCAAGTTAATATAAACTATCAAGACTGAGTATTATCACTTTGAAATGCAAGCTGAAAAATCATCATTGTGGCCAAAACGAATGACGGGCTACTTAGTAGGGCGATTCAAATTTTTTTTTCAAAATTTTTGAAAATCCTATCTTTTATATGCTCCCTACCATCCTTACCATAAAAATAGTGTTCTGTGAAATTTTCAGCTTTCTAGGTACCGTAAAACGGGGTAACTTTGATAGTTTTTTCGAAGAAAACTTGAATATTGATGCATGCTGTTTTAAAGATTTTTAATTTATATTTTTAAAACAAGTACTGGCATCCTAGCTATCGATTACAGTCGATAGATTGCCAAAAGATTTATTTTGAATGGATATATAATTTTTCATATAAACGAAAGTTGGTTTTCTGTTTTGGGGTAACTTTGATAATAGAGTATGGATCAAACAAACTTGAATAAATAACGAACATTTGTAGGGCATTGCATACCTCTAGGCGTTTAACGTTATATGGAAATTTCTGACTTATATTACAAAAATGATCCCAGTTTGTGAAAATGCTTTTCGCTAAGAGATTTGAGTCCGTATTCAAGTTCTATGATAACTAGGCTGTCAAAGATAAGTGGCCAACTATTCAAAACTGCATCAAATAGTGATCGTAGAACAGATTGTTTGTAAGCGTTTCGAAAATGCTAAAATTGTGTCAATTTTTAAAATTCGTATAAAAAACCTCAAATGTTCTTGATTTAAATGAAAACCACTCTTACATGAAGTGTCATACTAATATTCTTTAGTTCTGCATTCGTTTTGCTTAACTAGTCAACAGAAATAATGATATTTCGTTTAGTATGTGATGGGTTACGCACTATCAAAGTTACCCGCATTATCAAAGATACCCCCGTTTTACGGTACCTAGAAAGCTGAAAATTTCACAGAACACTATTTTTATGGTAAGGATGGTAAGAAACATATGGGAGATTGGATTCCCAAACATTTTCAAATGTTGAACCACCCTACTACTTAGCCTTAACCGACTCTCGCCAAAAAAGAGCCACGGATCACTCGTTCAATTGAGTGATTCAGTTCATCTAAACGGCTCCGACTCATTTCACCCATCTCTAGTTTTTAGAATGGTTATCTCACGGAAGTTCTCACAATTCAACTTGTCTCCTTGTCGTAGATGGGAATATCATCACATTGGTAGCTGTAGGGGGACTGGGGGTAGTTTGCCCACGTTAAGGATAACAACGATTTTAGATGTGATAAACATTATTTTATGCTCTTTTTCAATTATGGTCGGATAAACAAACATGTTTTCGATCAAATAGTTGAAACAGCTATCCTTTTTTGCTCTTCTGGGGTTTATAAATTAATTAAAAGAAAAAATGGTTGCTTAACTGCACTTGTATTGTTTGGCGGGGTAAAACGCCCCGCTTGAGTTCGGCGTTAGCCATGCTGTAAACTTAGGCACACAATCATGCTTGTTTTTGCATACATTCGGGCGTTTGTTCAGATGTTATTGATCTATAATAGTATACACCCGATTCTGTTTTTGCACGGATTTTTGTTACACGGCCGTGCAAAAAAAGTTTCCATACTTTTTTTTCCGTTAAAAACTTATTTTTGCATGAAACGTCGAAAACTGGTGTTACTTTTTTTGCACGGTTTTTGAAATTTTGAACTGAAAACTTTTTTTGCACGGTACGCATCCCCCGTGCAAAAACAGAATCGGGTGTACATGCTGATGTGAAAAATGTACATTTGTAAGGTTCCAATTTGTGCGTAACTTCGAAGTGGCATTATTGCGGCGCTCATTTTAAATCCACATCCAGCGGCGGCGGTAACGCGCAAAAGATATGCGCGCAATTCAAACGCAACGTCAAAATTCCAGTAGGCTTGGATTTTTTCGTCCTTTATGGACGTAAATGTTTTAAATTAGCTAAATCTGAACAATTTGGTGATATTTATTATCACTGCGACGGTATATTGACATTTCCAGATAATCGCATTAAGTGGATTTATCTTGCAGAGCACAATACTTCTCTGTGATTTCGTTATGAAATAGGGGTGGGCGTTTTGTCCCACGAGTTGATTAATGTTTAGGTCCTTCGATAAGCTTTTTAAGATGATTATAAAACGAAGACAAACTTTGAATTTTCAAGTGCACAAGACTGGAGAATCTGACAACAGTTTGCGTTGAAAATCAATCAAATTGCTTGCTTGCTGGTGGTGACCAATGGGATAAATTTTCAACGCGGAGCGCTGTTCGGTTCTCTCGTCTTGTGCTCTTGAAAATTTTAGGTATGGCTTCGTTCTATAATCAAATTATGACAGTGTACAAGTTGGTTCTCGGCGATAGTGTCATAAATTTGGTTGTTTATCGACCTAAAAAATGAGCTTTAAAATCGCACAAAATTGCAACAAAACCACAAAAAACGTTTTTATACGATTTTTTTGATTTTCGTGAGAAAAACACATGCAAATATATTAAGAGAAGCATTTTTATCCATTTTCTATGATCTATTGTGTAAAAAAGCATTCTAGGACTTATCGTTCGTCCAAATCAAGGGTGGCGCGTTTTGCCCCTATGGGCAAATTACCCCCAGTTCTCATACAGCGTCTCTCGGGCCTTCTTTATGCGTTCAGCGATATAATCCTCTCTCAAAGTGGGGGCTGATTGGTTTTTATCGTCCGCAGTGCTGACATAGATATGTGATTTTGATTTGATACGTTGTATTTAAACTATGGTTAATCAAATTGTTCAGTAAACTTATCACCAAAGCATGCAGAATAGGTCTTACATTTTTATGCAGGATCAGAGGCGTTTCCACGTTCGAATTCATGGGTAAGACAAACGTTGGCAAATATTTTGTGCACAGTGAAGCTAAGAAAATTTTTAACTCTATAGAATCCTAGACTGGAAATTAAAAAGCTACCATATTTCAGGGACTCAAACGCAAAAGGGTGTATGTGACATTTTGGTCGGTTCTGAGCTGAGGAACTTTTACTGTTTCCAAGCGTTCTAACGATATTTTGGGGTGACTTTTCCGATCAACAGAAGAAATAACAATTCTGAGAAGACTTTTTTATTGACTCACATACAATTTTTATAGAATGAAACTTGCTAAAACACTTCAAAGAAGATTTTCTCAAAACTTGAACCTCAGTTCATCCCAAAAGCAATGATGAGGTGTTTGCAGAGCTTCGCAAAAAGCAAGAGCTGTCAAATGAAAGATGTACATTTGGCTAGCGCCAACGTTCCTCTCCACTTTCCTCAGCCAAGGATTATATAATGAACATCGAATGCTGACTCATATTTGTTGTAAGCGTACGAGTTTGCTCCATCTATCAGATCAAGATGTGCAAAATAAAGCCTGGTAATCCCCTCATTGTCATGCCAGTCGTTACCACAAGACTAAATGGCCGAAACGAGACCAAACAGGAACTAAGGAAACAAAACGAAACCTAATTAGAGCCATGAGATAAGAATTTGATTCTTCATAGCGTCAGAGCAGACTGTTAAAGATCTGACACCTTTTTGGAATTACTTACATTAATTCAGATAAAATGTTCAGATTAATTTCCGGATATTTCTAGAGGACGAATTATCCTAGAGTATTTCTCCAAAAATCTTGTTTTGGATGCCTTAAGAATTTAACTTGGATTTACCCTAGGAGAAGCACAGAAAGGGAATTTATCCAAAGATTGTTTCAGGAATCATCAGAATTCCTCCATAAATTCTTTGTGAAATTTTTCAAGAAAGCCCCATTTCCTCAAAGATTTCATTCAGTAATTAATCCATTTATTTCCCTGGGACATCCTGCAAGGTTCCCAGGGAAATAAATCTTCTAAAACAAATCAAAACATCTTCTAAAATTCAATCTTAAATTTTTCCAGAAATTAGGGATTTCGTATAAAACTGTTTATGGAAATTTATTTAAGAATGCAACTAGAGATTTCTCTTAAAATACCTTCGGCAATTGCAAAGATTTCTTCTAAGGTTTCTGCAGAAATTCCTCCTGAAACACTTAGAGATTTTCTCAAGTAAGTCTTGGAAGTTTTTTTTTTGCTAGGAATGTCTCCAGAGAAATGTTAAGGAAAATAGTATGAAGTAACCTCATATAAAACTAGTGGAAGCTTTAAAGTCACTCTGTATGAACAATGATCTCTGAAATTACGCCTGGACTCTTGAGGAAGTTTTCTAGACAATCTTAAAAAATCAATTTAATTTCGGGATAGTATTTCGCAGGGTTTGCTAAAGGTATTTTACGAAAAACAATGGACAGATTTTCTATCGAAGTTTGTGTACGAATGATTGGAGGAATTATTGGGAAAAAAATTGTTGTATAAGCTGGTGTGGAAAATTAAATAAACTTATAAAATTGCATGGGAATGTTTTGATAAACTTTTGGGCATCGTTTGAAAAATCTCTGAAAGAATTTCTGGGAGAATTGGTAAAGAAATCTCTAGAAGAATTTTTGGAGAGATCCCTGTAGGAGACCCTGAAAAAAACCTAAATAAAATAACTATGAAAATTCCTGAAGCTTTTCCTCGGGCTGAGACGAAATTCTTGAAACTTCTTCAACAATCATGAAAAAAATCTTTCAGAAAATCGTCAAAATCTGCTCAGAATATTTTCATAAATGATGCCTCAAATATCATTGGGGATTTGATCAAATAATTTTTCAGGAACTAACTGTGCGAGTTATATAGGAATTGCCTTGAAAATCGTTTAGAAATTCAGTAATACTTTGATAGATTATATCAAGAGTGATCGCACTTTCAGAAATCGCAGGCACAATCACATTCGTGCTGTGTATAACACGATGGGACCATTACTTCATCCAAAGATTATTCGAGAAATTATTATGGAAGTTCCAAAAACGTCTCAATGCATCTCATAACAGGGTTGGCTGTAGATGATTTTCTGAAACCATCCACTGATTTATTCAGCAATGCCATGAAGATGCCTCCATCTAATTTTCTAACAGTTTAAGAAGTGTCTTATAACAATTCTTATAGTTAGTTTCCTATAGATATTTGTAGTATCCGCAACGCGGAATTGCATTCGGCTGATTCCGCCATCAGCCGAATTATACTCCCGCTGCTACTTACAGCACATGTTCACTCCACAACAATATTCACTCAACTGACTTTACCGCAAGTTTTACAAGCCTGCTTCACCTGTTTCGAACTGTCACTCATGCACGCTGAGACAATCATAGGTAATATCGTATTTATATTAACCTAGAGCACGCTCAAATAATGCTATTCTTGCAAATCGACTATATTCCTTTCCATCTACAAACTCCAGATCCTACAATATTCTCAATCGTTCTTCACACGAGTCGAAGCTTTCTGCTAATTTCATTTTTTTAATCGTGGGTAGGACAATCCTTTGACTGTCTTACCCAGGTCTTTTTATGCGTAGTACATGTCCTACCTGTCCTACCCACTTCCCGCTTTTTTCACAAGCATCGGATTGCTTTGCGGTCTTCGGCAATGTTGTTCATCGTAGAAATACCTATCAAGATCTGTGTTCAGAATTTTTATAGAGGCCAATGGGCGACCTCTGTCGATTTTTCTTTGCAAAAGTAAGTTTTCCCATAGTAAATCCCATACAAACTTTGAACGGCTGGCGCTAAAATATAGTTTCTCCGATCGAGCTGAAATTTTGCCCAGTTGTTATGGGACCAAAATGCAATCCAAAAAATGAAATGGAGCGAGAATCTAAATTTTTCGTATAACCGTGTCCCAGGCTATTGCACATGTTCTCAAAGCCGGTCCAGCAATGCGTCATCCTTCGTGAACCACAATTCCGGACTGCTGACAAGTTTTTCATCATCCTTCAACAATGGGGGCGGACAGTGGATGTCAAAACAGAGAATGTAAATGTCAACCTGCGGCGCAGTGAACAGGGCACGTTTATGGCGTTTGTTGTTTACGGGCATGGGGATCATAATTGTTTGCATGGGTGTTTTTGCTACATTCGTGAAAACATTGCACATCGTTTCACACTGGTGTAGAGGCAGTTTGTTACAAGCGACAGATGGCAAACATTCGGAGTTTGTGGTTCCATGTTGAACCCCGGCATCATTCCATCCAATATTTCCGGGAAAACGATGGTTTCTGGTATATGGCATTCAATTTGGCCGTACAGGAAAATGCGACGCACGACAGATTGGAAAATTTGCACGACACAAAGACAGATGATGCTCGTAGTACTACCAGATAGTCTTTGGTCCCAGTTGTGACATGGAAGGTATGCATTTCGTATAATTGAGCAAGTTGACGCTAAGTGGTAGAAGCAAACAGCGTAATTCTTTCGATTGATAAATTTTTGATTCTGAAATTTGGGAACTGATTTGGCAGAAATGAGAACTTTTACTAAAAATTCAAAAATATCGCCAGGGGATGATGGAATATTTTTCATCCTTATTAAGAAATTTCCTGAGAGCTTACTATTCTTAATTAATATATAACAAATGTTTTCAGTTGGCATATTTTCCTATCAAATGGAAAAATGCCAAGGTTATATCAATTTAAAAACCGGACAAACATCTTGCTGAAGTTTCTAGCTATTGTCCAATCAGCTTGGTTTCCTTCATCAGTAAACTTTTTGAAAAGGTTTGAATGGAATGATGTTAACGAAAGTTCGGATTCGGACATGGACATTAGACCACTCATCAACTTTAACTTGAAACACATTTTATTCATTCCAACTTCAAGCTATTCTACTGGCCTTGCTCTTCTAGACAAAGAAAAAGCATTCGAAAGTGTTCGACATGAAGGCTCGATTGTACAATTAAAAAAAAAGTTTTCCAACATATATTGATAGAATAATCTAAATATATCTGTAAAATCGTACACTTCAGGTTAATTATCAGTACTTGAAATCTGAAACATTTCCTACAAGAGCTGGCGTTCCTTAAGGCATCATTTTGGAGCCTATAATATACAATACTTTCACATATGTGTTACAAATGTTGTTTGTGAATGACACAGGCCTCTCCGCTAAAGGACACATTCAGTTGCGTAATGACTATTACACAACGCCTTTTCTTGAGATATCTGTTTTCAGCTGCGTTATGAATTTTAGGAAATTGCGTGACTCTTGCTGTAAAAATCACCATTCTGCGAATTTTGCGGTAACTATTATAACATAACGGCAATAGAACTTTCTGTCTTCGGATTCTACTTTTTGAGTAGAAGACCTTTTATGTATACAAGGAAAGCAACAAGCTTGCTGTTTGAAAGGCCATATTTTGTGCTTCCATGAACATTAATTTATTCTTCAAACATCCGTGCCTGTTTTCACAATCAAGTCATTTATAATTTCACGGCTGTCATGCCAAATTTGAACTATTCCAATTAAATCACCCGAACGTACCAAACTTGTCCGCCTTTTGTCGTGTTAGTATTCCTCCAACCGCAAAATTTTAATTTCGTTTCTATTCCTCCAAAGTTACAACGATAATCCATTTGCCCCTCTCATGAATCAAGCTTACAACAGGAACTACTAAATTCGACACCATCATCGCTCCGTTTTGCCGGAAGCTTGCAGGTTGTTGCCGTTTTTCTTGACTTTCCCTGCAACCGTAGAGCGGAGTATCTTTGATAATGTGGGTAATTTTGATATTGTGAGATCCACAACTTACTACACTAGATAGCATATTTCTGTTAATCATTCAGTAAAACGAATGCAAAAGAAAAATATATACTAGTATGACACTTCATGTCAGCGCTATATTTGTTGGAATGGAATACATTTGAGGATTTACTGGAATTTACTGGAACAAGTTGCAGAATGATTATTTTTACAGCACGAGTCGTAAATTTATCGTAAAATCGAGTTCTGCAACGAGTTACGTACAACATTTTTTTGCAATTTCATAGAAGACCACTTGGTATCAGAAATGATGTCAAAATGCATTCACCATTATTTTACAATTTCTGAAAAAATGTTGTGTAATGATTCATTACGCAACTCAAAACAGTTGCGTAATGAGAAAGCGTTGCGTAATGAATCATTACAGCACTGGTTTTAGTTGCATAATTACTATTTCCACACTGCATACTTCAGTGCAGGAAAGTAGGCCGTTTCATGACAGATTGGCGTGATGGAAAACAGCCTATTACGATGAGAAATTGCAAAAAATAGTTTTTTGGTTGTGAATTTCAAGGTGTTTACATACCCATTATCAAAGTTAGCCAAAATCCGAAAATTGACATTTGATATTTTGAAAAATTGCATGAACTGCAATTGATAACTACGATGGTAGTACTTGTGTTAAAAATAAAAAATAAACATTTTTAAAATAAAATGCAGAAAGTTACCCCGTTTCACGGTACCTATTGTTCCACCGTGCGGTTAACACGTTTGGCATAATGCGGAAAAACTTGTACCGAACCAAACACAGCTTGATGCGACTTTTTGTGGAAGGTGGCGGAGCCGTCGGTGGGAGGAATCATCTGATAAAGCCCTGACGGTTTCCATCAGGGGGGAAAACGGAGACACACGAAAGGGTGGATGAAATTTTGACGCCTCACCTTTGCTTTGCGGTTCTGGCGTCGGGAGGAAATTATACGATCTGGGCAAACAATGCCAATAATGGAAAGCTGAAAATTATGGTTTGCCGCAAGTCAGAGGTTACTTCCGCAGCATGAGAGGTATGAGAAGGTGATGGAGCAGATAGAGTCTCAATTGAATGGGGTTTACTTCTGTTGTGTTTTATCTTCTTGCACGGGGAGGATTTCAGTCATTTATGAAAGTTTTCTTAATTATATGAAATTATCACAACCAAGAACCATTAGATTTTATATAATACAGAAGAAACCGGTCCAATCCATCACGTGCTAATACTTAAGAACTGATATATTCGCCCACAGTTAGTTTTTATTTCATGGGCGTAACCAGAGTGGGGCCTCTTTATGAGCAACAAAACATATATTCAAAATTAACCATCAATATTTGTTTGCTTCCAATAAGCAAGATTTTTCAGTAATTTTTGTAAGCTTTGCCTCAAACATTTAAAATTGCAAGGATTGCTTTTAGTATTCGTTTTGCATGGCAACTCCATGCAATTCATCTCTTAGAGAATTTGTAAACATTCTCTTCAAAAATAGTCCAGAAAAAAACACAAATGTCACAAAGTATGTACAATAAAGGGAGGCAAAAGATCGAGTGGTGCAAACGTTTCTTCTTAAGATTTCTAGCACAATTCAAAACAAATGTTTTAAATGTCATGGTGGTTTGAATGCTTTTCAAAGAAACTTTCACTCCAAAAATGATAGAAATGAGAGTGCTTGAAGTAGCCCAATGCAAGCAAGTTCGTGTCGACGCGTCATCGGAGTGATTTTTTGTATACATATAGCCTTTGCATGTTGAGCGTGCTGATGACAAAGTTGCGACTGCACATTCGAGGATGGACTACCAACTAGTGAGTTCGTTTTATGCTTATGATGAACATTTTTATCGTGGCAATCTTACGCTTATGTAATTATTAGCTGTCACTGATTTTTGAGCATCTATTACTCAAAAACTAGTCGTTTGATTTCAAATTTTATTTCACAGCCATAAAGCTTGGCTCTTCAACTAATGAATAAAATTATTCTATATAGTCGTAGTAAGAAGGGTATGAAAATATATCTTTCTAAAAAAAGAGCGTTGCAATGGTTCAGAGCTCATATCTCAGCCATCAGATAAAAATATTAATATTTTATTTCACTTTTGGAAACATTCAAGACTAATATTCCATGAAAAAATAGCAGCATTTTCGATGCAACTTATATTACATAAAAAAATGAAATAAAGCTCTTGAGAATTTTTTTTATGGAAGGACGTAGCTGGGCCTATTGTAAAGATGCTTTGAGGTGATCAAATCTCGCATAACTTCTGATCTCGCCCTAAAAGCCATTGGTAACCATGTGTGTAGCTCGTTGTTACTGAGCATCTGAATGGATTTTCATGTTATTTAATAACGCTGTGGGGAAGAAAGGATCAATATCTACCTGCCCGTGATGTTGGTTTGGATGCTTATTGCTTCATTTGCTCAGAAACAACGAGCTACACTCGTGGTTACCAATGGCTTTTGGGGCGTTATCTCAGAGTATGCGAGAAATGTGCTTTGATTTTAACATTAATGCATGGAGCGGTTTTGGCCCATAGTGGGGCATAAGGTCGACCCATTTATAATCTCATGGAAAAACTTGAAAATGATTAAAAACGTACATATTAGAGTTTAATTTAGTGAAATATGCCTGATTGTGTGGAAAAAGTTATCAAAATACCAATTTTTATTTTAGTTTTCAAAAACTACGGGTATATTACAATTAATTCAATGGTGGCTTATGTTTTTAATAAAAACATAATGCTAAAATAAGTGTATTCCTGTCATAAGAATAGCAACGTTTTGCGTTAATATCAGCGAATTTTTCCCCACACATGAATCAAACTTGTAACTGTTGTTACTCAAACAGCAGTGAATGACAGTAGGCACATGTCCCGGGCTCGAAAAATCGAGCCCTCTGTCAGTGGGCTGTCAACGTTGTCAATCGCATCAAACTTCTTGTTTTTGTTTTGATCGAGCTGCTGAAAATAGAAGTATTCTGCTAGTGAAAAGTTATTTTCAAACTATTGTAAGTGAAATTGTTAATTGCATGGATATATTTGCGCTCTTTTTCGACTTCCCACACTTGAGCGCGTGCGAAGAAGGTCGTCTGCACTGTGAGCTAATAAATGTGCTATTAGATTTTTCATAAACAGTCCCAAATAAAAAGTAATTTCCGCTACTTGAAATGCTTCGATTTTACTGATTGAAGAAACATAAAGACGCTATCAATCGCACCATCAGCAGTACGAATTGATATCTTCAGCCAATAAAAGGGTAGGTCAAGTAACTCTTTTCAAGAGATGTAGGTTTGCTTACGATTGCAGTAGTATTTCCAGTTTTCCCATCAAACCGTCTCGTAGTTTGTAGTAGTGTTATAAGACTCTCCATGCTTAACATTCCCACTGGAACACTGATTTACTGCCAAAAAAGGGCAGGGCTATGTTGATTTCCCAGTCCGAAATGATCGGACTCAGTAACCTTCAAGCATGATTCAATTAATGGAATGCAGTGTTCGTTAATAAAGTGCTTTTATATTTTTAACTAATGGGTATAAAGGTAGAGCCAGATTCATTATGATTGTCGCTCACTTCTCCGGAAAACCAGTTCGAGATAATGCAGCTAACCGAACTAACTAAAACAAATAAAACAATGTTGACACATTTTTTGACAGTTAGGCTCGTCGAGATGCTGACTCGCAAAATAGCGGTGCATGTCATATGCCTGGGATAGATATTTTGACAAAGGTTTGTTCAGCAAAATTGTAGTCAATAGGTTATGGCTTCACCGTGCGGTTTCCATTTCTTCTCTACTACTAAGGTACAACTTTTGCCCTACCTTATTCTACTAAGCTCTTTGGTAATCAAATCAAGATTTTATTCATTTCTTGAATCATTAATTCATTTTTTACGAGAAATTCGTGGTTCAAAACTTTATTAACGTTAATCAATAGCGTTACATTACATATAGTTATCAGTTACTATTATTAATTCAAATTACTCTTCATAATTATTCTAGGATTCTGATTTGAATAACTTTATGATTCCCCCTAGAATCTGTCTAAAGATTTATTTCCTAAAAAATGTCTCCAAGAAAATATGAGACACGAGAGCTCATGAAAAAAAAACCGCGGTAAGTTATCGTCGATGAATATGTTTCTTCTTCTTGGAATTACGTCTTCATTGGGACAGAGCCTGCTTCACAGCTCAGTGTTCAATAACGTGTGGCAGGTGCGATGCTATGCCCAGGAAAGCCGAGAAAATTTCCATTACGAAAAAATCATGGACAGACCGGGAATCGAACCCTGAGAAACCTGCAGCATGATTTTATACCCGGGACTCTAACCCCTCGGCTAACATAAGACATTTATGGATATCTTCAGAAACTCCACTTATTTTGCTTCTGGAATGCATTCAGAGCAATTTCATCAGAAATGTTCACAAGATTATCAATAAGCCTAGAGTAGAACAATACGAAGATGATAATAATAATCTTAGAGTGGTTGCTTTTGGGACAACTGGTTTGCAACTCTTCGTCAAATAGTTCAACAAGAATAGTTCAGCAAGAAAGACAAATTTCGGGAATTCTATCAGTAAATGTTCTGAAGATTTTTGAAGTATTTTTACAGGCATCATTAAAAGAGTATACCTCAAAATTCATATCCCATATCCGCCCAGCAAATGGAAAAAATGTTCAAATTGCTGCCATTTCGGCAATGCTTGACGGTCTGCCTTCGTTTGAATGGAATCGTCTGGATGTATAGTTTTTCGATTATCATTGATTTTTTTGGAAATGCCCATCGGTTCAAAGTTTTAACGGTGGGTCACTGTGTCAAATCGAGCAAAAATTACCCTAACTGCTTTTCGATGCCCCCCATTCGACTTTTACCCAGCTAATTGATACAAATCTGACTTCACTTCAATTTGTTTTTATGGTTTCGACTACGGACGGCAAGTGATAACTAAATAAGACACGCAGACTAGCTTTGGATTTGGGTATTTTTTCGATTCATTATGGGACCTCCGTGGAGCCGGACCCAAATAAGTCAATTTTATGTTTCTTCTCAACTGGTAAATTTGGGTATTGAACATTATCATTCTTAAAAAAGTGGTGCAGACCTGATCGAACAAGATCATTTTAAGGGTATTGGTAATCTAGAAATAGAAGAATAGTTGACAATTTCCCTAAGCTCGAAGTATTCCCATTATGTAAAAAACTGGTTCACAACTAACTAACTAGGTGATCAATATCCTTCAAGTGGTTCTCCACGACCATGTCTGAGTTAACTTTTGAAAATGATGATGTTTAACACCCACATTTCGACGCATGAGAAAAAAAAAATGGGTTTATGGAAAAAAGGTCGAAAAGAAAAGAAAGTCCGAAAAACAAAAGGTTGAAAGGACACAAGGTCTAAAATGATTTGCTTGGTGCTTGTACTTTTGACCTTTTGCTTTCGACCTTTTGCCCCTTCGACCTTTTGCCTCTTCGACCTTTTGCCCCTTCGACCTTTTGTCTTTTGACCTTTTGCCATAAGTTCATAAAATGATTTATCTTCGGCTGATTCTAAGGAGGTCCCATAAAGAACCAAAAAAAAACCAAGGTCAAAGCTGCAGGTGAATTCCGGCGCACATTTTCTTCGAAGAGAAGAAATTTTCTTCCATAATCCGCCAGCAAGAAAACTTTCTTTTCTTTGAAGAAAATACGCGCCGGAATTCGCCTACTGGTCTGATTGCCTAATATAGTTCTCACATGACGTCCGTATTCGAAACTATAACTATAGGCAGAAACAAAAGAACCCTCAACAACTTCCTCAGAATATTTTTCAAATAATAATTTTTTGAATTTCTCCAAGAATTTCTGCATAATGAACTTCCACAGTAAAGTTTTTTGTTCAGGAATTCATCTTGGTATTTTCTTCATGAAGTTAATTATAATTTACATAGGGATGTCTCTACATATATTTCCAGTCATACTTAAGTAGTTCCTCAATCAACTATTACAGGGATTTCTAAACAATATTCTGTTTAATTATTTCCAATGTTTTCAAAAATTCCTACGGAAAACAGTAATTTGTTCACCGGAACAGGTGCACAAATTACTGTTACATTACAGGTACATTTATCACAAAAGTATTATTAATATTTTATCTTAAATTCTATTAGAATGCATACCAACATTTTTCTATGATTTGATGGAGAAGTTTCCTCAGGAATTAATCCAGTTCCTTTCCAATGGAACTGTGTCACATATTTTTCAGGATCTCACAAAGAATTGAACCAGGAATAATTCTTAAGTTAACTCTAGAGAAGCATGTTTTGTAAAATACTCTTTCTTGAAACTAAACACAATACTAACTTCTGAAATTGCTTCAAAGAACTGGTATAGTTTTTTATCTATATGAAAGTGGCTTTCCGTCATTGGCGAGTTCGCCATTAACTTCAAAGGTCTCTATAATTTTTTATAGAAACTTTTGATTAAATATTGAAAAGTGTGCTTAACCTTTCTACCAGCAGCTTCATTTTTTCACCACAAAAAATATTCAAATCGCGATAACTTTTTTGTTTCTTTATATTTTTGAACCATTTTTCACAAGTTCTCAAAATACTCTTCTATTTTTGGAACCTGTTGTTACGTTAGCTTTTAGTGCGTAAAGATAAGGTTTAGTTTGACAAAAATAAACCTCAAGTATGGAACAAATATAGAGCTTATAGAAAATCTCAAGTGAAATCATACGAACGTGCATAAACCTCGACTCGCAAAGCAAGAAACCCCTCGCAAAACGCTCAACGAAACGCAAAACAACGGGAAGAACTTCAACGCTCTCGCACACTACAGCCAACCAAAAGAGATCGAATCGATCTACTGTAGCGTGATCATCATTCGATAGTACGTCATTGCCAAGAACGGATGGTGCCTCTGGTCCGGTGGTGAATAGGAGCAATAGAACATCACAGGTAACCGAAAAAAAGAAAGATATATCGACAGCAGATAACACCCTTTTGATCATGACAACATCACCTACAGACGCTCCAGTGCAACGACGCAATCTACGCAGATTGCGCTGTCGAACCAGACCGGACTCATCTCCATCCAAGAACAGAGGGATCACAATTGCGAGCACGTGCATATTCAATCGCTAAGCATAGTAAGTGGTACACATAGAGCCAATGGATTCAGCACACTGTGATCCATCTCTCAAGGGAATCTTTCTTTCTCTCTACCATAGCTATCGATCCCTCCAACCGCACAAGAAAGCTAGTTCGGCGAATCACGTGTGAAGCCAACATACGAAGGTGCAAACTCATCCGAAAACTAGAGAAGAGCCCCGGCAAGGGTGAGTTGATATGGAAGTGATCATTCATTCAGGGTTCTAATGTTCAGTGTCCATTAGGGCTCTTTTGCGTTGTTCATCATTCCAGCGGAAAACAGAGAGACGTAGTCTGGCCCACTGCGACGCTTACGGTGTGTGCGCTTCGAGCCAGGAAGAGAGCGCCTTGATCTCCAACACCCATAGCAAAGCAATTAACAGTCGCCCGGCGCCTCGTGTCCGAATGTAGTGTGGCTCCGTTACTCAAGAAGCACGGAAGGAGGGTGGAAGAGACAATATTTCTGCAAAGTGGGGCGTCAGCTGTGAAGAAGAGCCCATAGTGCAAGTGGCTGATCACCATTGAAAATCGTTGCTTCGTTCGGAGAAGATAATTGGGAGAGTTGCAGAAAGAAAATTTGAGTGTGGTGGAGTGACATCGGTGGTGTGCCAGTGGGTGAAGAACGTGCCGCAAAGCGGTGCTTACTCAGAAGAGGCAAGGAGAAAGTCAACCGTACCAAGTCGATCGTTGGTACGCGGAGAGAAGTTGGTGTGAGACGAGAGACGGTTGCGTTCCATCCAGCACGCCGCTCCGACGTCGAGAGAAGTGAGTGGCACGGTGGTTGACGTCGCTGAGAAGTTAATCAGAGCGACGCCGCGAGGACGAGCCGAGGCAATGCGAGTTCGAGGGTTGCGTTCGTCATCAGCGTGAGTTCCGTGAGCCCGTGAGTACCAAGAGAAAATGAACTTGTACATTTAACTTTAAGCACCCAGAGAGCTAGATAGGGCCCTAAGGGGCATTCAGGGCAAGATGAACAAGATAACAAAATAAAATCAAATGTCGTAATTTTAGGCTGTTGCTTGCGTAATTTGTTGGTGCGAAATTCCCTGAATTGAGCTTTGTTCTGGTGGCCTAGCCTTGATTCCACCATAGGACATATTTCGTAACATTGACGCCCAACAAAAAATACCCACACACTTAAGCCACGTTGTTTGTTTGCTGAGCTTATATTTTTTTAATTTGATGGTTTGAGTTCGCCTATTTTCAATTTAGTTTGTTGACTCTTTATTTATCATGGATTTCAATCACCTCACCGAAGAGGAAATTAGCTACGAATTAGCTTTACGACACATTGTCAATGTGGCATCCATGACGCATCGCAATAAAGTGCTTAAATTAAAAGCACTAACGCAAGAGGAAATCTTAAGGGATATCACACACAGCAGTTCGGATAATCCCATAGATCCAACTGTTAATATTGAAAACTGTTCACAAGGCATTCAGCAACTACAGTCACTGGTTGCGCATGCACAAACATCAGGAAACTGTCAAGATCTGTCAATATTAGCATCGCGACTTACTCATTACAAAAATAGATTGGCAATAATAGAACCCCCTGAACATCTAATTCAGGCACTACAATCGCTACGTCAGATAGTAGACACACTTTTCGTGAATGTGAACAGTGCAATGAGAAAGACAGTGTATCAACCAACCGAACGAATACACAGTGGAGCAATACCAAAAGGTCAACGCCAACAAACATCAGTCGCTGATCAACAATCACCAATGAAACCAAGGGACGAAAGAGAGGGGGACTTGAGTGTGCACAACTCGGAAAGGATGTCAGAGGAAGATGCTAACAAATTTGGATTGCCTCCTTCGAGTTCACCATTGAACGCAAGCCGCGGTAGAGGAAGAGGAACTATGTTTCAACCATTCAGAGGCACTAACCAGCGTAATTCGGTAGCCGCAAACGTCGCCGGAGTTGACACGGAACCAGAGCAACATTATCCACGAAGGGACAGTGAACATCAATACAACCAGCTGCGGGAAGACTTGTTGAATAGGCTGATACAGATGCAGCTGAATCAACAGTACGGCAACGGACGCATGGAAGACAGGAGGATGCAGAAGGCCATCCACAATTGGCCATTTAAGTTTCGAGGAGAACGTGATACGAAGACACTCAACTCGTTTCTGGACCGCGTTGAATCGTTCGCACGTTCAGAAGGGGTTAGTGATGAGCTGCTGCTGACATCTATTAAGCATTTGTTACAAGAGGATGCTTTGGACTGGTATGCGAGAGTGGAATATCAAGGATTACTTGATTCCTGGGAAAGTTTTAAAGAACAAATCAGAAAAGAATATCTACCAGCACAGTATGGTCAACTGCTCAGGGCAGAAGCATTCTTCCGTTATCAAGGGCAAACGGAATCGTTCGCCAAGTACTATCGAGATATCACCACTCTATTTAGGTTTGCCGAACCAGCCATGTCGGAGGACGAAAAGTTCTTCATCGTAAAGAAGAACATGCATGCTGACTATGCGCTCATCATCACAGCGGCCAAACCGGAGAATATGGCAGAGCTAGCAGATGTTTGTTCCAGTTACGACGATACAAGGATGTTACTGAACCGCCAACAACGCAAAATGTCGATTCCACAGGAGTTATTGGTAGAACCCAATTTAGCTACTCCAACTGCTGGACATAGACCGTCGCAGCAGATCACGTCCCAGCGTTTCAGCAGAATTAATGCAGTCGAACTTCAAGAGATAGAACTTCCAACGTCAAACAACTCACGTCCAGCGATCAATCAATGCCCGCCAGGAGGAAACGACGAGGATTACTGGACAATGAAAATCAATCAATTGATGGATCAAGTCAACGCAATTAAGATGCAAGTAGAACGGAGGCATTTGAGGACACCTGAAAATTCTGCGAATGGTTTGGAACAAAGGAATCACCAACGAAGTTCTTGGAGACCCATGCAGCAAAGCCCTCAGCAAACAGGAGCCACCTTCCGTTCCTCTCAAAACCATTTCGCACAGCAACAAAGATCAGTAGGTTCAGAACATGAACAACCAGATAACGACCAGCAGCAGGTTCAGCACGGGGCACAGCATCTGCAAGCATTTGAGAACAACAGACCCATCACAATTTGTTGGAATTGTGAAGAGGAAGGACATCGATTCGCGGACTGCAGGAAACAACAAGCATTCTTGTTTTGCCATGGATGTGGGAAAAGAGGATACACGTTGCGTAACTGCGTCACGTGCCGCACAGAGGTGGGAAACTATCCAGCGGGGACTCAGCAGATGTAGAGGTTGGCTCTCCGCTCAACGTAAATCCTCTAATCGTCCACATGACTCCACAAATCAATTCCATAGTCAATCCCGGACAGGACAACAGACCGCATGCGGTGATCAGCATACTGGGAAAAGAACTCACCGCGCTTTTAGACAGTGGAGCCAACTGCTCATTACTTGGCGGAAAACACGTGAATATAGTGGAGCAGCTAGGTCTGCGGAAAGGAGTGGTAGTATGCGGTGGCATCAAAACAGCAGACGGTACCAAACACAAGATAGACCACTTCGTTCGTCTCCCAATTGCCTACAACAATCGGAATGAGACAATTCCACTTTTGCTCATCCCATCTATACCTGATTGTATCATTCTAGGGATGGACTTTTGGGAGAGATTTGGCGTAAAACCTGTGTGCTATGCTATTGAAGCCATAATTCAAGATGACCTTCAGAAAGACCTATCCAATCAAGAGAAGCAGCAGTTAGAAAGGGTTATAGAGAAATTCCCAAAATCAGTCGAGGGAAAGCTTGGAAGAACGCCGATGTACGAACACCGCATCGATATAGGAGACGCACCGCCAAAAAAGCAAAGGTATTATCCGATGTCTCCCTATGTTTTAGAGGAAGTGAATAAGGAAATTGATCGTATGTTAGCACTAGACGTCATTGAAGAAGCACGCTTTTGTCCATGGAACAATCCACTTGTGGCTGTCAAAAAGAAAACGGGGAAGTACCGTGTTTGTTTAGATGCACGTCATCTGAACTCGATAATGGTCAATGAAGGTTACCCGATTCCACAAATTTCCTCAATAATGAACAACCTAAGTGGTTGTAAATACATATCAACAATTGACCTTAATGACGCTTTTTGGCAGCTCCCTCTACATAAAGCATCACGACCTCTCACAGCATTCACAGTACCGTCTAGAGGACATTTTCAATTTAAAGTCGTTCCGTTTGGCTTATGCACGGCAAGTCAAGCTCTGGCACGAGTAATGACACATCTTTTCGCAGACATGGAGCCCTTCGTCTTTCATTACTTGGATGATCTGGTAATCTGTTCTCGGACGTTTCAAGAACATCTGAACACACTTGAGGAAGTGGCGCGGAGGTTGTCGTCCGCCAACCTCACTATATCTACAGAAAAGTCCCTCTTCTGTCGCAGAGAGATAAAATACCTTGGGTATATACTCAATGAAGACGGATGGAAAGTAGACAAGGACAAAATCGAATGTATTGTTCAGTTTCCCGTGCCTTCATGTCGGAAGGAGGTTCAAAGGTTTTTAGGGATCTGTAATTGGTACCGCAGATTCATCTCCGAGTTCGCACGGATCGCAACACCTCTCACTGAGCTAACTAAAACCAAAAATAAGTTCAGGTGGACAGAGCAGGCGGAAGACGCCTTCCTGCGGTTAAAATCAGCACTCGTTTCGGCGCCGGTTCTGGCCATGCCAAACTATGAAAAGCCTTTTAATATAGCATGTGATGCGAGTGACGTCGCCATTGGGGCTGTGCTAACACAGGACATCGAAGGGGAGGAGCATCCAATATGTTACTTTTCCCAGAAACTAAATGCTGCTGAACGGAAATATTCGGCTACCGAAAGAGAATGTTTGGCTGTTATCCGAGGAATTGAAAAATTTCGTTGCTACGTAGAAGGAGTAAAGTTCACCGTGTTCACAGATCATGCTGCCCTCAGCTATCTTCGCTCGATGAAGAACCCTACAGCACTCATGAGTAGGTGGATATTACGGCTCAATGCGTTCAACTTCGACATTAAGTACAGGAAGGGCTGTATAAATATCGTGCCAGATGCATTATCACGGATAGCAAACCTTACATTCCTAGGCAACAAAGATACGGTGGATGACTGGCACACCCGCATGATTAACAGCGTAGAAAGTGAACCAGACAAATTTCCAGATTTTCGAATAGTTAATGGTGAATTATTCAAGAACTGTAAATGTCGAGATGAAACAGGCGTAACAACTCACAAATGGAAGAAAACCGTACCATTCGCAAGCAGATTGGACGTTATCCGGCGATTTCATGACGCTCCATCCGCAGCTCACCTCGGTTTCTACAAAACCTGGCAGAAGGTTCAAACACACTTCTATTGGCCTAAAATGCAGAGTGATATTAGCAGTTACGTCCGCAGTTGCGCCATATGTAAAGCTAGTAAATCACCCACATCCATTATGATGCCACAGATGGGAGGTATGAAGCCGGCTAAACAACCGTGGGAACTAATCTCAATCGATTTCGTTGGCCCTTTTACTCGCTCCAAACGGGGAAATACGGTGATGTTGGTAGTTGTGGATTGGATAACCAAATACGTGATAGTCCATCCAATGCGCAAGGCTGATTCTAGCCGATTGGTTGAGTTTTTAGAACAAGAAGTCTTCCTCAAGTTTTCACGTCCTCGCATCATCTTATCGGACAACGGTAGGCAATTTGAGTCTTTAGTCTTCAAATCGCTATTATCGAGACAGAATATCATCCATATGAAGACGGGATATTACAGCCCTATGGTCAACAATGCAGAACGCGTAAACCAGGTACTCATAACATGTATAAGAGCTCTCTTGGACGAGGACCACCGCTCATGGGACGAAAATCTACCGACGATAACAGCGGCGATCAACAGCTCAAAACATGAAGCAACGGGCGTAAGTCCACATTTTGCAAACTTTGGCAGAGAGCTTCTTTTGCACACAGACTTGTACGATCAACAAGATCTCAATACTCCGGATGATACCCAGCTAGTACAGGACAAGCGTTTAGCAGAAATCCGCCGGATTCAGGAATTTGTGTTGCAAAAGATAAGAAACAACCACATTAAGACAAAGCAACGCTACAATATGCGCACAAGGGCAATAACATTCAAGATCGGTGAACTGGTGTGGCGCAGAGTATTTCAGCTGTCATCAAAAGAGAACCATATCAACCAGAAGCTCAATCCAAAGTTCACGCCAGCAATCGTAAAAGAGGTGTTGGGAACGAATCTCTACTTGCTCGAAGACGTCTCGAGTGGAAAACGGGGTCGATATCACGCCAAGGACATAAAAGCAGATTAGGACAGAGACACATCAATATGCTGACTACAAGCAACCACATCTGCATGCGTCAGAGATGTTGGAGACAAGCTATGTACACAGTATGCAAGGAACTGTCAACTAAGAGCGATTTCGCCAGGAAAATACGATTCACGGATCAGGCTGAAGGACCAACAACAACATTCGAAACCTCGCCGTCCCTTGCGCACCGATATCCTGCCAAAGCCAGCTGCCTTTGCCATGGATTGCCAAACTACAAACTTTAGAAAGCAGTGAGGAAGCACTATCTCATCCAAATTGCAAAATCGCTGCTAGCCAAATCTAAAGTAGTCGTAAACAATGAGTCAGAAGCAAGTAAATCGGGGATCGGCAAGAAATTTCCTTTCTAAAGTAACGCGACCCGGGGCGCGGTAAAACCCCTTATAAATGGGCTCTTGTCGATTCTGGAGATTAAATCCTCCTTTCCTGAAATACGGCTTCCATCAAACTAATTCAAACCATCATTATCTCAGCACTTAATTTGTAAGTTTTAATGTTCTTTGTTCGATCAGACCCCTTCATTGCATAAAGGGTTTAAGATCGTCCTGCGTGTTCACCATGAAGGGAGATATGACACAAGAAGCAGGAACAAGAACTTTGTCGGAGACTTCTGGCCAGAAATGGCGTTAGATCGAAAATTTTGCCAGAATTCGCTGGTACGATTATGAATATGTTAGCCTGTTTTGCTGAGTAGTCAGTTGTATTCTTCTAGGGAAGATAACACTCGAAATCTGTTCGAGCGTCCGATAATGATCATTTGCGTCTCCGACTAACTTCTTAAAAGAAAGACGAAAAATTTTTTCATGAGCCAACTGTCGTTGCCTCATGAAAAATTTTCCCTTGTGGTGGTGTGGTGTTACGTTAGCTTTTAGTGCGTAAAGATAAGGTTTAGTTTGACAAAAATAAACCTCAAGTATGGAACAAATATAGAGCTTATAGAAAATCTCAAGTGAAATCATACGAACGTGCATAAACCTCGACTCGCAAAGCAAGAAACCCCTCGCAAAACGCTCAACGAAACGCAAAACAACGGGAAGAACTTCAACGCTCTCGCACACTACAGCCAACCAAAAGAGATCGAATCGATCTACTGTAGCGTGATCATCATTCGATAGTACGTCATTGCCAAGAACGGATGGTGCCTCTGGTCCGGTGGTGAATAGGAGCAATAGAACATCACAGGTAACCGAAAAAAAGAAAGATATATCGACAGCAGATAACACCCTTTTGATCATGACAACATCACCTACAGACGCTCCAGTGCAACGACGCAATCTACGCAGATTGCGCTGTCGAACCAGACCGGACTCATCTCCATCCAAGAACAGAGGGATCACAATTGCGAGCACGTGCATATTCAATCGCTAAGCATAGTAAGTGGTACACATAGAGCCAATGGATTCAGCACACTGTGATCCATCTCTCAAGGGAATCTTTCTTTCTCTCTACCATAGCTATCGATCCCTCCAACCGCACAAGAAAGCTAGTTCGGCGAATCACGTGTGAAGCCAACATACGAAGGTGCAAACTCATCCGAAAACTAGAGAAGAGCCCCGGCAAGGGTGAGTTGATATGGAAGTGATCATTCATTCAGGGTTCTAATGTTCAGTGTCCATTAGGGCTCTTTTGCGTTGTTCATCATTCCAGCGGAAAACAGAGAGACGTAGTCTGGCCCACTGCGACGCTTACGGTGTGTGCGCTTCGAGCCAGGAAGAGAGCGCCTTGATCTCCAACACCCATAGCAAAGCAATTAACAGTCGCCCGGCGCCTCGTGTCCGAATGTAGTGTGGCTCCGTTACTCAAGAAGCACGGAAGGAGGGTGGAAGAGACAATATTTCTGCAAAGTGGGGCGTCAGCTGTGAAGAAGAGCCCATAGTGCAAGTGGCTGATCACCATTGAAAATCGTTGCTTCGTTCGGAGAAGATAATTGGGAGAGTTGCAGAAAGAAAATTTGAGTGTGGTGGAGTGACATCGGTGGTGTGCCAGTGGGTGAAGAACGTGCCGCAAAGCGGTGCTTACTCAGAAGAGGCAAGGAGAAAGTCAACCGTACCAAGTCGATCGTTGGTACGCGGAGAGAAGTTGGTGTGAGACGAGAGACGGTTGCGTTCCATCCAGCACGCCGCTCCGACGTCGAGAGAAGTGAGTGGCACGGTGGTTGACGTCGCTGAGAAGTTAATCAGAGCGACGCCGCGAGGACGAGCCGAGGCAATGCGAGTTCGAGGGTTGCGTTCGTCATCAGCGTGAGTTCCGTGAGCCCGTGAGTACCAAGAGAAAATGAACTTGTACATTTAACTTTATGCACCCAGAGAGCTAGATAGGGCCCTAAGGGGCATTCAGGGCAAGATGAACAAGATAACAAAATAAAATCAAATGTCGTAATTTTAGGCTGTTGCTTGCGTAATTTGTTGGTGCGAAATTCCCTGAATTGAGCTTTGTTCTGGTGGCCTAGCCTTGATTCCACCATAGGACATATTTCGTAACACTGTGTCGGCAATGGCAATTGATCATCTGGTATATTGGGGGACTGACACTTCCTATATAAAATTTCTTTGGTCGTCACTTTGCTTTTAAGTGAGATATTGAAAAAAAAAAAGAAAAATAAATGTGGAATGTACAATAATAAAAATTAAGAAGATTGCCTGAAAAAATCACACAAATTGTTGTGTTGTATTCGAGAAATCTCAAAATTACAATACGATTTTTTTTGTAAGTTTTCATAATCTTGTTACGGCTGTAGTGAGTCAAAAAAAAACCCATCACTCAAAAACGGTTTACCGATTTATGTCATTTTTTTATAACAGACTCTCATCAAAGTATAGTTTTGAAAAGTGAATAATCGAACACGAGAAAAAATCTGTAGCATGAAAAAAAAAATACGTTGGTTATGGCTACGCGTCGGTCTCTCAAGGAATCTCGGAATATCTCCGGATTCAGATGACCAATTGGTCGGCGTTAAGTCAAAGTGGACCAAGTACAAAACTTGGGAAAATTGGATTATTCTGCCATTAGATGCAAAATAACGTTATCTCCATTTCACTTTGATCCGATTTGATGAATGTTGAAAACTGAGAGAGATATGTAACAAATTTACTCTGGATGATCAATAAAAATCAATAAAAGTATGCAGTTAGAGTGGACCAAGTGCTTTATACCATAACAACGAAAACGATCGATGCGCTGAGAAAGTCTAGAAAATGCAAGACATTTCAAGTTATTTTCCAGATTTTTTGACATGGAATGATTCTTCTTCCCATCCATCAATAGAAACTCATAAACATGTCATAATTCGATGGATCTTATTTTGATATCTGGCCATTTACCGTATTTGAGTAGGTGATCAGAAATTGCAACAATTTCTGTGCAGACAGAGTGGACCAAGTGTCAAAAAGCAACAAACTGATTGATTATTGCATATTTTGAGTCGATTTCAGAGTTCGATAGAAGTTTATGGTAGTTCTATGGTGTATGTATGGACTGTCCTAGAACCCGCTTATTGGACCAGTATATTTTGGTCGGTACTCAAGATTTTCATGGACTATGTGCACTTGGTCCACTCTGACTGAACGCATATTTGAATATTTCTGGTCTTCAACGCCCTGACCCTTCAAAACCTTAATTTCCAAGGTATCGTAATGCCACTGGTTTTGAGATTGAAGATATGGATTATAGAAGAATTTACGATACTGATGTCGAAGGGTCTTGATAATATGTTCAGCTTAAAGATATGCACCCAGTTTGACCACGCAAGCATTAAATGATTGTTCTTTTTCTTGAAATTGTTCAGTCAGAGTGGACCAAGTGTACATAGTCCATCAAAAAATCGTTCTATCAGAGTTTCGGATTGTGATTTTTCATGTTTATCACTTCACATTATATTGTTTGAAAGTAACACAAGGATGGGTAGAAATATTGAACCAAAATTTTACTGAGATAAAAAAATACAAAGCGTTAGACTTTGAGCCCGTTTTTCTCAAAATATGAAAAATGTCACTTGGTCCACTCTGACTTAACGCCGACCAATTATCAACAAAACCGATACAGATTCTAAAAATAGCAAGGTTTTTTTAGAACTTATGAAAAATGGTGCCAAAATATTGGGAAACAATAATGCTGTCGGGATTTTTTTTTTTTGGTGAAAAAATGGTGTTGCCGTTAGAGAAGCTTCTTGAAAAATTATAGTTAGTATTTTGGCGGAGGTTCTAAAACTATCCTTAGAAAAAAAAAATCTTGAGCCAATCTTCAAAAAAATATTATCTTAGATACGTATCTAGATTATAGAATACTGCTGAATCCTAAACAGAAACCAAAATGAATCTTCGAGTTGTTTAGTAGAATACCTATAAATAAACGAAAAACCGAATTTAGTACTATACCATCTCATCCGACTAGAGTAGAGTAGAGAACTGTAGTGGAATTAAATGCTATAGTATTAAGTTGTTTTTTTTTGTTTATTTAAAATGAATTTTCAAAGGTGTTCTCAGAGGTGATTTTTGGCTAACCCGTAGATTGAGAATCTTTTAAAAATTACATGAATTACATCGTTTTTTCATAGCAGAATCTTAGAGGAATGGTAAAGGATAAATGTCTAGAAAAATATCATGAAGTATTACAAATAAATGTTGAAAGATATTCCAAGGAAAACAATTTGTTTCCTGAAGAAATATTCATTTCTTTTAAATAATCTCTGGAAGTATGCCAGGTGTAATTCACGTGTTCACTGGGATAAGATATTAGGTTTTTTTTATTAGGATTGAATAGAAGATTTTTAAATACGAATGCTTTGTTCAGTTCGTCAAAAATCCTAGAGTAATCCTTGAAGTGTTTTATAACGGATATTTTATCAAAATTTCTGAAAAAATCATACTTTTAAAACCTTTGATATAATATCTGCAAGATTTCGACCCTCAAAAAGTGTCAAGTTGAAGCAATGTTCGAATAAATTCCATAGAGGTATCTTTCGCAGAACTCTTTACAGGAATTTACAGAAACTATAAAATTACTACTGGATGAAACGCTGAAGAACCTTAGGTTGATCTTTCGTCACTGATCAATTCTTCAAACTTTTTGCAATCCTGTCAAAGGCGTTAACTGAACCCGTTGCCAAACCAAGCAAATTAATTAGAACGCCTTTGGTCAGTGACAAAAGTTAGTAACCAAATGCTGTTTTTCAATAATTACAAAATACCAAGTTTGGGAATCTGTATCTCATCTAATGGTAGTGGTGAGATTTGGATGTCAAACTACTACAATACTATACTAAGCTCATTTAATTTCAGTAAATTTTCAAACAGTTTCAAAGAGTTGTTCGAAGACAAAAGTAAGTAACCGAGAGATTTTTCAATTTTATTAAAATTCGGTAAGTTCTAAGAGGTTGGTGTGTTCTGCAAGTTTCTAAGAGATCGTCCATTAATTACGTAAGGGGTTATGGGGGGAGGAGGAGTCTTACGCGCCAATTTTCATACAAAAAATATTACCATGGAGGAAGCGGGGGTTGAAAACCGTCAAAATTGTCTTACGTAATTAATGGACCGTCCCTAACTTCCGAAAGTGAACAACTTTGTCGAACAAACTAACCAACCACAAGTTACCGTTTTTTGAATTATATTTAAAAATCTCTAGGTTACTTAATTTTGTCTTTGAATATCCCTCTGAACCTCTTTGGAAAATGACTGAGCTTAGCTTAAACAAAACTTTAGTTATTTGTAGTTAATGATCTGACATATGAGCCGATTCGGACTACCAGAAGGTGAGGTATCGATGCCCAAACTTGGGATTTTATATGGAAAACCAGATTTTCGTTACTAACTTTTGTCACTGACTGTTTAATGCGAAAGTTCAGAATAACTACACAAACAATATGCGGAAAGTATCGAAAGTTGTCATTTTGTGACGATTCAGTGAATATTGGGTTAGAGGTCGCCCCCCTTTGCTGATCGAAATCCTGGCAACGCCCATGTGTATACTCTATCCATAAAACTGTTCCTGTGATCTGGAATTATGCCGCTTCATCCTCCCGGGAGCACGATCCAGTTCTGAAACCACATCCACCAGCAGCGTCTTCGTATACTCTGTTTATAAAGCTGTCAAGCGTAGACAAACCATCCCCGTCCCTAACCGGGATTAAGCTTTGAGATGGTGTCTTTCGCGTTGCCTTAAGAAATCCCACAACAACCGGAGTGAGACAGAGCGCAGTCAGTAACTACTCGGGCATCCTAATGGTGCCACTTTTGTGTGCAACACGAGTATATTATAAACTTAATGGTTTTGAGCAGGGCATGGCCAACGTTTTAGAACAGCGGGTTCCTACGAAATTCTGCCAAAATTGGTGCAATAATTCTGCAAGTTTTCTGAAGTAATCTTAAAATATTATAAAAATTTTGTGAGATTTTCTTTAGACGAAGGAACGTAGGACGTCTAATTCCTTTGATTTCTGCCAGAATTGCATAAAAATCATATCGTGAATGCTGTGAGATTCAGTAAAATTGTGTACAAACCATTATTTTCCAACAACTCAAAGTACCTATTGAGTACATGAATGATGAGCTAAGGGGCCTTCCTTAGCCAAGTGGTTAGAGTCCGCGGCTACAAAGCAAAACCATGCTGAAGGTGACTGGGTTCGATTTCCGATCGCTCCAGGATCTTTTTGTAATAGAAATTTTCTTGATTTCCTTGGGCATAGAGTATCACCGTACCTGCCACATGATATACGAATGCGAAAATGGCAAGTTAGGCAAATAAAGCTCTCAGTTAATAACTGTGGAAGTGCTCATAAGAACACTAAACTGAGAAGAAGGCTCTGTCCCAGGGAGGACGTAATGTCAAGAAGAAGATGAATGAAAAGTGGAAATAAGTTTTGATGTTTGAATTGAGTTAGCAGTACATTAAACAGGCGAGAGAAAATGTAATCACGGGCCTGATGCGGCCCGTGGGTCATATGTTGGGAAGCCCTGGTTCAAAGTCACTGAGTCTTGAGCGAATGCCAGTCGCTGCCGTGTTGTATGTGAGCTTCAGATGCTCCAGAACCGTCAAAGATAATAAGAAAATATGCTTGTGAGACGTGTTGAATGACTTGAATGAGATTAAAGGTTGAGAAATATATTGCCATGGGTCGTGGGGTTGTTTGTATCTGGGATGGAAATGCATGTCATTTCTTAGATTCCCTCTGATAATCAGATGCTAGTAGTTTTAAAAGTATGTGCGTGATTTTCTATAAATTTGACAGTATTATCAAATAAATTTTATGTGTTTTATTCTACGTAGGTAAACTTCTAGCTTCTAGAAAACATGATTAAATTGTAGAGTTTGAGAAGTTTTTGACAACATAAGAAAGGAATGTTCATCATTATCTAGAAGAGGGCAATCATATGAGTAAGCTTCTTGTAGAAGTGGAAATTTTTAAGGATAAGTCAAAATGCGTTTGTGGTAGACGCAAGAAGCTTCAGTTTGCATTGGAGAAAAATAAGCATAGTTCCTCAACTGTTACTCATTACTCGTTGAACGTGGAGATCACGTTGAAATTAGCTAATCGTTGTTACTAAGCATAATGCTTCGTTAGATACTCTGTTTTAAAAAGATTCATCCACCTTTGGTTATTCATCGTGCATTTTTAATGCTACTCTATATAACATCATAGCACTTGAGTGTATCTCATAATTAATTTTCGTTCAAAACCATTTCTCCCACAGATAATTACATCCGTTAGCTCCGCATGCTATTATCCACCCCCGACAAAGCTCATAAGAATCCCTCCCACACATTACGTCATCAACATTTCGCAGCCGGGCCGGAAAAAGACGGCAAACACTCTAAACACAAGTACGCTTTTAAGTCGACAATCTGACAAACAACAAGTTCTCCGCACGCCCGCCGTTTTGCTGTAGGCCTATAGTCGTTGCTAACTGTAGGTCATGCGGTGGATATCAGAGTCCAAGTCCAAGCTATCCCAGCTGCAGCGCTGCAAAAAACTGCCTGGGCGTGGAAATACTTGACCAAAGGGACAGAGAAAAGGCGGGAAACATTTTACATATACAGTTTCCTCCCATTTTCGTAGAACATTTAAAAGGGTTTACAAGTTCAAGCGGTGGAATAAAAGGGCAAATGCTACGTGGTGACAGTAATTTTTCGTATAGTAAGGTTTGGAAATGATTATTATTTGCGTAGTTCTAAGGAAGATGATTATTTAACAAGAAAGGGTACAGAACCAAGTCCCATTGCACAGTAGTTCAATAAGCAGATTTACGAGGAAATATGCAATTGGAGCTTTAACATGTAATAATAGATGTTTAGGGTTTGCTACTCAGTATCCTGGTTTTATCAAAAACAACTATATGTTTTCGCTGTCCGACGTTTCGGTCCTTATTGGTCCTTTTTCAAAGATTCTCTAAGACTCAACTGTCAATTTCAACCCTAAACATCCAATACACAGTGGACTAACCAAGTTATTGAAGACAAAACAAAATTAATACAAAGTTGTTTATTTCTATGACCTTTGATTGGTGTTAATTAGAATGGTTCTAATTTATATATAAGTAAACTTATGTTTTTTGTTATGTAGAAAATATAAATTATATATTCTTTACCATGATTGCTACAGATGGCGAAAAATGATACTCTTAATTTTCTTAGCATATAATCCCTGTTTCTATGAAAATGTGGACCGCCTCAATATAAAAAACACCAAGCAGAGGGCATTACTAATAAACAACTTCTGTTTCTTTATAAAGCTATAAACGCATCTATCCTCGTGATACTTGCTGGACCATTAGTGCCGTTTCACGCGTTTTTAATTGCAATTTTTAAACTTTTTATTTCGCCGCACTTTTTTCGAACTTACTGTCCATCAAACTCGTGCTGAATGCTGGTGAAAATTCTCCACTTTCACCGAGCCTATTTGCTAGGTGCGACTTTAACATTGCTACATTTACACATAAACCTACACAACAATTCTACTGACTACCATGCGTTTCCACATAAATGATATTGGTACGGGTATTGAACAACGTCGCACTGACAAATGGAACCAAACGAAACGATGGATTCCATGGTGGGTGGCAGTGGTTTGTGTCGGGGTGTGGGAAGGCAAATTGCAGTAGTAAAATGTACAGCTCGGAACATTGAGCTTTTGCTTGAAACTGTGCCAAAAAGTTTGCCAAATTGGGTGCCAGTCAGTGTTCTGTTCTACCGAGTGTATGGTACAATGTGCTCTAGGTGACGTGTGGGTAAAGTGGCATAGATACAATTTGTGAGAGTGTAAGCGCCAAGCGTTCTGCTCGTGATGGTTCCGGTGTATTTATCTTGGTGTGGTAATGTGGTATAATATATATGTTGTTCTTGTAAGTATAGTAATAGAATGATGGTTTCACTTGCATTTGGAAATGTAGGGGGCGAGCTCACCTCCGTCAACGTTCACGCAAACCAGCCCAGGGCAGCAGTTTTCGTTGGAGTAGCACGCCCTTCCGTAGCAGGTGTCTTCTTCGATGCGCTGGTTTTGCTGCTCTTCGTCTAGGATTTCATTCTGAAATGGGGGAAACAGAAGGTGGGAAGGCGTGAGTTACTTCTACTGACGTAAGTGTTCGAAATCAATTTGATTTAATGGGAATTTCCGTCTCGTCACAATCCGCGACAAATAATGTCACTGGTGACTGATGAAAGTTGTGAGGGGTACCTGAATGACACATTCAGGATAGGCATGAATAGTACGGTTCTGAATCTTGAGTATTGAGTATGAGACACAGAATTTATTCATTCATAGATATGATTGGGTCATGAACAAGATTGTTACTTTTTAAGTCACGCTTCAATGAAATGGATGATAAACAAATTAAATGACTCTCAATTTCTATTTCCTATGAGACTTGGATAAATAAAAGTTGAAATCTTCCAAAAGTTTCATGGGATGCACTCCAACATATGAGCCATTCTATAGAGTAACGCGGGGCGTACTATTGCCTATAACTTTTCGTAGAAGATATCTATTGAATTTGGAGAATTTCGATACCAGAATTTTAAAAGGGCTTAACATCGTATGTATACGTCGTTGCTCAGAGTATTCATGCCCACTCTGGCACTTAACTGGCCCTATTAGAAAAAAAGATAGTCATCCCCTTTCCCATAGTGGGGCTGTTGCCCGTTTGTAGACGGTATTTTTGATCTATACTTTTAGAAAACTAAGGATCAACGAAGTTTTTGTAATTAAAAAATATGCTATGATATTATTGATGCGTCTTTAGTGTGCTTCGTGCGAAAATTACATCTTCTCATTCGAAATGCAAAAATGTCAAGCTGGTTTGAATGAATCTTGTTCGCGAGTTTCACAGACGGTTGAGTATCGGAAAGTGCCAAGCGCTTTGCCAGTTTGTTTCGATTCGTGTTTTGATTCGTGTTATTATCACTTTGTCTCTTCATTTAACGGAACGGTGAAGTAAAAGTGAAGCAAAAATAAAATCTTACTTACGTCGTTTTCTAAATCCGGAAATTAAACGTTCTGAAAGTGAAAAGTCAAGTTGGTCGAAACGTGTAGAATATCTTCTGCAAAACAAGTAGGATTGATAAACTAAGTTCGTTTACTTTTCTGATTTAAGGCTGTTTAAATGTTTCCGAGATTTGTTTTGAATTGAGCTAGAAATCTTAAAAAGAAACTCTTGCCCCACTCGAACATTTTCTCCACTTTACTCTACAGTTTTCCTCGAAATACCAGTCTTCCACATGGCAACCCCAGTAACATTGGTAGCTGAATAAAAGTTTATTCAACAGATTTTTGCCCTAATCAGCTGAAAAATTACTTGTTTAACTTTTATTCAGCAAAAATGATTGTTGTGAAAATATCGTGAATAAAGGATCTCTCCATTGAAATCCTCTGCCATAGTGTATTGATTATTTCTTTTGCACACTTCATCAATTTTTAGTAGTTTTCATGCCTTGGTATCATAAATAAAAGTATTGCCACTACTTTGATTGTTTCGCTTTGAAAATTTAATATAAAATTTAGCCTTAAAGCTGAGGTAGCAAAAAAACTGGCTTCTACTAAAAGCATTTAAATTTTAACCTCAAAAACCTATGAATCAATATATTATGATTGACCCAGCCCTGTCGTCGTAAAATTTGAGCTTCTTAGTAGTCCCTCTTGAGGCGTTGCAATACCCCAGAGGGTGCTTCTACTCCCAGGCGTTAATTATGTCGCCTTATAAGAAACTTCACAAATATTTCAATATATAGAAATCACAAACATCACAAGTACTTTAATATTAATTGCAAACAAACGAAAGCCAATATAAATTTGATATGTAAATTTCCCACAACATGTACGACTTCTTTGCATGTGTCAATGTTATATGAAAAGGTCCTAAAATTCAGAAGAAGTGTTTTAGTTTAATAATCAATTGAATTTTGCATAAATTATCGAATATCCTCCATATAAGGGCAGCACAAGCGCCTTCTCGGAGTTTACTTTCTTTTGTGTTAACGGGCTAGATAAGAACATGCTTATTTCACTTTTGGCATTCAGTGTAAAATTTGACACTGTCAAGAGTGATTTTAAATATAAATTTTAATTTTCACGCAGTTGGATATGTATATTATAAACTATATGTTAATAATTATAAAATAATTTAGAATTATCCCACGAACAAAATAAAAAACCTGCACGATCTTTTTTTCTTGTGGCATAACGTTTCTCCAAGGACAAGGAAAGAGCCAAGTTTTCACGGGGTTTGTGCATAGATTCATCTTGAAATTAAACTCACTTTAAATCAATCCTCTTCCAGCAACATCATTTTTTATCATAAAAAGTTTATCGCAATTCTTTGTTTTCCGAAATTTTTGTACCATTTTTTACAAGTTCTCAAAAATTTCTTTTATTCTATCTCTTCTATGCGTCAATTTTAAGCATTGATCTACTTATTCCGGAGATATTTCAAATTCCTCTGATCGACACTTAGTCATCATAAATCACTTAAATATCTCAAATTACAAAATTTATCTCATGTGCGGTATTTCGCTTTTAAAACATTATATTAATGGAAGTAAATTGTGAAAAATTAATTGATTGCAAAAGTTAATTGAAAAAAGGTACTTGATGAAAAAGTTTTCGAGCAATGACTATTGAAGTTTCTGGTATTATTCTGGCCGTATAAAGCTCTTAAAAAGCCAAAAACATAATTGAGTATTTATTTTAACTCAGAAAGAAGACAAGGCAATAGAATGATCGGGTCTTACAAGGCACATTGATTTAGCCCATTTTTTACCTTTAGTACGCTCACAGTGCAATCGAAAAACTTAGAATATTCTGCATTTTTATATAACTTAACATCAAATTCAACAACACCTTTGTCACACTGAAAATGCTATTTTTTTGCATTTAATCGTAGTATCCGATGTCACAATGGGCCAATGAACGAGCTCACTCGTTAGCGTTTTAGCTGTGCCATGTTATTTACGTGAACATGCATGCGTTGAAAAAATAAGAACATGTAATAATATGTATTTTATGGTAAAAAGCTAATAATAATAGAGAGTAAAATATATTTCACTAGATAAAAACCTGTTTTCTGTCTACGAGAAAAGTCAAATCGGAAAAATTGAGATGTAAAACTTTGAAAAACAATGGATTCGTTCTGCTGGGCTTCGATCCCACGACTCCCAATACGCTAGACTGACGTTATCGAACTACCAACTACGAGATCGAAGCCCACCAGAACGATTCCATTATTTTTCACATTTATACATCTCAATTTGTCCAAATTGACTTTTTTGTTTACGAACTTCAGTTTTTTTTTTTATTCAAAAACACTGTCGGCAGCTTTGAACCGTTGGGGGAGATCTCCCTGTGCACCCAATACCGGACAAAGTCGAAACATTGAGAAATCATGGTCCGATCAAGATGGTGTATTAGTAGAAAAGAAAGCTATTATGTAGACTAATGTTTGCGTAGAATAACACATCCTTGAAATATGCATGCCTTTTTAAAAAAGTAGAAAAGTTTGAAAATCTTTAAAAAAAATGACGTATCCACTTAATTTTGAGCCTATTTAGTTTGAATATGAAAAAACACTTCGGGTCCCGCAAGCATGATCGAACATAATCCTAATTTGATAGTATGAATGTATTTTGTACCATAATTGAACTAAATATGGACAAATTACAATTTTGGTTAAGCACCTCCTGTCCCTCAGTTTCGGACAGCTTGATTTTTATATGATATCTTTGTAATTATTGCATCAGTGTCTAAGAATACTTTCATTTTTCATGGGTTCCGTCGATCATGGTAGCAAACATGCAATAAAATTAAAAAGAATGAACATTCAGAACAACATCGTAAAATGTGCTATTTTTCATGATATATGAAAGAGGTTTTTGATAGGCATCTTGCAAACTGAAAAAAACTCAAATTATTATTGTAAATGTTGCAAATGCATTGAATTGGTAATTATAAACTATTCCTATAGTGTACACATTCAATGCTGTTCAAATTTACAGAATTCGAGGCATTTCCAGATCGTGTCCGGTATTGGGTGCCGCCTTTCGAGATCGATCAATTTGGTACTAAAATTTATCATCAAAATGCAGTGTCAAAATTCATATTTATATTTTCAAATTTATTTTTGTACACTATAAAAATGATAATATTTATCATACATGGGTAACACGAGCCCATAAAATCAATTTTTTTCGAATTATAAATTTAGTGGCTTAAGTGTCCGGTACTGGGGGATCTCCCCCTAATAGACATGACCAGTGTTGCATTTGAACGCGTGCAGTTTGCGTTCCAGTTCAAACCTTTGAACGAGAGATCAAGTAGGCTTGAACATTGAGCAGTTCAAAAATTTGAACCCGTGCGAGCTGAAAATTGAACGCGAATTGAAAACTGTCGTCATGGCAGACACACGACTAATTTCAATGTTGCAAAGTTTTGCAAATATGTTAGGAAACATTTAAAGTGCAGTATATATGTAACGGTTGGAATTCCATATGTTATGATGTGATGTTTTTCGTGTTTCTAACTTCAATGTGCATTTTAATGTGAACGGGCCGTTCATGAGTAAGTGCAGAATCATGCACGAGAGTTCAATGTCTACTAGGTTCTCGTGCAAAATTAGAGCGCGTTCAGTTTAAAATGCATCACTGGACATGACTACCCTAGTTGCGTATTATTTCGATTGTTAAACACAATTCCTCTCATGTTGCAAGCATTAAGTTTTAATGCCTTCAAAAGTGAACATTTGTTTTGAAATTACTGATAAATAAGAAAACTTCCTAGTAAATCCTCAAAAATGGTTTTAATAAAAAAAAAAGAGTTGTGTTTGATCCTTCGACCTTGACGCTTGCTCCTGCGGGGGCCGGCGATGAGGGCAGGATCAAACATGTCGCGCATCGGTCGAGTGAAAGTGAAAAAGTGGCGTGATCACTTAGTTGTGTTTGATCCTTCGACCTTGACGCTTGCTTCTGCGGGAGCCAGCGATGAGGGCAGGATCAAACATGTCGCGCATCGGTCGAGTAAAGTGAAAAAATGCCGCGTTCGATAAGTTCTTTTTGATCTTTCGACGTTGACGCTTGCTCCTGGGCAGTGCGTCAAGAAAGCCCGAGCAGTCGTCAGTTGTTTTCCCTCTCGGGTCGCGCGCCTATTTTCTCTGTGTATTTTTATATAGCCGAGCAAACCAGTGAAGCTGAAAGTGGATTGTTGCTGCTCAAGGATGACGGATCAATTGGTAAGCTCGTTTCATGCTACTATTTCTAATCTATAAAATATGTATGATTGCACCTTTAATCGTTACAACGGTGGGACGTAAATATGATTTTTCAACAAACTATGAAAGGTTCGTCACTGTGAGTGTCGACATAAACTCTGATTCATAAATTATTTACGTCCAATTTTTTTTTCTCAAAACACCTTTTTCCTTTTACTTTTATTTTTGTAATTAAAAAAAAAATTTGAATGGTTCGACACTACTAGTGTAGACTTGCGAAAGGTTCACTTTATTTAACAAACTTTGAATGGTTCGTCACCTCAAGTGTCGGCATATTTTTTCTCTACATAGATATTGTTCATACCAAATGAAAATATTATATTTACATATAAGCATATTTATAGCTCACAAATAATTATTTATCATGGTCTAATCGCTTATCAAAGTGAATCCTGTGACCCAACGATCCTCCCCATTAACAAACATTCTTCCCAGTAACCTTTGTGGAGATGCAGAGGCAAACACGGTCTCCTAATAGCAAAGGTTACACACTAACATTCCTTCCCCCAATCCCACCTGACTGCAAGGACGTGGCCGGCGCCGTTATTGACCATGTATAAATAGAGGCACTGAATTATGCACACTGAAGAAGATTATGGCCAATCCCAGCCGATCTTCTAGTTGATTCTTTGTGCATTTTCACTGACCTCGGTCAATCACGGAATAGCAACCATTGATATGTGTAGTCAGTCTAAGCTAAGCTAAGCTAAGCTAAGCTAAAAATGGTTTTAATAAAAAAAAAAACACTATTTTTTCGATGCAATACGGAATTCTTCGACATAGTTATTTTAATTTAGGATATAAGAAATAGTATAATATCACAAGTTTATTCATTGCACTGTAAGTATAGGTACAAAATGTCAACAAACTCTTTAAGGTCAAAATACGAAGCTTCAGTCCGGAAAACTTTTCATCAGGAATGTATTCCGACTGGGCGTTACATGCTCGTCCGTTATCAAATGTGTTCCTTCCTTCAGAGGACAATACATTGGACGGGCCGATGTCATAAAAACAGAGAATATGATGCAGAGCTACTTGGGCACTTCCATGATTCACTTTGGCGTAGGGGTTTTTATCGGTAGAATTGCCTGAAACTTTGCAATGAGCAGCACTTCAATACGCATGAGCATGAGCATGAGCATGATTGACCGCCCGCAGTTGCTACTCCGTTATTGCAAAAACAGCTGTACTTACACAGGGAACCAACAGGCACTACTCGGGATCAGTAGCATCCTCAATGTGTAAGTACTGGTGCTCTAATTATAATAATAAACAATACCGGCACCGGCTGCGTCCGAATGCAGGTCAATTTGGGAATGGGAGGGAAATGTTGACGTGTTACATGATTTACAGAAGCCGAGGAGTCCTCTGCACTTCCACAAGAGAACACTGAGAGTTTGGATATGGGAAAGGATTCGTTTTGGAGCATACAACAGGTTCAACGTATCAAACTCTACTGACGCGTTTTTTTTTGTTTTTCTCCGGCGCATTTCGTTTTTTCTTCCGCGAAACGCAAACCAGACGCAATGGATCCGGATTCCGTCGCTCGCCCACAAGGAGCATGCAGCAGACTCAACGGATCCAACACTACTCTCAATGAGCAGCACTTCAATACGACGCATTTTGTGGCCAAATATGAGCTCAGCAGCTTTTAAAAAAAACCCACTGCCGAAGTGAATCTAAAAAGCCAAGAATATGATCCGGCTCCCTACTTGGTATGACTGCCAAAAATTGGCGATTCAGGAGAAACTTGGCAAGGAAAATGGTCGAAAATGATATAAATTCTACCATAAATGTTCTAGGTTATGACTTATAGTCTGTTATGCTCAAAAACGATTTATATGGTTTTATCTGGCAATGAAGTGTCCAGAATCGAACTCACTATTAGAATAAATATATTATTTGGAATACACTAAACGCTAATTACAATTGATCTATATTGCATCGCTTATTCCCGCAAGAGCAGAACCAAATTAAAGGACCAAACACCACTCATCACTTGATTCGTTGATGTCATAAAGCAAAAAACAAAGTGGTTTTCTACAGGGCGTTAAGATACACTTGATCTACGTGAAACAAGGTTCAATTCTCGATAAACATTACTAAAGGACCTATGTACAAATGAGAAATTCTTTCCTCTCTCGCTCTCTTTCGATTATAACAGTGGAATACTAAAGCTTTTGGGAAGTTTTCACTATAGATCGAAAGGCAATTACCTTGACTAGCGTTTCATACAAAAAACGCAGCAGAAGAGGCTAATGTGACTCAGTTATTAATTAAAGTGAAAGTAAACAAAGAGAGCCTCTCAATGTTAGATAGGTCCTTTAGAAATGTTGCGCGAGAATTACTCCAGGGCGTTGATACAGATTCAAAATATTTATTGATTTTTTACAGGTCGTTCAGATCTACTTCATCTGTGGACTAAGGTTCAATTATTGCAGAGTGTTGATAAAGCTTGTAATTTTCAATTAATGTCTTACAGAGCGTTGAGATGTCCCTAATCTACATAGGGTAAGATTAAATTACTACAGGGCGTTAATACTGCTCAGAATGCGCAATTGATGTCCTTCGAGGCGTAAAGATGATTCTTATGAGACAAGAACAATTATTTCAGGGCGTTAATATGGCTTGAAACTTACGATTGATGCCATACAGGGCGTTAAGTTTCACCTGATCGACATAGGATAAGGTCAAATAAATCCAAGGCGTTATTAAAGCATTGAATTACCAATTGATACCCTTCAGGGCGCTAAGATACACCCGCTCTACGTAGTAAAATTACTTCAGGACATTGGTACATCTTGACAATTTCGTTTGATGTCATACAGAGCATCAAGATGCGCTTGATCCTCATAGTATAAGTTCAAATTACTCCATGATATTGATACATCTTGATAATTGCTATTAATGTCATACAGGTCGTTAAGACATACCTGAAATACATAGGACAATTTAAAATTACTGCAGGACATTGATACAGCTAGTAAATTTCGATTGATTTCCAACAGAGCGTAAATATGCTCCAGATCTTGCAAAGATCAATGTGGAAAAAAGTCAGATTACTCCAGGGAGTTGAAAAAGTTTGATCGATTGATGTCATACAAAGCGTTAAGATGTTTCTGAACTACGCGAAATACGGCCTAATTACTCCAGAGCGTTGCTGAATCTTGAAAATTTGAATTGATGTTCTACAAGACGTTGAGATTCATGTCCTACAGGGCATTAAGATGCACCTGATCGACATAGGATTAGGTTATATTACTCCAAGGCATTGTATTTTTTATGCATGTCATACAGGGCGCTAAAATGCGCTTGGCCTATGTAGGATGAGGTCAAATAACTGAGCTACATGAGACAAAGTCAAACTACTCCAAGGCGTTGATGAAGTTTGGAATTTCAAATTGATGTCCTGCAGGACGTTAAGATCCAACGGGAAAGTAAAATAACTCCAGGACGTTGATACAGCTTGGAACTTTCAATTGCTTACATGGCGTAAAAATGCATCAGTTCGAAATAGGATAAGATCAATTTACTCCCAGGGTGCTGATACAGTTTATAATTTTAAATAGTACAGGGCGTTGAGATGCATCTGATCAACTTAAAGAAAAGGTCACATTACTCCAGGCATTAATATTGCTTGAAATATTCAATTGATGTCAAACAGGGCGATATATGAGACAAGGTCAAATTGCTCCAAAGCATCAATACAGCTTGGAGTTTTTAATCGATACGGGACAATAAGGTGCACCTAATGTACGTGATCCCTTTTTTACCTTTTGTGTAGTTTTTCGTAGCTCGAAAATTAAAATAGTTTTATGTTTGATTTAAACTTTGGCCAACTACACGCATACCAGAAAAGTTTTTCGCTACTTTTGAAACAATTTTGTATTTTTATTTTTCGAAAATTGTGTTCTTTATAGCCTACTCGATTCTCGTTCGATGTGTAAGCTACATATTCAGACATTTTATATTTTTCCACCTATAACAGAGGTAGAGCCTTATGGTATTAATGTTGCCTCAAAACTTTTTTACCGTTAGCTACACGGAAAACAATGTATGTTTCAGAAAAAAAGAAAAATTTATATATCAAAAGTATTGTAAAATCTTAAATTCCTATTATTGTCAAAAAAGGTAACCAGAAGAGGCTTCAACGAAAAATGAAAAATAATGGGGATGTTCAAAAAATAAAATTAGAATAATCAAAAACCAAAATTTACAAATTTGCGAATAAAAGTAAATTATTGTTCAAACCGTGCTTAGATCGATTTAAGATAGCAAAATATGATATTTGAATCAAAAATTCAAATTGGGTATTAGAGGGTTAACTGATATAAGACCAAACTCAATATTATGGAATATGACCAAATAACATGCACACTATGGCCACGTAGCGGCAAAATTGATAACTAAATTAAGCTGCCTCAAATTGTTTTCAAGTTTTTGAACAACTTTGTTTTTGAACAACTATGGCCACGTAGCGGCAAAATTGCTAACAAAACAAAACTGCCTCAAATTGCTTTCATGTTTCTAAGCAACTTTGCCGAAGACATGGACTTTCCAGATGGTCAGGATCATGAGCTAGAATCTATTGGAATTTGGCCATATTACAAGCACACTAGCGCCACGTAGCGGCAAAATTGCGCATTAAAAAATTCATCTAATGAATGTCATAAGGCTGCTGAACAACTTTGCTGAAGACCGCCACTTTGCAGAAAGTATGAATTTCGAGATACTGCATCATACATATTATAATTTTTAGGTGATGCTAAACTTTTCGGGGTGCTGCAATATTCAACTGGGGTGTTGCTATAATAGGTAATATGATTCCATACTTATGGTGGGTAAAGTATTTTTTCGAGAATAATTTTGTTGTCTATTTAAACAGTGGTTGTTTCGTAAATTAATATGTTAATAATATTTTGTAAATAAATGAAATGGCAATACTGTTGCCATTTTTTGAGTTATTCCTCATAAGACCAGAATACCTCAACTTTTGTATTGCGGTTATTCATCGAAATTTCATATTTTTCATATGGAAAATTTGGAAGTTGCAGAAAAATGTCTGATAATGATGAAATCAAAATTTTTAAAGTTTTGGAGATGTTAATTCAAGAAGGTATGGGTTTTTGTCGAATTTACCGTCGATTTTTTTATTTTATTTTGTCGACCCACAAAAGGTCGAAGAACAAAACAGGAGGGACAAAAGGTCGAATATCTTTTTTCAAAGAAGGAAAAATTTCCCACAAAGAAAATCACTTTCGACCTTTTGTCCTTTCGACCTTTTGTCCTTTCGACCTTTTGTCTTTCGACCTTTTGTCCTTTCGACCTTTTGTTTTTCGACTTTTTGTCCTTAAACCGGTTGTCCGACAGGCATAAAAGCTGGGCTTTTTCAACATTTAATCAATTTTTTTTTTTCGAAATCGGGAGTAGTGTTTGGTCCATCGGTTGTGTCGCTTGCTCCTACGGGAGCGATCGATTGGACCGGAAGCACGGTTGTTTGGCATGCAATACATATTAGAGTAATATCGCGAATCTGGGTAGGCGTGATTTTATCAAGGATCCCACTTTATCCTACTAATCAAATAATGTTTAAAAACCATCATAAATATAAAAACTTACATAGTAATGATGATGTGAATGATGTTAAATGGGGGCCTTCCTTAGCCGAGTGGTTAAGCCCACGCCTACAAAGCACAGCCATGCTGAAGGTGTCTGGGTTCGAATCTCGGTCGGTCCAGGATCTTTTCGTAATGGAAATTTCCTTGACTTCCCTGGGCATAGAGTATCTTCGTACCTGCCACACGATATACGAATGCGAAAATGGCAACTTTAGGCAAAGAAAGCTCTTAGTTAATAACTGTGGAAGTGCTCATAAGAACACTAAGCAAAAATGTCAAAATTATTAAAATAAGCCAATAAGTCCTAAATGAAGAAAGTGCAAGTATGTTCAGCTTAATTCTTCACGATCCTTTAGTTTACATCTTTGAGTAACCTTGGAGATGAATTTTAGCCTGGGACAACTTGGGGCAAAAAAGTATGGGATGTGTAAAGTTTCGTTAAAAAATTGAAAGTATTTTTTCAGTGTAGTCCTCACATTTACCTGAACTAAAGTACGAATTTTTATTTCGTTTTATTTTTTAAGTAGGCTTTCGAACATAGCATAGCATAGCATAGCATAGACTGACTGTACATGTCAATGGTTGCTACTCCGTGGTTGATCGGAACTGGTAAGAATTGCACTACGATCCAAATGAATAAGGGAAGGGAGTTTCCGCTTACTCTCGAAGTGCAATTTTAGCAGATCTAATATTATTGATCAATAACGGCGCCGGCCAAGTCCTTACAGTCAGTTGGGATGGGGAAGGAATGTTAGGGTGTAATGAGTGTTGCTTCTAGAGACCGAGAATACCTCTGCATCTCCACAATCACCACGGGAAGGGTGTTTATTAGTGAGGGAGGAAAAGATCTGGGAGTTACCTCTGGTCGTTACCTGTCGTAATAACGAGCTTCGACTGTATATTTAAAGCTAGTTTTGTATTTTTTTCTCGAGAAGTTTTGGTAGAAGCTTTAAAAAATACGTCAACATCTATAATGTCGAACAATTCAAAATACGTTTTTATTAATGACGAAAACTGAAAATTACATGTAGGGTAGGTGTACCAGTTATGGCCATAGTGGTTCCCTATTTCGCCATACGTGATATCTTGAATGTCTTCACATTTTGAAAAATCTTTTGTGTTTTAGCAGTACAATAAAGGATAAATCTTGATGTTAAAACATTCAAAAAGATTAAAAATGTAAAAGTTATCTAAAATTTGCAAATGGCCAAATAGGGAACCACTATGGCCATAACTGGTACACTTTCCCTATACATTTTAAATTATATGAAAAAGGAATAATGCCGACACTTGTAGTGACGAACCATACATAGTTTGTTTGAAAATTACATATGAGTATTACTGTGCATTTTGTCTCGATATGGTAGAAGTTTTAAAAATTACGTCAACATTCACATTGTCGAACAATTCGAAAAATAATTTTTAATAATGTCAACAAGAGAAATTGTATAAGAAAAAAGCATAATGTCGACACTTATAGTGACGAACCATACAAAGTTTGTTTTAATACACTCCAACCTCTTTTTACGACCTTTTTTTTTTACAGACGGTTCTTTTTCCGACCACTTTTTTACGACCGAAATTCAGATTAACGACCGTTTTTATAAATGATCATTATCTTAAAAAGTATTCAAAATAGAGGATCATGATGTTCAGCAAAATTGTTCAGTAGTTCAAGGGCTAACATATGGTGCTCATTGAATTGCGGAATTCTGCCACTAGGCGGCGCTAGTGAGCATGAAACTTTTGTTTTGCGGATATCTCAGGTCTTGGCCATTTAGAAAGATGGCGCCTTCGGCAAAGTTGTTCAGTAGCTCAAGGACTATCATTATAAACGCTATGAGGTTAAAAATTTTGCCACCAGGCAGCGCTAGTGAGCATGAAAATTTTGTTTTGCGGATATCTCAGGATCCTGGCCATTTAGAAAGATGGTGCCTTTGGCAAAGTTGTTCAATAGCTCAAGGACTACTATTATAAACGCTATGAGGTTCAAAATTTTGCCACCAGGCGGCGCTAGTGAGCATAGAATTTTTGTTTTGCGGATAGCTCAGGATCCTGACCGCTTAGAGAGATGGCTTTTTCGACAAAGTTGTTCAGTAGCTCAAGGACTATCATTATAAACGCTATGAGGTTGAAAATTTTGCCACCAGGCAGCGCTAGTGAGCATGAAAATTTTGTTTTGCGGATATCTCAGGATCCTGGCCATTTAGAAAGATGGCGTCTTCGACAAAGTTTTTCTGTAGCTCAAGAACTATCATTATAAACGCTATGAGGTTCAAAATTTTGCCACCAGGCGGCGCTAGTGAGCATGATTTTTTTGTTTTGCGGATATCTCAGGATCCTAGCCATTTAGAAAGATGGCGTCTTCGGTAAAGTTGTTCAGTAGCTCAAGGACTACCATTATAAACGCTATGAGGTCAAAATTTTGCCACCAGGCGGCGCTAGTGAGCATAGAATTTTTGTTTAGCGAATAGCTCAGGATCCTGACCGCTTAGAGAGATGGCGTCTTCGGCAAAGCTGTTCAGTAGCTCAAGCGCTATCACTATAAAAGCTGAGCTGAGCTGAGATCCATATTCCGCCACCAGGCGGCGCTAGTGAGCATAGAACTTTTAATTTGTGGATAGTTCAGGATCCTGACCGCTTAGAAAGATGGCGTCTTCGACAAAGTTGTTCGGTGGCTCAAGGACTATCATTATGAACGCTATGAGGTTTAAAATTTTGCCACCAGGCGGCGCTAGTGAGCATGATTTTTTTGTTTTGCGGATATTTCAGGATCCTGGCCACTTAGAAAGATGGCGTCTTCGGCAAAGTTGTTCAGTAGCTCAAGGACTATCATTATAAACGCTATGATGTTCAAAATTTTGCTACCAGGCGGCGCTAGTGAGCATGATTTTTTTGTTTTGCGGATATCTCAGGATCCTGGCCATTTAGAAAGATGGTGCCTTTGGCAAAGTTGTTCAATAGCTCAAGGACTATCATTATTCTAGCCAAACCATTGCTCTTTGGAATCATCTTCAATCTAAGTTGGAGTCAACCGTAGGAAGGAGGATGACTTTCACTAGCCTGAGATTTTCCGAATTGACGAACATGAACGGAACATGCCGATATCAGGCTCTAAAAATATTTATTAGTTATGTAAAGTATGTTTTAGATGCCAATGACCAACCATCAGTAGAGGCATTAGATTTTATTCCTCACTGTGCTTATGTGTAGAAAGTCCATGGATGTAATCGAATAGTTCCAATAAACGCGTTTAAAAAAAACTTTGAACTGTCGATTTGTGTACATTGAGAAAGGCTAGCTAATCCCAAGCCCCATTTATTAAATATCTGTGCAACTCCGATTGTTCTGGTCAATCACGGAGTGCAAATACGAAACGGTCATCCATGCTCATGCTCTTTTGACCAAAACATTTTTCCAAGTCGGTGATATTCAGTAGATTATAGGATTCTACTCTTTGTGAACACTCGGTATGGACACCCATATGTGACCCAAAGCCATAGTTTCAAATAGTTTCTTTGATGTTTAAGCTTTGTAATGCTATCATCTATGCAGTTGTGCAAGCAAATCGACCTGCCCAATATTTTAATTGGATAAGAAGTTTTCACTTCTTCTTCCTCAAAGCCACCATTGCTTTCTGTAAGAACGATGCTGCAAAAGCTTCCATCTCAGTCGATTTCCACCGCAACAGCATTGCGGCGCCTGCATTGAACGCAAAAAGTGACGCATAACGTTCGCTTCCAGCAAGTGGACTTCATTACAGAACGAAGAGCCAAGCTGCCAACTGAGTGTGAGGGAGTGAACCAACTGGATCAAAATCAAGAGGAACTGGAGGGGTAAAATGCGCCTCAGCAATATTTCCAAGATAAAAAGTATTTTAGCCTACTTCGATCATTACATTTAAACGTCTCTCACAGAAAAAAAAAAACATTTATTAATTTCAACATAAAAAAATATTATTTAAAAACCAATTTGGAAACCTTGGGAGTAAATGATGTGAGGTAAAATGCGCAATACCTAATAATTGCTTATAAACATTCAAATTTTGCCGTAAAAATCCAAACTCAAACGAGACATAGAAATAGATACCAAGCAGCTGCTTACATTAGTATTTTGATAATTTGGAACATCGAGAGCTATAGTTTCATTTAATTGTTTTTATGAATTGCGATTATCATTAAATTATGTAAATCGCCCCCCTCCCCAATTAGAATGTAGTTTTCTACGAAATTCACAGTTAAAATTTGGTTGTTCTTAGGGGGCGAATACTGCCCCGTTCTCCCTTACCAAAGGAAACGTTTGCTGCAAAGAATGAATTTTTATGGAGTGCTTTGGTAGAAGGCACGTGGAAAAGATAGTGGAAAATGGCCCAAAGCGTTTCAAATTACTTGGGAAAAGCATGGGAACGCGTGGTGACTCAATTAGGTAACAATGGCGTTTGATTCGACGATTTGGTGAGAACGTTTTTTCACGATAGGATTACGTGGGTTTATTAGAAGCTACTAAATGACAAAACGTACTAAAATTGGATTCCGATTCAATTTACTGATATGGAGCCAAGAAATTTCGTTAAGTATGGGAAAAATGCAAAACGGCAAAAGAATTTTGGTCATTGACTTACACCGTTGCATATATCCGGCGACAAATTTTTATGTTGTTGCTTTAACTTTCAAAGTAATGGAGTTTGACTCAATATGATGGAGCATAAAGATAACGAAGTAATAAAGGTACCGTAATCCGGGGTAACATTGATCAGCGGGGTAACATTGATCGGGATGACTCATCTTGTTAAACGTTCAAATAAAGATTTATTGATGAAGCATTTTCGAACCATGAATGGTGCCTCTCTTTCGTATATTCATAAGCTAATGATAATTAAGGTTTTTGCTAAATTTGCGTTTAGTTCATGCGCAAATTTGTCAACTTTTTGAAACAATGATTTCTATCATTTTCACTGACACTACCGAAAATTCATGTCTCACATGAGTTCTGCAGACGATGTGATCAAGGAAAATGCGGGTGTTACTAAAAATGGCATCGCCGAAAACGATTCCGTTGTCAAATCTTTCATAAGTTTATTCATTTAGGCAACATTAACTAAATACTATTACGAATGTAGAATTTCCTGAGGAAATTGCCTACTTTTAGGCGTATTACGCGGTTCAAAGTGTTTTTAATTTTGAAATAACTCAAAAAGTAAATGACTTGTAAGAGTTTGGTCTTCATATTCGGCTTCAGGGGCTCTGATTTTAGTAAGTAACGACATTTCCAATATTAGCGAACGTTGTTTACTTGGGTGATCAATGTTACCCCATATCAGCTGAATCAAAAAATCACTTAAAACATTTATTTAAACATGTTTAAATCTTTCGAAAAACAAAATAAGGTACAAAATAAAGTACTAGGAGCGGTGGGTGCCAGTACTTGTTTTAAAAATATGAAACTTGTAACATTTGTATTGTAAAATGAAAAATTTAAGAAAAACCAAAAAAAATGATCAATGTTACCCCGGATTACGGTAACAATATTATTCGTATTTTCGTGGTCTCGCTCGAAAGATGTTGGTGTCAAGAAAGGACAACCGTGTAGTAACTTGCGAGGTAACGAAATACAATATCTAATACAATTTGTTCCAAGAAAATTTCTCTCGATCTATCATACCGTCATCCCACTTTGTTTGAAGGCACAGAATTGCTCCCTCGAGGCAAATGAACTTTGGTTGCTGAAATTTTCCGCCTCTCATTGGCTCGCATCCAAAATAGATACCCAAAAAGACGTTCGTTTATTCTGGTTTCGATTCAATCAGACAGTGTGACAGAAAACGTTACTGTTTTGTCAAAATTTACCTTGCCGTCCGTCGTTGTGAACCAAATCCCACAGCAGCTATACTTAGACTGATGTTTAACCTGACAGTCTGTATTCGCATAAATAACCCCCTGAGGTTCTTGGGCGTGGGCACACACGCCAGAATTGTGTACCGTAGGAGGGAACTTCTTTCGAGTTAGAAGGTACAATGGATCGATAATGTGAAATTGAGTAATATTGCATGTTCAGAAATCGACGTTGTACAAATTTGATAAACTCTCTAGAACATAGACGGCCAGAGTGGTACCAATTACACAAATGCTTATTACTTAATAAAGGTTGCACCAGTTTGCTGAATTTTTTCACAAAGAAAACTAGTAACACTATAACAGTACATAGTAACATAGTATGACAGTATGTAGTAACGCGTCGTCGGTTCCTCAAGAAATATCGGAATTCTTCCGGAACAAAATGACCATGTAATGTTTTTGCAATGTATATATTTAGGTGTAGTTGGTTCGATGTCGAATCAATGATAGGTTAAAATTATCCTATGCCTAATTTAGCTTTAAATTTCATAAGAATATCTGAATAAAAAAAGTTGGATCGGGTAGAGGGGTTAAAGCAAAATCGTTAAGAGAGGGGTTAAAGCCTGCAACTCTCCGCACAGCAATGTTCATTTTTTGGTGGTTTGAATCTGACGTGGGCTCATGGGATTTTTTCGTGGGTAGCAAAGTGTACTCAACCATCGCACCGCGCCTGTAAGCATTTGATGTCAAATTTCGCTTGCAAATATATCGATGGGCGTGGGAGAAAAATTCTAATTATGAGTTCAGGTTTGCATGTATTGGGTGGAGATGGCGGGAGAATTGTTGTTAGCATAGTATAATCTTGTTTGGATCAAATCAGCGGTAAGCACATCGTGAATTTCTCCATAGGGGGAAAATCGGCATTTTAATCTTTTTAAAAGATTGGACACTAATAGGAAAATAACCATCATCGTTTTTCTAATTTTCATAACCAGCTTTTTGCTCAAAATTTAAGCAATGTTCAAGAAAATCTATCATTGCATTACACTTCCTATCTTAACTGCAATGATAGATCTTTATGAGGATTTCTTTAAATTTAAACGAAAAAACTTGTTTTTCATATTTGATGATTTTTGATGATTGAATGATGGATTCTTGGACCTTAAAACATTATTGAAAAAAAAAATCATATTCGCTTGCTATGATTTTTCATACTTCATGCACTACCTAAATCTGAAATTGTGTGTGTTTTTACTTTTACTTTCTTTCCTGTCTTACACTTACGTTGGTTTCTTGACCGAAATCAAAAGAATTATCGGTGGAAATACTGGAAATAATTCTAGCGCAATGAACACAGGAATTCTGAGCAGTTCATAGAGAAAATTCTTGAAAAAAAAACTCTAACCCATTTTAAAAAGTGTTTCTGAGAGATTTCTCTGTTTTTTTTTCTGAATTTTCTTGGTAAGTATTGAAAATCTAGCAAATCTTTCAGTGGTTTTTCTAGGATGTCCTTCAACAATTCTTCCTGTACTTACTTCCAAGTTTTAACTGATTTTTTTGATAGGAATCATTCGAGGAACTCACCCAGGAATTTGTCGTAGATTTTCTCCCATATCTCTTAAGTAATACTTCAAGAATTCCTTCAGGAATTGCATCAAGGATTCTTCCAAATAAACTACAAAAAATAATACGATTTTTTCCATTGGCCCCTTCTCAGACACCCGTGATTTTTTTACTCTGATTCTACTACTAATTTTTTTTAGATTCCTCTAGGGATTATTCAGAAATTTTCTTCTGAAATAGGGATTTAAATTCACTAATTGTTCCCTCAAACATTCATACTAAAGTTCATCAAGAAATTTCTTTCCGGATTCCACTATCGATTTCAACAGAAATTTCTGTAGGGATTACTTCAGAGATTTTTTCATAAATCTTTCCTGGATGATTCTAATTATTTTTTCCATAATTTTTTCAAGGATTCTTTCAGATATTTTTCGATGATTTTTATGGAATCATTTAAGGTGAAGATGAATCGAAGCCAAACCTCAAATTTTCAAAAGCACGAATCTGGGGAACCAAACATCCGTTTAAGTTTAAGTTTTCCATGCCTTCTCTAGGCATTTTTAAATGGATTTCTTAAAAAATTTCATCCAGGATTCCCTGAAGGATGTTTTTTATTCTATGACAAATTTCTTTAAGGATTCATCTAAAAGTTATTGTGATTTTTTACAGAAATATTTCCCCAATTCATTATTTGATTTTTTCAGAGATACTTCAATTTTTTCGTGTATTTTTGGAGGCATTCGTCCTGTGGTTTATTGACGAATTGTACCTGAAATTTTACCCGGGGAATTTTTCTTATGATTCTTCCAAGCTTTTGTAGATATTTTTCCAGTTGTTCAGCTTATGATTTTTTAGAAATTTCTCTCACGATTGCTTTAGAAATTTCACTAAGGAATACTTCAAGAAATCCAAGCAGAATTTCTTTCAATGATTTCCGCAGGCATTTAAGAAATTCAAGAAATTCTTCCAAAGGATTTTCCAAGGAATTTGTTCAAAGATTTCTCCAGGATTTCCTTTTGCAATTTCTTAAAGAATTTCTTCAGAGCAAAAATTCAAATGAACAATCAAAACTCATTTGGATTATCTTAATCTTCTTGCTCTGTTTTGTTTAGAAATTATTCCAAAAATTCGATTGATTTTTTTTATTAAAACCTCTATGAACTATTTTGAGCTTCTTGTTCTGTTTTGTTTAGAAATTATTTCCAAGGTTTCTCTGTGGATCCCACATAGGTTTTCTCCAGGGATTCCACCGAAAGTTCCTCCAAAGATTTCTTTTAAAGACATTCTTTTTTTCTCTTCTGTAGAGCCCTTTAGCCACAGCTTCCATTATTAAGGAACATTGTGGTAAGTTATTTCAGAAACATCTCCAGAAATACCTGAAGCAATTATTATAAAAGTACTTTTTAGGATTCCTCTTGATTAATATATCTCCAGGAATTCCTCTAGTGATTTCTCCTGGTATCCGTCATATATTTGTTCCATGATTTCTATAATGCATTTCTCCATAAATCCCAGTGATTTCTCAAGAATTTCCTCTCAAAATGCTTCAAAAATTTCTCATAGTTTTCAAAAATTTTAGGGGTGCAGTTCGTTAGACCGAATGTCGACCAAAAGGGTCGTTAGGCCGAAAAAACATTTGATCATTTACTACTATTTCATATGGCTAACACATTCATCAATGTTTTTTTTTTAATCAAAGGCTGTTCTTTTTAGTTATTTTTCACAACGGATATTGTGGGCTTCTAGGTCATGCAAATTATCTTGACCTATCCCTGTTAGTTTTCCGCTCGAGCTTACAGTTTATTAGAACTATCTGTAATTTTCGGCCTAATGACCCCTTCGGCCTAAAGACCTTTTCGGCCTAACGACATTTGGCCTAACGGCATTCGGCCAAACGGAATTGAACCTTCCAGTGATTTCTCAAGAATTTCCTCACGATATGATAGTTTTCAGAAGTTTTGGGCATTCTTCTGAAAATCCCTCCAGCAATCCCGGGAACAATTCCTGCACGAGTACTACAAATAATATTCTAAAATTCCTTCAAGGCATGTTCTGGAAATTCATACAGAAATTCAATCATGAATTCCTCTTGGTTTTAAGCTAGGAAACTATCAGGAAATTTCCCCAGTGATTCTTTTAGGATTTCTTCCAAAAAAAGGATTTGTTCCAAAAAAAGAAGAAGCATTATTTAAGGGATGCCACCAGTTATTTTACCAAGGACTGCTTCAAAAATTCCTTTAAAGATTTCCTAATGATTTTTTTTCTAGGGAATTCTCCAAAAATACTTCATATGATTTCTCAGGGAATTCGTTCCGGTATTCTTGTTTTACCAAGTATTTGTTAAAGATTTCTTCTATGATTTGGTACAGGGTTTCTTTTAAGCATTTCTCCTCAAGTTCTTACTGGAATTTCTCCAAAAATATCATCTATATCAGTAGTTCTCAATCTTTTTGAAGCAGCGGTCCTTACAAGTTTCACAAACACCCCACAGACCTCTAAAAATTGGAAGTGATTGAAATCTTAATCAATAGAAACGAAGGATTTTTATAGAACCGAATCATTTGGATAAAGCTTCAAATAAGGTTCAATCAAATTGACTGTAATAAGTACAGCATCAACAAAAATATATTTTTTCAAAAATCTTTCCAGCATTTCAAAAGTGATCTCATAAGAGTGTTTTTACGATCTTATCAAACATGGAAAATGTATAAAAGAACCTGCTAAGAGTTTTAGGAAAAAATCCGCAAAAAAATACGAATGAATCAACATATGCCCTTGAAAGATCATATTCACCTTTAAAAGCTCCAACATTCCAAAAGTATATTGCCCAAATTCTGCAAAAGTCTTGCATTTCTTCTTGAGAAGACTCCTACAGTTCCACCTGCTATTCATCATATATTTTTCCCAGAAACCTGTCTTTCCTCAAAAGGTATCTTAAAAAGGTTTTTCAAAATTTTAAAATTTTTCTCAGATGTCCTCTCATCCAAAATCCGAAAAATCTTGCTGCCAAGAAATTTTCGAAGATACTTTTTAGGAATTCATCAAGAAAGTTTTGAAACTTACGATAATATGTGGGAAGAATACGTTAAGCACCTCGCCAGAAACTTTCCAAAAAAACTTATCAGCTATCTGTCAAGAATATTCCCAGAAAACTACAAATGATTTCTATACTGGGCATATCTGAAAAATATCACAATACTCAAACCGAAATAATGTTAACTTTGGTTCGAGTAGAATAGATGGAGCATATCCTTAATTCTGCTGATTATTCGCTATGGAACATCATCCTAGGATTTTTTCTAGGATCTCGGTACAAATCGACCATAGAAAATTGAAATTATGCCAAGAATGCAAACCTCGAAAACATATCTTAGTTTACTTTTTCGATTTACATAAGCATTTTTGGTTTGCAATTCTATAATTCAATAAGGTTTTCCTGATAATTTTTACTCGTTTCTTTAAAATTTAAGTGCTGCTTTTCAGAGAACGCCATTAAAATATCTATCAACATTTAGATAGAGATTTTCACATGGTAAATCTCAGTAGGTATTTGTAATTATTTAATATTTTGAGTTAAGACAGACATAATATGAAAGATGTATGTTGTACATTTATCGATGTATGTGAAGTTTTATACAAGTAATTGATATTTTATAAAATTTGTTCGAAATTAAAATACATGCAACAATACTGAAAAATTAACTTGTCTTCAAAGGCCCCTGCGAAGTCGTCACGGCCGCGGACCAGTGGATGAGAAACTTTGATCTAGATATCCTTTTGAATTACTTTAGAAATTTCTTCTGTGATTCGTTCCGAGATTCTTCTATTAATTCCTTCAGGAATTCAGCTGATTATTATTCTATGGATTCTTTCTTAGATAGCCGTAGTGGTAAACGTTATAATGAGGATCGTGGGTTCGAATTCAACCAAAACCATTTCCTTTTGGAAATTTTCTCGACTTTCTAGGACATATAGTATTTTCCTGATTGCCACACGATATGTATGCAAAAATGGCCAATTTTCAAAGAAATCTCTCAGTTAACTACTGTGAAGGAGCTTATGAGAACACTAATCGGAGATCCAGGCTCTAATTCAGTTGGGACGTAAAGCCATAAAGATGAAGAAGAAGGATTATTCCTGAAATTTATCTCACGAATCCATTAGGAATTCTTCAAGGAATGCTTCCGATTATTACCTTGTGGATCTCTCTGATTACTTTCAATCGTTTTGTGCCTCATTTTCAAGTTACCGTAATCCGGGGTAACATTGATCATTTTTTCGGATATTTCTTAAAATTTTCATTTTAAAAAGGCATATGTTGCAAGTTTTATATTTTTAAAACAAGTACTGACATCCAATGCTCGTGTCTATATACTAAATTTTGTTTTCTGAAAGTTTAAAGCACGTTTAAAAAAATGAAGTGATTTTTTTATTTAGCTGATATGGGGTAACATTGATCACCCAGGAAAACAACGTTCGGTAATATTGAAAATATCATTACTTACTAAAATCATGGTCCCTGAAGCCGAATATGAAGGCTTAACTCTTACAAGACATTTACTTTTTGAGTTATTTCAAAATAAGAAACACATTGAGCTACGGAAGCTAGTTCGGTTTTTGCGTCGCCGGTGAGACGTCTATTTTTCTGCCACGCGTTTTGTTTGCTGGGTAGTGCATTTTAAGGCCCAAACAAGCTAGTTCGGTTTTCGCGTCGCCGGTGAGACATCTATTTTTCTGCTACGCGTTTTGTTTGCTGGGCAGTGCATTTGAAGGCCCAAGCAAGCTAGTTCGGTTTTTGCGTCGCCGGTGAGACATCTATTTTTCTGCCACGCGTTTTGTTTGCTGGGCAGTGCATTTGAAGGCCCAAGCAAGCTAGTTCGGTTTTCGCGTCGCCGGAGTGACGTCTATTTTTCTGCCACGTGTTTTGTTTGCTGGGCAGTGCATTTTAAGGCCCAAGTAAGCTAGTTCGGTTTTCGCGTCGCCGGTGAGACGTCTATTTTTCTGCCACGCGTTTCGTTTGCTGGGCAGTGCATTTTAAGGCCCAAGCAAGCTAGTTCGGTTTTCGCGTCGCCGTGTGTATATCAAGTATGCTGATAAAGTTGCTTATGGCTGCTTAGTCAGGGATGAAGGATCAATTTGGTGAGCTCGTTTCATGCTTTCATTTTTAATGTATATTTTATTGTGAAACACTTTTTAATCATGACAACGATAGAAAAGTCATTTTTATGTATATATTTTTTTTTACAAACATGAATGTTTTTTCACAATAAGTGTCGGCAAAGACTCTTGTAATTGTTTAAAAAGTATTCAAATACACCTTAGCTCTTATCCAACATTTTCCATTACAGAAATCGTTTTGAATGGTTCGACACTGAAAGTGTAGACTTACTTTAGGAACACGTTGTCTGTAGTGACTAATAGGTGACTGTTTGAACTAAGGCTGCATGGATCGCATCACTTACCAAGGTGAATCCTGATTTTGTAGCTTTTGAACCCTTCCCACTAACAAATTCCTCCCTGTGACAACCATGGAGATGCAGAGGTGATCTCGGTCTCTAGTAACAATGGATGTCACACTCATAATCCCACCTTTCCTCGATGACCGTAAGGACGTGGCCGGCGCCGTTATTGACTTTATAATGTTTGGAGTTCTCGAAAGTGTACATTGAAGATGGAAAGCTATTCCCAAGCTACATCTGCTGGTTCCTTGTGCAACTTTGATTATTCTGGTCATCCACGGAGTAGCAACTACGAATTGTACGGTCATCAATGCTTGCTGCTTGCTTGCTGCTTATGCTAATAAGAAACACATTGAGCTACGGAATACGCCTAAATGTAGGCAATTTCCTAAGGAGATTCTGTATTCTTCGTAGTAATTTGTGAATCATGTTTAACTGATCATATTTATGAAAGTTATGACAACAGAATCGTTTTCAGCGATGTCAGTTTAAGAAACAATCACATTTCTCTTGCTAATATTATTTTCAGAGCTTATGTGAGAGATGATTCTTTGATTGTGTCGTTCATAATCATAAAAATCATTGTTGTTCGACATTATAGATGTTGACGTATTTTTTAAAGCTTCTACCAAAAACTTCTCGAGACAAAAATACAAAACGAGCTTTAAATATAAGTCGTATATTTCCCCCTAGTCCATGGATCGCATCACCGACCAAAGGTGACTCCCAGATCTTTTCCTCCCTCACTAATAAACACCCCTCCCGTGGTGATTGTGGAGATGCAGAGGTATTCTCGGTCTCTACAAGCAACAATCATTACACCCTAACATTCCTTCCCCATCCCAACTGACTTTAAGGACTTGGCCGAAGCCGTTATTGATCAACAATATTAGATCTGCTAAAATTCCACTTCGAGAGTAAGCGGAAACTCCCATCCTTTATTCATTTTTTACCAGTTCCGATCAATCACGGAGTAGCAACTATTGACATGTGCACTCAGTCTATGCTATGCTATGCTATGCTTAACGATTCCTGTTTCTAGAGTATTTAATGAAAAAAACCTTATTCAAAAATCTCTGTAAAAGAAGTATTTTCTACGGAAATCCTAGAAGAAATACAGTCGACTCTCCATAACTCGATATTCAAGGGACCATCGACTTATAGAATTATCGAGTTATAGAATGTACCGAAACAAAAAATCATAAAATCGAAGGAACAAATTTCTGTTTTTCTAATACATAAATGATCACCTCTGTAAGAAAATTATATTATTTTGTTGATTGTACTCTACAAACTGATACAGTTAACTCTCCCTTACTCGATGTTCTGTATCTCGATATTTCCCCTAACTCGATGGAATACGCAGTCCCTTCAATCAGCATACTTTGATCCCTCTGTTAGTCGATACCTCTCTAACTCGATGTTCCCTAACTCGATGCGATTTGTTTCAGTTTCCTATGCAAGTTAACCTCTCTAACTCGATATTTCCATGAAAATTTTCAAATATACTTCAAATGTTAATAAATTTCATAAATTTGATAATTATGATTACGGGGACGGACCTGGTGTAGTGGTTAGAACACAAGCCTCTCACGCCGAGGACCTTGGATCGAATCCCATCCCCGAGATAGTCACTAAAAATTTCAGTGACGACTTCCTTCGGAAGGGAAGTAAAGCCGTTGGTCCCGAGATGAACTAGCCCAGGGCTAAAAATCTCGTTAATAAAGATAGAAAAAAAAATTATGATTATAGTGATAGTAAAATGAAGGTTGACAAGTCATTTCAGGGTGATTAAAAATTAAATTTTTGAAGACTATGCAAAAAGTGTCACGTTGCTGAATGTTCTAAAAATTTATTGTTTTTCACATTTAATTTACTATTTTGAATGTACTTTGTCGAAATAATGAAAATATTAAAAATTGGAAAATTTGTGTTCTGTATCTCGATACCTCCCTAACTCGATGGTCCCTTAAATATCGAGCTAGGGAGAGATGACTGTATTTGAAAACTTTTTTCGAAATGTTTGAAAAATTACATTATTTTGACTGACAATATTTTTTTTAATTTTCATGTTTTTTAACTTATATTACAACTTGCAAGTATTTTTTAATCTCCAATCAAGAATTAGACCACGTTTCCCCAAATAAAAAAGATTTTAAAATCGATATCGAGTTATGGAGAGAAATTTCCCTCTCACGAGACATCGACTGGTGGAGATATCGAGTTATAGAAATATCGACTTATGGAGAGCACGATATGTGGAAATTTGGAGGGACCGAAAAATCCATCGAGTTATAGAGTATATCGAGTTATAGAACATCGAGTTGTGGAGAGTCGACTGTAGTTGAAATTTTTGTTTTGAAACATTCCTCGAAGAATCATTAGAAAGCTTTCCGAAGAATTATCGAAATCATTGGAACTATGAATAAAAACACTGTTCCATGAGGAACACCCATGGATATACTCAAAGGAATCCCTAGAGAATTATCTGAAGTAATTATTGCCTTTCTTGGAGGCACGACTGTTATGTTGATGTTTGAGGTTATGGCTTTCAGTCTTAAATAAAACTCAAAAACGGATTTTTGCTTACATCCGACGTTTCGGACACATGTATTATGCCTTTTTCAAGGATTAGCTGATAAAACGATAAAACGGAACACAGCTAATCCTTGAAAAAGGCACAATACATGTGTTCGATACGTCGAATGTAAGCAAAAATCCGTTTTTTAAGTTTTATTTAAGACTGAAAGCCATAACCTCAAACGTAATTATTGCCTGAAACAATTTTTGGAGATGTTTTTAACGGATTTTTGAAACAATTATGGCAGGAACCATGGATGCATCTTCGAGTGATCTGATGCTAATTCTGTGGAGAACTTTTTGGAAAAGCTACTAGCGGAATTCCTGTAGAAACATCTAGAGCGAATCTTTTGGACTGCAAGAATGACTCACCTCCCCTATGATATCTGAAAGTTTCCATCCGATTGATTTGTTTTGCAAATAACAGTATTGTTTAGCAGAAATAGTTGATAAGGACTGTTTAGTTAAACCCACCCCCGGATTTTTTTTCTTACCTGCAGGAATGCCTGCGGCCGGTAAGCTCCCCCGTGGCTGCCGTATCCCATATTTGCCAACATTTCCGGCGAGAATCTGTTGAATAGGCCACCCCAGGCGTTCGCGGTGCCACTGAAGATTAGTATCGCTCCAATGGCCGCCCACAGTGCGGTTGCCTTCATTTTGCCGCTTTGCCTAGTGATAAGTGGGGTTGATAGGTTTCCTTACTTCTTTTTTTTTCTGCACTTACTATGCTGTTCTCAAGACTAGATGGGGGCGGGCGGAGGGTATAACTAAAGAGCCTGCAAAACGAGAAAAAGGAAATGGTCCGAGGTGAGAAAATGTGTGTATTGCTTTTAAATAGATGGAAATTTATGAGGGTTTCCGTCCGACGATGTACATTCAGCTACTTTACGGTGAATATCGGCGTCAGAGCTTAGGGACTCAACCGAAGTGCTCCCTAACTGGCGGAACATAGTTTACTGTTTGGTAGAGATCTTCGAGGGTTCGCTTTAGGCTGAGTTATCGAAGCAATCATGGATGAGGAATCAGTGTTGAGAATGTTGGAAGATTTTCTTCTGATTTACTATAAACACCGTACGTAGCTTACGTTGAATACAGATAAGAAACGAAGATTTATAACAATGGACGTTTCAGATATGAATACAAATATATTTAAATGTGTATTATTTTGGAAAAAAATTGCATGGTCATCTTTTACCATTATAGCTTTCTCAAAGATTAATTTACTGAATGCATGTTTTATATAGAATTTGCAGAGAGTTAAGTCACTTGTAACAATTGATTCAGTTTAAAAATGGAGATCATGTATGTATGTAATTGTGTAAGGCTAAGCCTGACCAAAAATTTTATGAATTACAATAAAAGAGTCCTTCTTAGTGCTTAAAAAACAGTTGTTTTCAGTACTATTTTATCTGCTATTGATCTCTTTACGATACTTGTTAGGACCCGTGCCTTCGTTTTTTCGTTGGACCCGCTAGCGAAAGCTAGCGGTGATAATCCTTCTTGGACACCGTCTTGGTAAAACCTCTTAGAAGGTATCTTCTTCTTTCGTTTATTCACTAAACATGGTTGCGACCACGAACAAAAGGCAGGGTGAATCTCTGAGTTCACATCCTCTTTCCAAAAAAGTGGGTTTTAAACCTTTCACTAAATGCGCCAAACACAGAAGAAAGGACGTTTCTTCGGAATGCACGCTTTCTTCCAAGGCTCTTTGATTGAAGTCAGGAAGCAAAGAGTGACGCCTATCGTGGTCAGTTGTTCCGAATTTGGGGGATTTAGACAAGAGATCTTGAACTCCATTAGGGGAATCAAGGTCTCTTTCCAAATCGCAAAGAAAGGAGACTGTCGCGTTTTTCCGAAAACTCTTAAAGATCTTCTCCTCAATCGTCTTGAAGAGAAGATGCACAATTTTTATACATATGACGACAAAACTAAACGTTTGTTCAAAGTCGTCTTGAAAGGTCTTTCAAGTGACTATAAGTCACCTGAGAGATCAAAAATGGAATAAATGATTTACTTGGATTTTCCCCAGTCCAAGTAATCATTATGAAAAAGAGAACCCCATCTGGCATTGTTCGGAAAGGGCTTTCTCAAGAATATTATTTAGTTCACTTTAACAAAAAAGATCTAAATAATATTAAAGCTTTAAAACATTTCCAGAAACCTGAAGGAAATAACCAGAACCCTACTCAGTGCCGTCGGTGCCAAATATGTGGTCATGGTACAAAAAATTGTCGCATGGATGCTAAATGCATGGTTTGCGGAGGTTCTTCTCACGCCAAGGACGTCTGTCCAGTGAAGGAAGATACCGATAAGTTCATTTGCGCCAATTACGGGGGCAATCATAAGTCAAATTTTTGGGGCTTGCCCTCGCGTAGGCGAGTCGTCGAGGCTCGTGCCAGGCAGATGAAAGATAATACCCGTTACGATAACGGTCGTTCCCGGAATTGGTCTGGTAAAGTATCGAACAATGCTTATTTTACAGTTAACGATCGCTTGATCAAAAATCATACATCATAATCATGCTCATTCACAAACTAATTTTAATCCGTCGGGGAGCCGTTCGAATGTATCTACCCACGGAAAATCCTTTGCCGATATCGTAGCAGGTAATTTGAACTCCACCCCTTGAATCTAATGATTGATGCAATGTTCAAAGCCACCACTATGACTGAAGCAGTCCAAGTTGGTGTAAAATTCACTAAACAAATTGTTATTGGATTACGTTTTTCTAATGGGTCCAATAAATAATAAATTGAATATTTTAAATTGAAATGCTCGTTCTTTGAATGGTAAAGAGGACGCACGCTATGTCTGAACCAGACGATTTTAAAAATCGAATGTACATCGGATTTTTTTCTCGCTAGAGATCAGTATTTGATCCATATTTGCATGATCGGAAGGTTGTAAAATATTCTATAGGTGATTTTTTTTCCATACATTTTGTATGGACCGAAATGCGCCGAAAAACGTGGTTTTCATGGGTTGTAGTATGAAAAATAGCTGAAAAGTGTAAAAAGTCAAAATTTCATTGATAGAATATTTTAAAACCTTCCGATTATGAAAACATGGATTAAATACTGATCTCTAGCGAGAAAAAATCCGATGTACATTCGATTTTATAATCGTCTAGTTCAGACATAGCTGTTTAATTTTCTTATAGCTAATAACGTGCGTGTAGCAGTTATTACTGAAACCTATTTACCTAGATCCAAACTCAAAAAGGATCCTAACTTTTTTGTTTATCGTAATGATCGACATGCCCCATTGTGGGGGAGATGCAATCATCATTCATAGGCGTATAAAACATCAACTGTTTTCGTTATTTGAAACTGAAGTTTTTGAAACTCTAGGTGTTCTGTTGAAACACAGCTTGGGAAATATACTTTTCCATTTCAATGCTCTTAACTGCAAGTTAATTTACTCCAAACTGACTTGCGAAAATTAACTCGCAATAAGTCAAACAAATTTGTCATTGGTGACATTAATGCCAAACATCGGGTATGGAATAATTCTCAAAGTAATTCCAACGGCAGAATTTTATTTGATGAGTGCTCTTCAGTATATTTCTGAACTCAATACCCTGATAGCCCTACATGTTTTTCCTCTTCTAGAAATCCACCTACGATTGATTTGGTCTTAACCGACTCTAGTCAACTTGGTAGCCAATTAGTTACTCATGCCGATTTTGATTCTGATCATGTCCCTGTTGCATTTCAAATATCCCATGAAGCGATTCTCAATCCTATCAGATCCAATCTCAATTATTTTCGAACCAACTGGAATATATATGAAACATATATTGACTGTAATCTTAATGCTGACATTTCTTTACAAACAAAACTTGATAAGGTACCGTGGGGTAAGTGGATACAGAAAAATCAATAGTAAACTTCATTGTTATGTACAGCTTACGTGAATAATGTAATTCAAACTTTTTTCTGTGGATAACAAATGAGGGACTAACCTACTTCAAATCGTCATTTACTTAGATTTTTCTGATTTTTATGTATTGAGTATAAGGGACTTGAAAATTTGCGTCAAATGATCCACTTGCCCCACCAGGGTGGGGTAAGTGGATCACCTATAAAAAAAATCTATTCTCAAAACATATATGGTGAAATAATGTACTAATACTAATGTATACTATGAATGATATTGCTCTCGTTCTTGTTATTAGTGCTGGTTATGTTATGTTTTGATACTTTACAAATTGAAAAGTGTCTTTATTTTATCAAAATATTATTAAAATATTTATACATTACTTCACACTAATTCGAACAAAAAAAAAAACATTGTAGCTAGAATAATGCGGAGAAAATTCTTCAATAGAATCACATAAGTTATACTGAAGTATTGACGGATTATTCCTAACAATGTTTTCAAAAAACACTCGGAGCTTAAAGATATTAATTACATTTATTTTTGATTAACAAACTGAAATCTTCTTATTCTATTTATGAACGTGTTTGTATCATCTGTCCAGAACAATTTATATGGTCAAAAAAGGTACGATAATATGTTTTCAATTGGAAAATTTTTATATTTTTCTCTTTTGCAACTCAGCTTTAATAAACCACGAAAAGTTGTGTTTGAATTTTGAAATATTAATTCTTTTATATTTTCGTATACCAGAAAGATTAAAATAAATTTTAGTTGGATTTATTCAAATTTTCTATAGTCAATTAGAAAAATTTAAGCTAGTAATGAGAAGAAGTAAAAACAAAACAACATTTGCGAGTATTCAAATTATCATAAGCAGTCTGCCAATAAATAATAATAATACTTGATCCACTTACCCCACCCCATTGAAAAGTAGGGGGAAGTGTACCAAGTCCAATATATCTGTATTTATTTATAAAAATCACATATTTTTCATTGTGATTCATTCAATTAGAACTGAAATGTTCACTATGCGTTGAAAAAACTGACAGAATTTGATTTAAGGCTGAGATACAATGGATTTTTGATTGACGGAAAATAATTTTGAAATTAATTGATTTTTGCAGCTAACAAGTTTGCTTGTGTTAGTGTACGTGTAGTACCAGTTTTGAATTAGTATCAGTGTGGACGTAAGAACATAACCTAAAACGAAGCAATGGTGCGAAAACGTTAGAAATATTCGAGTATTTATGCTCAATATGCACAAATGATCCACTTACCCCATTGATACACTTCCCCCACTGTACCTTATTGACAATGCTCTTGAAACTTTGACAAATTCCATTGTTGAAGCCAGGTGAAAAATTTGTAAAACTTGAATCTGTGATTATAGACGATGATCCGTCTTAAAAACGTGAGAAGGCAATTTCAATGCACTCGCGATCCTGCTATGAAAATGATATGGCAGGATTTGCAGAAATAAATCAAAAACGTTTTTCACAATTAAAAAACAACAATTTTGAAAATATAATTTCTCAACTGGACTCTGGCTCTAAGCCCTTTTGGAAATTGTCTAAAATTTTGAAAAAAAAAAAAACAAACCTCAGAAGCCAATACCAGCATTGAAAGAGGAAAACAAATGATTACTAACTAGTTGCGAAAAGGCTCAAAAACTTGCTATGCAGTTTGAAAGCGCACAATTCTAATTTAAGTTACTCAGGACTTCGAAAATATTCTCAATCAAGAGAACGTTTTCGAAAATCCTGGGAGACTGATTTGGAAGAAGTGAGAACTATAATTAAAAAATTCAAAAATATGAAAGCTCCTGGCGATGATAGAATTTTCCACATCCTCATCAAGAAACTTCCAGAATGTAGATTATCATTCTTAGTTGATATATTTAACAAATGTTTTCAATTAGCATATTTTCCGGACAAATGGAGAAATGCTAAAGGTTGTACCAATTTTAAAACCAGACAAAAATCCTGCAGAAGCTTCTAGCTATCGTCCAATCAGTTTGCTTTTCTCCATCAGTAAACTTTTCGAAAAGGTCATTTTGAACAGAATGATGGCCCACATAAATGAAAATTCAATTTTTGCCAATGAACAGTTCGGATTCCGCCATGGACAATCGACCACTCATCAACTTTTACGTGTAACAAATTTGATCCACTCCAACAAATCTGAAGGCGATTCTACTGGTCTTGCTATTGAAGACATAGAAAAAGCATTCGACAGTGTTTGACATGAAGGCTTGATCGTAAAATCATAAAACTTTAGTTCCAACATACATTGTTAGAATATTCCAAAGTTATCTGTCAAATCGTACACTTCAGGATTATCAGAACTCCAGATCTGAAAGTCTTCCTGTAAAAGCTGGTGTTCCTCAAAGCAGCATTTTGGGACCAATATTATACAATATATTCACATCTGACTTACCTGAGTTACCTCAAGGATGTCAAAAATCTTTATTTCCGCCAGAGGACGAAGCCTGCGTGTCATCTGTAGTCGATTGCAAAAGAGTTTGGATACTTGGGAGATTTCTCCTAATGCTTCCAAAACTCAACTAATAATAGTCCCAAATAAACCAAAAGCTCTTAATTTGATACCTTTAAGTAGATATGTTGTCAGGTTGAGAGGGATTTCAATAAATTGGTAAATTAAAGTTAGATATTTATCAAATTTAGGCAAAAATTGTTGCTATCTTCTATTCTATTGAGTTACTGTGAAGTGAAGGCCTACATTGAAGCGCCAATACTCTTATTCCCATATTTTCTGCTTCAATGTTGATGAGTACCATTAAATTTAGGCATCGCAGGCAATAAATTCATTCCGGTCTGGAAAGGAATGTGCCACTTTATTTAATTACCTTTTGATGACTGTTTATGTTTCAGTGAATGGAAATGTTTGGCTCTCATTAGCACAAAGCAAATATATACCTATATATAGCAAATATCTAATGCTAAACACAGGCTGGCATGGAATCAAGTGCATAGTACTGCCAAATGGCTGTTTTATCGATGGGTGTTCCAAGTTGTTCATCCAGGTTGGCAAAAGGCAAGCATCTGAGGCGTCGTCTGGTTCTATCTTACGGTCGTTCGCCAGGGAGAATGAAACCACTTTTAATATTCATCGCATTGCAGGCAACGACGCTGTTGATTGACTCATCGGAAGCAGCTCCCCTGGCGGATCCTGGTTGTGGTTGCGGAACATGTTCTGGCTGTTGTGGAGTGTGCTGCTGTCAACAGATTTCCTCGTCGATCGAAGATTATGGGACGGATGAAACCGAAACTGTTGAGACTCGTTCTCCGTTCATTCCGGCACTGGTCGTTGGGGCGGTGGAAGCAGCCGAAGTGATCGGTCCCGCCATTGTTGCAGGGGCGGAAGCTTTGGTGGACTTTATTGGACCAGCTCTGGCAACGGTTGGTCGTTTCGCTGTGAATGCCGTGAAGAATGTGCCCCCGCAAATGTGGGACAACATGGGAACGGCACTGGGAGTAGCTGCCGATGCTGCAGAAGTAGTGTATGAGAAGCCTTAGGGAAATAAAACAGGTGTTCATTACCTCACAACTCAGCATTACGTGATAAATGATCGAAATAATTGACCTGTATGTTACAAATTTGAGATCTAGATACCCATCTATCGTACAGTATCGAATTGTCCGACGCTTTGAAAGCCGAACACTAGCCATTTTCACGTTGGTTTTGGACCAAATTATGTTTTTTTCGTCTAGAATCCAGAATTAAGGAGTCTGCTACATTCTGCATGCATAAAAGTTGACCAAAAATATTCGGATACTTCGAATCAACACGGTAGTTCACCGACGATCCATATAATCTTTTTGAACCAAATATTTAGGGTAATATGCACTGTCAATCGAGGCGCTATTTACTCGAAGAAATTCTCCAATGATTTTTTCGGGATTTTCTCTAGTGATTCCTCCTAAAGATGTGCAGTTTTTCTTCATGGTACTCATCCCAAAATTCACCATAAAACTCATCCAGAATCTCTATAAACTATTCTTACAAATATTCTTACAGATATTACTACTAGAAGTACCACAGAGATTTCTCCAATTATTCTTTGGAGATACCTCTAAGAGTCATCCCGGAATTTTTTTTAACAGGGACTCCTCCGGGAATTGCTCTAGGAATTCGTTCAGGGAATCTGCAATATAAACTCCATAAATTTATCCAGCAAATCTTTTTTGCGTTCCTTCTGAAATCCCTTCAAGTATTCTTTCAATAATTCTTCAGAGCTTTCTGTAGTGATTTCTCAAAAGGTATTTCTCCAGGGCTTCCTTTGGAAATATCTCCAAAGATTCCTCTTAATTCTTACAAGTTTCCTTCAGGAATCTTAAAAGATGTTTACACGAACTTCCTTCTCCGGATGAATTTCTGAAAATTCTAACAGGAATTCGTTTGATAATATCTCTGGGGGTTTTTCCAGGAATTCTTTTTCAAAGTTCGTCCGGGATTTCCTCGAGAGATCTGTCTGAAATTTCCTCCAAAGAAAAAACATTTATTTACTTGGAGTACCTTGTACCTTTTAATTCCGCCCTAGTTGCTTATCTTTGACAATTACGCGTATTTCGACTACCACTTGCAGTCTTCTTCAGTGTCAGTAACTCGTATCCACTGAAGAAGACTGCAAGTGGTAGTCGAAATACGCGTACACTACACAGCAAAAAAATCTTAAATTTACATGTCACGTAAACTTTCATGATTGTCATGTGAATCTAATTATCATTTAACATTAAACGATAAATAATGTAAACTGCCTCATTGCATTCAGGAATGCTTGCAAACTTGAGTGAAACTGAAACATTTCATGATCTTGCATCCAACATTCGCCAATGTTGCATGATTTCTTGCATCTTGAAAGTGAAATTGAAAACAAGATCGCTCAGTTTACATGATTCCACGTTGAATATTCTGCCAAAAATAATGCACATGGATGGATCGACGGCGTGTCATTCCATGTGCATTATTTATGATTGAATTTTCAGCGGGAAAATCATGTAAATCGAGCCGTTTTGCAAGCAACATTCTTTGAGAGAAGGCGTTTCGCGTTCAATATTTAGGAATTTGGTAACAATGTTGTATATAAAAGATGTGTTTATAGGTTTTATCATTGAATAATACATGAGAGATGGCTTTACATGATTGAAAATAAAATAACGTTACGTGTAAATCTAAGATTTTTTTGGTGTGTACCCACCATAAGTATGGAATTGCATCACATAGTATTGCAACACCCCAGTTGACTATTGCAGCATCCCCCAAAAAGTTTAGCATCACTTAACATCCATCATATTTATGATGTATCTCGGAATCCTTACCTTCTGCAAACATGCGGTCTTCAGCAAAGTCGTTCAGAAGCCTTATTGCGATCATTGGGGGGAACTTTTGATGTGTAATTCTGCCGCTGTGTAGCGCTAGTGTGCTTGTAATTTGATCATATTCTACCAGGCTCTAACTCATGATCCCGACAACCTAGAAAATTCATGTCTTCAGCAAAGTTGTTCAGAAGCAACACGAAGCAGCATTGTTTGGTTAGCAATTTTGCCACTACGGGGCGCTAGTATTCATGTAAACTTGGTCATTCTCTGGTAGACTCTAGTTCAAGATCCCGATCACCTAGAAAGTTTGTGTCTTCAAGAAAGTTATTCAAAAGGTTGAAAGTAATTTAAGGCAGCACTGTTTGATAAGAAATTTTGCCAAATTATGGCGTTAATGTGATTATATATCTGGTGATATTATTTTTTCCATAGTTTTTTTTTCTATAAATGGTATTATTTAACAATCTAAAAATTGGTGCATAGGATTACATTAGTTTCTTATAGTTAAAACTTCAAGTTATTTCTGACATACAGCGTAAATTTTAGGCATATCGTTAAGCAAGAAATTGCGAAACAGTTCTCCAAACTTGACCATTTTGTAATTCTTTCGATTGCTTATGGTTTTTTTTCCAGTTCAGAACCCTATCACTTAAAATTATTCTAGGACCTTTTTGAATTGCATCACTTTTCGCGGAAGCGGGTCATTCGGGGAAATGACATTCTGGGAAAAGTAGTACAATCTGACCAAATTACATGCACACTAGCGCCAAGTAGTGGATATTGCTAACCAAACTGTCTTATATTGCTTCCATATTTCTGAACCTCTTTGATGAAGACAAACAATTTCTAGGTGGTCGGGGTCATGAGCCAGAGTAAAATTAGCAAGTTCACTGCCACGTAGTGGCGAAAATAATACCCGATCAGTGGATTACAACAAAATTGTAGCACAATTATATCAAGATTTATTACAAATAACAAATTTTGTTTAACTTTTGATAGCAGCATTTTGAGTTGATGGAGGAAATTATAACATAATTAAAAAAAAAAACAGTTATAATAACGAAGCCTGTTTCAAATTTGTTTCAATTTAAAACATAATTATAACACAATTTGTTATAAAATATTTGAGAGCAGTTGATTATAACAAATCTTGTTATAATTCAGTCTTGGAATATAACAAAATGAGTTACATTTTTGATTGGTTTTAGACAATATGAGTTACATTTTTGTTTAAATTATAACATATATTGTTTAGTGTAGAGGAAAGTGTGTTAGTGCAGTGTTTAGTGTAGAGGATATTGTATTATAACTTTGCTGAAGACCGCAAGTTTGTAGATAGTAAGGATTACGAGATATTACATCATAAATATGATGGTTGTTTAATGATGCTAAACTTTTCGGGGTGCTGCAATATTCAACTCGGGTGTTGCAATACTAGGTGAAACGATTCCATACTTATGGTGGGTAGTGTATCTGTCAAAGATAAGCAATCCTGGCGAAATTAAAAGGTACAAGGTACTCCAAACTACTTTTTTTGTTTCTCTATTGAGATTCTGCTGAGAGGATTCGAATACATTAAGAAGAGTTTCATCTACTTACAGGGGTTCTTCTGAGAATTTCTTCAGGGACTGATCCAGAAAGTTCTCCAGCTATTATTCGAAAAACATTTTTCAAAAACTAGACTAGGATTCCATCTGAATTCCTCGAGGTATGTTTAATGAAATTTCTCTAAACGTTTTTTTTTAGAAAATATTTCAGCAATTTCTCAAAAAACTGCTCTCTGTGAATTCCTCAAAAACATTTTAGAAGTTACTCTAGAAAATTTACTTTGAATTTTCCACGAGTTGCTTCATGAATACTTTGTAGGGTTTCAAGTTTCCTCCAACCATCTCAAAGAATTTTTCCAGGAAGGTTTGAGGTTACTTACAGGGATTCTTTTGAGAAACTCTCTGGGAATTCCTCCAATGACCACTCTGCAATTTCCTTCAGGGAGTAACATTTATTAACTTACAGAAAATCCAACGAAAAAATTTTCAGGGATTGTTCCAGAAAGTTTTTCAAAGATTACTTGCAGAAATACTTCATTGGTTCCTCCAGGAAATATCCTAAGTTTCTGATTATATTTCTTTGGGGATTTTTATTAAAATTCCTCCTAAGATCTTCTAGAAATTTTTCCAACAGTTTCTTATGAGACAAAACTAGGGATTTAGCATTAGCATTAGCATTAAGGTGATTATAAAACGAAGCCACACCTCAAATTTTCAAGAGCACAAGACTTGAGAACCAAACGACGCTCCGCGTTGAAAATTTATCCCATTAGTCACCCGCAGCAAGCAAGTAATTTGATTGGTTTTCAACGCGAACTGTTGTCAGATTCTCCAGTCTTGTGCACTTGAAATTTCAAAGTTTGGCTTCGTTTTATAACCACCTTAAGCATTTCGCACAAATTCGTAAGTCGTATAGTCCTAGACCATTGTATGAGGGTTGCCTCCTTCCGGTTCGTTACCAAAATCAGAAGTTTGGGACTAACCTCTTACTCATAGACTAGATTGACGCATCCTCCAATAGCCGAGAGCTGTCCTGGCCACGTCCTTGCGAAAGCTGGGGAATGGGAAAGGATGATTGATTGAACACCTACTTGAGAAAGATGCAGAGAACTCTACGACCTCTCATAGGTGTTGTGGAATGTTGATGGAAAGGGTAGTGCCATAGGATACGTTCGGTAACTCACTATAAGAATTAATGGAAGTAACCTTGTACGAAGTTCTTGCGAATTCCTGATGAATTTACAGAAAAAAAAACCTTGATAAATCCTTTACAGAAAAACAACTTGTCAAACTTATTAAGAAGTAGGAATGTTGCATGAATCACTGGAAATTATTTTGTTATAAAAACAATGTTTTATTTATATCTGTGAACATTTTTTCAAGAATATCAAGGATTAATGAAGAGTTTCCTGGAGAATCTTCAGAGGATTTTCTTGACCTAGGAAACCTTGGAAAACCATCCTTTATGGAGAAGTAATTAAAAACTATCTTAAAGAGTTAGTAAAAAAAATCGTTATTGTTCAAAGTACCTTGGAGAAATTCCCAGAGTAAAGAAGGAAAAAAATGACGCTTTGCCTGTGGAAACATTATTTTTATATGAAATTAAGAGTTTCAGAAGAAATCTTTGCAATTGTTTTAGAAGAAACCTTCAAAAACATTCATGGAGGAATAACTGAAGCTGTTTCAGTGCGAACCCTTAAATAGAACTGCTTCAAAAGGTTTTGAAAAAAAAAACATGATATTTTTTTTGATAAATCACATTAAATAACGTGATAATTCTGGATGTGTTTTATAAGAAGTTGAGCGAGATTTTCTAGCAAAAAAGTATTCTGATGAATTTTGAAAGGAATTCCTATAAAAACTCTTGAAAAACTATTGGATTTTTCTGAAAAAATATTCAAGATCTAAAATGTTGTTGGTCGGAAATCTCTGAAGAATTATCTAATAAAATTCTTGAAGATGCATCTGAAAAAATTCATGATAAAACTCTTACGTGATGACACAAATGCAGATAATATAATACCATATTGTAGAAATTTCTGTTAAATAGAAATGAGAAACGCGTAGAGAAATAATGGAATTTCTCAATGAAGGTATTCTTTGGAATATCAGAGGAATCTTATAAATACCACCAAAGCCACGTTTAAATTTTTACATTATGTGATATATTCTATTGACACATTCCACGCACATCTACGCCAGGATATCAAAAATTCAAACTCTGAAATATTTCCAAAGCTATGCAGAACATGAAAGACAATATGTTGAATTGTATAAAAAACATAAATTTGATTGAAAATACTGTGAAAAATATACCTGAAAAGTTATATAAAGTTTATATAATTTGTTGGTGAGAAATTGAGACATTAAACAACTTTTTTATAAAAGCCCTGTATCATAGTTTATCAAGTGTAATATGATTGTCTTATCCGTTAATTAGAAGGGTATTAGATGACATTGTTATGTGCGGGTTTAATTTTTTCAAACAAATTATTGGTTCTTTGAAAACGTATTTTTTCAAATAGTCACATTATTATGGTGTCGCGTTACGAAAATAGCCTTATTTTTGACAATGTAAAATAAATACTTCTTATAGAACTCTTATATTTTGGATTCTCTTCCTACTCGTCAAGATACGTGTTTCCATAAAAAAAGATTTAAAATTGGACCATTCTTCGAAAAGTTACACTAGGTGCAAAGTTTTGGTGTCGCGTTACGTTAATTTTCACCGTATATTTTCAGGATGAAACTACAAATTTCAAAATGCTCGTTCTCAGCAATGCTACAACCGATTTTCGAAATTTTTGATTTTTAGTACATGGAAATAGTTATACTAGCTTTCAGCGTTGGTGCCACCCCACTAAAACCCTCCCCGTTTTTGTGAAATGTGGGTATGTCTGTTTTCTCTTGTTTTTCTCTCAAATCTGATCAAGTAGCTCTGGTTTTTAATGGCTAGTGACCCAAATCTTATCAGACAGGTGCCGTTTAGTGCAGGAATAGTCTCTTACATGTTGTGGAATACTTGGCTTCGATGGTAAACAACGTGGTTCTCCAGCGGATAATCCGGAATATCCGTCAAAATGGTCAATTCATGAAAATAATCCAAGACAGTTTTTTTTTGCAAACTCACCAGAACTCCTTATTATAAAACGCAATAGATTATTTGAATTGTTCATGGACCTAGGTGGTCACAATAATGAACTCCGGAAGATCCGGAACATCCGTAAACATGGTCATTTCGTGAAAATCATCCTGGATCACTGCGCTGTTTTTCAAAACATATCAGAAATCAATTACTAAACATAACGGATGATTGAGATTGTATTTGGATATAGGTGGCCATTATAAAGCTTTTGAGAGGATCTGCAGCAACCGTAAAAAATGGTCATCTCGTAAAAATCAACTTAGACACGTAGTTTTTTTTTCAAATCTTTTGGATGTCTTGTCATGACATTTATCTATGTTGACATTCATCTTTACGTTGTATAATAATTAATTTGATTAATTTTGCAATAAACTTCGGTGATCAAGGTGGTGTTTAATTTCAATACAAATTATACTTTTTCTTCTTCCTGGCGTTACGTCCTCACTGGGACAGAACCTGCTTCTCAGTTTAGTGTTCTTATGATACTTCCACAGTTGTTAACTGAGAGCTTTCTTTGCCAAAGTTGTAATTTTCACATTCGTATATCGTGTGGCAGATACGATTATACTCTATGCACAGGGAAGTCAAGTAAATTTGCTTTACGAAAAGATCCTGGACCGACCGGAAATCGAACCCAGACATGACTTTGCTTTATAGCCGCGGACTCTAACCACTCGGCTGAGAAATGCCCCCAATTATACGTGTATTACAAATTTTATATGTTCTATAATTATGATTTTTTACGTGTTAAAAAAAACGCACAGTGGTCTAGGATGATTTTTACGACCAGTTTTGTGGATTTAACAAAGGGAGTTGTAGTGGCCCATGGCAGCCCTGATTGGATGATTTTATAAATTGATAATAACCATTCTTAAAACCAGACCTAAAACCAGAGCTTTGTGCAAAAAAGAAAAAAAGAAACATACCTATTTACCTCTCACTAAAACGTGGAGGTTTCAGAAGAATTGCGCCAACGTTTAAATCTGGTACAACTATTTCCTTTCAATGAAAGCTCAAACAATCGGTTGAATAATTGAGGAACTGTATTTTATGAATTAAAATGAATTCACAGTTTCGCCTAGTAATCTGATATAATAACTCTGCGTTGCGGTAGAATTCCATGATATTCAGATCACTATTTTGAGACCATAAACGTCCTTAACAATTTTGCTAAAACATGATCTTCAAAATACTACATGGCTACGTTGAAATTTTATTGGCCCAATATCTGGTTCAATTACACCCCTGTGCCACAAATTCTGTATCCTTCAGACTGCCATTAGTAAATCATAAACACTTGCACACGGTATGTCTGAACCAGCAGATTATAAAAATCGAATGTACATCGGATATTCTCATCATCTTCAAAAGAGATCAAAGGAACGGTTAAAAAATTGAACCCAAGAAAAGTGTAATTACCGCACTGTACAGCAGCTTTACATATTTTTCGTCCCATCATTGGGAAGCTTTTATGGTCGTCTACAAATTTCTGAAACAATATTCTCAAAATAATTTATTGAATCTTTTTATAATTTTACCCGTTTATCAGATCCATTAACTCCACTGTGTTATTGAATTTCAGATAGTTCCGACAATCATACATGTCTGCTTGTTGACTTTGCCGAAAGCATACTTTTAAAAGTACATCGTTGAAAGGTTTACATAGTTTTATTTTACAATCAAATTCAATCATTCTAACATGTATCAAAGCTCAAGATTATTTGCGCCGCCATCCGAAAGTACTGTACCGGAAACATTCTTAAAAAATCACAGAAATATATTAACATTATTGCAAAGAATTTAGTCAAATTTATATGATGACCACAAGTGCCATCTACGCTTTTACAAAGCACGACATTCTCAAAAGGTTTCACAGAAACATTAAATTAATTTTAACCAGTGTCGGATCAAATTACCCCACTGTGAGGCAGAATGTCGAATGTATTAAACAAATAACAATACTAGATATACATTTTTTTCTGAAACCCGAAAGCAACATTACAGAATTTATCAATAAAAATAAAAAAATGCTTTTTGCGTAACGCGACACCATTTGCAGAACCCTGTTGGAAGATAAACGTAACGCGGCGCTCATAAAATGAAACCAATGATTTCTGCAATTATTCAATATTTCCATCCAGTTTGAAGTCACACTCTGATTCTTATCAATACATAGAAGGATTGCCTAGAACAAACCCGGATTGTAAAAATTATAGCAGAGCAGATATAGGCGATTATAGAGTGACGTTTAAAAAAGTGCATTTCAGCGATGGTGTCGCGTTACGAAATGCAACTGCTTCTAATTACCATATATGCAGTGTTATGTTTCAAAATGAATGTCACAACATCAAGTACATTTAATATGCATGATATAAAACCTGTTTTATCACATGGTCACAAGGCATATTTCCGAGAACATGCCTAATTTGATAATGAAAGTCGGTTCCTCGTGGTGTCGCGTTACGCTGGAATGTGTCTATTACTCTTTGCTGTATCAGCAAAACCCCGGGGAGAGTTGCAAGATTTTATTCTGAAGCTTCCTCCCTGGTATAGTATGAGTTACATCGAATATTCAACATTGGTACAAATTTGAAATTAAATAATTAATAATTTCAGGCAAAAATCGTTACAATCTTCTATTGCTACGATTGATGCGTTATATATTTATGTTTAGTTAGGTTAAGTAAAATCCTTGTTTTTTTTTAAATCTTGTTTTTTTTCTCTCATAAGCAGGTGAAATCAACTCACCTGTAAAAAAATTGAACTGCCACGGTAAATGGAATATAATATGTTGTTAACAAAATGTTCATAAAATCTTAAATTTGTTTTACCAAAATAGGATGATAATGTTGTCTAATAACATAGAACACCTAGATATAAGAAAAGAATGTAATTTTCGGAATGTTACTAATAAAAATATAAAAAAAATGATTCTAATGGACACTCTAGCTGGAACCAATTTTTTTTCACCGTTCTATTTGATCTTAGACTTATGATGTCTTCCGAAAAGTTGATTGTCATTGAATTTTGCATCTTTTTAGGGAAATTTTTGGATAGGGATTTGATTTTTTTCTGTCCGAGGTAACTTATTGAGCTCTTCAGTAAATGACAATGTTATTATGAAAACCTTTAATGCTAAGACTATTGATCTTACTCTTCATTTGAGCTTAGTTAATTGAATCTGAATGTTTAAGCTAGGAGCCAAAAATAATATTTTTTTGTTAACATTTTATTGTTTAAATTTTTCTGAATAACCGAGACAATTATTGCTCTTATGAGCACTTTCATAGCAAACCCCCTTTTTTTGCTAATTGACTATGTTTCAATATAATTAGATTTTAAGCGTTGAGTCTGTAATTAAGAAAGTACGACCTACATATACTCTGGGTGTTTCTTACAAATAATCACAATTAACTTATTAAAACTGCAGCACTTTGTTCGACAGCATACAATTTTACTTCTAAACCCATCATGACCCATGTCCACCGAAAATCCTCAATAATTCATCAAGTCCTGTTCGGGACAAGACCCATGTTGTCGCTCCTTCATATCAAGCGACCATTTATCATCACCCGAACCTGTCATAAAGTTCCAAACGTGCAGACGTGTGTTTGTGTAGTTAGTTGTTAGGTATGACGCAGCCAACTGGCGGAAAAATGTCCACGGTCCTTTTCGCGCGTCAAACAAATCGCTGTTAAGCGTGCAAAAGTACCATCATCATCATCACTATCAGCAGCAACACCAACCGGCACCATTTTCTTGGCCGCCACTAAGGGAAGACGGGGTAATATGCGTCCCCCCTAAGGAAAGACTCAATTTTATACTGTAAGTTTCTTCCTAAAATTGATAGAGATATGAAATGATCGAATTTCACTAAGATGCCTTCTATCTCGGAGATATTGCGGTGGCGCGTTTTACCCCGGTGGTGCATTTTACACCTAGTTCCTCCCTCTATACCAGAAGGCTGTTTTTGCACGCACCGTACAACCATTTAGCCGGCCGGGGCATGTCAAAAGCCGTCAGTCATCCGTGCGGACGCCCCGTAGCAGTTGCACGATGAAAGTTGAAACTTTGGGTCCAACTTGGAATATTCTATCCGATGTGCTGCGATGCTAGTGGCAGGCAAAAAAAAAACTCGGCTCATCCGGTCCGGTCATTTCCGCTCTTGCCGGTTGTTTTTCGCTGGTGATCCTAGCTATTTTTGGCCTATAGGCTTGGAGACGGAAGCAACAATTTTTTGCGTGGCTGCAGGAACCTCGTCAAAATCAGCCGGCGGGTTTTTGATTTGGGTGCGGCAGTGCTTGTATTTGCTGGGAAATGAAGTTTGGATTGATGGAGTGACTTTGGCGACATGAAACATTATCTACCGATGATGCGTGAAACAAATCCGCTTGAAATACAAGCCGTCAGCGAGGGAGGGTCGGTATAAGAACCCGAGCAAATGAAAAATGCTCTTGAATGCCAATCGGAATAGCTCCAGACAATCTCCAATACTTAAAAGTATTGAACAGCCATGCATAAGAAGAAGAATTTTCAATTAACATCAAAAGGACAAAATGTCAAAGGAAAAAACTTCAAAATAAGAGTACTCGAAAAAAACGACAATTTTCCGGAAGAATGATTCTCTTCCGAAAGATCAAATAATTAGACCTTTTGTTTTTCTAAATATATGTCTCTGAACCACTAGCCTTTAGGTGACAAAACGTCGAATGCCAATACTTCGAAAGGACAAAACGTCAAAAAACAAAACGTCTTCTGAGATTCGACGTTTTGTCCCTATACCCTGGAACAGATCCTTACTTACTTACTTATTTGGCTTTACATCAATTATCTTGATAAAGCCTCGCCAACAATATTTCGCCAATTCCCTCGGTTCATGGCCGCTTCTCTCCATCCTCGACTGTGACCCACGCTCTCCAGGTCCTGGTGTACCTGGTCAATCCACCTAGCTCGCTGCGCCCCACGCCTTCTTGTTCCGACCGGATTCGTGGCGAACACCATCTTTACAGGGTTGTTGTCCGGCATTCTTGCAACATGCCCTGCCCAGCGTATCCTTCCAGCTTTAGCTACCTTCACGATACTGGGTTCGCCGTACAGTTGAGCGAGCTCGTGGTTCATCCTTCGCCGCCACACGCCGTTCTCCTGCACGCCGCCGAAGATCGTCCTTAGCACTCGGCGTTCGAAAACCCCAAGAGCTTGCAAGTCCTCCTCGAGCATAGTCCACGCCTCATGCCCATAGAGGACTACCGGTCTTATGAGCGTTTTGTACATCGTGCATTTGGTGCGGGGGTGAATCTTTCTTGACCGCAGTTTATTCTGGAGCCCATAGTAGGCACGACTTCCGCTGATGATGCGCCTTCGTATTTCCCGACCAACATTGTTGCCAGCCGTCAACAAGGATCCGAGGTAGACGAACTCGTCCACCACCTCGAAGGTATCCCCGTCTATCGTAACACTGCTTCCTTATTCAGATCCTTATTCAGTTTTATTTATCAGTTTTAACTCACAATTATCCAACAAATCATGTTCCTACACGTCAAATCTGCTTCCAAGCTAGAAGGTTGGCATTAAAAATGAATGTACAAATCTATCTAAAATTAATTCCTTTTACAAATGACTGCCAACTGCAGATGGACTATATAAAGCCCTCACGGGTGGCAAAACCAGTTTAATATGCAGTAGAAACCCAGCCCTAATCCAGTCCCCCTTGGTGTCGTTCATTTCCCTGCATTACACAGCAAGTTTGTGGCAGTGAAAAGTCTAATCTAAAGCTTGTTCCGGCACCAATATAAATATATTATCCTCAGCCATTGCGTGTGAAAGTGTGTAGAACATGTAAACTAAGCCAGCTTCAGTTGAAAGCAATTTCATCGGTATACCTGTCTCTGTAAACCTGGTAGTAATCCGAAGCTTTTGTGCGCTGTTAACGCCATTTCGACCGCTGTCATCGTGATTTTCATATTCTGAACCCAAGCCAGTGCTCTTTTTTCTAATTTGGCTCCCAGTCAACAATTTATACTTCGACGTGTAATCCTCACGCTAGACAGAACGGACGCATGGTGTGTGCAGAAACACGTTTTCTATGGAAATATGGAGTTCACTACGTACGTTGGAAGGGGGACGTATCCTATTCCTGGCATTTTTGATTCACTGCGGCAGGATTTTTTAAAGCTATTGGGCTGATAACACTACGGTACATTTTCACATCTCAAGCACCAAAAAATTACTATCTACGTTATTGAGGGTTACTGAATCGTTTTTAAAAATATTATAGCACGTCTAGTTTTTGAGATATTGACTGTTGAAAATGCATTATATATCAATTTCAGTCAACTTGCTTGTATGGCGACGTTTTTGCTTAATTTACCGGAAAATGGGGTGTTAAGAACTCGTGGGGTTTTAAGGGATTGAACTTCTTTATCAAGATTGACATGTCACAAAATCGTCAAAACTCGATATACCAGTCATCTGATATGCTTGATTTGTTCGGAGGATTGTGAGCTGCATTATGCGATAGGGGATGTCTATTAAAATAAAGTATTGTGGAGTCTAGATATTGAAAACGATTCAAAACATTTTTGTTCTAATTTTATAGGCAAAATACATTTAACTACAAAACTATGGAGCAATATTAAAAAAAATATGTGAGTAACTTAGAACATAGGTATATTCATTTAAGATCACAATGCAGACAAACAATATTGAAAATTTTATCTAGATTTCGACTTTTAGTATTTCTTTCGGAAAAAGTCTCTTTTTGAAAATAAGTGGGGTGTTAGGAGATTATCTGTTCTACTTTTTCCAAGTTACTAAACTCATTCGATTTATGCCGTAACATATTCCAATATACTTTTGGCTTGTTCCGTGAAGTAAAATTGCATTGTAAAAGTTAGGGGTCTTTATGTTTGTTACTGAATATCACCAAAACGTCTTATCTAGAAAATCGGTAAAACTGGTAGGAAAATCTTGTTAAAGTAAATATAAGATTTTTCTTGATACTATTTCCAAAACTTGTTCGATCACACAAGTAGAATGTTTAGAAAGTTTGAATGATTCTTTTATTTGGAAATGGTTTTAAAGCCATTGATCCTTTTAGTGGTAGGGTGATGTGCTAGTATCCATCGTATTAAGCATTGATCAGTGAGAGCCGCAATTTTCCCAGTATTGCAGTGAATGATGCTTATACAAACCGATGCCAAACAATTCTTTCTCAAATCGGCTTTAGCATTGTACAATAACATTTTGATAAATCTTGATCTCTTTTTGGAAATAATGCAAAGAAAATGCATCTTACCGAATTCTCAATCCGTCGTATCGTTTTCAACTCCGTCGCAATCAGTTTCCAGATTCGTCTCACAACTTACGGCTCACTGTGATGTATTGAGTGGTTAAAACACAATGCATCAACGCTATAATAAAATGTTTTACTAGAATATATAGATCTGCGGGCATCTCCCTCCATTCCTTCAGCATGATGGAATATACTAATTTCCTTTAAAATTAATTGTTCCTCATCAAAATTCAGCCCAAACATATGAACACAATTCCTTTTGACCGTACAATTGTGGCATTTGCTCACAGTACAGAGAAAAAAACACAATCAAAGGAACCGTATTTTTACGTCGAGCGTCGCGCACACATTGATGCGCACAAACTTTTTTTCTCAGTACGACGGATTGAACTTTGTTTACATTCTCAAATATACGCGGCGGTTGAGGAAATTTCGTAAAATTTGGGGATTTATTGAAGTTTTACGGCGTGTGATTGGAATGAAATCCTTCAGTGAAGAAGTACGAAGGTTTTCCATAGTGAAAATAAGTGCCCGGCGATGTAAGTCACACAGGGGGGGCGGAAAGAAACTTGTGTTGGAAAGTGGTGTGACTGATGTCGATCGCTAAGCATTTCTTTCAAATCGTGTTCGTCCATGCGATTTCGGTGAAAAAGTGTAAAGTGGATAATTGAACTGAAGTTATTTATCGAAATACAGTAGTTTCATTGTTTTTTTGGTGTACAGGTGGACGAATCATAAAAGCTTTTACAAAATTACATTTGGAAAATGAATCTATGTTGCAGGTAAGTTGGAATATCCGCCGTAGTGGAATATTTTAAGTTTGATACGACGAATAGTAGCTCTTACGACGAAGTAGAACGAAACCCTAATCGTATGAAGTTGTAAACAATAATGACATATTGTCATTTCTCAGAGTCTATCCATGAAGAATGAAATCAAATCAATCTGTAGAACTGTCAAAACGTCTACCTATCGGGCAAATCAGCAAAACAAATATGGGCTATTTTCGAAGACAAAGAAAAACAATCATTTAAAGAAGCCTCTTCGCGCAACTCTCTGTATATAGACTCTGTCATTTCTGAGCTCTTTTAGAGAAACTTCGCGGCCTCGTCGGGCACTAAACGCATTGTGTTATAGAGTGAGCGTTAGATTTCCGCTCCATACTGGAACATTTTTCTTCTTCAGTAATTTTTCGACCATGCCACTGGGTTTTGCATGCAAATACTTTGTTTGTGTAGTATTTTATTTACAGGGCAAATTAACCATTCCCCTATTAAAACTAAAGGCTTGTTGAAATTATCCTTATATCATAGATTATTTATGAAGTTGCTCTGCATAGCTTATAGGATCCGTAAACTGCAAATATCTGATGCATTATGTATAAAAAATATTTCAAGCCAATTTTACGATGTATTGATAGATTCCAAATAAGATTAATAACTATGAAAGATTTAGCAGTTAAAATCAAACGGTTTGCGTTTGCAGGAGTTTCAAGTTAAATAATATTGATGTATCATCTGATTAAGGTTGTACATAACTTATGAAATTGAATAAAATCATCAAAGTTATTGAATAAAAAGATTATGTTTTGTTGTTGGCAAAATATGGTTTTATTTATGAAACTCAAATTTCTTAACACCCCATTTTGCATTTCCGTAAAAAATCACACATTTTCATGATTATCTCAGAAATCTGTCATAGGATCCTCATAATTGTGTTTGGCTTTTGATATACACGACGAGAGAATGGTAGAGCTGTCCTTTGTTCAATTATTAACATACTAGAATTTGCTTGAAACTCGAGCCGAAATTTTTTTTCATCCCTTAACACCCCATTAGTATCAAAATTTATTTTACAAGTTAATTTATGATGTTTTACCAAAGTATTGGCATAACAATGTAATGAAGGATTTTTGTATGGAGACTATGAACATGTCGAAAATATTTATTTCAAATTGTATCCTACATGAAAGAAAAGCTTCAATTTTGCATGCTTGGCAAATAAGATCACTGAAAAGTGTGATAAATTATTTCCAATTTCATGTGAACAATAACAAAACTATAATTTATTACAACTTTGGCGGCCTGTAGCTAAAAATTGTGACGTGTTGGAACATTTTTGAGAACGACATCAGATTCAGCAACCCCATTTTTTGTCGTTTTTGTTACGTTGCGTTATTTGCAACAAAATGCTGGAAAAATCAACCATACTAAAGTGAATAATGGAGATGCCCAAATACTTCTTTACCCTACTAGATACATGAATTGTACAGAGATATTGACCCTATCGGCGCTGCGACCCAAAGGTAGGCCAAACAACTGGGAAAACATCCTCTCCGAAAGTCTAATGGATCAAATCACGCAATCTTCGTGTTGTTGGTAGAATTGAGGAAAGCGCGACCCTTTCCCCGGAAGAGCAAAATGCTTTCACGTGACCCTTGGAAAGGATGAATAATGCTTATCATTTGTTTACCGAAAATATATGCGAATGTTTTGCGGTTGGATTGGAACCGTTCGTTCACTCATTCATCCGGACATGTGTAAAACTATGGTGCCGACGACGTGGGTTTGGTGCACGTTCTCATGTTGGCACGAAAGTCCCAAATTGGAATGTATTTATTGTGGAAGAAGTGCTAGACATTGCGTTTGGTAAAGGGAGGTGGTATCCATACATGTGAATAGCATTTTAGTATAGGTACCCAAGTAGCACACATGTTATATTGGAAGCAAAATAACTATTATATGACAAGATCTAGTTATATATCAGTTGATATGCTTGAATTATAACATGTGTGTTACTCGGGTACCTTTGTTTATTTTGACCATTCTGTTTCGGAGTTTCACATCTAGTTGTATAAATAAACAAGTAATTTTGAAAATGTGCGAAAATTTGGATTTGGTACAGAGCAAAAGAAATTTCAATGTGATATTTTGATCCTCTTTCTCCCATTGGATATTACAGGCTCTATAAGTCACAGCAAAAATGTCTTCCAAAGAGTCGTAGAATAATCTCTCATAAGGATTTAACAAATGGTGAACAATGATGAGCTTACTCGGTGGATACATGGAAGAAAAAAACAGTGTTACATATCTGGTGATACGAAGTTCCTTAACCGAAATCACAAATATCACATACAAATTTGTCAGCACGCTGAATATTGGTCATGTGATAGTTGAGTCGGTAGTGGCCAGTCAACGTTCTGACCAAGAGACTGCAATTCTGCTTTGACTGCAGCTTCATCTAGCATTTCGAAATCGGAAGAGCTGGCTCAGGGCCAATGATGCTTATTCGTCAGCCAGTTCATTTCTAGAAATGGAAAAATGGCCAGATACCCATACAAGGCTTACAGAGTTGAATTTGAGTTCGACATGCGATAGCAAGGCTCGTCCTTGAGTTGACCGAAGCAAGGGCTTTTACTGAACAATGCGTACCATTGATACTTCGCGTACCTGCAGGTATAAAATAGGTAACATTGTGGTCCTTAGCCTATTGAGCAATTCTCGCTGAAACCAGGCCGCCATCGGCACCCATCTTTAGAATTCCAATTTTATGTCACTGATCGCTAGTTTTCGATAAAACTTAAGGGTGGTCCTTTCTGTTTTCTCAAATTGGTGGACCCCTCGTACGCCAGCTAGCTGAACAGTTTGCGAAAAAGCCCATTTTTGATAAATCTTGGGTATTTCTTCACGGGATATGTCTCATATTTTGCTTGGAACACATAGCAAACTTAGTGGCATCGTATAGAGAAAGGATATAGCTTTCATTTAAATTTAAAAAAAAATGGCGGCCATTTTGAATTTGGCCGCCATCTTGAATTTTGTTAGAAAAATCGATTTTTCACCATTAGCGCACCGCTAGTTTTGAATTCTGAGATCACCATCAGAAAGCTGAGGAAAAATTGCGTAAGATAGGCTACAAAAACTAGGTGAGCAATGGTATTTACCATATCAAATGAACGATCTTCTAAATCATGTTATACAATTTTGACGTATATGGCGAGTGCAATCAATACAAACATCATTTTTTGTACAACAAAGAAACAAGTTTTCAACCTTTGGTGTTTTATTCGAGTCGAGTAAAGAATAAGAATATTACTTTTAGTGAAAAATTCTGGCGGCCATCTTGGATTTTGACGCCATCTTGATTTTAGGTAGTAGAATTAATTTTTCACCTTAATAGCACTCAGCATGTCGAATTTAGAGGCTACCAATAAAAAAAGTTATGTATACTCTTCTTATTATTATTCTTCATTTAACTGACGTCACGTCCCTACTGGAACCGAGCCTGATACTCAGCTTTATTAGTTATAAATCCAGGTTATTAAACAGGAATTTTCTTTTTTAATGCGATATCTGACAACAGAATGATTCTTCGACATATCTTTGAATTCAGTAATAATGAATAAATAAACTCAATAAATGAAAACTGTCAAAAAACATTGATTGTATGAAACAAACATTTTTTTACCCTATGCATTGTTGTTCGTTGTATGAAGCTTATAGATTGCGTGTCGGGACATTAGTAAGCCTTGTGGTAATATCTGTAGTTCTAACGTAAAACATTGACAAAAGTGCATTAATTTATAATGAAAGTCTCAAATTTTGAAGCAAAAACATCCTTGATTTTCTAAGTCATAAAGTATCGTTTTTAGTACCGCCCAACATGCATGTGAAAAATAGCGAAATTGAATGATGAGAAGCAGGTTTTGTTCTAATGTGGACGTAATGCCGAAAGGCAGGTGTATAATTTCGAGGTTTGAAAAACTGGCGGCCTTCTTGGCTTTCGACGCCATCTTGGTTTTTAACAGTTGTATGATTTTTTACCATCTCAGTGCTCATCATGTTGAATTATAAGGCCTCCGTTAAAAAAACAATCAGATTCTATCTTTCTTATCTTATCTTAACTGATTATTCATTTGCATCAATGGTTTTAGACCAAATAAATGAAAGAAATAAAGCTATTTTACAACTCGAAGATATGCAGAAGAATCATTCAGGCAGCAAATAAGCGTTAAAAAAATCCTATTTGATAATTTGTTTTTAAAACTAGTTAAGCTGAAGGGCTGGCTCTGTTCCAGTAGGGACGTAACGTGAGAAAAAAGAAGAACAAGAAGAAGAATAAGTGTAACGGTGGCATTGAAATTCAACATGTTGAGTGCTAACAAGGTGAAAACTCATTCTACTACTTAAAACCAAGATGGCGTCAAAATCCAAGATGACCGCTAAATTTTTTCACTCAAATTAATACTCTCCTATTCTTCATCTGTCTCAAATAATACACCAACGATTGAAAACTTGTTTCTTTGTTGTACAAAAAATTATGTTGGATTGATTGCACTCTCCATATACGTCAAAATAGTAGAACATGATTTAGAAAATCGTTCATATCATAGGGTAAATACCATTGCTCACCTAGTTTTTGTAGCCTATCTTACGCAATTTTTCCTCAGCTTTCTGATGGTGATCTCAGAATTCAAAACTAGCGGTGCGCTAATGGTGAAAAATCGATTTTTCTAACAAAATTCAAGATGGCGGCCAAATTCAAAATGGCCGCCAAAATTTTTTCAAGTTTTAATAAAAGCTATATCCTTTCTCTATACGATGCCACTAAGTTTGCTATGTGTTCCAAGCGAAATATAAGACATATCCCGTGAAGAAATACCCAAGATTTATCAAAAAATGGGCTTTTTCGCAAACTGTTCAGCTAGCTGGCGTACGAGGGGTCCACCAATTCGAGAAAACAGAAAGGACCACCCTTAAGTTTTATCGAAAACTAGCGATCAGTGACATAAAATTGGAATTCTAATGATGGGTGCCGATGGCGGCCTGGTTTCAGCGAGAATTGCTCATTGTCCAGTAACGGCTGGTCACTTTATGTTAGGGGCTGCTCAAAACCGCGTATGTTCTCCATGTAAGGAAGGCTGATCGTAGTCCTAGTGCTAGCGTGAGGCTCTAAACAGTGCTGTGCACGATGGTTCTCCGGCGAGACATGAGGTTGGTGCAGACCTTACAAGCCAGCCGTGAAAATCATCAGTACAGGAAGCATACAATGTAAATTCGTACCGGAACAAACAGCATAGACCATGGCATCGAAAACGCACTAACGATTGGAAACTCGGATCATGGAACTGTAAGTCTCTCAATTTCTTGGGAAGTACCCGCATTCTTTCCGAATTTTTGAGGGTCTACAAGTTCGACATCATAGCGCTGCTGGAGGTTTGCTGGAAATGGTCGACGGTACATACGTTTAGGGATGGTTATACCATCACCAGAGCTGCGGCAATAGACATGATCTGGACACAGCTTATATCGTGATGGGCGAAATGCAGAGGTGCGTGATTGGATGTTGGCCAATCGAAAACAGAATGTGCAAGTTGAGGATCAAAGGCCGTTTCTTCAATATCAGCATAATCAACGTGAACAGCCCTAGCAAGTGAAGTTGACGATAAGGACGCTTTCTACGCGCAGCTTGGCACATTGGTAAGACTATGAGCGATTTAATGAATTTCTTGGATTTCCCGTAGTACTTCTTACACACATTTTTAAGGTCTTGTGCACTCTCAGTTTTCATCAAAATGAGTTAAAATTTGGAGAGAACCGTTAAAATTTAATCTAAAATAGAACGAGTGCTGTGAAGGAAGAAGTGATTTTTTGATCACTATCGTAATCCTGGCAAAGCTACTAAGAAATATTGAACCATACTATCAACATTTTAATGAAGAAATTCGCTGAAGTGTTTTGTGAGCTAATTTTGTTGGGGATTTTAAAGAAATTTGATGAACTATAACCTTACATGGTGCTTACTTACAGACAAATAAATTGGTAAACAACTTTCCCCCATCCATCGGATTGTATTGCTCTATTCAGCAACTTTCTTTATTATGTTTGAAAGAATGAGTTTTACTTAGGAATGATGATTTTTTTTCTAGAAAGCTATGTTTGGTGGCATGTACTGATAGTACATGTCAATGGCTGCTACTCCGTGACTGATCGGAACTGGTATGAATTGCACTTCGATCCAAATGGATATGAGATGGGACTTTCTGTTTTTGTTTCAAAGTTTACATTTTAGCAACTCTAATAATATTTATCACTAATGGCGCCAGCCAAATCCTTACAGGAGGGGGGATTAGGCTCAAGCGTTACGGCTCATACAACAATTTGAATTTTTTCATACAAAAAGCGTTACGGAGGGGGGGGGGAGTGGGTCAAAAAATTTCAATTTTAGCGTTACGTAATAAATGGACGCTGCCTTGTTTCTAGAGTCCTAGAATACCTCTGCTTCTCTTAAACCACCACGGGAAGGATGTTTATCAATGAGGGAGGAAAATATCTTTGATTGGTGATGCGATCCATGGATAAGGGTTAAATACAACGCTTACTTAAATTAGTTAAGTATTGTTTTTTTGTGGCGAAAAAAAAATTGTAGAAGATAAAATAAGTACACCAACATTCATAGTGTCAAACTATTCAATTTTTTTTAGTCATAACAAAATAAGAAAGATATGCGTTCATTAAAAATTATATGCACAGAAATAAGAGTTTGTGTCAACACTTGTATACACTATAGTGACTAAGTATCCATAGTTAGTTTGAAAAAAAAAAAACATAAACGCAACGTTGCCACGACAAACATATATTATCATAATGAAACGAAACGAGCTCACCAGATGACAATCCGTCCTCGACTGAACACGAATATCCTATCGCACACGCAACGACGCAAACCGAAACGATTGATCTTCATTCCGTCGCTCGCACGCCAAAAACATGCAACGGAATCATAAGACCACACACTACTGACGATTCTTTCCTTCGCGATGATAAATTTGTACTTGTGTTAAAGCACTGTAAAGTAATTTCCAGACAAAGCTTCTTCGTCTTTAGGCCACCTTTAAATTACCACAGAAAATGCTGCAATATTCACTGAACTCAATGTTTATCAAAATGTACAGTATTAGACGATGCCACCCACTTTACGCCCACCGTAATTTCACAGCTATTGACTTATCGATTCCGGCTACCATGCAACGCCCAGTGGCACAGACGAATACGTTCCTGACGAGAAGTTTTCCAAGCTGCATTAAGAATCGATCCTTGGATCGACGTAGCTCATGCTTGATAACACTACCCAAGTAACGAAATAGCACTTTAATTCACCCAACGTGCTAATATAGTGCTATTGTACAGCAGAAATGCCTTTTATTAGTCGTATTATAGCCCCATGGGACCGAAAAGGCGAATTAGCGGGCTAGTGGTTACTTGGGTAATCGCACGGCATGATACAGCGATACCTCTTGTTTTCGGCTGTTCAGTGTTCTGAAATGCGTTGATTTCATCAAACAAGATTCAATTTAATCATATGGATTGTAAGAAAGACATGGGAGATCGGTTTTCAATCTTTTATATAATATGAAACACCATACTCATTATTCTTCTTATTTTTCGCGACTGAGCAGATTGGTGTGGCCGTCAATGGAAGATCACATGCCTCAAGTTTTGACTCTTTGGATAGCAGTTTTGAAGAAATAGTCTTTCATAACCATAATAGTAATAGGGAAATTAGAGGCATAATGGACACGTTAAGCAAATGCTCTTTTTAAGACCCTAAAATGGCACTGTTTTTAATTTAACCCCAGCTAGTTTTCAAGTTTGATGTTAGTACGACGTGCTACATTCATGCATGGTAATGCGAGGTGGAAAATTGGGTCGAAAACAAGGCTGTTGAAAAGGTATCGGAGCGAAATGAAAACTTGCGTGAAATTATTTATTGACTGTCAATCGTTTCGATATAAAAACGGGCTCTTCCTAAATTATAATAGCTAAAAATATCCTCCCTGGGCTCGTTACTTTGCTCAGAAATTAGATTCTTCCACGGCCTTGCGTATATGTCAATTTAAAACTGAGAAAAACTTTAAGACAAATTTCGAAGGACAATTTAAGCAAAACTAAACTTTTATACCGTCAAACATTTCAAATGCAATACACATTTCATGCAATGTATGAACTTTTGATGAAGTATGCATATTCCAAGATATTGAAGAGATTTCCGTTTCGCCCCGTGTGTTCATTATGCCCCTAATCCCCCTACGATTGAGAATATAGAATAAACAACATGACCGTTTCCTGTGCAATCTACTAAATAACCCTTTACACATGGATGCTTGCAATGGAGCATTGTAAAATAACTCCTTTTTCGTTTGACCCGTTTTCTACTACATATACTGTCCATCAACTCATTGAACTTGAGTGCTGTTTTTCCCGACAATGAGGTAGGTACTTTTTCCCTCTGTTGGTTATTTGAATGCACTTCTTGCCCGAACAGGAAGAAATGACTAACTTTCAGAACATCATCTTTTGGACCAATATAATATTCTGTATTGATTAGAATTGAGAGATAGCTTTTATTTAGGGATTTTTATTGATTTGAAATCTAAATGGATCACCAAAAAACTCAATAAATATTCAGTTTTAATAGGCTGGATAAAATAAACTGGTTTAAATATTTTCTTGTCTGTTTGTTTAATATTTGCATGAGAAAATTCATTTCAAGTTTTCCTATCATTTGGAACCCTTTTAAATAGATTGCCACAATGGTATATTAATCAAACAACGCACTTCACCGTCTGAAGTCATTTGCTCTTACTCGGGAAGCGTAGTGACAAGAATAATGCACTACGTTAGTGGCGCTTTGCAAATGGCCACTGCAAAGGGGCGAATAATGACCAAACGTCGGCTCCTCAAGCACAAAAAGAAAGGATTGCACGATTTTCTTCCACAAGAAAGCTAGCGTGCTAGCATAGGATTCATCCGGTGGCAATGAATCCCGGGAAGGAGCGTGAGAACACGCAATAAATCTGGCAAACAAATGCAACGAAATTTGCATAGCGATAAATTCAAGTGCCAAGGGGAGCATTTTTCTTGCGTACGGCGAACTTTTTTCGTATGTATGCACCTTTGTCGGTGGGACATTCTGCCCTGGATGGTGTGTCTACCTATGTGTGAGGAGTGTATAAAAAAGTAGTCGCAAACATGTCTAACGGTCTTAGAAACATTGAGTAGATCCCATAAGGAACTTTATGGTTACATAACTTAGAATTTATTTGAAAATGATGTTGGGTTAATATTATTTTAAGAAACTGGAATTTTATAAATTGTCATATAACTAGCCCATGACGAAGAAAATCTCGCAAACCTTTATAATGCCGAATTGTTGAAAAATGTCTGAAATTTTCAGAAAAAAGAAATCATGTGTGTTTGCTAATATATTCTTTGGACAATTGTCATGACGTAGTGAATGACGTAGTGAAAAAAAACACATATTTAAAACATTAATCATATGAATATGAGTGAAAATTTATACTTTACATAATAATGAAGTATAGTTAACAGAAAATGTTGGTTTTTGCCAATAGACTTTGCTCGAGCTCCGAAAATTGATTCATTGAAAAAATTGACTATTTGAAACTGCCAAAATGAATGAATTCCCTTTTCTCTATTTCTGTTTGATATTAATTTTGCTCACTTTAACTAATCTTCGGAAGGTACTTAAAAAATGCCATTTTTCGCGCCTTTTTTCGTTTAAATGCTGGAAAATTGTTATTGTATCCATTTTAAAACTGCATTTTTTTGTAAATTTTTTTTGTTTATTTCAAAACTTGACGACGTAATGAAGATTTGTTTAAAAACATTTGCTCAAAAGCACAAACTAAGCTTTTACATACATCATTTTGAACGTTTGCGATTATTTTTCGATACACTCCGTAAATGGAGCTGTAAGTGAATGCAACTCTTGCGCTTTTCGGTTTGACAGAGGATGCGATTCTGAATGGCTTTGGGGAGGGTATAAAAACTGCCGGTACATATTCACCTGGTGCACAATGTCATGAGCATAGTGTGTCACTGATTCAAATCCACGTATGCTTGCAAGGTGATCCTTAGACCGTATTTGTCAGAAAAAAAAATCTCAAAACTTGTAAACTACAACTTGCAAATTGTTTTTTGTCAATAAAAACCCACTGTACCTCAGCTTTAAATCGAATACAACTATCTGAGCTGCAGAGCAAAAAAGCGTTTTTTTGTAAATGCATACATACATATTGGACATGATACACTTTTCTGCAATTTTTGATGGGATTTATTTGCAGAGTGGTTATGTGAATTCTAATTGAAAAAAAGTATTCTTTTCAGAAGAAAAGTTTCAAAAGGAACAGAGAGCAAACATTGTTTGGTTAATAATCACATGCTGCAATTGTCTCCTTGATGTATTATAGCACAAGAGCCATTAAAAAAAACTGTTTATTAAGATGAGCCTTTATTGCATGTAATAACTAATTGTCATTCAATACATTTATAGCATAATTTCTGATATCGCTCTAAAAGCCATTGGTAACCAAGTGTGTAGCTTTTTGTTATCTAGCAAACGAATGGATTTACACGTTATTCAACAATGCTACGATGTAGAAAAAAACCTCCTCTATGGTGATAGTTTTCATCCTGGTCCATGCATTTGCTTAGAAACACTCGGTTACCAATGGCTTTTAGGGCAAGATCACAAGTTATGTGATATTTAATGATTTACGGTATTCGGATGCTACGTTAACGTATATAAAATTTATGTTTTGACGCAATTCAAAATGGTCCACAAATGTTAAGAAATCCTTCCACATTTAAATAGTTTCGATGATTATTTCATCTTATAACAACGGCTAATTGAAGATCGTGTGAATATAACTGTTTTCCTTAGAATTTGCGAACTTACGCCATCAAAAGGGCGTAACTTCAAAACGGGACCTACGATTTTTTTCAACATTTGTTCTGAGATGCAGTTACATAAATCGACTTATTAGTTCGTATTGAACGGATATATTTTTCTAATAATAACGTTGTGGGAGCGCCGTGTGTTCCTCATACGGAGTCGCGTTTCTGTGGCAAAGAATGACGTTGCAACTAGGGCGTTGGAAGCTATAAAAGCAACACTAGCAACTACTTCAAATTTAGCGGGTTTGTGCCACGTTTTCATTTGAATAATATATGAGAACAAATCCTGTACATACCGCTGCATAGCCATTCCCGGATATGAAGTAAAGCAGCACCATGTGCCTTCAACATACTCTGCCTAGCTTAGCAACAATGGCAATCGTTCGTAGTAACTAGCTGTTTATACTTACAGGGCGGCACCGTGGAAAATTGTTGGCAAAGTCAGGTGCTCTGAATCGCTAACCTGCTGGAGAAACAGAATTGATGCAAAGTTTCACCTTTTGTTACTATTCACAGTAAAGTGCCGCTCGTCCCTCTTTGCCACTAAGTTCCACTATACGGACGGTGTAAATTTGCTGTAATTACCGTGTTAATAGTGGGGTTCATTCTTGCATTTCCACTATTAGCACCTAATCTGCATAAATTACAATGCACTTCGGTGATGTTTTACACTTTGACCTTCTGAGCAGGGAAGGATTGTTTGCTTACGTACACAAAGAGCTGTGAGTGAAATGTTAACGAAATGGATTTTCTTCTTATGATCATATGGTCGGCGTTGAGTCAGAGTGGACCAAGTGACATTTTCCATATTTTGAGAAAAATGGGCTTAAAGTCTAACGCTCTGTAATTTTTTAACCCGTTTGAATTTTGGTTCAATATTTCTACACATCTCTGTGTTACTTTCAAACAATAAAATGTGAAGTGATAATTATGAAAAATCATAATCCAAACCTCTGATAGAACGATGTTTTGTTGGACTATGTGTACTTGGTCCACTCTGACTGAACTAAAGACCACCGTTCAGTGAGTTGGTTCACTCTGACTGTACAATTTCTAGTAAAATAAAAATCATTTAATGCTTCCGTGGTCAAACTGGGTGCATATCTCTAAGATAAACAGATTATCAAGACCCTTCGACACCGGTATCGTAAATTCTTTAATAATCCATATCGTCAATACCAAAATCAGTGGCATTACGATAGCTTGAAAATAAGGGTTTTGCAGGGTTAGCGAGTTGAAGAACAGAAATACTCAAATATGCGTTCAGTCAGAGTGGACCAGGTGAAAAACTTGAGTACCGTCGAAAATATACATGTCCAATAAACGGGTTCTATGACATTCCATACATACACCATAGCTCTACTAAAAATTTCTATCGGACTCTGAAATTGACGTAAAAAATGCAACAATCAATCAGTTTATTGTTTTTCAACACTTGGTCCGCTCTGACTGCACAGAAATTGTAGCAATTTCTGATCACCCATCTAAATATATAATATTTATAACATATCTCTCGAAGTTTACAACATTCATCAAATCTGATCAAAGTGAAACGGAAGTAATGTGATTTCGCACCTAATGAGAGAATAATCCAATTTTCCCAAGTTTTTGACTTGGTCCCCTCTGACTTAACGCCGACCATTTGTGAAATAAGGTATTGCGCTTTGGGAATTGAATACATATTTATATAGATGGGGTCGATGGTTTGAGGGCTTTCCATAGCCTTGTTTCAAAGTCCGGGGAAGCAAAACAAATCCATGCTGAAGGTGTCTGAGCTCGATGCCCGGTCGGTCCAGAATCTTTTCATGATGGACGTTTCCTCGGCTTCCCTGGACATAATGTATGATCGTGTCTGCCACACGATATACAAATGCGAAAATGGTAGCTTTGGCAAAAATATACTTACAGCTAGTTAATGTAGAAGTGCTCTTAGAACACAAAGCTAAGAAGCAGGCTCTATCCCAATGGGAATTCAATACCAAGAAGACAAACTACAACTTTCGGATCACATCTTCTTCTGATATTTGTTTTTACTTCTGCTAAGCTCCGCGAGGGCGTAATTTGTGAAATTTAGTAGTGGAATGAAATGTAGACAAATCACAATGTCAATGTGTTAAAAATATAGCAGTTCAGCTGTCAAGCAAGCATTTCAGCGAAATGGTCTTAAAGATTTGTTCGTCACTGTATTCTATTAGGGTTCAAGAATTTATTCAAGAAAATAAATAAACGCATCATAGATTCATTGTATATTTGGTTACTACTTAGAATTGAAAACACATTGACGTATCCTGATCCCCAATCACTTTTATCGAAGCTATCTTCCCATGTTTTGAGGAGCGTGCTCTAAATTGTAGACGTAAATGTTGACCCCTCTCTGTAAGGCTTGATCATCTTGGTCTGAAGGGTTTTCAGATGGGCTGGCCATTTCATCGGAGCTATCTGAACAGCAAGGTGCAACGCAACAGCAGGAACATCCACAGCAGCCTTGAGGAGCACCGGCGATAAATTGAAGAATGGCGAATATAATGGTTACTGCTAGGAGTGTGTTCATTGCTGGATTGTGATTTGAATACTGACTTCAGTAGCTTGAAAAGTGTAAAATTATTTAACGAGAGTCATAGGAGTACCAGCTGCTAACTGGTATCCAGTTTATTACACAAACTGAGGTTAAAATGGTGATTATAAGGTTTGATTTAATTATTGTTAGCAAACGTTCTATTCATACGATGTGTATCACACATATGTTACGATCCTGTTCATAAGTAAGTAGTGATAATTTTGGTATACATATACGTAGGGTGACTTCTTCTTTTTGACAGCTACATTCAATTTGCCATGTAGGGATGGGGGATCCTTCGAAGAGCCATCGGGCTAAATTTTTTTTTAACATTTTACTTGTATCTTACTGCTTTCGATTTGAGTAACAAATACAGTTGTGTTCAGAATAATAGTAGTGAAAGCCGATTTTCATACAAAATGCTCAACTTTGGCATGCTGTAACTTTGTTTCCATACGAGCCATCGACATGAAATTTTGACAGTAAACTACAAATATACTCAAATTTAATATCACAAGATTTGAAAATTTTCACACTACCGGCTAAAAATTTAAGCACCAGGTGAAATCGCTCAAAATAATAGTAGTTTTAATAATTTGAATATCTGCTATATTTTAATTTTTTTAATATTTCTTTATTCATCGTTTCAACCATTTCCACCCAAGCTATGAATATATAAACAACTTAATTTTTTACAAAATTGTTGCTGAACAAAAATTTGCAAAAGAAAAACTACTATTATTTTGAGCGATTTCACCTGGTGCTTAACTTTTTAGCCGGTAGTGTGAAAATTTTCAAATCTTTTAATATTAAATTTGGGTATATTTGTAGTTCACTGTCAAAATTTCATGTCGATTGCTCATATGGAAACAAAGTTACAGCATGCCAAAGTTGAGCATTTTGTATGAAAATCGGCTTTCACTACTATTATTCTGAACACAACTGTATGTCCCATGACGAAGAAATCATAACTGCCAAAAATACATAAGTTCCCCTACCTACAGTCATCCTGTACGTACCATGCGTTGCGCCCCTAGGGCCTTACTTTGCGCATATTTTAGCAATCTTGAAAAAATAATGATTGTTAATCAATTCAATTCAATTAATTTAATTAATTTTCTATTTCATAGAAGAACTAATAAGGGTCGTTAGTAACTATGATAAATTCAACCAAAATAAATGCAAAATTTTTTGCTGCGCAAAGTCAGTTGGGTAGACGAGCCAAACCATGCTGAAGATGACAGGTCAGAATTCAGGTCCATTTTTCAGGAAATTTTTCTGACTTTCAAGGACAAACCTATATATCCTATGTCTTGCTTGATAAAAGCCAGTACACAAGTTACAGCTACGGAATGGATCGAAAAGTATGGATGAAAGAGTTAAAAATCATGTAGGTAGTGGTGATGTTTTGTCAAAAGCTACAATTAAACATGAAATTATGGAAAAGCTAAACATTACACATACTTTGCAATTGAATAAAATGGACAAATGGATGTGAAGTTTCGCGAAAAAGTTACACGTCTTCTCGGTGAGAATCGAACTCACGACTCCCTGATCTCTAGTTAGGGCGCGTTAACCCTACGCCACGAGAGGACTCATGGACGCAGAAGTTGACCTGAATTCGATTTCAGCTCAATAATCACGTGTTCTTTTTTCGCAACGTGCACCTCTTTCGGAAGAACTAGATGCCCATCCAAACACAACGCTTTCTATTTATATCCAATGCCTAGCCTGAGAGCGCATTATTTTTTAGGTATTGAAATAACACACCACACTCGTCAACAACTGTGCTGACTGAGATTTCTATTGTGAAATCGAATTCAGGTTAACTTCTGCGTCCAAAAGTCCTCACGTGGCGTAGGGGTAACGCGCCCTTACTAGAGATCAGGGAGTCGTGAGTTCGATTCTCACCGAGAAGACGTGTAACTTTTTTCCAAAACTTCACATAAATTAGTCCATTTAATTCAAGTGCAAAGTATGTGTAATGTTTAGCTTTTCGGTAGTTGTGGCTTGCAAGAATGTGATTAGGGGCACAAGTCGATAAGCATTCTACCCCATTGCCCCTTCCTATCACTCCGAATGGCATTACTCCGAATGTCATATTACCCTGAATTCCATTATTTCGAATGCTATTCCCCTGAATGAACAATTATCTTGTATGTCATTACCATGATACTTGGGATTCGAGGTAATGTCATTCGCGGTTATGAGTCATTCGATGTAATGGAATTCATGGTGATGGCATTCGGGGTGATGGAATTAGGGGTAATGGGGTTGAATCGTCGCTAAATGCCCATGAGAACACTTAGCTCAGAAGCTGGCTTTGTCGCAGTTGGAGCATAACGCCAGAAAAAAAGAAAAATGAAGCAATTATTGGAACAATTACTGTAGTATTTGCTGGAGTATCAAGTTGAATTAATTTTTGAAGAATCCATCCATTGAAATTATACTTGAGAAATCAATCGAGATAATTTTGAAAGAACTGCAATAGTTGTTAATTCTAAGAGATATTGTGGAAGGAACATAACAAAAACTCCTTGACCGAGTTTATTCAGGAGTTCCTAAACCATTTTTTTTGGAGAAACTATGGATTAATTCATTTACAATACACGACGCGAGACTGAACATAACACTTATTGTTCTAACACACATAAAAAAGATTCAAAATTTAGCTTTTCCGTCGACCGGTTTCGGGCTCGATGTTGCCCATCTACAGAACGATGTCCAACTGATTACACGAAGAAAACAACACAGCTTCCTACTTTCTGGAGAAAGTCAGAAAAAGAGAGTATCAACGAATATTTCGTCTCGCCAAGTGGAAAAGTGGCGAAGTTATTGGAGCATCGTCATCATTCATCAGTGGTTGTTCTGCAGTGGAGATGAACATTGATTCCCAAGCATTCAGGTGGGAAACTTTTCTGATGCTCTTTTTAAGCTTCGCATGTTCCCAGTCTATGGTGTGGTTAAGCTCTGTAGAGTGTGCTGCCACACTTGATTCGTGGACTTTTTCGTTGTCCACGGCGTTTTTATACTCCCTCAAACGAACTTTAACTTTCCGACGGGTTTGTCCAATGTATACCGATGGACAAATTTTGCAGGGAATCTCGTAGATTCCAGACAATTCGTCTGCTGGAATTTTATCCTTGAGGGCACATAAGTATTCCTTCAACGTGTGACCGCTCTTATAAACTACATGCAGTCCGTGTTGTTTAAGAACAGTTTGCATGGAGCTTGTGATTCTCGGATAGAACGGTAAGCTTATCCGAACAGCTTTTTCTTTTTGTGGTTGGGGTGTGGTTGCGTTTTGGCGATGTTTTTTTTCCGTTCATGTTTTCTGAGGATTCTTTTTACCCAGTCTGACGTCGTGTATTGTAAATGTACGATAGTTCTTACGTTAGCACAAACCCAGAATTATGAGTGTATGGATTAATTTTTGGAAGAATTACTTTATAAAAGATTAGAAAAATAAATAGAAAACAATATGGAAGAACGACAATTTTTAGAGTACTCCATGTGGAAATTACTGGAGTTATTTTTGTTAGTTTTCTTGAGCAAATACTAATGATCCTATTCAAAAATCTGTGAAGGCATTTCTGGACGATTTCTGAGAGAATTGGGGTTTGAGGAGTGTTGAGATTATTTCATTTTCAGATTTCTGGTTTAAAAATGATTACAAAATCAAATGTTCAATAAATGCTTAGGCTCAAAAGTATTTTAAAACACATGGCATTGAGAAACTGCAAATTTGATTGAAAATTTGATCGGCGTTCAGACAGACCGGACTAGTTTTCGCCTCGCAAAGATAAGTTCAGGACTCCAGAAATTCTGATTTTTTCGTTGCTATGTTGATACAAATGTTTCATCAAATAGTTAGATTTCATTATCACAGCAAATAATCCAAATATTGCGTTATTCAGAGAACTTGGGACATGTTTTCCTGAAATCATTAAAACACACTTGGTTCACTCTGTCTGAACACCGACCATTTCATCCATGCTCGTTAAAAGAATCCATCTTTCAATGAGTCAAATATTTTTTTTTAGGTCTCTTTATTGGTTTCTCGCGATTCAGCTGTGCCGAAAAATCTAAAAAAAAATATCGTTATGCTGTTCTATTTCGAAATACCATACGTACGCCAGCAAATTTGAACCTTAATCCGTAACCATAATTGAATTCAAAATAATCAATGCATAAATAAAAAATATAACCTAATCAAAAATAATACTGATCAATATTAAAAGAAAATGCGAAAATAGGGTCGTGCAGAATTCTTCCGCTATAAGAAGGGAGAACATGAAGTGATCAGGCACAGTATAAATCTAGAATTATTTTTTGATATGAAATAATGTATGCATCTTCCTCGTTTAAGGTGTAAATGAAATGAAGGCTTACCTTAAAATTTCAAGAGCACTAATCTAAAGGACCAGACAGCGGTTCAAGATAATAACTTGATCGAAAAACCAGCGATTGACCAATCAATCGACTTAAGTTTTCAGCTTGAATTAATGTCTGGTTCCCTAAAATTTGTGCTCTTGAAGTGCTGAGGTGTGGCTTTGATTTACAATCACCTTAACCTCAAAGTGATCAGAACCACCATTTAAAAAATAACCTTCATCTTTTTCGTCTTCGTCCATTAGTTGTGAAAGTGAGAGAGAACTTATGCGCGCAAATTATCTGCATTCTGCACCACCTGAGTGAATCCAAAACATTGGGAACTCACGCCTCGCAAAAATATTGCGAAATGTTTTTTTTTTACATTCAGGTGCAGTGAACGTGGACGATTGGAGATGCGTACGCAATGCCGTTTTTGATCGAAATTAAACCAGAAATTTCGCGAAATTCCATTTTATTTTGTTTGTGTTCAATTTTCCTTGGAAATATTTTGACGATTTGGCGAAACGAAACGAAATCGTAAAGTAAAAATTTCGCTTGTTTGAGTTACGTTGAATTCCGCGGAATTCCGATTCGAAGCGTGTTTGACGGAATCATTCGGGTACAATACTGGCAACTATTTTAAGTTGCGTAATGAATTATTCTTCAGCAATTTTCAGAAATTGTTCAATAATGGTGAACATCCTGATATGATTTTTGATATTTTCAAGAGGTTTTCTATGAAATTGCAAAACAAACTTTGTACGCAACTCGTTGAAGAACTCAATTTTATAGCACTCGACATACCTCGTTAGATGAATGTACGATTCGTGCTGTAAAAATCATCATTCTGCAACTATCTACGTAAACTACTATAACATAAAGGTCAGATGCTACTTATCCAAGTTCCATCTAAGCACACATGCTGTTCAAAAAAGGATGTAAATAAATACAGTCACCCCACAGTTATGGATCAACTAAGAGTCATTTGTAAGAACAAAATATGATTAAACAACATGGTGGCGCTGTACAAACCAAAGTTACCTTCCTGACACTGCAGAATATAGTCGTTTTTGAGAATACACGTCAAAATTTGCGATTTTTTACCAAAAAGTGTCGATTTAAATTAAAATTCCAAACAATGTCCACCCCACAGATGTGGATCGGTGGAAGAAGAGGATCCGTATTATCGATCAAATCGACTCATATTATGGATCAAAACACTATAACAGCAATTTAACTGCGAGGAAAATGAATGGTGTGTTGGTGAAAGCATACGTTTTGGCGTTTCTTTCGGAATCGTCTTATCTTTGATTCATAACTGTGCCCCACAGTTATGAATCAACGCTTCTGGGAATACGATTGACATTTTATTTCCTACAGACGGGAATAATATATTTAAGCATATTTGAATTGATTGCGATGCTGTACAGATTAATGGTTCACGTAGGTAAAATGTGTTCTGCGAAATTGCACCTGTATTTGATGAGATATTTCCGTTTTAATGCAAATCTGATCCATATCTGTGTGCTATCCATAACTGTGGGGTGACTGTAGCTAAGATTAAAATTCAAGTTCCATGGCACCTACAGTCGAGCTATTATACCTTAAGTATCACACATAAAAAAAACTTTTTATTATTGAACAAAATAAAGGAAGAATAAAGAACTTATTTGCATTGATCGAAAGCTTTCGATCTATTTTTGAATGGAAAATATGAAAACTTTGGAAAAACACGATTTTGATTGGTGTTATTTTTTTCTACCAATCTAATGCTACTATAGGAACAGAAATTAGAAATAATGCTACTATAGGCACATGTGCATATGCAATATTATATAAAAAATAAGTTTTTTCATAGTTTTCATGTTTTTTGTCTTCTATTGAACCAAGATACAAAACATACACCGACCCTACCTGGTCAATTTTGCAGCATTGACCAATCAGACCTCGCATACGATACATGTGGCAGTTAACGCTTCGAACATATTTGTTTGTGCTTCCAACCAAAACAAGCACGATATTAAAAATCAAACAGCTTTACTTAAAACAGCTTTCCCATACACAACCTCCATCAGTACATTGATCTGTTTCCGTAAATCAAAATGAAAATTGTTCTAATAATATTATGCATTTGCGCCATTTTTGTAGCAGTTTTCGGTGCCCCACAGTGTGGATGTGGATGCGGATGTTGTTCTTGCTGCGGTGGGGGAGGTGATCAAGTGGAACCTGTTGAAGATGCGGATTCATCCCAACTGCAGCGGGGATTCAACTTCTTTGGAATAGGAAAAGCCATTGCCAAAGGGCTGGCTAAGGTCGGAAAAGGAGCTGAGGTGGTCAGCCATGTGGCCGATACTGCAAGTGACGTCGCCAATATCGTTGACATTGCGTCTGGCGGAGGCGGAGATGAGAAGTGATATTGTTGGAGGTTGCCCGTGGCGATACAATAAACTGTTGTTGTTGTTTTTTGCTTTTAGTGAATGCAAATTTGTTTTGGGAACATAATTGAAAAATCCAACAAATTAGGTGCACGTTTCTGGCTCGTCATACAAGTTGTGGCATGTGAAACAACTTTCGAAACCACTCTGACATTTGATGGACAGCTAGCGAAAAGTTTTCGTACCGAGGATATTAGCGCGCGTTATAGTTACTTGCTGTGCAACAATGTATAAATGGACGAATTGTGACTGCATGCTTGCATTTACAGTGAAAATCCGATGTTCCATGACTCGATTTCGGCGGATCAAACCATTTACACACTTGCATTATAATACAGGATTCCGTGAATTTCACCGTAATCTCAACAGCTGAAAAGTTCGGTGAAATAAATTATTGATCATTGCACGAATTTTTAGATTCTAATGAAATTGTTCATGTGCTAGGTACAATTTGCACACTCACTAACATCAGCAGGCGTATGCTTTGAAAACTATGTATGACGTTTCAAAATAGTTCAGCTGAGACGTTCAAAGCAGTCAAACAAATTGCATCAAAACGTCTTCATTGTTATGTTTATTTGAAAGCAACCAGCATTGGTGAAAAAAAAAACATCCACCGTATTACCAGCCTTCAGACTTATTTTCTCGACAAACGGTCTTTGGAATCGTGAACGACAACCAATGGCCAGCAGCCTAAAGCTATTCGGGAAGTATTTCCCTTGAGAAGCTGTTGGCTACTCGATCCATAATGACAGAATCATCGTCTTCGGAATCAGATCCGCTTCTACAGATTCGGGACGTAATCGATTATCGATTCGGCATTTCTCCTAACGGAAGAACTTTCATTTACTTAATCTTAGTCCTTGTCTATCGATTCACTTAGGTACTCCACGTTGAAGAATGAACTGAACTCTTCATCTAGAGGTCTTCTGAAGCATCTGGAACATTCTTCCGATGGCGTTGCTGGAAATGTTAATATAGTCCATTTAACATCAAAGCACGCTGTAAAACGAGAATGTGTGTGTACTTGAGAGGTGTGCAAATGTTCACTGTGCAAAAATTTTCTGCACAGTAGTCTAATAAGGTGCAAAATGCTCAATAACGGAGTACTGTAAATTTTTAGAGTTTTCGGTAAAATGTCACCGGAATCCGTTATTTTTCGACGGAATTACGGTGTTTTATTTCACCGAACTGTTAGGCTGTTGAGAATACGGTGAAAATCACGAATTACGGTAAAACAATTTAAGTGCGTAAACAATCACAGATCTGCTCAAACATTCCACCTAAGCATTGCTGTTGCATTTCTAAATATTTCCATAACACGTTCAACTCCGACTTATGGAGGTTTTGCTGCATAAAAGCACCATAGATAGATTCAGTTAAGCAAAATGTATAAAGTGCACATCGTATTCTTGTACAGTGGAGATACTACCTAGAGCAGTGCTGCATAAACAGCGCTTTTCAATCATATTTTAAACCAAATGATCCCTTTCATGACGCAAGATTGCATCGCTGCCAATGTCACCTTTATTCACAGAAGAGAGGATCTATGAAGAGAAATCGATAATGCGACTTACGCCCTTGTTCTAGAACACACTTGATATATGAATTCACAACTTCCTTACAAAAAAGTTTGGTTTTTCAAATAAAGGGAAAAATTGCGCGCTTTCTTCCAAGGGTGAAATGGTTAATGTTGATAATTGCATCGTAATGAGCAATCAGTGCGATTACTTACTTACTTATTTGGCTTTACATCAATTATCTTGATAAAGCCTCACCAATTCACTCGATTCATGGCCGTTTCCCTCCATTCTTGACTGTGACCCACGCTCTCCAGGATTGTTGTCCGGCATTCTTGCAACAAGCCCTGCCCAGCGTATCCTTCCAGCTTTTGCTACCTTCACAATACTAGGTTCGCCGTAGAGTTGAGCGAGCTTGTGGTTCATCGTTCGCCACCACACACCGTTCTCAAGCAGGCCGCCTAAAATCGTCTTTAGCACTCGGCGTTCGAAAACCCCAAGAGATTGCAAGTCCTCCTCGAGCATAGTCCACGTATCATGCCCATAGAGGACTACCGGTCTTATGAGCGTTTTGTACATCGTACATTTGGTGCGGGGGTGAATCTTTTTTGAACGCAGTTTCTTCTGGAGCCCATAGTACGACTTCCGCTGATGATGCGCCTTCGTATTTCCAGACTGAGTAATTCCAAGCAACAGCACCAAAATTTGGTAATTTTTTTAATTCATTTTTTTCTATTGAGCTGAAACTTTGCACAGTTTTCCAGTTCCATCTAAATCGTCATTTTCCGATATCAAATCTTCAAGTTGAGTCACGACTAACTTTTCATGGGTGTATGTGAAAATGGTTCAAAAATATTCAAAAAGCTGCACAGCAAAAACGGTTCGTTCGATTGTTAGACAACTAAAGAAACAAAGTTAGACAACTAAATAAAGATTCCAAAAAAAATACACACAGTAAAAACAATTTTTTTTTTGCATTAAAAAACATAATTTTTGACACAAAAACTCAAATATCTCAAAACCCTATCGGAATACCAACGTAATTTTTTGAGGGAAAACGGTCCATTATATTAGCTATCTACCATAAAAATTTGGTGATGGTAAACCAATGAACAAAAAAGTTATGACATTTCAAACATGTCACAATTTTCAAATTTAGTAGAAAAAAAAAATTTTTTTCGGTGTCAATTATTACGGGAACCGCAGTTTGTTGCTGATTTTATTGTTAAGGGCCTTGCGTGAATTAAACAAGTCGTTTTCATGTATTCATTAGTATTATGTATATTATATGTATAAATATTATGTATATGTATAAATATTATATGTATATGTATATATGTATAAATTAAAATGAATTAACAGATTACACGAAAATATTTTTTTTTTACCAGGATATTTTTTTTTAGAGTATGATCGATGAGTTTCTTAATGTTATATATAAACTTTAAAAGTTTTGGATTTGGGTATGCGTTATGAGATCATGAAAACATTTTATTAATACTTATTTATTTATTTATTGTTATTCAATTTTTTTACAATATCGAACACTTTTGCATCATTATCAGTACAGTTCGAGTATAGTTTTGCTTTAATTTTATTTTCTGACAATGGAATGAAACAGTGAAGTTTTTGGGTTCCTTGGATAGTTTTCGCGTTATTATATTGCTCGCTGAGCTCTGATGCCGTTAATTCGTACTCTTCAGTAGTAGTAAAACAAAATGATAATTTTGTTAAATCTTCTTCTTTTCTGCGATTCGCCCAATCAAATAGTTCTTTTGCAGTTTTAATTGGATGCTCACGTTCTTTGGCTAAACTTGCTCTTGTGGCCATGCGCTTTATGGTTCCTCCAATAGCATCACAAGGACCTTTGCCATGTGACGTAGCAAAGAAATGCCATTCTGCATCAATTCCGTACTTTGATTTAAATTGACATAGGCTCGAAAAATTCTTACGGTTTTTGTACTGCGATGCTGCTTCATCAGACATGAAATATATCTTTCTGATTTCTTTATCCTTATCAACGCGTAAAAAGTTAATCATTTTGGCAATGAACAAATTTACAGATACTGAGTCGTGTCTTAAATCTTCGGAAATTACAATAAAACTAAAATGTTCAATTTGCGTACTTCCATTGAAATCAATAACGAATGGATGAATTGTAGCTTGTTGTACGTTCCAGTGATGGGACTGCACTTCATCTTGCAATACAAACCTATAGTTTTCAGAAAAATCACAAATGACTAAAAATTCACCATCTTGTAATGTATTTTTCGTATTTTTTAAAAAGCGGGATTGCTCTGTTTTAATAAAGTCGTGAGGAATTAAACTTTCTAATTTCAAGCAAAAAAAAGACACAAACTCATCTACAGGTTTTACAATAGTTTCTAGGTCACACCTATCCGTGGTCACCCATTGCTCAAATGATAACTGATCAATATAATTTTCTTCAAACTCAGCGAATAAAGTATTTTCCAATGATGAAGAATCTGGACAATCCGAACAAGATCGTAGATAGCAATTTGATGTTGTATTTTCACACAAAAGACTACCAGTTAACATTTTAATATCCTTTGATAAATTGATTCTTTTCAAACTATGTAAGATTAGGTTAATATTTTCGTGTGTTGTGCACACACAAACATTATGTGTTCCTGAATTGGATAGAAGCTTGCATTGCCTTGGACGAAGGCTTGCAAATGAGGAAAAACCTACCTTAATATTTTCGTTAATTTCCTTGAAGCGTGTATATGCTTCTTTCAAAGTAGTCATCATTAATCGTTTTTGGATTGCTTGACGCTTTCCATCTTTTTTTACAGATACATTATCTTTTTGGCCAGGCATAGCTCTACTTACTTCATCGTCTTCAAAATATTGAACTATTTTTTCTTTTGTCTCATCTGTTAATGAAGTACTCGACCTAGCATTTTTGGTTGCAAGACAGTTATTTTTGAATTGTTTTGCTTCTTTTGCTGTATTTCTATTGGTTTTGAACTCATCAATGGCGTCTTGAATAGACCACGAGCTTGGCAGCATCGACAAAATCAATATTTTTTCTTTCCTTGTCGTGGCTAGATTCGAGAACCTTTCCTTCATATTCATAATTACCTCATCGTAGTCTGTATTTTCCACATCCTCAGGTCCTAATTTGAAGAGGTTTCTTCGTACAGCTTCGTTGATTTCACGGTATTTTTTCTCGGGATAATTGACATAACCCATCTTCGTCCATTTAATCGGAGTCACTTTTATTCCAGCTATCCCTTCGTTGAAGCGTTCGATGTTGACCATCTGGATGCACTCATCTTCTGATTGATTTGTTGAAACAGATGTCGCTGATGGTACCGTGGCAAGACTATCTGCACTTGGTACTTCTGGTAACTCCTCGGTGCATCTAGTAATTCCTCAGTTGTTGTTGTTTTCGAACTTCCTGCAACCTGATCCACCGATGATGTACAGATTGCCCGTTTGTCAACGTTTAAACGGCAGGACGTACAAATGCGTAAATTTGTATTCAATGTAGACATTGGAGCATAACCAGCCGCTTTCAGTTTATCTATGGTGCTTTCGGTGAGATTTCGTAGCTCTTTCGAACACTTTTTTTCTGCAAACGGCCTGCAACAGTTGAGAAAGCGACTACTCATGTTGCTCGTTAGATTTTAATAAACAAAATCACTTTTAAGTTTTTACTGACTAGTTTGGTGTCGTTTGCTTGACTGAAGAAAAATTTTACAATTAAATCTTTTATAACCATAGTGGTAGTATATTTTTAGCTTTTTCGTGAGTATGTTCATGGTATGTACCTATCATGTTTTTGATGTTGTTGAAATTACTCGCTTTCTCCCAAATATGATTAACAAAGTCTATTCTCTACCAAGGCGGGTCTATACCCAGGTGTAATCAGATTTTAACTTTGTGGAGAAAACCAGCGCCGAGAAAACCGACCTGCTTTACGTATACTAGATCACCTGGGTATAGACCCGCCTTGTTCTCTACGAGGTAAACTTTTTGCAGGTAAACTAGTCGTATACCTGTATAGAAAACTTTTTTTGTAGCTTTTGTCTTCAATATTAGATTTCTTATAGGTTTCTTTTATCAAAAGGTTTCAACACTATTGAGAGAATTTTTCTTCAGTTACGTACAATAAAAAAATATGACACTATCAAGACTTTAGATCACAACACTGGATCGCGTCTAACTTTCTAATAGATGCTATAATAGTTATGAATAATTAAATAAAATATCATGAAAACAACTTGTTAACCTCATGTGGTACCCTTAACAAAAAAATCAGCAACAAACTGCGGTCCTAAAAAAAATTAACAATGAAAAAAAAAAAATTTTTTTCACTAAGTGTCAAATTTGTGAAATATTTGAAATGTCATAACTTTTTTGTTTATTGGCTTACCATCACCAAATTTTTATGGTAGATAGCTAATATAATGAACCGTTTTCCCCTCAAAAAATTACGTTGGTATTCCGATAGGGTTTTGAGATATTTGAGTTTTTGTGACAAAAATGATATTTTCTAATGCAAAAAAAATTTTTTTTTACTGTGTGTATTTTTTTTGGAATCTTTATTTATATGTCTAACTTTGTTTCTTTAGTTGTCTAACAATCGAACGAACCGTTTTTGCTGTGCAGCTTTTTGAATATTTTTGAACCATTTTCACATACACCCTTTTGAAAAGTTAGTCGTGACTCAACTTGAAGATTTGATATCGGAAAATGACGATTTAGATGGAACTGAAAAACTGTGCAAAGTTTCAGATATTTTTGAAATGGTCGATCAGAATCGACTTGCATGCCTCCGTGGAATCCCTCAGACTAACATTGTTGTCAGCCGTCAACAAGGAGCCGAGGTAGACGAACTCGTCCACCATCTTGAAGATATCCCCGTCTATCGTAACACTGCTTCCTAGGCGGGCCCTGTCGCGCTCAGCTCCGCCAACCGGCATGTACTTTCACTTTGTTTTCGACGCATTCACCATTAGCCCGACTTTTGTTGCTTCGCGTTTAAGGCGGGTGAACAAATCTGCCACCGTTCCAAATTTTCTCCCAATAATATCCATGTCGTCCGCGAAGAAAACAAATTGTCCGGATCTCGTGAAAATCGTGACTCGACTGTTTAGTAGCCTGGGACACGGTTATATGAAAAATTTAGATTCTCGCTCCAGTCCACTTTTTGGATTGCATTTAGGTCCCATAACAACTGTGCAAAATTTCAGCTCGATAGGAGAAACTATATTTTAGCGCCAGCCATTCAAAGTTTGTATGGGATTTACTATGGGAAAACCTACTTTCACAAATAAAAATCGCCAGAGATCGCCCATTGTCCTCTATAAAAATTCTGAACTCAGATCTCGATAGGTATTTCTACGATGAACAACATTGCCGAAGACCGCAAAGCAATCCGATGCTTATGAAAAAAGTTATTAAGCATAGACTATTCGAAAATTTTGCCCGATTTTGTTATTATTGTTATTCCTTTACGTGTTAATCAACGTCGCCTTGTCAATAGGTTTTCATTGAATAACTTTTTTTACAAGTGTCGTATTGTTTCGCGGTCTTCGGCAATATTCTTCATCGTAAAAATACCTATCGAGGTCTATGTTCAGAATTTTTATAGAGGACAATGGGCGACCTCTGGCGATTTTTCTTTGTAAAAGTAAGTTTTCCCATAGTAAATCCCATACAAACTTTGAACGGCTGGCGCTAAAATATAGTTTCTCCGATCGAGCTGAAATTTTGCACAGTTGTTATGGGACCTAAATGCAATCCAAAAAGTGGACTGGAGCGAGAATCTAAATTTTGTCCCACACTACTGTTCAGGCCGGCTCTCCGCATGACACCTTCAAGCGCAATATTGAACAACAGGCACGAAAGTCCGTCGCCCTGTCGTAGTCCCCGCCGAGACATGAACGAACTGGAGTGTTCGCCCGAGATCATCACGCAGTTTTGCACACCGTCCTTCGTTGCTTCGATAAATCTTGTGAGCTTCCCGGGAAAGCTGTTCTCGTCCATGATTTTCCATAGCTCAACTCGGTCGATACTATCGTATGTCGCCTTGAAATCGATGAACAAATGATGCGTTGGGATCTGGTACTCACGGCATTTCTGGAGGATTTGCCGCACGGAAAAGATCTGGTCCGAATTTGGCGGATTTAGGCAAAAGATCTTGAACTTCATTAAGGGAATCAAGGAGACTGGTGCGTTTGCCGGAAACTCTTAAAGATCGCGAACTTCTTTTCAAACATCCCCAGTTCAGGAAGTCGTTATGAAAAAGAGAACCTAACCAAGCATAAAAAATGGTTGCGAACTGGGAGGGAGGCACAGATTAAGGTTTTTTTTTTTAAATGCAGTTATCTTACTACTTGCCAACGACATGATGAAAATCGCTAGTTTTCTTTTGTTGTATACCTTCGATTTTTCCGGACGAACATGGAAAAAAGGCCACAGTTTTGTATGTATTTAAGTTTTATTTTTATCGAAAAAAAATGAAGAGATGCGAATTTTAATACTTTAGCTAGGAATGCTGTTCACCTCAAGAAAAGTAAAAATTTCTTCGGAATGGTCAAGAAATTTTCTACAGTGAGCTCCATTTGAATTTACATTACTGTTCAACTGCGTACTGCGATCAAAGAAAAATGCTTTTCTTGCGAAAAATTTCCTACGCATCGAGAAAGGCGTTTACTTTTCTGGTGAAGTGTATACTTCCCATTAATATTCAATCATGAATTGGTTCTTATTCGTTTTTTGCCACCTTTGATGAAAGCGAATAAATGTTTTGATCAAATACACGCTTATATCATGTTTGTCCATTGTTTAAGATCTCAGCTCACAGTGAAGTTCGTGACAGCAGAATCTCGGTGCTCTTTGACGTACAGAAATTTCGTATCGGTTTCTCCCTCTCAGTCACGGTCTTTTATATTAATAAGTTGATATATTCCGAAAACTGACAGCTATTTGACGACGTCATCCATATCCACCTCCAAAAAATTTGTGAAAAAAAAAATGATTTAGTGGTCTGGATGTGGTACGATAGGAATGACGTCACATGTTTACAATTAATTTTGATTTTTACACTAGTAAAAAGCCTGCCTTGTTAATTTTTTGTTCTGTGCATCGAAGTAAGCATGGAACAAATTTTCAGATTTTCATTTTCAGTCAATCTTATATCTATTTCTGACCAGAGAAGAAGCAGTACAGCACCTCGAGAAGAATTGAAAATGAAGCCTGAGGTAGAAATAAAAATGTTGAATGTAAGAAATAGACGTTAAGCTTTCTATCGGCGCACTTCTCGGGTCACATAACGGCAGAGGAAATGAAACTCAAAAGCAGTGCACAGTTTACCTTTTTTCTGCTATTCCTGGGCGAACAGAATCTGCTATTTGAATTTTTATTTTGTTTTCTACACGTGAAGAAAACTTTGTGTACTCATTTTAAAATCTTCAAGTTAGTTCGTGTTGATTTAAGTACGTTAATTTCGGGATGTGATGTGCCAACCGTTATATTGTGCAGCAATACCCCCACTAAGGATTACCGCTACACGTTGGACTATCAGCGCGCTCGTGTTTCCTACTGAACGATTCCGCGACGACGGAACGTTTCAGCTGAATGTTGGATCCGGTGAGTTCGTTTCAATGGGGTCTCACATGGCCTGTGTTTTATTAAGGGCTATTGGTGATCGGGTTTGTTCCGATCAACTCAGATCGGCAAGCTGCACAATCTGCGGTCAATTCGCTCCTGAGCATTTCAAAAACTATGCGAGATTATATTTATAACTACTTCACTACCCTGGTGGTCAAAATAAAACTTGTTTACTGGAAAAAGGGTTCTTGTTAGTCTACCGTGGGAATTTGGTAGAGCTGATCGAAGCAGTTTTTACAATTATGAACTACATGTAAACGTTTAAGGTAAAAGCTTCCCAAAATCAGAATTAATAAATAGGGTCCTAAAGCCCTGTTCCAATTTTGGTACCAAACGCTTGAGTTTAGACCAAAAACACATGTTTACTCAATTTTTAAATAATTTTGGTTGTTTTAAGTCCAAAAATACATTTTGTCACACCCTTTAGTTTGAACTCAATGTTTTCCGTGTCCCTTCCGAAATGTCAGATAGGAATAACCCCAGTGTAAAAACTAAAACCCCTGTGGTATTTTTGTCGACAAAGTAAACGTCAAACATGATCAAAAGTGTCATTTTAAATTAAAGTTTAAAAATGTTATAGCCGTTATTTGGTTTAGAAAAATTGTTTAAGTATTTGCAAGAACATGCTCTTTCGTGTTATTAAATGAAAAAAAAAAATTAATTCAAATTTTTAGGACCCAATTGTATTCATTTTCAGTTTGTTTAGATTCACATATGAAAAGGTTGATATCTTTTTGATTATTGTACCACGAAATTTGCGGAAGGTATAATATAAATATATGTATCACCTGCCACCTTTAATGTTTACGGAAACATGAACGGATAGATTGTCAATCTGATAGGAGCTCCCGAAAACATCCGTAGAGTAGAGAAGAAAATCATCAAATTGGAACGTGTTGCATTCTGTTGTATCCTCATTTTATTGCACCATTGCTGTATTTTTCCAAAGCTTTGACCAGTTGGTGATTACTGATGACGGCGTATTATTATTTCCTATATTAGTTTTTTAAGTCACATAACCATTGTAATGTTCGTCACTAAAAGTGACGGCATGTTCTCGATTCGAATCATTCTTTAAATACCGCACACCCCCGTTAATTTGAACGGTACCTCATTTAAACCATCGGGGTTCATTTTTAATTTGAACATCTAGTCACCTTAGAAACGTGTTTCTGGTTACCGCTTTCACTGTTTTGTTTTGATTCTGCGTTCCGTTCCACAGCGTTTCATTCCACTTTACTTCGTTCCTTGAGCTAAATGACGTTTGAACCATTTTTAATCTGAACGATGTGCAAATTTGCGGGGTGCAAATTAAAAAGTGTTCAGATTAAATGTGATCAAACCAACGGGGGTACCCGGTAGTACAGCATTTCTTTACATAAAGTAGGCCTAAATAAGTGTAGGTTGCATGGATCACAATACTTACCAAAGTAAATCCTGAACATGTAACTTTTTATCCCTTCCCTTCACGAAAATCCCTTCTTGTGACAATCACGAAGATGCAGAGGTGATCTCGGTCTCTAGTAACAATGAATGTCACACCAAGTTTCCTTCCCTTCCCCGTAGGGTTTTGGTACCGGGAGTACCGGTACCGAAAGTACCGGTATTACCGATCAATTTTTGGTACCGAATTACCGGTACTAGAAGGCATTGAGTACCGGGATTTCCGGTACTGAATAAAAATCTAAAATTCGTTTGAATCAACATTTTTTCACAATAAATGATTCACGAAGAACTCGTCAGGTCCATCAAGGAACGCATTACATGAAGACTTGTTCTAATTATCATCTTTTCTGCACTAAGGATGATTTTTTCCCTGCATAGAGAGAACGCTCATTGTTTGCATCTTGTTTCCGTTAAAAACCTTTAAAAACATTGAAAAAAAAACTAAGGGTGTTACTATTGAACGGAAATGATTCAGGAGATCCTATGGTTACCAACAAGATTATTGAATTTTTACTAATTATCGAATACAAATAAAGCTGCTGATGATGAATGTCAAGCCTTCTGACAACAAGCCATATATATAAAACAATATTTCAGGGTATCGAAACATTTGAAAGTGCTTCAATTATGACACAAGGATTGTTCGGAATAATTCATATCAAAGGATCAAAGCGAAATATATGTTAACACTTCACGATGCATGGGCAACAACCGGATGGATTTAGAAAGAGCTTTTTCGGTACCTGAAAGTTTTGTTACCAATATACGTATATGTATGGCAGTTAAACATTGAGTTTTGAACATGTTTTGTATTTAAAGTCCTACTCTATTAATGAAAAGCAAGGTGATAACATTCATTTTGAACGATTTTGGACATATTTGGTTAGAATTATAATTCATAAAAATGAAGAGTAAGGTTAAGCAAACTTGTATTGATTGACGAATTAGAAAAAGTTGCAAATATTTTATCCAATACTGTGTGCTTTAGATTTATTGAAAAAAATCTTCCAGTACCGGTATTTTACCGGTACTACCGGTACTGAGAGTTACAGTACCGTAGAACCGGTACTCGTCAAAAGGGGTCGGTACTAGGAACCCTACTTCCCCGATGACCGTAAGGACGTGGCCGGCGCCGTTATTAACTTTTTAACGTTGATCTCTCGAATTGTGCACATTGAGAATGGTTCGCTAATCCCAAGCCCCATTCATTGGTTCTCTGTGCAATTTCGATTGATCTGGTTAATCACGGAGTAGCAACTACGAATTGCACGTTCATCTATGATTATGCTTATGCTATGCTTGTGTTCCTGGGCGAATAGAATCTTTTTAAATATTTTCACCAGATTATTTTCGATTTCAACCCTTGTGATATTTTCATAAGCAAAATTTTAAAAGAAGTTTCATATCAATAAGATTAATTGTTAATTAAATTATTTTTGTGAGTATTTTTCAGCTAATTTAATTATTTAAATCAATGCATGCAATTGATTAAAGGTGAAGCCATTTTGAGCATTGAAAGAGGAAAACAAATTATTACTAAATTATTGCAATAAAGCTTAAAACTTGCTATACAAACACGAACAATTTCAATTTAGGACTCACTAGTCCAATCGAAAATTAAGCTACTCAGGATTTAATCAGCATTCTCAATCAAGAGTACGTTTTCAAAAAATCCTTGGAGACTGATTTGTATGAAGTGAAAAAAAAAAAATCAAGAATATGCAAGCCCCAGGTGATGATGGAATTTTTTACATCTTCATCAAGAAACTTCCAGAGAATAGCTTATTATTTTTGGTTGATATATTTAACACAATTTTGGATTGGTTTGGTATTCTAATGGCCTACCGCTTCTGCTTCATAAGCAGATGATCATGGGTTCAATCCCAGGCCCGTCCAGTTCCTTGAACTTTGTAATTGTATCTCTCATTTGCTTCTGTCTTCTATTCCTAATCTGTCCAACTCAAACTAATCGTTCATAACAAACGCTAGAACCAGTAACGTACAAGAAATCGTTTTTCTAACGCTTCCATTCCTCCAACGTTTTTCTAACGCTTCTATTCCTCCATCATTATAGCACGCCTTTCCTTACGCCTGATACATAGGCAGTCTGCTAACCACAAAAGCATACTTCTCTGCCATGCTTTCCCCCCAATCCATACACTCTCGCTTGAACTGGCGTAGTTGCAGGCGGATTCCACGGTCTACAGTGGACCAGTATAAGTGCAACATCAGTTCCTCCCCCTTCCCCTCATTGGCCAGCATTCTGACGTGGCAGGCGCCATTGTTGCCTTAAACTATAAGATCACCAGCACTTATACACTGAGGGTGTCTGTTAGTCCCAAGCAGCCATCTAGTTGGTTCCTTGTGTAAGTGCAGCTGATCTGGCGATACCTGGGGTAGCATCCACGGGTGGCCAAAAAAGCACAATACATATTTAACAAAATTTTGCAGTTGGCATATTGTGGAAAAATGTTAGGATTGCATCTATATAAATAAAAATGGAATGGTGTGTGTATGTCACGAAATGGCTTACGATCGGGTCAGCGGATTTGGATGATTCTTTCTCCATTTTGTTCGTCAAGGGTTCCGACGTGTTTGTGTGTATAAAAGTTCCAGGATATACACTGGGAAAGTCGGAGGGACAATTTGTGGTGATTTTCAACAGCCTACTTCAGTGATTCCCAAAGTGGGCGAATTCGCCCCCCTGGGGGCGATTTTTATGTCCAGGAGGGCGAAAAATTGTAAAATGATATTTGGGGGGCGAAAAAACAAGAAAGAGGGCGAAAGTATGAGACACTGAAAACAACGATTTAGTACATTTGGAGAAGACACTCAATTCAATAGAGAATTATGTTCAAACAATCTGAAGACTATTTGATTACACGTTCAACCTTTTCCCTCTATTTATTGTACACTAGTGGTCCCGGCAAACTTCGTCTTGCCATCAAGTAGGCTGTTGTAAAACGTCATGTCCATTCCCCATACAAAATTAAAGATTAGTTTTCTCCCGTTTTCCCGACTACTCCGAAGACTTTCCTAAGTTTTTCTTTCACACGAACACGTCGGAGCCCTTCAGGAATTCAACTGTGAATGATTCATGAAAATCCATCGACCCGTTTTTGAGCCATTTCGTGACATACAAATACCACTCCATTTTTATTTATATAGATAGATATATACTAGTGGTCCCGGCAAACTTCGTCTTGCCATCAAGTAGGCTGTTGAAAAATCCATCCCGTCCCATATAAAATGACAGTTCCGTTCACGCTCGTTTTTTTCTACTTTCCCGGTGAATATCCTGAGACTTAAATACATATAAACACGTCGGAACCCCTGACGAACAAAACGGAGAAAGAATCATTCAAATCCGTTAACCCGTTCGTGAGCCATTTCGTGACATACAAACACCATTCCATTTTTATTTATATAGATAGATAAGATCTTCCATTTTATAATAACAATGACAAGTATTGTGCAAACAATATGAATGACGAATTATATTTAATATGCATTTTGTTTTTAAATCGTTTGTGTTCACTTGATTTATGTATTTGCAACTGACATTTTCTCAAAATATAGATATATAGATATATAGATATATAGATTTACATTATCTATTTGCAAAAAACAGACAGCATTGAAGTGTTATTAAAGTGACAAATATGTTAAAATTATTAGATATTTTTAGAAATGGTTTCGAAATCCAAAAGAAATAATTTGATGTTTTATTTCCCGAAATTTTAGGATTTTTTTAACATTGCAGTAAAAAACATCAAGAACATATGAAGTTTCCTATGTTTTTTATGATATTTAACATTTAAAAATTGTGAAACATTTATTACTCAGAATTTAAGCCTATTTTGGCAATAAGTTCAACAGAAAATAAATTTCAACAATTAATTATTATTATTATTATCTTTATTAACGAGACTTTCAGCCTGAGGCTGGTTCATCTCGGTAAATTTCAACAAATAAAATTAATAAGTTTCGATATAAAAAAGTGGGCCAAACCTTTTAAGTGCCGTTAAATCTGGGCCAGTAAGCCTGTAATGCACATAGGCTAGTTATATTTGCTATTATAAATTACTGACAAGTACATCATAATTGTCGTTTACTGAAATTCATGAAAACATGTCGAATAGATTTGTTGATACAAGAAAATCATTGAATAGAATAGTCGCCTGACTTTGTCATGGATATAAGTACGAGTCAAGGTGATTTTTTGGTACATAAAATGCTTCAAAACCACATATGATTAACATCTTTACACTATTAACCAAGCTTCGATACACTTATGGTAATATAACGATCAAAACTTTGGCAAAGTAAAGTGTTCAATGCAAATATTTCAAAGACATATCAAGGGGGCGATTCCAAAAATCAATTGGCCTCAAGGGAGCGAAAGTCAAAAAAGTTTGGGAATCACTGGCCTACTTGATGGCAAGACGAAGTTTGCCGGGACCACTAGTAAATAATAAAACCGTACAAAAATCCTGCCGCAGCTTCCTGCTATCTTCCAATCCGTTTGCTTTCCTCTATCAGTAAACTTTTCAAGAAGGTCATTCTGATCAGAATGATAGTCCACATCAAGGAAACTTCAGTTTTCGCTAATGAACAGTTCTGACATGGACATTTGACCACTCATTAACTTTTACGTGTAAAATATTTGATTCGTTCCAACAAATCTGAAAGCTTTTCTATTGGTCTTGCTCTTCTAGACATAGAAAAAGCATTTGACAGTGGTTGGAATGAAGGTTTGATTGTAAAAGTCAAAAATCGTTGTTTGTGGATCTGTGCCACAGGACGAAGCCTGCGTGTCATGTAGATAGCAAACTCATTGAGGATATTCAAACCAAATGTAACACATGTAAAAAATGGCTTTATCCACTTGTTAATTGAAAATCGAAACTTTGTCTCAAGAACAATCTTCAAAATTTTGATCTTCAAACAAATTTTCAGGCCAACCATGTTGTATATTGTACCAATATAGACTAGCTGTTGCAATACCAGGAAGAAAGGTTTGCAGAGGATTCAAAATATAATTTTGAAAATAATTCTGAAGCTCCCTCCCTGGTATAGTACTAATGAGTTATATAGAATATCCAATGTTGAAACATTGGAACAAATGTCAAACAAAATTATTAATAATTTTAGACAAAAATCGTTGAAATCATCTCTAGGTTAAGTTAACTAACAGCGTTTTATTTTCTCTTATAAGCAGTTGAAATCAACTCAGCTGTAAAAATTGTGAACTGCTACGGCAAATGAATTGTAATATGATGTTACCAAAATGGTAATAAATGCCTTATTTAGTTTTACCACATTTGTATGATAGTGATATAACAAATACATGTAATGATTGGAATGATACTAAAAAAGAATTTTAAAAAGGCTTCTTACGATGAAAGATTGCATAAAACCTTTTCCGGTCCTTCTTTTACCATAATCAGGTTACCAAATAATCAGAATTTCCTAATGTTCCCCAATCCATCTAAATGTTAGAAGGCTACTATACTACTCATACGTCAGAAAAAAAATAAAGACTTCTATCCATGATTGGAAAATATCAAGATGCTGCAACCTACAGACCAGCATTTAGAATTAATAATCAAAAATGGCAAATGGCTTTGAAACGCTCTCGAGAATCCATTTTTGAACCAATTCACTTTATTTCAGCTTCAAACGAAAGATAAGAAAACCTAGCGATATCGTACTAAAGCGCTTCTTGTTGCAAGTTTCTGATAATACGGCCAAGAAAACCCCCCATGCCAAAGTGAATCATGGAAGTGCCCGAGTAGCTCTGCGCCCTACTTTGATTTTTTTAAGCTTCACCATTCATAAAGACTCAATTTTCTTGTTTTTTTTTTCATTGCGGTTTTCCAAAGCATCAAGCCACCATTGGATTTGGTCATCCTGGGATATTTTGAATACCGGTTTCGATAGTGCTCCTGGAATTACTAAAGCGCATCCGGGTCTCTCATAAATTGTGTGATGAATTTTTCAAGAGATTCCTCTTGTGATTCTACCGGAAGATTATGCAGGAATGTATCGATTAGTACCTGTGTGGGTTTTGATTGGGTAAATTGCTTTATGAATTTCAACAGGGATTTCTCCCGAAAGGTCTCCAGGATTATCTACAAGGTTTTCCATTGAATGATTCTAGAGATTCCTCGACAAGTTCCAACATGTAATTCCTTCATGGATTTATTCATGAATTCTTCCAGCGATTCCTCTAGGTGTCTAAAGTGTCTAAAAGATTTTCTCCAGAAGGCTACAAGAGATTCCTCCAAAAAATCATTTCAAGGAATCTATTAGAAATTTTCCTAGGGGTTCCACCAGCAGATCCCACAAACATACCACTAGGAATTTTTTCATTGTTTTCTTCAAAAATGTATATCCATATTGTTTTAAGAAAACTCTCAGGGCTCCTAGAAATCCTACTGTAATTGTCCGAGGAATCTTTTCATGAAATCCTTCATAATTTTCCACAAGTTCTTCAAAAATGCTTCCAAAATTTCTTCACACATTTCTTCACGGAGCTGTTCAAACAAATCCTACATGATTTCGAAGAAATGGTTTCAGTAAATTTTTCAAGAATTCTTGCAAATATTGTGGAACGCGCGTCTATTCAAGAGTTAGACGATTTGCTGCGTATTACTATTCCTTGCTCTTAGTTATTAGGGAAAACGATAACTTATATATTTTCAAGCTTTCAAATAATAATCTGTATTTAACATGGTTAAACTTAGATTAGATAAAGTTATTAATAAATGGTAAACACTTTCAAATGGCACCATTCACTTCCATTAGCATTCATTCCGTTGACGACAATCCTTCAATCAATCGCGTTAATTTATAACAAGCAGAGTCACTATCTTATTCCAAATTTCATTACGTAACCCATCGACTACTAATGCCGTATCGCCCTTTCGTAGCTGATTGCATGCACGGAATGAACCGCAAAACCAAAACCGTAGCGTGTGATAGCGGAAAATCGAATGAGCAATAATTGAGACATTGATATGTTTTTGTTTTTCCGCCAACCTCCAACTTGTGCGAATGCCACAGTCGGAAAGCACGAAACAGCTTACCAACTGATGTTGGGAGAATTTCTAAGTTTTCGTGTGTGAACTCCGACACCATGAACACCGTTGGGGGGTTGATTGACATTACCTTTTACTGATGTAAAATTGATGCACCGTCGGAGAAGGCAGAAGCAGCCACCAATCGGTCAGTCGATTCTCAAATCCTTTTTAAGGCCGTTTGAACTCAACGCGAACGCAATTTGACACCTCAACGAAACGTGACTTTCACACTATTCACACACACTCTTTGCTACTGTTGGTATTTCCCTTGGCCTTTTTTCCTTTGTCAACCGAATGGAATTTTCCGATGCGTAGTAACAATTCACTATTTTTCGAGAATTCCTCCACTGGAGCAAGGACCTCACTGATGAAAGTGGCTTTTTATTTCCAAGAAAATGGCAATCTTCTTATTCTTCCCACTAAGCACTCCCGGGTTGAACCGATTTGCACACCTTTAGCTGCTGAGTATTTCAGCCAAACGCTCTAGTCCTCGGTCAAAAGTGTACTGCAGCGTGCGAAGCGGAAACTGTTGAAATACATTCTCCCGAAAGTCTACCGTGTGGGCGAGTCGTCCCTGTTCGGACGAAAGTTCGTCTAGCCTCAATGAAAAGCTCCGTGACTTGCACACGACGCGAGACGTTCACGACCACGAAGACCAGGACCGCGTGCAGTGACGAACTTGCACCACGTTGGTTGCCACGAACAGGTCCTTGTGGGTGAGCACGAGACGTGCGACAACGATGACATGGCGAAAGCTTTCGCGGTTCTACTACTACTCTCTGGGCGCTAGAAGGACCTTGAATGGCAGAGCGCATGCCCGAGGACCCAGTTCGGGGGAGAACGTGTTGTTTCAGTAGGGTTCTTCTTTTTCTTTCTGACGTTACGTCCCATCTGGGACAGAGCTTGCTTTTCAGCATGTTCTTATGAGCATTTCCACAGTTATTAACTGAGAGCTTTCTTTGCCAATTGTCCATTTTTGCATTCGTATATCGTGTGACAAGCACGAAGATACTATATGCCCATGGAAGACGAGAAAATTTCCTTTACGGTAAGATCCTCGACCGGCGGGTTTCGAACCCTCTGCCCCCAGCTTGGTGCTGCTGAGTAGCTGCTACATTTAGTACTACGGCTTTCTGGGTACCATTTTCAGTAGTATTAGGGTGGAGTAAAATGCACTTTTTCCAAGTTTTGGAGAGATCAAATTTTAAATATCTACCGAAGTGGAGTGTAAATATTTAATTGTTACATGTGTTGATGGTACGTGAATAGTAAATTTCAGCATTTTTGAACGAAAGTTATTTCCCGCTACCGAATCATTTTATTCTACCACCCCCTATGCTTATGTGCACACAAGGAATCAAGCTCCTATCACTGACAGCGATCGATGGTGCGGCACAGTGTGGGAAGGAGGTAAAGCGTTCCAGCGAAGTCGTGACGAAAGCATTGACGTTGTTGCAATGGAAGTGATGCCATCGCTTTTTTCGTTCTTGAGTAAATATTTGCTAGCTTTGAAGTTGTAATATTATATTTTTTAGGACTGTGGACGAAGCCCCTCACGGTGTGTTTCGTAGAGCAATTGCAATACAAAAAATTCGGCATGTCTGAAATTTTGACACAAGAAAGCCATGATTTTTCCCTTTCATTTGCAACCAAAACGAAAATAATCGGTCGGGGGGTCTAGAACAAATTTTTTTTTGTTCATTTTTTTTTACGGAGTTTGGGATATAACTTTACCTTGGTAAGGACCTTGGGTCGTTTTCGACCCATCTCAAAATTCGAATCATTGTAACTTTTGATTAAAATAACCTAGCAATTTGACGTTTTCTGACAATTATTTATTTTTTTGTGGGAACATTTATTTTTGCGGAAACAAACATTTTGAATGGCCTCTTAGGGAGCTTCCATAAAATAAAAGTTACAAATTGTGACTTAGGATCGATTTCGACCCGAAAATTCAAACAGCTCGAAAAAATCAGTGTGTTGACCGAATTTAGTTCTGTTAGGTTGAAATGAAAGGCACACATGTCGATTTTTGGAAACCCATCCTGATATCCGGAATTGCGTCACTGTGGCCACCGGGAACCAGCTACATTTGAAAAAAAAATCCCTTTTATGACCCTTACTTTGACAACCTGTAGTTTCGTAACTAAACAAGTAATCTGAAGCGTCTTCATATTGTTGAATAGGTATTAACGTGGACTGTAAATAGAGATTCTCAAATCATTTAGTTATTCATACTCGGTTCCGGAAATCCGGAACATCCGAAATGTAAGTTTCCATTCCAGTTTTGTGTATGTTATTCACATCAGTACTATTCGGTTGATGAATATTATGTCATAAAATTTCTCTGTGATAAGGAACCAATTACCGGTGCACATCCCTTGAAAAACTCGGTCCTGTATGGTCCATGCGGAACCGGTTTCTGGAGACCCGGAAGGTTGCCAATCTGGACAATTGGATGAAATTACTTGAAATTATGCCAAAAATCAAATAATTTTTAGTGTCCAACTCATAAAGATTGATGATGTTTGGGTGTATTTTGCCAAAAAAATGAATTGATGGTTATTCTGGTCCTTTTGGAGCACCGAAATGACCACCGGAAAACCACTAAAACTAGGCATGCGACGGCTCAAACTTCATGAGTCACAGGCTCTTCTTATTCAATTATAGCGCCAACTCGAACGTCTTTTGATGGAAGATTAGCATCAAAAGTCGTTCGAGCTGGTGCTTTTATAAGTTTTGAACACAACAAAGCTATACAAAACATAGTACTTGAGATCTGCTGGATATATATAGGGGCCTTCCTTAGCCGGCTGGTTAGAGTCCGCGGCTACAAAGCAGGTCGGTCCAGGATCTTTTCGTTATGAAAATTTCCTTGACTTCCCTGGACATAAAGTATCATCGTACCTGCCACACGATATACGAATGCGAAAATTACAACTTAAACAAAGAAAGCTCTCAGTTAATAACTGTGGAAGTGCTTATAAGAACACTAAGCTGAGAAGCCGGCTCTGTCCCAGTGAGGACGATCATGCCAAGAAGAAGAAGAAATAGCAAACAAATCTGTATGCACTAAAGTTCACCATTTTGGCTAATCGGAGATTTTTATGATTCACCTGATATTTTTGTTAAAGCTTAGTTTGATTTCTTTGTTAAGCTAGTAAAATCGTAAAGTTAATGGGTAATATTTTCAAAGCTGACTGAATTTATTTGTTTTATGTATAGAATTCCGTACAACTCTAATAAAACTATGCTAAAACTGAACATTACAGCACTTATTGAGATCTCTAAGCAAAATGTTACGATCACACGATCAATCTTTCACATCAAAGTGTGTTTTCTACCATCAAAGTGTATTTTCGTCAGCATTATTATTAATATTCTTAGAGTAAGGTGGGGCAAAAGTTCAACCTTAGTAGTATAATCAAAGTTTCCAGGAAAACAATAGCAGTTAAAACAAAACAAATACCATACAGTAAACCGCCAACATATTGGCTATAATTTTGCTGAACAAACTTGTGACAAAATATTTACCCATTTTTAGTTATAACAGTTTCAAAATTAATTGTCTTATTCGAACTTTTGCCCCACCGGTGGGGCAAGAGTTCGAATCTAGTGTGGGGCAAAAGTTCGCTGGCTAAAACACAAAATATCGATCCTTTTATGATAGGCATACTTTACACCAGCCGTAAACTTAAGTTTGACAAAAAATACACACTAAATTTTCATCAAAAAATTGCCCAAAACTGGGTAAATTGTAATACACTCAAAAATAGCAGTTTTTCACAAAACTATGTGGAAATGTTAAATTTGGTGACAATTTTCATACGATCAGACAAATTTAACTGAATTTGAAGATAATATGTGGGTTTTAGGCAATTTGCTAATTTTTCCGTGAGTTTATACATGGGTCGAACTTTTGCCCCGTTGATTAGAACTTTTGCCCCACTATGGGCCAAAAATTGTTTTCAAGCATTTATACAAAAACTAATACACCTCAAAGCAACCTTATGATAGGCCTAGAAACGCCCTTACATAAAATATTGAAAAAGATTTTATCTTCAATTGGTTCCATGCAACGAAAGTTTGACCAAAAATTACAATATTCACGTCGAAAAACAACAAATAGCCATAACTTTTCCAAATCTCAATCGATTTTTATGATATTTGGATTGTAAGTCTCTTACTTGAATAACATTCGAACCACCATGACATTTATAAGATTTGTTTTGAATTGCAAGTAAGACGGTTTATTTTCAGGACGCCAGGAGATTGTTTTTCGTTCCGCGAGTTTTGCTGGGCAATGTTTCGGAGAGTCCAAGCAGGACGCTTTGTTTTCGGGACGCCGGGAGTCGTTTTTCGTTTCGCGATTTTTGCTGGGGCCCAAGCAAGACGCCTTGTTTCCGGGACGCCGGGAGTTGTTTTTCGTTTCGCGAGTTTTGCTGGGCAGTGTTTCGGAGAGCCCAAACAAGACGGTTCATTTTCGGGACGCCGAGAAGTTTTACGGTTCGCGTTGTGTGAGTGCGAAAAGATATCCGTGTTAAGTCGAGGATGGATTACCAACTGGTGAGCTCGTTTCATGCTTATAATGACACATATTTTCATGAAAACGTTATTTTATTTAATGTTCAAATAAACTTTGAATGGTTCGTCACTACAAGTGTCTATGCCTGTTCTATATAATTTCAATATACATATATTTTCTTTCTTTAACATTACTAAAAAAACATCTTTTGAATGGTTCGATATTATGGATGTTGACGTATATTTTTAACTTTTTTTTAACTCCTATCAAAAACTGTTCATCTCGAGACAATAATGTACAGCATTACTTTTCTGTAATTTTCAAACAAACTATGTTTGGTTCGTCACTAAAAGCACAGACAAACAGACGTAACACTGTAATTATTTTCATCGTACAGCAGAATAGAGCCCAATTCTTATATATGGTAGTTGGCCGACGGGCCACTCGTGGCGCTCGCATCACTTTTGTTTGAGTTTGACATTTGATCACTCCTGCCACCTAGTTCACGGTTGGCCAAATGTAGTATTTTTAGCATTGGGCGTAAATGTTCACGTGACTATATTTTAAATTGATCATTGTTCTAGCTGTTACGTCTGATTGTCTGTGCTAAAAGTGTCGGTATCATTCCTTTTTCATATTATTTAAAATATATATATTGAATGGTTCGACATAATGGATGTTGACGTATATTTTATATCTTCTACCGAAAACTTCTCGAGACAAAATGCAAAACTAGCTTTAAGTTTAAGTTGTACTTTCCCTCCTTATCCATGGATCGCATCACTGACCAATGGTGACTCCCAGATCTTTTCCTCCCTCACTAATAAACACCCTCCCCGTGGTGATTGTGGAGATGCAGAGGTATTCTCGGTGTCTAGAAGCAACAACCATTACACCCTAACATTCCTTCCCCATCCCAACTGACTGTAAGGACTTGGCCGGCGCCGAAACTCCCATCCCTTATTCATTTGGATCGTAGTGCAATTCTTACCAGTTCCGATCAATCACGGAGTACCAACCATTGACATGTACAGTCAGTCTATGCTATGCTATGCTATGCTATGCTAAAGTTACATGAAAAAGACACCGTGCCCTAAGAATAGGTAGAATTACCTTATTTTAAGACTCCAAGGATAGTCTAAAGCAGTGATTCACAAAATATACAAATTTGAGTTGCAAAAATGCCAGAAAGAAAATCAAAGTGGTAATAAAAAACGAAAATCTGGAGAAGATATTTGTACATACAGTGGGATTCCATTTTTGGAAACAAATTCGAAATTTCATTTTTGTTTTTTTTATTTTAAAGACACTACACGTTAATGCTTCCAGTGGGCTATTTGCCCTTTGAAGGAAGCACCACACTAGACAACGGACTAGCATGCAACGCCCAGTGGCACAGTCGGAAAACATTCCACTCGAAAAGTTTTTCGGGGTAAACGAACCGATTTCCGAAATTTCGGTAATTTGAAATTTCGACCGCAGCTGTCAAAACTACAGACTGTTCGGTATTTTTTTTTTACCGAAAAATATGTAAACCATGAACGCCGAATGTTTTTTTTCCTCCTGCATATTATCATGGACGTAATCTCACATTATCATCCATATTTTTTTTTTGCATCGTCATGATTGTAAAACAATTGTAGATATTCATTCACGTTAGACGACACGGATAGGTCAAGACCAGGGATTGAATCCTGAGAAAATTGAGAGAATCTCACATGTATCGCTCTCTGTGACTATCATAAGATGCTGCATATTATGAGACACTGTTTATCGTATACTGCTACAAATTTGATGTAGTTTGATAGTAGTGCATGATAAAACCCCTCTAAACATGCTCCATACCTGGGGGACACTATTGCTATTTGAAGTTCGTGGATTGTTTATCGTGCCAGTAAAGAAAAATACCTACCCGCAACAGTAAACAAGTGAGAGAAATGGATTGTATCATCGCTCTCTCTTTGAGGCTCTTGTTCTCTGCTCCCGTTTATCAGACTTGTTACAACTTGCGATACATTGACGATTGTGGACCGCAACAGATGGGATGTTTTTCTTTGCTTGCTTTGATCGTGCTTCATACTCAAATGAGAGCGAATTCTGAAATGCCTGGTCAAGACCCAACCAAGTCTGAAGAAGGAACCGTCGTTGTTTTTGGGGAAAGCTGGCTGCTTCGCTACCAAAACGGGACGGGAAAAATTGGAATAAGCTGCTAGTGCATGGTGGTTCCTAGAAGCCGTACTGCAAATACTTTTTCTATTACTTTTTAAATCAATCAGAAACTATCATGCTCACCTTCATCGGAATAGTTTTATACAAAATGTTTCCAATATAATTTCGAATATAAGAATACAAAACTTGAGGCGATATACGTACATTTTGCATGCAGCCTTATCACACATAAATATATATCGCCTCCAGTTTGGTACTCTTCTGCACTATCGTATACGATTTTGTGATTACTGGAATAGTCCTTAAATGTGAGCTTTATTTGCCAAAGTACCGATACACCTGGAGATCATTACAGCAAACCGAATCACATAACGACTACGTTTCGATCGAGGACCGGCAATTTTTCGACGTTATTGACGTCAGTACCATCGACTCTGACCAAAACTGCGCCCAAGACTCTCCGTAGTTAACCACTGGAGCCCGCTTGCTTATGACTGAAGCACTCGGATATCGTCACATTCTACGCACAACATCTCGAAAAAAACGTTGTCGGGAGGATTTGTTTACTCAAACCCCGCTTCATAACTACTCTAGAAAATTTGAAAATATTGTGTTCGGTATCTTGATATATCCCTAACACGATGATCCCTCCAATATCGAGCTAGGGAGAGTTGAATGTACTTCAATACCTTCCTCATGAGTTTTATCTTCTTCTTTCTGGCGTTACGTCCCAATCCGGATAGAGTCTGCTTCTCACCTTAATGTTCTTATGAGCACTTCAGCAGTTATTAACTTACACTACCCGCCATAAGTATGGAATCGCATCATCTTGTATTGCAACACCTCAGTTGAATATTGCAGCACCCCCCAAAAAGTTTAGCATCACCCGTAAACTATTACACTAATGACGCAATATCTTGGAAACCTTACTTACTAGAAAGCTGCGGTCTGCAGCAAAATTATTCAGAAGCCTTACGGCGTTCATCAGCTGAAATTTTTAATTCGCCATTTTGCCGCTACGTGACGCTAGTGTGCATGTAATTTGGTCATATTTTAGTACGCTCTAGCTCATGAACCTGACCACCTAGAATGTTCGTGTCTTCAGCAAAGTTGTTCAGAAGCTTCAAAGCAATGTGAGGCAGCACTGATTGGTTATCAATTTTGCCGCTACGTGGCGCTAGTGTGCATGTAATTTGAACATATTATAGCAGGCTCTAGCTCATGAACCTGACCACCTAGAATGTTCGTGTCTTCAGCAAAGTTGTTTAGAAGCTTCAAAGCAATGTGAGGCAGCACTGATTGATTAGAAATTTTACCGCTACGTGGCGCTAGTGTGCATGTAATTTGGTCATATTATAGCAGGCTCTAGCTCATGAACCTGACCACCTAAAATGTTCGTGTCTTCAGCAAAGTTGTTTAGAAGCTTCAAAGCAATGTGAGGCAGCACTGATTGGTTAGCAATTTTTCCGTTACGTGGCGCTAGTGTGCATGTAATTTGAACATATATAGCAGGCTCTAGCTCATGAACCTGACCACCTAGAATGTTCGTGTCTTCAGCAAAGTTGTTCAGAAGCTTAAAAGCAATGTGAGACAGCACTGATTGGTTAGAAATATTTCTGTATTTAATTTTTAGTTGTTTCAAAGACTAAGGGCAACTGAACGCAGCAATGTTTAATTCGCAATTCTTATATTTTTTTTTTGAGTAAACAGTTTTGCATGATCAAGATCACCAAGAAAGTCCTCAGCAAAGTGGTAGAAAAACGTGAAAGGAATAAAAAGCACCACACTTTTGAAATTACGCGGTGCTTATATGCATGTTAAATTAGGCAATTTCGATTACCTTGATGTTCTGGGAAGTATTTTTAACAAAGTTGTAGCTAAACCAATGGGATTAAGAACGTGCAACATTTGATTCATTCTTTGCCACACCTAGTGTGTATTATTCTTCTTCTTAGTATTAACGTCTTCACTATGATGAGCCTGCTTCTCAGTTTAGTGTTTTTTGGGGACTTCCATATTTATTGACATTTGTAAGAGCCATCTTTGCTTAAGTTTTTCAGCATGGCTTTGCTTTGTAGCCACAGACGTTACCATGTTACCAGTCTGTATTCAGAATATCTAAATATGTTTTTCCGTGATCCTCACCACCCAAAATATTTATGTCTTACACCATTTAAAGAGTTGCAATTTTTAAGGATGAATTTTGCTGCTACATTAACAAAGGGCAGCTAAACATTTTAATCTTTTGATTTGATTCAGTAGCAAAAACCCCTGTTGTCTACATCCATGAATTTGATCAGGGTTGGAAAAAATCTTGAAATTCACTCTACAGTAGCCAAGCAAAGCAAATCACAGTCAGCGAAGCCAGTGAAACTCACGCCCATTGCTGCTGTAGGCAAAAAGCCTCGAAAATAGCAAAGTACCCATTGCTAAGGCCTACCCAAAATTAGTGAAGAAAAATGTTCTACTTCCCGCTACATTTCTCGCATTTGGAGCCTTTAATGACACTTATGATTTAGAAAATTCATGCATCTAAAATAGGGTACTTGATGAGATTCATGTTTTTGAACTACTGTAGTAGGAAGAGCCACGTGATTTTCTCGAAATTCAATCCTACTACTATTACCATTCCCAGCACTGGATTTGATCTTCAAACCGTATGGCATAATATGATGATTCATATAGCTTAGCTTAGCTTAGCTTAGACTGACTACACATATCAATGGTTGCTATTCCGTGATTGACCGAAGTCAGTGAAAATGCACAAAGAATCAATTAGAAGTTCGGCTGGGATTGGCCATAATCTTCTTCAGTGTGCATAATTCAGTGCCTCTATTTATACAGGGTCAATAACGGCGCCGGCCACGTCCTTGCAGTCAGGTGGGATTGGGGGAAGGAATGTTAGTGTGTAACCTTTGCTATTTGGAGACCGTGTTTGCCTCTGCATCTCCACAAAGGTTACTGGGAAGGATGTTTGTTAATGGGGAGGATCGTTGGGTCAAAGGATTCACTTTGATGAGTGATTAGACCATGATAAATAGTTTTTTGTCAAATATAAATATGCTTTTATGAAAATATAATATTTTCATTTGATATGAACAATTTCTATGTAAAGGAAAATTATGCCGACACTTGAGGTGACGAACCATTCAAAGTTTGTTGAACAAATATCTAAATGTAACATTACTACAGCTGTCAGGACGAAAGCATGTGTTATTATATTTTACTTATTTGAAAAGAAACAAAAACTCGATTGGCTGGAACATCATAGAACACTCTTATTCTTATGCCGACACTTACAGTGGCGAACCATCCAAAGTTTGTTGAATAAAGTGAACCTTTCGCAAGTCTACACTTGTAGTGTCGAACCATTCAAAGTTTTTTTTATAATTACAAAAATAAAGATAAAAAACAAAAAAAATGTTAAACATAAATAATTCATGAATTAGTGTTTATGTCGACACTCACAGTGACGAACCATTCATAGTTTGTTGAAAAATCATATTTACGTCCTACCGTTGTATCGATTAAATGTGCAGTCATACATATTTTATAGATTAGAAATAGTAGCATGAAACGAGCTCACCAATTGATCCGTCATCCTTGACTGAGCAGCAACAATCCACATTCAGCTTCACTCGTTTGCTCGGCTATATAAAAGCACTCAGAGAAAAAAGGCGCACGACCCGAGAGGGAAAACAACTGACGACTGCTCGGGCTTTCTTGACGCACTGCCAAGGAGCAATCGTCAAGGTCAAAGATCAAACAGAACTAACCGATCGCGGCACTTTTTCACTTTACTCGACCGACGCGCAACATGTTTGATCCTGCCCTCATCACCCGCTCCCGCAGAAGCAAGCGTCAAGGTCGAAAGATCAAACAGAACTCGGCATAATATGATGATTCATATAGAACACAAACTCACTAAACAATAGGGGTTCTGGTACTGTGAGTGAAAACAGTGAAGTTCATGCAGCGCGCATCAATCAACACAACAGTACGTACGAAGTTGGTCAAATTAGTTTCATCTCCAGTGTCGTGTTAATCACACGAGGTTTTGTTTGATTCCATTTGATGTTGAATTGAATTAAATAAAACACTATGGGTTGAAAGGCTGAGATTTAATTTAAAATCCGTTGTACCACCGTTGCTTTACACTTGAAATCATTGCAAATACAGCATTTGAAAGCACGCGTAGCATTGCAAATACAGTTTGTGTTAATCAAGCTACCGTAGTTCGTGCATTCCAGCGCCACAAGCTAAGCGGAGAGCACAAAAGTAAAGCACGATAAGGCAGACCGAAAGATCGCGTTTCTAAAAAAACAAGCAATGATATTAAAAAACGAACAGGTTTGAAGAAATTTTCTCAGAACAAAAAGTTGTGGAAAAGAACAAATTCTGTAAACGTTCAGAAGTTACTACACTCCATGAAGCAAACGTTTCTACGCAAAAAATAGCCTAACAGTTGAGTCATACATGCACACTAGCGCCACGTAGCGGTAAAATTGCTAACCAATCAGTGCTGCCTCACATTACTTTGAAGATTCTGAACAACTTTGCTGAAGACACGAACGTTCTAGGTGGTCAGGATCATGAGCTAGAGCCTGCTATAATATGACCAAATTACATGCACACTAGCGCCACGTAGCGGCAAAATTGCTAACTAATCAGTGCTGCCTCACATTACTTTGAAGCTTCTGAACAACTTTGCTGAAGACACGAACGTTCTAGGTGGTCAGGTTCATGAGCTAGAGCCTGCTATAATATGACCAAATTACATGCACACTAGTGCCACGTAGCGGCAAAATTGCTAACCAATCAGTGCTGCCTCACATTACTTTGAAGCTTCTGAACAACTTTGCTGAAGACACGAACGTTCTAGGTGGTCAGGTTCATGAGCTAGAGCCTGCTATAATATGTTCAAATTACATGCACACTAGCGCCACGTAGCGGCAAAATTGCTAATCAATCAGTGCTGCCTCACATTGCTTTGAAGCTTCTGAACAACTTTGCTGAAGACACGAACGTTCTAGGTGGTCAGGTTCATGAGCTAGAGCCTGCTTGAATATGACTAAACTACATGCTCACTAGCGTCACGTAGCGACAAAATGGCGCATTAAAAATTTCAGCTGATGAACGCCGTAAGGCTTCTGAACAACTTTGCTGAAGACCGCAGCTTTCTAGTAAGTAAGGTTTCCAAGATATTGCGTCATTAGTGTAATAGTTTACGGGTGATGCTAAACTTTTCGGGGTGCTGCAATATTCAACTGAGGTGTTGCAATACTAAATGATGCGATTCCATACTTATGGCAGGTAGTGTATTTGTCAGTTGACCATTGTTGTATCTGTATATCATATGGCAAGCACAAGTACACTCTATGCCCAGGAAAGCCGAGAAATTTTCCATTACGAAAAGATCTTTGAGCAGCGAGATTCGAACCCACGACCCTCAACCCTTTCATCATGGATAACAAATCTCTCAATTCTCCTGTTTCTTATTCTGAAAAACTTAGAGCCAATAATAAAAAATCAGTTTCACTCTTTCAATCATTTTAATAACAACAAGTAACGCGAACAAAATGTCATGTCTAGGCCATCTATTTGACCCACGACCCTCAACCCTTTCATCATGGATAACAAATCTCTCAATTCTCCTGTTTCTTATTCTGAAAAACTTAGAGCCAATAATAAAAAATCAGTTTCACTCTTTCAATCATTTTAATAACAACAAGTAACGCGAACAAAATGTCATGTCTAGGCCCTATTGTTTCAAAGCATTTTGCTTCCGTGTAACACAATCTGGATGAGAAGGATTGGATCCAATTTAGGAGTTTCTAAAAATAAAAGAAACACAATCCTTTAATACCATCTGTAGATGTCTATCGGATTGTACGTGGATTTCCTTCTCTTTCATCTTTTCTTTTCCGCCACCGAGAAGGCCAAGGTGAAGTGCGATGCTCGCTATTTTCTACTTGATCCATTTCTATAAACTTCTGCTTCGGAGTGTTGTGTGTCATTGAAGCAGTTTCAAGGGTTGAACGAGATTTAGATTTAGCAAATGTGTTTCTTGTTGTTCCGAATGAACAAGGTCACCTTTCTCCATTTTCGATTCAAAAATGTTTCTTGATAAATGCTTGAATTGTTGAGAAAAATTGAATAGTTTGCAACGAACATACAAACGCTCATTCTACATTCTGAACAAGCACAATATTGATTGGGATAAACTGTAGCCTAACGACACAGTTGACGCATCCCAGAAGCACAATACCAGCTTTGAATTCTAATCTCACAATTTCCCATTATCATTTAGAATTTACATCTATGATAGTTTCCATTCAGTCAAACGGGTATGGTTCATCCTACTGTTCTGTTCGGCCTTTGGAGCCCGTATCACACAACTCATCGAGTATGCATGCAAATAAGTCCAGGACCAGTTGGTGTTCTGACTATCCAGCATCCGTAACAAACCGTGTCGGTCTAGTCCAGCTTTTGAACAGAAGACACATCTCATGGATGGATTGCTGCTTATTCTGGCTTCAAATGGGAATATATATGAACAAACCGTTCAAAATCGTCCTACGATGGATGTGCACATCTGTAAGCCCTCGGAAGCGGCTCGTTGCAATTCAAGCAGGTGATTCTACACCATCGCCTAGGGCAATCGATATGAGGTGCAACCTTGAAATGAATGATATGCTTTGATGATGCTGCCACTTCAATCCCAGCAGGGATCAGTACAAGAATGGTCTTGCCATCGTCGACGTCGATTTTCGATTCAAGAAGGATTCCGTAAAGCCTTTGGTTGCTATAACTATGACGATATGGCGTTGCCATTATAATGTGAGATGTTGGGAAAAATTCGATTTGAAAAAGGATCGAACAAAGGACACCATCATCGGCTATGTACCGTAAAACGAGGTATCTTTGATAGTGCGAGACCACAACATACTTAACGAAAAAAAAAACATAATTTCTGTAAGTAAGTTAAGCAAAACGAATACAATAGTACACAGCAAAAAATAAACTACTATCGACCAACTTAATTTTTGGCTTTGTGTCAAGAATTGGACGAAAGTGAATTCGATAACATTCATTTCACAACAATTTTGCGTTCTAAAAGTAATCATATTCGTTCAATGAAAATGCAAAGAATTCTATTTTACAGTAATAGTTGAGTAGTAACACAAAACTTACTTTCCTCATCGTAGTCAAGTGGTCGAGAGGTATCGGATATGACTCTCTTTCATCTTTTTGTCAATTTTTCAAACTGGTTCTATCGATTGAATACCACTCAATTTTTTGTAATAACATGTATGAAACGACGTGATATTACAATTTGAGTACACAGCAAAAATGAAATTTGATCGTATAAAACCACACTAAGGGTTTATTCACAAATTTCAAAACGCTTAAAATTTTTGACACCCTCGTAGCACTTTTTATATGAATATTTTCAAAATTTTGTACGAGCTGTAACATTCTGTGGATACCCACTCACCGCCTGCAGCGTTATAAAATTTGTGAACAGGTCCTAAGAAGCAGGATTTGTGCCAACGAGGACGTAATTCCGAGAAGAATAAGAAGGAGAAGAAGATCCCACTAAACAGGTCGAAGATTTTTATAACTGTAAAAGTTACCTCATTTTACGGTATTCAACATGGACGATGCCAGGATTTACACTAGAAAAGATGTATGTATATTTTTGGGCTCAAGCGATGGCCTTTGTCCGACCTGGTGTTGTTGTTTCTGATGGCGCGCCAGGAATCAATATCATAAGAGGATTGATGTTTTTGATCCCTTGACTCGATGGATACAACGTTGGGCTGGTATATCAGCGCAGCTTGATTGATTGGTGAAGCGTAGGAGGACGAAGTGTTGAAAATTTCATATTTATTGTAGTAGTGGTTCAGATAAGTCACATGGATTCTTGGAAGATACAACAGTATGAACCCGATTGTGTTAGTTCCTTTTGCGATGATCTTTCGCTGCCATCACTTTCCAATCAAACCTGGGCAGGACAGTCAAAGGATTATCCTACCCATGGTTCAAAAAACAGCACCATCATTCATACAGAAGCAATTTTTGTAGATCTTCTTGAATATAATCTTGAAAGTATTTCAAATTACTGGAGAGATTTCTGAAAAATCGTTGATATAACTCATGGATTAACCCATGGCCGGTCACATCGTATACTGAGTACACGTATCTTGAGTAAAGCTCGCTTGCTATGCATAGCACGAGCGTGGGGCTTCTGATGATGACCGACAATGCTCTTGATCCACCAAGGCATTCAAAAAAAACAAGTTGACGATTTTTCGATCAATTCCACCGGAACTCCCGTGGCACACTCTGTAAAAGTTTCTTGATGAATTGTCGTAGGAATTTCTGAAAGCTTTCCTTGAGTAATTCCTGGAACATTATTGGATCATATTTCCACTGATATATTGTGACGTGACTCAAAAAAAATGTGGAGTGTAATATAGAGAACTAATAATGCCAGAAACACTGTAAATTCTTGTAGAACTATTAAAGAAATTCCAGCGGAATATATCAAGGAGTTTCTGAATGTTAAACCATTTACCAAGAATCTTCAGCTTCTCCTACCATTTTTTTTTTAAACTGATCACAATTTCTGTGTTCCATATTAGTCCCATAATAAAAACTAATAATTCCTACTACAGATTAGTGTGAAAGAGAAATTAACTACCGTTTTGTCTCAAATTCCGAACAGACTTATATTTCGAACACTTGGTTTTGTATGGCGATTTGGTTGAAATGTTTCGCTGAAATATTTCATCAAATTACAAGGAAATGGCAGTCAATTGTAATGCAATTTTAACGTCTTCCAATCTATTTTATTACTCGGGAGTAGTGAAGATTCTCTTGTTCGAGACCAGTGAAACTAGCTAAGATAAATGTATTCTCATAATTTTTCATTTGAATATGATTTATTCGTGCTGTTCGGAATTAGAATCGATGTGTTCGGAATATGAGACAAAATGAACACAGTGTTCGGCATTTGAATCAAAATGTTATTCCATACTTTTACGTGACAACCGGCACACCCAACAACTAACAGTTAGACTTTGAGGAATTATTAAAATTCTCACAAATATCAGCTAATTTATGCCTATCAAAATGATTTGAAACCACTGCACATTGGGCCAGACCGCAAAAATAGGAGGAAAAAATATTTTAACTATGAAGATGATTTTTTAGAACAAAAGTATCTTCGGCAAAAATGTTACATATGATGCATACAAATTTTGACATTAAGTGACATTAGGGTGGTTCAACAAAATACGGAAATACGTTTTGCCAACTTTTATGCTTTTCAAGTTAGTGCTGTGTAGTTTTCTAGGAACTTGTTTAGTTTTGAACAACTTTGTCAAAGACGTCAACCTTGTAAGTCTACTCCATTTTTATTCAAAAATATAATACTTTTCAAACGTCAATATCTCTAAAAGGGGGGAAAACGGGGATTCAATTTACGCAGGATCTGAAAGGTATAAATTTGAGGTTCAAATTGTATATCGTATCTATGGAGGACATTGGAGGATTTTCAGTATAATTTTGATGCGAAAACAAACATTTTTTTATTGAAAGTAAATTACTTTAGTTGAAATATTGATGTGTGATGTTAAAAATAAAGTCAAAACCATCGGAAATATTCTCAATTGAATATTTACTTTATATTGCTCTCTAATAAATACAAACATTTCGAGGTCGATCGCAACTTTATATACACGACAGTTTTTTTAATGCATCATATGTATTAAATGGAATAAGCGAAAATAATCAGAGTACATATCTATGGCATAACGACATACGATGAAATGACTTTTACAAGCAATCATACATGCTGTTAAATGAAACTGAACGTTTATTTTTTGAAATGTAAACTGATTCGAGCTCAAGCTCATGCTTATCAATTGCAAAGTTTGTTATACAACTAGGCCAATTGCGTAGTCTAAATGTATTTTTTTAAATTAAATTTGATCACTTTCAACTTTTATCACTTTTAACCTTACACTGTTCATTGGAAATGTACAACGAATCAAAATATTTTTCTTTATTGATTCAAAACATAATACAATCAGACTCATATTCCAAACACGTGGATTTTGTATGACGTGTTGGTTGAAATATTTCACTGATATATGTCATTAAATTCCCAGGAAGGGGCAGTCAATTGCAATTCAAATTACATGTATTTGAACCTATTTTATACCCTTGGAGTAGTGCCGACTTTCAAGCTCAGATAAACCAAGTTAGATTAATGTATATGCGAAATTATTTATATTAATAGGATTTATTCGTGTTATTCGGAATTTGAATCACAGTGATCGGAATATGTGGCGGATAATCACAGTGTTCGGCAATAGAAACAAAATGTAACTCTATACTTCTTCGAAAAATTTTCAATAAAATATTAATATATTAATATTTGTATCATCAATTCTGGTTAAAATTACGGTTCACGGTTTACGGTTCAATTAAGCAAAGAAATTTGATACTTCATAAATATCGGCTGATATTTGCCTATTAGTTGCATTTCAAGTCAGCGTACGGCGCAAGTGTTCGAAATATTAATCTAAACATTACATAAATAGGTATAATATGCTGAAAAATATTCAGTTTTGAACAGTTTTCAAACAATTAGGTTTAGAAATTTGCCGTAATGTTTAATATTTCATCCTAAATCATGAATTTTCAGTAAAAAAAATGATTGTTTTGACATCAAAATTATACTGTAAATCCTCCAATATCCTCCAGAGATACAATATACCATTTGAACCTTTAAGCTAAACCTTTCAGATCCTGCGCAAATTACATCTCCATTTTTCCCCTTTTTGAGGTATTGACGTTTAAAAAATATGTTATTTTTGAATAAAAATGGTCATATCTCATAAATGATTGAATAGAATCACTAGTTTCAATTTCAACTAGTTTTAAAAATTTGTAGAAGACGTAATTTTGATAGAATTTGAAATAAAAAAGTTTGGGCAAAATATCAATTTTTCATGGACCACCGTACCCTGCATCATTGAAAACACCGTAGCAAGGGCTACAGTAGACGTCTTACATGCTTGGCGTTTTCGGCAAAGTTGTTCGAAATTGAACAAAGAACAATTTTCCAGAACACTTTAATGCGCTAACTTGAAAAGCATAAAAGTTGGAAAAAATATTTCTGTATTTTGTTGAATCACCCTAATATCACATAATGTCAAAATGTAGTCCTCGTTATATGTAACATTTTTACCGAAGACGCTTTTGTTCTAAAAAAATATCTTCATAGTCAACATATTTTTTCATCCTAATTTTGCGGTCTGGCCCAATGTGCATTGATAATCGAGTGTGTAGCTCCTTGTTTCTAAGCACATGAATGGGCAAGGATTGAAAACTATCACCAATGGGAGATAGAAGGGGAACTTTTCTTCGTCGTAGCAGTTTTAAATAATCTGTAAATCCATTCGTTTACTTGTTTACAACAAGTGAAACTCTCGGTTACCAATGTCTTTTAAAACAAGATCACAAATTATGCGAGATTTGTAAATTTTCTTTATGAAATCCAGTTACAAAATCCTTCAAAAATTCTTCCAAAGAACTCAATTATGTGCTTTTAAGAGATTCCAGTGGGAATTCTCAAGGGGATTTCTTCACAAAGTACCTACCTTGATACCTTGATGGCTACAGCGTAACATCACGCCATTGCCTGGCGTATTGTAGAGCTCCATCTTCGTCGGTCTTGGGCGAAACTTCTCCAGTTGCCCCGAACGTTTAGGGTCGCCAGGTTGTTTTCCACTACGTACAGCCAGCGTATTCGTGGTCTTCCCCGAAGCCGCCGACCTCTACCTAGTTCTCTGCTGAATATTATTTTCGCAATTCTTTCTTCCGACATTCGCACTAAGCGACCAGCCCATTGAAGTCTGCCGTATTTTACACGCTTGATAATATTCGCATCTTTGTACACTTGATATAACTCGTGATTCATGCGTCTGCGCCACACACCATTTTCGAGTTTTCCACCGAGTATTGTCCGCAGCACTTTACGCTCGAAAACACCGAGAGCTTTCCGGTCTGCCTCTTTCAACGTCCACGCTTCGTGCCCGTAGAGAGCCACCAGAAGAATCAATGTTTTACATAGGGCGAATTTTGTTTCCGTTTGCAAGTTGCGGGACCTAAGCTGGTTACGTAGGCTCTATTCGCAGTCGCAACACATCTTTTCACTTCGCGGGAAACGTCGTTGTCACATGTCACAAGTGGTCCAAGGTAAACAAATTCTTCAACAACTTCAAACACATCCCCATCAAACACTACCTCAGCACCTACACCACCATGCCTGACTCTATTTCTACCTGCAACCATGTACTTCGTTTTGGTAGAATGAATGGTCAGGCCTATCCTCGCTGTCTCCCTCTTCAGAGGCACGAAGGCCTCTTCCACTGACCTGCGATCGATTCCGATTAGGTCTATATCGTCCGCAAAGCAAAGGAGCATGTGCGACCTTGTGATAATAGTGCCATTTCTCTGCACGCCAGATCTCCTAATAGCATCCTCGAGTGCAATGTTGAACAGTAAATTCGAAAGTGCATCTCCCTGCTTCAATCAATCCGTCTAACGCAGACGAGGTTGACACCTCGTCTGCGATCTGAACTCTTAATTTCGAACCACCCAGCGTAGCATGTATCAGCCTAATTAGTTTCGCCGGAAAACCATTTTCAGACATTATCTGCCAAAGCTCATTTCTTTTCACTGAGTCGTACGCCGCCTTGAAATCAATAAACAGATGGTGAGTCTGCAAGTTATACTCCCGGAATTTGTATAGGATCATTCGCAAGCTAAACATCTGGTCTGTTGTCGATCGGCCCTCACGCAAACCAACTTGGTATTCGCCGACGAAGGACTCCTCGAGCGGTCGCAGTCTGTTAAACAGGATGCGCGACATAATTTTGTACGCTGAATTCAGCAAGGTAATTCCTCTGTAATTGGCATGCTGCAGTCTTTGCCCTGTCTTGTAGATAGGGCGGATGAGGCCATCCAACCAGCCGGTGGGCAATTCTTCGTCCTCCCATACCTTCAGAAGTACTCGGTGGATCGACTAGTAAAGCTGCTCGCTTCAGTGCTTGAGAAGCTCGACCGGGATCTCGTCCTTCCCAGCAGCCTTACAGTTCTTCAGCTTGCTGATAGCCTTTTCAACCTCTCCTATGGTCGGTGGATCCACAGCTTGATCGTCGTCATCAATGTTCATCCTGTTCCTCGCTACATTTCCATTTCCACCGTTCAACAATTGCTGAAAGTGCTCCTTCCACCTGGCAGCCACCGCCGTTTTATCGGTCAGCAAATTCCCTTCTCGATCATTGCACATGGCGGGCACTGGTACGGTATTGTGCCGCGCACCATTGACCGTTGCATAGAATCTCCGCATATAATTCCGGTTCATGCTTTCTTGAGCGTCAGCTACCACACTTTCTTCGTGCTGCCTTTTCTTTCTGCGGTGGATTCGCTTTTCTTCGGCTCTCGCTGCCCTGTACCGCTCTCTGTTCTGTCGGGTACCGGCCACAAGCATCCGGCTTCTGGCGACATTCTTCGTGTCTGTCATCCTATGGCACTCTTCATCGAACCAGTCGTTTCGTCTTCGTCGTTGGCCAGTGCCGATCACTTCCCGCGCCGTTGTTGTCACAGCTTCGTGGATAGGGTCCCACAGGCTGTCGACGTCTCCAGCAACGTTGACTCTTCCCAACTGCTCGTCTAGTTGCTGACGGTACTGCGCAGCTACCCCATCAGTCGACAAGCGTTGTATATTGAAGCGTAGCGTTCTGTGTGTTGCGGAACTCGTGACGCTGGATAACCGCGCCCGAATTTTAGCTACAACGAGATAATGATCCGAGTCAATATTGGGGCCTCGGAAGGTCCTGACATCAATGACATCTGAGAAATGTCGCCTATCAACCAGCACGTGTTCTATTTGGGAGCAGGCATCGCCACTCGGGTGTCGCCAGGTGTGTTTGCGGATGTGTGTATGTACTGCGAAGTATGTACTGCTGATTGCCATCCCTCTAGCAGCAGCGAAGGTTACTAGCCGCAGGCTTTCCGTTCCAATGACGGGTCGAAAGAAATCTTCTTTCCCGATCTGTGCATTTGCGTCGCCGATGACTATCTTGACGTCTTGTTTTGGGCACTCTCCGTAGGCCTTATCCAGCCCAAGCAGCACATATTGTTACAACTAGCTTACAGCAACGGCTACTTAACATATTCAATAGTTACAATATGATACATTTGCAACATGGAAAAATACTGCTATGTAACCGAAAAAGCGCAAAAAGCCGAGCCTTATGTAACTTGTTTGTTCGTTACATAAGATGTTTACAAGCGACTGCTATGTAATTTGTTGATTACGCACGGTTGTCCTGCGACAAAATAAATGAAACGGCGTTGAAGATGTTGTTACTTTCTTACATTGTTGTAACACAACAACCATTTTAGAATTGAATGTCAATAAAAGTAATACGTATGAATTTCGAACGCGTAATTATTCACAAGTACATAATAGATTTAACATGCCGATTTGAATTTGTGGTGAAATCAATCATTTTACTTGCTCAAAATTGACGCGCTCATAAAATAGATAATAATTTCATATTGAATAACACATGATACCTGGACTGTTGAGATATTATTCCATTAGAACTGACAAAGAAAAATGGAAATTGACACTGTTACTCAAATCAGCAGTGTTTTTGATTTTAATTTAATTGTTTGTGAAGATTGTGATTCCAAAATCACTTTGTTTCGTGTCCTGCAGTTGTTTTTTTCTGGGTTGCCTATCATAAATCGCCATTTAATTTCATCTTGCTGCAGAAACACTGCCGAATAACTGTTTGAGAACAGCCAATCTAAAATTATGAAAACTATTAAAAAGCTATTAGATAGGCTGCAAATTGTAAATTCAACAATTTTAATTAATCACTGGAAAAATATCTATGAAAACAATAACTAGTCATAAAATAGTAAAGTTCTTATATCAAAATTCACAATATGTATGAAAATTTTTGACATGTAGTGTTGACCACTGTCAGCAAGTTACTCGTTTGTTACACATTAGTTACCCAGAAATCTTATGTTATTTTGAAACTGATGTGTAACTATACTGAAACTGCCACTGCTGTCAATAGGGGAAGGGGTATTAAAATGAACACCTAAACGATATCGTCTTGCTTTTAATGGGAAAAACGATGAATTTGCGATAAATCATCAAATAATGTGCAAAAATCCTCTAAGCCAATTGACTGGAACCTTACAAAAGTATGAAAATTAAATGCTCCGCCCAAGAAAGCACATGGTTTGTGACGTGCTTAAATGGCTCAAATAGCTCGAAAGAAGGCAAATTCAAGCGTGTGCTATGATAAGGGCGCAAGTCGCATGATCGATTTCTCTTCATTGATCCTCTCTTCTATGAATAAAGGCGACAAAATGCGGGTTTGTTAACAATTTTTCACTACAAGACGCTAGGAAGTAATGCAATCTTGCGTCCTGAGGTGAAACAACGAATTGAATTTAGAAATTGATCAATTTGTGCTGTAATATGCCCATGATAAGGGAAATAGCGATTTAGGTATGAAAAACATGTTTTTTTTTTATTATAATCGGATATACAAATATGTTCTCTATCAAGTTTCTACTATTTGATCCATTTGAGTATTTTTAGGGTTAATAAATCAATTAAAAAAATGCGTGCTTATGGATCATCCATAAACCACGTAGTCATTTATTGGGGGAGGGGAGAGATTCTGCCCAATGACCACGGTCCATACAAACTGTAAATTTTGTGTATGGACAAATGGGGATGGTGGGTCTAAAATTGGGAAGAAATAATCGCGTTGTTATAGAAGAGTGCATGGTGACGTCACGAAAAATTCTCCTTCTCTGTCCCTCTTTCATCACGCTCAATTGACTGTCCTGCTCTTTGACACTCACTGCTGGAATTGTTTAGATTTTTTTTATATGGAGTTGACATTCACTGCTGGAATTGTTGACATTTTTTTTATATGGAGTTTCGAGGTTAGGTCAAGCGTGCAACGATCTATAGGTAGCCCCTTGTGCATTTCTGTGCTGTCACTTCAATAAGGCCTAACTAACTTGAGTGATTTCTCTTCATCGATTCTGCATATATAATGCATACCTACAGGCGTTTGTTCTGATGTTATTATCATATATATAAAATCCCAGAGTTGTCTGTCTGTCAGTAACGCTTTGAAATGTTTCGCCGAAAAGTTTCATTGAGCACTTCAACAGCAATTCTAGAGCATTACAACAGTAAATTTGATTGTTAGAACATTACAATTCAAATTGTGGAGCATACAATAGCTCTTTGACAGAATATTCTGGAGTTTTTGGAACATGGTCCATTCCAATTCGTTGAATATTCTCGAACCCTTCCCCATTGTCGTCTGTTTAGGAATCAACTTCAAGCAAATTTTAATTCGATCGAACTTGAATCGATTTGGAGTTTAAAATGTGAAACAGGTTTCTCCAGTTCCAACTAAGGTTCAAAAACGAGTTCGACATATATGTAAAAGCAAAAGAAACATGAATGATATAAATGTGCGCCAAACATTCCAGGTTTATTAATTTACAGTGAAATCTCCATGACTCGATGTTCAATGACCCGATATCGACTCATGGATGCATAATAAGAACAAAATTTTATGCTTACTATTATGATCCCTTAAAACAGCTTACCAAACATTCCTGTTCCATGACTCAGTATTTCCCTGAGTCGATGGTCTTTTCACCACAATTGGGATTTTGAAAAAAATAACAATGGCATCAGCTATTCGGGAGAATATGCTAGAATTTTTGGTAAGATTCTACTCTATTATTCATAGAATCTTCTAGAACTTTTGAAATATTTCACACCAGCAAGAACACTACAACAGCATATAAGGATATAATTATTTCAGATCAGAACACTACAACAACATTGAACCCATGTGTCCAATGGAGTATGGCCAGAGCATAAATTTAGACGATTTTGCGGTCATCAGACCAAGCGATTTGAAAGATTATAAGTAGCTTTTCGCTTTAAAATTTGGTTGGAACGTGGCTAGCCACGTCGGGTTAGCTAGTTGTTCAATAATAGATACATGCTGATGCGAAAAATTTACATTTGTATGGTTCTAATTTGCGCGTTTCTTCAGTATGGCATTACGTTTGGTAGAATTTGAATTCAACAGCTGTTTTGGTGTTATGAAATAGGGGTGGGGGTTTTGCCCCCATGAGTTGATTAAAGTTTAGGTCGTTCGATAAGTTTTTCAAGGACAAATTTAACATATTTATTGCACGTAATACAAACTATGACATTGTATAAGTGTACCCTGTGGGAGTTGGAATCCCAGAACAAATTTCAACAAAGAAGACAGCCACTGACTGCTGTCGTCTAAAAGTACTTAATCTTAACAAAACACAATCATTTACGGGATTGACTGTTTAACGAGAAACTTGCGACGATCGACGCGCCACAATAACTCGTGGACGGAGAGTATTAGAAAATTGGAGATGTTGATTCCGAAATTTTGAAGTAAACGTCACCTCCAAACACTAGCGATTTTGCGGTGGAGTGTTGACGTTTGATTACGAATTGTCTAGAGGACCCAAACACTTTAACGTTCAAGGATCCGTCATCGTAATCATCGAAACTTCAACAGCCATTTTTCTGTTCAAAACTCTGGAATTTACTTGTCGAAAATGTGTTCACTGTGTTTCGGTTGGAGAATAAAATACAGCTTTTGACTGATAGAGATTAATTAACAACGCAGCGACACGAATTAAGACTAAGACAGCTAAATTTTCACATACTTTCATCGTCATTAAAGTATTAAGGAAATGTTCATTTCATGATGGTGGTATAACACACGAGCAAAACAAACATTTTTGATTTTTTTATCGCAGTCCTAAAAACATCTACGAATGATTATAATACCTTCGAAAACAGTTCTAAAGGTTTCTGCTTTGACATCAATATTCTGCCCAATATCATTACGATATTCACCTCATTTGAAAACCTCAACATCTCCGTGCCTAAAATAACATCAGTTTTAATTTCTGAACGTGGTTCTGACTTCAATTTATCTCCGTATCAACAAAAACACTCTTATTTATGCTCTAAATCATCCGTGCGTAATAAAAATTATTGAAATTTGTTGTTCATGCGTTACAAGTTCGGTGTTCATTTTACCATCCTGTTCATTTTTTCACCCCTTCCCCTATGACAAATGGTAAACAAACTGCATGCTGTTACACACATGTGACTTAGCAATCTGTATGTAACCTAGCGTGTTATTTGTTTCTTTGCAACCACAGATTCAATTTCAATGTAACTTATTCATTTTGACAGCTCTAGCTTTAGTTACATGCAAGTAAAAATGCAACACCTATGTAATGTAAACAAAGCGTAAGTTACAATGCAATAGTTTAGTGACCAAAATTGAAAATCATCAATAAGATATGCTACAAATTATCTGAAATGCAACGGCAATGTAATTTGTTTTATTATTCTAAAATATTGCATTTGTTACCAGTGCTACTTGGGAGGCTCTCATAGAACTCATCCTTCATGTCATCGAATTTATCGTTCGTTGGCGCATATATGCTGATCAGGCTGTAGTTGAAGAACTTGCCCTTCATTCTCAACACACAGATTCGGTCGCTTACCGGTTTCCACCGAATAATTCGCTTCATCTGCTTCCCAATCACTATGAAGCCAACTCCACGTTCTGCTCTGTCGCCACCACTGTAGTAGATGTGGTACTTGAATGAAGGGTTGGCGATGGGGTCCACCGCTCGGAATTCGCGTTCTCCGGTTCTCGGTCAGCGTATTTCCTGGATAGCTTCAACGTTCACGCCGACATTCCGCAGTTCACGAGCCAGGAGCCCAACACGCGGATTTTCATTAAATGTTCTCACGTTCCAAGATCCAACTTTCCAATCGTTGTCCTTTATTCGTTGCTGGGTCTGTTGCCGTCAAATCAATCCGTTTGCTCTACTTTTACCTTTCTTGGTTGGTGAAGAGTCTTCGTTAGGCCACCTAACCAGGGTTGCGCTACTTACATCGTGCTAGAGGGGCTGCCTCCTTGGCTAACGTTCCATACAAACAACGCAACTGAAGAGGTTGTCGTGGCTCAGTTACGGAAAATAAACAAAGAAAGCGTCTCAATGTTAGATAAGTCCTTTTTCAAAGTTATGCGAAATTGAAACAAGCCTATTCTTAACAGTCGCATGTTTAATTTTTGCTTATTCATTATGAAGCACTCTCACGCCCATGTCCTGATATAAATAGACTACATTCGCCAACCCATCACTACAAACAGTCGCCCACTCGATCAACAAGGCTGCGTTGTTTTCAATCCGGAGTCGCATCAGTTCCCTCAATTGGTTTATCGATATTTCCCGTCCGTGAGCAAAGTGTCCTGCCCACACACTTAAACAGGCTCACTTGCTTCCATTGCACATCGTGTTGTTTTATTCAGTGCTAATCCGATTGCGAGAACTCCTCGCTTTTTGTCACGTTCAATAATTTAATTTCACTCGGTGGTGATTGACAGTGATACTTTTACCGGAGCATGGCGAGCGGATATGACGATTAAACGACTGTCGAGTGAACCGCTGAGTGGTGCTGACAATAAAATGACATCACAGTTCAGGAGTTGAAATTGACATACATTATCAGTGCAGGATACCCGGTGCCGGCTGTCATTAACTCAGGAACTGTTGCATTTTTATTGCCACCGGCAATGGATTATGGTTATTAATTCAGAGTTCGAAGAACTGTATCCGTATACATTAAATTTTATTGTGATGAATGCATGAGATATTTCCAAAATTTAACGAAGGTGTTAGAATGCTGTGCAACAATCCACAAATAATTTCAATTCATTTCTCGAACACTCCAATTCTACACTGTTCCAATATTCAATTCATATAAAGACTCATTCCAGTTAAATTAATCAAATATCACAAGTCTACAATACGTACACATAGTCATTAGTGTAATTAGTTTCAGGTATTTAAGCCACATTCTTCGTTTGTCTTCTACAGCTTAACATTGCACACTGGTCCAGGAAGCTAATTTAGGCGGACATGAGGTTTTCGTCAAGATTTATTGATTTTAGAGCCATAGTTTATTCTGAGAATATGTTCAGAATTTTCAGTACTACAAAATGTACGGAACAAAAATTTTTTTTTTACGGTGATCGCAAGAGTGACGTATACGCCAACTTTTTTATTTTAACGAATCGAAAGTTGGTATGTTCAGCAAAGTTGTAGCAAATGATCATAGAAACAACTTTGCCGAACAAACTTTTTCTCGGTTTTGCTTCAGAGCTGAGATAATTAAGAATTTTTAATAAAAATCGTTTTTTGCCCTTAAGTGTTTTATTTTTTAGTTTTATTGACCTACTATGTTCTACAAAGTTTTTATACTTATCATTTGCTAAAACTTTGCTGAACATACCAAAGTTTTATTTCTTATGGTTTTCATGTTATTTGAGTTTTTCATCTTAAAATTAGCTATTTTGTATGCCTTGTATCTCAACTATGAGCACCTCAAAAAAATATATCTTTCCACCAAATGATTTTGCAGTCTTTCAAGTACCTGTGAGCAAAATTTGGAGAAGATGATATTTTTCTATCTCGTTTAAAATCGATTTTACTAATAGACGTTATGAGATAAATCCATATATATTGAATATTCATACATGCTCAACTCACAAAAGTCATGGCTACCTAAGCATTTCAAACCAAAGGTAACACGTGTATTTATATAGAAATATAAAGTGCATCATTTTTCAGTTGTTTTCTATTAACTTGGAAGCTTCTGCAAGAAATTCATCGTCTTTTCCTCTACCAGTATTATACTATTCCTAAGCAAGATCACCAGGTTGGAAGTCAACAGAAGCCGTATAAAGTACATATACAAAATTTACAGTCCGATTGAATTCTGTGGCATGATTTTCCCAGAATATTCTGATGGATTTATTCCGCATTTTTTATGCTTCTTCGGCGGCATGCCGGACAACATTACTACATGCGAAAGTAGTTTTTGCACCGTTGGAGAGAGTACGTACCAATCGTACAACTGGCGATACTAACAGAACGTTTCTGACAAAAACTGTTCAAATGCCTCCTCGTTAATCTTCCCATTAAAGTTGACTACTTTTAAAATGATTGAGATCCGTGAAAATAAGTAATTACAAAAGCGGAAACGCTAACAACAAAAGTGCGCAATTTAATCAAATCGGGTAGGTGTCTTCGGGGGACTTATTCTTCGTAAATCGAAGAATAAGTGCTCTGAAGACACCAACAGGATTCAATGCAATCCCTCACTTTTATTCACACTTTCGGACTTATGAGGCCGCACTTCGCAGTCCAGTAGTGAAAGAAATACACAATATCTAATTCCCACGGCATGCCGTGTTACGACCATTTGAGTTCCTACCAGCTGGAAGAGGTTCGTACAGTCTCCCTAACCTTCCTTTGAGGGCTTTTCGTGGCGATCCTTTAGAATGCTGTTACACTTACTGATACGTCTACAACTTTTGCACGGAAGTGGTGTTGTCCGGCATGCCGCATTACCAAAGAAAAACGTGAAACGTGGAATCCATCAGAAGATTCTGGGAAAATCATGCCACAGAATTCAATCGGACTGTAAATTTTGTATATGTATTTTATACGGCTTATGTTGACTTCCAACCCGGTGATCTTGCTTAGGAATAGATTAAATACTGGTAGAGGAAAAGACGATGAATTTCTTGCAGAAGCTTCCAAGTTAATCGAAAACAGCTGAAAAACGATGTACTTTATATATCTATATAAATAACGTGTTAACTTTGGTTTGATATGCTTAGGTAGCCATGACTTTTGTGAGTTGAGCATGTATTAATATTCAATAAATATGGATTTATCTCATATCGTCTATTAGTAAAATCGATTTTAAACGAGATAGAAAAATAACATCTTCTCCAAATTTTGCTCACAGGTACTTGAAAGACTGCAAAATCATGTGGTGAAAAGATATATTTTTTTTGAGGTGCTCATAGTTGAGATACAAGGCATACAAAATAGCTAATTTTAAGATGAAAAACTCAAATAATATGAAAACCATAAGAAATATAACTTTGGTATGTTCAGCAAAGTTTTAGCAAATGATAAGTATAAAAACTTTGTAGAACATAGTAGGCCAATAAAACTAAAAAATAAAACACTTAAGAGCAAAAAACGATTTTTTTTTTTAAAATACTTAATTATCTCAGCTCTGAAGCAAAACCGAGAAAAAACTTGTTCGGCAAAGTTGTTTCTATGATCATTTGCTACAACTTTGCTGAACATACCAACTTACGATTCGTTAAAATAAAAAAGTTGGCGTATACGCCACTCTTGCGATCACCGTAAAAAAAATTTTTGTTCCGTACATTTTGTAGTACTGAATATTCTGAACATATTCCCAGAATAAACTATGGCTCTAAAATCAATAAATCATGACGAAAACCTCATGTCCGCCTAAATTAGCTTCCTGGACCAGTGTGCATTGTCGCAAGTCTTATCTTCCTCTAGAGTGCTGACAGCTAGCTTTGTCCAGTCGCTACCATTTTCAGATTGTCTATTAGCCATAGCTACTTATATGAAAGTCCTTGTATCCGGAGCTGTGTCACGAAAAGTTTCTGCATAATTTTATGAAGAACATCCGGCGCATCAAGTCTTTACCGGACTGGACTCTTTCGTCCATGCATGCTGGGCGGCTCATTCAGTTCACCATTTCCAGTTCCTCTTGACATTCAACAACCTGCATACCATACAAGTCCGGTCCAATTCAACGAGAGTTGACAACGACGGAGCCACACGAGCTGAATATTTAATTGGACGAACATTGTTTTAAATGATGATGCTGAATTATGAACGTTATGACTCGTGTCTTGGCAAGAGAGTTTCCCTTTGGGGAATAGATTATTGGGAAAACCACATCATACATATACCAGTATCATCACGAAACCAGAAGAGCTTCAAACTCAAAACTAATGAGTTGCATTGCCAAGCTAATGGGGAACAGTCGCATGTGTATTTATTTTGGAAAACTTTTAAAACCCACTCGCAGTAATATGGCACCATTATTATGACACCTGCTCTGAATGCATTCGGATTCCACACGCTTTGCCAGACTGGGAAAAAGTTCAATATGAGTTTCCCCATAGTTTGTAAATCAAGGCAAACGAAAACACACGTGGGAAGGGTTCGAAACAAGTTCTGAGAGGAAAAATGGGCAAACTTTGCTCGTTTCGGTTACTGGCGGAAGCAGAATTTAAATTACGCTCTTTTGTTTTCGGAGCTGAAGTTTCTGGATGGATAACAGGGTGGAATAATAAAAATATCAGCCTTTCCTTGATCAACAGTGGCTCGTGAAGTGGACCTATCTAGAGTTTTTAACAGTCGTTTTTCTATCGCTCCATTACTAAATCTTTCTATCTCTATATCTCTATCTCACTATCTTTTTATCTTGTTATCTCTATTTCTCTATGTTTTCATCTCTTATCCCTTTATTTTTCTATCTCTCTCCCTCTATATTTCTATGTTTCTATTCTTCATTTTTTAAGTAGATTAGATGAATATCGACTCGGATCATTATCTCGTTGTAGCTAAAATTCGGGCGCGGTTATCCAGCGTCACGAGTTCCACAACAAACAGAACGCTGCGCTTCAAAATACAACGCTTGCCGACTGATGGGGTAGCTGCGCAGTACCGTCAGCAACTAGACGAGCAGTTGGGAAGAATCAACGTTGCTGGAGACGTCGACAGCCTGTGGGACCCTATCCACGAAGCTGTGACAACAACGGCGCGGGAAGTGATCGGCACTGGTCAACGACGAAGACGAAACGACTGGTTCGATGAAGAGTGCCAGAGAGTGACAGACATGAAGAATGTCGCCAGGAGCCGTATGCTTGTGGCCGGTACCCGACAGAACAGAGAGCGGTACAGGACAGCGAGAGCCGACGAAAAGCGAATCCACCGCAGAAAGAAAAGGCAGCACGAAGAAAGTGTGGTAGCTGACGCTCAAGAAAAGAAATGAAAATGAAAAGTGAAAAGAAATGAGCTTTGGCAGATAATGTCTGAAAATGGTTTTCCGGCGAAACTAATTAGGCTGATACGTGCTACGCTGGATGGTTCGAAATCAAGTGTTCGGATCGCAGACGAGGTGTCAACCTCGTTCGTGACGTTAGATAGATTGAAGCAGGGAGACGCACTTTTGAATTTACTGTTCAACATTGCACTGGAAGGTGCTATTAGGAGATCTGGCGTGCAGAGAAACGGCACTATTATCACAAGGTCGCACATGCTCCTTGGCTTTGCGGACGATATAGACCTAATTGGAATCGATCGCAGGTCAGTGGAAGAAGCCTTCGTGCCTCTGAAGAGGGAGACAGCGAGGATAGGCCTGACTATTAATTCTACCATGGTTGCAGGTAGATATAGAGTCAGGCACGGTGGTGTAGGTGCTGAGGTAGTGTTTGATGGGGATGTGTTTGAAGTTGTTGAAGAATTTGTTTATCTTGGAACACTTGTGACATGTGACAACGACGTTTGCCGCGAAGTGAAAAGACGTGTTGCGGCTGCGAATAGGGCCTTTTACGGACTACGTTACCAGATTAGGTCCCGCTTGCAAACGGAAACAAAATTCGCCCTGTGTAAAACATTGATTCTTCCGGTGGCTCTCTACGGGCACGAAGCTTGGATGTTGAAAGAGTCAGACCAGAAAGCTCTCGGTGTTTTTGAGCGTAAAGTGCTGCGGACAATACTCGGTGGGAAACTCGAAAATGGTGTGAGGCGCAGACGCATGAATCACGAGTTGCATCAAGTGTACAAAGATGCGAATATTATCAATCGTGTAAAATACGGGAGACTTCAGTGGGCTGGTCACTTAGTGCGAATGTCGGAAGAAAGAATTGCGAAAATAATATTCAGCAGGGAACCAGGCAGAGGTCGGCGGCTTCGGGGAAGACCACGAATACGTTTGGGGCAACTGGAGAAGTTTCGCCCATGACCGACGAAGATGGAGCTCTACAATACGCCCGGCAATGGCGTGACGCTACGCTGTAGCCATCAAGGTATCAAGGTAGGTATACCGTAGCCGCCATTTGTTCAGCCGGGTTCCATTTTTCCAAAAATTGTCAGTAAAACCTTACTTCGTTATTTTTAAATTTACCTTTTTAACTTTAAAATTTGTCCAAATTCCAAATTCTAAATTTAAAATTCCAAATTCCAAATTCCCAATTCCCAATTCCCAATTCCCAATTCCCAACTCCCAATTCCCAATTCCCAATTCCCAATTCCAAATTCCAAATTCCCAATCCCAAATTCCCAATTCCCAATTCCCAATTCCCAATTCCCAATTTCCAATTCCCAACTCCCAATTCCTAATTGCAAATTTCAAATCCCAAAACGGCTAAAAATGCCTAAATTGCTAAAAATGGCTTGAAACGGCTAAAAAATGGCTTACATTGGCTTAAAACGGTTAGAAATGGCTTAAACGGATAAAATGGCTAAAACGGCTGAAAACAGATAAAATGGCTCAAAATAGCTTCATATGGCTTAAAATTTAATCCAATGTCCTGAAATGACACTAAATGGATTAAAATGGCGTGCGATGGCTTGTATGGCGATGTTTCCTATTCACTGTAATACGCTGTGTGCAGCGTTGGTGGTTACAAAGTTGGCAAATCCTTAGTCCTATTTAGGAAATATTTTGTTTTAGCATGAATTCATGTTCTCTGTCCATGTAGCTTTCTTTTTCCATTTTATTTTTGCTTGATCTCAACTTCTCTCTTTTAGTTCTAGTCTCTATTCTAGTTGCTATATTCTACTTTATTGTTGCTAGATTTTAGGCTCTTGCTTTAAACTTTTTACATCTAAATATATCTTACAATTTTGAACTTTTTTTGTTTTTTAGCTTCATGATAGTTTCTAGCTGATAGCTTGCACCTTCTAACTCCTTGCTTTTAGCTTCTCTGGCTCTAATTACAAGTTTCAAGCTTCTAGCCTCTTGTTTTTTACGACTTGTTGTTAGCTTCTATCTCATAACTTTTAGAATCTAGTTTTTATTTGCTAGCTTCTTGCTTCTAGCTTTCAGCTTCAAATGTCTATTTCATGGTTTCTGGCTTCTAGTTTTTTAGCTTACAGCTCAAAGCTAGTAACTTATAGTTTCTAATTTGTTGTTCCTAGTTTATGGTTTCTTACATATAGTTCATGGTTAATTCTCGTTTGTAGTTTCTAGCTTCTAGCTTTTAGTTTTTAATATATTCATAACTTCATACTTATAGTTTTTATCTTCAACGTTCCAGCTTCTTACTTAAAGTTACTCGAAGTTTTTTCTAGCTCTTAGCTTCTAGGTTCTAGTGTTCAGCTTATACCTGCTTTCTGTTTTTTTCCTGGAATATAGCTTACAGCTTCTAGGATGCATTTTTAATCTTCGTCCTACGTTTACCGTAAATGTTATATCATCTTTACTTAAGAGGTACGAAAATTTTGATTGAGAAATTCAGCAGCTGCTCGACATTTGTCGAGTCAGAATATTCTCTCCTCAACGAAAATCTCAAGCAGCGTCTTATGATCTAAATGTGCATTTCTTCCTTGAACCAAATTACCTTTTTCAGCAGGACTGCACAGTGCAATCATCGTTTCCGGCTTGTCAGTACCTAGTGCCTCAAATAACCCGACCTGCCGTTGCCCTGCTAGAGGATGTCACACGGCCTAACAGCCGGGCCACATAAATCCAAATCCCTTAACGAGGACAATTCTGACTTGATGTCACCCATCCAGGCCATGAGAAAAGTGTTCCGATTGGGGGACGGCAATCAGCAATGCCAACGGCAACAGTATCAGCAGGATTGCAGCTGCAGCAAGATGCCAACGACCAACTACGTGAGCAGAATGCACAAATGTTGAAATAAAAGCTTTTATGGGGCGGCGCAGGAGAAAGAAAAAAACTTGCCTCATGTCGTGCAGAATGACTAGAAAGGAACGGTAGGTCGTTCTTGCATGCACAGAAGGAACCAGTTGCGAACAAAAACGGAAGGAAGTTTTTCTCGTAAAGGAAAGGGTGGTATTGGAAGCCTATGGTGCAGATTCAGCAGAGAGAAGGTCAAAGATTGAATTCTTGCCCGGGTGGGCTGGTTTATGCACTTTGCAAAATGGGAGCTCAGGCGAAATGGAAAAATTGAATTACCCCATGGGGTGCGGATGGGTCCAAAGAAAAGTGTTTGAAATTAAAGTTTAAGAGAACAAAAACTGGTCCCTTCCTATGCATGGAATAATGAAAAGCGTTTTAGAGTAAATGGAAAACAGTTTTAAATTGAATTTTCTCAACTTTAAACTGTAAAAGGCTTGGTAGAAAGAACCCTCACCTAGTTTCTCTTTTTCTCCTGGGTTCCCAGACCAAAGCAGCTGTTTTCCCGCGCACCGGCCTTGACCTACTAACCTCTACAGCGAAATTTCATTCATTGCCACCCATTCGCAGATAGTATCCACACAAACCTACAGTTGAAAGCTTTTTCCCAATCTTCCCCAATGATATTATTCACACTGTTCGACAGTCAGTGGTTCGCAGCAATGCGGTCTTTTTATGGCTCTTATTTGTTTCGCCACGTCCTAATCCTTGTTTCTATTGTTCTCCAGAGTGCCAATTTTAGCACCCGTTCCCGAACGATAACGATAAAATAAAGTGAGTTGAGTGTGGTACGTGGAAATGGATGCACTTTGCTCGGGACAAATCCTACACTGTGAAATAACACACCCACACAGGAAAGTGCCATTCTCAGAATGGATTTGATATAGGTTATAGAGGAATAGGTGCAATCGTTCCCGGTTTCAACGCTAACACTTTTGATTCTCTGGGCCTTCCTTAGCCGAGTGGTTTGAGTCCACGCCTACAAAGTTCGCCTGTGTTCGATTGTCGGTCGGTTCTAGATCTTTTAAACTGTCCTGACTTCCTTGGACATTTCTGCCATACAATATACGAATTCGAAAATGGCAACTAGGCAAAGACAACTCTCGATTAATAACAGTGCTTAATTAAGTTGAGAAGCAGGCTCTGTCTCTATTGGAAACGTAATTCCAAGAAGAAGAAGTATACCTCTAAATCTAAATTTGTTTTTCTACATAATCTTCTCCCGATATTCCCCGAGCAGAGGGTAATAACTGAATAACTTAACTAGTTATTGACTTGGATGGGTGAAGAGTTTGAATAACAGAAAACAATAACTAAATTTTGCTCTTTAAACGACATGAAAATCACAATTTATGATTTTTGAATAACAAATCTTTCACTCGGACTTATTCATCCGTTATTTAAAAAACTAAGTGCAACCTTATCATGTTATTTCTAAAGTTAGTTCAGACACATCGATGACGAGTTTAGCACCCAATAATATAATTCACTTCCATTCGGGTAGGTGATCTCAAACCCCTTCTTCAGACAGGTGAGATGGTCTGATTTCGATTTAGCCGTGCAAAAGCATTCATTTTTCGCTCTCACACTAAAAGGCTAGTAGGATGGTGTTTTTTGGTCGTCTCCAATGCTATAGTTAGTGTGCAATGCTGTTGAGCTCGAACGTCAGCAGTATTATGTGCGCAGTATTGGTATGCTCGAACGATGAAAGGTTTATGGAGATAACTGAAATTTGTGACAATTGCTGCATTGTTTGCTTAGTAAGGATTGTTAGTTGAGTGGGTTCGTTGTAGGAACATTAAATATTGTGTATTCGGTAGGAACATTAAATATTCAATGTATAGTTGATTAAAGGTTCCTCTCTTGCAATATAGCTTAGTTTACGATTTCCAATCAATATTTGAAATTATTTGATGTACAACTTCTTTTAAAGCTGCCTTTTCAATGCGATGGATAACATCATCTGAATATGCATCTGTTCAAACTGACTCGTAATAAGTCTATTTTTGTGTCATTAGAGACTGTAATGCTAATCATCGCTAGTGAAACATTCTCAAAACAATTCCAACGGTAGAATTTCATTTGACGAATGCTCTTCTGGATATTTTTCCATGCAATACCCTGTTTTTCTTCATCAAGAAACCATTCCACGATTGATTTGATCTTTATCGACTTTAGTCAGCTAGCTTTCGATTCTCAATCCTTTCAGTTTCACTTTCAATTGTTTAAGAGCTAAGTGCTATTGCAATACTAAAATGTAAAATGAAATTCGTATATTTTATTATAGACGACATTCTTAAATTCTTGATCCATCTTGGAAATGAGAGTAGATGGTAATTTCAATGTACAGAAATTCCTTGATACAGGGTAACTCGATTTCTTTTTTCATTATGTTATATAGAAGCAGATTTTTTTCCTAATTTCGGTCTGAATGTTTTCCTTGATTAAGAATGGAATCAAAATTAATGTTATTCTTAGTAGTAATCTCTTATTTGGGAGAGCAATGTACGTCAGCTGTTAGGGCGTGGAGTTCAGAGTCTGATGTGACAGAATCAGTGTTAGAGATTCGCTGGCTGCCAAAAACCGATGAATTAACTTTCTCTGCATATATACCCAGTGCGGAAGAAAATCTTCTAGATGGATCCGTTCGTCCAACGAAGCGACAAGTTTTGAATACCGTAATGAGCCTTTATGACCCCCTTGGATTTCTCGTTACGTTCGTGATTCACGAAAAGATAATTATCCAAGATTTTTGGCTCAGCAGTTGCGGTTGGGACGACCAGGTAGATGATGCAGTTTTCAACGATTGGCAGCGGTGGGTAAATCTTCTGTCGAGGTTGAACGATATCAGAGTTCTAAGAGCATAATTCGGAGATGCTATTCCAGAATGTTTATTGATGTTTATTTATTTCACCGTCTTCGACCATGGGCAACTTAAAATAAAGTAACAAACAACTATCCAACAATTGATTACTTTAGTACAACAGTAGACTAGAGATGGGCGACTCACTCACGAATCATTCAAAAGAGTCGACTCTCAAAAATGAGAGAACGAATCACGGTTCTTTTCAAACGAGTCATGATTCACTAGCACTGCAGTTTATGGAAGGTCAGTTCAAAAAAAAATAACAAGGAAAGCTTTTTTAATTACACTTAACATAGTCAAGTACATCAGACATGTATAAAGTATTTAGTTATATAAAGCGTGTTCTCATTCAAAAATTGTCGTATTCTAGGTTCGATTTTTTTTCAATGAGTTGCTGAATCGGTCAAAAGAGTCGATTCATTTTTGTGAGTGAGTCACCTACGATTCGCTCCTGAATTTCGACCATTTTGCCCATCTCTACAGTAGACACAGCAAACAAAAAGCAAGGATACAATCATATCGATTATCAGAAACAAAATAAACAAATTTAACAGGAACTAAACACATTAAAACTTCAAAGCACATTACAGTCAACATATTGATAATTTACGTGGGCTGCCAAGTGTCGTTGAATCGATTGGCCAACTTTCGATATTTCACCCCTTTCGACCAGGTCGACGCAGTCATAGCTGTACTTTTCAGTTGTCTATTCAAAACAACTTTGACGGAAACGAAATCCAACGTATTTGAGCTTCTCCATTTCGGCACCAACTTAACAACCTCCAAACACTCTGCAAGAGAAACATCGTGCTGTCTAGCCACCATCAGACTGATATCGTTCTCCGTAGCACGTTTATCAATGTTCGTCAAATACAATGAGAACACATTCTCGTCCAAGCTGTACGTTCTCGGGATTTTGCTTGGTGCCTCTGATGATCTCGTTGATACCATCAAAGGTCTTAGGCGATGATGTCGGTGTAGATCGATTGTCTGGAGCAATAGGACCAGGAATGTTGACAAGTTTTGAAAGCGTTTGAAAAATTTCAGCTACAGTATTTTTCAGCTGGTTAACATCGTCCACTATCGCTTTGGGCAAGTCGGTGCTGGTTGTTTCCACGGTTGAGTAGTTTTCTCGAAATCTGCAGAAGGCTGCCATGTAAGGGTCGCAAATCCAAATAACATTACTCGAGAAATTGCACACAGCACTTTCACTTACACCAACGCATTTTGCATGAAACAATTTTGCACACAATCCTTCGCATACTGTGAACAGGTCCGATTTCATGTCGATTGTCAGAGAACACTTTTGACAATTTCGTTCCATGATAGTATGGCCGACGTTACTAATGCGAAAACGATCAAGCTGTTTTTGCACTGATTGCGAGATTAAACGCAATAAACCCTTTAAACTTATACAATCACAGACGAATTAGGTATTTGCACTGACAAATAGCGTTGGATTAGGATTTTTCGAGATACTAAACTTGCAATCATTACGCGAAAAAGATGCGAAGCGATGTTAGCGAAGAGTCAACACGTAGCGGTTGCCAACCCATACAGTTTCATACGTTCGTAGACGGAAGCAGCACTGCTTACGCTTGTGTAGTATGCATTCGATTTGTTCAGGCTGGACAACCTCGTTGCACGTTAGTGGGAGCGAAAGCAAACTCTGTCGAACCCTCGACTGGAGCTTCAAGCTGCTATTTTTGGGATTAGATATGCACAGTTCGTTCTCGAGAATCATCAAATACCAATACAGCAACAGTTCTATTGGACTGATTCGTCAACCGTTCTCCATTGGATCAATTATGATTCTCGGAAATATCGACTGTACGTTGCATGCCGAATAGGAGAAATCGTAACAACTACCGATCCAATCGAATGGATGAAAGTGCCATCAGCAATAAACGTAGCGGACAAAACAACGAAATAGGACAACGGTCCATGTTTTGATCCTGAAGATTCCGGGTTCCAAGGTCCGCAATTCTTGTGTAGTGCAAAGGAATACTGGCCTGTTCAAAATGGGAGAGGCACAGAAGCTACAGAAGAGTTACATCCTGTACTTATCAGTCGTTATGTGTTCAACGAACCTGTAATTGACGTGTCCCGTCATTCCAAATGGGAACGATTACTACGAACAGTGGCATACATCCTGAAATTTGGAAGTCATGAGAAGAGTACATGTTCGGAGGTATTGGTCAACTCACAGCTTCTACGCAAGGCCGAAATTAAGCTGTGGAAAATTGTGCAATCAGAAGCGTTTCCCGTAGAGCTGACTGCGATGCAGAAAACAGATTCAACAAAGCCTTCGAGTGCGTAAAATTTACTGAATTTTCAAGAAAAAATTAGAACCGCAATAGCCCCTTTGGTCCCGGGGCCTCTAAAACACAAAAAACAGATATTTTTGATTTTTTTCCATATAAAAAACAATTTTTGTGAAATGAAATATGCAGTCTTTGTTGACTACCGAAAAAACTCCCGACGATTGCCTCAAGCGTAACTTGCAATCATTGGCGGTAACAGCGGATCCACGATACTGAAGTATAAAAACATCAATCGCGCACTACTGAAATCTGATGAGATCGTTTATTATATTTTTTGTACAAATTGCAAACATGGTCTCATTTTTGGTGAGTTTAACAATTCCTTATTTATTTTTATATATTTTTAAATTAATGGGAAACAGTTTCGGTTTGTATAGAGCAAAGGGACAAAATTAGAGTTCATCGCATTTCAGAGAGCGAGCAAAGGCGCTTAAACCAAGGCTCTAGAGCCAGGACAAGAGGAAGAAATGCCTATGTGCCATCCCAGGAGAACAGCAATGGAGTTGTAACAATGTTACAAGAGATACCAATATATGTATAGAATTTAAATTTTTAAATGCGTTGGACCGACTACTTCTAGGGCTACGCAACGCCATGGGTGGCGAGAATTTGAAACACCCATTTTTAACGGATCGCGAAGCAGATCACATCGCTTCGATCCTAAAAATAGGCAGTATAGCCAATGGTTTAGAGAAAACATATTGGCTATTTTTAGATGTATGTTATTTTTAGATTGTATGTGTGACCTTGGAACCCCACGATTTTTGCGAAGGCCAAGAATTGAAGGCCATCTTATTTTGCCAAATTAGCTTTCTTCCTCGATTCGATCGGCGTAGTGAACGGTCGTAGTCCCCAAACCTAGTGGAAGTTATAGTTAGAAAACTTCGTGTTAGCCAGTCGATAGTAAAATTGTGAGTTGTACCAGTGAATCCAAAGAAACCAATAATTAATGTTCATTGCAATTTTCTGTAGAAATCGAGAGTATTGTCTAGTGGTTGAGACCGTGATTATAGGCCCAAGTGAGCCAAGTCTATTGAGCTAGTCAAGTGAGTGTGGAATTCAAGAGTCTCGTTGTGTAACCTAATTGTTCTATGTTCTATGTTAGATTCAAACCAAGCTCTTAAATTTCCTACCACTTTTGGAAATCGTACAGCGAAATTCGCTCGAGGTCAAGGTAATTATTTGAATCAGAACGAAATTTGTTAATCGAGATGACCAAAATTGTAATATTAATTTGTTCTAGCTTGAAGGACCAACTATCCTTCAAGTGAAGGTGTTTCGTCCGGGTAGGTGTAGGGAGTTACGCACACCGCGTGACTTCTGGGCAGGTCCGAAGACCCGACCGCTTGTAGCTGGTCTCGTGGTGGTTTAGTGATCCAGCCCCAGCGCATCTACGGGCCATCGAAAGTTGCCACTAATCCAACCGATTCGGGTTCGAATCTAGTCGCCTGTTACAGAGTGTGCATTAACATTCTCTGCAATGCCACTTCCAACGATTTTACCTATAACCATGAATCGAAACGGTTGGTATGGTTGTCCCAGTTTCTTCTTTCTTAAAATTGAAAATTTTTTGCCGATCACCTAATCGTCATGATTTTTTCAAACGTCTTCAACCCCAAAGTCTGCACAGTGGGCCTGGTCATTTCAATATTTGCATCATATCGTTGATATTATGTAAATATTAATACTGACAAGAAAATTTATTGGGGGTTGCGACTGGAAGTTGAAAACGTAAATTCTTGGTTGTCGGCTATCTCATTCTTAATCAGCGAACTTTTTAATTTATTTTTCCCGACGTTTCGGCCATTTGTTGTGGCCTTTCTCAAGGGAAAAATGGTCTATCGTTTTTGTCCTTATTGATTTAGCTGTTCTGCGTGTCGAGTATTCATAATTTTGCTTATTTGTACTAATTTTGGAAACAGTTAATATTGGTCACTTGGTCACAGTTATAATTACAATCACAAGAAAATGATTGAATAAATTTAGGTATATCCAGAATGCTCTTCAATATTGGCGGTGCAAGCGCTTAGATTAGATTAAATTAGATATATAAACACAATTTTTTGTGGAATTTTATATTTTTCATGAAAAGTCAAAATCTTAATCTTTTATTTCGCCCAAGAATATTGGAAATCGGTAAAGCGGTTCAAAAGCTATAATTTTTAAATAAATAAAAATTTTGCAAAGTCGCGATTTGTCTGGTCACCCTATTTTGAAAATGGTCACCCTAATCAAAAAATCCAGAAACACGTGTATCCTTATTTCGGATAAGGAACATAATAGCAAATTTTAATGGAAATCGGTTTTTCATGTAATGACTGAATATTGGTAAATTTGGAACCTAAAAACACATCAAAATTGGTATTTATATTTTGAGGTTTATTTTTGAACATACTGATTATATGAAATTAGAAGAAATATGGAATGGTCAGCCTAGGTGTCCAGTAGCTTGGGACACGGTTATATGAACGCTCCAGTCCACTTTTTGGATTGCATTTAGGTCCCATAACAACTGTGCAAAATTTCAGCTCTATCGGAGAAACTATATTTTGGCGCCAACATTGCCGAAGACCGCAAAGCAATCCGATGCTTGTAAAAAAAGTTATTAAGCATAGACTATTCGGAAATTTTGCCCGATTTTGTTCTTATTGTTATTCCTTTACGTGTTAATCAACGTCGCCTTGCCAATAGGTTTTCATTGAATAACTTTTTTCACAAGTGTCAGATTGTTTCGCGGTCTTCGACAATATTCTTCATCTTAAAAATAGCTATCGAGGTCCATATTCAGAATTGGCGATTTTTCTTTGCAAAAGTATGTTTTCCCATAGTAAATCCCATACAAACTTTGAACGGCTGGCGCTAAAATATAGTTTCACCGATCGAGCTGAAATTTTGCACAGTTGTTATGGGACCTAAAAGCAAACCAAAAAGTGAACTGGAGCGTGAATCTAAATTTTGTCCCACACTAGTGTCCAGTATTGTGAGATCTTCTCCTACGTGTAACGAATGTGATTCATTCAAAAAAATCTGATGGCCAGCAAAATGTAACAAATATTTAACACGTTCTTTTTATGAAAAAAAAAAAAACGAAACTTTGTCAATTATAAGCTTTTGATCTTCATACTAATTTGCAAGCCGGCCATATTGTATTCTATACCAATAACGTCCAGGGAATAACCAATAATGCCAGGGAAAATGCTCTACAGAAGATTAAAAGTGAAATTTTGAAAATGATTCTGAAATTCTCTTCCTGGTATAGTATCTATGAATAACCAGCCCTGTCGTCCTGCTTAGTCGCGCTTAGTCGACGACTAAGAAGCTTTTTTCAGATATTTTTTTTAACACCCTTTGGGAAATTCAAGCTGTATCATCGACCTGAATTAATTTAACTCTGTTGCATATAGATCAGGTGCAACTAAACGCCCTGTGTAACATCAATCAAAATTGTCAAGCTGTATCAACGCCCTGGAGTAATTTGACCTTGTATTAATTGGATCAGTTGCATTTAATGCCCTGTAGGATATCAGTTAATAATTTCAAGCTATATTAACGCCCTGGAGTAGTTTGACTTTATTCTATGTAGATCGAGTGTGTATTAATGGTCTAAAGACATCAATTCTTAGTTGTATCAACGCCCTGGAGTATTGTGACTTTGCTCTATGTAGATCAGGTGCAACTCAACGCCCTGTATGACATCAATAGATCAAGCTGTATCAACGCCCTAGAATAGTTTGACGTTATTCCACACAGATCTTTGCGAGATCGGGAGCATCTCTATGCCCTGTAGAAAATCAATCAAATAGTCTTATCTGTATCAACGCCCTGTAGTTATTTGACTTTATTATGTTTATTCGGCGCATCTTGACGCTCTGTAGAACATCAATCGATATTTTCAAATTGTTTCAACACCCTAAACAAATTTGACTACATTCCACACATATCTTTGCGAGATCTGGAGCATCTTTACGCCTTGTAGAAAATCCATCAACATTCCCGAGCTGTATAAACGCCCTGGAGTGTTTTGACGTTGCCCAATGTAGATCAGGTTCATCTCAACGCTCTGTAGGGCATCAATTGAAAATTCTAAGTTTTATCAACGCTGTGCAGTAATTTGATATTGCTTCACGTAGATCAGACGCATCCTAACTCCCTGTATGACATAAATCGATCCATCTGTGTCGACGCTCTAGAATGGCTTGACTTTATTCCACATAGATCTTTGTGAGATCTGGAACATCTCAACGCCCTGAAGAAAATCAATAGAAATTTTCATGCTCTATTAACTAGAGTAATAAGACTTTATTCCATGTAGATCAGGTGCATTTTGACGCTCTGTAGGACATCAATTAAAACTTCCTAGCTTTGGCAACGCCCTGGAAAAAATGGCTTTATTCCTCACAGATCTTTGCGAGATCTAGAGCATCTGAACGCTCTGTTGAAAATCAATCAAAACCTACGTGTTCCAGGGCGTTGATACACCTTGGAGTAATTTGAGCTTATTCCATGGACATCAGATACTACTTAACGCCCTGTAGGACATTAATTGTATACTCTGAGTTGGATCAACGTCCTGGAATAATTTGTCCTTTTTCCATGTAGATCAGGTGCATGTGACCGCCCTTTAGGACTTAATTTGATAATTCCAAGCTGTATCAACGCCCTGGAGTAAGAGTCCACAAAGATCTTGGCGAGATCTGAAGCATCTTTACGCCCTATATCAAATCAATCGATTTTTTCTTGCTGTATCAAACCCCTACGGTCATTTGACGTTATCCTATGTAGATCATGCGCACCTCATAGCCCCTATCAATCGAGATTGTCAAGCTGCAACAACGCTCTGGAGTAATTTGATTTTTCCTCAAATAGATGAGCTGTATCTTAACGCCCTGTAGGAAATCATTTAATAAATTCATTGCTGTATCAACGCCCTGGAGTAATATGTTCTTATCCTTTGTCGATTAGGTGCATCTCAACGCCCTGTAGAACGTCAATTGTAAATTACAGGATGTATCAACACCCAGGCGAAATTTGACAGTATTCCAAATAGATCAGGCGTCTTCGAACGTCCTGTATCAAATTAAAATTGGTCCTATATCAATTATGATTAGTAAGCTATATCAACGCTTTGGAGTAGTTTGACTTTATTTCATCTATATCTTTGCAAGATCTGGAGGATCTTAAAACCCCTTTGGAAAATCAATCGAAATTTCCAAGCTGCTTCAACGCACTGAAATTATTTGACCTTGTGTTATGTGAATCAGCTGCATCTTAATGCTCTGATTAATATCAATTGCAAATTCTAAGCGGTACCTGCGAAAAAAAAATGAGCTTATCCTATGTAGATAAAGTGCGCCTTAATGCCCTAAATGAATAAAAAATTCCAAGTTGTATTGACGCCCAGGAGTAATTTGACCTTATTTCAAGAAGATAAGGTGCATCTTAACGCCCTGAAGGATATCAATTGTGAAATACAAGCTTCTTATACGCTCATGCATTTTTGAATGATCTGACATTGTCTTATGTAGATCATTTGCATCTTAACACTCTGTATCATTTGAAAATTTTAAGCTGTATCAAGGTCCTGGAGTAATGTGACCTTATAATACGTAGGTCAGGTGCATATTAACGCCCTTTATGGCATCAATCATAAGGGTTAAGCTTCATTAACGTCATGGGGTTTGACCATGTCTCATTTAGGTCAGACCTGTAGGACATAAGCTGAAAATTCCAAGTAGTATCAACGTTCTGGAGTATTTTGACTTTATTATATGTAAATCGGCTGCATCTCATCGTCCTGTAGGGCATCAATTAAAAATTTCAAAATTTATCAACGCTCTGAAGTATATTGAACTAATTCCACGTAGATCATATGCATATCAACGCCCTGTATGGTACTAATGAAAATTGTTTAGCTGTAATTTGAATAATTTGATATTGTCTCCAGGCTTGATAATTCTCCTCAACATCATCAGAGTTTGGTGACATACTCTAGAGCAGCGTGCTGCCAGTGCCTCTTTGCGAGGGAGCCAAAAAATGCTAAGCAGCGAGGCAACGAAAAATAAGCGAGGAAGATGCAGCACAAAAAAAAAACGAGTTAAATTCCATCAAAAAAGGGTGCTCTCACAACTCCCCGAGGACTGTCTGTTCGGGCGGCAGACTCGAGAGTTCGTTTGAAGTGTGAGTGATGGTGAGCATCGCAACTAGAGAGAGAGAGAGAGTGTCTGAAAAAATCCTCGCATTTTTCTGCACTCTCACTCGAATCGCTTGAGGATCTGTGTTGAAAATTTTGAGTTTATTTTTTTCTCCTCAGAAAAACGGCAAAATCGCCTCCTCTTTGCATCGCAGAGGAGTTTCTATCAAGCCTGATTGTCTCAGATAGCTCATCTTAATTCTCTGTAGAAAAATAATTGAAAAAATTCAAAACTTTATCAACGCCCTGCAGAAATTTGACCTTAATCCACATAGTTAAGGTACATATCTACGCTCCGTAGGACACCAATCGAAATTGTCAAGCTGTATAAACACCCTGGAGTAATCAGGAGCAAATTAACGCCCTGTAGAGAATCAATTGAAATTTCCGAGCTATGCGACCCCTTTGTCACCACTGATTTCTGAAATTCTGATATTTCTTTGGTATATAAATCACTTTTTCGTGTGAAAAGAAAAATTATGTTGAAATTGCGACATAACTTCAGCATGAAATAATATCGATCAAATCATCTCAAGTTGCTCTAGAAGTTTTATGAGATTACACGAAATTTTGAAGCAGAAAAAACATTTCATATCTAAAAACAATCAGTTCGTATTCTTGTTCATTTTGGGCCAATAGTATTCAAGTGATAGTGACGAAAATTCATTACCAATTACGCATCAAAAACGGTATTTGCTGAAATGAGTTTGAAAACCTGCTGTAATGAATAATCAACAATTCTCAAATCTACTAACAGATCCAACGCCAAACTACTATAATGAACAATAGCGTAATATTTTGAAATCCAAAGCAATTGTCAATTTTTTTGCACTTTGATATCACTTTATAGCGACATTTTATTTTAAAATTAAGTGATATATTTGGCTGAAGTTCAAACCTCTTGTTTAAGCCAAAAATAAAGTTCAAACTTTCTAGACGTCCTGCTTTAAGAAACCTTGAGCATTTGTTCGTGAATCTGTTCGGCAATTCCACATAAGCCGCATTTTGAGGCATGTTTGTTTCAATCAATGGCATCTCTGGCGAAATTGTTTGTTCGGAAATCTCGTCAGGGGGAAGCAAGCATATTAGTGGATCCCTCTAACGCTAGCTAGCAGTTTAAAGAGAAGCTCATATTTTGATACATTTCACGTATCTTTCTTTTCATATATCCTAAAACACAAATCAAACTGAGAAAGTATGTAGCTTTCATATGCAATTAATTTGGCCATTTTAAATTTGGTCATCTTGAATTTTATCAGAAAAATCTTGAATTTCACCATTAGTGCACCATTCGTTTTAAATTTTGTGGTCACCATCAAAAAGCTAACTAAGGGGTCACCCAAAAATGAAACTCATCATTTGAGGGAGGGGGGTGGTCTACGAAAGTGTGACAGTGCATGTATTAGGTATTGAAAAAAGCATGACAGAGGGGGGTTGGAGGTCTAGAAATCCCGAAATATGATGGACGTCATATTTGAAACTTCCCTAAGAAAAAACTGAGTTAGAACAGCTGCAAAAACTAGGTGAGCAATAGTATTAGCCGTTTGAAATGAACGATTTTCTAAATTTATGAAAACAACATATTTCGTACAACAAAGTACTAAGTATTCAATTGCAGGTTCTTTCCTCGAGTAAACTGTAAAGTGGGATTAAATTTTGGGTAAAAAATTGGGTGTCCATATTGTATTATGACGCCATCTTGATTTTAAGCAAAAGTATTAGTTATTTAGTATAATGATACTTATCATGTTGAAATGAAATAAACATTGAGTTTAAGCAAATACTTTCCATTTTGAGGATCTGTGTGAATTTTGATCGTTTGTCCCTGGTTCTGAAGATATTCCGATGTATCTACAGGGCTCGACATTATTCATATATTTTTATATTTATAGGTGTTTCTCCGTTTCACATTTTAATTTGAATGAGCATTGAACATAAACTTAACACGTGCAAATGCATATTAGTTCTCATGAGTTTGGAATATATATTAATGTGATACAATTTTCTTGTGAGACTCCCTAATTAACGCCTGGGAGTACAACCGCCCTCTGGGCTATAGTAACGCCCTCATCAAAAGGGGATGACTAAGAAGCTCATATTTTACGACGACAGGGCTGTGAATAACATAAAATATCCAACGTGAAACATTGATGCTAATATCGAATATAATCTTCAATGGCTTATGCTACGTTCAGACTAGCACTGATATTACTTAATATAGGCTATCTTGATATCAAACGTTATAGTTCTTATTTCCAGTGAAAACTAGATTCAAGGTTTATGATATAAAGAGAGCGGTCGTGAATCTTTTCGGGTTGGATCTTTGGTCGAGGATTTTTTCGGGTTGGAAATTTTCTCGACTTCCCAGGGCATAGAGTATCTTCGTACCTGCCCAACGATATACACATGCAAAAAAGGTCATTGGCATAGTAAGCTCTCAGTGAATAACTGTGGAAGTGCTCATAAGAACACTAAGCTGAGAAGCAGGCTCTGTCCCAGTGGGGACGTAACGCCAGAAAGAAGAAGAAGAAGAATATATGAAGAGAGCCTATATTATTACATAATATCAGGTCTAGTCTGAACGTAGCATTTGACAAAAATCGTTGTTGTCTGCTACTGCCACGATAAGTCGGAGTGAGCTTCGCTATGGGTAGTTGACGTGCTTCGCTGAAGCTCGATTATTCGTTAAGAATTTTTAGGCGATAAAGTCGCCTAAAGTCAGTTTTTCTGAATAGTGTAGTGCAAAAGTAATTGAATATTTGTGAATATGTGAACAGTGATCAATTTCTTGAGATAAATGTTCATATCGTCGTGTCCATCTTAACTTGGAGATGGTCGTCATGTGCACCAACACATGTTATCACTTTGCGATGGTGTATATACACTCGATATATGCAAACGAAAACTCTTACAACAAGTCAGAGGAGAGTTACATGATTGCATTCATGAGCATATACCGGGTTTCCAGAAATCATCGAAATATATATTGCTCACCGATTCTTGTTCACCTCTTCGTGGGGTAATTCCGTTCAGAATTATTATTTGATTATAGTTTTCAATTACAATGAGTTATTTTACCTTAACATGTGGATCTGAGTAGATGTTTTCTATTTGAAACATGTCCTTTCGATTCTTTCATCATATTTAAATATATGTAATATACGTAATATATGTAACATTGTATTTTTTTATATGTACACGAATAGTAATTGTTATCCTAGTTATTACTTTATTAATTTCATTATTTATTTCAATTTTTCATTCGCACTTTTTTATCATAAAACACTTTTTTAGCATTTGGAATATATTACGTCATTTATGCATGACCCGATATATATATATATATTGAGATAAAGTCTCATATATTCTCATTTATGTCTCTCATGAGTCATTAGAGTAGTGTTTGTTTTGGAACACACTTTCACACATACTATTTTATTGTTTAATGTAATAGTGTTAAGACTCCCTGATTTGAGTCATAGGAAGAAGGCTGTACACGAACAACCTTTCTTTTTCATCTCGACCACGATCGACGCCAGTTGGATTAACCTCAATCTTTTTTTCTTCTTGGAGCAATGGCTGCCAAGCAAGTTCTGAAATTTTCTACTCCTACTGTTGTAGATACACAACGTGCATGTACAACAGCAAGGTTATGCTTCAACTTCTGAAGCAACTAGTGATAATATTTCACTCTGAAATATTAAAGGCGTTGGTGCAGCAATATCTTCCCGAATGGCCGGTAAGTCTGTTGCAAAGACTTTCGCGGGTAAGTCAACCACGCATCTAAGTGGTGACACATCGTCTTTTCATACGCTTCGTTTTCAAATTAGCCTTTTAAATGGCTTTTTTACGAATGTACTGAAAGACGGATTGTTGTTCGATCTCAACAACTTCCTTTACCAGCTACCGTCTACCTCATTTATTCCTTGCTTCAATGTTCATGGGCTTTGCTTCGGAAAAATTTGGTTTTCGCCAGAAAACGAAGAAAGGACTGACTGGCTGAAGCCGAAGCTAAATGAAATAAATGAGAAGGCGGTAGACTGTTGCAAGTTTCGGATTGAACAATTTGGTCTTCATCAGGTTTGCTTGAATGTTCCTTTGATTCTAAATGAACATTTAAGCGAAGCTGATGTTTTGAAAAGACTGCATTTTCAATACCCTTCACTTGGTTTTGTGAATTGGAAAATCTTAAGAACAAAGTCAATATCTACCAATAATCGATTGGTTATCTGTAGCATTGATGATTGTTCTTACAATCTTCTAAAAAACTTAATTACAAAATCAATTACGGATTCCAAAAAGTGCTATGCAAGCCATATATGCAGACCAAATCAGCTAAACCTAGAAGTTAATCTGCCCTAGATGAACTTCATGCAATGGGTTTCCATTCTGGGAACCTTTCAATTCTGAACTATTGGTTCAAAGCATTGTTTAAAATGCATCTTGCAGTATAGCTGCTATTAGAAATTGATCTACTCCAGTAGGCTCAATTTCCATTATTAGATTTCCCTTCTGGAAATCACGCATTCCCTCCACCATTCCTTTACCATACCCATTCCCTTTCCCTTTCCAATTTTCGGCTTTATTTCTAAGTGCAAGGCACAAATCTCCCATTTGCAGGGGAACGTGCCATTCGAGCCGGCTAACTGATACCTGATAGAAAACGACTGGTGAGCAGTGCAATCAATAACCCTGGATTTACCCGGAATTAACATTTTTCTTGCAACGCGTAATACTGAACCTCGCATAAATCCACTGCTTACCGGATATTGTTTTTTTTTATCTTTTCAAACCAGTTAACGCAACACATCAATCAGATAAAAATGTGATTCAGCAATCACAATTTACATTTTTACCATTTCAATATTGATTTATCGTTAAGTTCTCTTGATATCTCTTCAAAGGCAGGAAAGAGTGTCCTATTGGCCAGCGAGAAAGATGGCAGTTTGATAACTTTCAAAAATATGCATCGTGGTTGTTCTTTATCATGCGATCATAGCAACAACGATAAACCCTTTGTCGTTAAGCCATCATAACAAACTTTTCTTCGCGAAAAATGAATCGCTCGGCATGTGTGCTAACGATCAATTGTTCGCAAACCGAATTCATAAATTTTGGAAGATTTTCACGCTTTCACTCTACGATATGACTTCTAGCATACCATTTTTGATCCTAAAGTCAATCGTGCATGGAATGTGAGAAAGTTTATCCGTGAATTTTAAATTGATTCGCATTAATCGCAACTTGTTAAAATATCCGACAAACCCTTTGTCCTACGACAAACAGTTTATCGGATGATCGATATATCTATGATCATCGCGCGTGGTGAGGTGTTGAAATCATGTTGCTGCAAGAGCGATGGCCCTCTTGGACCGTTCAAATACCGTGTTGTTTGTCGTTAGAGCTGATTTTTTTCCATCCTTGGTGAGCACAGATTTTATGGAGATTTTTTTCTGATAATAACGGTCAGGGGAGCACCGTGTTACGTAATATCAGGTCTAGTCTGAACGTAGCATTTGACAAAAATCGTTGTTGTCTGCTACTGCCACGATAAGTCTTGGATATATTTCAAGCGTGTGCTAGAATAAGGGCGTAAGTTGCTTGATCGATTTCTATTCATCGATCCTCTCTTCTGTAAACAAAGGTGACAAGATGCGGGTCACCTTTATAAACATAAGAGAGAATCGATGAAGAGAAATCAATCATGCGACTTGGGCCCTTATTCTAGCATACGCTTGATTTAGATTATTTTTTTTAAGAAGAGTTTTATTAGTTGAAAATTCAATAAATCATAAGAAGTAATTGAAATGTTTCAAATGCTACTAAAGGAATTAAAAAAAACATGATTTCTTGCAAATTATTTTACATGTACAGCAGAGATTGTGTAAAATTTTAATTGTTTAATTAGGTTGAATAACTACTATGGTGGATTTTTTTTAAACTTCATTTGCATTTCATCAACACTTCATGTTTAATGAGTACTTTCTTAGTCTCTGTCGATGTCGTTCACAATAGCTTTTGTGACTCCATAACAATAAGTGCCGAGGGTATGACTGGAATTTTCCAATTTGACATTTCCATTTAATGGTGGCTCTTTGGACATGCTATTATGGAGTGCCGTCATACACTTGGTTTCCCATTCTGCTACTCAAAACGCTCCATAAACTCGCTAATTGCAATATTGGTGAGCGTGATTTAGCTGTCATAATTAACTCATTAGTGCAGCAAATATTCCGTATCACGAGTCAGTTCAATTGATTGTACTTATCACGGTATACCACCGTGTCATTCTTATCTAGAGTGGAAAATTGCATGAAATTTAAATTACCAACCCCCAACCCTTATCTGGAAAGCATGAGCAAGCACTACCAGAGTGACGACCAAGGTTCGAATCAGATGGATTCACGAACGATGGAATAGTCTTTATGACTGTGCCGTTATTCGTGACTATGGGCCGTAACGCGAGAAAGCGTGTTCAATCTTGCTGCACAAAATTCAAATAAAGTGCTTCCGACTACCTCATTAGAGGAACGTGAGCGTAGCGAGGATTTGCACTAGGAAGGTGCAGGTGACCACAAGAATTCATTCACGAATTTCATGCAAAAGCGATATTTATACACATCATCTGTTTTTTTTTGTCTAAAACTCTAAGATATGAAGGTGATCTTCTTCTTGACATTGCGTCCTCACTGGGACAGAGTCTGCTTCTCAGCTTAGTTTACTTATGAGCACTTCCACAGTTATTAACTGAGAACTTTCTTTGCCAAAGTTGTCATTTTCGCATTCGTATATCGTTTGGTAGGTACGAAGATACTCTAAGCCAGAAAAGTCAAGGAAATTTCGAAAAGATTCTGGACCGACCGGGATTCGAACCCAGACACCTATATGAAGGTGATCCACTCTACTATTTTCACAGCGAACAAAGTCAAGTACAAAACGCATCCTGATTCAATATCGAGTAATGATCTATTCAACAGATTAGTACTGGAGAGAATGAAGTACGCATTAGTCGATTTTGTATACAAAATGGTCTAGTGCACAATTCTACTCCATCACCCCGAATGCTATTTCCCCAAATGTCATCACTCCAAATTCCATAGCCCCGAACGACGTATTATCCTGAATTCCAATACTATAAAACTAATAATCCTTGGTCAAAACTTCCCTCTGGTTACGTTATATAGGTAAATGAGTTTATTTAGTTCGTTCCAATTCTGGCCTTTTCGGATATTACTGCCTAGAGAGGAAATATAGTTCAACAGTGTCATTTTCTTTAATAGGAATTTCTTATTTTCTCTCTGTTCGAAATAAATTAAAATAATCACATTTTTACACCGTGTCATTTGCTTCCCACCCTTTCGTCAGTTGTAATCCCTTGTGTTTGTTGATCGGGGTTCTCGCTTACAAGCTAGACAATAAATAATTTAAATACTAACAACAACAATAAATTAATCCTTAACAATGACTCCAAATCACATCCATCTAATCGCTAGATAAATTATTGCAATTTGTTCCCTAAAACGTAACTACCTACGAAATTTCGCTACAGCTCCAAACAACACTCGCTCGATCATTCATTCCCAACAGGCTCTCACTCCAATACCACCCACTCACATCGCAAAACGTGCACCTCAAATGTTCTTTTTGTCCCGCTTACATAATTGGAATGCATAGTCGTTTTCCATTCATCGCACGCGCGCATTACAAACTAATTAAACTGCGACAACTTGTGGGGGAGAACGAGGAGGAAAAGCGTCGGCTTCCCATCTTCATCATCATCGTCGTCGACGTCGTTGTCGTTGTCGTCGTCCTCGTCATCGTTGTAGTTGTCATCATTCCTATTTCACACCGGTGACACTTCGCAGCCAGGGTTTGTAGAACGTCGTCCTCATGTAGACTCCGGGCAGGTATGGGGCCGCACAGCGAATTCCATGGGATACCGTTCCGACCAGTTCGTAGCGACCGTCCGGACGTTGCAACACTAGTGGACCACCGCTGTCACCCTGTGGAGGTAGAAAAGAACAAACACAACCAAAGTTAATTAGATTCGAAACTTGAATGTGGCAAAATTAAAATTGAGACGAAAAGTAATTAAGGTGGTGACCGAACATTCAAGATTTCCTTCCTACACGCAATCACTTGCGGAGGCGTGGTCAACCTCAAGGACCTAGGAGTTTATGCTCTCTCGAAGAAAACTTCTGATGGTTTCAGTTTGATTTGATTTGATTTGAGTTTGATTTGATTTAAGGGTTAGAAATTTCAATTTTAGGAGCAAACATATCGGATAAAAACTTGTTGGTTATTTACAAATATCCCAATTGGAGGGTTTCGACAAGTGTCATGACAAGTATCGTTTGTACGTGCCCTTGAAGCTAATAGAATGATGATTAATTCTTCAGTGTGCATCGTGCTGTGCGTACACAAATGCTCTTTGCTTTTGGAAGTTTTAAACTACCTACAGCAATAGAACAGTGCTTCTCAGTCCTAAAAAACAGTACTTTACAGTGCTTAAAAACGGTCGTTTTCAGTGCAGTATTTTTGAGTACTATTTTTCCACTCTAGTTCCCTTTACGATCCTTAGGACCCGTGCCTTCGATTTTCCGTTTGACCCGTCAGCGAAAGCTTGCGGTGGTAATCCTTCTTAGACACCGTCTTGAAAAAAAAAAAACCTCTTTCGTTTTTTCACTAAACATGGTTACAACTACAAACAAAAGGAAGGGTGAATCTCTGAATTCACAACTTCCTTCCATAAAAGTGGGGTTTAAATCTGTCACTTAACGTGGCAAGAATGGAAGAAAGGACGTTTCTCTGGAATGCGAACTTTCTTCCAAGGGCGAAATGCATAATATTGATAATTGCATCGAAATGAGCAATCAGTTCGATGCTCTAAACCAGCGGTTTTCATATCGTGCTCCGCGGAGCACTTGGTGCTCCGCGACAGTTTTGAAAATTTGTATTAATGCTCAGAAATATCTCCACTTTTTGCTTTAAAATACGCTTTTAATTATACCAACCCAAGCCATACCTAAAATTTTCAAGACTAAAGAGCTAGAACCTATTCTTGACAATTTTGATTCGCTTCGGCAGGATTTTTGTTCAAAAGCTACTAATCCCATATTATGCATCATTTGAAAAATTCCATCCGATTCGGCCGAGCAAAAAACCCCCATGCCAAAGTAAATCATGGAAGTGCTCAAGCAGTTTTGCACCCTACAAGTTTAGAGAACAAAACAACCGACCGCGATGAAAATTTGATTGATTAGTAACTCGTGGGTTCGATCGATTGATTTTCATTTAATACCGCTGTTTTGTTCTCTGTGTAATTGAATTCAGAGGTGGTTTTAATTCATCAATACCTTATGATGCTTTCGATGTTACGATGTTTCTCGATCATTTTTTTTGAAAACGTTCAAAATGAGGGCTGATATTTTGTGAATTTCAACTTTAAAAAAATCTTTCCGGGAAAATTTTAAGTTTTAACTGCAAAGTTGTGTTTTCTGGAATTGGATGGATGAAAAACAACTCAGAAAAATGGAAGAATTCACCTAACAAGATATTTTAAAACTTTCAGGGTGTAGATGTTTTGTCGGGATATTTGTCCTCGTCAAAACAAACTCTGAGTTACATAAAACTTCAATAATAATCGATATTTTGATACCGTGATAAAAAAAACCCAGATTTTTCAAATATATGAATATTTCCGTGTAAGCTGAACTTGTAATGAATCCATTCAAAAACTTTGAATTAGCTTTTAAAAAGGAATATTTCGCTACAGAAACTCGCTCAGTTGTTCGAACATTTCCTTGCCAAATCGATTCTGTCGTTTTCAAGCCACTACTATTTGACGAAATATTAAATATAGTTTCGTTAAGATATCTAATTGTCACAGTTTGAGCCTAAAATAAAAATCATGTTCAATTAAATAGAATAACTCGTTTTAGATTTGACAACTTGATCAATTAGTCACCAAAAGCAAGTGACTAATCGATCTAGCTTGCAGCTTGAATATTTTTTGGTTCTCCAGATTTGTGTCCTTGAAATTTTCAAATTGGGCTTCGATTCAACTTCCCCTTAATGAAAAATTGACCAAAACTATACTGCATAGTTTTCGTAATTCCTACGGTTGATTTAAGCGAAAAGTCCAGATTTCAAACGAAGTGGTGATGAAGAACAGGTGCTCCGCGCAGCAATTTCATATCAAAAAGTGCTCCGCGAACCAAAAAGGCTGAAAACCCCTGCTCTAAACAAATTTCCCGAACACCAAATCGAAGCCCAGACTCTTTGATACAAGTGAGTAAGCAAAGAGTGCCGCCTATCGTGGTCAGTTGTTTCGAATTTGGGGAATTTAGGCAGGAGATCAATCCATTAGGTAATCAATGTATCCTTCCAAATCGCAAAGAAAGGAGACTGTAGCGTATTACCAGAAACTCTTAAAGATCGCGAACATCTTCTCAAACATCTTGAAAAGAAAAAGCACTTTTTTTTACTTATGGCGACAAAACTGAAAGGTCTCTGAAGTGGCTATAAGTCACCTGAAAAGATCAAAAATGGAATGAATGATTTACTTGGATTTTCACCAGTCCAAGTAATCATTATGAAAAAGATAACCCAATCTCTGTCCTGTGAAGGAAGGTACCAAAAAGTTTGTTTGCGAAAATTGCGGGGCAACCATAACTCTAACTTTTGGGATTGCCCCTCTCGTAGACGAGTCGTTGAGACTCGTGACAGGCAGATGAACAGTAAGGTTTTTCGTTCCCGGAAAAACGATGCTCATTTTTCGGTTAATGATCGCTTGCTTAAGAATCATACCCATATGGTAAAATTTAATCATGCTCATTCACAAACTAATTTTCTCCCGCCAGGTAGCCGATCTAATATTTAAATTTCGAATGGATTTACCCAAAACAAATTGTATGCCGATATTCCAGAAGGCAGTTTCAATTTTTCCCCTTCAAATTTTCTTCCAACGGATATCGCCACTATGGCTGAAGCAGTCCATGTGGGTGTAAAATTTACCAAGAAAATTGTTATTGGATAAAGTTTATCTAATTGATCCAAATATTTTCAATGCTCGTTCCTTGAATGGTAAAGAGGACGATCTGTTAAATTTCCTAACAGTCAATGATATATGTATAACAGATATTACTGAAACTTTTTTAAACCAGGATCCAAACGCAAAAGAGATTCAAACTTTTTTGTTTATCGAAATGATCGACTGGATGGACCATGTTGTGGAGTTGCTATCATCAGTGGCGCAGTTGCGTGGGAACTGGGTAGGACAGGTAGGACATGTACTACGCACAAAAAAGCACGGTAGGACAGTCGAAGAACTGCCCTAACCACGATTCAACAAAAACAAGATCAGCAGAAAGCTTGAGAAATAAATTAAACTATTTATCATCTGTTCAATATACATACAAACTCGATCAACGTACTTATTCTTGTGGAGAATCGAAAACACGATAAGAGTTTTTATGGTTTCTCATGCCTAGTGAAACGTGACATGGTTTGTGCATGACCCCCAAAAAATTCTGGCTCATATGACGATTCAGAATACCTATATTGAAAGGCTTGAGAAACTAACTGTGATAATTGTTACAAGAAACTTCTTTGATCGTTGGGAAAACTAATGGAGCAATCTTCTATGGTATTTTAAAATGAATCAATGGATGGTTTCTTTAAAAAATCAAGTACCAACCCCGTGTATGTTCTGGGACAAATTTCCGTGGGTATTCCTGGAAGTCATTCATGAGAAGTTTTTGGAAAATCCAGAGAGATTTATCAGAAGATTCTTGAAGAATCTCTGGAAGTAGCTATGTATTACTTTAAGACCAGTCGCATCGTGTTATATAAAGCGTGAGTGTGGTGGTGCTAGCGATTTCTGAAGCGATTACTCTTGATATAATCTATCAGAACATTGCAACAACCTCTTGACGATATTTAGTCAAGAAGTTCTTATCTGATTTAGAATTTCCATAGAACTATTTCCATTGCTGGAAGTAGTTCTTAGTTAATTCTTGAAACATGATTTCAAAAAATTCCCACTGATATTTTCTGGTCTTTATTTTAATGCAAGTCTCTAGAAATTCTCCACTTTAATGGAAGGTTTCTTAAGTCTCTGGTTTAACCAAAATGGTCTCTAAAATCTCCTCTTTTTCTCATTCTATTTGCAACCTTCAGAGACTATATCTGGTTCAACATGCTCTTCAAGAATTTCGTCTCAGATTCCACGAGGAAAATCTTCAGAACTTGACAGTGATTTTATTTAGAATACTTTCAGGGTCTCCTGGAGGGATCTCTCCTGGAATTCTTCAATAGATTTATTTGCCAATTCTGGGAGAATTTTTTGCAGCGATTTTTCAAAGCATGCTTAGAAGAATTCCTCCAGAATTTGCACCAGGACATCCATGAGAACTCCAAGGCTACTGCCTCCAGTAATTTCCTCAAATATTATTTCAATTTTTTTTTCTCAAAACTATCATACAACTACCTCTAGATATTTTTGTCAATAATCTTTCAATCGAGTTCTCCAGTTATATTAGTGTGGGAGATCTTCTAAAGATTTCAACAGAATTTCCCCTGAGAAAATACACAAAGGTATGTTTCAGAATTTTTTTTTGAAAAAATAGATTGAGAGGTTTTCGAGAAACCCTGCAAGAATTCCTCCGCCTGTTCATATAGATTTCTTCTATAATTCATCTACGTTTTCTCCCAGCGATCCAGAAATTCTTTTAAAGGTTCTTCGAAAAAGATCTATTTTTTCCTATGAATTTACATAGCATATCATCCAACTTTTATCCAGCATTCAATCCAAACATTATCCCTGCAGTTTTTCCAAACATTTCTTGAAATGTTTCTCAAATCATTCCCATCCAATCTCAAAAAGTTTATTTAAGCTTTTACACCAGTAAAGCTTTTACACCAGTAAATGTTTCCCAATTCAAAATTCTGTCAAATTTTTTCGAGAAGTTCCTTTAGAAAATCCTGCAAAATACTATCCCGAGATTCGATTAATTGTTTTTTAAGATTGTCTCAGCAAATTATCCATGAAATCTCCTAAAACTTTTTCGAAAGTCCAAGGATTCACTTTTCTGAAACAAATTCTTAGCGTTTTCCTGGAGACATTCCTAAAGAAAACCTGAACAAAAAACTTCCAAGCCTTACTTTCAAAAATCTCATATTGGAGGCATTTCTTTAAAAATCTTAGAAGGAATCTCTGTAGTGTTTTTTTTAAAGACAGTGACAAGTTGATGTATCCAATGGGCATTTCGTCCTTTGAAGGAAGCACCACACTAGACAACGGACTAGCATGCAACGCCCAGTGGCCCAGTCGGCATACATTCCTCATGAAAAGTTTTCCGGACTGAGGTGGGAATTGAACCCACACTTCTCAGCACGATGTGGCTTAATTCCTAGTGACACTAACCGCACGGCTACATAGCCCACAAAGAGTAATTGCTGGATGCACAGAAAAAAATATTTAAATTTCAATGTAGTGTAAACTGAAGTCTACTGTAAAAATAAATCAAATTCGTGCGTTGTTACAGCATCATGTAAATTCCAATAAACATACATTCAATTTTCAACTAAAAATTCTTGAATATTACATGATCGTGTAAATTTAAAGCGAATTCGATTGAAAATAATGATTTGGTCGTTGAAATTTAGGTTTATTTTGATGTTCTAAATATGTGCATGAAAATAAACGTAAATTTACAACATAATTTTAGCTGTGTGTATCTTTAGATAAATTTCTAGTTAAAATCTCATATCCTACAATACAATTTCGTAGGAAATCCTTAGATATTCCTGTAGGCATTTTAGGAGGTATTTGTGGAAAAAATATTATTTGAATTTAAGAAGATGTTTTGGCAAGGAATCTTGGATGATGTCCCAGGGAAATCTGTGGATGTATCGCTGGCAAAATCTTGGAGAAATTTCTTGGAAAAAATCTCAAAGAATTTCTAAGGAACTTTTTGGAAAAATAAAGGCTGAATTTTTATGGAATCCTAAGCAAAGTTTTTATTTGGGTAGTAAATAATTGGACAATGCCATGGGTACTTCGCGTACCTGCAGGTATGAAATAGACCCCAATTGTGGTCCGTAGTCTCTAGTCCAGTAACTCCTATCCCTACCTTTCCGTGGTGCCGTCTGGGGTACGAGTAACCGTAGGGAAGATCGGTGGGACCTTGGTCATATGCTGACAGGGGTAGGGGGCTCCTCTCTTCTGAGAGTATAGCTTATCAGAGCGTCTGTTCTCCATATTAAGAGCGGCTGATCATCCTCCTAGTGCCAACGTGGGACTCTAAACAGTGCTGTGCACGATGGTCCTCCGGCGAGACAGGGGGTTGGTGCAGGCCTTACAAGCCAGCCGTAAAAATCATGAGTACAGGAAGCATACAATGTAAATCCGCACCGGAACAATCGGCATAGACCCAGGCATCGAAAACGGACTAACGATTGGAAAATCGGATCATGGAACTGTAAGTCTCTCAATTTCTTGGGAAGTACCCGCATTCTTTCCGAATAATTGAGGGTGCGCATGTTCGACATCGTAGCGCTGCAGGAGGTTTGCTGGAAAGGGTCGACGGTACATACGTATGAGGAAGGTTATACCATCTACCAGAGCTGCGGCAACAGACATGAGCTGGGCACAGCTTTTATCATGATTGGCGAAATGCAGAGGCGCGTGATTGGGTGGTGGCCAATTGGCAACAGAATGTGCAAGTTGAGGATCAAAGGTCGTTTCTTCAATATCAGCATAATCAACGTACACAGCCCGTGCATCATCGACGTCAGAACCTATCGCGGCGCAACGAGAAGAATGCAGCACGGGCGATTATGCTGCAGCAAGAACAGAAGCGAAGACAGCAAACCCATCTATTCCGAGATAAAAAGTGCCGCCTTTGAGAGTTGGAGTGCGAAGAGATGGAGCAGCTGTATCGTTCTCATAAAAAGCGTAAGATACAAGAAACTCAATGCACCCCGCCAAGGCTTTGTGCCGCGAGCCGAAATGTGCCGAGATAAAAATGGAGGTATCTTGACGGACGAACGCGTGGTGATTGAAAGGCGGAAGCAGCACTACGATGAACACCTGAATGGCGCAGAGAAGGAAGACCAAGGATGCTATCAAACAGCTTAAGAGGGCCCGGACAGGTTGGCTACCGATTGATAGCCAGGATCTGGGATACTGAACAGCTACCGGAGGACTGGAAGGAGGGGATAATATACCCAATATACAAAAAGGGTGACAAGTTAGAATGTGAGAACTATCAAGCGATCACCATTCTTAACGTAACCTATAAAGTACTTTCCCAGATCATCTTCCGCCGTCTATCGCCACTCGCAAGCAGATTTGTGGGAAGTTATCGAGCCGGTTTTGTGGACGGGCGATCGACAACAAACCAAATCTTTATGCTGCCTCCAAAAGTGTCGCGAATATCAAATCCCTACCCGACCAGAAACACATAACAAGATTATAACACATTCCTATCAGCCGCAGTTAAAAATAACAGAAGTTGATATAATTTTGTTATCAAGATGGCTTTGTTCTCAACATGTTATATTTGTAGTAACACATTTATAACAACATTTGTTATATTTTTGACATCGTATTTATAAGCTTGTTGCAAATAACATCCGATGTCATAAACAGTAACATAGTTTGCAATAATTTTGTTATTTTGTAACATCCTTGCATCTCATTCTGTAATAATTTTGATATAATTGTGACAGGGTTTGTGATATTTTAGTTTAATTTGGTGCGAGTTTTGTTAGAATTTTTGTTATTTTAACTACTAACGGTACATGTTTTATAACAACTGGTGATATAAAAAAAATCATATCAAAGGAACACATTTTGTTATAATCTTGTTTCTTCCGTCTGGTCGGGATGTCATAAACAGTAACATAGTTTGCAATAATTTTGTTATTTTGTAACATCCTTGCAACACATTCTGTAATAATTTTGATATAATTATAACAGGGTTTGTTGTATTTTAGTTTAATTTGGAGCTAATTTTGTTAGAACTTTTGTTATTTCAACTACTAACGGTACATGTTTTATAACAACTGGTGATATAAAAAAATCATATCAGGGAAACACATTCTGTTATAATCTTGTTTCTTCCATCTGGTCGGGTACGCACCACCACCTATTCATCGATTTCAAAGCGGCTTATGATACCATCGACCGCGAAGAGCTATGGAAGATTATGGACGAGAATGGTTTTCTCGGGAAACTGACTAGACTGATCATGGCAACGATGGATAGTGTACAGTGCTGTGTGAAGATATCGGTTGCGTTATCGAACCCGTTTGAAACACGCAAAGGACTTCGACAAGGCGATGGTCTTTCCTGCCTCCTGTTCAATATTGCGCTAGAAGATGTAATGAAATGGGCGGGCTTCAACATACGGGGCGCGATCTGCATTAAGTCCAGCCAGTTCATCTGTTTCGCTGACGACGTGAACTTAGTCGGAAGAACATTCCAGGTTGTTGCTGAACAGTATTTCAGGCTGTAACGTGGAGTAGAACGAGTTGGATTGAATACGTCGAAGACAAAATATCTGCTGGGTGGATGAACCGAGCGCGATAAAGCTCGCATTGGCAGACGCGTGATGATCGACGGAGATGAGTTCGAGGTGGTGGACGAATTTGTCTACCTCAGATGGTTGCTGACGTCGGATAACAACTGCAGCAGAGAAATTCGAAAACGTATCATTGCCGGAAGTCGTGCTTACTATGGACTCCACAAGAACTTGCGGTCTGGTAAACTTAACATCCGTACTAAGTGTACCATGAACAAGATGCTGATAAGACCGGTAGTTCTCTACGGACATGATACGTGGACAATGCTGGAAGAGGACCTGCAAGCACTAGGAGTTGTTGAACGACGAGTACTTAGGTATCCAGAAAGTCGCCAAAGCTGGAAGGGAACAATGGGCGGGACACGTTGTAAGAATAGCGGACAACAATCCCGCAAAAATGGTGTTCACCTCGAATCCGGCCGGTACAAGACGAAGAGGAGCGCAACGAGCTAGGTGACTTGAACAAGTGGAGCAGGATCTTGGAAGTGTGGGGCGATCGAGAAACTGGAGGCTAGCAGCCATGGATCGAGTTAGTTGGCGTTACATTGTGGCGCAGGTCATGTCTTGAAGGACGCGGCGCCATCAAAAGTAAAGTGAGTAAGAGAGCAACATTTTTGGATAAATTCTATAGGAATATTCGTGGAGAAATTTCTTGCGAACTAATAGCTAAATTCACACCTTTAGACATTTTTGAAGAAATTTTTGAACATACCTGAAATAATTTCAGATGAAATTCATAGAGAAGATCATGAAAAAAAACACATACAGTAATGCTTATCGTAATGTCACAAGGAATTCTCGAAAAAGTCCTAGATCTTATAAAAATATCTGCTTGGATGGCATAGAGAATCAAACTCTTCCTATTTGGTATATTTTTGGCCTCTTTTTGATTTTTTTAGGTCTCTTTTTTAATTTTGTGTTGTCATTGGTGACTTGAATGCCAAACATCGGTCATGGAATAATTCTCAAAGTAATCCAACGGCAGAATTTTATTCGATGAATGCTCTTCAGGATATTTCTCAATTCAATACCTTGATAGCCCTACATGTTTTTCCTCTTCTAGAAATCCATCTACGATTGATTTGGTCTTAACTGACTCTAGTCATCTTTGTAGTCAATTAGTTACTCATGCTGATTTTGATTCTGATCATGTCCCTGTTACGTTTCAAATATCCCATGAAGCGATTCTCAATTCTATCAGCTTCACTTTCAATTATTTTCGAGCCGACTGGAATATATATGAACCATATATTGACTCTTATCTTGATGTTAACATTTTTTTTACAAACAAAACTTTATATTGACAATGCTCTTGAAACTTTAACAAATTCTATTTTTGAAGCCAGGAGCATTTCAATTCCAAAATGTGAAGTAAAATTTGAATCCGTGATTATAGACAATGATCTTAAACTCTTGATCCGTCTTAAAAATGTGAGGAGAAGGCACTCGCGATCCTGCTATGAAAATTATATGGCAGGATTTGCAGAAAGAAATCAAAAAACGTTTTTCACAATTAAGAAACAACCAGGGCTAAAAATCTCGTTAATAAAGATAGAAGAAGAAGAATTAAGAAACAAAAATTTTGAAAATAAAATTTATCAATTGAACCCTATTAAGCCCTAAGCCCTTTCGGAAATTATCTAAAATTTTGAAAAAATCACAGAAGCGAATACCGGCTCTGAAAGAGGAAAACAAACTATTACTAACCAATTGCGAAAAAGCTCAAAAACTTGCCATGAAATTTGAAAGCGCGCATAATGTTAATCTAAGACTTACCAGTCCAATTGAAAATCAAGTTATTAAGGACTTCGAAAATATTCTCAAACAAGAGAATGTTTTCAAAAATTCCTGGTAGACTGATTTGGAAGAAGTAAGAATTATTATTAAAAAATAAAAAATATGGAAGCTCCTGGCAATTATGGAACTTTCTACATCCTCATCAAGAAACTTCCAGAGAGTAGCTTATCAAAATTGGTTGATATATTTAACAAATGTTTGCAGTTGGGATATTTTCCTGACAAATGGAAAAATGCGAAGGTTCTACCAGTGTTAAAACCAGACAAAAATGCTGCAGAAGCCTTCCAGGTATCGTCCAATCAGGTTGCTTTCCTCTATCAGTAAACTTTATGGAAAGGTCATTTTTTTCAATGAAAATAGATTTTTTGCAAAATAACAGTTAGGATTCCGCCATGGACATTCGACCACTCACCACTGTAACAAATTTGATCAGTTCCAAAAAATCTGAAGGCTATTCTACTGGTCTTGCTCATCTAGACATAGAAAAAGCATTCGTCAGTGTTTGGCAATGAGGTTTGATTGTAAAATTAAAAAACTTTAATTTTCCAAGATACTTTGTAAGAAGAATTCTCAGTTATCTATCAAAACGTGCATCTCAGGTTAATAATCAGAACTCTTTGTCAGACTAGTAAAAGCTAGTGTTCCTCGATTTCTGGGACCAATGTTGCACAAATATTCAGATTTGACTTACCAAATGAGTCAGAACCCTGTTTATCTTTAATGGACAGTCCATCAGCTCAATTTTTGAATGTGCTTACATATGTTTGCAAAACAGTTCATAAATTGAAATAGGTTACAGCGCCTAAAATCTTCCATTCCAACAATCAAGTGTTGTCCTGTCCACGAACTCGTACGTTTTGTCCGGTGCAGTCAATTGACTACGCAATTTCCGATTTCTCGCCGCTAATGTCCGTTGTTCCTCTGAAAGCATGAATATTCAGTAAACAGCGAAGTAGGTCACTGAATTTACTTGTGTCGTTGTAATCGTAATGTGTAATCGCAATTGCTTTGATAGCATTAATTAAGCCTCAATGAGCATCCTCTTCTGGTGTTGACATACAGAAACCAATGACTCGTGTCCAAGTATTCCGAAGCAAAAACAATGTTGAAATGAAGCTTAATCAAATAAATTTACTCTACCTGAGGGCCTTCCTTAGCCGAGTGGTTAGAGTCCGCGGCTATAAAGCACAGCCAATCTTTTCGTAATGAAATTTTCTTGACTTCCCAAGGCATAGAGTATCATCGTACGTAGAACACTAAGTTGAGAAGCAGGGTTTGTCCCAATGAGGACGTTATGCCAAGAAGAAGAATACTCCACCTTAACCCGCAGTAATCTCAACGATCCTCTGCGTTCGATTGAATATGACTAATTAAATTTTCCTCTTGGACGACTGGTAAATTGAAACAACATTCTCTCCGTTGCTTGGGATCGTCTCGCACTAATGATGCACCTCAATCATTTGTTTTCCCTCCCTTCCCTAGGGCTTTCGGGTCCCAGCTGATGCCAACTTATTCAATTACGTCGATAATATTGCTATGAAGCTGGAGCGCATCTCCACTGCGAAAATCGATACTCTTAATGGGGAATACTGGGCTCTGCACTATGCGCAAATCGTAATTTCGCGACAAAATTCTAAACATATTCATAATGAACAAAAATTTATCAGAAAGTAATATATACTTAAATATAAATGGAACATTCTTGTAACGTTTCACGGAGGTTGTCATATTTCGGAAGATTTCCAACGAATACTAATGTGTCCACGGGTATTCAATTATCAAATGAATTTTAATTTCAATAAAAACTGAAAACATGAAGGTATGCAGCTTCATACCACACAAAAATAAAAGTTACAGATAAAATGTGTGCATCTGATTTGATCCACTTTTTTTTCAGAATTATAATTTGAATTTGGGCAAGATTTTGCCTATCTCAACCATTTTGCCTATCTTCTGTACTTGTTTTAAAATAAAGTTGTTACATTAAAGCAAAAATTTTAAACTTTTGACACAAAATTTTGATGTTTGGCCCATAGTATCCCGGTGACCTGGACTTCACCGCCAGGCAAACGTTCAAGGGAGCAACTTACCTCACATGAATCTCGCTTGCCGTTCGCGTAGCCAGCACAAACGAACGACGGCAGGATCTTCTTGTTGTGTCCGGCCATGTGGAACATCTCCTGGCAGACACTGTTCTCTATCACTGGGACCTGTTGGGTAGGGCAAAAATGGCATTGGTGAAGTTAACCGTTATGGGGATTATGTTTCCAGCACCAGCTGACTGGATCGTTTGAAGAATTCGTTTCCTACCTGCACTTCCTGTAGCACCGAAGGCACTCCGCCACCGTACGTTAAACGTCCCCATCCGGTTACTGTCGCCATTCGGCCGGTAAAGTCAGCTTCGTCTGATGGCATGCAAATTGGCACTGTAAAAAATGAAAAATGTAAATTTCATGATAAATAAACCGAAGTGCAATTATGTTTATACGGTTGCTGGATAAGGGTATGCGATATTCATTTTTTTTTTCGCGATAGATGGATTTAAGTGAAACATGTCGGGATCCAAACATGGCTGCCATAATGACCGACTTGTGTCCCTACTCACGATTTCAAAGGCACTAATCTATAGAAATAATGAACTAATGAAGTTTATTTCAAATTATGCTCAAGTCTCCAGCGCTTCAGGTATAAATCCATTCTATCATTTTACATGGGTAAATGATCAAGATAATGCCTGCAAAGAATCTAGTCGCATCGGTAATGTTTTAAAAACTTCAATCACAGAGCTATATTGAACTCGATGACTGTGTAATAAAATGTAAAGGTATGCTTACAATTTATTTCTAATAAGTAGAAAGCATCAGATGTAAACCATGTCCACAGCGTAAATCAGAGTCTTATTTGATAAAGAATACAAATACAGCCATTCCATGAAAAACCGATCTAGTGGGTCACCAAATTCCGTGAAAATTTGCTTTTTTGTTTCTTATCCGAAATAAGGATACACTGTGCTTGGATTTTTTGATTAGGGTGACCATTTCCGAAATAGGATGACCAGAAAAATCGAGATTATGCAAAATTTTTATTTATTATAAAATCATAACTTTTGAACCGCTTGACGATTTTCAATTTTCTTGGATGAAATGGAAGCTTTTCAAGAAAAATATAAGAATCCACAACAATTGTTTTCTTACATAAAAAAAAAAACAAAAATTTCCGTTTTTTCGTGTTGTGAAGGCCTTGGGCTACTGCTGTTCTAATTTTTTCTTGAAAGTTCAGAAAATTTTACGTTCACTGTCTAATTTTCAGCGATGTATGTTTTTAGTTTTTGAGATACAATACCCGCCATAAGTATGGAATCGCATCACCTAGTATTGCAACAACCCAGTTCAATATTGCAGCACCCCCCAAAAAGTTTAGCATCACCTAAAATCAATAATATTTATGATGTAATATCTCGGAATCCTTACTATCTAAAAAGTTGCGATCTTCGGCAAAGTTGTTCAGCAGCCTTATGGCGTTTATTTGCGAAATTTTTAATGCGTAATTTTGCCGCTACGTGGCGCTAATTTTCATGTAATTTGGTCAAATTCATTATATTCTAGCTCATGACCCTGACCACCTAGAAACTTCGTGTCTTCAGCAAACTTGTTTAGAAACTTGAAAGCAATTTGAGAATGCACTGTTTAGTTAGCAACTTTGCCACTACGTGTCGCTAGCGTGCGTTTTACTTGGTAATGTTCTAGCAGGCTCCAGCTCATGATCCCGACTAGTTAGAAAGTTCGTGTCTTCAGCAAAGTTGTTAAGAACCTTGAAACCAATTTGAGGCAGTACTGTTTAGTTAACAATTTTTCCGCTACCTGGCGATAGTGAGGATGTAATTTGGTCATATTATAACAATTTCTAGCTCTTGATTCCGACCACTTAGAAAGTTCGTGTCTTCGGCAAAGTAGTTCAGAAGATGGAAAGCAATTTGAGGCAGCCCTATTAAGTTTGCAATTTTGTCGCTACAAGGCGCTAGTATGCATGTTGTTTGGCCATATTCTAGCAGGATCTAGCTCATGATCCTGACCACCTAGAAAGTTCTTGTCTGCAGCAAAGTTATTCAGAAGCTTGAATGCAATTTGAGGCAGCCCTGTTTTGTTCGCAATTTCGCCGCAACGTGGCGCTAGTGTGCAAGTGATTAAGTCATGTTCACGGGCCTACCAATCGCAAGGTGCCTGGTTCGATTCCAGGTTGCTGCGTAAACATTTTTTGTTTTCAAATTTTGGTTTCATAAGGCAAATTTATTAATGTCAACCCGATTCCTTGTAGCAAATTTTCATAAGGGGTTCTTATGTATTTCAATACTCCACTTGCCTGAGTGTAGGTGATGCGATTCCATACTTATGATGGGTATATTATATTTTTTTTGAAAATAGAATATCAGTCATTTTTTATCCAAACACTGTAGGTCTCAGCGCAATAGATTAAAATATTCTATTTTCAAACAAAAAATATATCTCAAAAACTAAAAAGCATACATAGCTGAAAATTTGACAGTAAACGTAAAACTTTCAAGAAAAAATGAGAACAGCAATAGCCCCTTCTGTCCTGAAGCCTTCAAAACACGAAAAAAACGGATTTTCTTTTTTAAATACCTAAAGGTCGTAGACACAGAAGTCAATTTGGACAAATTGAGATGTAAGATTGTGAAAAATAATAGAACCGTTCTGGTGGGCTTCGATCCCACGACTCCCAATACGCTAGACTTGGCGCGTTAACAAACTACGCCACAGAACGGGTAACGATTCTGCAGCGCAATCGGCCAACCTGAAACTAAGTCCGTCACGACCAACCCATTTTCTCCTTCACAACCCTACACCTCCTTCGGCTCTCTGAGATGCCCAGTTCGACTCTCCTAAGCGTGCCTACGAACAACAGTGAGAGATTTTATTTTTAGCGTCGCACTGTTGCCTTGTTTGTGCCACACTACTCATAAGCCAACGGATTTTTTTTTATTTATTTTTGTAAGAAAACAATTTTTGTGAAAATTTATATTTTTTCTGAAAAGTCAAAATCATTTCAGTCAAAGCTTTCATTTCGTCTAAAAAAAATTAAAATCGATCAAACGGTTCAAAAGCTATGATTTTTTTAAATAAAAAATTTTCAAAATCGGTTTTTTTGGTCACTCTATTTCGGAAATGGTCACCCCAATCAAAAAATTCAAAAATACGTGTATCCTTATTTCGGATAAAAAATAAAGTAGCAAATTTTCACGGAATTCGGTGACTCACTAGATCGATTTTCCATGGAATGGCTGAATAATGAATAATGTTATTGTTCAGTTTTTATTTCCATATAAAAAACTACCATTAACCATGATATGACGATTTTTGCTTATGCTTACAATTTTAACGAGAGGAAGCAAAATTGGGATGTTCAAGTTTAGCCTTTATGAACACCGTGGTATTCTGAGAATATTAGACACGAATCATCATTGACGGGTTCGTTTCAATTATCGCATACCCTTATTGCGGAGCAAAAATGAAAAATGACACCGAACACCAGCTTGGGTGAATAAATACGCTTAGACGCCCCAAGCCGACCCTGATTATGGAGATAGTGACCAGTTTCATTCCATAATCGCGACTGGAAAACTAAAATATTACAAACTTAATCCACCATGGCACATTGTCTCGATATAATTTATTACACGCCAGGATTCCGGTCCGGAGAGCGAGCGTGATGACGGAAAGAAACCACGGAAAAGTTTTCCCTTGGTTTGCGGAGCACGTAAAGCGAGCACATCAAGGCTACCCGGGTTTTAATTTTCCGGGAGCGGAGAACAGAAAGCTTCCACTTGTAGACAATGGACGGAAGATTTATCGACCTTTGCCGTTTTGAAAACTCGAACCTAGCGCAAAGCCGGACGAGGGATGTTCTTCCTATGCATAATGGTAGGTATTTGCGGTCTGCGTCTGGCAGTGAGGTTTTGCCGAGGTGAGCTGAATTTATTATCGAAAGCGTTATCAGATTGGTGTTTTTATTGTTTTTTTACATTTCTGAGGAAAAAGCTGCCCGACGGAACATTGAGATTCAGTATCTAGAGGGAAACGCAAACATCGTTGATTGTATCGCTTAAGGTTCATGATAATGGTGTGGTGTCTTTAGTGTCATCTTGTACGTGTTATATAATTGGAGTTTACGATCTGGAAACAGGGCAAAAGAAAACATTGTGAACATTTAAAACTCTATTAAGATTACTAGATACTGGATAAGATTACTGATACTGAAGAACTAATATTTAATTGAAAAATATACAAAATATCTTGTCATTCATGATTTTTTTTGTAGTTTAAGTTGAGAATTCGTGGATAAATATTTCAAGCACGACACTCCATGTCATAGGAATTCTAATTCAAACTCATTATACAAATTAACGATAATTCTGACGTTTTAACAAACGCTTCCGAGCAATTTACTATGTTATCCTCATTTTTTGGAGCGTAAGTAATCAACGTAGGTGGCGATTTCAGGAACCGAAATTTAAATGTGTCAAATACTGCCGCAAGTGGGTTAGTATTCGCCACCCCCCATTGTTTAGCACAAGAAAAAAGTTTTTGATTAGTTTTAATATTTTTCCTGCTGAGCATGGCTTGAAAGCTTTTTTTAAGTATTGACAAAAATCAAAGGCCTTTTGATTTATGTTGGCATTGGAAATAAATAAATATAACTCACAATGTCCCCAAAAACCTCCCATTTTTACCCGACTTGACCTCCCGTCCCGTAAAACCGTGGCAGGCCTTAGAGTACGTTCCAAATCCGTCGCCTGGTTGTTCCAACTGACTATGGTACCCCGTAAAGGACTATGTCAACCCTAGAATGGCCTCCCTGCTAGCCTAAATAACCATGGGATCACAAAGGTGACTATTCCAGCGGAGTTGGATAGCGTCTCTAAGGGGGACCCATAAGAGATGATCAACCAAAACAAACAACTAGCCGAATGTGAAGGAGAGACTTTTGGACCTATCAGTAACCGGCTAAGGTTCCCGCCAAGGAAAGAGGCGCCCAACATCAACTTAAGTGAGAATAGTGTGGGCAAAAGCCTAGACACTGTGACGACGGCAGGCACTGGCCGCTTCAGTGCAACATGTGAGGTGACCGATGGCCTGGGACTAATCGAGGTCATGGATCGCAATAGGGATTACCGACAATCAGTGCTAACTGCAAAGCAAAGGGGGTACCTTCCGAGAATGAATACGTGGCGAAAAGGCGTTTGGTTGCTAAGAGAAAAGTGACCTACGCGGCCGTCCTCTAGAGTGGAAAAGCTGACACGAGCCAAGCTCCGCGATCAAGAGGACATGACAACGGTGGAGAGGCCAACACAAAGCATAAGGCCAAGAAAGCTAAGAAAAAGGAGCCACGGGATAACCCGAACCAGGCAGTGCATCCACAAAAACCACGGGTGCAAGGCAACAGCAATCCGTGGATACGAGTCGGAAATAAGAAAAAAAAACACGAAACTTAAAACGGAGTCCAAGAAGAGTGCTTAACCAAAAACAGCGGAACGTAGGAATTTAGGCGGGGCGCTCGATATCAAAATGGAGGACGCGAAATACGCCGAGGTTCTGAAGGCGATGCGAAGCACGGAGAAGTTATCGCCATTGTGCGCAGATGAGGGGAGCATAAGGCGGACTAGGATTGGTGAAATGATCCTAGTCTTAAAGAAGCACGCCAAGGAAAAGGGTGCAGTCTATGAGCAACTGGCACAAGAAGTACTTGGCGACGAGGTTGATGTGACATCGACGTAGCCAGTAAGGCCATCCACCTTAAAAAGGGCCGCAGGGCTGGCGGCGATTAGGCTCCCGTTCGCAGAGGCCCTCAAAGCGAAGAACTTGGGTATACTCAAGGTAGGCTGGTTGGTTTGCCAGCTGTGCATACAACAGCCTCCCGAGGTTTGCTTCAAGTGTTTCGGGAAGGGCCATAAGTCGTGGATTTGCAATGGTCCCAACAGAAGTAAGATGTGCAGAAAATGCGGCACCGAAGGCCGTAGGGCAAGCGATTGTAAGCAGGTCGCTAAGTGCCTAATATGTGCACAAGCGGAGTATCAAAGCAGCCAAAACAGAAGTAACATAGTTGAATTTAAACCACTGTGATGCAGCCCAGCAACTGCTTTGGCAGTCAGTCTCGGAAACCAAGACTGACGTGGTGTTACTATCGGACCCATACCGTATACCAGCCAACAACAGGAACTGGGTGGCGGATAGCTCTCAACAGCTAGCAGCTATAGGGACGACAGGACAATACCCAATTTAAGAAGTAGACTATAGGCTTTAGCAAAAATCAACGGCGTGTTCTATTGCAGTTGTTACGTGCCCCCAAGGTAGAGAACGCAAGGGCAGTGGAATGTGCTAGCCGCTGCACCAACCAAAGAGGCCAGCTATTGTTGGAATCCCTGGACGCATTAAATATAGAGCTGGTAAATGTGGGTACAGTGAGTACCTTTCGCAGAAATGGTGCAAAATCGATTATCGATGTGACGTTTTGTAGTCCTAACCTTTTAGGTACCATGAACTGGTGCGTTGATGACGGTTATACTCATAGCGATCATCAATCGATTCGCTATAGTATAATACCAGGCGGGCGGAAGAGCGCGATGTTATTCGACCCAAGCCCGAGGTTGGAAAATAGCTCACTTCGACGGCGAAGTATTTACTGAAGTTCCGAGGCGCGAACGGAAAGCTCTGGACCTAAACGGTGAAGAGCTAGTTGTTGTGATATCACGAGCGTGTGATGCTTCCATGCCGAGAAAAGCCCCTCCTAGGGAGAACAGGCCGCCGGTGTACTGGTGGTACGAATAAATAGGGCGATATTCAAAACTGAAAAGGCAATAGATGGCTCTTTTTCAGTGGTAGTAAAAACGAAATCCTGAAGCAAAGAAAGCTCTACGGAAGATGAACTAAACACAAAAAGTTATGTATTCACTTTACACTTGATTTCTAATCACTACTTTTTTGATCCAGTTTTCAAATTGCAAGTAATTTACGTTTTTCATTATTTTCCATACGTTTTGACAGCTCTCCGACTACCATTCTTCCATGCGCTTGTGTTGAAAGTTTGAGATATTTGAGAATCCAGCGTAGCGTGATCAGTGGGAGGAATACAAACAACAGTGGCGAAACTGAAGAAACTGAATGTTCGAAAAGTTGTTGCCTGTACTTTTTGCCACTGGGCGCGATTAAGAACGAAATAAACAGTCATTACCCTATTGCAAATCTTCAAGCAAACTGCATTCGGGCTAGACGAAGAATGCAACACGTACGCACAGAAGCACAAAGAGAAGAACGCGGTGCTGCACTCCTCAAAGTTGGCTCTCAAAAAGGAAATCAAGAGTCAAAAACGGGCATGCTTCGATAGTCTATGCGAGAGTGCCAATAGGGATGGTACACAAATTATGTCACGCCAAATTACAACTTTTTTGACCACCTCCCCCCCCCCCCTTTGTCACACTTTTTATGAGTACTCCGAAAATGTTGTAAGGTTTGTCACGCTTGGCTCGACCCCCTCCCCCCCTTGGAGCGTGACGTAATTTGTGCATGATCCCAATAGGGTAACTACTGTTTATTTTCTTCTCAAACGCTAACAGTTGGCGCCAGCGGCAAAAATTACAGACAACAACCTTTCGAACATTCAGTTTCTCTTACCGGCCGCCGAGCGACGACACTGATGTTTGTATTCCTCTCACTGATCGCACTACGCTGGATTCTCAAATTTCTCAAACTTTCAACACAAGCGCATGGAAGAATGGTAGTCGGAGAACTGTCAAAACGTATGGAAAATAATGAAAATCGTAAATTGCTTGCAGTTAGGAAACTGGATCAAAAAAGTAGTGATTAGAAATCGTGTGTAAAGTGAATACATAACTTTTTGTGTTTAGTTCATCTTCCGTGGTGCTTTCTTTGCTTCAGGATTTCGTTTTTTCTACCACTGAAAAAGAGCCATCTATTGGCTTTTCACTTTTGAATATCGCCCAATTCGAGTCCATGGGGTGACGCCAACAGAGTGGTAATGGCTAAGACCAAAGGTGCCAAAGCGCCCCAAGAGAAGTCGCCAGCACCGTATGCGGCAGATGAAGGAGAAGAAGTGGCGAGAGTGACGAACGAAGAGCTGGCAGAAGTCGTGAAATCATTGGCGTCAAACAAGGCACCGGGAACCGATGGTATCCCGAATGTTGTATTAAAAGCGGCAGTGAATGCGGATCTGGACATGTTCAGAACCACGATGCAACGCCGAATTGATTAAGGAATCTTCCCGGGTTTTTGGAAGCGACAGAAATTAGTGCTACTACCAAAAGCGGGGAAAACCACCAGGTGACCCGTCAGCGTATAGACCTATCTGTCTACTAGATACGACGGGCAAGTTATTGGAGAGCTTGATCCTCAACAGGCTAGTACCGTATACGGAGAGTTTGGACGCCCTGTCCAACAACCAGTTTGGATTCAGGAAAGGTAAATGTATTCTGGATGCTACCAAGTCGGTCGTTCAGACAGCTGAGGTGGCAATCGAGCATGAAAGAAGCGGCATCCGTTACGGCGCGGTTGTCACTCTGGATGTGAAGAATGCGTTCAACAGCGCAAGCTGGGAAGTAGTAGCACACGCACTTCACCGCCTCAAGGTACCGGTGCAGTTGTGTAAGCTTCTAGAAAGCTATTTTGATGGTAGAATTCTACTGTATGATACAGAGGAGGGGCAGAAAAGCATTCGAATTAAATCCTGGGCCCGCTGTTATGGAATGCGATGTACGATGACGTACTGAGGCTGCCCCTTCCGACGGGTGTTAAGATTGTTGGCTTCACCGACGATATCACCCTAGTGGTCTATGGTGAATCGATGGAGGAAGTAGAGTTGACAGCAGCGCACTCTATTTCCATAGTTGAGGAATGGATGAAGTTTAGAAAACTAGGACTGGCCTATCACAAGGGCTTTAGGACATTTCGTCGAATGACATTTGGTCGAATGACGTTTGGTCGAATGACATTTGGTCGAAAGTACATTTGGTCGAAAGGACATTTGGTCGAATGGACATTTGGTCGAATTGCTATGGAACTTTTTTTATGCTGGAATGACGTAATTGAACGGAAATTTTGTTGAAAGCTTATTTTTAAATGGTTTATTATCACTCGGTGAAATTAATTATTGTTTTCTAAGTTTTGCAAAGTTGGTGAGATAATGTATTATTTTAAGTAATCTGAATCATTACCTGTTGTTGAATAAAAAATGGGACATTGTATGTAGTCTTATTCTCAAATTCCATACATCTTATGATTACATGAAATTTTCGGAAATAGTTGTTTTATACATTGACTGAAATATTTAGCTCTAGTGAATTTATTATTCTTTAAAAATATCATCATTCTTTGAAAAAATACTCAAGTTTTTATTTTATTACTCAATGCTGTGAACATGATGCTTGCATTATTTATTATTCTTTTGAAATGTCATCGTTCTTTGTAATGAACTGCTGATCTTCATCTGATGGAACAATTCGGAGAGAGTGCTTGGGATCTTTCTTTGAATTCCGGGTCTTGCAGCTTACGAAAGTGGATAAGATTTTTGAATGCGGAAATCATAATTAAGACGGCACAAAAAATTGCTTTAAATTGTGAAAATTGTGCTGATTCTATGTATCGGGTAAAAGAAGACGAGCTGACTGAGGAGACAAAAAATGGCTTGCTTCCATTTAAGATCAACTTATCTCGAATTGCAGAACATACCTGAACGAAAAAGGGAAGATTCAAATATGACGTCCATCGTTTTTCGTCCCCCCCCACTCCCCCAAATGATGGACGTCATTTTTGGATGACCCCAGCAGCATGAAACATTAAAAACGCAAGAGGTTGATCAATATGTTGAAAGAGCGTCCATCAAACTGAATAACAAAATTTTGCTAATCGTACAGAGATTGTTAGTAAAATGTCTGATACTTTTTCAATTATTCAATCTCTCTTGTATTAGCGACAAAATACTACTGTCTACTATAGTCAGACTAAACGTCAAACTCTATTTCCATACGATTAAGATTCGAGCACTATCCTTTCCACGAAATGTTGGTTAGACCAAGTATCATATGCTTTCTGTTGCAACTAAACCTTTTCGACCAAATGTCCATTCGACGAAATGTCCATTCGACCAAATGTACTTTCGACCAAACGTCATTCGACTAAATGTAATTCGACCAAATGTCTTTCGACCAAATGTCATAGATTCCATCACAAGACTGAGGTGGTGGTGGTCAACAATCGCAAGTCCGAGCAACGAGCGCTTATCTCGGTAGGTGATTACACCATAGAGTCCAAACCTTCCCTTAGGGATCTTGGGGTAATGATCGATGACAAGCTCAGCTTCGCTAGCCACGTTGAATATGCCTGTAAAAGGGCATCTACGGCCATAGTGGCGCTTTCGAGGATGATGTCTAGTAGCTCTGCTGTGATTAGCAGCAAACCCGAGCAAAGTTCAAAAGCAAAATGATAAGAAATCTTGTTACCTGGTTATCATCATTTGATAACTGATATTGTTATCACCTTGGCTGAATTAACAGCCAACATAACAAATATGAGAACTTAAATTTGTTTGTCGAATAACACAGTAATAGTAATTTTTTTTCACTGAGTTCAAGTTGATAAGTAAATTTGAATTATCATGTTTTTTTTCAATTTTTGGTCATAAAGCTCAGAAAAATTTTAGGAGATGAGTGTTTTGGATTAAACTTAAGCTTTGAATTTGAATTTTACAAAATATTGTATGAAGAAACGTCAACTTTGTTTATTAACACATGCTTTATAAAAATCGTATGAGAAAGATGTGGCATAACATTTTTTATTGTCAACCTGTTATCAAAAATGTCTGTCACGGGTACAATGATAACAAATTTTGTTATCATTCGATTATCAATGATAACATAATATCAAAATGATAACAGCGATAATAAAAGTTGTTCATTTTGATACCATCCAGTTACCCGACTTTGCTCGGGAACGCAAGCTACTGGCAAGCGTGGCGCTATCCATACTAAGGTATGGAGGACCAATCTGGTAGAAAGCGCTTAGAACGAGCATAAACCTAAAGCGGTTGGAAAGCACGTACAGGATAATGTTCTTAAAAGTAGCAAGTGCATACCGGATGGTATCTATCTATAGCCGGGATGACGCCCATCGGGCTCATCATCAAGGAAGATGTTCAATGCTTCAACCAAAGAGGTACCAGAGGAGTCCACGACACGTGTAAAGAGAAAACGCTCAGAAGTTGGCAGCAGGAATGGAATAAATCCACTAAGGGTAGATGGACCCATCGGCTAATACCAAATGTGTCAGATTGGTATGGAAGAAACCATGGGGAAGTGAACTTCCATCTGACGCAGTTTCTTTCAGGACATGATTGCTATAGACAGTACCTGCATAGATTCGAGCACTCAGAATCTCCTGCGTGCCCCAATTGTGCTGGTGTGGAGGAAGCATAGGAGCACGTCGTGTTCGATTGCCCCCGTTTCATTGTTGTGAGAGGTCGCATGCATGTACATGCGGAGGGGTTACGTCCCCCGAAAATATTATAGAGAGAATGTGTGCGGATGCCGAGTACTGGAATGCAGTAACTACGGCTGTCACTAACATTATGTACAGGAATTGCAGTGCCTATGGCACGCCGACCAAGAGTTGGCTGCAGAGGATTAGCCCTGCCGAGGCTAATCCCTTGTAACATTGTTCAAGTCGGCAAGGAGAAGCAGTTTACCTAGGCTTCTTCTGCTACATGGGTTGTGCTATACGCACTGGCCCCTCCCCGAAGAAATAACGTAAGTTGGTTCCGGAGAGATTAGAGTCTGAGACCAAGGGTAATGTTGATGCACTGTACACTACTTAAGCAGTTCAAAAAGAATTGCTCAAGTACAGTGCAAGGGATGGTTTTAGCGGTTCGTCGTTGGTGCGTCATCCCCGCATTCCCGGAGTTACCTTCTCAGGGGATCTGTTTGCAGATTTCCCCCTTGTAAAAACAAAAAATAAAAACACCCTTCAAAAGTTAAGTGTTTTGTAGGCTCGATTACGTGGAGTAATCATGAAAAAATTATTTTGTTCCTATGCTTTATGATGAGTTATGATTCACTGAGGCCTTAAGTGTCCGTAATATGAATCAAAACGGTACACGTTTGTCGACCTCATCTGTAGGGCCGTCTTCAGTGTCGTGAATCAAACTCGACTAAAGCCGTTTAAAGTTTGGCCATGTTATGAATAGAAAAATTAAATTAAATTAATTTAATTAAAAAATCGACTGGCAATACTCACCAATATGAACATCGTAGTGAATGGGACTTTCCAGCTCCAGGATGGCGAGATCGTTCTCGAAGGTGGCCGCATCGTACTGTCGGTGCACAATGACTCGCTTGACGTTCTTGGTAACTGATCGCTTCGTTTCCAGGTCGCTCGAGATGTCAAACTCTCCGAACACGGCAACGAGCGAGGCCAAGAAGCTGCAAATTAGAAATCATTTTCAATTGAATTACTTTGGGTCTCGGAAAATGGATGCTACTTACCCAGGTTGACAATGTGCAGCCGTGACGACGTATTCGTTCGTGATCAAAACTCCGCCGCATTTGTTCTTGGTGAACAGTCCGAGCCAGGTCGATTCTCGTACCAGCACCTGCCAGGGCCATTCTCCGAACTTGGCTGCCTTTCCTCCAACGACACGGGCACTCTTCATCAGTGGTCGCTGACCGCAAACTTTGTTGAGTAAGATAAAATTCGAAAAATGATAGAGAATAGAGAAGTATTAGTCAAAATCTGTTCCGGGGGTACGTTCCCCACAACCGATAACCGGAAATCGAGTTCATTACGTATTTTTCTTGGCGCTTGGTCATCAACCGTCTCGTTGTTGGTCTCCTCGCCGACGTCCTCCTCTTCCTCTTCCTCCTCCACGACGTTCTCCTCCTCGTCAATGATTTCGTCCTCCGGGGCTGGGGTGGTTGTAGTGGTGCTGGTCGTCGTCGTCGGTCGCTTCGTGGTACGCTTCGTCGCCTATAAGAGCGATGGTCGTTTCTTGAACTGATAAAAGAGAGGAACACATTTTGCGCGGCTTGTCAGGAGCCCTACACCGCCGGCACCCGTCGATGAGACGTACTTACCTTGGTCGGCTTGCGGGTCGTGGTCAGCGTTACCGGTTCGGTTTCGGCAGGCGTTGGTCGGTTGGTGGGCTTCTTGGCGGGCTTTTTGGAGGTCGAGGGTCGCGATGGTTTCTTCGTGGTGGACGATGATGGTTTGGATGCGGTTGTGGCTGGCTTCTCGTCGGCTTGAGGTTTCGAGCTGGTCGTCGGTTTCGGGCGTGTCGATGTGGAACTGGAACTTGGTTTCGGCTTTGTACTGGATGGTTTTGATGGTTTCGTCGGCGTGTCAAGGGCGGTAGTTGCTACTGGTTTACTGGAAGATGATGAAGTTGGTTTCGTAGAGTTACTAGGACGCTTAGTCTTGGTGGGTTTTTTCGATGGCTTGGAAACTGGTTTCGTGGTGGAGGTGGCTTCGTAGGTAGATACAGGTGCTGTATCCTGTTCGATGATGGTTGGTTTGGTTGTGGTAGGCTTCTTGATGCTAGTCGAAGAACTGGACGTAGAGTTGGATGGTTTCTTGCTGCCACTTGGACGCTTCTTCTTCTTCTTTGTCACTGGCTTGCTTGTTGAGCTTGTAGTCTTTACCTTCACGGTAGTAGTAGTTGGGGTTTCGGTGGTAGTGGTAGTGGCGAGCGTCGTTGTGGATGCACTCAGAGTTAGATTCTTCCTTTCCTTCAAAATTGCTTCCAATTCGTCAAAGTTTCCATTGAAAGACTCCACGATTTTGTTCACCAGCATGTTGACTTTGTCTTCATCGTTGATTCCGGAGAAGTGATCATTCTCGATTTTAGTGATGTTGCTCATCATGGTAGAGTCCGTCAGGTTAAGATTGGGATTCCTAACTGGTGGGAAGTTGTTGATGTCATCAGGAGTCGTGTAGAGTTCGTTTTTGATGGTAGATGATTCGACAGCTTGGGCGATGTAGATATGGGTGGGTTGTTGATTAGGTGGGATTCGATTCACCGACGGATAACCAGGAGAGTATGTAGATGAAGCAATATGACCGATAACGTTGTTGGAATCGACAATGGTATAGATGGCAGTGGATGATACGGTAGGAGCTACTCCAGGTCGTTTCGTTACTCCAAAGTAGCCTTCATCGGCAAAGTCAGCAAGAGATGAGACGTAGACTGGTGGAGGTGTGTTTTCGTAGTAACCTGGACGTTGGTTGCTGACGGGGCTGGTCAGTTTATTGTTCCATGTACTTGAGGTAACAAGTCCTGGAACCGGTTTCGGTGTGATGTGGACAGTTGGTGATGGATTATCGGATGCACTGGCAATGTGGACATAGTTAACGTTGTTCACAGGAGCTGGCGATTGGTGGGAAAGTGTTGACGATTGAACGATGTATTCTGGTAGGTTGATGGTGGTGGACGCTGGTCGTTTCGAAGGATTGGCGCTCACTTTCTTAGTTGGTTGAACTGAAGAGACTGCAACAGGTGCTGCAGTTGATGCAGCAGTGTAGTATCCGGATGAGACTGCGTGTTCTCCATCGCTTGTAATGATGATAGGTCGTTGATTACCGCCAGCTGTGACGACAAGTTTGTTTGGTGGTGGACGAACGGTCGATACGGAGATAGCTGGGTCTTTTTGAGTCACAGCTGTCGTTCCGTATCCGCTCGTCAGTAAGGTAGCTTGGACTACAACCGGTTCCAGAATGGGCCGTCTCGTAGGCTTTGGACTGTACACATAGCTGGTCGAAGGGACCTTAGTGGATAGTAAGGTGGTGGGAGGGCTCGTCTTCTGGGGTTTGGTGATGTAGAAGCTTGTCGGTCCGTACTTTTCGTAGTCAATCGAGGACGTCGCATAGGACGCCTGCGAGGTGGTCTCGGGTGGTGGAGTCTGAGAAGTCTCGGTCACGTTGTCATGTTTGGTGTCCGAGTCCGTTTCGTACTGTGGTCCAAGGTTCGTTTCGTTCAACATCAGAATGATCGATTCAATCGAATGGATATTGTTGACGGAGACAGTTGGTTTTGTGGTTTGGTTTTCGCTGTCTTTAGTGTCACTAGAAATAGTATGTACAAGTACGTAGTTGTTTGGTTCAGTTGCTTGAGTTGGCTTAGGTTTAGGTTTGAACTGAGGCTTTGGGTGGGTAATTTTCACTGGTTTTTCTGTGGTCAGCACCTCCGTTGCGATTTCCTGGTTGGCAAAATCGTTGGGACCGGCATAGCTTTGATCAACGGCGCCATTCTCGTTGAAGAGGTCTGTTTCGGCTTCTGGATGCGTGATGTCACTGTGGTCGAACAGCTGATTTTCCTGATAGATCTGGTTGGCAATGATTTGAACTCCACTCGAAGTGATGTCTGTGCTGGATTCGATCGATGGTGCAGAGGCTCCATTGGCATCGGAGAAATGCTCGTTGTATTTGTTTAACGAAGAAGGAATCTCCGAGCTGTAGACGTTATTGTGGTTATCGATCTTGACATAGCTGACTTCGCTTGGAACTGGTGGTGGTGGGATAGTAGTACCGATATCGATTTCCTCAGACTTGATGTTTGAAGTGGATGGCGAGTATACGGATACCGCATTGTCCGACAACTGGTACATGTGGGAATTCAAACTGCTCTGCATGATATCTTCGTCTAGATCGTCATTTGTGATATAGTTGTTGTCGAGCTTGTTGAACAAAGGCTTTTCACTGGACGCTGCACTTGGCATACTTGCACTTCCAGTAGAATCGCTACTTTCCTTTACGGGATTTTCCAGTTTGATGGGTTCATAATTAATCACTGGTCCATAGCCAGTTCCGGATCCAGAAAGTTGACTTCCAAACTTCTCATACTGACTGGCAATGGCAGAGCTGAGAGGAGACTGGGAAGTGGTTTCCATATCGTCCGTATAGTTAAATTGTTCCATAAGAGAGTCAGTCACCATGGAAGCATCATTCGACAACGGCAGTTCACAGCATGTACCGAAAAGGAAACCATCCATGCAGGCACCAACCACTTCTCCTTGCCGTTGAAAACACTCATGGTTGAACATGCAAATCGTTGGCCCTCGCCGGTCAGAATCTCGCTTCAACAGTGACCGCGTGGCGTTGCAGAATTTCGGTGTTATCCGGTAGCCTCCGAACAGCTTTCGGCTCTCTGAAACGAAAAAAATAGACGAAAATAGAACAATTTGTAGTTGATTTCAATTATCGTTACAAATTGAATCAAGCCTCTCAATGCTGTAAGTTATTCTCAAACGAGGGCCAATGGCAAAACTTGAAACGTTCTATCTCATCCCATGTGATGTACCCCCTTGTTTCCGGAACTTGAGGCCGGAGAAAGTTCAAGGCTCATCCAAATATAATTCTATTACGAGTGTCTTCCTGGCTCCCACGCTTTTCTCATTTTGTTGGGATAGACAGCGTATTGTTTTGCTTCGAGGGATATTCGCGATACTGTATAGTGTTAAAAAAATAAATTGGATAAACGTGTCTTGAAAATTCAACTATACGGCCTGCGGTAGATAGCTAGAAGAGTTTGATAGAATCATTAAAGAGCAACAATGAAGCAAGCTAGTTGTAGTGGCTCATACCATCATTGGTTGGCTATACTTTTTAGACCATGCATTCTATAGAGAGCGTTGTACATATTCACATTCGATAATGTTGCTTTGTATGGAAGAAAACTTTCATTTACATGTCACAAGTGTTGGATTTAATGAACATGTACTTTTTTGCTCAGAAACAACGTGGAATTATGGATAACAGGCGCTAATCATAAATTATTCGATATATATATCTCATGCCTAATGTATTTTTTTTCTTATGAAATCGAAAATCAAAAATTTTGTATGGCAAGACACAACTCCATCTAATCAGCATGATTGGACAGAGCATTTACTCGTATTCTTAAACTTTACTTAATTAATTCTTTATCTTATATACATATGCATTATGATGCAAATATTTAACCTTTAACTAGCAGTAAAGTATGCTAATGTAGATACTAGAGCTACGCAAAGCAGCTTTGGAAATCTTCGGAAATTTTAATATTTCTATCAACATAAGGACTGTTTTTTTTATTAAGTGGACACTTTGTTTATTCTACAGTGAAACCTCCATGAGTCGATATTGAAGGGACCATCGACTCATAGAAATATCGAGTCATGGAACAGCAATCCTTTGGAAAGCTGCTTCTAGGGACCATCATAATAACCATGAAATTTTGCTTTTAGTATGGTTCCATGAGTCGATATCGAGTCATGGAACATCGACTCATGGAGGTATCACTGTATATCTTTTTTATTTATTAATAAAATCGTAAACGGTTTTCTGTGTATCGTTCAACTATTATTCTACAATGCTATGAAAATATAAGATCTTAGAAAATGCTTTTGGTTGAAGAGCTAAATAGTTTTTCCAAAAACTCCTAAGAAAGGCTGTTCGTCAAAGTTTAACATTATTTTTCGCAAAACAAAAATCCTAATTTTTATGAACAAATTGTATGTTTGTATCCTTTACTATGGTACTAAAGATATAGCTTTGAAAAAATCAATTACATCCCACCATTCTCTGACATTTGGTAAATTTAGTGATTTACCCATTCATGGCCAAATTTGCTGATACACCATCCTTTCACACCCAGCAAAAGAGAAAAGTAAAAAGCGAGTTTAAAACTAGTTTGGATTACTAAAGAAATTATATTTGTATAAACAAGAGCTAAATCGTGAGTTAAAACCTCAGTCTTAAGTATAAATTTGACTGTTTATGGTAGTTTTACTTATGGTTTATGGTAGGTAATCTCAGAATAACATGTTATGAAAATAATATGTGGAAAATAAAATTGATTATATTACAGCAGTGTTGCCAATTTTGATGATTGTCAATGTACTTTGATAGGTCTTCTAAGAGTAAAACAATTGTGTTTCTATTGTGCATTAAATGTGACGTGGGAACATAATAAGTAAATCTATGAAGGCGTAAGTTATTTTTCATATTAATATTATATTAGCACTTCCATCAGGACATACTTTTAACCCAAAAATTCTACTCATATCAATTTCCTTCAAATTTCAAATATTTTTTTTTTGTAATACACGGGAAAAAGATTTTATTATATCTGTAAAAATGTTGCTCCAAAAATAACTTGATGTTTACCATCAGGTATCTGATTGATGAAGCTTTCAAAGAACAAGCCTTTTTTGAAAATAAAAAATATAAATTATCGAACTTTCCAGCCAATTTCTAACAATCATTGATTTTGATAACCTCCAAAAATCGATGCTTCTAATCGTTGTTCCATATTCGTGTGAAATTTCATTATTCTGGAGAATTTCTATTATCACAACATTATACAATACTAGTCGAACGATGCGTAAAAAAAACGATTGAAATTTCATTGATAAATTAAAAAGATACAGCATGCACAAGGTGTCCACTTTATAAAATGAACAGTCCTTACTAGTGGTATCGTAAGCAGCTTCCAAACTTAATAAGAATTCCACTCTGAGACCGGAAAAGAGAAGAACTTTGCCGAAATAGTAGTTTACGGAACAAGTTGCAGAATGATGAATTTTTACAGCATGAGTGGTAAATTGTTTCACATGTGGCAGTTCTAACCATCCATGAAATAACCTCATTTTTGGGAAGAATAAATTCACTCATTCCCCACACCCAACCGCAGACGATCTCTTCCCTGGCATTGATTAGCATAGTTTTAATCAAAATCTTACCATCCACTGTCGGAATGGTAAGGGATTCAGTCTGTTGAACAATCGCGTTGCACGACCAGACCACCCAGCTGAACCACCTGAAACGACATCAAAGCTCATCTTCCGTGATGTTGTGTTGTTGGGTGTATTTGGCGAAATGACAACGACTAGAATAACATTATCCCAGTTTCATCACAGTGTAACCAGCTACTCCTTTAGGTGAAGTTACAAACCATGGAACGGAAGGAATGGTAGGTAGGAGAAAGTGTTGCATATTGTATAAGTAGAATAAGATTTTTCGACGATTAGTGCTATTCGAGCACCATCTCAAACTCACTCCGGATTTCCTAATATAACTTTGTTCTATATGATTATTGGAAATGAATCTCTGTATTTCAACTACCTTCTCAAAGTTTTTGAAATAAGTAAAGATTTTGTCGGTGTTGTAAGTTTCAACCATAAGCCATTAGAGAAAAGAGTCTCTGCACACACTGGGGATTTTGCCTCAAAAATGTACACAAAAAATTTCTCTTAATATCTTCAATATGATCAGATTATTTAAGCTTTAAAATTATGGAATAGATTAAAACCTATATGTTTTATTATCAGGAGTACGAATGGGTCAAAAATCAATATGACCATATTCATGATTGGAAAACTCTCGTGATTTGGCCTGAAATTTTCTTTCCAGTATGTGAACAAATATTCGAAATTCATTGCTTTTTGTGGGGCTATAAAAGCATACAGGGGCTTTATAAGCTATCAGGAATTAGCTTGCTTAGGGTATCCAGTTTTTATTCTACTTCTACGTTAAAAATTCAACCAGAACCCAAAGTTCAATAATTGTTGTGCCTTGGAACTATTTTAAAACACGTTTAAAGTTAATATACATGTTGCCTTTGACTCACCCCTATTCAAATTTTACTCCTGAATGAGCTGTCATTATGTAAATTGAAATGTCATTTAAATCTTCATTAATTATTCATTATGTCAAAGTTATGATATTGAAGCGTAATAAAATTGTGTTTTACTTAGAAAAAAGTGTTATTTTGATCAAGCTACGAAAACATGTAAATTTTTCTTCACTAAACAAACCAATTAGTCAGCAATAGAATTAAAGTAGAAAAATCGTCCTCTATTCATAATTGATACTAATCGCCAATAACAGTGAAATACCTATCGAGTTAACGTACTAACCGACTTCAGCAATTGCGGGAGAATTCGCACAAATTCTTCTCTCCCCATCCAGGACCGTCAAATTTTCGCAAGAAACGCCATTATCAAACGACGTGCCTCCAAAAACTTCTTTGCAATGTAACAGAGTGTGACTGAAATCTTGATATACTATCAAAATTTCAATTGCATGAAAAGTCCAGCAAAAATGAAGGAAATTTATTAAAACATTTTAAGATAATCCTTTTCGGTTATTTTGGCAACTGAAACAAGCTGGTATGAAAGCGTAAAAAGTGAAGAAGTCTTTGGAAGTTGCTTCAACGTATTCAGAGGCGACCGGAATTTTGTAGAGCCCGGAAGAAAATCAGGCTGGGGAGTACTCGTTGCTCTTTTAATTGATTTTAATTCTGAAATAATCAACATACCAAATTTTCAAGCATTCAAATAGGTCTGGATAAAATCACACATACCAGGTGAAACACACTTGTTCGCCTCAGTGTATTTTCCACCGGACCATGCGTATAAAGGCACTTATGAAATTTTCTTTCAATGTGCCGAACACATTTTATCACAACTCCCCCCAGAGGTTAAAGTTCACAGCTATGGTGATTTTAACTAACGCAATGCTGATTTCATTCGGGACTCTGAAAATGAAGGTATTTTACTCCCAATGACAAAGGACAATGAAACATTGCAGTTTATTTTCGATAAAACCGCGATAAACTACAAAATTAAAAATGCAAGACTCAACGACTATGAATACGAGTAAGCCTTTGAATACAAATTAGCAGACTATGGAATGATTATAAATAAAGGAAATGTCGAAACTGCTGCATATATATTCAATGAAGTTGTACTAGAAATCATAAAACAAAAAAATACAGCGAAACCTTAGTACAAAAAATCCAATGTGGTATAACAATCACATAAAATAATCTGAAAAATCGGAAGCAAAAGGCAAACAAAATTTATAAGAAACAATCTTACAATTTTCCATCCGTTATGCACTTTGATGAAAATATGGATGACAACTTATAAACAATTTGCATCTATATGCTAATTTTTTTCCAAGAAATCTATACTACATCGGAAGAGAGACCACGATCGCAATTATTTTGTGTTTTATCCGGAATTTTCTAGAGATATTGGTGTAAATCAAATCCAAATCTAATGAATTTGGACGCTTCAAAAGGTCCCGGTCCGGATACCACTCCACCAATATTTTTGAAAAAATATTAAAAGAACTAACAGGATTATTGTTTTGGCTTTTTAAAAAATCCTTTGAATCCGGAATCTTCCTAAAAATATATAAAAGCTCCTTTTTAGTGCCTATCTTTAAATCTGGCCAAATATCTGACATACGTAATTGTCGTAGTAGTTCCATTATCCCTTGTATCCTAAAACTTTCCGAGTCAATTGTCGACGAAAAACTATTTTTTCAAATCAAAAATAGAATTACTTGCACACAACACGGCTTCTTGATGGCATAGACATACCAATGCTGCTTTTCAAACCACAAACAAATGAATCGAGCCAGGATTGCTGAAATGGCTTGAATCGTATTTAACTGACCGCCAACAAATCATAAATTTCAAAGGAAACAAATCAAAACCAATTCATGTCATTTCGGGTTCCTCAAGGCTCTTATTTGGGACCTCTTTTTTTCTCATGTACGTAAACGACATTTCCTTCATTTTCAATAAACTCAAAGTGTTAATTTATGCCGATGACATGGAAATAAGTAATGAGAAGAAGAATGTATACCGCAATGAAATAGAAAAATTGTACATAGGGAGCCGGATCCTATTCTTGGCACTTTTGATTCACTCCGGCAGTGGGGTTTTTTGAAAGCTACTAAACTCATATTTGGCCACAAAATGCGTCGTATTAAAGTGCTTCTTATTGCAAAGTTTTAGACAATTCGGTCGAGAAAACCCTCCCCATGCCACAGTGAATCATTGGAAGTGCCCAAGTAGCTCTGCACCCTACGGCGCAAAAAAAAAATGCTTTTAGAACTGAATGTAAAAAAAATGCAACCTAATATCACTTAACAGAAAAAAAACGACACCATGCGTTTTAATTGCATTAGGAAATCAAAATGTCAAAACATGTGAAAGAGTAAGGGACTTAAGAGTAATCTTAGACTCTAAACTTTCTTTTGTAGACCACTACAATACAAAAAATCACAGGGCTAATAACATGCTAGGGTTCATAAAACGTTTCTGCTACAACTTCCATGACCCATACACAATTAAAAATCTAAATATTGCATATGTAAGATCAATCATGAAATACTGCAGCATTGTAAGGTCTTCTTTCTCAATCACACACGAAGAAAGATTAGAATCGGTACAAAAAAAATCTTCTATATGCTCTTCGTAAACTAGGTTGGACATCATTTCCACTTCCACCCTGCAAAGCACGCTGCATGATTATTGACCTACAAACTTTGAAAGTGCGGCGTGAAATCGTAAGGGTTTCATTTGTAAATTGTATAGTTTCGCAACGTAATGATTCTACAGAAATCTCATCAAAATTAAATTTCTACATTCCTTCTAGGCAAATACCAAATCGTAGCTTATTTTTTACAAATCATCATCGAACAAATTATGCCAAAAATAGGACTCTAAATCAAATGATGGCCATTTACAATCAACATTGCGAAACTATTGACTTTACCATGTCTCGGCAAAATCTAAGAACATACTTCGAATCCATTCGAAATCGCAACACATAAAATAAAACAAAATGAAATATACATTACTTACACAAATTTTTTTTTCTATCATTAAGAAATAAAACAAAAATATGTATACGTAAAATATACTAGTCTACGTCGATTGACGAAATAAGTAAAAAGATGGACATTAAAATATAATTTTAAACTAGTGTTAAGCCATCTAAAAGTATGCCATCATAAAATGATTTATTTAAAATTAACTAAATGTCCTGAAGGTCAAGTTTAGGGGCCTTCGTTAACCGAGTGGTTAAAGTCCGCGGCTGCAAGCCATGCTGAAGGTGTCTGGGTTCGACTCCCGGTCAGTCCAGAATCTTTTCGTAATGGAAATTTCCTTGACTTCCCTGGGTATAGAGTATCATCGTACCTGCCACACGATATACGAATGCGAAAATGGCAACTTTGGCAAAGAAAGCTCTCAGTTAATAGCTGTGGAAGTGCTCATAAGAACACTAAGCTGAGAAGCCGGCTCTGTCCCAGTGGGGACGTTAATGCCAAGAAGAAGAAGAAAGCTCAAGTTTCTAGTCGGTAGATTTTCACATCTAAAAAGAATACAGCATTAAAATTGTACATCAATATTCTAAATATTTTTTGAGATATTTCTAATTATCTTTTGAACCATTGTGACCCATTGTTATTTAAAAACATGGAAATTTATTGAGAATTTGCGAAAAAATATGTATGCAATCAAAGAAATAATTCTCCTAAATACCTGCTTTCTATTTCTCCCACAGATCTTCTTTTTATTCTTCTAATTCACGTGACGTCCCGAAATGAGACAGAGCCTTCTTCTTAGCTGAGTGTTATTATCTGAGATTTGTTTTGCCAATTGAACTACATTTTGCTACTTGAAATTCCGTATGGCCCATACTTCTTCTTCTTTCTGGCGTTACGTCCCCACTGGGACAGAGCCTGCTTATCAGCTTAGTGTTCTTATGAGCACTTCCACAGTTATTAACTGAGAGCTTACTATGCCAATGACCATTTTTGCATGTGTATATCGTGTGGCAGGTACGAAGATACTCTATGCCCTGGGAAGTCGAGAAAATTTCCAACCCGAAAAGATCCTCGACCGGTGGGATTCGAACCCACGACCCTCAGCTTGGTCATGCTGAATAGCTGCGCGTTTACCGCTATGGCTATCTGGGCCATACCTAATGCACAAATCATCATCACATGCTTCATTATATGTAGTTTTATACGAAATCATAAGTTTGATTAATTTGTTGATTTGTTTTATTTATTTAGCCACTGTTTTTATGTTTTGAACATAATTTTATCTACTAATTTCCCCTAACAAAAGAGCATTTGGAAGCATGCCTTCAAATTTTACTATGCAAAAATCGAGTTCAATCTCTCAATGATGAAAGTTTTTAAAATGTTAACGAAAAAGGAAGATTCTTCACAGTTTACAGATTCCTTTCAAATTTTCATAGTAGCTTTTTGGGGTAAATTTAATAAATTTGGAGGCCTTAGCACAAACCCATAATTTCACATATCATATATTTTTTTTAAACATTCAAATACATATTTATTGCACTATAAAATACACTTTAATTTTCACTAAATTTTGTTCACCAAAACAAAGATTTTGTTTAAACATATAGGAAATTGGACACATACTCGCCCCTCCAATGTTACATCATGTTGACTTATATAAAAACAAAATATATTTTGACAAGAAAACAAAAAAAAAATGTGATGTGACGAACATGAAAATCGGAAAATTCTAGAGGATGCATACACAATCAACTTTTTTGATTCTTGGAGATTTGTTTAGTGTTAAGGATAATTGAATATCTTCGTATTTAAAACTTTAAGGTGAAGATGAATCTAAGCCAAAATTCAAATTTTCAAAAGCACCCCTCTGGAGAACCAAACATCCGTTTAAGCTGCAAACTTAATCGATTTATCGCTAACTAGTGGTGATCAATCGGTTAAGTTTGAAGCTCAAACAGATGTTCGGTTCTCCAGATTTGTGCTCTTGAAAATTTGATGTTTGGCTTCGATTCACCATCACCTTAAAATTGTTCATTGAACCATCAGAGCGAGCATTTGAATTGAAAACATATATCATAGGCTACATGGCCGTGCGGTTAGCGGCGTCAGTCGTTTAGGCGTATTGTGCCATGAAGTGTGGGTTCGCTTCCCGCTCTAGTCGGTGGAAAACTTTTCGTCAAAACGAATAATTCATCGTTGGGCAACTGGATGTTTCGTGTTGTCCGTTTCCTAATGTTTGTTATCGTTCAGTCTGTGCATTCTTGAGCTGAAGACGATGTACATTGTCTTTAAAATAAAGTTTTCTGCGTTTTTGTGCTGAACCCTGATTCACTTTTTGAGTTGAAACTCATTTTCAAGCATACCTTCGGTATACGTGCTTGGACTATCTCCAAAAAAATCTTATAGTGCGTTGTCTTGATATTTTGATAATTTATCCTTCTTTCATCATACGATGTTTGTTGAATCTGCAGTTTTGTCTTTAACTTAGGGTAAAATCCACAGCAATATAATTCCATAAAAAATCATGAAACAAGATATCTACGAATGTATATCATATGTATTGTTAAAGTTTTCCTTGAGCACTTTTTGATTAACTTCAGGACATTGGGATGCCTAATCCCAAGAAAAATGTCTGTAGAAATTTTAGATTAATCCTTGTATCGTAGAGTGCCGTAACCATTAGACTGACTCAGATCAGTATGGATAGCTGTTGAATTTCATGCATGGGCAGTGGAGTAGGGTAGTCGCTGCACCAACCATAGAGGCCAAATATTGTTGGAATCCCTGTTCGCATTAAATGTACAGCTGCTAGATGTGGGTACAGTGAATACCTTCCGCAAAAATGGTGTAGAATCGATCATCGACGTGACGTTCTGTAGTCCTAACCTTATAGGTACCATGAACTGTCGCGTTGATGCCGATTATACTCATAGCGATCCCCAATCGATTCGCTATAGTATAATACCAAACGGACGGAGGGCAGTGCGATGTAACTCGACCCTAGCCCGAGGTTGGTAAACAGCGCGCTTCGACAGAGAAGGCCCTGAGGCGTGAACGGAATTCTCTGAACGGTGAAGAGCTAGTTGCTGTGATGCTTCCATGCCGAGAAAAGCTCCTCCCAGAGATAACAGGCCGCCTGTGTACAGGTGATGCGAATCAGTTGCGAGTCTATGAACAACCTGCATTTGGGCTAGCCGAAAAATGCAACGTGCACGCACAAAAGCACAAAGAGAATAACGCGGTGCAGGATTCAGAGAGGCAAAGTTAGCTCTCAAAAAGGAAATCAAGAGTCGAAAACGGACATGCTTCTATAGTCTATGCCAGAGTGCCAATTCGAGTCCGTGGGGTACAGAGTGGTAATGGCTAAGACCAAAGGTGCCATAGCGTCCCAAAAGAAGTCGCCCGAGTTGCTGCGATCGATAATCTTCCCGCACCATCCCACAAGCCCATGACCACCAGCGCCGTATGAAGCAGACGAAGGAGAAGAAGTGGCGAGGGTGACGAACGAAGAGCTGGCAGAAGGCCTGAAATCATTCGTGTCAAATAAGGCATCGGGACCCGATGGTATACCAAGCGTTGCCCTAAAAGCGGCAGTGAATGCGAATCCGGACATGTTCTGAATCACGATGCAACGGTGTATAGATCAAAGAATCTTCCCGGATGTATAGAAGCGACAGAAATTGGTGCTGCTACCAAAGGCGAGGAAACCACAAGGTGACCCGTCGGCGCATACACCTACTACTAGATACGACGAGCAAATTGTTGGAAAACATGATCCTCAACAGGCTAGTACCATGTACGGAAGGTGCGAACGGCCTGTCCAATAGCCAGTTTGAATTTAGATAAGTTAAATCTACTTTGAACGCTATCCAGTCGGTCTGAGGCTGGCTGAGGTGGCAATCGAGTATAAAAGGCGCAGCATCCTTTACTGCGCGGTTGTCACTCGGGATGTGAGAAATGCATTCAACAGCGCAATCTGGGAAGGGATAGCCCACGTTCTTCATTGCCTCAAGGTACCGGTGCAGTTGCTTACATCTGGAAAGATATTTTGATCTGAGGCTTCTACTGAATGACACAGAGGAGGGGCAGAAATGCGTTCGAATTACCGTGGGTGTACCTCAAGGTTCTATCCTGGGACCGTTGTTATGGAATGCGATGTACGATGACGTACTGAGGCTGCACCTTTCGACGGGTGTTAAGATTGTTGGCTTCGCCGACGATATCACCCTAGTGGTCTATGGTGAATCGATGGAGGAAGTTGAGTTGACAGCAGCGCTCTCTATCTCCATAGTTGAGGAATGGATGAAGTATAGGACCGGCCCGTCACAAGACTGTGGTGGTGGTGGTCAACAACCGCAAGTCCAAGCAACGGGCGCTTATCTCGATAGGTGATTGCACCATAGAGTCCAAGCGATCCCTTAGGCATCTTGGGGTAATGATCGATGACAAGCTCAGCTTCGCTAGATATGTTCAATACATATACCTGTAAATCGACGGCTAAAGCGACGCTCGAGGATGATGTCTAACAGCTCTACTTTAATTGCCAGCAAACGCAAGCTCCTGGCAGGTGTGGCGCTATTCATACTGAAGTATGGAGGACCAATCTGGTCAAAGGCGCTTACTTAAAGCGGTTCGAAAGCACGTATAGGGTCATGTGCATACCGAACGGTTTCTAAAACGCCCATGAATTATAGCCGGGATGAAGCCCATCGGGCTCATCATCAAAGAAGATGTTCAATGCTTCAACCAAAGAGGTACCAGAGGAGTCCGCAACGCGTGTAAAGAGGAAACGCTCAGAGGTTGGCAGCTGGAATGGTATAACTCCACTAAAGGTAGATGGACTCATCGACTCATACCAAATGTGTCAGATTGGTATAAAAGAAACCATGGGGAGGTGAACTTCCACCTGACGCAGTTTATGTCAGGACATGGTTGCTATAGGCAGTACCTGCATAGGTTCGAGCACTCAGAATCTCCTACGTGCCCCTATTGTGCTGGTGTGGAGGAAACAGCGGAGCATGTGGTGTTCGATTGCTCGCGTTTCACTGTTGTGAGAGATCGCATGCTTGCTACATGCCGAGGGGACACAACCCCCAACAATATAATAGAGAAAATGTGTGCGGATGCTGAGTGCTGGAATGCAGTAACTACGGCTGTCACTCACATTAAACTAGAATGGCCTATGGGCACCCCGACCAAGAGTTGGCTGCAGAGGATTAGCCCTGCCGAGGCTGTTCTTTTGTAACATTGTTAAAGTCGGCTAGGAGAAGTAGTTTGGCCTAGGACATTGATTTTTCATTGTTTTCAATGCGAGATCATCTTTCCTATATTTTGCTGTTCGGATAATTTGCGGACACCCTGTAGAAGAATTATGTAGCTTTCATTTGAAACTTAAGAAATGTTGGCGGCTATTTTGAATTCGGTCGCCATCTTGAGTTTTGTCATAAAAACCGCTTTTTACCATTAGCGCACGTTTAGAATTCTGAGATCACTGAGATCAGAAAGCTGAGAGAAAACTGTGTAAGATAGGCTACAAGAACTAGGTGAGCAATGGTATTTACCTTATGATTTAAACGATTTTCTAAATCATGTCCTACAATTTTGACGTTTATGTCGATTGCATCATCATTTCTTGTACTGGAACAGAGCCTGTTTCTCAGCTTATTTAAAAACAAGTAATTACATAGCAACATTCTTTCAAAATACATATTTGACATATCTTTGAATTCAAGAATAGCATTCATTCTTCTATCCATTTGGTCTAAAGCCGTTGCTTGAAATAAACAATCAATTGAATCGCTGAGATTAAACAAAAATGAGTGAAACTGATTGCTCTTTCAACGGTGGCCTTATGATTCGATACAATGAGCGCTAAGATAGTAAAAAAAAAAAAATTCAACTGTTTAAAACCAAGATTGCGTCGGATTTCAAGATGACCACCAGATTATCAACCTCAAAATAATACCCCTGTGTATTGACATTACGTCTACATTGGAAAAAAGCTTCTCTGCTGTTTCATTTTGCTATTTTCTCACATATATGTTATTCGGCAGTTAAAACAATATTTCTGCTCAGAAAATCAAGAAGTTTTTTTGGCTCAAAAAATGAGATTTCCGCTATAAATAAATGATCTTTTAGCAATGTTTTATATTAGAACTGTAGATATCACCGCAAGAGTTACTAATGTGCTAATGTGCAATTTATAAACTTCATTAAATTAACAACAATGGATATGTTTTTCTTTATTCAAATCAATGGCTTAAGGAGATTTTTGTTTATTGAATTCATTTGTTCATTATTTTTGAATTCTAAGATATGTTGATGAATTATTCTGATGTCAAAAACGCATACTAAAACAAAATTCCTATTCAATAACCTGTTTTATTACTAATTCAGCTGAGTAGCCGGCTCAGATCTAGTAGGAACGTAACGTCAGGAAAAAAAAGTATAAGAAGAAGAGTGTACCTAACCTGTTTTAAGTGGTAACCTCTAAATTCAACATGTTGAGATCTTACAAGATGAAAAGCTTATTTTACTGCTTCAAATCAAGCTGGCGTCAAAATGCAAGATACTCGCCAGATTTTTTCACACTGAATATTAATTCTATTCTCCACTAGACTCGAAAAAAACATTTATTGAAAAATTGTTTCTCTGTTGTACAAAAAATGATGTTTAAAAGTTTAAGCATGTACTTGCGAACAGTGACATGAAATTGGAATTCTAAAGATGACGGCCTGGTTTCAGCGAAAATTGTTCAAATATTAAATGAAATTTGAAAACGAACTGAATACGTGTACTGAAATCAATTATCAATTAAGGTACAGAAAACCCGTTTGAGCTGAAAACTTAATCGATTTATCATCACCAGTTAGTAACCAATCGATTAAGTTTTTAGCTTAAACAGAGTTTGGTTCTCCATATTTGTGCTCTTGAAAATTTGACGTTTGGCTTTGATTCATCTTCACCTTAATTTGACAATATTTGTAGTTATAAATATTATATACCAAAAAATTGAAAAATAATTATCAATTCTCCCCCAAAATCTAATTTGCTTAGGAAAGGCGGCCCGTCTACTTCCTAGTCAGATTTTTAAAGGTAGAAAGTTTATCACCAGAGAATGCAATGATCAAATCCTTTTTCTAACTCCAATTCTCCCCCAAAATCTAATTTGCTTAGGAAAGGCGGCCCGTCTACTTCCTAGTCAGATTTTTAAAGGTAGAAAGTTTATCACCAGAGAATGCAATGATCAAATCCTTTTTCTAACTCCAATAGAACAAATCCTCCGAACTTTTTTGCTTTACTACATTTTCTGGGTCAGCAAAAAATGTAAAAATTGTCTCATATAACATTCCCTACAAACATAATAAGAGTAACGCTTTTGTGTGTCCAATTCAATTTCGTACAATTTTATCATTTTTATTGGCCATACTAGTAAGATAATATTCAGTCTAAAAATATCGACTGAGTAATTCGGGACAAACGCCCACAATGGGAGAAAAAGTAAAAATACTACTGATTGAACTTCAACACTTCACTTCACTTTTGCAAAAGAAAAAATAAATTACTAAAAATCACTAGTGAGGCGAGCAAATACAAGTGATTTTTAGTATTCTACTTTTTCTTTTGCGAAAGTGAAGCGAAGTGTTCAATTAGTAGTTTTTTTTTCTTAAACATGCTCGAATAAAAAAAAAAAAATAAAAAAAGTGTAGTTCACAGTGAGATTTTGTTTCGGCTCAGGTTTGACGCCTTATAAGGTCAACGGTTCACAGATATAAACATAATCAATTTTATCAAAGTACTACGAAGTCATAAAAGAAGTAGTGTTTTGAGCCGTTCTCAACCGTCCTGTTGTAATATTGAAAAAGTGTTGCTGAAAGTTTGAAAAAATAAAAGAATCTCTAGTAACTTTTTAAGTCTTATATTATGATTGATCATAGGTTGTATCTGATTTGACGTAAAAAAGTACTTTTAGTAGGAGACGCTTTTGGGGCAAAGGTTTGCCAGTGCCTTTAGGCACAAGATTTCGAAAGCAAAACAATCAACATACCTTCGAATGTTTCAATTTGGCACATTAATATAAGAAAAACACTACAAATGTATGGAATGTACAAAACTAAGAGATAAAACATTATGACAAGGAAATGTGACTCGTCCATTTCCTACCATCCTCCCCTTTCTGTGAATGAACCAGGTTTTAACCGGTATCAAAAGGAGGTGGGTGGATTAAAAGCTGCAGCACACGTTGGCGAAAAGCGAATGAATGAAGATCAAGTTTTTATCCTTCCAGGCTCTGGGGTTTCTTCCAGCTTGCAACAACGAAGGATACGGTAATTGGAAAATGGGTCAATTAGAAACTTGGCAGTGCCACTAGCTGCTTGCGTTGCCAACGGACCGGAAGCGCACTCGAATAAACTTGAGAAAATAATTACACACGATGTGTTCCGGTCGGCAACGTAGAAGTTTCCTGCTAATGTCTGTTTAGAGCACCATGGGCCATCAACAAACTTAAACAGTATTCGCTGCTAGCATGGAAGCCAGCAGGAAGCGATAACAACTTGTTGTTCCTGAAAGTGATGGCACGCCGCTGTTGACGATGAAAGCCCGGAACGAACGTCAAATTTGGCATGCGAGAAATCTTACACTACAGGAGAAGTCTGTTGGGTACAATTTAGACAATTGTCAGAATAACGTTGGTGAAAGTTTGCGAAGCGCTGGGGACAACTCTCTTCCATTAAACTTAACGAGATAATTCGGTATTACTAGGAATATTCTGGGAGGTAAATGTCTACGATTTAAAGGCACATAGAAAATCAACAAACACAATTGGAATTTGAACCAAATTGTTCGGAATATATGACAGAATAAACACATTGTCGTAAATTTGAAGCAAAATTTCATGGTTAGATCTTAGTTAGTTAGTCGAAAAACTGACTAAAGAAGTGTTTTCGTTTTGATTCGTGTTTAAGTCTATTTGTCTCTCCATACAACGAAGCGGTGAACGTCGTTTTGTACATCTGGAAATTGAACGTTCTTAAAGTGAAAAATCGAGTTTGTGTAGAGTGGAACGTGTAGAATTTCTTCCGCGAAACACATGGGATCGATAAAGTAAGTTTGTTCATTTTTTTTGACTTGAGACTGTTTGAATATGTTTTCGAGAAATGTAAGACTTATGCTGTAAAAATCATCATCCTGCAACTTGTTGCGTAAACTACTAAAAATCAGTGTGAAAATCAGTGTTTCTCACGATTGAGACATTATTATAATATAGAAATGTAATGCCTAAGTTTGCCTTCAATAATCAGCTTTTAATTAGCAAAAATGTTGGTTTAGATGTTCAGAGACAACATATACAATATTCGTGATCAGAAAAAAAAATGAATAACATCATTTGAACGACATCTCTGTGACAAAAAATACCGTGGTATAAAATAGCTTCAATATGCCGCTCCCAAAATTCGTATTTATTTAGCTGTTTAGCTATGCTAAAATATTTAACAGAAAGCAGCATTTTCACTGCATTAATATTTCCCAAAGATCGATTTGGGGAATTTCAACCTTACTAAGTTTTTTTTTATGATGGTCGGCATAAATTTAACCTATTCCAGTCAAAATTTAAATTATTACAGCCATTATTTTTTTCTTTGATTTTGCTGATTTTTTGTAGATATTTCGCATAAATGAACTTTTTGCTTGAACTCTACATTACATTTTTCTAAGAAAATTTATGTATTAAATTCTAAAGATATTACAAAAATTCCATCAAATTTGAAGCAAAATTTTTGAATTCATCCTTCGATATTCCTTGAAGAATTTTAGTTCAATCAAATTTCTCAAGGAATTTCGAGGGGTTTTTGTAACAATTCTTTTGGAAATTAATCGAATAATATAGTGAGTTTTGCTCATGTTTTTAACGTGAATTCTTCCTGGAAGACAACCCTTTCTTCTATGTCTGATATTATTGATTACAGAATATGTTTTCAGATTTTAATAAAAAAAACATTGCTAAACCTTTTGAAAATTTCAGAGTTTTCCTCGCTATTTCTCCAAAAAAAAAAAAAAAAACATTCATTCTGTCAATATGAGTTCTGAGCATTCTGAGATACTGCGTCGAAAGTTTCAGAAATTCATCTTTGAATTCTTTCAAATAAATTTCATAGTTCTTCAAAATGCGTTAGAAATTCTTTTATGTTTTTTTCTGGAATCTCAGCTTTATATCGTCGGAATTTCCAAGAATGTTCGAAAAACACAGGAATACTTTTGCTTCCGAAATAAGCATAGTGGAAAACGAATCTTTGGAGCAACATTTTGCAAAATAACTGGAAAAGGGAAAGTGATTTATTAAAAACAGTATAAAGAAATGTGCAGGGATTTTCCTTAAAACATTTCTTTTAAAATAGTTTTACCAATTATTGGCAGAATTCATATTCCGCGATTGACTTCTTGTGCAATGACAAGATAGAACTCCCAGAAGTTTTCTTGCAGAATTCTGGAAATCCAGAAGTTAAGGAAGAAATTCTGCCATATTTCAAGGATATTTTCTAATGCAGACTCTGATAGAACTTCTTATGATATTTTTTTTTGTAATTCATTGAAGAGTTTGATGTTTCCTCTCCTTCGCATGACGCAATGTCAAACTCATCTCTCATTCCAAATAGTAACGATTTGAAAAAATAAGCGTTAAACGTTTTTAAGATTTAATTTTAGATGCTTTGAAAAATTGCAGAAATCTTATACGTATGGTTCCAGATTCATGATATTTTGTAATTCCTTAACCAATTTTCAAAGTAACACAAACATTTCCTCTAAGATTTGAATTCATTTAAATCTTATATTACGAATTAAACCATACGAAATCTTTGGCATACTTGAAAGTACCGCAAATATTATCACGTCAAACTTTAAAACTTTTTCTTTTGGAATTTCTGCAAGAATAGGTTATAGACCAAATTGTTTGCCTTAGTATCATAAAACTTTGGCAATCAAAACATTCCATCGCTAATCGTTGTTCATTATAAAAAGACGGAGAAAAAACCACAAGATTACTTGTATCAAATCCTTCAGAAATCACTCAAGCTTTTCTGCAAGGTATATCGACAGGAATTTCGTCAAAAAGTTTCAGAAATTCGCAAATTTTCTGACAGAAACTAAGTTAATTTTTCCTAGTTCAATATAAGCTCGAATTATGCAATATTTGTAGGTGAATTACATTTGAAATCATTTTTAATATGATGGATAAGCAGTATGTGCATAGATTGATTTGTAAATAAATTCCTAAAAAATATATTGAGGTATTCCAAGAGTAGCTTTTGGATCAAAAATTGAAGAGTGGATAGATTTAACGATGTTATTTGTGAAAGAATCTCAGGAATAATATTCGAAATACAAAATACTACGACGTAAAATAAGACGTGGAGAATTGCTCTTGAGAAGTTCAAGAATGATTTGCGAAATCCTTTAGATGATTTTTTTTAAAATCTCCAGAAGAATCGCTAGCGCGTTTGAAAGAAAAAAAAAATCTGGAAAATACTTGGATGAATTTGTGATGAATTTTTCGGAAGAATCCTAGGACAACATCCCAGGGAAAAAAAATTCTCTGAGGAAAACCCCGAGCAAACTGTTCGGAAAACTTTTGAATATTTTCGCCATAGCGTTTTTGAAGGAACATACGAACTTATTCTGATTGAAACTTTATAGGAATGATTGAATTTTTAAAATTTTGATTAGGTTGGAATGTTTAAAGAAATTTTATAATATTGTTTTAGAGAGATAGCAGCAACATCAAATTGGTTTCTATTGAAATCTTATACACCCGATTCTGTTTTTGCACGGATTTTTTTTACACGGCCGTGCAAAAAAAGTTTCCATACATTTTTTTTTGCCAAAACCTTATTTTTGTATGAAACGTTGAGAAAGGGTGTTACTTTTTTTTGCACGGTTTTTGAAATTTTGAACTGAAAACTTTTTTTGCACGGTACGCATCCCCCGTGCAAAAACAGAATCGGGTGTACTTTGAAAATTATCTTTAAAAAAATGCAGATAAGTCTGCGAAGAGCTCCTCTCTGAAAATTGCGTTGTACATTAATGCTGTTGAATCCTGTTCGAATGTTTATGAAATCCTTGAAGAATATTAGAAGGAGTTCCATGGCACTTTGGGGGATCTCCATTTAAATAGACGGTCAAACATATTTTTTAAATTTTATTGCATTTTTTCATTTGTGTTTAGCAAGGTATGATATATCTATGAGTATCAAGGGATACCCCCACTACTCCTGCCCCCTCCCTCTTGCATAATTTCAACGGTTTACAAAGAAATGGATGTGTTCCTATTCATTCCAATTTGAGTTTTCGGCATGTTTGGTGAAAGGGTGGACAAGGAAATG